>NW_026988438.1:33657500-35078057 GCF_030222135.1 Aotus nancymaae | reverse complement strand
CTCAGCCTCCCGAGTAGCTGGGATTATAGGTGCCTGCCACCACACCCAGCTAATTTTTATATTTGTAAAGATGGGGTTTCAACATGTTGACCAGACTAGTCTCAAACTCTTGACCTCAAGTGATCCGCCTGCCTTGGCCTCCCAAAATGCTGGCTTACAGGTGTGAACCACTGCACCTGGCCAATTCTAGATTTAATAGAGTACAGGGGAAGTACTTTTGTTACAGACTACTGTTTCTAATCCTAGACCCAGGTTGTCAATACAGTAGTAACTAGCCATTTTTCCCTATGTAAATTGAAAATAAAAAACTTTCTAGTCACACTAACTGTACTTCAAGGGCTTAATTGCCACATCTGTTTAGTGGCTACCATGTTGGACAGCAAAGTCTAGAAGATGTCCATCGTCACAGAAAGTTCTATTAGGCAGCACTTTGTTTTAGACAAAATGCAGAGTGTAGGTGGCACTTTGAATACCCCCTAAATATATATGGCCCTTATTTTTGATACTACCAACCTCAAGCACTAGAAATGAAAGTACATGTGGGTTATAGTGCTAGCTCTTTTTCCCAATTTCTTTATTTCTGAGTATATATATCTGATAGAAATGTCCTTTTTTTAAAAAAATTACAGAATTACTTACATGATAAACCACCAGAAGTACCTGGGTATACTGGCCTAGAACACGGCAGTTATTCAAGTGTGCCAACATAGACCTTAATATAGGAGGTATAGAAATGAGAAAAATCTTAAATCCGTAAAAAAATCAAACCTAGGCCAGGCGCACGGGCTTCCACCTGTAATCCCAGCACTTTGGGAGGCCAAGGCGGGCAGATCACAAAGTAAGGAGTTCGAGACCAGCCTGACCAACATGGTGAAACCCCGTCTCTACTAAACATACAAAAAAAATTAGCTGGGTGTGGTGGTGGGTGCCTGTAAACTCAACTACTCAGGAGGCTGAGGCAGGAGAAACACTTGAACCTAGGAAGCAGAGGTTGCAGTGAGCCGAGTTCAAGCCACTGCACTCCAGCCTGGGCGACAGATCGAGATTCTCATTTAAAAAAAAAAAAAAAAAAAAAAAATTAACAACATACAAGATTCATGGAAAATAAACATCGAGTTTCTTAAAAAAAAAAAAAATTAAACCTATGTTACTATTGGACTGTTTACTTCTGAGTTAAATAATAAGACTTCTGAATCCGAAATCTAACCAGACAGGGCGTGGTGGCTCACACCTGTAATCCCAGCACTTTGGGAGGCAGAGGTGGGTAGACAGATTGCTTGAGCTCAGGAGTTTTAGACCAGCCTGGGGCCACATGGCAAATCCCCATCTCTACAAAAAAATTAGCTGGGCATGGTGGTGCACACCTATAGTCCCAGCTACCTGGGAAGCTAAAGTGAGAGAATTGCTTGAGCCTGGGAAGCGGAAGTTGCAGTCAGTCGAGATCAAGCCACTGTACTCCAGCCTGGGTGACAGGGCGTGACCATGTCGCAAAACAAACAAACAAACAAAAAGAAACAAAAACCCCACAACTAAGCAAGATGAAAGGTTGAGCAATTCTAAAGATTAGGCCAAATTTCTGTTTGTATCTTAGTATGTTCATGTCCTATAGCATTTCCAGGATGCCAAAAAAAAAAAAATCAACTCTCTATAGCCTTCACATTAGTCCAGAATTATCCCCTTGTAAGCTAATTGCTACATTGTCCCTGAATACCACTAACTTTATGCAGTCACCAAGTCCTCTGTTATAAGGCCTTTCAAAGGCTGAAACCTTTAAAGGACTTCCAGGATGCATTTTTAAATTCCCCACCATAACTCATACTAGGACTTCAAAGCTGAATTACAGCAGACTTTCCACATTTCTTCTATTAAGACCCACATGTTACAAATTGTTTTCAGATCCTAAAGGTCTATCTAATCATCTCTATCACCTTTGAGACCAATGATGAGACCCTCTTCCCAGTCTTCTCACTGTCCCACAAAGATAAAGCTCTCACCTCCACTGGCATATATTTCTCTCATCATTGTTTATGACTTACCTTGTGCTTACCATCTCCATAAAATTTCCAAGGACTACTCTAAATGTGTATGGCACAGATCATGCATGAAATAATTCAGTATGTAATTATACACTGTTACACATTACAAAACTATAACCAGAAGCATTTGTCTGTCCATGTCTGCATAAATGGTGCAGTTCTCAATCTGGGCAAAGAAACTAAGAATGAATTAGTGAAGTGTTATTCTAGTTCAGGCAGTTGTAGAGGACCAAGTAAACAGTCCAGCACCATGATTAACACCGCTGCATTGATATTTAGGGCTCCTGCACTTTATAATCATTAAAATTTTGGCATCAGTCATGAAATCAAGCACAGTCAAAAAATCATGATCTGTGGTTTTCTTTTTAATTATCTTAAGTCTTATGATCACACATCATTTTTAAATTTGTGTATATCTCCTCTACTTTAATCCTTTTAAGTTGGCAAAAGCACCATTCCCAATCACAAATACACAGCAGTTGTACAGTTTTGTTTCTGAATGGCTGTTTAAAGACAATCCTAAATTATAACTTAGTTTGACTTAGATTGTAAAGAAGGCAAGAGTGAAGTTTAATTGGCTACTATTTTAAAAGCACGTGACCTTATAGATCATCTATAAAATGCGTGAAGTGTTAATTTTTGATATTACACATAAACCACACAAAATGCCTTTCAATAAGTAAAAGGAACCATTTTAAATACAGGGAATTTTAATTAGATTGGCATAGTTAAGGCCAAAAATATAGCCATTGTTACCCATTTATCTTCAACCCTTGCCTTTAAGAGGCAAATGAACACAAAACACAGGTGAATCTTGCTTGGTTCTGAGACAGTGAAGGAATTTCCCCCATATTTAAATATATTCACATAACCAGTTATATAAATCTAAATATAAAACCAATCTCCAGTAAGTTTGAAGATGGCACTCACCATCTTTGTGAAAAGTTTAACATTACTAACGAAGTCTAATCATATCTTTAGAAGGGGTAAACAGTGATAGAATTTACTAAATTGGAATTATTATTAAAATCCAAAAACTGAACATATTCATTTAACCACAAGCCAGTCTTAGTTTTAAATCAGGACTGCCCAACAAAATATTCTGTCAGTCATTCATGATGTAAAGTCTGGTGTATGAGATCTATTAAAGTATGGTACACATAAAAAAGTCATGAGACATTTGTTTCATAATAAATAAGGCAGTGGCCAATTATTACTCATTAGTAGCTTTTTTGAGATAAGCTATTAAGTCTTCCCTTTCTCCCTTCTTCTTAATGCCGACAAAGATCATTTTTGTTCCAGGGATATACTTCTTGGGATTCTCCAAATATTCCATCAGTGTATCCTCTCCCCAGATGATGCCTAAATGATAAAGAATGCATCCGTTAAGTATTTCACACTCCTGATAGTTTGCCACAGGTTACCTTCATGCGTTTTGTGCTGTTTTATTTAACAAGTGTTCTCCTCTTACCTTTGTTCTTATTGGCTTCAGTGTAAGTGAATCCAGAGGCCTGACCTGTCTTCCGCCCAAAGAGACCATGGAGATTAGGCCCAGTCTTGTGCTTGCCTCCCTTTTCCACGGTGTGACATTGGGAACATTTCTGAATAAAAATCCTCTTGCCTTTCTCAACATCACCCATATTTAATTCTAAAAACGAAAGACCCAACTTAATAATTTTTCTTCAGGTAACAAATACAGTGTAAACTAATGACCACTTTAGTCACTTAATTACCAATCCATTGATAATTTATGTCATTAAATACCAAGATCAATCTTCTTTTGCTTTAATACTCTTCATACCAAAAACATTTTTCAGGAGCACCTCCTTAAAAACCTATTTTTGTGTGTATATGTCAAGGAAGGTTAAAACTCAAGCAAGCAAAGTGGGAACGAAATTCAAACTTCAGTTTCAGGAGATAAGGTCATGGTCACAAACAGTCACAGATACGAAGCTGAACAGGGAGCATCAAGTCAAAATCACCACAACTGCAACTTTTAAGAAGGCCTAATCATTTAATCGTACTACAATGTAAAGCCACCTCTCCCTGAGGATAACGCCAAGCACAAATGTTTAAAAAGCAGTCCTGAGGCCAGGCGCGGTGGCTCACGCCTGTAATCCCAGCACTTTGGGAGGCCTGGGGGGAGGGAGTGCCATCACGAGGTCAGGAGATCGAAACCACCCTGGCTAACACGGTGAAATTCTGTCTCTACTAAAATACAAAAAAAAAATAAAAAAAGGCCAGGCGCGATGGCTCATGCCTATAGTCCCAGCACTTTGGGAGGCCAAGGCAGGTGGATCACGAGGTCAAGAGATCGAGATCATCCTGGTCAACACGGTGAAATCCCGTCTCTACTAAAAATACAAAAAATTAGCTGAGCATGGTGGCGCGTGCCTGTAGTCCCAGCTACTCGGGAGGTTGAGGCAGGAGAATTGCTTGAACCCAGGAGGCGGAGGTTGCGGTGAGCTACTCGAGAGGGTGAGGCAGGAGAACTGCTTGAACCCAGGAGGCGGAAGTTGCAGTGAGCCGAGATCGTGCCACTGCACTCCAGCCTGGGTGACGGAGCGAGACTCCCGTCTTCAAAAAAGTAAAACTAAAAATAAAATAAACGGTCCTGATTGTTTCTACCTGTTCAGGTCACAAGAGTAGCTTGACACTAAAACTCGTGAATTGGAGCGCAGGCGTAGGCTGCACGGTGTCCCCAAGACATCCCAACTCTCCTACCGGTGATCCCCCCGAGGTGACCACGAGGTCACCCATCCAGGTCGGTTTCAAGGTGACTGATGAAACTCACGTTTCTAGGATGCCAGAACGATTGACAGAAGAAACATGAGCCCACGAAAAGAAACGACCCCTTATTAGAGGAGCAACAACTTTTGCCCTCTGAAGCAGAACGTGAAACGCTACGCTTCGGCTTTCAGGGAGGGAAGTCTGGCCTATCATTTCCGTAGCCCTTCAACAACCACGACAGAAGAGGCCACGTCTTGCCGTCTCCAGTAACTGACCCAGACCATACCCGTCCTTAGATAGGCCTCCGCCCCACCTCAAGTCGTTAATCGCCCGCCTCTCGTCTAACCACAGTCCAGGGTCCTCACTCCCGGCCTTCCCACCCCGCACGGGCTCCTCTCTAAGGCTCTCCGCGTGGGTCTCGGTCGCTCGCGAATGCGTGCCCCCACAGCTCTGCCTCTAACCAGATGCGGCTTCCGCGACCCGCTCTCACCTTTTTCGTCGTTAGCGCAACAAAGGTTACCGCTCAGAAGCCGGACGTCCCACTCTCTAAGTCCAAGGACACGCCGGTCCGCGCCTAAGTACCAGTGTAGGTGCAACCAAGCTCGCTCTGCCCTCCCGCGCCCTGACGTACAGCCGAGCTGGCGGCAATGCAGTGACGTCGCCGCGCTTCATTGGCTCTAGTCCCAATGCCTGCGCCAAGGATCTGCGCGCGCGTACCAGCGAGCAGGGTAGGATGTGCGGCGTGCGTGCCCTTCCTCTCGAGGCCTCTCTTGCCGGGCCGTTACGACAGGCCTTTGGTCGTACGACGTCGCGGTGGTGCCGGGAGGGGTGACGTCACTCGCAGGCCTTTGTGCGCTTGCGTGTGCTAGAGGGGCGGGGAGGGTGGGGCGGAGTCGGTGGTGGTTTGGCGCGTTACCCTGCTGAAGTAACAGGCTTGGTGATGTAATGAGCTTTGGGCAGGGCGTTCCGCACGTCCAGGAGAAGACGCCCTAATTCTGGCTCACCTAGAGGTCTCCTAGTTACCATCTCGTCAGCAGACGACCTTTACCCAGACTCTGTCATACTACCACGGCTGGGGCCAACAGCATCCCAGAGGCACAGCCTGGAACCAGGAGTTACACGAGTTGGGCACTTGCTCGTGACCTTGTTCTAGTTCCACCTCTACTGTGTTACTTTCAGTCATCTTCTAGCTCTCCGCTTGTTGTACGCCCCAAGAACGGGGAAGGTGCTGCATTTGCGGCAGAGACAATTATATCTCTGGCCCCTTACCTGTCGGCGACTTTTCTGCCAACGCCCTCCTCCCCCTCACTTTCGTGTGCAGAAAGAACACGGAAAGTGTGTTGGCTCCATCTAAGAAGAAACATGTTTTGATGATTAGAGAATTCTTGGAAATCTAGAGGATTTGCATCCCTTCTGACCTGGGTAAATGTCATGTTCAAGTAAGCTTATGCATGAGGTCTTATTAGAAATAAAGGTGTTAATACCACAGCTTTTAGTTATTATAGTTATAATTTAAAACTAGATCCCCTTCCTGACATGCTCAGTTCTGTCACTGGTTTTCTTTTTGACTCCTTTACCCCTCAAATTCTGGCCCCATGTTCTGATTAATTTTCATCCTTTCTTGTATTCTGTTCCCCCTACTCCCCCGCCTTGTATTCTATCTGGCACTGCCGTATTCAGTCAAATGTTCATTGGCCTGACAAGGTGGTTCACACTTGTAATCCCAGGACTCTGGGAGGTCGAGGCGGGCGAGAGATCAGGAGTTTGAGACCAGTCTGGCAATATGACGAAACCTCGTCTCTACTAAAAATACAAAAATTGGCCTGGCATGGTGGCACGCGCCTGTAATCCCAGCTATTCGCGAGGCTGAGGCTGAGACGGGAGAATCGCTTGAACCCGACAGGAAGAGATTGCAGTGAGTTGAGATCGTGTCACTGCACTCCAGCCTGGGCGACAGAGTGAGACTCTGTCTCAAAAAAAAAAAAAGCGTTTATTATACATGTTTATGTGCCAAGCATTTTTCTAGGTACCTGGAATATTATAAATCAGTGAGGACTCTTTCTGGTGGAGCTTACATTCTGGGATCCTTTTTCCCATCCTGCAACTTAAGTAATAGATACAAGGAAACCTTTATCTTAGATCACTTCCAAACCACTGGTCTTATTATTTCTGCTCCAATCCTCCATCTTCCTGTATGACTGGAGTATTTTTATTGTTTTTGAACTGTATCCTGACTTCCAGTTCCCCTCTAATTTCACACACTACAACCACAGTCTTCCTATAAAACAGAACCGAAATCACCAATTCAAGACCTTTTGTGCTTTTTGGAGGGGACAAAGATAGTGAGCATTTTGGGTGTACTCAAGTAGGCTCATTGGCAAACTATTGAAAGTTTTTAAAGACCAAGCTTAGCAACACGTTGAAAATTCAGCATATCCTTATGAAGCCAGGTCCTGATATTGCCCCTCATACCCCTCTAAGGACAATGTTGTCCTTAAGTGGGTAACTGTTGTATCATCAGAAGTTACTAGTCTCTGTTCATAAAGGAGTTGACTGATGAGGTTTCACGTGCTGATACTGCAGATCATATAGATGTGCCAATTAAGTCAGTTAGCCAAGAGAATGGATTGAAGCCATTTTAAATTTATTTTCATGAGAAGAATAGAAAACAGGAAGTTTTTTTTTTTAAACTAAGGAAATTGTGGATAAAGAGTTGTTATTGACAGTAATGGGAAGATGAAGAGACAGTCACTCCAGCTGGAGTGACAGTGCGAGACTCCAACTCAAAAAAGAAAATTAGTAAACTAACCTATTTTGTTAAAAAAACAAAAAAAAAAACAAAAAAAATTGAGCATGCTTGGAGTTTGGCATTCTCTGTCATCAAATAAGGGCAGATTCATTAGCTTTCACAATCAGCAGAGTTAAGGGAAAGGCTGACCTCCTCTTAGTTGAGGAGCATGACTATGACCATGTCTAAAGAGAAGGCTGCACCACCCTTGCATGGAGGTAGACAGAGTGAATACCACGTTTAGAATGTAATTTCTAACTAGTTTCCATGTAACCTAGGGAAACTGGGTACAAGGCTATGAAAATTACACAAAACTCTATGAGTGCAATCAAAACCTCAAATTTTTATACTGGAGAGTTGCATTTTCCAAAGTTTATTATTTGGAATTCCAGTCCAATGATCTACTCTATGATAAAAAGTGTGTACAGTATATCTCCCTCACCTCAGACATTCCGAATTGCATTACATATTAAGGTTAAAGAGAACCCACTGATCAAGTCACATAACTGATATTGTTGCTCTGATTTCTCTAGTGTTATTTCACCATGTAAACTTTTACCTCCTGTCATACTTAATATAACTAGTGCTGTGCAGAATGCAGTTTGGAAAACAATTCTCTAACTTTAGTCCAGAATAGTTTTAAAGAGGTTATAACCAAGTGATATGTTGGTCATAAAATTAAAATAAATATTCACAAAATACTTAAGTTCCTCATGAACTTCCACGATATACCATGTTTAAAATATACCTCTTGGCACATTAAATGAATTGACTTGCATGTGGGAGTTAGCCAAACTCTTAGAGAACACACTCCAGATATGAAGATTTGGGGCTCTATAATAAGTGATACCAAGCCATCCTTTCTTGCTATAAGTAGAACTCACCAGTTGCTAATTAACGCCATTGCTAGATCTTCAGTAAAACAATTTTATCTGCATGAAAGAAATAGTTATGCTTCTTAGTCAGAAGGTTAAAAGTAAGGAAACAATTCAGTTTGTAATTTGTACATGTGGAGAGTTTTGGCTTCATCTTTTCACTGACTTATTTTCTTTACATGTTTACATAAAGGAACAAAGTCCACATACTTTTAAGATAATATAGATTGTAACACTGTCCATCCCTCAATTAACTGGGTGTTTGAGTTTTGTCCTTTCTACCTAATGCTATTATGTACAAAAATTTACATAAACAGACAGTGTTCTCATATTTATTTTATTACGATACTATAATTTGTATGGTCATTAATTATTGATCATTTCTTTCCAGCTTTTCATTTGTTTTGGTGAAACAATGATGTAAACTTTGTTGTACGCATTGCTTTTTATGATTTTGGAAAATTTCCTTGGAGTATAATCTGAAGATGAGAGATTAAAGACTATATATTTTTCTAGTTCTAATATTTTATTGCCAAATTGTTAAACTTTTCAAGAAGTCAGAACATCACCTTTTCTGGGTTCCTCTAACCAGATACTAACTTCAATTCCTGAAAACATAAACCTCATTAACAAGGTCCTTGTGGCTTAATCTAGAAAACAGAATCCAGCAATATGAAGGAAATTCTGTTATATTTTTTAGTTTTTTGCAAGTGGCTGGATTTTGAAGGGAAGAATGAGTATGTCAATTATAGAAATAATAGGAATTATGGCCATAGAATTGGGGTTTCATCCCTGAATGTTCCTTCTCCTTGAGGTCTTTATGTTCTTCTAGAATTGATTTATGGAAACGCTTGTGTGCACCAGTTTTTGAAAAAGAGTTCTTAAGCTCCAGCAGGTTGGTCTGAGGCTTGGCCACTCCAGCTCTAGGAATCCAACCAAGAATAGGTCTTGTTTCTTCGTTGTTTTCCATGTTCAAGACCAACTCTTCTGGCTTACTTAAAAAATGTTCTAAAGTGAAAGCTTCTGTGTCTCGTTTATTTTGTAAAATACTAGGTTTACTAAGGCTAATAGGGTTTGGACCCATATTATACTGATCACGTAGGGGAGATTTAAGATTTTCATAGTGAATCCAGTGGTTTGGTTTACAGTAAGGTGTGGGATGGGTTTTTAATGACAGCTGTCTCCAGTATAAATCTTCTGTGTTTTTAGTATCTGTGATTTTCGGAAATGGCTTTATATCATAAGTGCTAGTCAGATCTTTTGTTGGGTAAAAAGATGGGAATTCATAGGCAGACAACAAGCTCTGTTCTTCTATAATCTTCTCTTCAATATCCTGGTTTTTTTGGGTCATACCGGCTGGTGTGTTATCACTAAGTGCCATCATTTCTTTATAACTGGGTACAAAGGTATGAAAGTTACACAAAACTCTAGGGGTACAATCTGGACAAGAACGTGGTCTTTCCTGGACAACAGCCTCCAGAGAACGCCGGTTCTGAATCAATCGGGCAATTCGTCCTTCCAAGGGTCTGGGAGGTTTTAAGACAGGATGGAATTTTTCTTGCTGTAGTTGTGGGATAAAAAGGAGAAAAACATTAATCAGGGATATTGCCAGAAATGGTAGGTCAAAAGTCATACCCATTTTCGCTGTCTGAGTACACCTAAGATGGGTGTAGAAGTGTACATTGCAACACTCTTTGATATGAATTTAAAGATGTTAATTTAAACACTCTTTGATATTAATTTAAAGAAATTTGGGTCCAAATACATTTTCCTCCTTTACTGGTTTTAGCAAATGTGAAAAGGGCATGTTTTTTATTTGGCCATACAGAACTCTTCTATGTGGCAACTCTGCTTTTAAATTTCAAAGATATAAAGGAATCACTGGAATAAAACTTGTGTCCATCACTAACAGATGACATTAGCAGTGTGTGCAGTTATTTAATCTCAGCCAAAGTCTCCTTTCTTAGGCCAAAGCCAGTGCCCTTAAACCTTGGCTGAATCAGAATCATCTTTAGAGCTGGCATGAAATTTCTAAGCTCCTAAGACCCTCCAAGATTGTGAGTCAGAAGGTTTCTAGTGGGCGATAGGAAGCTCAATTTTCAACAAGCATCTCAGGTGATGGTGAGGCTGGAGACTTACTATGGTTTGAGAAACGCTGGTCTGAGGTGTCATGTCTGTGCTTCTTTTTAAGTTGTTTTATAAATATGAACTTGATTATGTCTGATAACTGCAAAAGTAGTGAGTGTATTTACTGTGCTATTAATAGATACATGCTGGGTGGTAGGAGGAGGATGGAGTTGACTGGGAAGGGGCGTGAGGAGAGAACTTTCTGGAATGATAATCTATGTGTTGATAGGGTTTGGGTTACAAAGGTATATGTCAAAACTCAGTGAATGTACACTTAAGATTTGTGCAATTGCATTGAACTTCATTTCACCTTAAAGAAAAAAAATGCAAACAAATATTGAACTCTGGTTGATCATATATATACATGCTGAATGTTTAGGAGTGAAGTATACTAATGTCTGCAATTTAATCTAAAATGCATACAAATGATATATTTTTATTATTCCTGGAGGATGGATAGAGGGATGGAAAGACTGATGGATGGTTAGAGAGATGGAAAGTTGGATAGATTATGTTATAAAACAAGCATAGTAAAATGTTAGTGGTAGAATCTAGGTGATGAGTATATGGGTGTTAATTATAAAATTATTTTTACTTTTCTGTGTCTTTCAAACATTTTATAATAATATGTTAAAGTAAAAAAACTACAAAAGAATGTATGTATAATGATGATAGAATTGACAGCAGAGATAACACAAATGAGAGTGGTGAGAAAATAATCACCGTAGCTTGGATAAGAAAATGGACTTAGGAACATTCTTTGGGAAGCTAATGTGTTCACAGTCGGAGAATTTCCATACTGAGGTAACAAATTTGTTACAGTTTGAGTAATCAAGTTTGAGTAAATACTATGATAAAAAGAAAAAACTCCAGCTCTTTGACGTGCTTCATTAAATTTGTCATAAAAATTATCATACTGTTCTTTGACCAGTAGTATCATATATATTCCTGTGTGCAAGAAGCAGTTTTTAGTGCTTTTATTTTACAGTACTACAATAAAATATTTCATACATTTTTTAATCACCACTAAAACATGTTTTCCCAGTCTGTTCTTTATGATTTAGTCAGAAACCAGCAAGATTCACTAAAGCTTTCTTTTAAACTTCCAATTAGCTTAGGTATATTTAATCTTGTTATTCATAAATATTTAAGAGTTGATTTGCTTGCACAATGATTTTGTATATATTTGGCAAACATCTTGTATATAATGAAATATGTATTTTGTACATACCATACAGGGTCAAATCTCTGGAAATCTGGACAGTTGTTGAACACATCTGACAACATGTGTCATGTGTTCATATAATATTTTCTCTTTTTTTTTTTTAGAGATGGGGTTTCACCATGTTGGCCAGGCTGGTCTCCAACTCCTGACCTCAGGTGATCCATCCACCTTGGCCTCCCAAAGTGCTGGGATTACAGGCGTGAGCCACTGCACCCGGCCCATATAATATTTTCTATCCTTAGAGAATGTTCATTGCCAAGTTAAACATAAAAATCAATAAAAATCCTTTAGTGAATTATAAAGCACAGTCTATAAAACTGCTCCTGGTGTTATGATTTTACATCACCTTAGGAAATGATGAAGCTAATGTAAAATAAGTATGTTCAGCTCAGTTTTTACTTTTTTTATTTTTGTTTTTTTTTTGAGACGGAGTCTCGCTGTGTCACCTAGGCTGGAGTGCAGTGGCACAACCTCAGCTCGCTGCAACCTCCGTCTCCCAGGTTCCAGCGATTGTCCCCACTTAGCCTCCTGAGTAGCTGGGACCACAGGCATGCACCACCACACCTGGCTAATTTTTGTATTTTTAGTAGACACAGGGTTTCACCACGTTGGCCAGGCTGGTCTTAGACTCCTGACCTCAGGTGATCCAACCGCTTCAGCCTCCTGAAGTGCTGGGATTATAGGCGTGAGCCACCTCATCTGGCCTTCAGTTCCCACCACCCCCAGAGGGAGTTCTGCTCTTAAGCCCAGGCTGGAGTGAAGTGGCGCCATCTTGGCTCACTGCAACCTCCACCCCACTCCCCTGGGTTCAAGCAATTCTCCTGCCTCAGCTTCCTGAGTAGCTAGGATTACAGGCTCCCACCATCACGCCTGGCTAATTTTTGTATTTTTAGTAGAGATGGGGGTCTCACCACGTTGGTGAGACCAGGCTGGTCTCAAACTCCTGACCTCAGGTGATCCACCCGCCTCAGTCTCCCAAAGTGCTAGGATTACAGGTGTGAGCCACCATACCTGGCCCAGCTCAGTTTTTAAAGTGTTCAAATTGAAATAATCTTGCAGTTGGTTTTCCATGTGTTTTTCACAATTTACATCTTTTTAAAATGTTAATTTTGTTTTCAAAATTTGTAGTCATAGAGAATAAAATTTAGGCCGCAAATAAAACAACACATATGCAAACTATTAGGTCATTTACATAATTAAGCCAACAGATTATACCTTTGCTCATTAAAGGGCTTATTTCTTCCAGGTCATTTCACATAATCAATTTAAAATTCTCTATTGATATCTACAGAGAATATATTGGTTTTTAATTGTAATTCAGGCAGCTCTCAATTATTATGACTATCAGGAGGAAGCCTTTATCTCTTCAAAAGCCATGGTAATGTACAAGATATATAAATATGCAAAGGGCCTGGCGGGGTGGCTCACGCCTGTAATCTCAGCACTTTGGGAGACCGAGGCAGGTGGATCACGAGGTCAGAAGATCAAGACCATCCTGGCCAACGCCAACATGGTGGAACCCTGTCTCTACTAAAGACACAAAAATTAGCTGGATGCAGTGTTACGTGCCTGTAATCCCAGCTATGAGGGAGGCTGAGGCACGAGACTTGCTTGAACCCAGGAGGCAGAGGTTGCAGTGAGCTGAGATTGCACCACTGCACTCCAGCCTGGCAACAGAGCAAGACTCTGTCTCAAAAAAAAAAAAAAAAAAAAATACACACACACACACACACAGATCTCATTAAATTAGTTAAATTCTTTTGTGAACTGCTTCTTTTGTAAGTTATTTCAGCAAAAGTAGCATACTAGAAAATCTGTTAAAAAAAAAGGGCACTCTGAAGAAGAAAATAAATCTTGCTTGTTTTTCCAAATAGCAGACAAGGTATTCAAACCAGTTCAAATCAGCTCAGAATTCACTTCTAAAATGAGTTAAAATTTCCCTTTGCTAGTTTGGTTGCCCATACCCATGACACAAAAAGTGGCAAAGCAAGAAGCCCAGTGCTCTCCCCACAAATAACTGAGAGTTGACTGCAATTACTTACAGGCTCTGGGTCAAATCCTATCTGTCCTGATAACTCTGCTACCACCTTTTCATGGTAATCATCCAATTCAAGGGGGTCCATGGGCCCCAGACCTTAAATGAAACATCATCTTATTATTTTGTTACGGTAAAAGAAAAAAGGCACTGAAGTTATCCTTTATAGGAAAACTTACCCATTCCCTTTGTAATACAATTAGAACCAATAAAATGAAAAACAACATTACCTCCCAGCTACCCATGAAGAAAAATTTAGCACCCACCTTAATTCCTATTACTTAGGATTTAAATACTTAGATTGACAAACAGGCAAAAATATGAGAAGATAAAAGCCTGTCATAGCATTTGTTAAATATTACAATTTTGTTCTAATTTTCACTTGTATGAAAGTGAACTCATACCTATAAAATCATGAGTGTATGAAGTGAGCCAGTGGGACCGCTCCAGATTTCTCTGTATGTTGGCTTCTTTTGCAGAGCAAATAGGGTCCCACGAATTTAAAGAAGTGTTAGGAGCGAAGGTTTTTGGAGGTTTTGGGTAGAATACTGGCTTATTTTTCTCAACACCTCTAGGAAACTAAAATATGAGCATAAAAATTACCGCTGTTAATGTCATCTAGTAGAATAAGAGCTGATTCATCATCACAGCAGGAAAGAGGCAAAGGAAATTCCAGGCTGAAATCAGATACTGTTTTTTTCCGGCATTAATTACTAGTTAATTACTATTTGCTATAATTGGAACCATATGCAGAGTTAAACAAAATATTCTATCAAATAAATGGTAAGGTCTTTTCTAAAGTCTTTTGCCTTAGCAGGGACTTTGATAATGTGTATTGGAGAAATGTCCCTGAATACTCTACCTCCAGTGAAATTTCATTAGAAATACAAAGGGCTCTGAGCTGCTTTTTTGGCTAAGTTTAGTCAAAATTGTGTGCCTTCTACTTTTCCTTCCATGCCTGAAATGAAACCATTTGATGTCTTTTATGAATTTCCAATGAAGTTTAAATCATTCAAATTCAAATAAAACTTTCATTCTTCAGAAATAACTATAGAGTTTTATTTTATATTTTCAAAAGGGCTATGCATGTAAACATGAGTGAGTAAATGAGTTTCATTGCAGTCTTTCTGGTTACTTAGAAATTCACCTTTTCTCAGTATCTCTCTTATGTGTGATACTTAATATTTACTGAGCACCAGTATGTGCACAGTAGTGTCTGGAAACAAGCAGGGATCCGAAACAAATCTTGTCATCCAGGAACATATTGGCTAGTAGGGGAGATAAAGCTTGAAACACAAATGACAAGAAGATTTTTAAAAAGTAATCCTTCATCATAAAAGAAGTAAAGACACTTTTTTTTTCTCTCTCGAGACAGGTTCTCACTCTGCCACCCAGGCTAGAGTGGAGTAGCACAATCATAGCTCACTGAAACCTCTAACCCCTGGGTTCAAGTGATCCTCTGGCCTCAGACTCCTTGACAGCCAGGACTACAGGCCTGCACCACCACTCCTGGTGTTTTCTTTAAAAAATACCTTTTGTAGACAGAGGGTCTCATCATGTTGTCCAGGCGGGTCTTAAACTCTGGACCTCAAGTGATCCTCTTACTTCAGCCTCTCAAGCATTAGGATTATAGACATGAGCTACTGTGCTTGAACATGAGACAAAATTATTTGAAAGTTCAAAGGAGATAAAGGAGATGGGGAGGTTGGGGAAGGATAACATGAAGAGAAATGCCAGATTAGGTGATGGGGGGATGGAGGCAGCAAACCACCTTTCCATGTAAGTACCTATGCAACAACACTGCATGATCTGCACATGTACCCCAGAACCTAAAGTACAATTTAAAAAAAAAAAAGGAAGTTCAAAGGAGGGAGAGATTGAATCCAGCTGAATGGGGAAGTGGAGCTAGGAAACAGGGAGGGAGGGAGGAGACAAGAGGGCATGTCATGTTATACGCAGAAACTGGGCCTTGAATGACGTGCAGAGATGTGACGGCCAAAGGAATGGCAGGAGCAGAAGTATGGATAGTGGTGGTAAATGTAGAACTAGCATTTCTTGGACATTACGCTGGGCACCCCCACAGCCAGGCCCACCCCTAACACTTGCAGGGACTGGGATGAAAGTACCAAAGGAAGTCCATATTCCATTTGTCTAAATAGTTTAGTTTAGAAATCAAGTAAATAAATGCTAAATAAAATATGTTTCATTCACCTGATTTGACAAAATATCTTTGGAACAACCTGGAAGACCAGGTTCAAATTTGGACTTCTTGGACTACTTTGAGTTCTTCACTGGAACAGGGTGGCTCAGGAAGAGCCAGCTGCTGGCCCCCAGCCTCAGCACCCTGACTGCTTTCTTTACCCACTCCATTTACCCATCACCCCACTTCTAGCAAACAGGCATGCAGTCATGTCTTGGCCACTCCTTTGGCCATGAGGGATATACCAGCTTCGCAGCACTGTCAACGCTTGGGAGGATGGACTTGAGGAAGAAACCCAAAGAAGGGCCTAGGATTGGGTTCAAAGCCATTTGGTAAGGGAATTTGTGGTTTGAGATCATGGTCAGGGGAGGGAGACAGGGGAGCATGGGCTCCAGATGAACATATCCTCTTGCTCCACACGAAGGGCCACAGCCAGAGGAAGGCCAGAACTGGGCCCTCTAAAGTAGGGGGCCTTCTAAAATTCCTGGGTCTCAGGATTATGCTATTCATAGCAACCCTGTGAGATTGGAGTGATTCCTATTTTACATATAGAATACTCATGTTAAAAGGCACTGCTACCCCTATAAACCTTTAAAAAATATATGGCTTACTTATTCAGGGAGAAAGAAAGCCCCCTTTGATCTCCTTATCTTTTTCATTATTTGCAGAGCCAGCTTACTTGGAAATAAGAAGGACTTTTTTTTTTTGAGACAGAGTCTCGCTCTGTCACCCAGGCTAGAGTCCAGTAGTATGATCTTGGCTCACTGCAACCTCTTAACTCCCGGGTTCAAGCGATTCTCCTGCCTCAGCCTCCCGAGTAGCTGGAACTATAGATGTGGGCCATCGTGCCTGGCTCGTTTTTGTACTTTTAGTAGAGATGGGGGTTTCACCATGGTTGGCCAGGCTGGTCTCGAATTCCTGACTTCAGGTGATTCGCCCGCCTAGGCCTCCCAAAGTGCTGGGATTACAGGCATGAACCACCATGCCCGGCCAAGATGGACTTTTAAAAAAATACTGTTCTATGGGGCTGAATTAATCTTTTGTCTTATACTGGTTGAACTAACAACAGAGACCTACTGAAGTGCATTCAAGGGCATGGGAAAGGAAATAACCAATGTGAAATTTTATTGTAGCCTGTGATGTCTTGAGAAGGGGCTAAAGAACCAGGAAACATTTGAGAGGGGAACTGGTCAGTTTTCAGTATGGTAAGGGGATGTTATTCTGAGAGGATAGTCAGAGGGGGTGGTAGAAATCATTCACTCCAAAGGGATTTATTGGCTCAATATACATACTAAAGGCAGGGTAGAGTTTGTATCTGATATGGAAGATAAGCCCAAGGCAGAAAGGAATTCTAGTTCCTATGATGTTAGTTTCTAGACAGACACTTCAGTCTACAAAGAAATGATATTAGCTGTTTTGAATCTGGACTATGTTCTTAGAGGAATAATACTGTATAAATTGTGGTTGCATTCCCAGCATAGCTCATATAATCTATGTAACTCATAACCTATTTAATAAACATCTACCGAATGCCTATTACATGCAAAACCATGTACAAGGTTCTGAGAGTATTGTGCTAGGCACCAAAACTCCATAAATTGTCACGAAAATAACATGGTTATATTAAATGAAACAAAAAAAGCAAACAGAATTTTTTGTTTTATTTTAGTCTTGAATGATGAGGCTTAACCAGGTAAAATAGGGGAGGTTAAAAGGTTTACTGTGGAGACCACAATGCCATTTAGAGAGACTTCAGCATTTGGGAATACTGGTTCTTAATTAGATCATATTTTAATTAATTCTATTATATTAGCACCATTTTTACACTAACAGGTTATGATGAGGCACTTTGTTAATTTACATCTGGAATGAAGAGAGACAGAGATGGAGAGAAGGAGAAAATAAGAGACTGGCAGAGAGAATTATTTTCAGCATCTAGTCAGGGCTTAGGAAAGAGAGAGGGCTGAAGGGAGAAGAGGACGCCTGGTTGGATAACAGTGCTGCCTGAGATGGAATGGCGGGAACATCGCGGGTGTGAGACAGAAGAGGAGGAGAGAGACAGTTTGTTTCCCATTCTGGGCACCGAGCAGGTGGGAGGCGGCGCAGGGTGGTGTCGTCCACAGAGAGGTGCACTGTGGGCTTCCAGGTATTTGGTAAGATGACTCCTTTCTAAAGGAGTTAGATCACCAAATTCATTAAGGCCACTTAAGGATGGGTGTGGAATATGGGTGCTACATTGGAGAGAAAACTGTCCCTGAAATGAGGAAAGTATCTCTAGGATGGGGATGGGCATTTTAGATTGGAAAGATGGCAGGTGGATCAAGAAGAAAAACTACTCCCCTTTGAAGGGGTGATATCGGTGAGCTGTCTTTCAAAGGGAAGCCAAGGGTCTGTTCAAATATTTAGGTTTGCAGAAAACTGGGTTGTAATGAACCCTGTGTTATTCTCAGTGAGGCTTTGAAAATGGTATTGTTAAAAACATTTCAAAAAGTCCAAGGTAAGGAGGTTTTTGGCACTTGACTTTTGTGATTATATCTCATCTGATCAAAAAATGATTACGAGGTAGATTTCATCCTAAACACTATTCTCATATCCTAAAAACTAAGGCTAGACATTCAAGTTCTTGAGAAATAGGACAAAAGTCTTCAGCCACTTGAGTAAGCAATGACATAAACAGCCCAGAAGAATCAAGTATTAAAACCTATTTATGGGCCGCATGCAGTGGCTCACACCTGTAATCCCAACACTTTTGGGGGCCGAGGAGGGAGGATCATTTGAGACCAAGAGTTTGAGAGCAGCCTGGACAACATGGTGAACCCGTCTCTACTAAAAACACAAAAATTAGCTGGGCATAGTAGTGCATGCCTGTGGGCCCAGCTACTCCGGAGACTGAGGCAGGAGAATCACTTGAACCCAGAAGGCAGAGGCTGTGGTGAGCCGAGATCATGCCACTGCACTTCAACCTGGGTGACAGAGCAAGACTCTGTCCCAAAATGAAAATAAAACCTATTTATGTTTGCCAATTGTAAAAGAACAAGGAACGTTGATTGGTTTGGTAATGGTTGGAAATGATCAGTGGGAAGAGATCTCAGTGGGAAGAGAAGGGTAGCAGGAGAGGCCCAAATAGAGTGGTAAGTGCAGTGATCACTAATGACTCTAGTGGGGAAAACTAGGCCAGTCCAAAGAGACAAAGCTAGGGCAGCTCTGGGGTCTGGGTAGGAAAGGAGCGCCTGATCTCAGTAGCTGCTGAAGGCACAGCTGCTGCATCCACATGTGATGTGAAAGGAGGAGGGAAAAATGACATTTAACACACTCTGTTAACATGAAGCCCTGGATCTTAATTTTTAAAATGTTAACGTTCTTATGTGAAATATTCTCCCTTCCAAGGTTACCCATTTCTTTATGTTGCTAAGTCAGCAAAGTATTATAACCATTGGAATAACAATACTGATAGCAGCTAACATTTATTATGAGTTTATGATGTACAAATACAGTGCTGGGTGCTTCTGTATGCATTTCATTCTCAGGACGGCATTATCAGATATATTTTATTATTATTCCTGCTTTATATATGAGGAAACTAAGGTATTGAAAGATTAAGTATGTTACGCAGGTCACAGAACTGGTAAGTGTTACAGCAATATATTATACGTATTTTCTTACTGGCTTGGATGGAAAGTACTAACATATGGTTCCTGGAGTTTTCTGTTTTGCAGGTAGGTGACGCATTTTTGGACCTGCTTATCAGGTTAGTAGTGTCCCTCCTCCTTCCCTGGGTAGAGTAGGAGGAGAGAGAAAACTATTATCCCAGAAATGCAAGTGACAAGTCCTTAAAAACAAGGCATTATTGGTATGAGTTCCATTCTCAGAGAATGATTTAATTGATGTGGGCTGCAGCCTGCACTCCTGGTGATTCTAATGTGCAGCCAAGGTTGAGGACCACTGCTCTGGTAATAGGTATGGTAACCACTATAAAAATCCTTCTGAGCCTGATGCGGTAGTGCACACCTGCAGTCCCAACTACTTAGGAGGCTGAAGCAGGAGAATGCATGAGGCCAGAAGTTTGAGGATATGGTGTGTCACGATCGCAGCTGTGAACAGCCACTGCACTCCAGCCTGGTGTTAAATAATTAACAGACCCAAGAAAGACAGCATGAGACAGAATCTGTCTCTCGCTCTCTTTTTTTTTTTGAGATAGAGTCTCACTCTCACCCAGGTTGGAGTACAATGGCACAATCTCAGTTCACTGCAGCCTCTACCTCCCAAGTTAATGCGATTCTCCTGCCTCGGCCTCCTGAGTAGCTGAGATTACAGGCATGCCTGACCACGCCCAGCTAATTTTTGTATTTTTAGTAGAGATGGGGTTAAGTCATGTTAGTCAGGCTGGTCTTGAACTCCTGACCTCAAGTGATCCACCTGCCCTGTCCTCCCAAAGTGCCTCCCAAAAGGATTATAGGTATGAGCCACTGTGCCTGGCCATCTCTTTTCTTCGTTTGTCTTTTTAAAAAATATTTTAGAATTTAGAGCATTTAAGTAAACAAAAACCAACTCATAAATCAGGCAGTCACCAAACCAAAATAGGTTCAGAGAGACTGCCACTGCCACATGGTGGAAGAAGGTTTATGGACAAAAAAGGAAAGTGACCTATAGGAAACAGAATTGAGATACAGAAAGAGCCAGATTGGTTACAACTTGATGTTTGTCTTATTTGAACATAGTTTGAACAGTTGGCTGCCTTTGATTGGCCAAAACTAGGTGATTGGCATAAGAGTAGGTTACAGTCTGTTTATGCATCCAGTTAGGTTACAGTTCATTCTGTACGGAGAAATCTTTAGGCTTAATTTAAAAGATGTGAGGAGGCAGCTGTAGGTTAAACTTAACAATTCCCCCTTTCTGGTTACTGGGCAACATAAGACCTCGTCTCTTTAAAAAAAAAAAATCCTCCTTTAATGAGAATAGAACATTGTAGATAAAGACTCTGATTACCTCCCCCAATTAAATGATGAAAGGCCAGAAAAATAGGAAGGACAAGTATAGGGTATTATCCCAGAGATTAGAGAAAAAAAGGTGAGTCATGAGTTACTCCCATGAAGCTCAGTATCTATTTTATTTTTACTTCTTTGTCCAGGGAAATGCAAAGAAAATCTGAAAGGTTGAAAATTAAGAGCAGTTAGCACAGATTAAGAAAGTGGGATTGCCCGGCATGGTGGCTCACGCCTGTAATCCAAGCACTTTGGAGGCCAAGGCAGGCGGACCACCTGAGGTCGGGAGTTCAAGACCAGCCTGACCAACATGGTGAAACCCCGTCTTTAAATAAAAAAAAAAAAAAAAAAAAAAGAAAGTGGGATTAATCATCAGAAATAAGAAATAAATAAACTGAATAAATTAGCCAAAAATATTTATGTACAATGCACTGTGGGGAAATACATATAACATATTCTGTTCTCAAAGAACTCATAATTTAGTTGATAAAATATGAAATCCATGTGAAAAGTTACTGGTATGTGTGGTAGAAGTCAGAAGAGGGAGATATCACTTCTGCTGGAGTAATAATAATGCCTTATAAATTACAGTATTTTCTAGGTTTTGAATCTTTCATATGATCCTCATATCTTGTGAAATTTACAGGACAGATTTTAGTGAAACTACCCAGATATGTTTTATGAATTAAAGCTCAAAAACAGGAAATAATCACCTAATATCCCTTACATAGCAAATGGCAACAGATGACCGACCAGGAAGGACTTTTAACCTGGTTCTCTTTGTTACACAGCAGGAACAGGGAGGATTGAGCTAAGCCTTGAATTAGCAAGTGTTGGGCAGAGAGGCCTTGGGAGGAGGGCATTCCAGGAAGGGAAATGGTATGAACCTGTTTGGGAACCAGCAGGTGGGGCCAGGCTGCAGGATGGAGGTAAGGCCAGATCCTGAGGGATCTCTGCACCTCAGTTAAAGCACTGGGATTTACACTCAAGCAGAGGGGAGCTATTCAGGATGGCTGCCTGCCAAGGAATGTGACATGAGGAAAACAGGATTTTAATGACTAGGAAGAAACTTAGCTACAGATCTGGAGCCTTTGGCTATAAGAACATGTAATGATAGGATGGGTTCTAGAATAACATCTCGTATTTCTGGGTTGCTTAGATATAAATTATGCTTAAAAACTGAAAGAGATCCAGTAAAGCAGATGCTTTGTTAGGAATTCTTCTTGACATTTAACTTTAAAAAACAAATGGGAAATGACTTACTTTATAGATGACTGTGTGACATGGTGGTGACCACATGCTGGGCCTGCCATAATGGTTTGCCAAGTAAAATTCAAATGTTTCTAACCTTCCAAAATTATCACTTGCCTATCTCATGGATCGCTGGATGACAATAGATAATATATGGACAACACTTGGCACTGCTTCTCACCAACCGTGTTAGCTATTATTATTTTCAAATGTCTAGATATTTTTCCACTTGATTTATAATTTTCTCTTTTTATCCATGTGGGGTTATGGGACAGAGGTTAAAGTCAGAGACTAAAACCACACAAACCTGAGTTCTGTGATCATGACATAGTCACTAACTCTGAGTCACAGTTTCCTTATCTATAAAATGGAAATGATGATGCTAACCTTAGGAGGTTATTGAAAGGGTTAAATGATGTATTGTATTTAGAGTAGTTAGCTGTGTACCAATTTCTCAATAAATGGTGGCTACTGTTTTATTTCATTTTAGACTTGACACCAATGTGCTAATAATGGTTGGAACAATAATAGCTTGTAAATCTTTCAGGAAATCTCCCATTTACTCTATGCATATTTGGAGCTACTGGATGTATAAGTCATGAGAATAGGCTTGGAGGAACACAGTGTGAACATGCAGTCCTTCCCCTACCATCTTCCTGGGGGCAATCTTTTTTTTTTTTTTCTGTAACTGTGGAATGTTCCATAACTACCAAAAGTACATGAAATCAGCTAAGAAAATTAAAAAGTATAAATCATAGTCAAAATCTCAAATTTTTCATTCAGAAAGAAAATAAAAATCTTTTAGGTTTGTTTTTTTTTTTTTAAATATAGAGTCTCACTCTGTTGCCCAGGCTTGAGTGCAGTGGTGTGATCTTGGCTCACTGCAACCACCACCTCCCAGGTTCAAGCGATTCTCTGCCTCAGCCTCCCAAGTAGCTGGGGCTACAGGCATGCACCACCATGCCTGACTAATTTTTGTATTTTTTAGTAGAGACGGAGTTTCACCACATTGGTCAGGCTGGTCTCAAACTCCTGATCTGAAGCAATCTGCCCACCTTGGTTTCCTAAAGTGCTGGGATTACAGGCATGTGCCACCATGCCCAGCCTAGATTTTTATAAATGTATTAACTAAAAATATTTTTTACTTTCTTTCAAACACACATTTAAAAAGATACTTACATCATAATATACGCCCTGGCCTGGCCAAGTCAGCGCTTTCTTCTTTGAATCCATGGGAATATCAAGCAGTTCATATCTGTAAGGATTACCTGAAAATTTCAAGAAAAGCAATAAATAAGAACAGTCTTTTAAGGGATTAATAGGTACAATAAATAGAAATGAGATAATATAAGGTAGAGATGGATGTTGCTGTACATTTTAGCTACATAGTTACAGCTTTAGAAATTGCTCTTTGTTAGGGATAAGCTGCCTCAGAAAACCCCCTAGGGGAAGTTGACGCCCCGCACTCTGATTGCTCTGCAGCTGCATTCCGGAACTCCTATCTAGGTGCTACAATTAAGCCATTTTGGGCAACTCCAGGGAGGACAGGGAAAACAAATGTTTGTTATCCATATTTGTAAATTCCTATTTTACACAGACCTGTAAAAATCTTGTTTTTTTTAAAACTGCCACCACAAAAGTCCTAAGATGATGATTTGTAAGTCTGTCACAAGTTAACAAACTATCTCTGCCTATTACAAGCTGATGGATTGTCTCAGTCCTGAAACTCCCTTATGCCCCTCTAACCCCACATAAACCCCTCGTTTTGTAAACCCGGGACTGCCTCCTCTGATTGTTATGGGGCAGCCCAGCAGGTTAATAAAACTAGCTTGCCTGACTTTGGGCCTATTCTCCTTTCTCTCGGCTAACCTTACATATTAGTGCCGAAATCCTGGATGGAGTAGGTTCTGGCTGGGCACCCTTAGAGGGTGCTTTTTCTCTCCCTCTATCCCTCCCTTCCTCTTCTATTGCTGTATTGGAATGCGAGATTAAAATAATTCACCAAGACAAAAGTATGCCAAATTGCAGGGTCTTTATTGCCGGCTACCACGGAGGACTCACGTCTCTCTAACCCTCGGCTCCGCAGGGAGGGTGACAGGACCTTTTATGCCCACAAACCATCTCCGGGGTAAGGTGTGGGGCGGGGGTGGGGCTGGAGGGATTCAGACATTCTGAGGGCCAGGGGATTCCATAAATTACCTCCTGGGCAGGGTGGGTAGGGGCCTCCGGACATTCCAAGGGCTCGGGGGCTTACTGTCACTCTGATTGCTACCTGAGTGATTTACAGAAGTCAAGATAAACGTTAGTTTACACATTGTTTGGGTACCGGTGGAAATTACAGATCCTAGTTCACAGGGGCCAAGATGAAATTAGCTTGGGCCGAGTATTCTGATAAGCAAAGGCCAGCAATTCTGTCAGTTACTGATAAGAAAAGGTAAACAGCTTCACCTAGTGGACATTTTCCAGAGCAAACTAACAGTTTTATTTACAGAAACCAAAGTCAGCAGTTATTGCAAGGAGAATGGGGCAGTTATTACAACTCATTTTTGGAGACACAGCTTTGTCTTATAAAATGGCGTTGCTCAGGTTCTGGCTCCAGGCCAGCTATAGCACACTATCACTTCTCTCCTGGCCACCCTCCTGTTCCAGAACCTGCCAAGGATCTCCCAGACTCTCCCATTGCTAGCCACCTCATCCACCATCAGAGCCTCCACTGGGGTGAGTAAGAGAGACTCTTGCTGCTTACCAGGAACCCCTGACCCTCTCTGCCTTCCCAAAAGACCCAGCGCTGGACCAAGGGCTTCCTCTGGCCTCCAGCCTTCTGGTTCCTCCGTTTCAGGGACTCAGCGGCTACCTCCTCTATTCCGAACAAGGCCTGAGAGACAGGCCTTGTCAATCGGCAGTCTCTTCTTCCTCTACCTCCCTCTCCTATCCGATGTGGGTGCCTGTCAGTCTACCCCTTCCAAAACTAATCCCCTTGGGTGTCTCCTATGTAATCTCAATGCTCTCGGCCTCTGTTCTAAGGCCCATCCTAAGAGGCTTATTTTTTTTCTGTAATACCACTTGGCCTCAATACAAATTAGACAATGGCTCCCAATAAATGGCACTTTTAATTTCAATATACTTAGAAACTTAGACAACTCTTGCCGTCACAATGAGTCTGAGATTCCTTATGTTCAGGCTTTCTTCACCCTCTGTAGCCGTCCTTCCCTCTGTCAGTCCTGTTCTACTTTGCAAATACTCCTCGCTCACTCCAAACCTGACTCTCCCTGTCTCCCTCCCCACAGCCCTACTGACAAGTGGTCTCCTGCCACATTCCCCACAGCCCCAGCTGACGACTCCTCTTTGACCCCGCCGATTTTCCTCCTCCTTGACAGCATCATAATCCCCCACCAGAGCATCATGATCTTCTAGCATATACCCCCGCTCCAGCCCTACCCCTTCCCCGCCTTTCAGCCACCCCATTTCTGACTCCAAGTCCTCCCCGTCTCCACCCCTTACCTGTTCCCGAGCCCAACATGCCCAGCAACCAGCTCCCTTGCTTCTGCACTGGGAGATAGCAGGGGCTGAAGGAATCCTCTGTGTCCATATCCCCTTCTCCCTCTCCATCTCTCCCAGATTGAAAAAAGTCTTGGGTCCTTCTCCTCTGATCCCGATACTTATATCAAAGAATTAAAATAGCTCACCCAGTCTTATAAACTCACTTGGCATAATCTCTATATTATCCTCTCGTCTACCCTCCTTCCGGAAGAGAATGGAAGAGTGTAGCTTCCAGCCCAGGCACATGCTGACAATCTTCATTGGCAAGATCCTACTAAGCCCATAGGAGCCGCTGCCGTCCCCCGGGAAAAGCCTTCCTGGGGGTACCAACCCACAGACCCTGGCCGGGCATCCTGTAACCACATGATTACTTGCCTTATTGCAGGCTTTAACAAAGCTGCCCATAAGGCCGTCAATTTTAAAAACCTCAAAGAAAGAAATTTCCCAAAAAGCAGATGAAAATCCTGCCCAATTCCTTTCCTGCCTTACAGAGGCTCTCCAAAAATATACTTGCATCAACCCTGCCTCCTGAGAAGGAACTATTATTCTTTTTTTTAATTTTTTTTTGAGGCGAGTTTCGCTCTTGTTGCTCAGGCTGGAGTGCAGTGGCGCAATCTCAGCTCACTGCAACCTCTGCCTCCCCGGTTCAAGCTATTCTTCTGCTTCACCCTCCTGAATAGCTAGGATTACAGATACCTGCCACCACACCCGGCTAATTTTTTTTTTGGTATTTTTAGTAGAGATGGGGTTTCGCCATGTTGGGCAGGCTGGTCTTGAACTGCTGACCTCAGGTGATCTGCCCGCCTCAGCCTCCCAAAGTGCTGGGATTACAGGCATGAGTCACTGCGTCTGGTGGAACTATTGTTCTTAGTACCAATTTTATCTGCCAATTTGCCACCAACATCCGGTGCAAACTTAAAAAGGCTGAAGATGGCCCTCAAACCCCACAACAAGACCTCCTTAACTTGGCTTTCAAAGTCTTCAACAACAGGGATGAGCAGAGTAAATTAGATAAAGCCCAAAAAGATCATGCTAAATACCAGCTTCTAGCTGCGGCTATCTGTCAGCCTAGCCATAGTACCCAAGGTGACAAAAGACCCCATAGCAGCGGCCCTCCTGAGCCTTGTTTTAAGTGCAGCAAAGAAGGCCACTAGGCGCAGGCATGTCCTAACCCACGAGTGCCAAAAAGCCCTTGCCCAGTCTGCCAACAGACAGGCCAATGGAAGTCTGACTGTCCTCTCAACACACAGACAGAAGAGCCTGCATGGCAGAGCCACCACCGATTCAGTAAGACAAAAAGTGAAGACTCGCTCGCGCTCCTGCAGCTCTTCGGCCTAGCCGCGGAAGACTGACGAGGCCCAGGGCCCCCGGCCCCATCTGCCATCACTGCACTGGAGCCCAGAGTAACTCTACTAGTAGCAGGTAAACTGATCTCTTTTTTTTAATCGATATCGTGGCCTCGTACTTGGCTTTGCCTGAATTCTCAGGACCCACTCATCCCTCTCAGGTCTCAGTTGTGGGGACTGACAAACTCATCTCGTGCCCACACACCACCAGACCTCTTACTTGTTCCCTATTTGATACTGTTTTCTCACACTCCTTCCTTATCATGCCTCGTTGCTTTACCCCCAACCTAGGCAGAGACCTCTTAACCGAATTCAAAGCTTCCATCACCTTTTTCTGTTTCCCACAACCAGATTCTCTCCTACTTCTCTCTGCCGCCCGCCAGTCCTCTACCCCTCCTCTCAATATGCACTCCCTGCTTCTCTTGTTAATTTAATAGTGCAGGATACCACTATCCTTTCACTAGCAGCTCACCATGATCCCATCAAAATCCAGCTAAAAGACCCCTCCAAATTTCCTAATGTCTCTCAGTATCCTATTTCATTAATACATCTAAAAGGCTTATGACCTATCGTAAACACACTCCTCTTGTCAAGCCCACCTTAGGCCAACTCATTCTCCATACAGTACCTCTATATTCCCTGTCACAAAGGCCAATGGCTCATATTGGTTAGTCCTAGATCTCTGGGCTATCAATCAGGCGGGTCCTTCCCATCCATCTGGTATTTCCTAACCCTTATCAGCTCCTTTCCTCATCCCTCCAAACACAACCCATTACACTATAATAGACCTAAAAGATGCCTTTTTTACCATTCCTCTTCACCTGACTCCCAAAATATCTTTGCTTTTATGTGGACTGACCCTGAAACCCTCCAGTCACAACAATTTACTTGGACAGTCCTCTCCCAAGGCTTTAGAGATAGCCCCCATTTATTTTTTTTATTTTGTATTTTTTTATTTTATTTATTTATTTTTTTTTATAGACGGGGTTTCACCATGTTGGTCAGGCTGGTCTTGAACTCCCGACTTCAGGTGATCTGCCCGCCTTGGCCTCCAAAGTGCTTGGATTACAGGCGTGAGCCACCGTGCCTGGCCGATAGCCCCCATTTCTTTCAACAGCTCTAGCTTAAAACCTCACCTCCCTAGACTTCTCCCCTAGCCGGCTCCTCCAGTACGTGGACGACTTCCTCCTCTGTAGCCCCTCTCTAGAGAACTCTCAGACTCACACTATTACCCTTCTAAACTTTCTGGCTAGTAAAGGATACTGGGTTTCCCCCTCCAAAGCACAACTCTCCACTCCAACAGTGACGTACTTAGGAGTCCAGCTCTCTCCCGGGGCCCAAGTCATTGAAGAAGGAGACCCAGGCATCTCAGATCAACTTCCCCTTTTTTTAAGACTGTAAACTTCCCCTTTTCATTCCTAAGACTGTAAACTGAAGCCCTTTTCATATGTAATTCCTGAGACTGTAAACCAAGATCCTTTTCATATGTAATTCCTAAGACTGTAAACTGAAACCCTTTTCATATGTAATTCCTGAGACTGTAAACTGAGACCCTTTTCATATGTTAAGCTATAAACCTAAGATTCTTCCACGTGTAACATCTAAAGTATAAGCCTATATAAAGACGGAACCTTCCTTTGTTAGGGGAGCTTGGCTGTTAGGCAACTATGCCACCTTGCTCCCGGCTGAATAAACTCCTTCCTCCTGTATTCAGTCCGAGAGATCTGTTTCCCATGGCCGCTCCTGCTACACCATAACCTCACCACAGGCAGCACAGAGAGCCTGCCCTCACCCACTTCTAAAGGTGAAATCCTTTCTTTCTTAGGAGCAAGTTTCTTCAGAATATGAATTCCCAATTTTGTGCTCCTAGCCTACCCCCTCTATGAAGCAGCTAAGGCCCTCTCAATGAGCCCCCAAATCCTTCTCACAACATAATCGCTAGCTTCCACAAACTTAAAGCTGCCCTTGTAACTGCTCCTGCTCTATCTTTGCCTGACATCTCTTGGCCCTTCATTCTCTACACAGCTGAAAACCATGGAATAGCCCTTGGTGTTCTTGGCCAACAAAAAGGGAGTCCTCCTTCCTTTGCTCCCATAGCTTACCTCTCTAAACAACTAGACAGCACCGCTCCAGGGTGGCTGACCTGCCTCAGAGCCCTAGCAGCTGCCACCCTAGCCTTAGAAAGCAAGAAACTCACATTCACTCAAGATACCACAGTGCACAGCCCACATAATCTCCTCTCCTCCCAAGCACTGAGCACACTTTCTCCTCGTATCCAACTACTCCCTGCCCGCCTTCTTAAAAACTGAGTTTCACTTCTCCAAAAGTGCTCCCCTCAATCCTGCATCTCTTTTTTTCTTTTTTTTAATAAAGACGGGGTTTCACCATGTTGGTCAGGCTGGTCTTGAACTCCCGACCTCAGGTGATCTGCCCGCCTTGGCCTCCAAAGTGCTTGGATTACAGGCCTGAGCCACGACGCCCACGCACAGCCTCAATCCTGCATCTCTACTCCCAGTATTTTCCTCCTTTCCCACCACTACCGTACTGAAATCCTTAATCATCTACAGCTCATTTCCCTAATATCTCCCCTAAACCTCTCTCCAGTCCTGACAACCAGTTATTTATAGACGGCTCCTCCTCCAAGTCAGTTAACTCCCATAAAATTGCTGAGTACACAGTCTCCCTTAACTGAGTAATAAAGCTAAACCCCTATCCCCAGGGACCTCCTCCAAAAAGGCAAAACTTAAAGCTCTCACCATGGCCCTAACCCTCTCCAAAGACAAACCAGTCAACATTTTCACCAACTCCAAATATGCCAATCACATTCTCCATTCTCATGCTGCCATCTGACAAGAGAGGATTTCTTTCCGCCAAAGGAACCCCTGTCACTAATGGCCCCCTTATTTACCAACTCCTCCAAGCTGCATACCTCCTGGCTAAAGCAGGACTTATACACTGTTAAGGACACCAAATAGGGTCAGATGACATCTCAAAAGGAAACAGAAAGGCTGACAAGGCAGCAAAATAAGCCTCCCTTTCTTCTGCCCCTGCCCCTCTCCTCATTACCCCCACAATCTAACCCCAGTATTCCCCCACTGAAAAGGCTTCACTGCTGCAACAAGAGGCCACCTCCCTGTATAACCCCTCTCAACTCCTTCCCCCAAATACAGACTCCGATTCTTCCTCAAGTTCCTAACTCTTTTTTTTTCTTTTGAGACAGAGTCTCACTCTGTCGCCAGGCGCTAGGCTGGAGTGCAGTGGAGCAGTCTCAGCTCACTGCAATCTCCATCTCCTGGGTTCAAGCAATTCTCCTGCCTCAGCCTCCCGAGTAGCTGGGACTACAGGCGCGTGCCACCATGCCCAGCTAATTTTTGTATTTTTTAGTAGAGACGGGATTTCACCATGTTGGTCAGGATGATCTCGATCTCTTGACCTTGTGATCCGCCCACCTCGGCCTCCCAAAGTTCTGGGATTACAGGCGTGAGCCACCGCACCCGGCACCAAGTTTGTAACTCTTTTAATAGCCCCATCTCTGCTCCCTCAAAGTCCCTTCTCACTTCTACAATACTTGAACAATCTCTCAATCTCACTCACTCCTTGTCATTATGCTCCAACTCTACCCTTGCTTCCCGTTGCTGGACCTGTTTTTCCCTTCCCTCTGCTGCCTACTCAGCCATCCCAGTTTCTCAACCCTGGTACCACATTTCCATTCGCTTTTCATACACTGTCCAAAAAGGCTCTGCCTTTGCAGACAGAGCCCTCAGTCTCACTGGGAACTATCCCACTGCCCTCACTAACAGAGCTATCAAACTTCTCTCCACATATACTGCCAATTACAACAGCACAAAACTCCCTCACCCTGCTATCCAAGGTCCCATAACCCTCCACACCACAAAACATGGCCAAGCCCTCTTATGTGTCACCTCTTCCAATGGACATGTAGGCACCATCCCTCCCTCTGCCTGTGGCTCAGCTCATCCCTCTTCCCATACCTCACTCTGAGTAGATTATTCAGTTTCCCCTGAAGCTAACGGCTTCTTACCCAGCCCCTCCGCATTACCTCCCCTCCTACCTCTCAAACATGGAAACTCCTTCCCCAAACAGGAATTCTCAAAGGGTCACTCTGGGTTGCTGAAGCTAAACTGACTCCCTCCAAATGAGGAAGCTACACACTCCAACACCTATTCTCAATTTATTTGTCTGTTTGCATTAACATCGCATGCATCTTCTTCCTCTGTGGACCCATAACCTACTTCTGACTCCCTAACAACTGGACAGGTACTTGCACCCTAGTCTACTTTACCCTCAAAATTAACCTTGTCCCTCCAAACCAAAAACTCCCTGTCCCTGCTACACCACACGCTTGCCCTGTCAGGTCTCCATATGCAAGCCTGGAGCCTGAAAGTCTGAAGTCCTGCTCGCCTGGGCTGATCCCGTCTCCTACCCACCACACCCCTCTCTCCCCCGCCTCCCCCCACCACCATTGTCCCTAATGGCCCTTTTCCTCCTTTTTGGCCCCTGCCTGTTAACAATTCCTCACCCGGTTTTTACAGGACCGTATTAAGCTTTCACCCATGGAACAACAGAAGACAGGATGCTGCTCCAAGAATACCGACAGCTCCAGGAATGACAATCCCTACTCTCTAGCTCCTCCTAAATGTTGCCCCTATCCAGCAAGAAGCAGCCAGATGACAACGGAGCCCCTCCTCTATTACCTATTAAAAGGCTGGAATGTTAGGGACAAGCTGATCCCCTCCCCACCACTCTGATTGCTCTGCAGCTACATTCCTGAACTCCCATCTAGGTGCTACAATTAAGCAAAGTCTGATTACAGCCATCTGGGCAGCTCGGGGGAGGACAGGGAAAACAAATGTTTGTCATCCATCTTGTAAATTCCTGTTTTGCACATACCTGTAAAACCCCATTTTTTTTTTTAAAACTCCCACTACAAAAGTCACAGGATGATGTATTGTAAGTCTGTCACAAGTTAACAAACTATCTCTGTGCCTGTTACAAACTGATAGATTATCTCAGTCCTGAAACTTCCTTATGGCCCTCTCACCGCATATAATCCCCTTTTTTGTAAAGCTTGTTTTGTAAGCTTGGGGCTGCCTCCTCTGATTGGGTTAATAAAACCTGCTGGCCTGACTTTGGGTCTACTTTTCTCTCGGCTAACTTTACACTCTGGAATTCTCAATCTCTCTTTTTTCGTTTTTTTCTTTCTTTCTTTTTTTTTTTTAAAGACACGGTCTTGCTGTGTTTCCCAAGCTGGACTTGAACCCTTGGGCTCAAATGATCTTCCTACCTCAGCCTCCTGAGTAGCTGGGACTACAGGGGCAGGGCAGGCCACCACACTTGGCTTGTTGCTCTTGAATTCTTGAGCCTGTAAAGGAGCAGCATGTTGGCCACACAGAATGAGAATGAATCTTTAACCCCAGGGCTCTCAGTAGTAAGAGACTCTATTGCCCAGGCTGGAGTGCAGTGGTGTGATCTTGGCTTACTGCAACCTCCGGCTCCCAGGTTCAAGCCATTCTCCTGCCTTAGCCTCCTGAGGAGCTGGGATTACAGGCCCACACCACCATGACCGGCTAATTTTTTTTGTATTTTTAGTAGAGACGAGGTTTCACCATGTTGGTTAGGCTGGTCTAGATCTCTTGACCTCATGATCCACCCACCTCAGTCTCCCAAAGTGCTGGGATTACAGATGTGAGCCAATGCGCCCAGCCTCACCTTTCTTTTTAATGAGAGAGATCTTAGGTAAATAATAAGTGTTCCTGGATCCTCTTTCTGACCTTTTTTTCTGGGGGCTCAACAAATGCATTTCTATACTACCTGTTTTGGCTTTTCTCTGCCTAAATATCAAGTTTTCTGAAACTAAGTACTTCCTTACCAAAAAGGTATTGAAAGGGAACTTAAACAATACAGCTTCTTAGATTTTGTCTTATAATTTGATAAGCTTTACCAAACAGCATGGCTTGTTTTCCTCTCATGATAAATTTTAAGTTAAAGAATGTTCTGAACACCCATCTTCATATGTAATAAGAACAAAGGCTGGCATTTATTGAACACTTACCATGTGCCAGTCACTGTACTGTCTTATATATATATATCATCACATGCATTTTTAACATTACTATAAGAAAGATACTGTTATTCCAACTTTAGTGAATGAAGAAACTGAAGCAGAGAGAGAATAAATGATTTGTCCACATCTCAAAGTCAAACTCAGGCCATCTGGTTCTACAGCCTGCACTCCCACCTCCTACCTCTCCCTCCTTCCCTTCCTTCCTTCCTTCCTTCCTTCCCTTTCTTTCTTTTCTCTCTTTCTCTTTCTTTCTTTCTCTCTCTCTTTTTTTTTTTTTGAGACAGAGTCTCTCTGTCACCTAGGCTGGAGTGCAGTGGCACGATCTCAGGTCACTGTAACCTCTGCTTCCTGGGTTCAAGTTATTTTCATGCCTCAGCCTACCAGTTAGCTGGGACTACAAGCATGCTGCACCATGCCTGGCTAATTTTTGTGTTTTTAGTAGAGACAGAATTTTGCCATATTGACCAGGCTGGTCTTGAACTCCTGGCCTCAAGTGATGTGCCCACTTTGGCCTCCCAAAGTGCTGGGAGGCCACAACACCTGGCCCATGCTTCTTATTTCTAATAAAGAAGAATTAAAATAAGTGAAATAGTAGAAACCTAATGCTGTACTAGTTCCTGGAAAGATTTTTTTATAAGAGTTATTAGAGTATACTCATCTTTCAAAAATTCTCTAATAGTGACTGAATGGTTAGAGAGAGGCAGAGGCTTGAAAGAGCAGGAAATTAAGAGGACAACTTGTTTTTTCAGTCCCTTATCTACTACTACATTGAAAAGTGTTTTTATGGGTTGGGCATGGTGGCTCAGGCCTGTAATCCCAGCACTTTGGGAGGCTTGAGAGGCTGAGGTGGGCGGATCACTTGAGGTCAGCAGTTTGAGACCAGCTTGGCCAACATGGCAAAACCCATTCTCTACTAAAAATACAGAAAGTAGGTGAGTGTGGTAGCACATGCCTATAGTCCCTGCTACTTGGGAGGCTGAGGAGGAAGAATCACTTGAACCTGTGAAGCAGAGCTTCCAGAAAGTGCCACTGCACTGCAGGCCTGGGCAACAGAGCAAGGCTCTGTCTCAAAAAAGAAAAAAAAGTGTAGGCCGGGCATGGTAGCTCACACCTGTAATCCCAGCACTTTGGAAGGCCGAGGCGGGCAGACCACAAGGTCAGGAGTTTGAGACCAGCCTGACCAACATGGTGAAACCCCATCTCTACTAAAAATACAAAAATTAGCCAGGCATGGTGGCACACACCTGTAATCCCAGCTACTCAGGAGGCTGAGGCAGGAGAATTGCTTGAACTCAGGAGGCAGAGGCTGCAGTGAGTCAAGATCATGCCATTGCACTCCAGCCTGGGCAACAGAGTGAGATTCCGTGTCTCGGAAAAAAAAAAAAAAAGGTCGTTATGAATTCAACACACATTTATGTGATTTCTTGCTAACTATATATATTTCATATAATTTCAGAAATTACTGAATTCAGGATTGAGAAAAAGAAATACAGTGTTACTTTGACAATTTACCTAACAAAGTCATAAAGGTTTTACTTGTTTAGGTCTCATACCTATTATTGCCTTTAGAACATTTATCGTTCTTTTGCACGGCACCATCTCTCCCCACTTCTGCTATATAATTAAGCACAGTGCTCAACAGTAACAGTCACTATACTGGATACAGCTTTCACTGCCTTTTTCCAATGCTGCCTGTTCTGAGAGGCAATGGGAAAGTTCAGCATGGTGCACACATACTGCAGTCATTATATGCTAGCAGGGTAAGAGAATAACTGCTAACATTTATATCTGTTATTTGTTAAGTGGGTACTATTCATAGTATCCCCATTTTGCAGATGGGGAAGCAGAATAGAGAAGTTCAGAAACTCTCCTGTGGACCACAGGTGAGTAAGTAGCAGATCCAGAATTCTACTCTTGCAGTCTGACTCCAGAATCCATGCTTTTACACGTTCCACTATGCTAGCTCTCAAAACATTACTGTCTGCCAATAAGACACTGAGGTTGAGGCTGATGATGGCAATATACTGTTGTTGCATTTTGGTCCAAATATTCATGCATAGAGGAACTGTGTGACAGAACAATTCTTGAGTCTAAATGCACTCAACAAATATTTACCTTTGCCTACCATGTACCTTTTCCGTCCCTCTCTCGAGTATTTTCACTCTTTCTCCAGAGGTGGTCTGTTTACACACATGTGCAGGTCTCCTCAGCAAAGACTGAGGTGTCTAGTGTGGGAGAGATTTGATGACTAACGCATGAGATTACCGTCCTCTCTGATAAAACACATTCACAAAGACTCGAAGGTGTGCAGCTGAGAGAATATGTTCCAGGGTGTTAAGAAGGACTGAACAAACTACTCCCATTGCTTTCTGCATCTTATTTCAATAAGATAAGTAAGATCTTTCCATTCTATCACTGCTGCTGCACCCACGTCCAGACTCTATGACTGAAACAAACACTGTCCTTCGTGCTGATCACCTGGGCTAGGAGGAAATTTTCAAAAGCAAAACCCGTGACAGCAGGAAAGAAAAAAAAATAGAAAATATTAGTGGAATAAAAGCCACCAAAGTTTTGGTTTCTGATTCTAACGTGGGAGGTTGTGTCGAGGGGAAAGTTCAGGAGCACCTGCAGAGAGTCTGATGGGATGGGTCAGTGGTGGCGCTCCAGCTGATTATAAAGTCGCAGCTGAGAACAAGTTTCCTGATCTATTGAGTCACACGTTTGTGACTTGAGTCCTTTGTGTTTCTTGCTTTAATTTTATTGAAGAAAAGCCCAATAATAAGAATTAATATAGTTCTGATTCCAAATGACATTTTACCTCTTGTCTTCAAAACTGTTGAATCATAAGCCTTGGTTGGCACGGTGGGAGGAAAGGGCTGCTGGGTGCGGGCTTTAATGCCGGTGTAGAGGTCCTCAGGTGACCTGAAGGTGGGGAACATGGCACCGCGACAGGTGTGTGTGTGGTAGGGGTGTTCAATTGGATATGGCAAGCAGGTCTCTCTAAGATTTATTGAGGAAACAAAACAAAATGAAAAGAACAGAAAGAAATATGATTGAAATAATTTATCACCAAATATTTATTGGGACCCTTTTTAAACGTCATAAACTGTTCTAATCCTGGGGGACAGGACACTGAGCCAATGTCCCTGTGCTCATGGAGTTAGCATTATCTTGGAATGTGTACCATAAAATAGGACATTTTCTTAATTTTGCTAGACAAAACTAAATTTAATTTTAAAATAAATCATGCCCAATTCTTTATCAGTGAATAAGTTTCATAAATGGTATAAAAATATAAAGCAGAAAATAAATGAGTTTTGTGTTTTTAGAGTGGTACAGGAAGAATTTCTAGTTGCTTTTAATTATTGTGTCTTGTTTTAAGATGCTCCCAGGAATTGTTTTGGGCATTCTACTTCAGCAAAGTGATCTCTAACCATCTTGGAACAAACTTTTCAACCTAGGCATCTGTTTCTTTAAGCAATAAATCAACAAAATATACTGCCTGTTTATATACAAGTACTGCTTCAAAACCAAAAAGCCAAAAACAGCTAGCACACTGAAGGAAAAAAATAAACATGTTAAAGAGGCCATAGGGATATAATTTTCCTATCATTTGGAGAATTGGCAGAGGTTAAAAAAAATTTTGTTTTTTTTTAGACCGTCTCCATGTGGGAGCTGTCTAAACTAGAAGAAAAGCAAAATTAGGAAGTCCATGGGATAGAGAAATGTTATTCATGTACCCTTGCTATGAAGCGATGAAAACAGCACTTTATCTCTGTGGCCCCAAATACATCACCCCCATCTAACCATAAGAAAAACATCAGTCAAAGCCCAATATGGGGGCATTCTACAAAATATCTGACCAATAATCCTAAAAACTGTCAAGGTCATTAAAACAAGGAAAGTCTGAGAAACTGTCACAGCCAAGAGGAACCTAACGAGAGATGACGACTAAATATAATGTGGTACTCTGGATGGGATCCTGGGACAGAAAAAGGACATGAGGGAGAAACTGAGGAAATCTGGATAAAGCATGGACTTTGGGTCATAGTAAGGCATCAACAGTGGCTCATTAATTGTGACACATGTGCCATATTAATGTGAGATGCTAACAACAGGGGAAATTGCCTGTGATGTATATGGGAACTCTCCACACTATCTTCTCAATAATTCTATAAACCTAAAATCATACGAAAATAAAACATTTACTAAAAAAGATTTGCTGGAGATATAATAGGAGAGAAATCAAAGTAATGTTATGTTAGACTTGCACCAGCCTTTCCTTCCAACTGTTAAAACATAGTTTTCAGGCCGGGCACTGTGGCTCATGCCTGTAATCCCAGCACTTTGGGAGGCTGAGGTGGGCGGATCACTTGAGCCCAGGGGTTTGAAACCAGCCTGGGCAACATAGCAAGAACCCATCTCTACAAAACAATTACAAAAATTAGCCAGGCATAGTGGTGCACATCTGTAGTCCCAGCTAGTTGGGAGGTGAAGGTGGGAGGATCATCTGAACCCAGGGAAGTCAAGGTTGCTGTGAGCTGTGATTGCGCCACTGCACTCCAGCCTGGGTGACAAAGTGAGACTCCATCTCAAAAAAAAAAAAAGTTTTCATGGAACGTCTCACTTGTTTTCACACTTCTAAGACATAGGAAATGCCATTTTTTTTTCTTGGTTATAACAGAGAAGGAAAATATAAGTTGTTTACTTACCCTACTGTTGAATTAGGCGGCTTGGGTATCCTAGAATAAAAACAGGAAACAAGTTCTATATTAAAGATTTTTAGACGTTTATATTCCTATTAGAAATTTGATTAATGATATAGGCCAGGCATGGTGGCTCACGCATGCAATCCCAGCACTTTGGGAGGTCAAGAGGGGCAGATCGCTTGAACTCAGGCATTTGAGACCAGCCTAGCCAACATACCAAATACAAAAATACAAAAAGTACCAAAAATAACAACAACAAAAACAAAAAAATTAGCTAGGTGTGGTGGTGCATGCCTATAATCCCAGCTACTCAGGATTGCCTAGGAGGTGGAGATTGCTGTGAGCAGAGATCTTGCCACTGCACACCAGCCTGGGCAACAGGGAAAGAGTCTGTCTCAAAAAAATAAAATAAAATAAAAATAATAAAGATATACCCCATTTCAAACTGTAGTGTCATTAAGATAACATTCTTGACTAACTTTCTGGATCCCTGAATATTGACATGACAGAGATATGTTGTTTCCATGTCTCAGTTGTCTGTTGATTAATTTTTCCTTCCATTTATTCTAACCTCAGTCCTGCTCACCACTGCTTCTGCATTTCCCATTTGCAGTGAAGGTACAAGGGATGACTACTCTAATGATAAGAGAGCTCTGGTTCTTTCTGACCTTTACTCTCATAATTGGGCAGTAGCCAAAGTGCTCTGAGGAAGCCTGACATTATACATGTGGTGCAATTTCATGGCCTAAAGTGACCTGAGTGTGGCCTGGCTGGAGAGGATATGTAAGTACCATGTGTGCTTTCTACCTTTGCTCAGGGTTGCTGATCTCTCATGATAGTAAATGTTGCCTGGTTGGCAGAGACAGGAAAGAACAAAACTGACCAGGTTCCTGGAAGCATGCCTTTTCTGAAGCACTTCATTCCAAGGCTGTGCATTTACTAATTACTCCAAACCTTGCCAAGAAATAATCCTGTAGTCCTGGAAAAAAAAAGTCGACTAAAACCTGGTAATCATCCATCTACACTGGATTTCAACAATTCGTTTCAGCCTATGCAAATAAAAATTCTGGAAGATTTCAGGCATGAAAAATGAACAGAATGGTATCAGTTTGATAGTAAAAGTCAGTAAAATTGAATATACTGTTTAATTTTTTAGATGTTCCTCCATGCTAGCAGATATTCCCTAGAAAGTGGTATGTAAGCCATATAAATTTATTATCCTGTAATGTATTATAAACACGTGATTCCCATGAACTATAAAAGTTTATATATTTTTAATTTTCTGCTCTAAATCTGTGGGCATGAAACTGAAAAAAGCATGCTCTGTCTTACATCAATATCACTGAGCTGGAGAGATGGTAGGGGGACAGGGGGCAGGGAAGTGATGAATATATGAATCCAAAGAATCTAGAATTGTTATTAATAGATTGGCAACTATGTATAATACATTAAGCTAGCATCTAAAATTATTCTCATGTGACAAATTCTACTACAATATTGACAAGCATTTGCCTAAAATTGATTTGATTCAAAATGAAAAAAAAAGAAATTTAAAATATAACATTTTTAAAACTTCAAGATTTGAAAAGATAAAAGTAACAAATGATGAGACACCTCTTCCTTGACTTAAATCAGTTCATTAATTTTACTGCCACCCATCACATCTACTTTGCAAAATTCACCGAAAATCGCAGGATAAACCCAGACAACCACAAATTTTGTCTTTTTGGCGCCATCTAGTGGCTAACTTCTATATTAAATTTTTACCTATCAACAACTAGTACTTCTTAATAAAGAAGTGATTGTTTCATTATTACTTTAATGACGTCGTATTTATTTTTTATTTTTTGAGACAGAGTTTTGCTCTTGTCACCCAGAATGGAGTGCAATGGCTCGATCTTGGCTCCCTGCAACCTCCGCCTCTTGGGTTCAAGTGATTCTCCTGCCTCAGCCTCCCGAGTAGCTGGGATTACAGGTGCCCGCCACTATGCCTGGATAATTTTTGTATTTTTAATAGAGATGGGGTTTCACCATGTTAGCCAGGCTGCTCTTGAACTCCTGACCTCAGGTGATCCACCAGCCTCAGCCTCCCAAAGTGCTGGGATTACAGGCATGAGCCACTATGCCCGGCTGTGTTTTATTTTTCTCTAAAAATAAAAATGTATGCTTTTGTAATGTACATGAAAAACTACTTAAAAATATACAAATACTACACTTGAAAAGAATACCTTTAAGTGATGAGTAAATTAACAAGTATGCCTCATGTAAAAAAATTAGGAAGTAATTTTATTAAGAGTTATTTGTAGATGAGAATAAAAACCTACATCCTAATTAAATTCTGGTTGAAAATTTGTTGAGGGCCACCATGGCATTTTATATTGATATTTTAAGAAATGTAGCAGATTCTCACTAGATTGGGTAAGTAGGTAAAAGGCAGCGAAATGGACCAAGATAACCTTTAGGAATCCCTTTGAATTTTACTATTCATCAGCTCCTGTTTTTCTTCTTGATTTCTTTAAACACTAAAAACTACTGGTTTGTTATTTATTTGCTTTTGTTTGTTTGGTCTTGGTTTTTGGTATTAATTGTCTCTATTTTAAGAAAGGAATAATTTGTTTCTCTAAAAGTCCCCATTTGGGGCTTTAAAAATGTCTCATATAACTCATTTCCACTTAAAATGTTATTTGATTTTACGTAAGGAAAAAAAACTCAGACTTAGAAAGAATCATTTCCATAGACATCACTTTTTTTGTTCTGGGTCAAATAATAAAATTGTTCAATAGGAAGCTTTCTGAAAAGAAAAGATTAAATTAAACATGTTTTAAAATTAACATAGTATAATGGTGAAAGTAAAAGACAAATAGGTTAATAATATATCCATGTATATGTAGGAATTCAATATATGAAAAGATGTCATTTTATTTCATTCATTACTTTTTAATAAACAGAGACGAGGTCTTGCTATGTTGCCCAGACTTGTATTGAACTCCTGGGCTCAAGGGATCCTCCTGCCTTGGCCTCCCAAATTGCTGTGATTACAGGCATGAGGTACTGTGCCTGGTCAAAAAAGACATATTTTTCTTTTTAAAATTTTAAAATTAATTATTTATAGAGATACAGTCTTGCTATGTTGGCCAGGCCTGTCTCCAACTCCTGGCCTCAAATGATTCTTCCACCTCAGCCTCACAAAGTGCTGGGATTACAGGCATAAGGCACTATGCCCAGCCAGGATGTATTTTTTAACATAGAAAAAAATCAGGGCTGGGCACGGTGGCTCACGTCTGTAATCCCAGCACTTTGGGAGGCTGAGGCTGGCGGATCACCTAAGGTCAGGAATTTGAGACTAGCCTGGCCAACATGGTGAAACCCTGCCTCTACTAAAAAATACAAAAATTAGTCAAGCATGGTGGTGGGTGGCTGTAATCCCAGCTACTCGAAAGGCTGAGGCAGGAGAATTGCTTGAACCCTGGGAGGCAGAGGTTGCAGTGAGTCCAGATTGTGCCATTGCACTTTCCAGCCTGGGAGACAAAAGTGAGACTCTGTCTCAAAAAAAAAAAAGAAAAAATTCAGTATTCATTTGAAAAATAATCCATCTCTATTTACACTATTCAGAAAGACAATTTCAGATGGATTTAAAAATCTAAAGAATTTGGGGAAAAACCTATATAAAAATTGAAAGAAAATGCACAGGAATATGTTTTTTTCTTCGGTGGTAGGAAGGACCTTCAAAACAATAATTTTCTTTTAAAAGTCAAAAGCCTGAAAGAAAATTTGATCATAAAATTTAATTATAAGGCTGGGCAGGATGGCTTATGCCTGTAATCTTAGCACTGTGGGAGGCCGAGGTGGGCAGATCACTTGAGGCCAGGAGTTGAAGACCAGCCTGGCCAAGATGGTGAAACCCCATCTTTACTAAAAATAGAAAAAATTCGCTGGGCATGGTGGCACCTGCCTGTAATACTAGCTACTCGGGAGGCTGAGGCATGAGAATCACTTGAACCTGGGAGGCAGATGTCGCAGTGAGCTGAGATTATGCCACTGCACTCTAACCTGGGCAACAGAATGAAACTCCGTCTCAAAAAAAAAAAAAAAAAAAATTAAAAAAATTAAAAATAAAACATGAAAATACCCAAATTTAATTATAAGACAAAAGACATCATAAAACTTCAAACAAAATAAAAATTAGAAGAAATACTTGCAAATATAAATAAAGATAACACATAAAGAATTGTTTTCAGAACACAGAATTAAAAGGAATCTATAGGACACAAACGATAAAAATGGGCAAAGAATAAACATAGAAAAGGAAATGTGAATGGCCTTACATAAAAGATAAGAAAAGTACTCAACCCAATAAGCAGAGAAATGCATTCTCATAACCACGATACCCTTTATACTCATTAGATGGGCAAGAATTACACATTTTCATAATATAGATGGCCGAGAGTGTGAGGAAATGAATACTTTTAGACACTACCTGAGACTATAAATCATTTGGGCCACACGCATTAAGATTTAAAAAAAAAAAATCCCTATACTGTAACCCACTTAGCATTTGCCTTTTTATTTATTTATTTATTTATTTATTTAGAGACAGTGTCTTGCTCAGTTGCCCAGGCTGGAGTGCAATGGCACAATCTCGGCTCACTGCAACCTCTGCCTCCTGTTTTCAAGCGATTCTCCTGTCTCAGGCTCCTGAATAGCTGGGATTACAGGCACCTGCTATCATGCCTGTGCCTGGCTAATTTTTGTATTTTTGTAGAGATGGGATTTCACCATGTTAACCAGGCTGGTCTCAAACTCTTGACTGCAGGTGATCTGCCTGCCTCAGTCTCCCAAAGTGCTGGGATTACAGGTGTGAGCCACCACGCCCAGCTGAATTTGCCTTTTAGAAATCTTTGAGCATGATCTCAAGAAGTCCTGTATAAGGATGCTTATTAAAGTATGGTTAATGTCAAAAGAAAGAGAGAAAAGAAACAATACATGATGGCTAAATATAATGCATTCATATTGTAGAATACTGTGAGAAATTAAAAAGAATGATGTATGTCTATGTTTATCTACACTTACAGACATGTGACTATTTCTAGATTATAGAGAGAAAAAAACCATATTGCCTAATACTATGTGTCAAGTGATTCCACACATATATGAAATAACACTGTATATTTTCAGTGGGTGCATGTGTAATAGTGTAAGTGCATAACAAAAGGCATAGAAGGAGACACCAAAGTGGTAACAGTGGTTCCTTCTAGGAAGGAGAGTCGGACTGTGGGGTAACGGTCAAAAGAAAATGAACCTCATCTGTAACCTTTTTTTTTTTTTTTTTTGAGACAGAGTTTTGCTTTGGCGCCAGGCGCTAGGCTGGAGTGCAATGGTGCGAGCTCGACTCACGGCAACCTCCGCCTCCTGGGTTCAAGCAATGCTCTTGCCTCAGCCTCCCAAGTAGCTGAGACTACAGGCACGCGCCACCATGCCCAGCTAGTTTTTGTATTTTTTAGTAGAGATGGGGTTTCACCATGTTGGCCAGGATGGTCTTGATCTCTTGACCTTGTGATCTGCCCGCCTCGGCCTCCCAAAGTGCTAGGATTACAAGCGTGAGCCACTGCACCTGGCATCTGTAAACTTTTTATGTATGCTGTGCTCACCTGTGACTTGTGCCTGCCAAATATCTTTTGAACATGGAGTCTATATATGTATGTATGTGTATATATATATGGAGTCTCGCTCTGTCACCCAGGCTGGAGTCCAGTGGAGCAATCTCGGCTCATTGTAACCTCTGCCTCCCAGGTTCAAACAATCCTCCCGCCTCAGCCTCATGAGCAGCTGGGATTACAAGTGCCCACCACCATGCCCGGCTAATATTTTGTATTTTTGGTAAAGACAGGGTTTCACCATGTTGGCCAGGTTGGTCTAGAACTCCTGACCTCAGGTGATTCTCCCGCCTTGGCCTTCCAAAGTGCTGAGATTACTGCTGTGGGCCACTGGGCCTGACCCTAGTCTACATTTTTATAGTGCGTGTACTGTGAATCTCAACTACCCAATGTGGATTCCAAGAAACTTGCTTTTTCCAGCCTCCAAATGGCCCTGGAGTGTGAGGTTTATTTGTACCCCACAAGAATGCTCACCTAGAGAACCCCAGCATTGAGGATGTTCTCAATAATCAGGTAGACACAATGACTAGCTCTATGCATGTCAGGTTTTTCCCAGTCACCCGGTGCTTGTTCAGCGACTTTATAACAAAGTGATCATGGTAGCAGCACGGAAATAATCACATATGGATTCAGCAACATGAACTTCCCTAAGACTCACCTGGCTATTGGCACATTTGAGTTTGCCAGCAGAAGTGGCCAATCCTAAGCACTTGATAGGGTGACCTATCCCTGGATGTACTAGTCAGCCATCTGGTGGTAGGATGATTACATCAAAACCCTTCCATCACACTTCTTCAAAATAGGGATTTCCCTTCCCTTCTCACCATGCTTCTGCCGCCAGTAACATCAACAGTAAACTTACTAAATGTCTCATTCATTGCCATGCCATTTTAAACAACATTACTTTTGACTAAGGAACTCAATTTACTACAAAAGGCATTGAGCAATGGTTGGTTGAATTAAAATGATCCACCATATTTATAGAATGTTATATTTTCCCATACTTATGAAACATTAGAACGGCCTACTGAATATTCAGTTATGGCTGAGTGTTGCCCTAAAGAATGTGGGACATGCTCTGAACCAGTGACCAATAAATAGGTTCCCCCTTAGCCAGAATGCTTAGTCTGAAAACCGAAGGGTGGAAGTGGGAGTGGTGCTTCTTACTGTTATACTTATGGTTCCACTTGAGAAAATGTTACTCCCTCCCCAGCCACCTTGAGTTTTGGTGGTTTAGAGGTCAAGGGAGAAGCGCTTCCATCAGGGGATAAAACAATGGTCCCAATTGCATTGGAAGCCGAATTGATGATGATGTGGTAATTTTGAGCTAGGATGACAGATCCTGAATATCAAGGGTCAGAGGATATTATACAATGATGGGGGAAAGGAGTATTTCTGGAACCTGAGGAACCTTTTAACACCTAGTATTGTCTTCAGTAGCATGAAGTTAATGAAATACTATAGCAGCGTTATACAGGCAGAACCACAAAGAGCTAAGATCTCTCAAAACTTAATTTTGTGTTGTTCTACCAAGTAATGTACTCCTAGCAGCTCAGGTATTGGCTGAGGGCAAGGGAACTTGGAACAGGTAGTGGAGGAAGGAAATTATTATTATTATTTATAAAAGCATTTTTTAATTTCAATAGTTTTTGGGGAACAGGTGGTGTTTTGTTACGTGAATAACTTCTATAGTGGTGATTTCTGAGATTTTAGTGTAACAATCACCCAAGCAGGGTACACTGTACCCAGTGTGTAGTCTTTTATCCCTCACCCCTTTCCCACCCTTTTTCCCTGAATCCCCAGAGTCCATTGTATCATTCTTATGCCTTTGCGTCGTCATAGCTTGGCTCCAACTTACAGGTGAGAACATACAATGTCTGGTTTTCCATTCCTGAGTTACTTCACTTAGAATAACGGTTTCCAACTCCATCCAGGTTGCTGTGAGTGCCATTATTTCATTTCTTTTTATGGCTGAGTAGTATTCTATGCTATGGTATATCTACGCCACGTTTGCTCCATCTACTCGTTGGCTGATGGGCACTTGGGCTGGTTCCATATTTTTGCGATTGCATATTATGCTGCTATAAACATGTGTGTACAAATGTTGTTTTCATATAATGACTTCTTTTCTGGAGGAAGGAAATTATAACACCAATGATAGCCTCATGACCAGGTGCAGGAATGAGAATATAGTCACTTCTCATATTTTCTGCCTTGCTGTGTCTTACATATTTTTATTTATTTTCTTTTTTTCTCTCCATTTTCCTTATTATTTCATATAGGATACATTGGTGATGGTTAACTTCATTAAAGAGCATAGGTACAGAATATTGGGACAAGATTACAACTGAACTAAACAGGAGTGAGTGCTTGGAGTTGGATGCAGCAAAGTTGGAAACGGCTTTCTTTGGGCCTCTGCTTTTGGGGAGGTGAGTGTATTTTTTTTTTTTTTAATTTTTTTTTTTTTTTAAGATGGGGTTTCACCATGATGGCCAGGCTGGTCTTGAACTCCTGATCTCAGGTGATCCAGCCACCTCGGCCTCCCAAAGTGCTAGGATTACAGGCGTGAGCCACCGCGCCCAGGCCGTTTATTTACATTTGTACAAAAATTGTTGCAATTTCTTACACTGTAGCAATGGTTCCCCAACTTTGCTGCACGTTGGAATTACCTGAAGTAGTTTGTTAAAATGCAGATTCTGTTTCAGTGAATCTGGGGTGGAGGTTGAGATGTAGCACTCACCATTTCATCAGGTGATGCTGATGCTGCTGGCCCAGGAACCACGTGTCAAATAGAAAAGCATGTTATTGCTGCTGCTGTTGTTTAGAGTGACAGTCCAATGGCACTCATGACTATCATCTTTACAATGCTGTCTCTACATTTTGCTAGTTTCTTACATTTGGAACACCCCATTTCCCAGCCTTCCTAGCAGCCAGGGTACAAATGTGCCTTAAGTTCTGCCAAGCATCCACTTCTGCACTAGACTTTGATTTGACTGTGAGGAGCCTGAGAACACCAGCTTCACGAGGGGCGTGCAAACTGCCAATAAGGTGGCAGTAGAGGTGCCAGTTAAGAGGCACTTCCTCCCTGATAAGGCCAGTCCTGGGAGTGAGTCTGGCCACTATTCCTGGATGCCGAGCAATGAGCCTGTTTCTCTAGGCACCCCACAGTTTTGTGAGCTAATCTGATATCCTCTCATAATCCTGTTCTTAAACTAGCCAGGGGGGATTCTGTTTGCAACACAAAAATCCTAACACATACAAATAACTGTGTACTTAAAATTTAAGTTTAAAAAGAACAAAAGTAGTTTTATGGAACAAATTAACTTTAAAAAAAGCAAATAATTTAATTTAAATGAGATGTTTTATAAAGCACTTAGCACAATGTGTGGCATATAGAACTACTTGATAAATGCTGTTGTTTTAAAAAGAGATTGTTTTATTATTTTTATGGAAATGACACATCCTCATGAAAGTTTGAGTAATTACAGAAAAATATACCCAAATACCACCTTGTAGAACATGATTCTAGATATCTTTGCCTAAAAATAGATGTAAGAAAGTAATAATAAAAGAGATGGACGGCTGTAATCAGAACTAAAATTGCAAGAATAGGATCATAGTTAATGGTATTTTTAAAATAAAATTTAAAAAATTAATTTTATTCGCATTGAATAAATGAAAAAGAAGAAGTAAAACCAAAGGAATTCCTGAAACAGAGATAAATACCTTTTTACTACACAGACCTTTCTGGTCTATAGAAAATTAAGAAGTATGTCAAATATAACTGGCATTCTAAGTGGAACAAGTATTTTCTCTCTCCCTGTCCCATTCTGTAAGAGATCACACACAAATCTCATTTTGAAGAAGATTGCCCTTAGGAAACAAGTCTTGCCAGGCTCGGTGGCTCACGCCTGTAATCCCAGCACTTTGAGAGGCCAAGGCAGGTGGATCACCAGGTCAAAAGATCGAGACCATCCTAGCCAACATGGTGAAACCCTGTCTCTACTAAAAATACAAAAATCAGCTGGGTTTGGTAGGCACACGCCGGTAGTCCCAGCTACTTGGGAGGCTGAGGCAGGAGAATCACTTGAACCTCGGAGGTGGAGGTTGCAGTGAGCCTAGACAGTGCTACTACATTCTAGCCTGGTGACAGAGCAAGACTCCATCTCAAAAAAAAAAAAAAAAAAAAAAAAAAAAGGCTTTGGCTTTCTTTTTATACACTGTAAATCTGTATGAATACTTCCAATTCTTATAAAATATTGCACACTTTTTAATATTTAAATTTTGGGAGGGCAATAGCTGTAAACTCTATACAGAGCTATCTCCCCAGTCTCTAGAACAATGCTTCCTATACTTAAATTACTAAGCAGATAAATGAATAAACAGATGCATAAACAAAATGAACAGATGAAAAGAACTTGGGTGTTGGAGTCAATAAATCTGGACCCAAACCCCTACTCCACAACTTTATAATTGTCTGACCCAAGGAAAGGTACTGAATCTCTTGGGCTGGTTTATTCATTGTAAAACAAGGATGGCAATATCTGCTTCACAAAGACATTACAGTTCCATGAGAGTGTTAGCTTAAAAAAATCTGTTGAGTGGATGAATGAATGTGAGGTCCTCACTATCTATAACGTGTGTTGATGTCTGAATCTAATTGGCCTGTGACTATCAGGCCTTTTTATTTATCTGGTTTTTGTTGCTTTTCTGCAGCTTTGATAAGGTCATTGTGGCACATGTCCTTGTTGTTAATGTTTCTCTCTCTAGCTGTGGCTTGTTTTGCTTAATCTATTTCTTTTATCTGCTTTAAAACAAAAAACCAGTTAACTAGAGTGTTCATAAACCAGATAATCAGGATTGTTAGATAAAGCAGGAGGAAGTAGGCTCTGTGCAAAGGTCTGATAGACTGTGCCAAGATATGATAGACTCTGCTCTCAGTAAATGTCTTAATCCTTCGGAAATATTTATTTTTTGGTTTATAAAACGTAATTTTATTTTATGTTACTCTGCTGTTACATAGGGCATAACATTTTCACAAGGCCTTTTTGGGACTATGGCCGATGATTAGCAACACACGATAGTGGTCCAACTCTCTAAATAACAATCACTAGACGAACTGGACACCCTCTCACATGTGCATAAATCTGCATGAAGAAGTACTAAAGTTGGCCGGGTGCGGTGGCTCAAGCCTGTAATCCCAGCACTTTGGGAGGCCGAGGCGGGTGGATCACGAGGTCAAGAGATCGAGACCATCCTGGTCAACACTGTGAAACCCCGTCTCTACTAATACAAAAAAATTAGCTGGGCATGGTGGCGCGTGCCTGTAATCCCAGCTACTCAGGAAGCTGAGGCAGGAGAATTGCCTGAACCCAGGAGGCGGAGGTTGCGGTGAGCCGAGATCGCGCCATTGCACTCCAGCCTGGGTAACAAGAGCGAAACTCCGTCTCAAAAAAAAAAAAAAAAAAAAAAAAAAAAAAAAAAAAAAAGAAGTACTAAAGTTTTAACTTGGACTTGTGTACTTTAATTTATTTCCCCTTTCTAGTGTATTAAGAAATGACATGTACTTTAATTTGCCAAAAGCAATGTTTGTATTCTGGTAGCAACATGCTACTTCTATTTACATAGTAAGGTGAATATCAGAACTTACAAAGACAGGAGGTATACGTGAATTTTTATTGGGAATGGAGGTTGTCAACTTAAACAGCAGCAAATAAAGAGTGAATAAGGAAACTCCCTGTTGCCACAAATTTACATGACCTCCTTATGTGATATAGGAGGCATTTCAATTTGTGAATCCTAGCCAGAGATGGCAAGTGCTTTTCCATTCAATCTAATACTTCTAGATTCCTACTAAAAAGGAATACATTAAGAGCATGGAAAAGTGGCTTATCTAAAGGAAACCCCTGAAGAGTAAGGGAGGCAATGTAGAAATTAAGAAGTTAGGCCGGGCGTGGTGGCTCACGCCTGTAATCCCAGCACTTTGGGAGGCCAAGGCGGGTGGATCATGAGGTCAAGAGATCAAGACCATCCTGGTCAACATGGTGAAACCCCATCTCTACTAAAAATACAAAAAATTAGCTGGGCACGGTGGTGCATGCCTGTAATCACAGCTACTCAGGAGGCTGAGGCAGGAGAATTGCCTGAACCTAGGAGGCGGAGGTTGCGGTGAGCCGAGATCGCGCCATTGCACTCCAGCCTGGGTAATAAGAGTGAAACTCTGTCTCAAAAAAAAAAAAAAGAAGTTATGTGGGACACTCTTCAAAGTGTAATTAACTACATTTTCATATCTTCACCGTAATGAAAACACAGTCCCTTGCTGAACTGGTTCAGATTACTTAAATACCAGATTTATAAGAAATGAAGCTATTAATACTTTTCTACAGCAGTAACTGCACACCAGGAAGGCCAAGACAAACACAAATCAAGGAATGAAGTTTTCCCAAGGCTGCAGTGTGAAAAAATTATAAACAGTTGATTCCATACACATGAATGGTTTCTTTGCTATAGGAAATCCAAGTGGAATAAGGAATGGAGATGTGTAAAAAGGTTTCTTAAAGGAAAGAGGATGACACCCTGTATGGATTTAGTTTTCAGCTCCTTCTGCTGCATCAAATTCTTCTCCTGCACTGTCTGATGTCCAAAGTGTTAGGTTGTCTCTAAGCAACTGCATGATGAGGGTGCTGTCTTTGTAGGAGTCTTCATTCAGTGTATCAAGTTCAGCAATGGCCTCATCAAAAGCCGTCTTAGCCAGTGTGTAGGCAAGCTCTGGGTTATTAAGAGTCTCATAACAAAATACAAAGAAGTTAAGAGCAAGCCCCAGGCGGATTGGGTGTGGGGTTGCATCTTTCTTGCATATATCAAATGTCTCTTGCTAAGCTCCTTGGGAATTATCTATCGTTTATTTTTGATCATCACCACATGCAACTTCAGCAAGGTACTGGAAGTAATCACCCTTCATTTTCAGAAAGAAGACCTTACTCTCTGGATTAGTTGCATTGGCTATTAAGTATTTATCCAACAATTCCAGGACCGCAGTGCAGATGATCTCAGCTTGGCCTCCACTTTCTCCAGATAGTTCTTAATGAGCTGCAACTTCTTGTCGGAGGTGTAGGTCTTCTGCTCAATACTCAAAATGACCCTCCAGGCGGCCCTGTGGCCCCTAATCACATTCTTGTAGGCCAGGCAGAGCAGGTTGCGGGGGGTAGGGGAGGACGAAGGGTGAGGGCAAGCACAGACCCGGAGTGGGAGGAGCCTTCAGAGCTTCATGTCTCTGTGGCTGTGACTCGAGTCCCACCATTTATGTCTGCTTTTGGCTTTTAGGAAATATTTAATATGACATTCGCTACTCAGATATTTTGTTTGTTTGTTTCTGTTGAATTTTAATGTGTTTTGAAGAGTTGCTGAGTGACTTTAAGATTTATAAACTATTATTGAAAGATTTTAACACTTGAAAACAATGCCCAGCAGATTCTAATGACTATTAAAAAGACCGATAAACAAATTACAAATCAAAAGTTCCAAAAACCAAGAGCATCTATACAAATTAGGCCAGGTCTTTGCTCAAGCAAAAATATTTAAAATTTAATTGTTCTCTCTCTTTCTATCTCAGGAACATTCCCATTTAGTTTTAGATAAGATATGGTAAGTAAAGGAATTAAATGAATCAAAATTTCTGATCACGATACTTTAACATCACTAAGGACAGCAAAAACCATTCATAAACACAGGCTTTTTACTATTTCCCAATTAGAAATTAGTTTTTAATTCTGTCTTTTCATAAATAGTAAAAGAAATAAGTTTGAAGACAGATTTAAGCAAACAAAGTACTCACACTAGAAATAAAGAAAAATGGATAATAAAGACCTTTATGTGAATGGCAGAAAGTTTATTTACCTTGGCCAGGTTTCTCCACCAAATCCGTAATGCTGATGTCCTTTGCCCGTGACACGAGGAGGCTCACACTTTGGCCTGTGGTCCTCAAGGAGTGAAATTGGTATTATCCCACCATATTCTCTTTCAGTGCCCCAAGGAAGCCTACATTGTTGAAGTGACTCCCTTAATTCCTGATACCTGTTAAAAAAGAGAGACTTTAAACAGCTTCAGCAACATAACGGATGCACAATTGCATAAAATTCCTACTGCTTCATAAGTATTTTCAGATTAAATCTTCAGAACACAGAATTTTCAGTGTCAGGTAGAGTATGATACTGGTTATTTAGGCATCATGGAACTGCTGGAAGAATGAGGTTAAATTTCTGAGGACTTATAGATTATCCTTTTTATGGTCATGAATTGTAGTGTGTTTATATTTTATCTTTTTAACTTAAAAAAAATTTTTTTTTTTTTGAGACAGGGTCTTACTCTGTTGCTCAGGCTGGAGTGCAGTGGCATGATCCTGGCTCACTGCAGCCTCCGCTTCCTGGGTTCAAGCAATTCTCCCACTTACAGGTGAGTGCCACCACGCCCGGGGAATTTTTGAAGTTTTAGTAGACATGGGGTCTCACCATGTTGGCCAGGCTGGTCTTGAACTTCTGACTTCGTGATCTATCCCCCTTGGCCTCCCAAAGTGGTTGAGATTACAGGCATGAGCCCACCACGCCTGGCCATGTGTTTATTTTTATAAACATCTTTATTGAGATTTCATTCACATGCCACACAATTCATCCATTTAAAGTGTACAATTCAGGCCAGGTGCAGTGGCTCATACCTGTAATCCAGCACTTGGGAGGCCAAGACAGGAGGACTGCTTGAGCTCAGGAGTTCAAGACCAGCTTGGGCAACATAGCAAGACCCTGTCTCTATTTTATAAATTTATAATTAATTTTAAAATAAAGTGTATAACTCAATGGCTTTAAAGCTTATTTACAGTTATGTGTGAGCACCCCCATAGTCAACTTTACAACATTTTCATCATTTCAAAACAACCCTGTATTCTTAAACCATCATCCCCTATATTCTCCACCCTTACCCTATCCCTCAGCAACTATTATACTAATCTACTTTCTGTAGATTTGCCTATTCTGGACATTTCCTGTAAATAGAATAATAAAATATGTGGCCTTTTGTGATGGGCTTCTTTGACTTGACATAATGTTTTCAAGGTTCATCTAGTTTGTAGTACGTGTCCATACTTCATTACATTTATGTATGTATTTATTTATTTATTTGAGATGGAGTTTTGCTCCAGTTGTCCAGGCTGGAGTGCAATAGCATGATCTTGGCTCATTGCAGCCTCCGCCTCATGGGTTGCAAGTGATTCTCCTGCCTCAGCCTCCTGAGTAGCTGGGATTACAGGTGCCTGACACCATGCCTGGCTAATTTTTTGTATTTTTAGTAGAGACAGGGTTTCGCCATGTTGGACAGGCTGGTCTCAAACTCCTGACCTCAGGTGATCTCCCTGCCCCTGCCTCGGCCTCCCAAAGTGCTGGGATTACACACATGAGCCACTGTGCCCAGCCTTTCCTTTTAGTGGCTATGTAATATTCTACCATATAGACATATCACATTTTGTTTCACCATTCATTAGTTGATGGATATTTGGGTTATTTTGGCGTTTTAGCTCTTGTGAACAATGCCGCTACGAATATTCATGTTCAAGTTTTTGTTTGAATACCTGTTTTTAATTATTTGGGGAATTAAATTAGAAGTGGATCATATGGTAATTCTGTTTGTTGAGGAACTGCCAAACTGTTTTGTACAGTAGCTGCTCCATTTTAGATTCCTACTAGCATTGTATGAGGGTTCCAGTATCTCCACATCTTTATCAATGCTTGTTATTTTCTGTAAAATTTTTTTAAAAAAATTATTGCCATTCTAGTGGACATGAAGTGGTACCTAATTACACATTTTTCTTCTTCTTTTTTTTAAAGATGGGGTTTCACCATGTTGGCCAGGTTGGTCTCGAACTCCTGAACTCAAGTGATCCACCCACCTCGGCCTCCCAAAGTGCTGGGATTACAGGCATGAGCCACCACGCCTGGCCCCTAATTATAGTTTTGATTTGCATTTCCCCAATGACTAATAACGGTGAGCATTTTTTTTCCCTGTTCCTATTGATGATATCTTCATTGGAGAAATAGCTATTCAGATCTTTTGCATTTTTTTGTTATTTGTTTTATTTTTGAGTTATAAGAGTTCTTGGCCGGGCGTGGTGGCTCATGCCTGTAATCCCAGCACTTTGGGAGGCTGAGGCGGGTGGATCACGAGGTCAAGAGATCGAGACCATCCTGGCCAACATGGTGAAATCCCATCTCTACTAAAAAACACAAAAATTAGCTGGGCATGGTGGCATGCGTCTGTAGTCCCAGGTGCTCGGGAGGCTGAGGCAGGAAAATTGCTTGAACTCAGGAGGTGGAGATTGCAGTGAGCCGAGGTCCAGCCACTGCACTCCAGCCTGGCGCCTGGCGACAGAGCAAGACTGTCTCAAAAAAAAAAAGTTCTTTATATATCCTAGATACAAGCCCCTAGATACAGGTATAACAGGCAAATATTTTCTCCTATTCTGTGCATTTTCTTTTTACATACTTGATAGTGTCCTTGAAAGCAAAAAAGTTTTTTAATCTTGATGAAGTTCACTTGATCTGTTTTTCCTTGTTTTGCTTATGCTTTTGGAGTCATATCTAAGAACACAGTTCCAAATCCAAGACTATGAAGATTTGCTGCTATGTTTTCTTCTAAGTATTTTACAGCTTAGCCCTTACGCTTAGGTCTTTGATTTAAGAGGAGTTAATTTTTGGATACAATATGAGATAAGGGATCTCATGCATTTATTCTTTTGCATGTGGATATCCAGTTGTCCTAGCTCCATTTGTTGAAAGTTTTTCTTCCTCATTAAATGGTCTTGGCTACAGATTAACTTTGGATTTTCAAAAATGAAGAGTATTGTAAAGGAATATTTCTGATCTTGTACAGGAGCTACTTGCTCCTAAGTTTTATCTAGAACTACTATAACAATGGTTCTCAAAGAATGGTCCCTAGACTAGTAGCATAAGCATCTCCTAAGAGCTTCTTAGAAATGCAAATTCTCAGGCTCCATCTCAGGACCTAAGAATCAGAATCTCTGGAGATGGGGCCCAATAATGTTTTAAGAAGCCCTCCGGGTGATTCTTGTCCATGCTAAAGTTTTCAAAGCACTATCCTATTCAAGTTACCTTCCATGGTCATCATGTCTTCAAGTCCCACCCCTTACAACAGTAGTATGCAGAGGACTGGAGGTACGGGGTTTTCCTAAATTGGTTGGTAGGGCTTATCTAATCTTGAAACTAGTAGCTCAGATGATTTTATCTGCTTTTTCTTAACAAAGGAGTGAAAGGCAGGGACTCTATTGGTTCACTGTTGTAACCATGCTTTACTCCAGTGCCTGGCACACAGGAAGTACCCAATGAATACTACTGAATAAATGAGTCAGGCCAAAGAGATGGATTTGTTTCCTATACTGCTTTCTGTGAAGGAAAATTCTGTTTAGGGAGACAGCCTCACAAAAACACCTACAGAAGTATCTGGCAAAAGTTCTGCTTCCTAATTAGGAAGGATTTAATGACTTTCAGTTTCCAGTAATGGTGATCTAGGTTATTTGGGCCAAAATTCCCACTGAAAACAACTAAAAATACTGGGAGGAGAAAAAAAAAATCTTAAAAACTAGTTTTTTGACAAGATAGAAAGGGATGAATGCTACAAAGAGGAGAAATAGGAACCCAGTGAAATAAACAAGCATGGAAGCCACCTTTGCCCTTAGGGCAGGGCCAATCCTGGCAAATTTACATTTTTGTTTTAAGGGCCTCCAAAGGTGAGGGATACAGAAATCAGCCAAGTGAAGATCTAAAATATCATCTACACAAGAAGCTGGGACCCTAAAACGCTTACCCTCTCATGTTCAAGGTGAGTCAGAAGTTAACGACCTCTCTTGTGGCACCAGTTTGCATCTACCCTAAACTTGCACTTGGATTTAAGGGGTTCTGGATTGGTATTATAGTATATATTGCTCTAAGGCACTTTGCAGGACAAACAGAAATCCTTTCAGGAGGAAGGATTCTTAGGGGAATCACAAGATGAGTACTAAAGGATGAGAAGGAGTTATCTAGAGGAAAGAGAGGAAATACTGGGGCATGCAAGGGAATAACAGGTAGAAAGGCCTGGAGTTTAGTAAAGTTATAGATTTGAAAATTCCTGAAAGTGTTGGCTCCAGTCTAGAATCTCTCTTAGGGAAGAAATTACTTTTGTTTTGTAAAATATTTTGCTAAGCCACTTGGTGTAGACACAGAGACTCTGAAAGTACGGGTATTGGTAGGATCTCAAGCAAGCTCAGACTGATTAAACTGCTCTGCAGTGGGAGAAACTTGTTTGTTTGCTCTTGAAAGAGGGAGAGGAGAGGAAAGGGGAGTAAGGGAAGAGGGAGAAGAGAGGAGCCAGCAGGATGGTGAGGCTGCTGGGGACTGCAGTGGTTGAAAACCCAGTGAGAAACCCTTGGTGACAGCTGGTTAAAGATCTTTCTTTTTCTTTTTGAGATGGAGTCTCACTCTATTGCCCAGGCTGAGGTGCAATGGCACAATCTGGGCTCACTGCAACCTCCACCTCCCAGGTTCAAATGATTCTCCCAGCTCAGCCTCTGGAGTAGCTGGGACTATAGGCATGTGCCACCATGCCAGGCTAATTTTTATATTTCTGGTAGAGATGGCGTTTCACCACGTTGGCCAGGCTGGTCTCGAACTCCTGAACTTGTGATCTGCCTGCCTTGGCCTCCCAGAGTAGTGCTGGGATTACATGCATGAGCCACCATGTCCAGCCTAAAGACCTTTTAAGAATGTGGATGTTATGGCTAATAACGTGTTTTGGTTACATGTAGCATGGCATGGTATGACTCTCCCCTCCTGAACCCCAACAGTTCAGTAACATTTACCAGGCTCACAAATGCTCTGCATGGACAAGGTCTTTAGAGGAAAATGAGGGATGACTGAGTTTCACATCTGGGTCAGTGTGTCATTTTAAGTGGAACCAGGAACCAAAAGTCAGAAGTGACCGTGAGATTTTCAAATGCTATCCCTATCCTTGTCCTGGGAACTGGGATAAATTTGGAGGAATTCCACAAGGCATGGAGGAAAGAGCTGAGTAGAACTTACCCAGATCTTAGGGGTTGAGAAAACAGAGTTGAATTTTGAACTATATTAGAAGAGTTAATAAAGAATTCCAGAAGTTGGGGCATGTAGAGAAGGGCCATGGTGAGAGGTGGAGCATGAGAGGAAAACAAGGACAGTATCCTGTGGGGCCTTCTAAACCCTCTGGACTATACTGTGAGAATAGTGGGAGCCAGTCAGAAACATGGGGGAGAGGAAGGGGGTGGGGCAGGGTTGGGGGAGGAGGGGGAAGGAAGAGGGGGGAAGAAAGGAGGAGAAAAATGGAGGGACAGAGATAGAGAGGGAGAGGGGGAGAGAGAGAAAGAGAAGGGAAGAAAGGTAGATAGACAGATAGGGAGAGAGAAGGGGAAAGACAGGAAGAGAGCGAGGGAAAGAGAAAGAGAGGTACAAACTATGGAGCTACTTTTTTCTCTTTATCAGTACAGTGCTTGGCTTAACCTAACCCCGCCTCACCCATAATTATTATTTAATATAACGAAGAAGCAACACGCGGGACTGTCTTATAAGTGGAATATATTACCTTGTGAAGTCACTACACTGAGGATTGGCAAAGCATGGCCCATGGGTCAAATCCAACTCCCTGCCTGTTTTTGTAAATAAAAGTCTATTGGAATACAGCCATGACCATTCATTTATGGAGTGTCTACAGTCTATGGCTTCTATTGCCCCACAATGGCAGAGTTGAATAGTTGGACAGAGACTGTAAAGCCTAAAATATTTAAAATATTTACCATCTGGTTCTTTACAGAAAAAGTTTGCTAACCCTGAACTAGCTAGTCAAGGAGAGTCCTGGCCCACTGATTTGGGGTGCTGCAGAAGGGATGCTGCCATTCAGCTCTCAGACCTGTATGTCCTCCCTAGCTCTCTGACAACGATCAACAGACATGGTTTGGGGGGTGGGGGGCATGACAAGTAAAAAATATTTAAGTGGATTTGATTAATGACAACCTAAGCTTTAATATCTAAGTTTGTAAAAGTTACATTCAAAACCTAAATGAGTCAATTTCTCAACATCTGACCCCCATATATTACACTGTCCCAGGAAGATGAGCCGGTAGAAAAGTTAATCAATCATTTGGGATGGCATCCACCTAAAGCTGGAAATCATTTAAAATAAAAGACAATGCATAAATAAGTCATATTTCTCTCTTACTTTAGGGTATCATGTCTCCCTCCCCTTAGCCTTAATACAGAATTGTAGAGAAGGAACCAAATTAAAATAAAAATGGACATTTTAGGATGTAATAATTTTAGGATTTCATTATACGATTTCATTATAGGTTCCCATTTGTTTCTGGATTCACTTCATTGCTTTCTGATCTTAAACATTTTTTAAAAATGATAGTTATCTGCCAACTAAAAATGAGGGTTATATTGTAATAATTTTAATGAAATCTTAACCCTCTCTTTCCCTTTCCCTCTCGCTTTCTCCCTCTCTTTCTCTCCTTGTCTCCCTTTCTCTCTCTCCCTCTTTCCCTCCCTTTCTCTCTCCCCCTCTCTTCCAGTATCTCGCACCTCCCTGTCCTTCTCTCTCCCTTTCTGCTAGCCCAGTAGTTCTCAACGTAAATAAAATATATCTCCATAAGAAAATAATTATCAAATTATTAATGCTACCATCTCTAGCAATAGAAAATTATTTACTTATTTCTGAAAAAGATACGTTCCCAAAAGTATCTTTTTGGGAAAGATAAACCAATATTTCATTTTAAAGTCACTGTATAAGATTTTGTATATCAAATCCCAAATTCACTAATTTAGCCAGTAATTACTGGGAGACATTATTAAAGAAAAGCTTGGAATAAACATAACCCTCATTTTTAGTTGGCAGATAACTATTATTTAAAAAAAATGTTTTAAGAGTCAGAAAGCAGCCAAGTGAATCTAGAAACAAATGGGAACTAAGAACTAATAACGAAATTCTATAATGAAATCCTAAGCAATTCTCAAGGTACTTCCTTAATGGATGTGTTTGTTTGTCCTGTGAGCTAAGAAAACTTGCTAGAAGTATGGAGAAGTCAGCTGAATGAAAAAGGGGATAGGAATCTTGATGATTTTGAGTGGCTGTTCCTGCCACAGTTAAATTTTCAACAGAAAAAATGAAAAAAAAATACTACCTGTTTATTTACTTATTTTTTTTTTTCTGAGATGAAGTTTCACTCTTGTCATCCAGGCTGGAGTGCCACGGCACGATCTCGGCTCACCGCAACCTCAGCCTCCCAGGTTCAAGTGATTCTCCTGCCTCAGCCTCCCCAGTAGCTGGGATTACAGGCACCCGCTACCACACCCAGCTAATTTTTGTATTTTTAGTGGAGACAGGGTTTGGCCATGTAGGCCAGGCTGGTCTCGAAACCCCGGACCTCAAGTGATCCACCTGCCTCGGCCTATTTACTTAATATTTTTAACAGCGATAAAGTGAGTTTATATAAAATCGTCGCTAGTATAATTGTTCCAAAGAATTCACTTGGATAAAGTAATGAAAGCATAACAACTAATGTGCTCTTGGTCATCAGAGAAGCCATAACCACAGTCCTGGTTTTCTTACATTTTCAGTGCTGCTAGCCCAGTAGTTTTCAATGTAAGCTGAAAACCTAAAAAATGCAGATTCCCTTGCCCTACCTCAGACCTGGGGAGTCAGAAAGTCCATAGAGGAAGCCTAGGAATCTGTATTTCTAGAAATCTCCTAGGGTGATTTTGAAGTACCCTGTCTGTAGACCAGTCCTGGGTGACAGTGGAGCTAGACCATGTTACCTATTCTTATACTGTTTTATTTTGTTTTGATTTTTAAAAATTATTATTATTTTTAAAGACAGGGTTTTACCATGTTGGTCAGGCTGGTCTTGAACTCCCGACCTCAGGTGATCCACCCGCCCTGGCCTCCAAAGTGCTTGGATTATAGGCGTGAGCCACCATGCCGGCCTTGTTTTGATTTTTGAGACAAGGTATTGCTCTGTTGCCCCGTCTGGAGTGCAGTGGTGTGATCTTGGCTCACTGCAACTTCTGCCTCTGGGCTCAAGTGATCCTCCCACCTCAGCCTCCCAAGCAGCTGGGATGACAGGTGTGAGCCAACACACTGGCTAATTTTTGTATTTGCCTCACCTGTTGTGAAAAGAAAAAAAAAGTAGGCTGATGGGAGGAAATCATTTTGTGTCACTGTTAAAACTGCCAAGTGAGTGCCATGCTGGCTGCATCTAGGTTGTAGGTACAGCCTACATGATCTAAGTTGTACCTAGATACATCATGATATTTAAAAAGCGTGTCCCTTTAAATACATCCTTGTTTAGAAAATTAAGCTGCTGAGCGCAAACGTATGCTAGGGCTCACGTTCATCCTTACCATTAAGAAGGTAATCCCTAAAAACCAGGGGCTTTCTGTTTTGTATTGTTTTGTTTTGCTGTTGAACCTTGTGATTCGAATTGGGAGCTATGGACCCTGCACCTGGTCTGAAGAAGTGAGCCTCAGCAATGACAGAAGAGAAGTACCACCAGTATCCTGATGACACCATCCGGAGAAGCTCCATCACTAACATTGAGAGTAAAGAGACTCTTCTGTAAGCTGTCAGGCTGCTTTTTAAGAAGGGGTTAAGAGGAGGGGTTCTGAGAACACATGATCATCCTGGTTTTCTCAGTCTGGGGATTGTGAAAGGAAAGAATTCATGTGAAATGAAAGGGAAAGCAAGTTTTAGTTATTAGGAGCCAGGAACATGGTTGTACCAGATAGAGCTTCAAATAATACCTTTTTGTAGTTTATACTTGACCATACAGCATGTTGAATTTTATAGTATGTTAACAAAAAATTGACTTCTCTTACATTTATGCCAGTTAAAGGGTTTTGGAGCCAATCACTAACCAACTATAGGACCATTTAGGAAGAGGAGATCAAAAGCTGAAAAACTAAAAACTAAAAACTAAAGCATTTTTGGTGAAAACGCTTTGACAGTGCTTTTTGACGGTGCAGTCAGATATGGCAGCCCTAAATTCTTAGATTCCTTAGGCCAAATATAAAACCTCACATTGCTGTTTCTGAGCCAGGGACAACTGCCAGATCTCATACAATCTGCTAAGGGTTTCATTTGACTCATGGAGCTCTGCCTAATGTGAAAGCCCGTGGAGTTAAACAGGAATTTAGGGCTGAAAACCACTCTAGTGAATCAGGTCAATGGTACAGGAGTATGGGCAGCAAGGACTGACCCAGAAGTGACAAGAGCTCTCTTCCCCAATATAAGAATATTTCTTTTAATTAAGTGAAAATAGCAATTGATTTAAAAAATGCTGAATATGATCTTTACATTTAAAAAAATTGGAAAGCACACATATTGAGATGTTAACACAGTAGTTATTATCTCCGGATAAAGGAAGTACAGAGGGTTTCTTTCCTGTGCTTCATTTGCATAATTTTTCTGTTGGAAAAATAAAGAATTTGTTTTCCGTACAGATTTCTACATTATAAGCAAAATGTGTTAGTTTTATAATTAAGGAAAAATCATTCTTTTTCTTTTCTTTTTTTTTTTTTTTTGAGACAGAGTCTCACTCTGTCACCCAGCCTGGAGTGCAGTGGCCTGATCTCAGCTCACTGCAACCTCTGCCTCCCAGGTTCAAGTGATTCTTCTGCATCAGCCTCCCGAGTAGCTGGGATTACAGACTCCTGCCACAATGCCTGGCAAATTTTTGTATTTTTAGTGGAGATGGGTTTCACCATTTTGGCCAGGCTGGTCTTGAACTCCTGACCTCGTGATCCATCTGGCTTGGCCTCCCAAAGTACTGGGATTACAGGCGTGAGCCACCGCACCCGGCCCATTATTTTTCTTTATTAATATAAAGAGCATGTTTATAAACTGGAAAAGATCTGTGAAAACCTCATCAGGATGGTGAAAACCTAAGTGCAAGAAGGAAAAGGAGCAGAATCTGTGATCAGTGTTGAGCCTGGCAAACAGAACTCTCAGAGGGGTCAAGAGAATCTTCAGATCTTGTAGGGCTGCTAGCATGGGAAGGATGAATTATGATTTTGCATAGCTTCGGAGGGAGGAACCAGAATTAGCAGGCAGAAATTATAAGGGAAAAAACTGTTCTCATTAGAAAGAAAATTATCTAACAATCAGGAGCATTCAAAAATGGAATGGACTGCCTGGTGTGGAAGTGCTGTCCTTTTTGGAAGTGTTTAAACTGAGTCTGGGTGACTTCCTGTCTGGTTTCCTGAAGAATTCTTAAATGAGAGACTTGACCAAGTGAACTTAAAAAAACACAAAACACACAAGTAGACAACCACACAGGCTATTTTTTCACTGGCCAGGTGTTTTGAGGTGTTTTTTTCCTTTTTCTTTTCTCAAAATGATTCAAGTAAATACAATACAGGAAGTGCTGGACCTAGGATCTTGGCAAATTACTTGTCTGTTATCTGTTATTTCAAATGCAAAATGCAGGTAACAATAGCATTTATCTTATAAGGTTCTCATGAGGATTAAAATAATTACTATATACAAAGCATCTGGTAGAGTGCTAAAGCATAGTAATCACTAGATATGTTAGATGCAATTTTTTTCATTGTAATTAAAAAAAAAAGCTTTCATTCTAGGTTCAGGGGTACATATGCAGGTTTGTTAAACACGTAGATTGCATGTTGCAGGGTCTGGTGTACAGATCATTTTGTCACCCAAGTGCTAAGCATAGTACCCAAGAGGTAGTTTTCTGATCCTTGCCTTCCTCCTTCCCTCCACCTTCAAGTAGGCCTTGATGTCTGTTATTCCCTTCTTTGTCTCCATATGTACTCAGTGTTTAGCTCCTACTTATAAATGAGAACATGAGAACAAACACAGGTTTTCTGTTCCTGTGTTTGTTTGCTTAGAATAATGGCCTCCAGCTCTATCCATGTTGCTGCAAAAGACATGATCTCGTATTTTACGGCTGCATAGTATTCCATGGTATATATGTACCATGTTTTCTATATCCAGTCAACCACTGATGGGCATTTACGCTGATTCCATATCTTTGCTATTGTGAATAGTGCTTTGATGAACAGACCTGTGCATGTGTCTTTTTATATGTAGAATAACTTATATTCCTTTGGTAGAACAACTTACAAGAAAAACTGAGAATCCAATAATGGGATTGCTAGGTCAAATGGTAATTCTGTTCTGAGTTCTTTGAGAAATCACTAAACTGCTTTCCACAATTTAAATCATAATGTATAATTAATGTGTTACAGGGTATTTGATAAAGCAAAAATTTAGACAACTATAAGCAGCAAATTCTGGGAGTATTTTTAGGCAGATGGCAGAAGGGCATGTTAGGAAACCAATATAGTACTCTCTTTATAAAATAAAAAGTCTTTGATTAAAACAGATTAATTTCCCAATGAAGGAACAGACCATTCTAAAATTTTATAATATAGTGGATGAATTTGATGTCTGCCTTTTATAGTACACAGCCACTTACTTCTCAGGTTCCTTACAGACAAATGAAGGTTCAGTTAATTGCCACGTTTTGCCTTCACTGTGATGTGATAAACAGAAGAGCCCGGGTCAGGTGCGGTGGCTCACGCCTGTAATCCCAGCACTTTGGCAGGCTGAGGTGGGTGGATCATTTGAGGTCAGGTGTTCGAGACCAGCCTGGCTAACATGGTGAAACCCCGTCTCTACTAAAAATACAAAAATTTTAGCTGGGCACAGTGGCGCATGCCTGTAATCCCAGCTACTCAGAAGGGTGAGGCAGGAGAATCACTTGAACTTGGAGGCGGAGGTTGCAGTGACCCGAGATCGCGCCATTGCACTCCAGCCTGGGCGATAGCAAGACTATGTCTCAAAAACAACCAACCAACCAACAGAAGGGCCCCAGAAAATAAATGTTTTTCCTCTCATAATAAAATACACTAATACATTAAAACTGCTTTTTCTTGTTTGCTTTTTCTAGTTTTTGTTTTACCTGTCCTCTGAGGCAGTTGGGCGAGTAGCCGTTTGGAGGGGGGTGTGCAACTCATTAGAGTAAAAGGTGTTGGACAGTATGCCAGCTCCTTCAAGCTCCCTGCAACAGTAGGGCCTGCTGTGAATGACCTCCATGCTTCTTGGCTAAAAAGGCACAACCTGGAAAAGAAATGGAGGGCATATTTGGCTTATAGAGTTAAGGCAGGCAGAAAACATATTTTGCGCCGCTAAATTGTTCAACCTAACGCTGCACAGAAATCACAGGCTTCCCTCCTCCCTTAAAGCCGTCAAATCAGTAGTAAATAGAGACCTAAATAAGTTCTATGGAAATACATTTCAACAGAAACAAATCCACAAAGTGGAAGGTGTCTCCAAGTAGTCACCAGAATGACCACCATCCAGTAGGTTCGTACCAGTTCGCTCTGTGGACATCAACTGAAATTCAATTCTGTTGATGAAAAGCCTGTGGCCTTTCCGAAAATTACTCTTCATTTAACAGAACCAAGAGCTGTCCTAAAGCATTCGGGGATTCTGGACAAGAATCCCTTTGCAGATGGTGGAGTCAGGGTGCACTAACCGTACCCTAAAGGGGATTCCGAGTTTCCAACTGCGTCGGGAAGAATCTCACCTCTCCCTCGGACCTGGGGGAAGGCCAGGCGGGGGTGTAGCTGGGACCAAGGGTACCAGGGGCCGAGGCCGAACCTCGCGGGCTGTCAGCGCCCTGCGAGCCGTGCCTCCGGGGTCCGGACGCACCTGGGACATGAACCTGGGGGGGCCGCGGGACTGCGCCTTCCCTCCCCTCCCCGGAGCTGACGGCCTCCGCGGGCCAAGGAATTTTGCGGTCATCCGCACTGCGGACGGGTGGAGCTCGCGGGCAGGTGCGGGGGCGGGAGAGGGACTGTGGGCAGGCCGGGGTGGGGCTGGGGGCGCTTGTGACGGTGGCCGTGTCCGCGGCACTAGGCGATGCGTCCATGAGGGGCCGGGGGCTTCCGCGTGGCGGGCGGGGCGCGGTAGGCGGGTCTTAGAGGCCTCGGAAGAAGCCAGCCCAATGCTGCGGGATAGGCAAGAACGCGCGTCCGTGACGAGTGAAGAAAGCGCCAAGCGCCGGGTCGGAGGTGAAAAGGCCTCTTCCGCCTTGCGGCCCCCGGCCCTCCTCTCTGTCCCTCGCCCCGCCCCTCTCGGCTCACCGTCCCGCCTCCTGCCGGGCCCACTTTGCCCCACCCTCTCCCCGCCCCCAGGCGCCCTCTGGCGGCCGCGGCGGCGAAGGCTATCTCAGTTTCTTTTCCCAGGGCTGTCAGGTCTGGAGCTGTCTGGGGCCGGCCAGGAAGCTCTCTAGTGCGGCGAACTGGGCGGAGGAAGAGCTCCGGTCCAGCGCAGTCCCTGGTGAGGCTGGAGCATCCGATCTGTCCTCCCTCCCCAGGTCACCTAGCAAAAATTGGGAACAGTGCGGCCAGATCGGGGGTGGAGTCTACAGGATTCTGCAACTGCAGCCCGTGGGATGGCGCCCTAACAGAGCCTCTGCTCCTTCCCTAGTGGGTGTAGACGTGGCAAAGTCCTTACTTGCCTCATCCCCAGGGCCTAGCCCCACCTTGATTACCTCAGTTTTCCCCAAAAGAAATAAATGTGAGCCACTTCTCTGCACTTACAGGGTCATGAGTGCCTGTGATGACTGAGAACAGGGGTGTCACCCTTCTTCCCACCTCCCCCCACCACAAGGAATGGAATGTGGGAAGGTTAGGTTGTGTGATATGGTCAGGCTTTGTGTCCCCACCCAAATCTCATCGTGAATTGTTAAGCCCCATAATCCCCACATGTCAAAGGAGAGACCAGGTGGAAGTAATTGGATCATGGGGGCAGTTTCCCTCATGCTGTTCTGGTAATAGTGAGTGAATTCTCACAAAATCTGATGGTTTTATAAGGGGCTCTTCCCCCTTCTCTCAGCACTACTCCTTCCTGCCGCCTTGTGAAAAAGGTGAGTGCTTCTCCTTGGCCATCTGCCATGATTGTAAGTTTCCTGAGGCCTCCCCAACCATGTGAGACTGTGAGTCAACTAAACCTCTTTCCTTTGTAAATTACCCAGTCTTGGGCAGTTCTTTTTTTTTTTTTTTTTTTTTTGAGACGGAGTTTCGCTCTTGTTACCCAGGCTGGAGTGTAATGGCGCAATCTTGGCTCACCGCAACCTCTGCCTCCTGGGTTCAGGCAATTCTCCTGCCTCAGCCTCCTGAGTAGCTGGGATTACAGGCACGCGCCACCATGTTGGGCAGTTCTTTATAGCTGTGTGAGAATGGACTAACACAGTGTGGGAGGTTAGAACTGAGCTGCAGGAATCAGAAGGTGAGGGTGAGAATGACCACCTCTGAGAAGAAGGGCATTGAAACTATCTGCCAAAGAGTAAAAACAAAACAAAACAGCAAAAACAACAAAAAAGCCATAGAAATTCTTGAGTTTCAGAATGGCAGATAAACGAAACAATTTGCTGAAATGCTGAAACTGCCTGGGCTTGTATGTCAATAAAACTGGCCAAAATCCGTGTGAACCAATATGGCCAACTGGAGTCTGCACAGACCCAGCTTGCTGACCTTACAGCTGAATTTCTACTGCATGTTTCATACTATCTCCTCCCTGAATTTGCACGTGGAACACTTAGGTAGCACGAAGAGATAAGAGCACATGCCCAAGGACTTTCCAGATCTCCTCTTTCCTCCCACCAAGCACCTGATAATCCTAGAATCCATACTCAAAACGTTTTCTAATAAAATCACTTCCCTAAAGCCAGCACAGGGAGACAGATTTGAGCTGGACTTCCTAATTCCTTGTTGGTTGACATGCTGTAAAAGTTTTTATTTTCTCAAAAACCCAGTGTTATAGTATTGAATTCTAGGAGTGCAGCAGGCAGCGAGCCTCCTTTGCTTGGTAACAGTGTGATGGTGCCTTTGCCATTCTCTGCCTACTTTACAACTTTTTACTAATCAACCAGTGGGCATTCATTTTGTGCTGTGTCTTCTATGTGAGTGTTACCTGGAGTGGGGGAAGAAAGGTGTACTGAAGTAGGCACAGTGGTAATTTTGCAGTCTTGTTTTATTTCTTAGCTTCTGCACCTCTGCCAATGTTCTGATAGTTACTCCCCACTAAGCCAGGAGGAGTAGATCCTTCTGGAGACAGAGTTGTGCATTAGGTGAAACTGACTTTTATCTTTGACATCTTTATCCATCTTGTTTTCCCCCCTCTAATTTCTGGTGGTTCATTCTAACCTTTTGGCCCTTTTCTGCTCCTGTGAGTTTAGGATCTCCCATTAAATTTCTTTCCTCTCCAGCCCATTTCATGTCCCCAGACTTCCAGTGCTTTCCATAACTTCTCGTTTTTCTCATCCTCAACCTTACTCCCATTTTTTCATGGCTTGATTCTTCCTGGGAGGAGTAACTGAGCATGATAGATTTAATCAGCGGCGTCTGATGAAGATGCATCACTAGCCGTGTATGTACGTGGATGGTGATGACACCGGAGAAGGTGTGTCAACTCCAGGTTGAATAAGCAGGATATGTGGTGATAGCCTCCAGGGTCTAGGGGGTTTGAAATTTTATTTTAGATCAAATGAGTGTAAAGGGCAAAAAAATGTAGTTATTTTTATCCTTATCATTTTTCAAATAAAATTTACAGGCAAGAAAAAGTCATTGTCAGTTCGTTGTGAAACAATTGTTTTCTTTGGAAAATGCTTCTCCATCTGAAATTCTCAGGGATATCAGGATTGGGTCTAATTGTTTGACCAACACTCTTTACTCTTAGCTTTTGTGATTTAACTCACTCCGTCTCAGCCAGCAGTTGATGTGGCGGTGATCTCAACAACACAAAGTAGTCTCCTACCCAGGGATGTTCAAGTGACTGACTTCTCAGAAATAACATGTCTAGGAAGTCAGTAGCCCCAGATTGCCTTCTTTTGACTTCTGACATGTTGATCTCTTGTCATACCTCATTTTGCTAGTAATCCTTCAAGCAGGGAAGATGAAATTTGGTAATGAAACTATTATATGCTTAGAACACTGTGGGTTGATGACAATTCTAAATCACAGTTAGACCTTTCACCTTCAGGTCAAGAATAAGTAGGAGGCAGATAGTAACAGAAAGCATGAGTTATAGTCTATAACCTTTCTTTTAAGGCTATTACAGAGACCAGTGAAATGAATGAAGAGACCAGTAAAGTGAATTTTGTTTTTTGAAGCACAGTCTCTGTTGCCCAGGCTGGAGTGCAACGGTACGATCTTGGCCCACTGCAACCTCTGCTTCCCGGGTTCAAGCAATTTTCCTGCCTCAACCCCGCCCCCGCCCCCCTGCAAGTAATTGGGATTACAGGTGCTCACCACCATGCCTGGCTAATTTTTGGTAGAGATGGTGTTTTGCCATGTTGGCCAGGCTGGTCTCGAACTCCTGATTTTAGGTGATCCACCCGCTTCGGCCTCCCAAAGTGCTGGGATTACAGGCCTGAGTCACTGCGCCCAGCCCAATGAATATGTTTTACATAAAAAAAATTTGGAGTCTGGTTACTTGCTTAGAAGATGTGTTGGGAAGGGTCTTTCAGTTATGTTAAAATCTGGCTATTTAAAAATTGAAAAACTTAAAACCTTGTTGATTTCAGTAAACATATCTTCTTAGTGGGATGACAATGAAAAGTATATATATTCTGCTGGCTTTAAACTACAAATGAGTTAAATGACACTTTAATTTTTTTTGTCTTAAATAATTTAACCTAAGTCAGTACTTTAAATTCTTCTCAAAACATAGCTTCTTTCTTTCACAGTTGTTCATTATAAAAATGCTATCTGCTTTTTTTGTGGGTGCCATTTCAATTTTTTTCTTGAATAAAGTTATTTTTAAAGGGCATTGTAATCTCAACAGTCTTTATGGTTGTAGTCATGTCAACTATGATCAATTAAATAAGTCTAGAAATGTAATGTGCAGCACAAGGATTATAATTAATATTGTATTGCATACTAAAATTTTTCTATGCATGTAGATTTTAGATGTTCTTACCCCTCCAATAAAAAATTTACTATGTGAAAAACAATAATATTATTACTATTTTTTTGGCTTGTGTAGCTAAGTAACTGTGGTCATTCAGTAGTGAACACTGAAGTGACATCGATGCACACATTTATAAAATGTGCTAATTAGTCCACAGCCATCCATTGCCTAGAATGTGTCAGGGGTTGTCCCAGCACCTACAATCTTTGGGGACATGGAGGTGTGGACAGTCATAGTCAGTGAGGTAAGTGCTCGACTGGGGCCAGCACTCTTGCTGTGTGGATCCACGGGCACCTCACCAAGACTCTTGAGCTTCTGATATAATTCCCTTGGAAATGTCCAAAAAGAAATGTAAGATTTTCTCTTTAGAAACATGGTTGGCAGAACCCTTTATCGAGGTGACCTAGCCATGCGCCCTTGGTTACGTGTACTTGTTTGTCCTTGTGGCCCCATGGCATCTTCGTATTTATCTTTCTTTGCATTTTCCTACACCGATATTCTGGTGCCCTGACATTTTGTCCCATGAATTTCAGATCCTTCTGGGTAGCATTTTTCTCTCTAATCTTAAACTTCTGCTCAGGAGACTCAGTGATCATTCTGTATTCCTCTGTCATGATTCAATATCTTTGAACTGGGATGTATATACAGACGGTCTCATGCACTATCCCTACTGTCTAGTTGCGTGAAGTTACATAGACTATGTATTCCACATATGTATTAAATTCCACTACTTAAGTTTCTTTTTCACTTATCCGCACACACAGATAGGAATGAAACATGAATTGGATAGAGAGGGTGGGCATGGTGCTTACGGATGATGCAACTGACAGGAAGACACGCTGTCCCCTGGGGTTCCAGCTGATGAGGACAGCCCGAGAGCGTCCTGCACTCAGGGCATGGTGAAACCCAGTCAAGGAGGGAGGTTGTAGGGGCTTCCTTCGGTGTACCTGGCTCAAGATAAGTTCAGCTGTCTTACCAGGAAAATATTGACTCAATCATTCTCTATATGAAAAAGGTAATCAATTATCCTACTCATTCATTGGGCGTTATGTGGGCTTTCTGGGCAACATTGAAGTTGTAGGGCTCTTCTTAGGAATGAGAGAAAGAAGCATTAAAAATCCAAGTGCTGTGATTTCTCATCACACTAAAATAACAAGGAGACCCACTGCTGAAATCAGGAGGGTCCTCACGTGGCCTTTTAAAGTATCGACCCTGGCTTCCTCGGGTCTCTGCTGGGTGAATGTTCTCTTCCCTTGGAGACTCCCCATCTTTGGAGTGCACAAACATTAATCCCAGAGCCATGGTCTATCCCCAGCTGATGGCAACAGGAAGAAGGCCAATAACCTCAAACACTGCAACTGCGTCATAGGTCAGATCTTCATGCGCGGCCTGCAGTTGGACGTCACCTGCCAAGTCAGCCAGTAAGTGACGGGCTGTGTGCTCGGCGGCATCAAAACCCACTGGGGCTGTGCTGATATCTCCCAGTCTCCACAGCTGCCGGTCTCCAGAACTGTGTGTGCTCTGAGAGATCTTTAAGGGGGCTACAAGGGAAATTATTAACAGACACCCTGAGAGTGAAGGCCGCGGGCGGGGGTGCCTCCTCTTGGGGAGATCCTTGGGTGGGTGTCCCTGCGGGAGGTGAGACCTCCATGTGGAGGTCTTGGCTGTTGTCCACAGTCAGTAGTGTGTTCTTGGATGCTTCCCTCACCATTTCTCTTCATTTAGTCCTTGACCAGGGAACAAAAAAACCAGCCCTCTTTAAGAAGGAGTGGATCACGCATGGCAGATTGTTTACATACGTGCTTTGAAGTGTGTTAGTTTTCATTATTTTTGTGATTTCCTGTTCCATTTTCTTTATGTAGTGGCCCTAATTCTTTTGAGGTGTGATCTTTGCTTATAGCCCCAAACATTGAGTACAGGAAGAATCTACTGCATCGTTAGGTGAGAGGGACCCTCTCAACCAACCTCAGTGCACACTGCAGGGTTTTGTTTTTATTTTTAGGCATGGGGTCTTATGTTGCCCAGGCTGGCCTTGAACCCCTGTGCTCAAGCAATCCTCCCACCTCAGTCTCCCAAGTAGCTGGGACTACAGGTGTGCACCACAGTGCCTGGCTCTGTTCTTTACTCCAGCTGAAGTTTTAAAAACCCTGGACATGATCCACTAAAATGATTTCAGAACCCATAATGGATTACCACTTGCAGTCTGCATAAGGCCAAGGAAAATTGGGAAAGGCCACTGCTGTGTAATGGATGCAATTTTCTGTAAGGAGCATAGACCATTAGAAGTCTTGGCTCTGAACATTAGAAACTGAGTTTTCTCTGAGCACTTGGACCTCCTCGCTGGCCCTCAATTACTGAATTCTGTCAGCAGGAGACTGTCTCAGATTTAAATCTTGTGTAAATATTGAGAACAAATTTCTCAGTCTGTGAATTTTTGTTTTTTGTGTTGTTCAATACATTTATAGCAAGGAACTGGCCTTGTGAAATGAGCACTAAATGTCCGGCTGGGGGCTGGGTGCAGTGACTCATGCCTATAATCCCAACACTTTGAGAGGCCAAGGTGGGCAGATCACTTGAGGTCAGGAGGTCAAGACGAGCCTGGCCAACATGGCAAAATTCTGTCTCTACTAAAAATACAAAAAATTAGCCATGTGTGGTGACGTGTACTTGTAATCCCAGCTACTCAGGAGGCTGAGGCAGTAGAATCACTTGTACCTGGGAGGCAGATGTTGTAGTGAGCCAAGATGGCACCACTGCACTCCAGCCTGGGTGATGAAGTGAGACTTTGCCAAAAACAAAAACAAAAACAAAAAAATTTCATCTGGGGCTGCTGGGCCTGGCTGGGGCACACTCTGTGAAGTGTGCATGGAGGAGGTCTTTGGTGTCACCTAGGTCGCAGGTCCCAGCTTCCAGATGCAGCTGAAATAGACCTGTGGATTCAGAGCCTCTGACAGGGCCCATGAGTTTATCCTCTTCCAAAGCTCCTCAGTGACTGTGCTGGTCTCCAGGCTGGGAAGCCCTTGCTTGAGGAGCAGACTCTGCCTTCAAGGTTCACACACACACCCCCTGGGGGCCACCTTGGGAGCCAGGACAGGTCGGGTATGAGCACTGGAGCACTGCTGCTCTTGATCCGTCCCACCGTCCTGTCCTAAGTGTCCCTGAGACAAAGGGCACAGTGGGGAAGAGGTGTGGGTGGCCTCCTCCCCAGGCTGCCTCTGGAGCTGGGAGGGCATCAGTCCTCATGGGCATTGTTCCCCCTCTTTGCTTCTAGCAGAGTTTCCACTACTATAGGCCCCTTCTGGGGCATCAGCTTGTATCTGCCTGGCTCTTCCACCCCATTCTGGCCCCTAAGCCCAAGGAGCAAGGACAGTGCGGTGAACAGGGAAAGCCGCATGTCTGGGACCCACTGTGCTCATGGACTGCCTTGAAGGTGAGAAACCTGCCCTCACCAACATGGCAGGGGTACATCTTCCTGGCGGGAAGGCTATACTTGATCAGGACCAAAGGAGGGCTTTTCTTTCACACGCCCAGGACAGAGCCTGAACAAAGATGCAGCATTAGCCTGGGTGGGCTGCAGTCGCTCGTGCTAGTTTGTCTTTTGTTTGGCCAGATGACTCGATATTTCTGCTCTCCAGCTTTGCACGGTGCTGGGTGTTGGTGACAGCAGCTGCTATTCCAACCTCCTCATGTAAATGAATTGAAAGCCAAACTGGACGCTCCTTCAGCTTTTGTAGTAATCACCTACCCTGGAGCGTCAGCTGAGAAATGTCCAGCCCTCTCCCTGTGGTCCACAGCCTTCTCTGCACCTGATTAAAACTTAGTTGTGATATTCTGTGCTTAGGGCCATTTTTGAAATTGTTCATTTACTGCTTTAGTTGGGATAAGTAATAAGATTTAGGAACTGTATATTTTTTAAAAATGTATTTAAGTAGCTGTAGCATGCAATTGCAGAATGAGCAGAAAACCTTCCTAAACTTTGTCCAGTGTTTTATAGTCTTTGTTTTATTTGCATTAATTAAAGGTAATGCAGAAGAGTCCTTGTTGAGTGGAAGTATTCCTTAGAAGAGGTATAAGCTTTTGGTTTCTGTTTGGGTGCATAGTCAACAGGACCGAAGTTGCATGTTCATTTCATTTTTTAAGATAGGGTCTTGCTCTGTTGCACAGGCTGGAGTGCAGTGGTGTGATCATAGCTCATTGCAGCCTCAATCTCCTGGGCTCACACCATCCTCCTTCCACAGCCTCCCCAGTAATTGCAATTACAGGTACATGCCACCATGCCCCACTAATTTTATAATTAAAAAAAAAAATTTGTTTTGGGAGAGACAGAGTCTTGCCACATTGCTCAGGCTGGTGTTGAACTCCTAAGCTCAAGTGATCCTTTCACCTTGGCCTCCCAAAATGCTGTTTTACAGACATGAGCCACTATGCGCTGCTGAAAGTTTGCATGTTTAGAATTTTGAAAGCCTCAACTTCATTACACTAAGTCCACATAATAAAATGGGGTATCACATTTTTAATTCGGAAAACTAGCAAATAAACGATGGAAACCAAAACCTCCTTAAAGAAGTTCTTTGCAACTAAACTAAACTTAGTCATAAATTCCAATAAAATGAAAACATTGCCAAAACAGTAGGCCACGAGGGAGAAGCCACACTTCACAAACCACAATGTGTAGGAGGCCTGCGTTGTTAGGAGAGATCCGGCGTGGTGGGTGCTGGCTCCCGGCAAGGTGGAGGAGCGGTAGAGCGCACCCTTCCGCAGTTTGTACTGCAAGCAAAGGCTCTTTCTGAGTCCTGTGGAGAGTAGATCCCAAAGCTGGCAAGGAAACAGGCCCCACTTTGCCCAAAGGTCTTCTCATCTTGCCCTAGGTGAGACAGCAGAATTCATCCAAACCCAAAACACTCCTTGCTTGGCTGGTGTTGTTCCTGAAGTAGCTTCACTGGCCGGAGTGAGTGAGGCTTGAAGTAGAATGGAGCAGTCACCAGATGTCTTGCTTCCTACCAAAAACCGGATATCTTCCTGGTCCCTGAATGATCCCAGGGGGCTGACCCTATAGAGATGTCTGGTCCCTGACCCCACCTGCGTCCAGGTACCCAGAACAGCCTATCGTGGGCCTTCATCCTCGGCAGGTGGATACTGTTGTCTCAGCTAAGGTTGAGAAGTACCAGCCTGGATGGTATAAGCAAAATATTGAGGACCAAATAAATACAGCTGGGAGAAATCTCATCCTCATCTATCTCCTTCATTCCAAAAATAAATTTTGAGAAGCTTCCAAATCATATGTAATGTGGTAAGATGTTCGAACTTTTATGGGATCAGGGAGAGGGGAAACTTTAGAAAGAGGGGAGGGCCTTCAGAGAGGGTAAGCTTTGAACTGAGGATTGGAGGACAAGGAACACCCCCTCTGACCTGAGTGAGAATGTAGGAAACAGCGTTCCTGGTACAGGGAAAATCCATGCAAAGCCCTCAAGGTGGGAATGAGGAGTGGAGGATTTCTCTGGGAATGAGCCTTATATGGCCTGGGGCAGTGGCCTCTGGAGAGTCAGGAGGGCTGAGGTTGAGAGGACACCAGGGGCCAGGCTGAGTGGAGTTTGAAAGCCTCTCTGTACCACATGGAGATTTCATTCTGATAGTGTTCAGCATGGTTTTCAGCAATGAGGAGATGTGATCTGATTGATGCTTTCAAATATTGCTCTGGCTTCCAGCTGCCACCTAGGAAGTAGAAAATCAGAAAGGGCCCCACTCCCCTGGCAACACTAAAACAGCAGATAATCTACAAGATCATACCTTTCCCTGAACCCATCAGAAGCTGAAGTCACCGGGCAACCACTTAGCCTGAGGTTGAGGAGAGGAGGTGTGAACATGGCTGCCTGTGGCGAAGCACAGGAAGGAGACAGCCCTGCCACATAGGTGGGCAAGACTGGCTCAGTCGATGCCTTTAAAGAATCACTGAAGGCTGAGGTGAGTCCACATGAAAGTGTGGCCCTCCTGGGATCTTTGGACAAGCGGAGTCCGCACTTGCTTGCAGGTGCCACTGAGCCCCCCTCACACAGGAACTCATTGGGCGCAGAGTGGGAAACCAGAGAGAGCCTCCCACAGCAGCGCCAGCCTGGGGCAGGGGAGCAGCTGCTGCTGCAGGAAATGCACAAAGCTCCTCCAGACTCTTCTTCCCTAACAAACAAAAGCCATGCCTTCTGGGGAAAGAGCAGCAAACCCTGCTGGCCTCAGGCAGCAGGAAAATCCCCCTGGGGTTGGTGGTGAGAAAGGAAAAGAAATCTTGGTGCCCCAGAATCACTAAGCTAAAAGGAAAAGTCAAGCTGGGAACTGCTTAGGGCAAACCTGTTCAAAGTCACCCCTCTGTTCACTGAAGTGAATGCATATTTGATTGCTTTATTTGGAGAGGCTAATTGGAAACTCAGAAGAATGCAACCATTTGTCTCTTATCTACCTATGAGGACCTGGAAGCCCCCTCCCTGCTTCCCGCCTTCATCTTGAGTTGTCCCACCTTTCCAGACTGAACCAATGTATATCTTACACATATTGATTCATGTCTCAAGTCTCCCTAAAATGTATAAAACCAAGCAGTGCCCCTACTACCTTGGGCACATGTCATCAGAACTTCCCGAGGCTGTGTCAAGGGCGCATGTCCTCAACCTTGGAAAACAAACTTTCTAAATTAACTGAGACCTGTTTCAGATTTTTGGGGTTCACAGTTGAAAGGAAAAGAAAATAACCCCCACTGCAAGTGGGAGCAGGAAATTGTCCCAGTCCATGAGAGGGCCCCTCCTCCTGGGGAAGAAAGAATGGATAAAAAAGCCTCATTCTCTGGGCCCTGGAGCACTGGGCCTGCCTCACACTGAGACTGGAACAAAACAACAGACAGCAGCCCTGAACCCACACCAGGTCAGCAAGCACCAGGTCACAAGTAATACAGTTCTACAGCAAGGGATGGCCAAAAACTGTGAATGGGCACACAGGGAGGGTGTAAAGCTGAGGGTGGAGCATGAATATGAGCCCAGCCCTTACCTAGGAACACAGCAGCACTAGGGGATTAGAAGTTCAGTGGTGCACTGAACTAAAATGGCAACAGCTAAACCCAGACCCAGTTCAGCTCATCACTAGATCAAGTCAACCCCTCACACCAGCAGGTAGGAGAAGGAAAGGCATTCCCATTTCCAGGCATAAACACTTCTTGCTTCAGTCTCTACTGTCCTACACATGTCTAACATTCAATCAAAGATCACAGGACACACAAAAGAGCAACCAAAAACAACCCACTGTCAGGAGACAAATCAATCCACAGAACCAGACTCTGGTGGACCACATGCATGAATAGATGGGAGATGTCAACAGAGAGATGGCAGTTGTAAGGAAGAGTCCAATGCTAATGCCAGAAGAAAAAAAGAAACCAATGGTAGCAGAGATGAAGTATGCGTTTGACAGGCCTATCAGTAGACTCGACACTGTAAGAATTAAAGAAAGGAAAGAAACATGAAAAGTGGCTTGGCTGTTAAGAACAGGTTTATTTTAGAGAAAACAAACTTTAGAGGGCCTTTCAGCCGAGTTAGGTTAGAGGCATATTTTTTTACAGAATGAGAGTTTTTAAGGATTTGGGGTGTGAGAGTTTAGTAGAGACTTGCACTGCTTTGTGTTTCTTTGTTGTGCTTATTTGGGAGGGAGAATTGTGTGTTCGTTTCCATACATTTTAATGCAACTGCAGGCGCACCCATCGGAGTTCGCTTTCAGCTTTCCTATCTTAGTGCACCTGAAGTGAAAAGAATGTGCTTACTAAGGCCCACCGTTTTACTGGGCCTGTTGTATGAGGGTGAGGTTTGACAGTTACCCAGGAGACTTTCCCACTTTCCTTTGTGCCCGAGCGGTCTTGTCTGTGTTTCACTGTCTGCCCTTTCTGGCTGATTGTAGTTAGAAGAGAATGGTTTCCTTGAAATGCATAAGGCTAGAAAGGGAGCTGGAACTTAAAGTGGCGGTGTTTGTCTGAGGTGATGGTGCTCCTGCTCTGTCAAACATAGTTGAAGAACAAAGCAGTGAACGTGAAGGCGTGAAGGCCGATCGAAGTTACTTAAACTGTGACTGAGTGAGACCCTGTCTCAAAACAATAAAAATCAATCAATCAATCAATCAATCAATCACCTAAACTGAGACACAAGGAAAAGAGTGAAAACAAAACAAAACAAAAAAACAGGGCACTAAAACTGTGGGACAATATAAACAGTTTGAAGAGATGATGGCCGATGGCTAATAGTTTTCTTTTCTTTTTGAGACGAAGTTTCACTCTTGAAATCCAGGCTGGAGTGCAATGGTGCTATCTCTGCTCATTGCAACCTCTGCCTCCTGGGTTCAAGTGATTCTCCTGCCTCAGCCTCCCAAGTAGCTGGGATTACAGGTGCCCACCACCATGCCCAGCTAATTTTTGTATTTTTAGTAGAGATGGGGTTTCGCCATGTTGGTCAGGCTGATCTCGAACTCCTGGCCTCAAGTGATCTGTCCACCTCGGCCTCCCAAAATGCTGGGATTACAAGTGTGAGTCACTGCACTCGGCCTCCGGTAGTTTTTTCAATGAAAAATATTATGCTACAAAAATCTCAAAGAGTCTCAAGTAGAAGTAACTTCTAGACACATCATATTCAAACTGCTGAGAAAGTAAGATGAAGAGAAAAATTTAAAGGCACACGTTGTAGAGGAATTACAAAGTATGTCTTGTCTGAAACCATGCAAGTCAGAAGATGAGGAGCGATACAGCCTGAAAGTTCTGAAAGGAAAAATAAACTGGCAACCTCAACTTTTATAAACAGAAAAAAACTCTTTCAAGAATGAAAGAGAAATAAAGACTTTTCAAACAAACAAAAACTGGGAGGATTTATTACCAATAAGAAATGTTAAAGCAAGTTCTTCAGATGGAAAGAATGTGGTACCAGACGGAGACTTGGATGTACACCAGGGTAAATAGAACAGACATGAGTTTTCTCTTTTTTACTCACTCTGAATATTGGCTTTCTAAAGTAAAAAGAGTAGCAATGTGTTATCAATTTATAGAACACGTAAAAGTAAATGTATGACAACGGCGTAAAAAATGGGTGGAGGGCAGAGTCACGTGTAGCTCTGTTAGGTTCCTACACTACGCCTATTATTTGAGCGTTGACTGTGATTAATTAAATGTGTTTCTTATAAACAACCATTACACATACACACACATGCACTCACAAATATATACATATATACATACATACACACACATATATCTATATTGAGACAGGGTCTCAAAATATATATTCAGCATGCAGCCGGGTCTCTGTTGCCCGTGCTGAAGTGCAGTGGTCCAATCACAGCTCACTGCATCCTTGACTTCCCAGGCTCAAGTGATCCTCCCACCTCAGCCTCCTGAGTAGTTGGGACTACAGGTGTGGGCCTCTCCATGCCCAGTTACTTTTGACATTGTTTCATGTAGAGACAGGATTTTACTATGTTACTCAGGCTGATCTCAAGCTTCTGGCCGCAAGCAATCCTCCAGCCTTGGCCTCCCAAAGTGTTGGGAGTACAGACATGAATCACTGCACTCGATTTACACCTATTTTTAAAAGGCATAAATACAAAGATCAGTGTTGCCATGAAGTCAAGCAGGGGTTGGCACACTATGGCCCACAGTCCAGATCCAGCCCACTACCTGTTTTGGTGAATAAAGGTTTACTGGAGCCACAGTTCCTCCCCTATGGTCACCTCCTGCCTGTGGCTGCGTTTGGGCTGCAATGGCAGAGCTGAGTAATTGTCAAATAGGTGCAACAAAGACCGCGTGGCATGGTCCACGAAGCCCAAGATGTTTATTATCAGGTCCTTTGCAGAAAAATCTTGCTGAACCCTGAGGAGGGGGACAGGGTTGCAGCAGGGAGGCCAGAGGAGAGGCTGGTACAGTAATCCAGGTAACAATGATGGGAACTCAGATTAAAGAAGTCACGACAAGTGGCTGGAATCACCAAGACATGAGGGCCTGCAGGAATGCTGTGTATTTTCTTCCTAGAGTCTGCCGGTAGCTGGACTCCAAAGATGGCCCCAGGGAACCATGTCTCCTGTGATTCCTGCTCATGTGCAGTTCCCTCCCACATGGCACACGCTGGTCTGTGAGGTGTGTTAACCACCTGAATGGAGGAGAAGTGACGCCGTACCAGTTCTAGACCCAGCCTTTCAGAGAACTGGCAGCATTCGCTGTCTTCCTCTTGGAACCCTTGCTTTTGGGGTCCCTAAGCCATTACGAAATGAGTACTGTCTTGCAGAGAGACTCTGTGTAAAGAATCATAAAGACAGAGGCCGTGATGTCAGAGTGTCCCAGTCAACTGAGGAGACGACTCCCGCCCAAGCTGCCATATGACTGCAACCCCGTGAGGGGCCCCAAGTGAGGCCAGCAGAACTGCCCAGATGATCTCAGCTAACCTACCTAATCTCGAGAGATAATGGTGTTTAAAATCACCGAGTTCTGGGGTGATTTATGCTGAAGCAATAGATAACAAGCACTTGTTACATAGATGTTCGTACATATCACATGATTTGCTTTCTCTTGTGCCTTTCCTCTATTTTTATACTAGGATGGTTGTCGGTAGTTGACTTTACAATTTAGTATATAGGGTTCAGAATATTTTGGTGAGATTGTAACTAAACTAAACAAGAAAACACTCAGAAATGGATATGGTTACTATTAGGACCTTCTGGGGAGAGGATGATAGAGTTGGCATTTGTGTGAAAAAATAATGGCATGTTTTTAGGTGGAAGCTTGTTATATTGCTGCACTGACATTTAAATATGGTGGGAAAGTTTGTATGGATACTGAGTAGCCAAGGGAGTGGGCTATGCTAGTTATTTACCTATGGACGTCACTTTGAAGCCCACCCTGCTGCAATTCTTGGGCAGAGATTCTGTAAATTACATTTCTCATGCTCTTGTTAGTCAAGCCAACCTTCCATTAGATTCTGCCCATGAGAGGCACGATGGAAGAGTGTGTAAGGCAGGAGGAGAGGAGAAAGGATTTCTTTGCTGTTTTCCGCTTCTGTGTCCAGCAGTAGTATATGGCTATAGTGCCAGCCTCCAGCTGCTTCTGGCAGTGCCCTGCATCAGCTTTGCTGTTACATCATTGGCTGAAGGGTGCCAGTTATGCCTCATCCTTCATCTGCTGGGCCTTGCCCTTGGGTCATCTGTACACCTACTGGGTCATGCCCCCTTTCAGAGGACCATGCACTGGTTACACAGTGTCCCTTTCTCAGAAATGTAAAATCTAGATGTGACAAGCCTTTGTCCCTGGAGGTCTGCGCGCTAACCCACATGGGAACCCTCCTGTAAGCTCTTGGGTTCTAGAAAGACCACTTCTTTCTTTTGACCCCTCTGTTCTAGGGCTAGCAGTTTCTTTTCGAAGTTATAAATGCCTGGGTTATTTCACATTTCCATTTTGCTTTTTTAAACCATGTGTAACCAATTTCCTATTAAATCATCGGTGCATGGGGGAAATAATGGTCAAAGATCACAACATTTCAGACAGGAAAAAATGCAAGAGATGTATATTACATCATGGTGACCAGAGTTAGTAATACAGCCGTCCCTCCGTATATGCAAGGGATTTGTTCCAAGATCACCTGCATAGACCAAAATCAGTGCATACTCAAGTCCCCATGTTATCTCTAGGGAACCCGTGGACACAAAAAGTTGACTGTTTGTATAGGTGAGTTTCATATACCCTGAGTACTGTATTTTCTATTTTGCGTTTGGTTGCAGATGGGGAACTTATACCGAGAGTCCACTGCATTTATTGAAAAAAACTCACTTATAAGTGGACGTGGGGGCAGAAGCAGCTCCCAGCCTAAAATATGGGGTTATAATCCTTCACCCTTTGCCTAGAAGGGCTCATTATCTTTGAAAACCCTGAGATGCTGGAGGAGACACTGGTGGATCAAGAACACATTTTCACATGAGGATACATTTATATTTGGTGTCGTTTTGAAATATATATTTGCCTTGCTGGAATATATATTTGCCTTAAAAGTAGAAACAAGCAAATGAGTTAAACTGAGAAAAACTAGCATAAATTAGTAAATTTGAGCATAAACATATAGCAGAATGATGGGTATATCATGTACTAACTACTTAGACTCTACCAGTTTTAGGTAAGTCTACACCGCTTAAACCTGTGTTAAGGGTTAACTATAAAGTGAAACAACCCAAATGTCCATCAGTGGATAAACAAAATGTGGTATATAGGTACAATGGAATATTATCCAGCCTTATAAAGTAAAAACATTCTGATGCATGCTACAACATGGATGAACCTTGAAAACATGCTAAGTGAAAGAAGCAGTCACAAAAGGACATATATTATATGATTCCACTTATATGGGGTACCTAAACAAGTCGAATTTAGAGACAGAGAATAAAACAGTGATTGCCAGGGTCTGGGTGAGGGGAGGATAAGGAGTGACTGTGTAACGGGATGAGGTTTCCCTTGGGGTGATGAAAATGTTTTGTAATTAGGTAGGGATGGGTGGTTGCACAGCATTGTGAATGTGCTAAATTCTACCACACTGTTCACTTTAAAATGGTTACTTATATCTTATGTGAATTATCTGACTTTATCTGTTTATTCTACCAGGCATTCAAGTAAGAGCTCAATTGAAGAAAGCTGTCCAAGGCTTAGAAAAAGTATGCCAATCTCCGTTTTAGGGTATTCATGTACCCTCCATTTCTATTGAACTTAAATATAACGTAGCCCCATCTCCTAAAACTGCTAAACATTCAGTCAAAGTTCTCCAACTAATCAAAGACAATCTCAGAAGGTCCTTTTGCCCTTAACCTGAATGTGAACTTGAAATGGCTGAGCAATAAAGTCTCAAGGAGGCAGCAAAGTACAATCTTATCAGCAGGAGGGCAGCCTGACCCTACTACCAGATGGAATTTACCCCAGAGTGGTGCCTTTCAAACTGACATTGGTGAAGGACTGGTTTTTAAAGTTTCCAATGTATTGTAAATTGGTACTTCTGTAAAATATAAAAAAAGTGATTGTGAGCTTGGATATTGTGACAATGTCAAATTTCTGTAAAGTTTCCAAACATATCAGCTCAATTTCTTATCTTGTCATGGATCTGTGTTTATTACTGGACAGAGACCACAAGTTGAATAGCAACGCTCTGAGGACAGAGTTTGTGAGCTATGGGGGAAATTGTTTTGATAATACTTAGCTTGGATGATTTTTTTGCTTTCTTGAAGTTAAAGCTGTCTGTAAAATTTTTCTCACAATAACAATAGTGTTTTAGAAGAAACATACACATATGTGTGTACATAGAGAAGATAATATTCAGCTGTTGTGGATCACCAGTATTTGATCTTTGTGTGAATTCATGTGATGGCAAATGATGATAACCGTGGCTGAGTCAAGGCTGTGAAGTGCCAGGCAGCTGGTGTTTACTCTTCCAAGACTGGTTTTTCAAGATTGGTTTTAGTTGTGACCCCCCCAAGTTCATAGGTTGAAGCCCTAAACCTCCAATTTGATTGTATCTGGAGACAGGGTCTTTAGGAAGCGCTTAGGGTTCAGTGAAGTCATAATGATGGGGCCCTAATCCTATAGGACTGTGTCCTCATAAGAAGAGGAAGAGAGAGATAGCTATCTCTTCATGTACATGTGCCAAGGAAAAGATATGCCAAGATATGGTGAGAAGGTGGCCATCTGCAAGCCAGGAAGACAGCCCTTGCCAGAACTCCACCATGCTGGCATCCCAATCTCAGACTTCCATTCTTCAGAATGGTAAAAAACAAAAATACATAAATGTCTGTTGTTTAAGCCACCTAGTCTATGGTGTTTGTTGTGGCAGCTCAAGCTGACTCATACACATCAGAACTGTCCCTGGGAAACTGGGGTGTTTAATTTGATTAAAAGCCTTATGGAATTATTTGGAATTTTTAAATTTTATACATGTATTACTTTGTTAAGCATAAAACTAATTTTAAAAGAAGAATTATAAGGGTTTAGAAGTCAACTCATAAATCTTCACATCTCATGCAGAAATGGCATCTGTGGTATTCATTCCTGTTGTATAACCATCCTTGAACACCTTCCTGTGGCTCATGTTAGATCTATTTCTGGGCGGCTATAATTATTAGAAGCTTCTTTCAAATTTGCTGGTTTGTAACTGCCACCAGTAGGTGATAATACAGAAGCTTTTCTCTTCTGTGACTAGCTCTGCTTTTAAAGTGCATTGCTTTTCTTAGTCCACAAGGAGTGACACCCCCGCCCTGTCCCACCCCTAGCTTTTCTGTAGCACTGTGCTGTGTTTATTAATGTTAGAGTGAAGAGTGGGGAGACCTGAAAAGTGGGGAAAGCAGGTTTGTGTAGGTTAAGAAACCAGACCTCAGAAATGATTTAGTGTCTTGGATAAAGTCACGCATAACCCTACAAGGTAAAAGCTGTATCAGGTTTGATTGGCAAGTGAGTGCCTCATGCATCAGAGAAGTCACAGACTGCAGTGATGTATAACCCCTGGCTCCCTGCCGGCTCTGTTCCTCCATCAGCCTGCTGCCATTGCCCTCTCACTCTCCCATGATGTAGGACATGGCTGAGACTGACAGAGAGAGAAGGTTGAAGGGGCAGTAGTTAAAATGTCACCCACCCAGACTGAAATCCAAATGGCTTAATTTACCATGATGTGTTTTAATTAATGAGAGTGAAAAAGTGAAGAGGTTGTACTTTCTAATTCAACAAAGTAATGCCTTAGTTACTGAAATGCAAATGGCTTCAGTGGGAGGGAAGCAAAAGTTAATTAGGTCATATAGATAAATTAGGAGGAAACTAAAACCATCTTTGCCACAATTAGATCTTTGCCACAACTAGTTCGTTTGTAGTAAAAGAGAATACATATAGAAATGAAAGATTCAAATGTAAATATTTTCGCATTAGATTGCTTTGTGATGTTGGTGACTTTCCAATTTTATAATAAATACCACCTTGGCATTCCACTGCAGATATTTTACTGCAAAAATAGTCTTGCTTATTCTCAATGGGTGCTGTCTGTTTTAAGCTCTCTGCCTTTCCTAGAGGATGTGCTGATTTCCCGCTGCTGAGAAATAATCCTTAACTCGTAACTAAGATGCAATAAACATGTTCCTTGGCTTCTTTAAACAGTTGGATTGAGGCGATCATAGTTTAAAATTAAAGAAATTTAAGGTTATTAACTGAGTCTTAAGTGTAAATTATAAAACAATAAGGTCTTTTTGTTGTGCTGGTGGTGGTGGTGTTTATTGTTATTTTGGTCTAAGAATTTAAAATTAGTTATGTAGAAATGTGGAATATTTTCTGCCCTCTAGTGGTTAAAAGTAATTCTGCAATATTGGTTACATCTCAGTGCTTTCAATTACTAAGTAGCTAGGTGATATTTTAAAAGCAGGTTGAAAATTATGTTGGTGCATTGCTGTAGCTAATTGTCGTTGTTGCATATATTAAGAAAGAGAAACAATAGTTTTATGTTTTATTAACCACAATATACCAATGCCTAGAAATCTGGCAAGAAGTGAAATGAATTTTAAGATAATTTTTCTTCAGGATTAAAATAATATTTCCCTACTTCTACAAAGAGAGCATTAATTTGATGTTAATGTAGTTATAATTTAATTCCACTCCTGATTCTAATTGTGATTTTCCTGTTTAGCTTCTTTCATACTTTAGTTCCTGTATTTAGGAAGAGAATAATGGGTCATAATACTTTCTCTTTCCTAAGCTGCACATAGGATTATATGTATCACATTCATGTTATATTATGAAAGGAAAATGTCATGGCATATTTTATGAGCAATTATTTTTATTAGTTATCCTTGGGCAACTATTTGACTAATTATTATTATTATATATTCTAAGATATTAAGTGCAAAGTTTCTAAATTTTATTGACTGCAGTATAAAAAGATCAGGGAAGCAGATGAGAAGCAAGGTATAGGTGGGCTATTAGGAAGAATGTGAAGGAGCCCCGAAGGTCAAAGAAAAGTGTTACAAAATAGCATATGAGAGATTGTTGAGCATCCTTCATTTCTTAGGAAAATTAAGCTAATCAACTCTTCATTTTCATGACTGTGCTGAAATTAACAGAAAAACCTTTGTTGTCCCAGGCATTTCCGAAGAAGCAGTAGCTCTGGTCTAAGGTGAATCTAACACATTATAAACTGGTGAGATGATAAAAGAGATCAGGAGAAAAAAAGATTAGCAACATCGACTCCCTTTTAAGACAGGCTTAACGGGGCTGTAGGAAAAATTTAATGTTCTGGTGAAAAACATGACATTACTAAATAACAGTCTGTCATTTATAAAACCTATGTTTCTCATAGGATTTTTTGTTTTTGGTAGCCAAAATAGTACTAAAGCTTGTAGGTATTAATAGTGTGTGCATAATTACTGAGTAGCATCAGACTATGTAGAAAGGCAAGTGAAGTGTACTTAATCCCACTGAATTGTACACTTAAAGATGGTTACAAATGGGTAAACTTTATGTTATGTTTTACTATAATTTAAAAAATTTAAAAAGGATGAAGTCTCCCTGATTTTTAATATTTCTAGCAATGATGAATAAAATGTGCAATATCTAATAAACATTTCAGGAACTTTGGGCCACTTAATAAGTAAATTCAAGTAAGCGCTAGATATAATAAAGAGGGACAAATGCTTACCACGTAACATTTTCTGATTTCAGGCCTGACTCCAAAAAGCAAAGCGGTTCTATTTTCCACAGACCATTCACCCAAAGCGGGAATTTAGAGACTTGGAGAGACCAATGGGGAAGCAGGATGATTTTATTTAATGTGATTATGGGCTCAGTGGAATTGCTTTCTAAGACTGAGCCTGGTACTAAGAAACTGAGGGTCTTTTAAGCATCTTTGTGATACAGGATGACCAAACAGGAAGTAATTTTACAGAACCAAGAAGAAAGAACAGTTAGTCAACCTGTAACATGTCTTGTGATGTAGGTTACATTTGAAAAATAACATCTTGAGAAACACACTGTATATTTTTTGGGTGTTATCTTGCCCTGTGACCTTGTAGCTGGTCAGTAAGAAAAACAGGAGTCTTGAGATGCCTGGGAACTTTGCTGAGAATGTGAGGAGGATAGATAAGGTAGAATGGCTTGCAGGGAGTTAGTTAATTTTAAGCAGAGCTGGGGGTTAGCTTTTATACTGAACACAACACAGTAAATTGGCTTCATTGTACAGCAATTGCAAATTATTAATTTTCCTCTTCACACCTACACACACTCATCTGAGTGAGAGGGAGGGAATGGCTAATGCAATTCATGCCAGTGGGCAGGAGCATACTTACTTCTGATATATTTGAATTCTTTTATTGCTTTGTCCTAATTCATGAGTGAGATCTGTAGTAGACTGCAAATAACCCAGGGAGGCAAGACCTATCCAGGCAGAAGTTTAACTACTGGCCGCCTTTGCCTTCACTCCATTTGCCTTGATTGCATATTTCAGTGGCTCTCTGGACCACTTCAATTTTTTTTATGACATTTAAAAAAATTAAAATAGAGATGGGAATCTAACTATGTTGCCCGGGCTGTTATCAAACTCCTGATTTTAAGTGATCCACCCAACTCAACCTCCCAAATTTCTGGGACTACAGGTGTGAGCCACTGTGCCTGGCTTGGACCACTTCAGTTTTACTACTGAAGCAGAAACTGATAGTCAAATTTTATCATCAACAATAGCACCTTATCTGCTAAAGGATAAAAACAAAAAAACATGACTTGCTCCTCGAGAGTCTAAGATAAAAGTGGTCCAGCTTGTATTCTGTGATGCTTTACCTTTTACAATCACTCATGACTGGTAAGGTAGGCATCTCCTTGCCTGCTCTAGAAGTAGATACCTTAAGGAACAGCTAAACTAAAGCTCTTGAGGAATCTATGGTCCTTCCTTCTTCCCATTCTTCCTCCCTTCCCCCACTTCTTTTCTCTCCCTCTTCCTTCCTGTCCCCTGCTCCTGCCTCCCTCCCTTCCTTCTAAAATGTTTATATAGTGTTTTAAAATGCCAAGGATTTATTCCTGGGCTTCAGTGTATCCATTTTTTCTTATTTAAATATAATTCAACCATGTTTCCTGAATGCTTATTATGCTGCAGGGTTGGATGGCAGGTGGTTGTGTGGTGGTGAACAGGGCAGTGGATGGAGGTTCAGAAGAGCAATACTTAGAAATCAGAGCTTGGTTGAACCCACTTGTTAGCTCTCATTTCTTGGAAAAATTCTTTCTGAGTTCAATTCTCACGTATGAATATGAGTATAGATCGGGTGCGGTGGCTCACGCCCGTAATCCCAGCACTTTGGGAGGCCGCGACGGGCGGATTTCGAGGTCAGGAGTTCAAGACCAGACTGACCAACATGGTGAAACCCCGTCGCTACTAAAAATACAAAAAATTTGTCCAGTGTGGTGGCAGGCATCTGTAATCCCAGCTACTCCGGAGGCTGAGGCAGGAGAATGCTTGAACCCGGAAGGCGGAGGTTGCAGTGAGCCAAGACTGTGCCACTGCACTCCGGCCCGGGCGACAGTGGGAGACTCAGTCTCAAACAAAAATAAAAACAAAAACAAAAAATGAGTATAACAGAAGTGGTTAAAATAGCCTTAAATGCTAAAATACGTAGTTATCATAACAATTACTAATCACTATTATTACGCTGGGAGGAGGGATTCAAAGATGATTAGAGCAGTCTAGTGCAGTGGTTTCTAATTGGGGATGACCCCCTACTCCATCCTCAGGAGCATTTGGCAATGTTTGGAGTTATTTTTGGTTGTCACAATAGAGGGGTGATCCTACTGGCCTCTGGCCTCTGGTGGTTAGAGGCTTCCGATGCTGCTAAGCATCCTACCATCCACCAGGAAGTCCCCACAACAAAGAATGACGCAGCCCCAAATGTCCGTAGAACCACCGTTAACCCTGGTTTAGTGAAGAAAAACCATTAAAACATGTTCCATATTTTCTATAACAAAGAAGGGAGCTCGTATAGGTGGGGAGCCCCGTCAAGTTGTCCGCTTGATACTCATGTTCCTTTTTCATACAGTAGTGCTTCGGACAACGTGCCCGATGGAGAAGCGACATTTCCCCGTCTCACCGGCAGAGTGGGGTGATCAATTACATGAAAGAGGAAGTGGTTGGATGGTGCTCTTTATTTTATTTTACTTTAAGTTCTGGGATACATGTGCAGAACGTGCAGGTTTGTTACATAGTTATACATGTGCCATGGTGGTTTGCTGCACCCGCCAACCCGTCATCTAGGTTTTAAGCCCCGCATGCATTAGTATTTGTCCTAATGCTCTCCCTCCCCTTGCTTTCCACCTCTCCGGCTGGTGCTTTTTAAAGGGGCTTTTTTAAAGAAAGAGCACCCCTTTACCTTGCCCTCTTGTTTCTATCGCCTGGAAAGGGACGTGCCGGCGTGGTGGAGCCATGTTCTTGGGCCGGTGCAGCGGCAGAATGGGAGGGTCTGGATCCCAGGTGAGTGTGCGGAGCTCCCACGCCAGCCCAGAACAGCTACCTTCCCGACCATTTTGTATGAGGAGAAAAAAAAAGCGTCTCTTAGTTAAAACAATATTACTTCTGTTTTTATTATATGCAGCTGCATCCAGATTTGATCTGTGTCTCAAAGCATTTTGATTGGTAGAAAAGAGGCCTTTGAGCTGAAGGAATTAGCACCAACTTAGGCACGGAAATGTGAAAGTGTGCGTTTTCGGGAAATAACTTGTTGCTTGGTGTGTTCATTAAATAATAAGAAAACCTAGGTCACAGAACCTCACATAATATCCCCAAGAAGATCTGAAGGGAAAAAAGGAATAAACACACTCACCTTCCTTGTCCATTTCATTTCGTCGGTCACAGTTAGGTGAACACCGACCTTTCATTTTTCTCACTGAGAAATTTGTCCCAGAGTCGGTACTTTTTTTTTCCTTTCTGTATTTCTCAAGGTCACTGTCATAGTATGATGTATGAAATGCGGACCCGAGAGCTCGTGAAAGCTGCCTTCCATGAAAACCCTTGCTGTGTGGGGTGTGTCCCATTTCAGCGTTCCCCTGCAGCCCCACACTCTGCTCCCTTCACAGGCCAGGTGAAGGTTGGGTTAGGGCCAATCCAGATGGAATTTCCTCGGGAAAGGGAGGTGTTGGAAGTGAAGAGAAGGGGTGGAATGGATATTTGGAAGGAAGTGCCTGGAAAAGCACCTTAAGGAGAAGAACACTATTACCACCTCACTTCTATTTTATTCCACTGTGAATGCCAGTATTTGGAGGAAGTTCAAGCCAAATTACTGAAATGATTTTGATTGTGCTGGCATTATGTTCTCAACACCTAAATGGCCAATCAGATAACAGTATTCACTTATAAGTTGAATTAGATAGTAACTTAAAATAATTGACCTTTTATTATTGTGATTCTTAAACTTTATGGGGTCAGAAACCCCTTTGAGAATCCCCATAAGAATTATGAACTCTCTCCAGAAAAATGTGTATATATGCATATTGATTCAGCAAAAACATCATTTTAGCTGCCTTGAGCACTCCTCTTAAGAAGAGATTCGGCCGGGCGCGGTGGCTCAAGCCTGTAATCCCAGCACTTTGGGAGGCCGAGGCGGGTGGATCACGAGGTCAAGAGATCGAGACCATCCTGGTCAACATGGTGAAACCCCGTCTCTACTAATACAAAAAATTAGCTGGGCACGGTGGCGCGTGCCTGTAATCCCAGCTACTCAGGAGGCTGAGGCAGGAGAATTGCCTGAACCCAGGAGGCGGAGATTGCGGTGAGCCGAGATCGCGCCATTGCGCTCCAGCCTGGGTAACGAAGCGAAACTCCGTCTCAAAAAAAAAAAAAAAAAAAAAAAAAAAAAGAAGAGATTCATCTTTGTTGCAAAGGATACGAAAAGTGAACTTTTAACCAAAATCCCCCAAACTAATAGACAAAGAATTCCAAAGCCAGGTCACCATTTGCAGACCTTTTGAAGGATGTGGTTGGAAACTGGTTCCACCAGTCCTCATTTCCTTCACTCCCTTGGAACAATAAAAGGATAGGATTTGGGTTCAGGAGAGAGTCCTTTGGAGAGAGTTGTACTCGCTGGGAGCTGGTACCTCTGTCCATGCCCAGGTGTCTGGAATTACTGCCTCCGTCACCCTTCATCAGGGTGGGGCTTCCATATGATAAGGAAAAGTATTCTCTGAGGTTGAGAAAAACAAAAGCCAAAAAGGCTGAAGAGCCTGGGGGCAGCAGGACAGAGGAGCCATTTGGGATCACAGCCAGGTGTGGAGGGTGAGCTGTGCACAAGCAGACACAGGCTGAGGCAGACAGAGAGTTACTGGGGCTGTTGCAAGTCCTACCCAAGAGGACCCCAGAAGAGAAATGGGCATATATGGAGTGGATGCCGTGCCCCAGTACTGAGGGCCGAGGCCACTGTGGGGCCTGGAAGCTTTCACAGGACAACAGAATGGCAGGGAGAGGGTCCAGTCATGTTCAGCAGTGCCATCCCCTGAGTCTTGAGAGTGAGTCCATCCAGGCAAGAACTGTCCCATCCCCTCTCCTTTCATCCCAAATTCCCTTGCCTCCCAGCAGAGTCCAAAAAAGCAGCCAGGGAGAGAAACAGCAGATGAGGGTGGAAGAGAGAACAGAGGCCAACCACAGTCCTGTCTCCAGACTCAGGCCTCAGCATGGGAAGGGTGCAGAATGAATGGATGAACAGCTGAATGTAGACTCAAAGGTTGATGACAATAGAATTGACTGTGAGTTTTTGACTCAGAGAGGCCAAAGGCCTGACATTACTTAAGAGAGAGGTGAAGTTCATGGCATCTGGCCAAGTCTCTGTTGAGGGCCAGAGGAAGATTTCTGTACACCCTCTTCCTCATTCCCTATATTAGAAAGGGGCAGTGGGACACAAAAATAAATTTGCATTTTGAGCATGTCTCATGAGTCATGCAGTTGTATTTTATATTCACTGTAGGATGGAAGCAGACCTCCCATGCCTGCCTGAAGCTGGCTTTTGGGTTTCATGTAGAAAATGGAAGCTGCTGTGATTAATAAACATAGGTCGGGGGAAATGGGATATTGTAGGATCCAGCAGGGCCAAGTGTGGGGGAAGCAAGACAGGCTACATGATATCCAGGGTCCAGTGCAAAATATAAACGTGGGGCCCCTTGACATACTTAAGAATTTCAAGACAGTGACTGCAGAGCACTGAACCAAGCGTGGGGCTTTGTGTGACTGCAGGGATTGCACACTCATGAAGCCACTCTGGAGTGAATAAGAGAGATCCAAGAGGAGGGGATCTTGCCAGTGGTCCAGTTATTGAGAGACTTGGAAGAAGCCTAATGGAGACTTTCCCAGTGAAATGCTGTACAATGTGATCCCCTCATGACCCTGCAAATCCTCTACAAAATCGCAGGCTCCATACTGACTTACGTGAGTGGGGTTCTTATGGAAGCTGGTGAAGGAGCCAGTGTGGTGGCACCACAGAGTAAGCCAGGCAAATGAGGGGACAGCCAACACTTGGCTATTCAGCTATTTCCTATAAATTAGGGGCTTAGGTAAAGAACCCATTTCTATGACAAGAAATTTCCCTGTGTCACATACCATCGCGGGACCAGGTGGTCTTTTATTTATCAGTGTGGCAGGACATTGCAGGATACTTTTTCTGTCACTCAGAATTGGCAACTGGGGACCACATCTGGAGGTATGGAGGCTAAGTACTTTAGCAGAGATGCTAAATAAAGAGAACCATGGATGTCAGGAGACAGGTACCTGCTCATGGTTTGATATGACCTGGCAGAGCCACAGCAGCCCTGCCTTGGCTGTGCCCTTCAACATGTGCAGTTAAGAGCGTTTGCCTTGGAGGGGTCTGCTGCAGCTGCTGCTCCCCCAATAAGCCAAGTAAGACGGGTTCCTAGAAAACCACTTTTAGAGTGTGGGGTTTTGACAGGTGTGCTGCATGCTACTTCTGACTGGCTGCTTGCTTAGGCAGTAGACTTATGACCTGCCTGCCTCTTCTCAACAGGGGCAAGAGGGGTGGAGACACGTGCGGGCAGTGGAGGGGCAACCTGCAGTCCTGCCCTTGGCCTAGCTGTGATGTCTGCATTTTCTATGCATCAAGCTGGCACTGGGTGCAGGCGGGGAGCTGGCTTGAGTCTTTCTGCTTGGCAATAAAAACTATGGGGAGAACAGATGAGACAGGGGTGGTTGGAAGAGATCAAGTAGCATCCAGAGCTCCCAGGTAGGTGACTTGTGTGAAGGTCCCTGCAAGTCTTCCCGAAGAATTCATTTGTAGAAGCAGCAACTTTATGTAGAGAGGAGGAGACCTCTTCTCTTGATCACACCCGCCATCCCCATTCCTCCCTTGCCCTGGAGAAGATAAAAGGGCAGATTGTTTTTCAGAGCCTACCATTTTCCCTCCCAGCACCCTACCTTTGAGGTGAGAAAAAGAGGAACAGAGAAAGGGCAGACCTGCTCCTTTCCCACTTCAGGCCCTTCCACCAGCCTAGCCGGCCATGGGGGTGGGTGGGAACACTTTATTTTTGGATATGAGGTTGACATCTTTAATGGGACTTGACAAAGTTTTTTAATATCAGGAAGTGACCGAGAGAGTTATGCAGTATGTCCAGGGTATCATTAAGGAACCTTTAATCAGCAGGGGCCAGAGAGTCAACACAGCCCAGCGGGGGGCACAATGGGAGAAAAATAAAACCATTTCCTGTGTGTGCCCAGTAGAGTTGAGACTGTTCAATAAACCAGTTACGTCTGATTAAGGACTTCATATCCTTAGGACTAAAGGCAAGTCACTGTGCATTGGTGTTGTGTACTGAATTTTTAAATTCCTAGTTGAGCAAGACCCAGATGTTTTTGCAAATAAAAATCTTGAAATGTTAAATGAGGAGAAAAGAAACTCACCAGAGGCAGATTTCTGGATGTAGATAGAGGAGACGCTAAAAGAGGTAACTTATAGTTGCCTTTTTCTTTTGTCTCCCTAAAATCTAAGAGTTTTTATTGTGTAGTATTACACAGACATTTACATTTCAACTGATCACAGATTCATTAACATTTGACACGATAGAAAGGGTATACAGAAACATGTTTATAAGTGATGTGTAATTCCTGTTCACTTGTCAAACATGTTATTCTAGAAAATTATTTAATTTCCATCATAATGTTTTTCAGGGTGCTCTTCTGTTTAATTTTTTATTAAGTGCAACAGTGTCTATGATTTTTATATAGGGTAGTGAAGAGGCTCCTCTGTCTCTCTTTCTCCCCATTACCAGAGATTTCGAAAGCATTTGTAATGCTCTTTTTCATTCAGACAAAAATCATTTTAACTTTACATAACAAATATGCTTTAACTTTTTTGCAACTTCCAAGATACCATTATAGCTGTACTGGAAGAAAAAATTGCCATTGATGATCCATAGCTCATGAAGTGTATGAAGCTACTCTTCCTTGTGGTCTTCGCTATAGAGCCATTTGTAGATTACAGGTCACAGCTTTAGGGACAGGCTCCAGATTTCTTATTTTTCTTGTTTCAATTCTGCATCACCTATTTTCTTGAATACCAGTCCTCTAAAATGTAAGCAGTACAAAATGTTCTCATCCATCAGAATAACAGCACGCAAGAGTGTATACAAATACCACCCATAGTCCTAACTGCCTAATTATACTTGAGCTGAATGGTGTTGTACTTGAAACGAATGAGGTATTGGTAGGATGCCGAGTCTGTGATGGGCACTCAGGTCCAAACATTTATCACTGATTCATCTCTCTCCCTCTACACCACTTCACTCCCAACATCTGATTAGCTGTCAATTCCGCCTTTGTATAACATCCTAGAACTTCAGCAGAAATGTCAGTGGTCCTCCCTCTCCTGATGAATGATGCCCCAAGTCCTTGCCTGGGTGCTCAGTATCTGCGCTCTCTGCTCTTACTCTATCTGTCTAGCCTTCTTTCCTCTTTCCTTTACATACTTTTCGCTCTTGCCAAACGGAACCTCGGCTGTTCTTGGCTCACCTTGCTTTAGTGCCTAAAAATGACCTCCTTCCCACCAGTCTCTGAATGTTCAAGAGAAAGCTGCTTCTCAAAGGCAGGGTTCCACATACAGAAACATCCTCTTTTTTTCTGACCCTCTGTAGGACCTTATTAGTGCCTTTTTTATTTCATTTATCCTACCAAATATTGAGGGCTTACTATGTGGCAGACACAGTTCTTAGGCCCTGGGGATATGGCAGTGGACAATTGCGGGATTTGTAGGGCTGAAATTCTAACAAAGGCAATGGACCCTAAATATATGTCAGATAGGGATAAGTACCATCGAAAAAAACAAGGAGTGTCCTGAGAAGGTCTCTCAGATAAGGTAACACAGTCTGCCACTTTACCTTCTTCAGGTTTTAACTAAAGCATCATGTTCTACATTGTATCAGAACTTCTTTTCTTTTTTTTTTTTTAGACAAAGTTTTGCTCTTGTTTCCCAGGCTGAAGAGCAATGGCATGATTTTGGCTCACTGCAACCACCGCCCCTTGGGTTCAAGCGATTCTCCTGCCTCAGGCTCCCAAGTAGCTGGTATTACAGGCATTTGCCACCATGCCCAGCTAATTTTGTATTTTTAGTAGATACGGGGGTTTCTCCATGTTGGTCAGGTTGGTCTTGAACTCTTGACTTCAGAAGATCTGCTCGCCTCAGCCTCCCAAAGTGCTGGGATTACAGGCATGAGCCACTGCACTTGGCAGTATCAAAAAATTTTCTTAAGCATACACTGTCTACTGTAAAATAATAGATAAGTAGCTTGTTAATTTTTAAATCTTACCTTCTGATGTGTACATAGCAGATAATAAATATTTCTTAATTAATATAAAAATGATTATAACAGAATTTATAAAATGAGATCCAGGAAAAAGAAAAACTTTTATTAAAAGTTGGGAAAGAAAACCGTCTGCATTTGAGACCTAGATTATTGAAATGGGGTTCTTTGTACTTGAGAACAACTCTCTCCCATGGAACCTTTTTATGTCGGAGAGGTCCAGTGTTGGACAATACCCTGTCATTGTGTGGATTTAGTGAGCAGCTATAGGATAATGAGACTGATGCTTATATGTGGCTTAGGGGAAGTCATCTTATGACTTTATACCTTGAACCATGCTTATTATACCTGGCCTTCTATAGTTCCCAATTGACAGGTATTTAGTTCCTTTGTATCCTCTCCTTCTAGGAAACTTACTTTCTTAGAAACTTATGTTGAAAAGATGTAGTCATTTTTAAAGTTTCTAGTCCACCTCTATATAACTGCCCATGCACTTTGACTGCTTTTCAGGTATTTACCTTGATTGTTTTTGATCGGGATTCTGGATTTCTTGGTGCCGGCAGGTCATGGAGTAAAATAAGTCATTGGCACATGGTGAATGCATGGATCCTTGACACAAATCACTCAGTGTCCTGCAGAAACTTTTGGCTGTTGTGGTTCTCCCAAACCTTTGGGGCGGGTTAAGAAGGTGTCTTACGAGGCTCACCTCCACATTTCTTCCAGATCTCAGAGGCAGGTTGGCTGTTGCTCCAGTGCTTCTTTCTTCTTCAACGTTCCTCCCAAATCTCAATGGCAAGTTGGCAACTGAGTGTGGCATTTTGTTGACTGCAGGTGCACTCACCTTAATGACATATTTTGGTCCCCAGTCTTTTAATTCCTCAAAATTGAGGCTTCTTTCCCCTTTCGGGTACCCTCTAGGCTATAATTAGAAATGACCATTACAATAACATATTGTTGTTATAAGCAGTAGATTTAAATCCCCAATTAACTTAAATCTAGACTTTAATCTGCAGAATAAAGCTATAAACAAAGTTTGTGTTTTTATGTGCAGAATTTTTAAATAAATAATTTGTATTAAGCTTTTTAAAGCAATCTAGTTTCTCTTTCCCTAGACTATTGTAAGACAACTATAAAATATTTACAAAATATATGTAGTGAATACAGAAATGAGTTCAAGCAGCGGGAACATAATGAAGTACTGAAATGAGGCACAAGTTTATTTCACTGCAGTTACTCACTTTTTTTTAATTCACGTTGTTTATGGAATATTTTACATATTTTATAATTTGATTTTAGAGAAACCTCCCCCTCCTTTTTCATGTTTCTCTTTAAAGGCCAAAGTGGCACGTGGGAACATGGTACATCGAAATAGAGACGCTGGCCAGCTTTCGGGGTACAGTTGTAGGAGGCCCAGTGAATTTCTTTTTATTCCATCTTACTCAGGTTTCTACTCTAAAGCATTTCTCAAGAAACCAATTGTATTTTTATTAGAATATAAAATACATTTTTAGTAAATAACTCATTGGTTTATGGGTTACTGCATCACAAATATGCCAACTTTGTAGAAGCTGTTTCAAATACAGAGAATATTTAATTAGATTTAGTTTTTGCCATAGGAGCTTGTTCATATGGAGATTTTTAAATGATGGTTTTCTGATTATAGCTTGAGTAAAATGAGCATACACACTAATTTCAGCACATTTGGAAAATATATAAAAGAAAATAAAAACAACTTGCGATTTTACCATCTAGGGGTAAATACTTCACTAAAATATAGATTAGGTACACAATGCCCAGTTTGTAATTGCTAAGCCCAAAATAAAAGTGTGTGTGTTTTTTGTTTGTAGTTTAAAACAATTTGAATGTCCAGATGAAATGTATCCAAATCTTATTTCTGCCAACCATTTACTACAAGTATGCACTTGTGAGTTGATTGAAAATTATTAATGTGCTGTATGCTTGCTAAGTACCATACTCTCCAGTTCAGTTGTCATGACAGAGGCCAGGCTGTTTGCTCTTGTGCTAAATAATACAAGTTACATTTATACATTGTTAGAGGAAGACTGAAATTTGACAAAACAGAGTACACACCAAGTTACTTCTTAGTCTTTACAAAATCATTACACTTAGGATGAATATTATATAATTAATGTTACTCACATTAGATAGATTTAAAAAACTTACCTCAGAATATTTGTCATAATTTTCTTTGCTGTGAAGATTGGACATCATTAATTCATTCGCACAAAAGATGTTTGATGTTAACAAGCTTGATGTGGCTAAAGTCAATAAAATGAATAGTTTCGATGAAATAATTTCCATTTTGTCCAAATCTAAAATTAAGTCTCTATGTGCAGCACAGTGTTTATGAGAGGAGAAACTGTGGTGTTTTTATACTGTCTAAAAACAGAGGAAAGATTTTTTTTTTGACAGTGAAATCAATCTCACACATTTTAAGAACTAATATTAATTAGAGTGTACAACTAAAATATGCATGTAAGGAATGTGAATAATTCATTCTGGGAAGACAGTGATGTTTGTGCTTGCAAATTCATTAACTTTGAAAATAATTTTCCTCATTATAAAAGAGCTTCTAATTAGGTAAGTTTGGGGCGATGGTAATTAAGATTCCAAACAAACAGAATGCTTCATTTCTCTAAGCTTAAACAAAAAGTATTTTGTTTTTGGTGTTTGTGTCAATTCTTGAGGGAAGGAAAAAGAAGTATTCAATCCATGCTAGCTATGGTTTTTTCTTTTTTAAAAATCTACACAAAAGAATTAGGCATAGTATTTTCAAAATGTCAAACAAAATTAAGAACGTGAAAAAATTATAATATCCCAACAAAATGCCATGAGTTGGTTTTTTATAAAATGCTGTTTGGCAATTAAAAAGCTTCAGGGGTCAATGTCAGCTGTAACGTGAAGGATGTGTATCTGAGCAAATACTCGACAGGCATTTTGACAAACTGGCATCTCAGGAGAAGCTGGAGGCACTCAGGCCCTCTGTATTTGCTCTATGGGTCTTATTTGGCAAAGCTGTGTAATTACCAACATTTTCTTTCTATCAAGATGCTACATCCTACCTTCCCTCTCAAAGTCCTTAGGAAGACTAGCAGGGGCTTGGTAAGTTATACTACATGCTAACTTTGTTGGTCCCAGGACCCACATTGTTTAGGTAATCCCATATTGCCAAAGGTGTACTGACATCACGGCATTAAAAGAGAATTTACAGAAACAAATGCTTATTTACTGAAATGCCAAAGTGAGTCTCTTCTGAAGCAGCTGACTGGTATTCTTAAATATCTGCCTTATCACTGGACTGCCTGGGTTCTAGAGACACCTTTAGTTGTTCCCACCAGTCCCTTCAGCCCTCTCAGGGAAAAAGACTTGCATGGATTCCCAACAGTTCAGCTATTTCTAGACACAGACACTTAGAGGTAATTCACAAAGAGTTGTATAATTGCTGTGCTGTGTCTAGAACTGTGCCACCTCTCACATCTCTCACCAACCTACTGTATATAATTTGAGATGTGAGATGGCAGAAGTGAAGATTTTTCTTCGTATTGATCTCCAGAACAAGTTGGAAAGTTGAAAAACCACAGGGGGTGAACTCTTGTGATACAAACGTGCCTGTGGTCTCTCTTAAGGCATTTGACATCATTGGCTTCATTTGTTTTGGTTTGTGGTAGCCAAGAACCCCACGGTAGGAGGCAATTAATTCAATTCATAGTCTAGTGTTAATTTTGTAGTGCCATTATTGGATTATCTGGGTTTAATTTCCCTGAGGATTTAATATATTTCTCCTCCAAATTGTTCTTTTGCAAACTGCTGATGGAATTTCTTTGTGTGTGTGTCTGTGTGTGTGTGTGTGTGTGTGGTCAGTAGATCCAAACTTTTGAGACATGGATGAATCAAGGGGCAAGTTTTGTTGAATGAATTCACACCCCAGAAAAAGCAGAAGGCGTTTACCTGGTCTTCTTCAAAATATATTTGTATCTAGTTGTCGTTTTTAAATAAAATGCAAATTAAGCAGCTCACCAGTTTTCAGTGCTGCTACTTGGGGTGTTGGCACATCCATTAGAGTTTTCCTGATTTCAGTCAGCATCCACATATGACTAATTGCTCCCTACCTCCGCCAGGTTAAGCTTCTAAGTTTGGAAGGTAATTAGAATTCTCTTATTGATATGGGGCTTGGGCCAGCCACGTGGCTCATGTCTGTAACCCCAGAACTTTGGGGGACCAAGGTGGGCGGATCACCTGATGTTAGGAGTTTGAGACCAGCCTGGCCAACATGTTGAAATCCCATCTCTATTAAAAATACAAAAATTAGCCAGGAGTGGTGGCACATGCCTGTAACCCCAGCTACTCTGGAGGCTGAGGCAGGAGAATCACTTGAACCCGGGAGATGGAGGTTACAGTGAGCTGAGATCGTGCCACTACACTCCAGCCTGGACGACAGAGCAAGACTCTGTCTCAAAACAACAACAACAACAACAACAACAAAAAATACCAACAAAAAACGAGGCTTGGCTCTTTTCAATCATATCTTTATTTAGCTTTGAAAGCATTAACAGCTATAGAACACTACCTAACATACACAGTATGAAATCACCATAAATCTTTTGTTGAAATGTGCTACTGTCTACATACATACAGATTAATTGATTTAGGGTCTCTTGATGAGCATACAAAAAATTTAAAAAAGTCTCTTTCTCTAACTTATGGCATTTAAACACATGCTTCATTTAGTGGCTCTAAGACTACCTAATTCTAAGCCTATCTCTCCAGCCCAGTCACTTCTGAGCTTTTGATTCCCCCAAACACTCCCCTCAAAACAGCTTTCTACTAGACAGTGCTGTTTGGACATCCCATAAGCATCTCAAGTTCAGTATGTCCAAAATGGAATTTGTCTTTTCAATATCTAGCTCTCCTCCTATGTTTCTCATTTTGATGAATAGTATTGCATCAGTCAGGGTCCAATCAGGAGACAGAAAACACACAGTAACTTGAACAGGAAATGATTAATACAAATAAGTGTTAATTATAACAGGAAATTAACTTTAAAGGGGTGAAGAATACACTACAGTTGAGAGACAGTATCCAAAGAAAGAACAAGCTGGTTGGAATTTAGACTGTATTAGAGAAAGTGTGGATGGCAGGGAGGTTTTCTGGGTTGCTCCAGGCCGGAGCTTATCGGCAATCTCAAGAAGAAAACCTCCTTTTGGGATGCAGATAGGCCAGGCAACTTCTAGACTGTCTGTGAGACTCCTGGGAATCTCCCACTGAAACCTGATGGGGGTGAGCATCATTGGATGACTTTACATGCACTACTGGCAGCCACGCACAAAGAAGCAAGTGGATTCATGATAGAATCAGGAAAAGTACCTCTTTGCTTTAGTGACCCTTCAGTGCCTTCTACTGACAGAACTTAAAATTATGCCTGCTACAAAGGAGAAATGCTTACTGGGTCCATCTCCCACATCTCGAAGCATGCTTTGAAGGGCAGATGTGGAGCTGAGCCGCAATAAGTCGATGGTTACTATCATCCATTCATTTATCCAAGCTGAATTCCTTTTTGAAGTCCCTATTTTCTCCCTTTTCCCTCCTACGTCCCATTCTACAATTGATAACTGTGTTTCTAGTTTTGAGCTGTTACACTCAAGGATAATAAAAGCCAAAATTTTTAAGCATTTATCACATTCTAGAAATTGTTCTAAGCATTTTGTGAATTAACTCAATTATCTTTCATAATAATTCCATGAGCAGCAACTATTATTGTGCCTACTCTTCAAAAAGGGAAACTGAGGTGCAGAGGGATTAAATAACTTTCCCCGTAAGTGTCAGAACCAGGGTATGAACACAAGAAGTCTGAATTTAATGATTATGCTAGTCTGCCCAATAAAGTCTGTTCTCTCCCAACTTCTAAATGGCTCTTAAATCTACTCACTTCTCTCCACTCCCATGGCCATAACTCAGTTTGTCATTTTTTCTTCCCTATTTTCTTTTCTTGATCTTTTCCAATTCTTTCTCCATAATGCAATCAGAAAAATTTTGATAAAACATAGTATGTTTCTGACTTTCCTCCTTAATGCCTTTTATTCGTTTCCAATTTTCCCCACAATTGCTCAGGTCGCCCACTCTTATGTTTATCTCTGCTTATTTGCCAACATGGACTTTTGCCACTCCCCACAAGCTCCTTGCTTGACGATGAACTTCTTTCTGTTCCTCCAAATAGATGAGTTTTTTCTCGCCTCCAGCCTCTGCCCGTGTTTTTCCGGTGCATCTAATGTTCATCCACTTGCCTCTCTCCTTCTCACACATATTCATTGTTTGGGCCTCAGCTGAGGTATGACATGTTGTGAAAAGTCTCTCTTGACTTCCATCTCCAAGAGATAGCTCTTTTTTCTTTGCTAATCCTTGCTCTTATCACTCAGACTTGTTCTGAACAGTCCATGGCTCCACAAACTTTGTGAGGGAAGGAGCTTGCTTGTGTAGAACACAGGGGCATTTCCACTGTTTATTGAGCAGATGCCCAGGAAATTCTATTTCTAAGGGAATTAATAATTTTTTTATTATTATGGCAAATAGTAGTTAAAACTGAAGTTGTTTAATTATTTTTCCCCAGTGTCGGCCTAGGTTTGTGGCTTGTCCTGAAATCATAATGCCTTAACATTATTTTTTTGGGATTTCACATTGAAGATTTTCCCAGACTGAGCTCCATATGATTAGATATAAGTAGGTTGAATGTGAGTTTCGGTTTATTCTGTTTACAGTTGAATATGCAGCTCAATACGTTCGATATGTTCTGATGGATCTTACTGTGTTGACGGCCATCAGTAGTGCCCAAACACCAGGATGGTTAGGAAAAGGGACTGCATAGGCCCAAGGAGTGCTTCCTGGTGATGCTTCGGGGTCTCTCACCAGGCCGTCTTCAGAACAGAAAGGGCTTATTTGCTTGCTTATTATCTCTCTATGCCCACTAGCCACATCCTAACTTCGGACAGGCATTTAAGAGTGGGAATTCATTTTCACCAGTTAGAAAAGGAGCTGACTTGAGTTTGGTGTTAAGATTTTGTAAGGTTCTAGTCTATTTGCACTTCTAGTAAATATTTACAATCAGAAGTTTGGTGCCATGGGCCATAAGTTTCTACTTAAATCTTTATGTAGAAGGGGCAGCTCACTCTGTGCATACTTCCATGCTTCTTGAGGTCATGGTGAGGGCTACCAAAAAGGTGGTTAATTTAATATCCGGAGGAGCCGCATTATAGCGCCTTTCTCCTCAACCCAGGAGCATACTTCCAGGGCACTTGCCTTTAATAATGTTTATTTATTTTATTTCACCTAAGTATAACCTAGTTGTTATAAAGAAGTATTTATAGGCATTAGAGTCTTATTTTGCATTTCATGTTTGCAAAGTATTTTGCAACCATTTGTGAACTAATTCAGGCCTTCTTTAGAGGTGAATAGTATTATTACTATATAATTCATTTCAGCCTTATGTGTGGCAAGGAGAAAGAAATATCTGCCTTTCTTCCAAATAAAAACATCCTATGCAAATTGTATAAAATTCTTATTAAAAATGTATGGTAGTACTTTTGTTTAGGATTTATGAGTGGCTTGTTATAATGAGCTTGTCATATTTTGAGAACAGGATTGTATTTACTTCTCTGCTTTTTACTATGACATATTATAATGCTAGAGCTTTAGAAGGTGCTGATGTGAATGTGAGACAAAGATTATTCCTCCATTTGGTAAAAGTAGTTGAAATTCAACTCAAGTTGAAGTAACTTAAAGAATCAGTTTGTACAAGAAAAAACATTAAATATTTATAAAAATTAATTCACATGATTTACTCTGGAAAATTGAATCAATGGCAAGGTCCTCATACCTAAAGGACATATTTTAGAGCAATATATTGAGCAAACATTCAGTATCTGTATTAGATCTTTAAAACAATAGAGAATGGTAGTATTTTTTAGATATTTTAAAGCAATTGTGTAAGGCTGATTAGGAAGCAGGCTTTCTACAGCACAGCTTTCCAATTCAAGCTTTTACGTTTTTTAATGTTTCATTTTTATTGACTTTTTTTTCTCTTGCAGGAAAAAATGTGTGATTTTTACTGGCCTGGCAGGGGGTTGCGGTACCTCTTGCCAAAGTGTCAAGAAACCTCAGAATTCTGCACATGAGGGACAAAGACCAGATGTTTAGTTAAAACAACACATAGCTTTTACACAAATATAGGTAATGGAAACCAAAATCTTTACTCGTATTTTTTTCTCTTTTTGGCCAGTCTTGCTTTTGATATTTTTAAAATAAGCAAGCAGCCATCATGTCATTCTAACCTGAGCAGCACAATTTAATTTCTTGTAAATTGTGTACTTTTACAATATCTCGGGGGGTTTTGATTTATCTTTTTATTTGGAAGGATTCTGCTTTAAAATGTAGAATGTACTCTGTAAGTAATAATTTGCTTTAATAAAAAAAGAAAATGTAAGACTTTAAATGGCTTAGGAAGGACCTAGCCTAATCCTTAGGCTGCCCTTTACCGTGAGCCTGGCCACACCTTTACTGGGGAGGAAATCTGTTCAATTTACTGGGGAGGAAATCTGTACTGGCCACATCTTTACTGGGGAGGAAATCTTAAACCTACACTGATGTGGGTTGTGGAGGATGTCTGCAAGGACAGCCGTTTTCCTGTCTCCAACATAGGAATAAAGGCAGAATGAACATAGTCACTAATGTGGGTCCTCCCAGCTGCTCTTTCATCCCTGATGAAAAGGGGACTGATTGAAATGTGCACATCAATGGGTTGTTGTTTGTTTGTTTCCTTTCTGATGGGAGGCCCTGTTGCTGCTGTGCTCCTGAATGCTGTTGGTAAGAGCTTCTTCCGCAAAGGTCCATATAGCATCCGTGCAATTGCCTAGATTCGGAACACCAGCTGTCCTGGCTCTGGCCATCCAGGCATGAACACACTGGCGCTTTGACTTTTTCTGTTTCTAGCCCTTTGGCTTTGGCAACCCTCCATGCCTCTCTGCTCTACCTCTACTTCGTACCCACTGGGTGCCTCTATCACCTGAGTCAGAGAGGCTGCCCTTCATCACTGAGGACTTTACACTTCCTTTCAATAATGGTTTTATGGGACCCCCCTCCCCAAAGGGATGTGTTCATTCTATAGCCAAGAATTACAGCACAGCAGTTCTGCTGGTTAAACTCAACCAATTCCATGACAAAACCAACCAATTTGAAGCAGGCAAACAGGAACACCTTCCTCTAAATTGTTACTGCTGTCTTTGGAGGCATACTTAAAAATACACTTTTAAACCTACAGCAACTTTAGGTATACATTTAATTAAAGGAAAAGATTTTCTGGCCATCCCCTGATTCTAAAGACGAAATCTAAAGTGAAATTTTCTGTACTAACTGAGGTAAAATGAAATCGATAAATATTAATATAATTAGCATTAAATATCTGTTAAATGAAACTTAAGTTGGCTGAGAATGCCTCCAAACCTGAGTCCTTACATAAAGAACTGCAACCTAAGTTAATACATAAACTAAATAAAACCCTAACTTAGGAGAGTACGTTTGTAACATGCAACTGAGTCGCATGCAATCCCTGCAGCTGAGCTTGTCTTAGGTGGCCAACTCCTGAGATGTTCAAACAAAGCAAATGCCAAGCTGTAACTGATCGAGCCGTCTCTATCTCACTTACAGTTTCTGTCCATAAGTGCTGCCGGACTACACTGCAGGCTGATGTTCTCTGAACCTGTTTTGGTTTTGAGGCTCATTCTTGTTCAATTAAACTGTTAAATTTAATTTGTCTCAAGTTTTTCTTTTAACATACCTAGTGGATTTAATTCTATACTGGGTTTTAAAACTTGCCAGGTTTTAAACTGGTGAATTTAAGAGATCAGATATTTCTCTTTTGAGAACCTACAATAAAAATAAAATAAAGTTGGTAAAGGTTTTAAAGAGTATTTAAATGCATAAGTAGGCACAGCAGTTCTAGGGATGATAGCCTATTATAAACATAGACTTGAATAACCCAGAGCAGTTTTAGAATGATGGGACCATTACCTCAGTAGAGATGTCTTTCTGATTCACTGATAGGAGTAGGTGGTGATTCACAATCTAAAGCATCCAACTAGGAGAGCAGTGAGGATCTTCAATGAACATCCCCTCTGTCCATGTCTCTTGCCCCAACCTCCAGGTGGAATAGTTCTTTCTATGTTTTCATATACTTTAGGCTGATTGCTTATTTATATTTACCACTCCCAAACTTCCTTTGATGTATATTTTAATCTGATCTTACTTGGATAAAAATATCCAGGGAGAAGGAGTCCCAGAGTGCCAGGGAGCCCCTGACATATAGACTAAGCAGGGTACAGCAAGAGATGGAGCAGGAGAGAAACCACTGTGGGTGCACATGGCACATTGGCCTTCCCTGCCTCTTGGGCAGTTTCCTATTCCCCCCCCTTTTTTTTTGAGATAGAGTCTTGCTCTGTTGCCCAGGCTGGAGTGCAGTGGCACAGTTATGGATCACTGCAGCCTCGACCATCCCAGTCTAAGTAATCCTCCCACCTCAGCCTCCCAGGTAGCTGGGACCACAGGCACATGGCAAGATGCCTAGTTACTTACTATGTATCTATCTATCTATCTATCTATCATCTATCTATCTATCTATCTATCTATTTTGTATAGAGCTGGGGGTCTTGCTATGTTGCCTAGGCTGCTCTGAAACTCCTAGGCTCAAGCAGTCCTCTGCCTTGGCCTCCCAAAGTGCTGGGATTACAAGTGTGAGTCACTACACCCAGTCAAGTTTCCTATTCTTGTAAATGTTGTGTAGTTGACTCTTTCCTATCAGTACAGCTGCAAAACTAGGCTCTCATTTACCTGATATATTATTACTCAGTACTCCTCAGTTGCACATTATTGAAATTTTTAATGCATTTAAGCAAAATGAGGAATTTGTTATGAGGATACTGGGATGTCTTATGAATGGGATTAGGGCCTATAGAACATCTGGAACCAAAGACTCAAATCACCATCGAGACTTTCTCTTGGATTCTCATTTCTTTTCTGTGTCTGTTTCATTATCCCCTTACTACTGTCTAGATTTTTAAACTTCTCTATTTGTCAAAACCTCCTGAGTTTACACATCCTCAATTCTGGCCACCCCATGAAAAACTGCCTTAGCTTTCTCAGTTTCAAAGTACCAGGGAATGACACTGATTGGCCCAGACTAGATAAGATGTCCCATCTGAACCAATCCTCTGTGGCCAGGGGTGGTCCACATTCCACTACCATAGAAGATTCTATTATAACCCTCTGAGAAGTGCTGGGGGTGGGTGGCACTACTGGGAAGACAATACAAAAGATGTGTAATACAGCTAGACAGAGAATGGGTCAGGGAGAATCTAGACTCATCTCTCCATGACTCCAATTCCCTGTGCTGAGAAAAACTGTTTCCTTAACTGGTGAAAACCCAAGTTCTGACCTGCAATCAGAGGGTGACTTAACCATCTCTGTTACTGCAGGTATTTCTCTGTGTCTTTCTGAAGATGCTATGGAGGTCTGTATTCTAGCCTGGTGATATCAGGAAACAGTGCTTTCAGCTGTGCCATCTGGATCTTTGTTTTTGCAAGCAGGTGTTTTTGTGTGATATTTTTGTGACTCAGATGGGGCTTTGATGGTTAAAAAAAAAAAAAAAAAAACCCAAAACAAAACAAATTCTAGATCTGCCTTCCCCAGGGGCAGCTGAGGGCACAATTCCCAGCTATTTCTCCATATATCCATCAATAGCGGTGCCAACTTTGAGAGCCTATAAGATTCCTGGTCTCCCCTGGCAGGTAAAAGCCTTGGCTCAGGTGTTTGGAGGTGCTCCTGTTTCCAGCGTTATGCTCACACCAGATATGAAGCACTGCCCAGAGGATTCCAGGACCAGATGGTTTGGTCCCTAAATGGTCCTAACTCTTTTCAATTTGGGCCTCTTTCCTAAACATTTTACACCCTTTATTTTGCTATGATGATACCGGCTTGCCTTAATCCTTCCCACCGAGTTTACCAAGGTGGGGTAAGTTCTATGACCCAAAGTAGAATGGTTTTTTGAGCAAGAAAGTAAATTTTTCTATTAAGTTGGCAGATTTGCCAATCTCTGCCTGATAGTTGGGTAGTTTTCCTTGGAGACAGAATCCCAAGTTTCTTTTCTTTATATAATGACCTGTACAGATCAGTGAGGAGTGTTTATTTTAGAGACAGTAAAAATAAGACCCTTGTGTATAATTCCAAATATAAGTATATTCTTTTGGTAATTAGTGTCATTGCTCTCTGTCAATTTTTTTTTTAACAGCATTTACACTAAATTAGTGGTAGTAATAATGGGACATTTAAGTTCACGCCTACAAGCATATCTGTCTACAATAAAATATTTGCTTTCAGTGACAGAAAGTATTTTAAAAGTGTTCATTGGAACAATTTGATAACTGTGTATCCATTATTAATAACTTGAGACAGGGAATTACATGTTACGTGACTCATGTGACCAATAAGGAAGCTACCATTTCCATAATTATAAAGAATTTATACCACATCTATTACACTATTCTGTATCATTTGACCCATTTATGGCTCATTCCAAAAGAGTAAGATTTAAAAATTTATAAAGTTTTTTGAATGAAAAATTTGGCAGGTAATTTCTCCCTTGCATTGCTAGCAATGGGTGCCTGCCATCTAAGAGGTTGGGGCCATTCACACCTCCCTCCTCTAACTCCATACTAGCAACAAATGTTCAAGATGCTCTGAGGTATGCTGACCCTCTCCCTCAGGACTGAGTTTGAACAGAGGAAACACATCCCTTCTCTAGGAAGCCTTCTGAGGGGTAAACTGTGATGGGAGTTGAAGAGGAAGTGGATGATATGGGTTGGCCACATTCTGGAACAAAACTAAGCCATGGGGTGAAGGGCAGCTATTCAGTATCCACCAGTCTTTGTTCAGAGGCCCAGTCAAGGTGTCTTTTTTGGGGGGGTGGGGGTAGAGGGTGGGGAGGCAGAGTCTCGCCCTGTTGCTGGGGCTGGAGTGCCCTGACACCTTCTTGCCTCACTGAAACCTCTGCCTCCTGGGTTCAAGCGATTCTCCTGGTTCAGCCTCCTGAGTAGCTGGGACTATAGGCACGCGCCACCATGCCTGCTACATTTTGTATTTTTAGTGAAGTTGGGGTTGGCCAGGCTGGTCTCAAACTCCTGACCTCAAGCAATCCATGTGATTACAGACGTGAGCCTGTCAAGGTTTATGAAGAACCCACTTAAAGAAAAAGCTGAGCAAATGCTCATTACTGGTTGCACTAATGCTGCAGCTATTATTCTTCCAATCTTCCAGAGTTAACGAGTGTGAGTGTGTGTGTGTGTGTGTGTGTATGTGTGGTTAGAAGACGAGGTGAGACACAGGCTGAAAGGGAGGAGAGCATAATTCGGAAGGTTGGTAGACAATGAACCTTTATATTCTAGGTTTTCTTCCCGGCACAGAAGAGAGAACCAGGCCTATTGAATGATTCTTGGCCTGTTAGTCTTCCTCCCCAACCTCCACCCAAAAGTTCAAAAGTAGTTGAGTTTGGATCATCTTGAATTTGGAGATCCTCAAATTATTGTTGTAAGGGTCCTTGGGTTCCTGCAGAGTTTAAAAAGAAACTGAGGCCAGCACAAGAAGATCCAATGAGAATTTATTCCGCTCCCGGGCAAGGTTCTGCGGTCCTACAGGAGGGGCCGGAGAAGTCGCACGGACTCCTCTCAGACGTGGGGTTTTATAGGGAGTGGAGACGTTTGATTGGTTGAGCCCAAGGGGAGTGGGGCCCGGATGGGACAAAATGCTATCGGGTAGGTCCTGGCGGGACTTCTTTTCCAGGCTCCCGGCAAGGGAGGGGGATGTGTCCAAGTGCACGGTGGGGCGACCGGCCTTACAATTGTCACACTTGAGTACCTGTGGCAGCTTTGTTCTTACCACCAGATAAATAGTGCGGAGAGACTCCAAGTCCAGGCCCATAGGATCCTATTGCATCACCTCCTGTCTTTGGACATGCCTGTGAACAACAGTTGCTGAAATGATTTTGATGAAATGTGACATTTGCAGACTGTGGCTGCCAACCAAAGAATCTGAGCTATGGTATCCAACATTTTACAGGCTACAAAATATAAGCCTGCCAGCATTTATTGCTTGTACTGACAGCTTGAGCCACGTTTCCTAAGCCTACAGGGTAGACTTCTTACTGCTGCTAATTTTACTATCAGCAAACAAAAGGGAAAAGGGAGGCAGTATCAAACGTGGAAGGAGAGCATCCGTGGTGAACACGGATAATTGGAAAAGGGAGACTTTCTATGTTCTAAAACTAAAAAGGACTAAATTTGCACAGAAATAAAATGGGAAAAGGTGTAATACGAAAAAGTTATAAGCAGAGATCCTGTGCTGGCGTCTCAGGATGGCAATGATTTATGTATTAAGGCACCCACCAGGGACATGTTAAAAACTCTGTAGGGAAATTTCCAATATGATGGATAGAACTTTAATATTAATAGAGGATTCATCATGGTAATGTAAGTCATAGATCTAAATCTCCTTTCATCAATAGAATAGCTCCTTTCCAGCCTATTATACGGGTAGTACAGATTTTAAATAGCATCATATAACAGGGCTGAAGTCTTTCTTTAGCTACAGTTTCTGAAGTTCTGTTCACAGGAATAGTGACTGACTGAGTCTTTCGTTTTTCACAATATTACCTTGGCCATCTGCATTTCCCTCCTTTACTTTTTACTAATATTTAGCACTCCTTGAAATATACTTAAGTTGTAGTTTTTTCACAAATGAAAAAAAGCAGAATTCAATAAAAACTATTTCACACATATGAAGTGGATATGAAGAAAAAAATTTATTATTCATCTATTTGTTGAGGATTATCTGAAGAAGAAAAGTAATTCCTGGGTTGCTATTTGGTATGGCTATCTAGTACACAATCACCAATCATATGCATTGCATAGTTTAGCATCTTAATCTGGATTTTCTAGTCTTCTTGTAACAATGAAAGCCAAAAAACAAAACAAAAAAATGGTAGCATATCCTCCCTAGAATCCAGTAAGGCAAGGACAACCTTCTTAGAATGAGAATATTTGCAATGTTGATATTAGTAATAATAAATAAGGCTTGGATGCTACTTTTTTTTTTCAAGAGGGACTCCAACATTCATTAATGGAGCATATAATCATCTTTTCTTATCTTAGTCTAAAACATGCATGAAAATAAGTTTAGACTACAAATACAGACATAAAGTGTATACGCAGAAAAGCAGACCCTCAAGTTCTATGAAAACGGTGGGCTTTCCTTAAGCCTGGATATCACTGCATACTGTGTCCCTCTTTTCTAGATTCATAATGTGCACTGACTATCCTCCGCTGCAGTTTAATGCCCATGAAGTAACCAGTGTTAACCTATGGCATGCATTTTGTGAGATGTGAAGGTTCTGAGAAGTCTTGCTCTGAAGAAAGTTGTTTAATGTTGTAGAATCCAGCATACTCTGAATTTTATTTTGATGGTGGAATCTGCCCCCCTTTTTAGTTTTTTTTTGAGACAAAGGCACGCTCTGTTGCCCAGGCTGGAGTGCAGTGGTGCAATCTCGGCTCACCACAACCTCCACTTCCCAGGTTCAAGTGATTCTCCAGCCTCAGCCTCCTGAGTAGCTGGAACTACAGGCATCTGCCACCACACCTGGCTAATTTTTGTATTTTTAGTAGAGATGGGGTTTTGCCACGTTGACCAGGCTGGTCTTGAACTCCTGACCCCAGGTGATCTGCCTGTCTTGGCCTCCCAAAGTGTTGGGATTACAGACATGAACCACTGTGTCTGGCCGTGGAATCCCTTTTTACAGGTAAGATCTATAAACAATTGGGAAATCTTGGCTTAATGGAAGTATTCATTGACTTGGCCTCTTCTTTTTTGTTTTCAGAGTTTGATTTTCATTGGAAACTTTGTGGTGAACTCCTATTCATCCTTCAAGTCCCAACTCAGCTGTTACTTCCTCTGTGAAGATTTCTCCACTTGTGCTGGAATGGATGTGCAGTTTTTCCCTCTTGCCTCCTACTCCTTTAGCTTTTTTTTTTTTTTTTTTTTGGTGTGGCAAATCTATGTTAACCTTCAGATCATGAACTAACTTATTTTTATTTTCCCTTCTAATCTATAATTGCCTTTATTTTAAGGAGTGTATTTTTATCGTCAGTGCTCTCCAGAGTGCCTGCGTCATTGTAAGAGCTCAAGAAAGATCTGCTGAAGGAATGAATGGATGAATACATAGAGCCTGGGAGCTTAAGCAGAAAGATTATCTTTCTGGTGTGTTGATATGTGATTAATGAATGAACCCTTTTGAGTTAAGTACTTTCTCCATTATAGTGACTAATTTCCATACAGTTGATTGGATTGAGATAGACTCTGATGTGCAATGGTTAATCATTTAGTCTGCCAAAAATGCAAGATTGACTGTTACTCGGTCTGTTTCCCCCTTGTATGAGCATAGTGGTATATAGCACCTATTCATAGCAGAGACCTTTTTTATCTCTACTCACTACCAGTCTATAACTCAGAATTCCCCCCCCCCGCCCCTTTTTTTACCTGTTAAGGGAAAAAATGGAATTTATAGACCTTTTTACCTTTCATTAAAAAGCTGGCATTATAGATTTATGGAATTACAGATTTGACTATATAATGCTTTTAGCCTTTTAATTTATAATACTTAATTTTTTTCCTGATATACTTTAGGTTTCAGGCTTCGAATTTTATTGTGGGTTGAGTACGTTTTTCTCATATTTCCTTCCTTTCTTCCTCTCCCCCATTCCTCTCCCTTCCTTTATTCATTTAAAAAACCTATTAAAAGATGTACTAGAGTGAAGATAACAATCTGCCTCTCTGGCTCTACCACACTGCAGTTCTATGCCCATGAATTACAAATGTTAACACTGTGGTATATGGCTTTGTGTATTTGGTTGGCATGGTTTTGGGGACATGTAAGCACTCAGGCCAAGACGGAGCTTGGCTAGAAAGCTACATTCATAACATCCTTTTCTACAATTCTGCATTCTCTTTTTGAAGATGGTTTATAAACTTATAACCTGGTAAGGATACTAAGAAGAATCAATGTGTCCAAGAAAATTAATTACGTTTCTGTCATAGAGACTAGGATGGCAAATTAGATAGGATTAAGTCATTAAGTCAACTTTTTCTGTAGGTTGTCAGAATGTAAAAAATAGGTAGCATACCTGATTAGAAGAGGAGCATGGAAAAAACTTTAAGCCAGAAAGGTTGTTAGCTGGGAGTCAGGAAAACCCATTATTTCCTCCCTCACAGCAATGGAAGCTACCACTGCAGGAAAGTGACACTCCTGAGTACCCCTGGCACCATGGCAAGGCCTAAAACCAAAGCAAAATGGATGATAGTAGCTGGGGAGGGGAGGGAGGAGAAAAAGAGAGAGACCATATGAAGTAATGGGAAAAGCACTTGCTTTGGAAATTAGGGAGTCTGCCTTCTAGTTTCTAGCTTCTGGGTAACCTTGAGCAAGTTATCTAGCTCGTAGTTTCTCCCTGCAAAAAATTTATGGAATGTGGGATAATCTTTAAGGGCTCTCCACCTCCAGAAGTCTGTGTTGGTGATGTGAGATAAAGAATTTGAGAGAGCTGGAGAAAAGAGATGTGTAGATGTGATTGGTAAAGATCATCCAACTCAGGTGCCCCTGAACTTGTCAGTTCAGAATTGCTGAATTGACAAGCAATTGCCCCTGAATTGCTTGGGGACAATTCCTGCTTTTTCAAATCCAGGTGACAATTGACTAGCTCTAGAAGTTTCTGTTCATTAGCTGGGGTGGAGATGAAAATCTGGCTAATAGAGAAAGGAATTGTTGTAGATAACTCCTGCCAGGAAGCCAATAGATCGCAGGCAGTAGATAGAGTCCTTTTTAACCAGTTTAAGTCTTGCACCTGCAGGTTCACCCCGGGAAACCATGCATGGAAACTGGGATTGTATCCTGAAACTTTTATCTTTAGATGGGGTAATTTTGACTGAGCACAAACTCCTTGGCTAAGGACCAAGTGTTCCTGGGAGCCAATCCTCTGTAGCAGGGTTTACCTTCAAAGCTATTTGAAAGCCAAAACAAAGAGAATGAGTTTCACATTCTCAAGCAATTTGCTCTGATGCCTGAATTCTAAAAGGTGTTCCAGAAGCAGAGCTCACAGACTCTAATCTTCGACCATCAGAGTTCTCCCTGTAGCCCATTTCAGGGTAAGTGTGGGGACAGTCAGCTGTGGAATGTTAGATGAGTAGAAAACTTTCCAGGGCTGTAGATTGTTAGTTGATTCCCCAGAAAGCAGTTCTGTGAAGCTATTCTCATTTTTACATATGGCATATCTGAAAAAGGGATTATTTGGTGATTGCAACATTTTTTGTTTTATGTGCGTCTGCAGGCAAGATATGTTTTGTCCTCCATCAAGTGTTTAAAAAATATTTAGCCTGGCATCTTCCCATTTTTCCTTCCACATGGAAACGCTAACATTTTTAAGACTAGTTGTGAAGTCATTCCTAGGTATGCACATTATATGGAGCTCTTAGAAAAACTTTAAAGGATAATGAATATAAGAAGATAGTTTTTTTTATTAATATGTACCAGACATTAAGAGCCATTTTTTTCTTGGGCTCTTCTTGATCAGCAAGCTGTAAAAAAATGTGGCAGGTATGCTTTTTCTAGTGGGACAGAATATTGAAAACTATGGAAGATAAGAAAAAAATGAGAATTTGAAAAAATGTTCTCATGATAGCATCATGAAAGCAATGCTATCTTATGGTTAAATAAAGCATGAACAATAATTTTGCTCTAGGTATGTTCTTCAATTATGCATTTGATTTTGCTAATAAAAGATGAATGCTTTCAATAATGTTTGGAATTTAAATATACTGATTCTTTTTCCTACTCTTCCACAGAGCGCTTACCAATGCAAAAGTTACCTCTAACCCATTCTTGTCCATTAAAAATTAAATGCTTTTACAGTAAATTATTAAAAGTGCTAGGTTGGCTGCAAATCATCAAAGGTACCATAAACCATTATGCAAGCAAGCAAGCGAGAAGTCTGATTAAATCTAAGGGATCAGAAGGCATATATATCCCTCGATATCCATCACAAATTTGAAACTACAAAAGCTATCATAAAATGCTACGTTAAATTACTTTAAAAACTCTTCCAGGATTTTCACAATTCAACAGTGACTTGCCTTTTCAATTAAGTATGAACTAGGAACCTTCTACCACAAAGCACAGATACTCCACGATTTAGAAATTATTTCTACTTTCTCTAAACCTGCAGCAAAATGAACCCCATTTTTCCAACTGATATAGCTCACTTAATGGAACTGAAGCACTCTAACAGGTTTGCTGAAAAGCTAGTAATTAATAAAGTTCTTGCTTTCCTGCAAAATGTCTTTACTATCATTTGGTTATAAAAACAAAGATATGATGGGTCCTGAATGTTGCAACACCATACTGAAATGTTAGAAGTATTTAACTAAGTCATGTTTGAAGAAAAGAAAAGACGATTCATTGTTTAATGAGACAATGTATATTAAATGTGAAATACCTAGCACAGTGCCTGGCACATAGTAGTCATTCAATAAATGGAGACTTTCATTGTTGTTAATTCAATTTTTCATTTGAAAAACTCAGATTCCACCAAGATGAACTTGTCTAGTGCTACCTGGATGGTGTGAATCTCAGGGTGGTTTATTCCAAAGCCAGCAGTCCTAAGCATTACTGGTCTTCTTAGAATCTGACTGTGCAGGTGACCAGTTAGCTACTCATGTATGTGTAAAATGGCCTATTGAAACAAGATATAGGAGAAAGAAAAGTATAAACTTGGAGGTTATTTAGTCAAGTTGCAAAAATTGTGGAGAAGAGGAATAGCAATCGAATCATTTACAGTTGGGTTTTAGAGCAGGGTCTGCTCCCAAGTCTCCCACTCATGGTTTACATCTACCAAGTGGGGTGACGATGAATAATTCTGTAGTATATCTGGGATTGGTTTGGGTGGCTAATGAATCTGAATGAATAAATGAAAAGCGAACTTTTGTGGGTAAAGCGTCGGATGATTTCATCTGTCAGCAATTCTCAAACTTTAGTATGCATCAGAATCACCTGGAATACCTATTAAAACACAGATGCAGGTGGTGACCCCAGCATTTCTGCTTCAGTAGGTCTGGGGTGGGATTCTGCACTGCTAACCAGCTGATGGGTGGTGCCAGTGCTGCTGGTCCAGGGACCCCACCTTGATGAGAACCACTGATTTAGGTTATCTAATTAACACCACAACCCTGTGATTTAGGTGTTGTTAGCCCTATTTATAGATGAGAAAATGGATAAGTGGTAAGTTTGGGAAATTTTTCAGAGTGATGGTTTAGATCCTGGTTAGAGAGAAGCTGAGAAATTGCCGTCAAAGAATTTCTGAATCTCTCCAATAGGTGACAGAAATGTAAGACTACAGCTGTTGATCTCTACTCTTCCACTACCCTCCAGAAAGATGAATGTTGTCAGAATGATCCAGAAACTTGTTGGTATGTATCCAGCATGGCATGGTCCCAGAAACAAGGATGAAAATGGAAACAATTCTTTCAGAGATCCTTGAGCACTTTAGACGGGGGATCTGAGGCCTGGAATGGTCAAATGACTTCTTTGATTTTATACAGTGTATGAGAGGCAGCATTAGGATATTATATATCCTGAAACTCATTGAAGTTTCAATTACAAGAAGAAAAATTTAGAGCTTCTGTGTGCCATCTTGATCGTCATCTGCCATGCCTGCTATCAAAAAAGTAAGATAGTGAAGTGAAATATATACCAATTCAGGAATCAGAATTTATTTATTTATCCTATATTCATTGAGTATCTTCCACATTCTAGGCACTGTTCTAGGTTCTGGGGAAAAAGTGGTAAACAAAATAGACAAAATTCTTGTTTTTGTGTCCTATAGGCCGTGAGACAATCAGTGAATATGTTTTAAAAAAACCCAAAACCAAACAAAAATAAAACTCATAAAACTATGAAGAAAATTAACATCAGACAATGTTGTAGAAGATGATCACAGATTCAGAAATTTAAAAACACAAGTATAATGGTTTACTAAAGTTGCAAAAAAAAAAACAAAAAAAAACTGAGGGAGATTGACCACTAGCCAGAGGCTGGATCTGTCACATCCCAGTTCTTAGCATTTTTATTTTCTGGGTTCTATTTTAGCCATGAATATAATCCAAGAATTCCCCTCCAAGCTTCTCCAGAAATTGTTTTGAGATCCTCAGAGGAGAAATGCTCTTGTATTCAGTCTTGTAAGCAGACTCCAAAGAGGTGATAATATACATTTGGAAAGTTATGCAGGGATACATTTTGAAAACAGGGGAGATGATTGTATGTCAGGTGATGCATATATTTACAAAATATTTAGATTTGGATTTTAAAGTCAAAGACAAGAATCATAGTAATAATTGATTTAAGCAAGATTTATCAATAGTTGGTCAGGCCAGCACGTGTGCACATCTCTTTCCGACTCTGAGTTGAATGATAACATAGTGGTAGTTTGAAGTCAGCCATGGTGGGCACATGTAAACCAGGAAGCTGGCAAAGACTATAATGCAGACCTTTACAAATTGTTATTCTTTATTTTCCCAGACTGAAACTGCCTTTGCAAAGATTATAACTGAGGAAATTATGACAGTGAAAGAGATCGGACCTAATTGACTCCATCTTGGCTGTAACCTTTAAGCTATTCTTGTTCAGTTCTGGGCATAGGCTGAACTAACTTTGGGAAAGAATTCAGCTCATGGTTAGACTCTGAAACAAAATTGATAATAGCCTTTTCCTGAAAATACCCACTTCTTGCCTGGGGATCAGTCTGCCTTTTCAGGCCTAACAAATTAGCTACAAGATTAGAATTTATGGTTTATGGGGTTATGAAACCTCTGGCTGAAAGAGTCTAAACCTCCCCAAATTACTTCTGGGGATAACATCATCAGTGCTTGAGATATTTTGCAGACCCTGGACTGGATGGATCAACTGACACCACCCAGACCATGGTAATCTGGCTCAACCAGTTCTGCCATCCCACCCAGGAGCAGAAGACAGCTAGAAAACCTCACTTCGACCCTCGATGATTCCACCTCCAACCTGACCAATCAGCACTCCCCACTTCCCAAGTTCCTGCCCTGAGTTCAGTAATAATAAAACTCCCATTTCCTGTACAGCCGGCTCTGCGTGAATTACTCTTTCCCCATTGCAGTTCCCCCATCTTGATAAATTGGCTCTGTCTAGGCAGCAGGCAAGGTGAACCCATTGGGAGGTTACAAGAGGGCTGACTGTTGTTGAGAAACCCTTCCATAGGTCTTTTGTGTTTTTACACCTCTTGCTTGTATGCCAGAAATGTGCCTTAACTTCTCTTTATCCAGATTATCTCTCAGAGGGTTTTATCTGTATTGAACAGTTTTGAAAGATGAGGTGATGTCTCCCTCTGAGACAAAGAACAGGCTTGCTTACCACTTGCCATAAAAGTGGCAGAGTGTTGAAATTCAGTGTTTTTCTCCCATAACACAGCATGCTGCATATGCAGGCCTGCCATGTAGCCCTCATGGGACATGGAAGCAAGGGGAGCCAGTGTAAACATACTGATGCTCATGTGCTTGCTGTGCTGTGTTGTCTCTGACCTGAGAGTCTTGTGTTTTCTGCAAGTATCCATGACACGGTAACAGGTTAACTTAGTAGCTTAAAAAAGTAGGGAATGTAAAATTGCAGCCCTGACAACTTTTATAATAAGGAAGGAAGGAAGGAAGAAAGGAAGGAAGGAAGGAATGCTGATGGGAACTTGGCTTTATTGAAAAGGAAGAACAAGGATCCCACAAACCAGGATCAGAGAGATGAGAAAACTTCCTGGGATCTGGAAGCAAATGCTCTTGCCCAAGTAGTTTGGAGTGGGAGGAGGTGGAGGAGGGGTTTCCCACTGTCCTATCTGTTAATAAACATGAGTTGAATTAATGCTTAGAGGCTGAGCTGCAAAAACCAGGACCAAATGAGCCACCTGAATGGTGCTCGATTGTTGTTCATTCTCTCCTCTTGGTGGGCAGAGTCAGGAGTGTTAACAGGCAAGCAAGCTCCATGGCCCCAGCTGAAACACAATGTCTCTATGGACATTGAACTAGGAGTCCCCAGAGCCAGACAACTGGTGTTAGCAATGAGGACCTTGCTATTTACATAGAGCTTTCCATGAACCAAAACCATTGGTTTAAATGAGCTGAAAACATTGGTCAAGCCATGAGCAGGAGAGTGCTTAGAAGGAAAAGTGAACACAGACCCTTGTTTAGTAGCACAGAGGGGCTGGAGTCATGTCCCTGGCCCTTGCCACAGTTCAACTTGGCCATTGAGAGATGGGTACTAGGCACAGGGTTCTCCAAAGACCCCCAGAACAGCATGGTGAAGCTGTAGCCAGGGTGTGTACAAGGGCAGAATGAAAGCGGACCCTGAGGCCTGGTGCTCACTGGATGCCAGGAGGCATATGAGGAGGAAGTAGTGCTGGTGCTTGGACACCAACCTGGGGGTGAGGGATCGAAAAAGGTAAAATGGAAAGGCTGACACCATAGCCTTGTCTTCCCTGCTAGCATTGAACCCCCGCCCTCTCAGCTGGGAAGTAGCATGGTCTAGAGGCTGTTGCTGTAGATCCTGACATGTACTCAGGTCAGCTCCTTGCAGCCTGTGAGATTTAGACACAGTTGGAAGTAGGGAGGGGAAGCTAATGTGGCCTACTGGGTGGGACTTCTGGGCTAATTCAGTATCCTGTTGTGATTTGTGTGGCTGAATGCATGATTGGTAATGATGCTTGTACCGTGAATGTCCACAGATACCAGAGGGAATTTTCCTGTTCAGAGATGACCACATGTACTGTCCAGCAAATCCAACAGAAACAATATATAAACCTAGGGGACAAAGGTCAGCTTTAGTGAGGGATAATGACTGCCGGAGTACTAGGAGAGGCCATTTTTTAGTATATCAGCTCCACTGCTCTTACAAGTACTCCTCCCACCCTGCTTTTCCCTAGTGGCAGCTATTAACCTGCTGCTAAGCTCTTGTTTAAACTGAAAATCTTTCCAGCCAGAGGCCTGTGACTCTCAGGCTGGATATTCCCGTTTGGGATGAGTCAAACGGGACTCAACAAAACAGCGTGGGAACCGTCCAATGGGCCTGTCTTGCCAAATGGAAATAGTATATTTGAGTGCTGCTCTAGTGGCATCTGAGAGGCCACTGAGTTTTATATGGAAAAGTAGCAGTCATCTCTTTGGGAGAAACTTTTTCTCCCACTCTGCTGCCTGAAGGAAAGCTGCTGGCTCAGTAGGGTCCTTGATTCATCAAGGTTGGTCTGTAACCCTGAGCTCTTTCACTGATGTCAGTTTAGCTAAGATGACATCTGATAATGTCCACTGGGTGGCAGCAACCATCCAGCCTCAGTGACAATTTCTGGAAGACCAATTGCAGCACAATGGACTGAACTGAAAGCCACATCCTCCCCTTAGACAGTACTCCTAAGGACTTCTTCTGACTCTTGGGCTGTTACCAATGGTCTAGCCATGTGGTCTGCCACTTGGAAGACTAAGGCTGGCAGATAAAGACATCCCTCTCCATGGCCATGAACTGTATAAACAAACTGTGTCTCCCAAGCAGATAGTCTGGGTCCCTTGTACTGATGCCATTGTAAGGGCCTATTGTCTGATGGGAACAATGAGGATTGAGCTGTTGATTGAGCCTGCAATGCCCAGATTGCTGCTATTGGCACCTGGTGTCCTCACCTCATCAGAAATGGCAACAGACCCACCACTGCAGATTAGACACTGTAAAGGACCATGTGTTTCTGATGCAGAAGCTCCCACTGTATACCTGACTTGTGACTCCTGCCAAAATTTGGCCTATTTGTTCTGTGGTGAAGTGGGCCACGTTGCATAGGACGTTACCTCTGTCTGTTCTGGCAAATTGACTATATCAAATCTTTGACCCTCTTTTGAGACTACCGTTGTTGTCTCACTGCTTTGACCTTTTATTTTATTTTATTTTTAGCTTATAGTATTGCTGCTTCAGTCCAATCAGTTGACTCTAGCCACACCATTGTGCTTTAAAATGAAATTGTGTCATGCATTAGGCTTTCTGAATCATTTGCAAAGAACATCTAACAGTGGGCTAATAGTCAAATAATTTAATAGACATTCCATAGTCCTTACTCTATCCAGCATTGCTGAGTGCTAGAATGGCATTCTCAAAAGTTACCTCAAAAAGGTTTCTGACTCTTTGGTACATTTTCCTAGTCTACATATTTTAGTAAGGCAATTTGATCACTTAATTTCACTGTCTCAAGAAAAGGTCATTCTTTTTGGTTACTCCTGGGTAATAATTAGTACAAAAGGAGTACATGAAAATTTGGGACTCCAAACTGACCATTATGGACATGGTATGTCTTTCCTTCCCCTAACAGCAAACCCAGGTCAGCCTGATTGGTATACTTTCCAGGTGGCAGCCTGGGCAAAAGAAACCTGGGACATGATTGGTCCTGGATTATTCTGCTATGTCTGATACTATCAATGGTTAAAAACACACAGGCTGGCACAACATTGTTTCGATCTGACTGAGTACAACTTCACATGCTTCTCCTGATGCCTGAGCAGTGTTGGGTTAAATAATGTATGGCTGTAACTACTCAGCGACACTGCCCATGTTTTTTAATTCACCCAACATACTTGTGATTCAGATCAAGTTTAACAACAAAAATCAAATTGGAATAACTGGGAAACTTTCAGGTTCTATGTTTCTATGTGGAAGAGAATGAACCAAGAAATGTCTCACCATTTGTGTTGGGGGCTCCTTTTTGACTCAACTATTTTCCCTGTAATTCCTGGCGGTTATACCAAGGACTGATGAATTAACCTCTAATTCAATGTATTCACCTTTAATTTGATGAATTAACTACCCTCTGTTGTGTGGGCCATTACAAACAATAGATAGACCTTCAAGAATATTCTAGCTGGCTACCCAAAAATGCCCACATCCTAATCCCCAGAACCTGTGAATATGAGACTTAATAGGGAAAAGGGACTTTGCAGATCTCCCGTAAGCCATCTGAGAAGAAGCCAGGAATAGAGATGGGGTTATCAAGGAAAGATCTGTAAAGGACCTTTTTGTCTAATAGTATGAATCTTTGTGACTTAGACAGGAGACCCATAAGGTTTTTGAGACTGTTAGATGAGCAGAAACATTGCCAGCTTGGACTGAGAGAAACAGAGACAAGATAAAGTGAAAGAAGGCTATGGAACTTCAAAATTCTACAGGCAGGAAGCGGGCTAATAAAACTACTCAGCTGCAAACACGTGATACCCTTTGAGAAAAAGGAAGGATGCCTCTAAGGGCAAAGCCTCAGGCCCAGGGCACCATGACCGTTCCTTAAAGGCTGATGGAATTTGCCCTGCTGGATTTAAAAATTGTTTGGGAATAGTGGCTCCTTCCTTTCCTTTCATTTTCTTTCCTCTTTTCATCTTTATTTTGAAGGGAAAAAAATAGTAAATAAATCTGGCACCTAAACTAAGTAATCAAGGTTAACATCACCAGTAAGGGGACAGATGGAAATTTTGTGCCACCTGATAGGAGGCAATGAGAACACAGTGTCACTTCTGTGAGATTCCTGTCAAAAATATAATCTGAATCTAATCTTGAAAACAAGTCCAGATTGAGAGAGACAAACTATAAGATAACTGGCCTGTATTCTTCCAGACATCAAAGTAATAAAAGACAAAGACAAACTGATAAATGATTCCAGATTAAAGAAGAAAAGGAGACAATGATCACCCAAGACATAGTCTTGGATTGGGTCCTTGAGTAATACATTTTTTCTTTCTTTTGCTATATATTATTAGGATAATTGGTTTTTAATAATGAAATAAGGTCTTTAGATAATATAATGACCTGGGTATCAATGTTACTTTTTCAGATTTTAACAACTGTATTATTGTATGTAAGAGTATGTCCTTGTTTTTGATAGAAACACACTTTTCAATATATTTGTGTCTGTAACTTTCTCACGAACAGTTCAGGGGAAATACATGTGACAGAATATCCAGGAGACTGGAGAGACCAATGGGTGAAAAATAGAGGATTTTATTAAGGTGGCCACCAGCTCAGAGAATTAGCATCCCAAGTCTGAGCCCTGGAGAAAGAAAATGGGATACTTTTATACATCCAGGATGACGTAGCAGCTAATAGGTTTACAGAAGTAGGAACAAAGAACAGTTAATTAATTCGCAACATGTCTAGTGATGTACATCACACTTGAAAAACAGCATTTTGAGAAACGCGTTGTACATTTTTTGGGTGTTATCTTGCCCTGTGACCTTGCAGCTGGTCAGCAAGAGAAGCAGGAGTCTTGAGATGCCTGGGAATTTTGCTGAGAATGTGAGGAGAATAGATAAGGTAGATTTTATAGGGATTAATTTTAAGCAAAGCCAGGGATTAGGTTTTATATTAAACAGCACACAACACAGCAAAATTATTATATAGCAACTACAAATATAAGGTTTTGTTTTTACTATTATTGCTATTATCTAATTCCCTTCTTCATACACACACACGTTTATGTGTTTGCATATACAAACAGAATGATAGACAAGAATGGGAAAACATGAACATCTGGTGAATCTGAATCAAGGAAATATGGAGATTCTTTGTGTGTAATCTCACATGAAGATTGTTTACTCCCATTTCAGACAGTGGTTCAGTGTGGCACACAGAGTTGCACTGATTAGAGTGAAAGCTAAACTGCGGTAACAAGAGCCCCAGTAATACAGTGGCTTAAGAAACAAAGCCCTTTATTCTCATTTTCGAAGCAATCCAGAACCAGTAGAGGGGCCCATTTGCTCTGTGCAGTCATGAGGGCCCCTTCCATCTCATTTCTCCCCACCACCTGGAGCACCGTCCTCTTCCATGGGGTTGATGCTAGCTTGCAGGCCTTATCACGTTCCAGCTCATCAGAAAGGGTAAGAAAATGGTAGAGCACATGTGCCATGGTTGAAGGCCCAGGCCTGGAAGTGGCACACATCACTTCCAACCCATATTCCTGATGGGGAGGTCTTAGTCATATGAGCACACCAAGTTGCAGGGAGGGAGTTTGTGGGAAGGAAAGGAGGTGTGGTGTGGAGCTGGGCAACTCAATTAATATGGAAGAAGAGTGGAACCAGTTTGGTGGAAAGCAATAAATCTTTGCCACAAGTAGCCTATGTAAATATCTGTCAAAATATCTGGAGCGTAATTTTATTTATTTATCTTCCCCTACTGGCCTGTGAGCCTGTGAGGACCAAGGACTACACTTTCACTTCTGACTCCCCAGTATCTAGCTCACATGTGAGCACTCATCATGTTTTGATTGAAAAATGAATGGGGCAAGTTAAGTGTCTGGGTTGGGGGAGCAGGACAAGGGCAAAGATGAGCATTATTTTAATAACCTAGTTCAGAAAGCAAAGCTGAGCTTACTTTCCAAGGGCACTACAAACCAAGTTTGTATAAGGCATTTGATGAAAAGCTTTGCTCTGAAAAGAATGAGTCAATTCAGCCAAAAAGAGTGGAGTGGGTAGCACAATTCAAATGTGACATTCTGTAGTTGAGCTCAAAAAAGCAATTGGTTGATTGTCACCAAGTGACCTCACTTTTCTCTGCGGTTATCAGCATGGGAAGATATAAAACAGGTGAACCTGTGAATGTGCACTGGTGTTAAACAGAGGTAGAGGATAGAAAAGTCGTTCTGAAGCATAAGGGAGGAGCTGCTTCTACAAACCTGATTTCCCAGCTGCACAGTGGGATCAGAGGAGCAGGGCTGGGGACTTTTGTTCTGCAGAGTCCACCCCCGCTCCCTATAGAAGGAGAGTTTCCAGGTGGCCTAAGTTAGCAGAACCAAGCAGGACGCCCCATCCCGGGCTCCTGGAGACAACAACAGATGGCGGATAGGCAAAGCAAATTAATCAAGCCACCAAATGTTCTCGGATTTGGTTTTCAAATTCACTAGGCTAGTTACACATGGCCGCTGTTATTGTGTGTCATATTTATTTGACAGCATTGTCCAGCCCTTAGATTTCTCTCACTGGCTCATGCTAAAGAACATATGCCTTGTATTTCAATTAGCATTTTCCAAAATTCAAGGGAATTCTAGGGCTGGAAAAAAACCCAGTATGCCAGGAGTTATGTACAAAGGCCATCTGTGGGGCTCATTTCAGTGTTCTGATGTAGCCTAAAGGGCAGAGGTTTGAGCTTAGTCTTTTTGAAATATAGGTTTTAGAAAAGCTCCTTGAACATATTTCAACACACTCCATTTGGGATTCCTATCCCTCTATTTGGATGAGTTGGTCATGACTTTTAAGATCTCTTCCCATCCTTTCAGCTCTTCTCATCATCCAAGTGTGGCCGTAGCTGTGTACAGAGCAGACTAGGGCAGCATAACCACTCATCCATCACGTAAGCCTTTCAGCAGCGAGCAGGCAGCCAAATGTCAACGAGGCATGAAACTCACAGTCTGCACAGATAAGGGCCAGCAAAGCACAGGGTGTGGGTTTTGCTCACAGAGCATCTGAATGTGTTGTGTCACTCCTAGAGAATGTTTTAACATCAAAAGACACAGCTGAGGAGAAGAACTATCTAGAGGACAGTTTGGTCATAGCAAAAAGATGAGGAGAATGGGAGACAACAAGGGATGGAAACGGATGAGGTGGGCACATCTCCAAGAACCATAAACATGTCCCAAAGACATCTGAAAGTACATTTGGGAACAGTGACTTCAAGGCAGTGTGGCATCCTGTGCTGAAGTCAGAAGGTCCAGGTTGTGATTCCCTTCATCTCTCTGGAGCTGTTTCCTTTCTGTGCAGTGTGGTGGGTAGGACTCCCTAGGTTATTCTCAATAGGACACATCCACATGGTATGGCTGGTCTAAGCCCAAGTGCCATGAGGATGGAGAAGGACACAGAGGATGATCCCAGGCAGAGCCAGCTCAGGGAATGCCGGCCACTTTATCAAAAGACATATTCCACGTAGACTTGGCTTGGAAGGACCTTCATCAGAATTTTTTGATTACTACTGGGAGAGTGAAAACCAGGAAAACAATTGCCACAGTATTCATAAATCAGGGCTTGATCTTGAGATGGATATTTCAGTTCCTAAAGTGCTTTTAAGCTCTACTCTTAGGGGATAAGTGGGGGATTATTAATCCACTTTAGAAATAAAATTGCATGGAATTTGAGACTTCTTAGCAAATGGTAGAGAGAGAATAAATCTAACCACTGTGATTGAGAAGGCCAAGTCCCTCTTCATCTGCCCCAGAATATGTCCCTTGACTCAGCCAAAGAGTAACAAATACCTACATTAACCGTTTAATATGGATTAGTCATCAGATTAAATTGGTTAACTGTCATCTAATGAATAGCACAATTTTGGGAAAACAAAGCACAGATCAAATCAAGTTGTTGGACAGGAAGGTGAAGAGAATGGCCTAGGTGCTCACACATGCTCACATGGGCAAGGTAAGTCCAGGTGGGCACTCAGTGGGCCCAGGGTCAGGAGTAAGTGCACTGACATAGCCACAGGGCCAGAGATCGGGAGCAGCAGGTCCAAAGAGAGATGTGAGTTCACGAAGCAGGAGTTTTGACATATTTAGCCCTTAGCGATTTTGTCTAAGGCAGGCCCTGTCTGGAGTACTACATTTAGCACAATGAAGAAAAGCACAGTGAATACCCAAAAAAGAGGTGCTCAAACATAGCATGGATAAGAACGACTTCAATTATTTATAGCACAGCCATATTCCAAGGCTCTACCCCCTGGATTCTGATTGCATAGGTCTGAGGTGCAGCCTAGGAACCAGCATTTTCAAAAAACCATGCTAGGTGAATATGATGCAGAGGATTCATGGATTACAATTAGAATGATACTATACTAGTAGTGCATCTAAAACGTAAACTAGGGGAATTTGGCGCAATACTTGAGTGATATTCAGTTCTTCCCTTACCTGTGGATATTTTGTGCCAGATGTGGAGCTCATGGGTGGGAGCTTTATGACATTTCTATCTGCTGCTATGGAAGAGAGGTTTTCCCGCCTCCATCCTACGCAGAATCTTTAGATTGAGAGGGATATGGGAGTCTTCCTTCTGCATTTCCCAAACAAAGGCATAGCTCAAACAAGTTGTCACATGAGGTGGCTACGAGGCTCCTTGGTGTGTTTGGAAGGGAGTGAAGGCTACAGAGTATACAGGGAAATTGAGCAGGGAGACACGTCTCCAAAGCATCCATTAGAGAATGGAAAGAGCTGGCTAACTTTGAGTTATAGGGTCATAATTCCATCTCAGGATTCTGGCAATAGCATAAACCACTAGAATTTTTCCTTGGTAGTTTATGAACACTTTGCCCTCCCTACCCTCACCCCACCTTCTGCCTTGGAAGATTAATAGCGCTGTAAATTATAGTTGTATTAAAATATATGTATTATATCTTGATATGAGGCTTTCATATGGTATGAAAGCACCTTCAACTTCCATCTCCCTGGGTGACATGTCTTGCTTTGCGTACTAATGCAGTTTCAGTGTTGGGAAAAAAAAGGACTTCTAGACTGACATAAGCTCCACAAAAGGCTGTGGGATTTGAGTAAGACTCTTCTGGGCTGGGAATCAGCAAATGTAAAAGTACAGAGGTTAAAAACAATGATGGACATTGGGGGATGCCCAGGAGAGAAATGTGGCTGGAGTAGAGAACTTGAGTAGGTTGAGACTATGGTGTGTGTGTGTGTGTGTGTGTCTGTGTGAGAGAGAGAGAGAAAAAGACAGAGAGAGAGACAGAGAGACAGAGAGGAGAGATCCTGAATAATGCACAGGTATTCAGACTTTGAAGGCAATAGACGTTTGAAGATTATTTTTGGGTAGGGATGTGACATGAGGAAAATGATGCCCAGGGTGGACTGGTTGCTCAGGGTGGCCCTAGGGGTGATGGGCTGTCTGGAATAGGACCATGAGGGAAACAGGGAGCTTTCTCTTGAGGCTATATTGCCATATGAGCATTGGTTTTTGATTGCTTACCTTGTATTTGGAATAGCTCAGTGGGAGCTGTGGGGTCAGCATTAGGTGTCCTTACTGCTTTTTTAAAAAAGAGGGCAGATGAACCCACTTTGTCTTCCTGCCTCCTGGTTCTCTAGGAAGTTGTGCATATGCCTAGATTTCTTGCTTTGTGTATAAACATGTCATATCCATATCCTATTTGTGGGACAGAGCCATGATCAGTGAAAGTCAGGTCTCTCAATTACTGGTTCAGAATCTACGATGTCATGCTATTATCCCTTAAAGTGATCTTTCTCTAATTATTTATTGAGAGTGCATTTTCTGAATTCCTTAAATCAGAGTCCAGATCCTCCCCAAGACAGGGAATCTGGGCCACTGAATAATACAGTGGAGGGCTCAGGAAAGCAAGGGGGAAGGAAGAAGTAGAGGGCAAGAAACAGAAAGAAGATGAAAGGAAGAAGAAGAGGAAAAGGGGGAAGTAGGACAGAGGGGAGGGAAAAACGCAGAGCAGTTCAAAGATGGCATGGTGGTAAAATGGCGCCAGTCACTACAAAAATTGCCGCCCTAGAAGCCAGAGGAAGGTGTCCTGGGATGTAAAAGCAGCCTCTCACTTTCACCACGTGAGGGCAGACTCTACTTACAAGAAAAAGCAACCGTTTGCAACGGCTTCAGGGTCAAAGTGATCCTCTTGGTACATAGAGGATTCGGGATTGAGCCAATCACTCACTCCTTGAGATTCTTCCAGTCCCTCAACAGCTAGAGCCCCATCTCTGGGCACAGTGTCAGTGTGGATTAAAGGAAAAAAAAGGCCAACTTTGCCCAAGCTTAGATTTTCACATTACGTGGAGTGTAGAATTACAGTTGAACAGATACCATACAGAACAAAACATTTTGCCATTTCACCTTATTTAAAACATAGAATTGCCAAGGCTTTTATGCAGGCTCTCGTTTCTCTGTCTTTCTCTTTACTGCAGAGTTATTGCATATACATTAGATGTGCCTTATTGTTCAAGGAATTTCCAAACTTTGGAAAGCACTCTTCTTAATTTCTTCCAGCTCCTTCTCTGTCTTTGTGTCTGTTACATTTTTAGCCTAAGGTGATAAAAGTGCATGGGAATGTGTATGTTAGTTTCTCAAAAAAAAAAAAAAAACCTTATAAACTCTGAGCCTTTGGGCTAAAGGGATATTTTTATTTGGAGAATGGTTGAAAGCAACCAAATTACTGCAGGTAGTTCTGTGGTGCTTAAAAAGCAATTGTTGCAAGTGTCTGATTGCCTCTGAGCGCAATGTGATTAGCAAGTGCTAACAGGCGAAGTGCAAACCGAGATATTAAAGGGGACAGATTTCCTCCAACTCCCCAAGTTTTTAAGTATTATTATCCCTGAAATCAGCATTTCAATGTCCATTTTGTTTCCCTTTTGTAGATCTTTTTTTGAACCTTAAAGAACAAGTTAACTCCAGCAAGTATGTACGTTTTTTTAAACAGACTTTCTAAATAGCCAATTAAAAACAGAATCTCTTAAAAATAAAAATATTCCCTTTGAAATGGTTATTGGGCCTCTGAGATAAAGAATCTCATTTGCAAGTTTAAAAGAAATAACTTTCTATTATCTATGGACTGAGTAAGTGCTGAGGAAAAGGTAACTGTGCTCTTCCCTGTTCCCCCCAAAAAATTAAGAAATAGAACGATAGCAAATTGACTGAACAATTGTGGGAAGTTTGGCTCCATTCGTCTCATGCTTTTCAGTGTGTGCCAGTTAACAATAAAACTTAGTTTATGTGAGTATACGAGGTGGGGTGGTTTCCTTCCAATTGTCTGTTTAATTTGGTGGCACAAGAAGCAGCAAAGCTACTGTTTTGTAGCGAGGTCTTGGGGCCTACTGTTTTCTCATCCCTAAGTTTAAGGAGAAGAGCATTACCTCCACTTAAGATTTACATAACTTTTTATGAAATACCCTTATGCTAATTTAGTCCACAGAACCTTTAACACATACAATCCATTGCAGGGCTGGGGAGATGATTACTTCTGGATGTGGTTTCTGTTCTCTCCCTCTGTTTCACAAGCTGGGTGCCAATGTTATGAAGCCCTAGCAGGGAAAAAAAGAGAAAAACTTCTAAAATGGTTTCTTGTTCTTAAAAAACAGAACTGACTGCAAAGAATGATTTACTATCAGTCTCTGCTTTGCAGCAGCGGAAAATTGGGAGAGGATCAAACATCCTCTCCAATTTGGCCACCATCTTCTAGGTTTAATAGTGTTTTAAAATGAAATCTCTGACAGTCTTTGTAAGGGCTATTAGTTTGTACCTTGCAGAAATGAGATTCAAAGTTTTCTGGAATAGAGACCTTGTAGGAGGTTTTATAGTGAAGAAATACTAGGGACATCTGAGATTTTCTCTGAAAGTTGATGTGCTCTCTCATCTGAAAATCAAGGTTTTGACCCAAACTTCGAGATCCCTTCTCTCATTTAATTGGTGTTAGCAGGGAAGGTCTAAAAATACTGAAGCGGCTGACAAAACTCTGTTTTGCAGCTAAGGTAGAGCCAAGACTTTCTCTCTCTTATTTGACTCTATCACGTGAGAGCCTCATTTGTTTTTAGTGCCTAATTTTATTGTTCATTTTTACTAACCTTCCAATCTCAATGCACTTTAAGAAAAAAGTAAACCAAAAGTAATTACTTGGAGAACACAAAGGCCGTATCCATATATGAGATCAAACATTTCCGATCTTCCCTTGCTATTTACTTCTAAATAACCACTCTTCTTTCTTTCTAGTGCTTTCTGCTTGTTTTACGTGACCAGCTAACAGCAGGGAATGTCTTCAGTCTAATTATACAGGGCCATTATGCGATCCTGCAGGGAGGAGGACTAAGTAGAGCTCTATTTTCAGCTTCAATTTCAGGGGAAAATGAAACCCTAAGGGAGATCAGGCCTAGGCTGACTTCTCAGATCACAGGTAATTGTGGTCTAGGAGTCCCTTGCCCTCCACTAAACAAGAGGACCCCGGATATCCAGAGGATGACTTCAGGCATCCTTTGGATAGGTGGCTTCAAGTGGTTTTAAAGTTGCTATACAGCCAACGCCTTCCCCTCCTCTCATTCAGAGGGTTGAGCATGAGTGTGAAAAGGATGAGAAACACAAAGGTGTAGGAAAGAATATAATAGCAGTGACTAAAAATCTAGACTTATCTTCTCTTTTGGAAAAAAAAAATCTCAGCATAAAATGTGGTGGTCACAAAGAGAATTGTGAAAATTTCTCAAGATCTGGTGCTCTGCCCACGTTGCAGACCCAGCCCTAAGCATCAACCAAGTCCTGCCTCCTCTCAAGAGCAACACATGTTGGCCTCTAGAGGATTCTTTTGGCTGCCAGCCACAGACACCCAATTCAGACTTTAAAAGAAATTCCAGACCTGCTTCTTGCTTCAGCGGTCAAACACTCTTCTCCAGTCTCTGATTCTCTCTGCATCTCACACTTGTATTTCTTTCTGCCTATTCATCCTACAGATGGGAAAGCAACATGGCTGCCAGAGGCCTGGGACTTACAATCAACCACCTTAGAGACCCAGCATCCTGGGGAGGAATGTGAGGTCAGGTCTGGGCCATGTGCCCACTGCCATGGGGTCAAGGCTGGGTGAGGTTAGCTTCACTCAAGCCCCAGGAATGCACTTTCCACAAGAAAGATTCTTTTACCTACCATACAAGGAAATGGTTCTGGGCACCCAATTCCAAAAACAATGTCCAGTACACAGTCCTTATCTATATACATATATAAATGCCAGGATCAATACCATATTGCCATTGTCTTGTAGTATAGGTTTTGTGTCTTAAGGAAACTGCTACTGCCTTGCCTGCTCCCTGGGGTCCACTTTGAACTGTATTTTGACTTCTACCCATGGCCTTAGGTTCTGCCTTTGCTCTTCTGTGAGACTTCCATCATAGGACATGATGTCCATCTTATCAATATTTTTCAACACCCATAGATTCCTTACGTGTGTGGCCTGATAGCTCTTTTGGCTTCATTATGGGCACTCCCAGAATCCAAAGCTGTCTTTTATAGTAGACAAGGCTTTAGGGTGACTCCACGCCTAAATGGAGTGTGATTCCTCAGGCCTGGCCAGATCAGTCTAGTATAATTCAAACATGATGGGGCAGATGCATCTAGGACATCAAATGGGTCCCTTCTTGTCTGCTCTGTCTCAGAGCTGGGCCTGACCAGGTACCGACAGGGAGATGACTCATTACATGGTGAAGAGCATGCCAACTTTGTGTGTGGATTGATCCCTGGCCAACATACTCATTTGCTACCCTGCACATAAGCGCCTGGAGAAACACGAGAGCATGACCTTCTGGATGACAGCATTATACATATGTGTTGGGTGCACTTTTCCCTTTCATGTACATGGAAAATATTAGGAGGGGAAATATTCCCCTCACGACATATTTTACATCACCAGTCATGTTTTCTTGGAAATTGATTTAACTTTTAACACTTCAGAAAAGATCTGCTGTAAAACACTTAATAGCCAGAGACAAAGACTGTATTTCTCATCTTTCAACACCAGCAAGGTTACAAAATGCCTCTCCCTACTGACTACTATGAGTTGTTCTCTACATCATAATCTCACCACAGTTCATTCAATCACTTGCTCCTTCATTAATTCACAAGCATTTAAGCCCTTGGCTCTTTGGAACATATTAAATGTGCAATGATGAGTAAGGCCCTGTCCTTGCCCTCAAGAAGCTCTCAGCCTAGACACAGACCCGATGAACAAACTGAATTCAAACACGATGGGACAGATGCATCTGGGACATCAAACAGGAGCTCAGAGGAGAGAAGGTTGTAGGGTGGGCTGCGGGGCAGGCAAGGTTTCAGTGGGGAGGGAGCCACTGAGGTGACTCTCGTAGAATGATTAATGTAGGTAGAAACACAGAGGAAGTGTGTTTGAGAAAAAGAAATATTTCAGGAAGTGTATTCCAGGGAAAAGCATGTTGGATGGTACAGGGCTAGACTGTCATGGCAGGCTTGAGAAGGAGTAATGAGGCATAGTAGCACCTAAGGTATAGGGTAGGGGAGAGAGGGTTGCAGCAGGACATAACCCTGGGATGGTAGGCCGAGGCCAGATCATGCAAGGCTTTAAAAACTATGATAAGAGTTTATATATTACCAGAAGAAGGGTTGGGGGAAATTAAAGGGTTTAAATAGGAGTCTGTTGTGATTAAATTTGGATTTTAGGAAGATCACGCTGAGATTGGTGGATATATTGCCTGGAAGGGAGTGAGATTGAGGCAGGAAGACCAGCTGAGAGGTCATCTTGTCCCAGCAGTCATCTTGGCCTGGGACAACCAAGGATTGGACCAGGGCAGTCAAGGTGGGCTTGGAGGCCAGGGAGCAGAATTAAAATACATTGAAATATTATACCTTCAGGGATCAAGTCTATAGTTGTTACTAAGGAAGTTTCTCTGAACATGTACAGAGCTGCAGAAGAGCACCAGAACCCATGAGGAGAAGGCGCAGCATGATGCTGAGCGTGAAGCTGTCTCATGGAGTTGCTTTGCTGCTACTGCCACTTGCCGCTGATGATCGTTCTCCTCTTCCTTTGGGAGTGGAAGATGGGGAGAATGCAGTTGGAGTGGTTCCAATTAAAAAAAAAGAAGAAAAAAGACAAAATACATTGAAGAATATCAGAAAATGACAAGGATTTAGAGTAAATGCTTGGCTTTAGTTTTGGGAGATGCAGAATACAGAAAAGCCACTAAACCAGACAGGGGGATTTGGCTTAGTAATTGTTTTGGAGATATTCAGAGGTACTACTTCAAATATTATTCCTTTTGAAGTTTTATATCTACATAGTTGGAATTGAAAGAGGGACACCATGGTATCAAGGTCTAGTAAGTGGCTGAAGTATGAATCTGGAGCTCAGAAGAGAAGTCTGAGCTAAAGACTTAGATTTGGGAGTTGTTTGTCATAGATAGTACAGCTAAACAGTAGGGATGCAGGAAGATATTTAGGGATGAGACATAGAATGAAGGGGAAAAGGACCAAGGACAAAGCTCTAAAAAATTTTAAGATAAACAATTTTTATTATAAAAGAAAAACAAATGAAAACAAATATTCAGAAAAGACAAAGTTATTCATTTACTGTCCTGCCATCCTACCACAACCATGGTTATTAATTTGATTTACTTTGCCGTCTTTTTTATCATACGCTGGGTGTGTTATTTCAGTTATGATCACAGCCATTCATACACTTTTGTCTCTTGCAGTTTTTATTTAATATGACATTTTCTCAGGTTTTATATAATATTCGTTACTAATTTTTAAAAAGTACTTAATGAACCATTCATGTATATCCATTTGTTGACTATTTCCTGGACCAGGGGATGGCAAACTATGGCACCACATTTGTAAATAGTTTTATTGGAACACAGTCGTGCTCATATTGTTTACATATTGTCTGTGGCTGCTTTGTGTTACATACAGCAGTGTTGACAAGTTATGACTGAGACGGTATAGCCTGCAAACCCTAAAATATATATTTTTTGGCCCTTCATTGAAAAGGTTTGCTGACTCCTGCCCTCAATTTTTAGGTGGTTTATAATTTGGGCTATTAAAAGTAATGCCACTTGGAACATCTGTATTCCAAGATGCCTTCAAGATTTCCTTTGAGCGGTTATGGCTGAGGGAAGCAATGAAGCGGGCAGATACTACAGTTTGTAACCCCTCCCCTTCTAGCTCAGGACAAGGCAGATGAGCTGCAGTTCCGGCACTCCCACACGATTTACTTCATGCCAACTTTTACTCTCCGTGAGATCCAGGTAAACCAAGAATGCTACATAAACTTGGGTGGCATCTCCTTTACCTAATTCCATCATTTCCAAGTACTTAGGGTGGCTGCCCATCCAGGCATTCTCAAGGGGCCCATGAGGGAGCACAGCTGCTGTGAACACTGCCAGGGCCCAGCTTGCTGCAGCTGGGGGTCAGCTCAGAATCAGCGGGTTCCTTCATGCTGGCCAGTGCAGAGCTCTGAGAACACCCGCTGCTAATGAGAAGCAGGAGGAGCTGTCAGTAGACAGAGAAATCAAAGGCGGGTGACAAGGGCAAAGGAGCGTGAGAGGTCACAGAAATCTGGGGTACGTTTCAATGTGAGAGGAATGGTGAACTGCCCACAGAGGAGAAAGGTGAGCTGAAGACCGAAGATCTTCCACTGGATTTGTTAATGGAATTTTCTCTGGTGTCTTTGCCCGAATAATATTAGCAGAGCTGAGGGACAAAAGCTGGATTGCAGAAAGCCGGAAAGTAAATGGAAGGAGGGAGAGTGAATTTAGAGTATTTGTATTGCTGATTTAATTCTCAGTTCTCTCTCCTAGATTATAAGCTCAGAGGGAGCAGAGGCAACATTGACCTTGCTCAACGTTAAAACCCGAATACCAAATGCTATGCTCCATCTATAGCAGGCATTTAATAAATATTTGGTGAATGTGAAGAGACACAGTGGTAAAAAGGACATTAAGTACAGGGGATACTAGGGAGGCTTTTTATTTCCTTACATAAACTTGAGAAAAAATAGAAGAGCTTGAAAATATACACAGAGAGAGGTTTCAGAGAAAGCATAAAAAGACAGACTTGCCATAGATACTAAAGCACATATTTGGCATTTCTTCTAGATCTTCCTAAAAATCATCCAAAGGCAAAACATGAATGCAAAAACCAAAAATACAAACTCCAGTTTGATGAAAGCAAGGAACTGTAAATTCCCAAAGCAATAATAGAGAAGGTAAGAATTGGTAAGAATGGAGAGAGAGGATGTAGAGATTGTGGGTTTCAAAGAGCCATTAAAGGAAAAAGGGGTACTTCCTGAGGAGCAAAATCCCAAACCCTCACTACAACACGTAAGGGGCAGGAGTGCACACGTAAGGGGCAGGAGTGCTTCTGAACATTATTGGCTTTTAAAAACTGGAGGAAGCAAGCCAAATGAGAAGCCACACAGAAAGGCTGCATGTAGAGAAAATGGACCATCTCTACGACATCAGGGGAGAAGAGAAAGTTGCTATTATGAGAATGAACCACTGTTGCCCATCATCCACTCACAAAACCCTGGGGAATGAGGAAATTCTAGCCAGGTTGGAGCCTGGCACTGGTCCCTTCTGAACATGAACCTGCAAATAATTGGTCTGAAAAAATTTCTCTCTTTCAATAATGAAGAATCAAAAAGTGAAAATCCACATAACTATGAACCACGGGGAGAGGGAAGAAGGAACAGAAAAAAAGTTAGACAAGAAATACTCATGAGAAAAAATATTGCCTTGAAGCAGATAAATGCTGCATATATTGTATGAAGTAAAAATAATCAATAAAGCAACTGCTTTTATGAAACAGGAACTTCAGATATGCAAGAGCCCAAGGAAAAGATAGATATAGGAGATGATAAAATGTAAGCTAGAAGAACTCAACAAAGAAATGTAAGAAAAAGGTAAAACCATCACGGAAATGAAGGCAAAAGTGGAAAGAAAGCAATGAGAATAGACAGTGCTCAAACATGGTAAAGAACATAGAGGGCCAACTAAGAAAAGAAGAAAAATAAAAAGGAAAGAAAAAGAATGTGGAAAAGAAGGAGATAAAATGATGGATGGAAGGAATTGGTAAAGAAGATTCAATGTGGCTGGTGCAGTGGCTCACGCCTGTACTCCCAGCACTTTGGGAGACTGAGGCAGGCAGATCATCTGAGGTCAGGAGTTTGAGACCAGCCTGACCACCATGGAGAAACCCCATCTCTACTAAAAATACAAAATTAGCCAAGCATGGTGGCGCTTGCCTGTGATCCCAGCTACTCGGGAGTCTGAGGCAGGAGAATTGCTTGAACTCAGGAGGTGAAGGCTGTATGATCCGAGATCGTGCCATTGCACTCCAGCCTGGTCAACAAGAGTGAAACTCTGTCTCCAAAAAAAAAAAAAAAAAAAAAAAAATTCAATGTACACAAAACCATGTAAAAGATACTCGACCTCTTTCGTAGTAAAAGAAGTGCACGTCAAACATATACTAAGATAAGGGTTTCTATTTTTAGCAACATCACAGAAACATAAGTAGATGCTACTCAGAGACAACATGGATACTGCTTAGTGCTTTGAAGAGAAGGAGCTTTTTCTATGTGACTGGAGGGAAGAAAGTACAATTGGTTCAGATACAAGAATTTCATCAACTTCATCAGCTTTTCCTTCACAAGCCTATTTCTACTGTAGAGAGGGAGTCACACACATCTGCTAAGGGAAAGGGAGGTGGATAGTGTAAGGTTTGTTCTCGCTGAGTTTAAAAGGGAAGAAACTGAGGCCAGCACAGGAAGATCCAATGCGAAGGGTTTATTCAGGCTCCTGGGTGAGGTTCTGCGGTCCGACAAGAGGGGGCGTCTCAGACATGGGGTTTTATAAGGAGTGAAATAGCTTGATTGGTTTGGGAGAGCAGGGTGTGGACAAGGCAGGACTACTATTGGGTATGGTTACAAGCCTTTGTTTGAAGACCAGGCTGTGTGAGAAGGGGAGGAGGGAACATGTCTGAGCATGTCCGAGCTTGTCCAAGCATGTCTGAACATGTCCGGGCTTTCGCAAAAAGGTGGGGGGTGTGCGTTCGGGCTCCCGGCGAGGCAACTGGCCTTACAGATAGAAAGGAAGGAAGAAGCCTCATGAGAGTGTTAGAGAGTTGGAGAAACATCTATGTGGAATGGAAGAAGGTGTTAATCTGAAAAGAAGTGCAAGGTGTTTCTGAGTTGCAGATCTGTGCAATGTGGTCATCTACAGCTCGGCTCAGCTGTTTCTCTTCACAAAGGCTGGGGATTCTAGGGTAGATCAGGTGGAGAGACAAAGGGGCAAGAGTGCTGGAAAAGAATCACTGAAGTGACAATGGAGGGGTTGAAGGAGGTTGGCGATCTCCTGGATTTATTAAATTTATTGGTTTCATTGGATTTCAGAAGTTGAACATTCCAGACCTCTAGGAGAGGAGAGGCTCTCTTATGCCCTACCCTTCTTCCTTTTCTCAAGGTAGAAGACATGCTAATTGTAAGGTCTGTTTTCGCCGAAGACGAAACGGAGAAACTGAGGCCAGCACGAAAATAATCCAATGCAAGGGAATTTATTCAGGCTCCCGGACGAGGTTCTGCTGTCCGGACAGGAAGGGCTGGAAAAATCGCACGGACCCCTCTCAGGCACGGGGTTTTATAGGGAGTGGAGGCATCCGATTGGCTGTGGCCAAGGTGGGTGGGACAAAATGGAGGGGAGTGGGACCCGGATGGAAGGGAGTGGGGCCTGGATGGTATCAGGTAAGTCCTGATGGGGCTTTTTTCCCCGGGCTCCCAGCGGGGGGAGGAGGCGTGTCTGAGCTCCCGGCAAGGGAAGGAGGCGTGTCCGAGCTCCTGGCGAGGGGAGGAGGCGTGTCCGAACTCTCCACGACGCAGCCAACCTTACACTAATCTGCTTGGACAGATTCCAGGGTACTGATGAGGCCACATTTACTCACTGTGAAGTCAGTTTGAGAAAAAATATCAGTTCATGGACAGGACTTGCTCTCCTCTCTCTCTTCTACCCAAGTGACCAAAGTGGTTAGCTGTCCAGGGTTTATTCTGTAAGATCACTGTCCATCTTTTCTTCCTCTCTTTCTTGTCTATGCATTAGAGAGGTTAGTGCTGTGGGCTCACACTGTGTCTTTTTCTTCTTTGTAGCTGCCTGGGGTGTGGAGAGATCCAAGATGCAGATTAGGCCTCATACTTTGCTTTAGTGTGAGGCTTACTAGATCATGTGGAAAAGGTGCTCCCCATGCTCCAGCCCAACCCAAGGTACTTGTTTCACAGGGTTTGGGAAAGGGTGGCCAAGACCAGAGGTCGTTGGTTAGTATCTTCTCTATAGCGTGGTCAGCTCTCTCCAACGTCTAGCAGCAAGAGGAGAGTCTAAGGTGTGACTATGGGCATGAGAGTCTGCAGAGAAGAGGGGCTGAAGGCCACTGGAGTAGGAGAAAAGATGAAGCCCCACCTCTTAGTTTACCTTCAGCAACATCAGAAGCACTTTTGATTCAAGCTTGTAGTAAAATGCTTCAGCAAACTTAACAGTTTTAAAACAGTCATTTCAAAAGCCAGAGATGTGTAGGGGCTTTTATAGTATTAAGAAGCAAAAGGCTCAGGGCTAGGTAGGAAATGAATAATAAACTAATAATAATTTAATAAACCAGTAAGTTCAGTAACACCTTACATGTGTATTAAAAAGCAGTTCTAAGTTATTACTATTTATAGCAGTAGATAAAAATCTTGATATGGATGTTCATATAAACATAAAGGTTTACATTTCAAATGGATAAAGATAAGTTCTGTAGTAAAATAATTTGCCATAGGGGAATCCAAATCTCTTTAAAGGGATACATAACAGGGAAAATCTGCCACGTAAGATAGAGCAGAGTGTTTTATTTAATCTTACTTGAGACCTTGACCTTAGTCTTTGCTGAGATTTCTTAATCATAAATATGGCTTCTTTATAAACTTAGATGATGGATTTACAGCACAGTGTCTGAATAAGCAAAATGCTTAATTTTAGATCTGAATGACATTTTCCTTTCTCGAAAAGAGGTCTGTATTTCCATGGGGACAGGGATGGGGTTATCTTAAATCCCTTAGTCTGGGGATTGAGAGGAAGCCAGCTCCTCAGTGAGTGGGTCCTGGAGACTCTATAGTTGATAAGTGAGGTGGAACTTTTGTGTATGGAGAATGAGAATAAAGGTAGGTAAAGAAGTTAGACAATTTCTATACAGTGCCGGGCACGATGACTCACACCTGTAATCCTGGCACTTAGGGAGGCCGAGGCAGGCGGATCACGAGGTCAGGAGTTTAAGACCAGCCTGACCAACATGGTGAAACCCCGTCTCTACTAAAAATACAAAAATTAGCTGGGCATGGTGGCACACACCTGTAATCCCAGCTACTCAGGAGGCTGAGGCAGGAGAACTGCTTGAACCCAGGAGGCGGAGGTTGCAGTAAGCTGAATCATGCCACTGCACTCTGGCCTGGGTGACAGAGCAAGACTCCGTCTCAAAAAAAAAAAATTTTTTTTCCCAGTCCTAGGCAATCACTAATCTTTTTGTCTGTGTAGATTTTCTTATCCTGGATATTTATATAAATAGGATCATACAATATGTAGTCTTTTGTGACTGGCTTCTTTCACTTAGTACATTTCCAAGGTCCATTCATGTTGTAGTATAGATCAGTACATTTTTTAAAAAATCAAAGTAATATTCCATTGTAGGGATATACATATTATTTATCTGTTCATCACTTCATGGACTTGTTTACACTTTGTGGCTACTGTGAACATTGTGGACACATATTTTTGTGCAGACATATACTGTTATAGTAATGCTGCTATGAACATTGTGGACACATATTTTTGTGCAGACATATGTTTTTGTTTTTCTGGGGTAAATACTTAAAAGGGAATTGCTGGGTTAGATAGTAACTCTATGTTCAACCTTTTGAGGCACTGCCAGATTGTTTTCCAAAGTGGCTGCACCAATTTGCATTCTGACAAGAAGAGTATGCATTTTCTGTTTTCTCCACATCTTTGCCAACACGTTATTTCTCATATTATTGATTATTGCCATTCATTGGATATAAAGTAGTGTCTTAGTGTGGTTTCACTTTGTATTTCCCTGATGGGCAATGATACTGAACATTTTTTATGTGCTTACTGGCCATTTGTATATATTCTTTAGGGAAATGTCTATTCAGATCCTTTGCTCATTTTAAAATTGGGTTATTGGTGTTCTTATTGAATTGTAAGGGATTTTCTAAAAAATACACCCTACTTACACAAAAGTTTGTTATCACATATATAATTTGCAAATATTTCCTCCCTCTGGATTTATTTTTAGTTAATAGCTTTAGCTAATGCAGAAAGCCTTCTGAAAAGAATTAAAGAAAAAAAATGCTGTGATTCTATCTGCTTTTATGATCACAATGTAATTCTTCCATCCAGGGGTTTTTGGTTTAAGGAGAATGAAAAATGCATTTCCTGTATTAAAAAAAGTCAATCACAAATTTCGTTCTGTTTCTCATTTGGTGGTAACACAAGAGGGAGAGGAAATTTGTTTGTACCATATATAAGCTCCTATTATTCTGCATTAGCCTTAGTGTTTGTATCCATATTTAATGTAGGAAGCTGATTTAGAGCGACTCTGATGGAATAGCTAGACTTCTATGACTGTGACTCTGACGGAATAGTTAGGCTTTGAAAGCTGTTTGAAAAAATTCCAGCACCGAATGTAAGATCTGACTTTTTTCAAAGTTTACCCTTAACTTACTTCTCTTTAAGGAAATTAGTGTCTTGCTCACTCTAGTTTTTAAAACTATATTCTTTGTATATTTAAGTTTATTTGTTCCAAATTATTTAAAATGTAAGTCCTCCAAAACCCAACGTTTTTATTTGTTGTTCATTTTAAGAGCATCACAACAGAAGTTTTAGCAGTGCCAACCCAAATAGCTCTCTATGATTCAACTCTAATTATATGGGCCATGGTGGTTTTAATTTCTTATTTAAATTGCCGTGGAAACTTACCAAAAATGTTGGCTGATGCGTACAGTTACTCAGCTGCTTAATATAACTCACTGAGCATCAAGCACCATGGGATGTAAGAACTCAGCCTTAGCGATGGCTTACTGCAACTCTTTTCTGGGTTATATTAACATTCCAGTAAGGGCATTTTAGTGTCTGTGATTTTTTTACACAATTCTGTATTTCTCAATATTGTAGAATTAACATGTGTTATGATTCAATAAACAATTATTCTAAAACTTGAACTTTCATTTTTATACAAATAGTAATCACTCATTGTAGAAAAACAGAAACTACAAATAAGCAAAATACAGCAAGATAAATCTCACTCATGATTCTACTACAGAGAGATGAGCATTATTAACATTTTTGTGTGGTTCTCTCCAGAAAAGTTAAGATTATATAGTAATACTGGTCTGTTATCTACTCTCTCTGCTAATAGTATATGTAAGTATCTTTCTATATAATAAGCATATTACATATACAGAAAAAAATAACCTTCAAATCTTTGTCCATGTTTTACAATTAAATTAACCTTGTGAGAAAGGCAGGGAAAGCATTAATTTCTCTCTTTTATGCATGAAGAGATACAGTTGAAGAGAACTTAATTAGCTTACTTAAGCTTTCAAATTAAAAAATAACGGAAATGGGACTGATATTTGCATTTTGACTCACACTCCCGTGTTCTTTTCACTTGCATGCTGATAATAGGGTGGCGATGCTATAGAGGCTGAGTCATCAAGGTAGGAAATTACAGCAGATCTTAATTAAGGGCATTCTTGAGTCTGCATAAACAAAAAAATATTGGATTGAATTATGAACTACTGCTGAAAGGAATTGGATGGCTTTTTGTGCCTCATTAGCAACTAGTTAATTGCTACCATGTAAATACCTGAATGATGCAAGCATCTTATGAATAATGAAGAAAATAATTTAATTTTTTATTTTATTTTTTAATATTTTATATGTTTATTAAATGCATTTAAAATTTATATATATATATCTTGATAAAGCAAATAAGTGATTAGGTTACAGTTGTTATCAAACAAGACTTTTAGAAGATAAAATATTATTATTATTATTGTTTTCCTTTAGTGTTAAACACCTTAATTTATTTTATTTTTCTTTTTTCTATTGCATTTTAGGTTTTGGGGTACATGTGAAGAACATGCAAGATTGTTGCATAGGTACACACATGGCAGTGTGATTTTCTGACTTCCTCCCCATCACCTATATCTGGCATTTCTCCCCATGCTATCTCTCCCCAACTCCCCACCCCTCGCTGTCCCTCCTCTATTTCCCCCTGACAGACCCCAGTGTGTGATGTTCCCCTCCCTGTGTCCATGTGTTCTCACTGTTCAACACCTGTGTATGAGTGAGAACATGCAGTGTTTGATTTTCTGTTCTTGAGTCAGTTTGCTGAGAATGATGGTTTCCAGGTTCATCCATGTCCCTACAAAGGACACGAACTCATTGTTTTTGATGGCTGCATAATACTCCATGGTGTATATGTGCCACGTTTTCCATGTCCAGTCTATCATCGATGGACATTTGGGTTGGTTCCAGGTCTTTGCTATTGTAAACTGTGCTGCAATGAACATTTGTGTGCATGTGTCCTTGTAGTAGAATGATTTATAATCCTTTGGATATATATCCAGTAATGGGATTGCTGGGTCAAATGGAATTTCTATTTCTAGGTCCTTGAGGAATCACCACACTGTCTTCCACAATGGTTGAACTAATTTACACTCCCACCAATAGTGTAAAAGTGTTCCTATTTCTCCACAACCTCTCCAGCATCTATTGTCTCTAGATTTTTTAATGATCGCCATTCTAACTGGCATGAGATGGTATCTCAATATAGTTTTGATTTGCATTTCTCTAATGACCAGTGATGATGAGCATTTTTTCATATGTTTGTTGGCCTCATGTATGTCTTCTTTTGTAAAGTGTCTGTTCATATCCGTCTCCCACTTTTGAATGGGCTTGTTTGATTTTTTCTTGTAAGTCTGTTTTAGTTCTTTGTAGATTCTGGATATCAGCCTTTTGTCAGACGGGTAGACTGCAAAAATTTTTTCCCATTCTATTGGTTGCTGATTCACTCTAATGACTGTTTCTTTTGCTGTGGAGTTTGATTAGGTCCCATTTGTCTATTTTGGCTTTTGTTGCCAATGCTTTTGGTGTTTTGGTCATGAAGTCCTTGCCTACGCCTATGTCCTGAATGGTTTTGCCTAGATTTTCTTCTAGGGTTTTTATGGTGTTAGGTCTTATGTTTAAGTTTTTAAACCATCTGGAGTTAATTTTAGTGTAAGGTGTCAGGAAGTGGTCCAGTTTCTGCTTTCTGCACATGGCTAGCCAGTCTTCCCAACACCATTTATTAAACAGGGAATCCTTTCCCCATTGCTTGTTTTTGTCAGGTTTGTCAAAGATCAGATGGTTGTAGATGTGTGGTGTTGCCTCTGAGGCCTCTGTTCTGTTCCATTGGTCTATACCTCTGTTTTGGTACCAGTACCATGCTGTTTTGATTACTGTAGCCTTGTAGTATAATTAGAAGTCCAGTAGTGTGATGGCTCCTGCTTTGTTCTTTTTGCTTAGAATTGACTTGGCTATGTGGGCTCTCTTTTGGTTCCATGTGAAGTTTAAGGTGGTTTTTTCCAGTTCTGTGAAGAAGGTCATGGGTAGCTTGATGAGGATAGCATTGAATCTGTAAATTATTTTGGGCAGTATGGCCATTTTCACAATATTGATTCTTCCTAACCATGAACAGGGAATGTTTCTCCATCTGTTTGTGTCCTCTCTTATTTCATTGAGCAGTGGTTTGTAGTTCTCCTTGAAGAGTTCCTTTATGTTCCTTGTTAGTTGTATTCCTAGGTATTTTATTCTCTTTGTAGCAATTGTGAATGGCAGTTTGTACTTGATTTGGCTCTCTTTAAGTCTGTTATTGGTGTATAGGAATACCTGTGATTTTTGCACATTGATTTTGTATCCTGAGACACTGCTGAAGTTACTTATCAGTTTCAGGAGATTTTGGGCTGAGACAATGGGGTATTCTAGATATACAATCATGTTGTCTGCAAATAGAGACAAATTTGACTTCCTCCTTTCCTACTTGAATACCCTTTATTTCTTTTATGAAGAAAATAATTTATAAACAAAAGAGAAGAACAGATATGACTCTACACATTTAGATAATAAAACGATTATCCAACGACGACCCAACAGTTTGGAGAAGTGAGCTGAATCTATCAAGATAATGTGTAATAGATGAAGGCAAAGATATCCATTTGTGATCTCCAAATCTCTTGCATATCCATAGAAAACTTTAATTAACTTCCATCTGTGTTAAGCTCAGTTATGGCGGCATCTGGATGGATATGTGCAGGCTGGTTGCTGCTGTATCTGTGCTGAAACTGGCAGTAAGGATGTGTTCTGCTGTGTTCTGACATGCTGAAACTGGCAGTAAGGATCTGTTCTGCTCTGCTACATGTACCAACCACGAGGTTGACAAACCCCTACAATTTTATCTATGTCTTTCTTTGCACCTAGAAAGGCACTCAAATTGGTGCTATATTGTTTTAGACATAGCTCAGTGGCAAGTATGACAAAAGATATAATAGTATGATGAAGTTATTGAAAAAGACCATTGTGGCCGGGCGCGGTGGCTCACGCCTGTAATCCCAGCACTTTGGGAGGCCGAGGTGGGCGGATCATGAGGTCAATAGATCGAGACCATCCTGGCCAACATGGTGAAACCCCGTCTCTACTAAAAATACAAAAATTAGCCTGGTGTGGTGGCACGCACCTGTGGTTCCAGCTACTCGGGAGGCTGAGGTGGAAGAATCGCTTGAACCCAGGAGACGGTGGTTGCAGTGAGCCAAAATTGCACCGCTGCACTCCAGCCTGGTGACAGAGCAAGACTCTGTCTAAAAAAAAAAAAAGCCATTGCAACTCCTTCTTTATTAGAAGAATATCATCAAACACTGAGGTCAGCTAATTATGATCTGTTGGTCCAATACAGCCTGCCTACTGTTTTTGTAAAAAAACATTTTATTGAAGCATAATCATACCCATGTATCAGGGTATTGTCTCTCTGCTTTTGCACTAAAATGGCAAAGTTGAGTAATTTGATAGAGATTGTATGGGTGATAAAGCTGAAGATATTTACTATCTGGCCCTTCATGAAAAAATGTTTGCCCATCCATGATTGAGAGTAAAGATATGGGATTGAGAGGGAAGTTCAGCTTCATTTTGAGCTCTAGATGTTGCAATTTAAAGAGATAAAGGTCAGATGAAGTATGCTTGGAGGAAACTCACCATCATGGTGCAGGAACTCAATACTAAATATCATTTAAGATGATAAAGATATTGAGACATTTTAACCTGGAAAAAAGGAGATAGGGAAAGGTATGGGGAGTGGAAGATTCTTAGCTGAATTTAATGCCAAAAGAATACTGAGTTTAAGGACTTTGTAACCGCAAGGACTGTTGGTGACAGTTATAGGAAGACCATTTAATGGACTTTCTGACAATGAAGATTTTAAAAATGTAACAGAATGGCTTAGAAGGTGAGGTTTTCTCATCAGAGTTCAAGATATTGCTTGCTAGGCTGAATGACTATAAATTGGGGAGGAGATTCAAGAATAAGAGTAATGACTATTTGGGGCATGCCTGCTATTTACCATCACCTCTTTATACCATCACCTCTAGTTCTCAGAGTAACCTTATATTATTATGAACCTCACTTTGTGGATAAAGAACCAATTCAGAAACAGTAAAACATTTGCCCCAACTCACAATGCTAGTAAATGTCAGATATGCAGTCAGAATGTTTGTTAGATATTAGGATAAGAGATCTTTATAAAATGCTTTAAGAGATATGTTTTTAAAAACAGAAAATGGCAAAGAATAATGTAAATAACAAATATTTCTAGCACCCAGAATTGTTAGTTTTTAGCAATTTTTAATACTGGGTTCTAAAAACCTCTATGGTACTTATTTCTTATATTATTATATGATTATACTTAAACAATTTCAAGTATTTTTTAAAACTGTATAATTAATGCATACCCTGAAATGTTATACTCTTAATAATATTTGTAAATTATATCTTATTTTAAACCACCAGAATCTCCATTCTCTGTGTGTCTGCTGTGAACTTAAGCTAATATTTTCAAGCACTCCATTAGAATCTCTGATCACAAACTGATTTAGGGGGCCCTGAATTTACATATATATATATATTTTTACTTTTATTGACAGCTTAATTATCCAACCTGTTGCTTCCCTCTGTATGTTCCCAGCATTCCTTCAGATGGCTCTGCTTTAAGACTCTATAAAAAGAACAAGATCTTGCAATATTAAACAATGCCCTACCTTGCAATGAAGCATACATTTTATTTAGGATGCAAAGAAAATTGCAAGTGACTGACTCAATATTTTTACATCATAATTTTGTTTTATTTTTTCTTTCTTCCTTTCCTCATTTTATTTCCCATTTTTCATCTTGAAATAGTTGTATAAGCTATACTTGACTGGTGGTCAAACTAGCTGACTGAACTTGTTAATGTTTTCAGATCCCATTTCCTCCCATCCTCTCTGCAACCCTGCCAAACTGCCGTGTTCTCCACAGAAAGATCCCAGTTAACAACTTTCTGTTAATGATATAGGAAGTGAGAGTACACTGCTTTTCCCAAGATGAACAGAGCAATCCCAGTGGAGGAATCACAGTTACGGGTCATTTTCTTATTTAAAATGTTGGTCAGATTGAACTGGTTGTTTCAGTGACTTTTAGTCTATTAATTGATGGGAAAATTGTGCCTCCTGCTAAGTAACGACCCCTAGATGTGTTCATGGGAGTCCCATGGGGCATGAGGTTTTCACACACCTTCCCAGACAAGTAGCAGCCTCAACCCTCTCTCTTTCCTTCAACTCGAATTCTTCCTTCTGGGCTACTGTTAGGTCCCTCGGCACCCCGGAGTGCCAGCCGGTTCTGCTGTTTCCTTTGAGCATGACCCTGGACATCACTGCTAAAGACGGGGAGTCTCTGAGACATGGGAGCTTTGTGTGGCCTGCAGCAGAGTTGGGGGACACTGACTTTTCTTTGTGTCTTCTCAACTGGGGCAGCATGAAGGCCACTTGTGCCCAATGCCCCTCAGAGATTTTGGTGAATCTGCTTGTATAGTTTGTGAGGGCAGCCATAGCCAAGTACCACTAACTGGGTGGCTTAAGCCACAGAACTTTATCATTTCACACTTCTGGAGGCCAGAAGTCTAACATGAAGGAGTGGGCAGCATGGGTTCTAAGGGCTGTGAAGAAGAACCTGACCTATGTTTCTTGCCTTCGTCCTGGTGGTTTGCTGGCCATCTTTGGCATTCCTTGGCTTACCAGAAACGTTATCTCCATCCCTGCCTTCATCTGTCACACAGCATTTTCCCTGTGTGCACATGTGTGCTCAAAGTTTCCCTTTTATAAGAACACTAGCGATATTGAATTAGGGGCTCACCCTACTCCATACGACCTCATCTTAACTAATTATATCTGCAATGACTATTTTTCTAAATATGGTCATATTCTCAGCCATTGGGGGTTATAATTTGCCCATATGAATGATTTTTTTGGAGGGGTGGCACAATTAAACTCATAACACCACTCCTTCAGAGTTTTTTGAGTTTTTTTCTCAGTGAGAAATGGAAGAGATGTTTGGGTCACAGGGCTGTTAAGTATAAAAAAGGTAACACAGATGAGTCACTTTCCAAATGGAAAAGCACTATCCAGATGGCAGCTGTTCCTAAGGAATGTGTGTTTATGTTTGCATGGAGTGTCCCATCAAGAAGGTCGCATGGAGGAACACTACAGAAAGGTCTTCAGGCCCCTTTTCTCATAGTCACAGTCAGAAAGATGAGGATGGCCAGTGCATTTTTACCCAGTAGGAAGCTGTGGTGTTATAAGGGTCTGGTACTGAACAAAGTGAAAGGTTCTCTTGGTTCTCATCTTCTGTCCACACAAAGGATTGATTACTGGCTTTCCCCAAAGAAAATGAACCACAACAACCCCTTCATTTATCCTTTTATATATTCTTGATGTTTGATGTCAGGTTTGACCGTAATCTCCTTGGACAAACGGGGGCAGAGCGACACAGAACATGGAAGGAGCTTCACAGAAATTCTATTTGGACTAGAACCTGCTTCAGCACCTTTGATGTGGTCATTGTTTCCTTGATGAGCACACTGGGACCCAGGGAGGTAGGTGGCTGCCTGAGACTGCACACCTGGTTAGGAGCTTTTGCTTGTTCTACTCCTTTTTTTGTGATCTTCACAAGGCATGCTTTGGGTTTGTGGGCCTTCTCTTGAACTCTGTTGGTCATCTCACTTTGCTTTTTCTCTATGTTCTTATTACTGTGGATGTAGCTCATTATATTGTAATGATTTATTCACTTGTCTGTCTATTCCACTGACCCAGAGAATCTTTTGAACCCATGGCATGAGTACTCACCTTTGTAGCTGAAAGTCTAGAAAAGCCATTCTCAAAGTCTGGCATGTATCATAAGCATGGAGGACTTGTTAAAACACAGATTCATGGGCCTGCCCCCAGAGTTTCTGGTTCAGTGTAGGGTAGGGCTGAAAATGTGCCTAACAAGTTCTGAGGTGTTGTTGATGGTGCTGGTCTGGGGACCACACTTTGAGAACTACTAACCTGGAACAATTGTTGGCATATAGTAAATGCATAATAAATGTCTTTGGAATTCATGAATGAAGGTGAGGAAGATGATCTTTTATATGATTCTAGGAAACTGGGAAGAGAAAATAGATTGCTTACTTGCCCCTTTTGATTCCCCAGGGTGATGAGGCTAGAATGAGATTATTGACTGAAAGCACTTTGAAAGCTGCTACAGATTTGGCCAGTCCTGTTCATGCCAATTCCATAGTTCTGAGGATGTCAGGAAAGTAGGTTCAGGGCTCGGTTAGTGTGGGAGCAGAGGAGACAAACTTAGAGTTTCCTGACATGCTATTTTGGTTAACACCCAAAATATCATAACTTTTCTAGTCTAACAAAATCAACCATAAATAAAACCATAAACCAAGGGAAATGAATTGGCAGTTGGTTGGAAAAAAACCCACTTGCTTAAATGCCAATTAAATTTTAAAAATTGAATTCATGCAAATTATGTGTTCCAAACAGGTTTCTATTAAATATTCTAATTAATTTAATGGCAAAATAGAAATATGGTCTGCTTCAAACAAGTAATTAAACACAATTATATATTGATTACTATACCTTGTGATGCTGCTGTTAATTCATTTCCAACACATGTGCCTCTGAAAACAGAATGTTTCCTTGAGTCTTTATTGAGCCACCAGAATCTCTGATTTCTGTTTTCCCAGTCACTTGAAAGTTGGGGTAGTTTCAAATGGATCTACTGTGAAGGAAGGAATGTGGAATCAGTCGGCAAGCTACTAGTTGGATTATGGAAAAAGAAGCCACAGAAGTCAATTGTCACTGGTTGTTTTTGTTGTTTTTTTTGACAGTCTTTTTCTGTCACCCAGACTGGAGTGCAGTGGCATGATCTTGGCTCACTGCAACCTCTGCCTCCTGGGTTCAAGTGATTCTCATGCCTCAGCCTTCCAAGTAGCTGGGATTATAGGCATGCACCACCACACCTGGTGAATTTTTGTAATTTTAGTAGAGACAGGGTTTTGCCTGTTGGCCAGGTTGGTCTCAAACTTCTGACCTCAAGTTATCTGCCCATCTCAGCTTCCAAGAGTGCTGGGATTACAGGTGTGAGCCACTGTACCTGGCCTGTTAGTGGTTCTTGACAGTGAACTGGAAGCTTGGCTTTTGGCAGAAAAAGGGAAGAAGCTAATGAAAAAAAAAGGAATTAAAGATTCAAGAGAAAAAATAACATCCTGATGGAAGCCAGAGAGGATGAACTTGGGTCTCAAATGGAAGAGAAAGTCTTAGAATGAAGAAGGAGCTGCTGCTCTTCTTCTGAGACATGAGGAAGTGAAAGTGGGCAAAAGAGTATAGTGACAATTTTACCTTTTGAAAGTTTAGTGACCTCATTTTTACCCCGTATTATGAAGAAGGAAATGAAAGTCCAAAGAGGTGAAGTGTCCTGTTCAAGCTCACCTTATACGAGGTGAGTTCCAGGTCTAGTACCAGGTTAGTTTTTCTTCACTGTTCCATCCTGCCCTCTCTCATTTCCACTGCTCTACAACTACACTTTTGTTTCTTTATCACATTAAACAGTTGCTTACAAAGATACGGCTGATGGCTGTGGGAAAGAAAAATGATTTTTTAAAAAAGGCAAATTCAATTTAGATGAGAAACAATTTAAATTCTTAATTGATTGGGGAAAAAACACCAAGAACAGGTGGTGCTCTAGTCTGCCAGGAATCTTCAAATGAGAGTCTGGATGTCATTATTTTGTGTTCAAAATGAAAAATGTAGAAGTCTTTGAGTATAAAGATGCATCATAACATGTAAGGTGCAGAGATTATATATGTGAAGAAACCCAATTTGGACTGAAGATAACATCCATTATTTAAGGGGTAAAGGCAGATTCCAACTGCACAGCCAATATTTACATAGACTCATACAGGTTGTATCAACGGTAGTAGTGATGTTTTATGCAGTTGAAAAATGGCAACCTGGAAGAAAATGGCTACATAACCACCTTTCCAGTTGTGATGGTTGATTTTACCTGCTCAGCTGGCTGGGTTAAGGAATACTCTGATAGCTGGTAAAGCAATAATTATTCTCAATACTCAGTAGGCACTGAGCCCGCACTTCCACTGAAAGGGAAACCCGGGTGGTTTTGCATTAGATTAGAATGATTGAGCTGTCCCAAGTGTGCCTGTGCAGGTGTTTTATAGGAGATTGGTGTGTGAGTTGGTGGACTGAGTGGGGAAGTTACATTCTCAACGTGGGCAGGCACCATCCAAACAGCTGAGGGCTCAGATGGAACAAAAAGACAGGCAGAGGAAGGGTGAATTTTATTTCTCTGCCAGAACTGGGATGCCCTTCTTCACTTGCCCTTGGATGTAAAACCTTCAGGTTCTCTGGTCTTTGGACACCAGGACTTACATCAAAAGGCCTTCAGCCTTGGACTGAAACTTACACCACCAGCTTCCCTGGTTCTGAGGCTTTCAGACCTGAACTGAGCCATGCTACTGGCTTTCCTGGTTGCCCAGCTTGCATATTGTCTATCCTGGGACTTCTCAGTCTCCATAATCAAGTGAGCCAATTCCCCTTATGAGCCGCCTTGGATATTTCACTATGCATCCTATCGGCTCCGTTTTTCTGGGGAACCCTGACTAAGTAACGCCAGCTATGCTACGCTATTATTATGCCCATTCTGCCAAAGGCAAGACATTCATGGTCCTACTTTTCCAACCTTCACTTCACATCTATATTTCCTGTCAATGCACTCTGGTGAAGGACCATACTTGTGTTTGAACAAGTTGTGTTTATTACTCATCTCTCCATAGGGAGCCTGGCAAGTTTCAGTAAGAGGGTGTTGGAAAGGATTTATAGGATCTGGGCTTTAGTTGCGTAACTTGGGGAGGATCCGGGGATAGGGGGTTCACTCTGAATTGGATGTTTTTTGAAAGCAGGGACAATTCTATGGTTGGATGTGTCGGTAAATCTTGAGGGAGAGCACCAAAGCTAAAGCTGTAACTGGGAACAAAGCAGGAGTCACTCACGTTAGCAGGGAGGGGGATTTTTGGTATTTTGTGGTTTGGTTTTGTTCAGATGTAGTTACCGAGTGGTCCTGTTCCGTCTTGTTCTAACATGGCCACAGAGTGATCTTGTCTGATGTTGATTTCCTGTGAAATTGTTTATGGTCAACAGGAGAAGGCCAAGGGCTATCCAGTCGTACTAGTTCATCTCCTGGGATGTCAGAGATCTACTTTTCTCTTTCTCAGGAAGAATTTATTTAGGGAAACAAGGCAAAGTTGCAGAATATAACTTCCAAAATTGTGAGTGTGTGTGTTTCCACTGATCTTCATGTCAATACTGCAGTTGTGCGGTGTGAATTTTGGGTGGGTTTGCTAAGCACAGTGGAGCCCTTGTACTAATTACTCTCACTGCCTCACATAGACTCCCCTCATTTATGTTTTAACTATAGAACCTGCTATGTGAATTTTTGGTTAAAGCACTTGAAGACTGGACTTACCTCATTAGCATGTTGCCTAAAACACCTGTGCCAACCGGCCCTGGACTGGACTGTAATATCAGGATTCTTAGACCTTTGTGATTTTCAAACAGTTCAGAAGGTTTGAGAGTAGAGAAAGCCTATTTGGTCTCTCAGTGTGCTCCTGTCTGAACTAGCAATTGCCTACCAGGAAATCAGGGATAGCTGATATTCCCATTACTCTGAACAGGATTTTAAAGCTGACAAAGATTTTGGAAAGTAATCCAGCTGTTATGTTTCTAGTGAAGGGCTGAGAAAGAAAAAAGAGAAACATTAGCTTCTGAGGTAAAAAAAAACTGTCTTCCATTTCCTTTGTACCATCTTAAAACTCTTGGTAGAGTGGGACCCTTGCAAAATGAGCACTCGATAAATGTCATTAACAGTGATTTGTACCACAGCGGTAATATTTTTAATGCAGTTCATTTCGAGTGTTCTGCTTCTCATGTTAACTTTTATATACCCAGCAACCAAAAACATACACTGCTGAGTGTACAGAATATTGGGCTCTGGCTAAGTGTGATTAAATATTGATTTCTGAGCCCCACAAACATTTAGCAATGCAGACACTGTTGGGCACTGGATCATTACAGACTGTGGGGCTGACGTTGGCAGAATTCCAGCAGTCACAATCTGGAAAAATTCCAGAGTGGGAATAAGACCCAAGCTGTGGGTTTGACCCTTGTGTGTGGCCCTGACCTGTGCCCTGGTCCACTGACTATTTGTCATCCTGGTCACCTGTCTTTGCAGATATTAGCTTTTGGCCACCAAGAGGACTGAACAGAGAGAAGAGATGCTTGATGCCAACTCATCCTGACTGCTGGGAAAAACAACGAAAACTTATAGGCAAAGCATCTGCAGTGAGGAATAGTATAGTTATTGCCTTTTTATATTTGCTGTGGGAGTTGCTATCAGAGAACCATGTAAAAGACGTCTTTTTAAAGCTCAAATATATAGTGTCGAGAATAAGAAGGGCTAATCTATTTACAAGTTGTGGAGAATTAAAGATGGCTGTACATCTTTTGACATTTCACCTTGGAGACATGGGGTCTATGTCTCATCTCTTCTTTTTAAATCTGGGTAGGCTCTATGACTGCTTTGACCAATAGAATATGGTGGAAGCAGTATTTGTCAGTTTCTGAGCTTAGGATTTCAGAAACTGGCAGCTTCTACTTCCTGTCTCTTGGAACTGAGCAGCATAAAGAGGCTTCACATGGGCTCTACAATGGACAGTCCTCGCTGATTCCCAGCTCATGGCTAACCAGCCATGTGAGTGCATCATCTTGGATGTCCAGTCCAGTTGAGCCTTCAGAAGACTCTAGCCACTATCTGACCACAGCTGTGTAAGAGAACCAAGGGAGAACTAGCCAACTGAGTCAGGCAACTCACAGAACTCAGAGAGAACAACACATTAAGAAACTGAATGTTTGGGGTAATGATTATGTAGCAATAGATAATTAGAACACAAGTTACCCTATTTACAGTAGGAGACCACTTGAAAGCAATGTGAATCCATTGCAGACATGGTCCAAAGCCTCACACTTAAGACCCCTGTCGGCCGGGTGTGGTGGCTCATGTAATCCCAGCACTTTGGGAGGCCAAGGCGGGCAGATCACCTGAGGTGAGGAGTTTGAGACCAGCCTGACCAACATGGAGAAACCCTGTCTCTACTAAAAATACAAAATTAGCCAGGCCTGATGGTGCATGCCTGTAATCCCAGCTACTCGGGAGACTGAGGCAGGAGAATCACTTGAACCTGGGAGGTGGAGGTTGTGATGAGCCAAGATCATGCCATTGCACTCCAGCCTGGGCAATAAGAGCAAAATGCTGTCTCAAAAACAAAATAAAAAGATTCCCTGTCATTGCCCAGTGCAAGTGCTCAGCCCATCTAAGCTTGGAACATTATAATCTCTTAAAATTCAAATTTGGAAAGACTTTTTCTTACTGAGAAAAGCCCATGTTTTTGTTATTAAATTGTCACAGAGGCCATCACAATGGTGAGACCATCACGTGCTCCTGGCTTGTTCTCAAAGCAGCGTGTACACACCCTGAGCTTGCCTACTGTGACTCCACGTGGCCAGTTCCTCCCTCAGCTCTTCTCACTAAGAGCTGTTCTGACAGTGAGTCCACCGAAGCACCAGTGGTGTCTGTAAAGTTCCTATGTTATTGCCTCTTCTGAGGAATGGAATTCCCAAAGGACTTTGGCTGTGTTGAAGTCAGTGTTTTGTTATTGTCTCTCCCCCTACATCTTATCCATGGGGAAATTGTGTCAATTTGTTAGCCATGGCACACTGGCAGCTGGGATTCTTGTGAAGTTTTGGAAGGAACATATTTACTTCCAAAGGTAAATACTGGTTCCATGTTTGCTGTGTTCTAGCTCAAGATGCTCAGTGCTGGCTGCACATTAGAATCACCTGGCGGCCCTCAAAGAAGCGAAAGTACTCATGCCTGGGTCTTATCCCACATTCATTAGATCAAAATCGCTGAGGGTGGGGCCCAAGCACTTTTTAAAAAAATTCTCCCCAGGGGATTCATAGATGCAGCGAAGGCTGACAGACACTCTAACACAATGATTTAGTTGGCTGCTTGTTTGTGGCACAGAGAAAAATACTGTACTTTCCAACAGTCTGTATGTCCAAATCTTACCTATGCTTTAAAGCCCAGCTCAAATATTTTATATATGTCAGAGATGAGTATACATAGAGTTGGAGCTTTATTTATGAAATGAATGGAGACAAAAATGGATTGTGAGAAACCCATCCTGCTCTGTCATAGTTTTCCCTTGGACACCAGCTCTGCTTTATGATGTAGGTGCAAGTGCCTCAGTCTACGTTTCTCAACTAGAACTGCCCCGCAAGTTGCAATTAAAACAAAAAGTCGCCCTGTTGTCCATCACGCCAAAACAGAGTGCCACTGCTCTTGAACCTCTCTCTCTCTGGATGCGTTCTATCTTGATCTCTTCCTATTTAGTTAAGATTTTTCTTTGTTATTTAAGTGAATTATTTTTATGAAGGTCTAAAGTATCTCCTGTTCACTCTCCCAGGCATGGATGGTCATTGGAGGGAAGATGGTTGCTCCCCAGTGTTCTGTGGAACAAAAATCTTTTGAAAGGATCAAGACTGATAAGACTGCCTGCTTATTTCCCCACTGGCAAAGGACTTGCTATTTACTGAGCTAAAATGATAAATATTCCAAGAGCAAGCTCAGAAGTCACTAAGCCCCACAGTACTCTTTGCAGAGCCTCTGTGGTATCTGTCCTGACGAACCTACTAGATGTAAATCTCAGCCAGCAAAAGAGCCAGTGGATAATTGTTTTGGGTTTTAGGGCCTCTGCTGAAATGTTACTGATTTTCGAGTTGCCGGTTATTCTGGGACTGACTTCAAAGAAATGTACCAATGAGCTCCTTTCTTGCTTTGACATGTGGCGTCCTTTGACAGACTGCTATTTACTCATGGTTGCTTTTTCTTTGAAATACAAGTCATCTCTCTCTTTTTTTTTGAATTTAGAATTTTAAGAGGTTACCAGAAAAGTCCTCGGATTTGCCTGTAATTGAAGAGTTCCCCTTTTGAAGTTCAAATCTTTCTTAGTTCTAATTCGAGAGGGAGTTATGATTCTGTGATGGACTCATGACATTTCTTATTGGGGATATAAAAGGTCAGATTTTAATGCCTTTTTGTGATATATGCATCTGGCTCAATATCAGGCAGTTTTGAATGATGGAATTTAAATTATAATTTAGTGAAGGGGTAAGAAATGAGAAATTACAGCTTTGCGCCAATGCCTGAGCTATACAACAATTCCTTAGCTCCCTGTGTGAGGGTTTGTGGGTTAGAGCTGGTGCTTGCAGTAGGTTTTCAGAGACACCATGGCAATCCTCTGGAAGTAAAGGCAAAAGCTCAGCTCAGCTTGGGTTGTAGCGATCACCTGACATTCTGCTTTGGAAAAATAAAGGCAACTCCTAAGGTATAAATCCTTGTCGTTTAAACATCCTGGACATTCAGATATCTCTTTACCTATTACCTCCCATTTTGTTCAACTGCCTCAAAATCGTTATCACCCTTTTCTCTCAGCAAAAATTCTTGGACACACAAAGGTTTCTACTCATTTGTTTGCTTTCTGTGTATTTGAAATGGACCTATGGAGACCAAATAAACTGGATGAGAGTTATCCTTTCTACATTTAAGAATCACTTCTCTCTTTTGTTTTACATAAGTCAAAGAATTGATTCAACTAGTACTATGAGTTACACATTTATTAGAAACAAATAATGTGTCAGGGCGTGGTGGCTCACACTTGTAATCCCAGCACTTTGGGATGCCCAGGTGTGACGATCGCTTGAGGTCAGGAGTTCAAGACCTCACTGGGCAACATAGTGAGATTCTGCATCTACAAAAAAAAAAAAAAAAAGAAAGAAAGAAAGAAAAAAGAAAAGAAACAAAACAGAAAAAAAAACCCAGATAATGTGATGTGGTAGAAAAGGCACTGGGACTAAATTTATTATAAGTTCTCAATCCTTATTAGCATTCTGTCCCTGTCAGCTTCAGTTTCCTTATCTGTAAGCTATCCATTAGCCTCAGTTTCTTTTTTTAAATCTATAAATTGCCTGCTAGCAAAGCTTTGAAGCTAAACTCAAACTCTAGTCCCTTTTGAATTGTTCTGTTATCTCATGTTCTGGGGCATGCTAATCCACTGCTTGTAGTACCTGATAATATCCCCTTATAATGAATTCCTGTTTTTATGTGGCTTTAATTTTGGCTTATGAGCTCTTTCTCAACTGGGATTATTTTTGATCTGTGTGAATCATGTATGTTCAGTTCTGTGGGAATATCTTTAGAGGTTTTATGTTTGCCATGGCAGAGTATCCCAAGGGTTTCATTTGTCCAGGATGAATTTTCACAGTAATTTATGAGTTTGAGATTCCAATACCATGTGGATGATATTTATTTGGAGTCCATATCTGCATGTGGCACACACTAGAGTTTTGGGACCCACCAGACCTGAAGCTTCTTTGCTTCTACCCTGGGCCCTCTTAGGAAGTTCTCCTGTTCCCCTTACATAAAGCAGGCAGGGCTCATATAAGAGTGTGAGTTCTATCTCACACTTGGGTTCAAGGCCTCATCTCTTGTTTTCACGGGGATTTCATGATTCTAGTCCCTGGCTGTTAGGGCCTCTCACCATGTCTGATACCCCCTGGAATTCTGCTGTATTAGTTCATGTGCTATGAATTTCTTTGTGTTTTTGGGGGTACCTGGAAATTTCCCTTTGTTTTTTGAGTTTGGCTTTTAGAAACACTTAATAGTTTATCTACACCTTTAGTATTTTTGTCAAGAGGATCTTCTTAGCTCAATTTGCCATGTTGTTGGAAATGAAAATCAAGTGTACATTCTTTATGAGAACGTTTCCTTGGTTTAGCCATTTTATTTCATAAAGTCACCCTTGTTCACTGGCAGAAGCACTGCTTCTCTAACTGCCTGTGAAAGCCTTAGGGATCTTGTTATATGCAGATTCCAATTCCCTCAGACCAGGAGCTGCAATTCTGCATTGTTAACCAGCTTGTAGGTGATGCTGATGCCCCTGACCAACTCTGGGTAGAGAGGTTTTGAGCTAGAGCAGCAGTAACCTCTTCCCAATTGACAACTTATCAGTTGCTGGAATTCATCTAGTGCGGTTGCCTTACAAAATCTCCACTCACTTGGTTGCTCTCACAAATGAAACTTTATGTTGAAAGCAGTTTAAAAAATGTAAAGAGCTATAAAATATTTCTTCATTTGGAAAAAATCTATAAATTCAAAATGGAATGGAATACAATTGACCTTTAAAGCCCTTGAAAATACCCAGAAGTCCTCATCTGCTTTACCCAAAGCTCCCTTGCACCTCATTTTCCTTTCATTAAGCCCATTTTTCCTCAAGCCGAAATGCCAGTCAAATTAATAAAAGAATTAACTCTCAAATTCACGTTAAGTGTTCCTTCTATAATTATTGTTAATATTGATTTCTTTTTGTTGTTATGGTTTTGAAAGGCCTGTAGCCTAGTAAAGTAACTTACTCATCGATTCAAGAGAACAGAGTATTTGAGTTTCAAACAGGTGCATCAGGTGAATCTTCAGAGTATGAGAGATTGTATGACCACAGATTCAAGAGAAGTTACAAGATTCTAACTCCCTTATGTAGGCAGGGCAACATCTTCCAGACTTTCGCCACGTACCCCAAAATGCAGAAAAGCAAAGCAAGTCAAACGTTGATTGGCATTCTGGCTGGTCCAAATTCAGCTATTTACAGCTTAATTTTATGGATTACAATGCCAACAATTTGCATGCCCTGCCAGGTGAAAAGTCAAGTTAAGTTCTCAGGACACAAGACAAATAGGAGAATAATAGCTGCTCCTGGGAGGGAAAGAATCAATAATGAATGGGTACCCCAAATCACATTTACACAGGAGTCATGATCAGACAAATGATTTTCTCTTGATAATCGGAATTTCGGAAGTAGGGGATAAGAAAAAGTTTTTTACCTTTTTCTCTCCACGGGATGCTACAGATAAAGATCCAGGGGAACTGACCCTGGCAAGAATTCTTACCTTTCTCCAGCTTTTTGTTGGTTGTCCCAGATCTCATCTGTAGGCTCTGGAGGGAGTGAGGGTCTCAGCGGTCCCTTGCTGGGTGCCAGAAACTGTGTGGGATGAAAAATGTGTATTTTTCTCACCTATAACAAACGACACATTAACAAGAGAAAAGCATACATAGTTACCTAAAAAAGTTTTATGTGACACAAAAGCCTTCAGAAATGAAGACCCAAAGAAATGGGGAAACCTGTGTATTCTATGCTGTTTGATGAAAAAGTGGATAGTTGTGGAGATGCAGGACTGGGCAAAGGGAGCATGAGCTAATGGTAATAGACTGGGGTAGAGGGGAGGAATTGAGGCCAGCTCAGATTCTTCTGTCTCTGCGTCTTCAGAGATAAGAAAGTTCCTTTCCTCTGGGTATAGGATGGTATGTGAAATCAAGTTTAGCCTAAAGCTGCCTCATTACATATTTTAAGTTCAGCCTAAAGGCTTCTCTATACATCATGAACTGTAACCTAAATGGAGATATATACAGAATGTAGACTACTCTTGTGCCAAGTTTTGGTGGATCAAAGGTGGCCAACTGTTCAAATCCTGTTCAAATAAGACAAACACCCAACTGTAACCAATCCAGCTGTTTCTGTACCTCACTTCTGTTTTCTGTTTGTTGTGTTCCTTTTTCTGTCCATAAGTCATCTTCTCCCATCACGTGGCTGCACTGGAGTCTCTGAGCCTACTCTGGCTCAGGAGGCTACCTGGTTTGTGAATCGTTCTTTGCTCAATTCAACTTTTTTTTTCTTTTCTTTGCTTTTTTTTTTTTTTTTTTTTTTTTTAAGAGACAAAGTCTCCCTTTGTTTCCCAGGCTGGTCTGAACTTCGGGGCTCAAGTGATCCACCTGCCTGGATCCCAAAGTGCTGGGATTATAGGCGTCAGCCACCGTGCCTGACCTCAATCAAACTCTTTTAAATTTAGTTTGGCTAAAGTTTTTAACAGGTACCTCTCACCTGAGGTCTGTGACCTACTTCAGGAGATGTTCAGAAGACTCTTTTCTAGGTTTATGGCCTGCTTCATGGGAAAAGGGCAGGAGGAACTCAGAGAGTTCTTCCTGCTTCTCAAATGTCAAAGTGCCATATTTTGGGGTAGTGCATTCTGAAGACCAAGTCAGTGTGGCCTTTAGAATTAAACGGGGGTATAGAGTAAGGTGTGAAACATGCTGGCCTCCCCCATGGGCTTATAGAGAGCTGGGGGTGATCTTAAAACCGCAGGGCCTGGGGCAGTCCCTCAGAGCCTCCAGAAGGACTCAATCTTGATAGCAACTTGATTTTGAACTTCTGGCCTTTGGAACTATGAGAGACTAAGTTTATGTTGCTTTAAGCCACCCAGTTTGTGGTACTCTGTTATAGCAGCCACAGGAACCTAATACAGTGGGTATAGCAGCAGCACTAATATTTATTGCAAGTTCTAAATAAGTTTTACATTCATTATTTTATTCTCAATGACCATGTGATGAAGTAGGTACTATCATTATTTCCATTTCCATTATTTTTCATTCCGTTTACTATCATTATCTTACTTTATCATTATTTTCAGGTTAGAAAACGCAGGCTCAGAGAGGCTGGTTAAATAGTTGGCCCAAGGTCACACAGCTAATAAGAAGTGAAACTAGGATTCAAACCCAGAGCCCCCTCCCCCTTAAAAACAATATACCTCTAAGATCTTCCTCCTCCCTGTCAGTATCATGGTGGCAAAATATCATACTGCTGTGTGGTATTTTCTTCATTGGTCAGGGGGACCAGCACTTTTTTGTCCACCACAGTTGATGGTGTCCGGTGCTTATGGCGGTGGTCACAACGCCTCTTGAAAATCCAACAGAGTAGAACATACGGCTTGATGTCTTCAAGTGAATCATTTTACCTAAACAGGCAACATAAATAGGAAAGCTACACTCTCCCAAGTTGCAGAGGTGCAGAGATGTGAAACGCGTTCCTTCCTTTGAGAACACAGTGCAGCGCAGGGGCTCTTCGGGCCGGACTGCACCATTCAATTTGGCACTTTTTTGGGAATTCAGTGCTGGGAGGGACAATGGAAAACTTGAAAGTGCAATTCAGTTCTTGAAGGGACAGGGGATTATTTTTAAAAATAAATCCTGGGAAAACACTTAAAACCATAACTGGCAGGAAAAAAAATCCACTGAATACATTTTTAAAAACAAGGTGTACATTCGTACCAGGACACTCTGTTCCGGAGCAAGCAGCCCAGAGAGAAGTATTCAGGCCTGAAGACTCTTTAAGATGCCCATCCCTGCTGGAGGGGGCCTGTGGGAGGGAGCAGGTTTCCAGGGCATGGTCAGTCTGGGAGAAAGTTTCCAGAGAGCAAAGCGCACTTAGACGCTGGCCTCTCCTTCTGCTGTCATGGAAACATCTACTGGGGGCCCAAACCAAGGCAGATTCTTTCAGCTTTGTTAGGGTGGGTGGGGGTAAGGAGAAGACTGGCTTTTCAAATCTTCATGTTAGAATTATCGGTTCACAAGCTTCTGTCAAATTTCGTGAAAGCTGGTTTTTAAAATATGGTGCTTGGCCTCCTTGGTTTGTGTTTGACGGTACACAGCCCACTGGCAGGAGACATTTAACCCAAAGATCTCTACACTTGGTCAGAACTCAGTGGTGGCTTCAAGACTTTATATTTGAATGTTCCTGGAAGAAATGGAACCTTCCTAATAATAAAGATAATAATAAGGAATATTTTAAAGGCACTTTAATGTTTAATAATTGCATTTGTCTGTACTATCTCAATCTCACAACAACCTTGTGATGTGACTGTTATTTCAGCATGACAGAGACTCAAAGCTTTAGAAAGAGAAAGGCATCAGACCAAATTGCCTACATTGAAAACTATGATTAAAGGAGATTGTGTGTAAAGCACTAAGAATGTAGCCTGGCATGTAAACAATACACAATAAATGAAGCCACCTGTCATCACCCTCATTCTGCTTGGCTGTTGTTATTAATTACTACCTAATAGAGTTGGCACTGTAGCCCAAGTTGCTGACTCCACACTGCCAACTTTCTTCTCAAACATGAGAATGTTCTTTCCTACTTGACCTTATTTCTTTTGGAGGTTTTCTCTACTTAAAAAAAATTTTAAGGCAATTAGCAAACCAATGGATTATGAGAACAATTTTGATGCAAGATGTTAATCCACCCATCACCAGGTTGATTGGGATTATCTGGCTGGACAACACTTATATTGTAGGTCAACATAAAACATAAATATTAAAAAAGATAGGCCTTTCAGATAAAGGACTGAGGCCATATAGAGTTAATAAGCAGAAGGCTCTGGTAAAGCAGCAAGACTACAGAAGAAGGTGCAGCATTTGAGAAGCTGGCAGAGCAGGTGTTTTCTTGGACATGCAATGTGCACACAGGTAAATCCCTTCATACTTTCAAAGGTGGTAGGGATGTACACATACCAACTCTGGCTGAGGAGACTGTGTTTGAGGGAATGGGAAGGTCTTTAGTTCCCTGGATTGGGCTTGAGCTTGTGCACAGACTGACCCTTACCCAGGATAAAGAGAAGAAGGTATGGAAGATGTCTTCACTTCCACGTCTTCTGGACACTCCCACACAAACAGTTCATGTTTTCTCAGCTTCTAGCCAAGAAGAAAAGAATCCCCATTCCTCTTGAGCAGAAGGCTTGATCTATCCTGTAAATATTTGTGAAGAGTGGGGTTAGGGGAGGGGGTTATGGAGAGAACATCTGGTCTGACTGACATACTTATGATGATGAACCTGGTGATTATTGACTGAGTGTTCCACGGCCCACAGTGTGGGCGCCATTTGCAGAGTCTTAGGAAAGTGTAAGAAAGAAGAAAAGAAAGCAGTTGCATTTCAACTTACCCGCAGGCAGAAACCAAAGCTTGTCTCTGAAGGGGTTCTGGATCAGATGCCATGTCCGAATCAGATGGAAGGAGTCTTCAGTTTGCTTTAGTTGACCCACACATCATAAGAGAGTGAAATCTTGGGGTCATATCCTGCCAGCAGTGGGGGGCTGACTAAAGTGGTTGACTTTCCAGCCTTAATTAGCCAGTAGATGTTTGAAGGACTCTATGTAGAACATTGAACTCTACACACTGCTTCCATGTTGCAAAGATGGAATCTCATGGGAAAGGCCTTCTAGTGTGCAGGAGGCAGCCTGCAGGTGGTCGAAAGACAGTTGGACCTGAGGTCAGGGGCAACATGGTAAATTCCATCAGCTCTTGGAGTCTGTGAATCCCAATTATATAAGAACATGATCTTAAACATTTTCTAATGTGTTTAGTAAGTAATTCTCTGATTCCAATCCCCTATCAATAGGCACTTCATTACATTTTCCCATAACAGGTGAAACTTTAGCTATAAAATGAAAAAACAAGAACCTCTGTTGCCCTAAAGTTGGTGATGGCTCCTACATAGCCAACCCAACGTGGGAAAAGGTGAATTCATTTATACAATGTGCTATAATATAATACATTGGCTGATATAGTTTGGCTGTGTCTCCACCCAAATCTCATCTTGAGTCGTAGCTCCTATAATCCCCATGTTCATGGGAGGGACCTGGTGGGAGGTAATTGAATCATGGGGGCAGGTTTTTCCTGTGATGTTGCTCTGGTAGTGAATAAGTCTCACAAGATCTGACGGTTTTATAGAAGGGCAGTTCCCCTGCACACCATGTTTTGCCCGTCGCCATGAAAGATGTGCCTGACTTCTCTTTTGTCTTCCGTTGTGACTGTGAGGCCTCCCCAGCCATGTGGAACTGTGAGTCCATTAAACTCTTTTCTTTTGTAAATTACCCAGACTTGGGTATGTCTTTATTAGCAGAGTGAGAAGAGACTAATACATTGTCCTCTTTAAAAATCACAGAATAAACCATCTGGCTCTATGGTCCGGGCTGATTAGCTTATTTTATTTACTGGCCAATTATTTACCGGGTTCATACTATGTAGAACGTGCTATAGTCATTTGGCTCAGGCAGTAGGAGTGAGCTGTGGACAACCTCATGATGCTTCGGGGGCTAGTTAGCTTTAGAAAGACCAAAGCTTGTTTTCATCATTACCAGCCATTTGGCAAGTATGTGCCAAGGCCATCAAGGAGGCTTTGTAAGCGTACAGATAACTCAGCTAAAAATGGAGAAAGAAGAGAGGAAGAATGGAACTTGGACATCAAGAGACCTAGGTGGCTTGGTTACAAGGTAGATGACCTTGAAGTCACCATCTTCATATCTCAGATTCCTTAGCTATAAATGAGAAATTTGGTTGTGATGATCTGTGAGGTTCCTTTACCTGTTAAAAATATTATTACAATCACATCACCACTACTGTAAAAGAGCTCAGAACACATGTTCTGAAGATGGCGGGTCAGCAATTTGTGCTTACGCAGGAGAAACAGCCCAGTTTTCCATGCTTAGAGCCTCTGGAGAGAGAAGACCTGATGTTCAGGATCACTAAATGAGTTTCCTAAGGGGATGCTACTGGATTTGTAGTTTGTGCCTTTAACTGTAAGATACTTTACTACCCAGGTCAGCAGAAATGCTCTTGAAAAATGAGGAATTTCCACAGTTAGTAGAGGTCAAGGTTCATAGATCTCAGAGATTGAATCCATAGTCTAGTGGGAAATAGGAAATGTTTGTTAACAAATAATAATAGATGAGTATTTTCATCTCTGTTAGGTTATTGGTCAACAATATACATGTGTGTTTCACTAATAGTTGTTTACCTAGAAACAGCCGAGGTTTCATTCAGGTTTACCTTGGAAAATAGTGCCAATCCCAGTTTTTGGCACACCAAGGAAGGAAAAAAACTGCCCTCATTTATACCCATATACATATAGAAAACTGTTCTGAGAAGAGACAGGATATTTTAAGGTAATGTTGAAAATGGTGGTGGGGATAGTAGAAGGAGTAGTTTTTGGACTCAAAGAAACAGAATCTAGTTCTTTGTTCTGATGCCTTTTGCAGATGTGACCTATTGGTTTTGACATCAGATGTTCATATGTCGGTTTGATTTATAGAGTGGCTAATTCTGAGGATGGGGGAATCAGGACGGAAATTTTGGAATATCAATCACAATCTTCATCTGCTTCCTTGTCTGGCATGGCTATAATTTGTGGGCTGTACATGTAAATTAGGCATTTTCTTCTTCAATAAGAAAACTTGAAAAGCAATGCCTCTGTGTGCATGTAAACAGGACCCACATTTGCTTTAAGGAGAAATGGTAAACAGTTTTATTTTTTATAAATAGGGACAAGCTTTGTCCTCAGCTATTTATATGCAGCTCTCACTAACTTTGCTTAGACTAAAGGCTTGTCTCAGTGTTTGAAGGAATAGTTAAATAATCTAGTTGCTTTGATGTTTTGTGTTCTTCGCTTTGGATCTGGGAGTGAAGTGGGCTGCTGGGGAAGGTAGGCAAACAGTAAGAGTTCTGTGATGATGGGAAAGATGCAGGGAGGCTGAGTGGAGGAGCTCCCCTCCTCCTCCTATGACCTCCAGGTCAAAACATTGCTTGGATATGACATGACCAAGGGAACTAAGGTCACCCTGATCCCAGGAGTATTTTTGGGTGAAAAGGGTTGAATGCAGAACTGGTACATTCTGGGCTGCTGGGGCTCAGTTTGACTATTCATTATGATAGATAGTCTGCCTGAAATTCACCGTGATAGGGGGTCACCTAAGATTTGGATTACTCTGTGTGTCTTTTCAGTGTCTTCAGTTCAAGAACAAGAACAAATATCCATGTTTGTATAATGCCATTTGATTTTTAATGTGGTTGGCCTTTCCAAATTATCACCGTGGGGCACTTTGGAAGGTTAGAAGGCAGTCTGAGTGGAAAGAGGCCTGAAACTGACTTAGAAGGCTAGGATTGAGTCTTTTATCATTTGGCCTTAAGCAATTCACTCAATCTTAACGACCCCTCTTATTCCATCTGTAATATGAAGATAAAATAGCACTTCAGAGGGTGCTGTGAGTTAGGAATGTGCTACACAAATAGGTGCTCATCATCAGTTATGTTGAGAGTCTTTCATTCATCTCCGTGGGGCTACGGAGTGGTGGAGGATGAAGTGAGAGATCTAGAGCTCAGGCCCTTCTGTAGGGATCTGTACTGGAGTAGGTTCTTCCCCAGTTTTGTTTGTTATTTAAACTCATTATCATGTTTCTTCTTGCTGCCCTAGTCAACAGCCTCTTTCTAGTGGCAGCTGAGAACATCTACTAACCTGGGCATCAGCGGGCTGCGGAATTCAACTTGTGGAGGGTCTCATTTTCCAGTGTGATGTTTATGGGCTTAAAGTAGCACAGTCACGATTAGGGAGATCAGGATGGGGCCAACTCAAGAAACCTAGACAGTAAGAGTGTTTCCTATCTAGCTCTCTCAGTTTAAAGAGGACAGGTCACCTCGCATCATGATCCCTTTTGGGAAAATGCTTATGTTTTGTACAGCTTCGTGTTTTCTTCACACCTATGTTACATGCATTGAACAGCACGCAGTGGGTGGTTAAGAACCTGGGCTTTGGTCCAGATGCCCAGTTTCAAATTCTGCCTGTATTACTTAAGCTGAGTGACCTTCTGCAAGTCACATAATCTCTCTGAGCTTGAGTTTCCTCGTCTGCAAAATAAGAGTAGTAACAGTATCTAGCGAAATAGGAGAAAATGAGATAATTTGTATAAAGTATCTAGAATGGTGCTTGGCATTTGATAAGATCTGAGTAATGTTAGGTATTGTTTGCCTAGGATTGAGCTGCAATCTTTGACAGAGTGTATGGATAAATCCGCGAGATTAGAGTCAGCAAACTATGGCCCATGGGCCAAATCCAGCCCACCACTTGTCTTTGTCAATAAAGTTTGATTGAAACGTAGTCACACCCATTTGTTTATGTACAGTCTCTGCTGTCTTTTGTGCTACAGCATCAGAGTTGAGTAGTTGTGATAGAGCATGTTAGGCCTGTAAAGTATAAAAAAACTGACTGATCACCCTTTTCTGAAAATGTTTGCCGATCTTTGCACTAGACTATTGGTTCAGTTGAGTTCTAATTTCCCTTCTGTGGCCGACTTGCTGCGTAATCTTTGATATATTATTTAATTGCTTTTTTTTTCACATTGAAGAGGAATGGCCAAAGAAACTTGGTTAGACGTTTGGCACATGTTAGCCCCTGGAAGGGAAATGATACATTACCATCATTGCTAACAGAGCAAGAGGGTCAAATGCTGCTTATATAATCACGCCTAAGGGAATGTAACCCTGGACGATTGGACATGTTGTAAGAGGTTTTTCCATGTGGACCAAAGCAGGCTTAATTTCCAGCCTATTCTGGTTTTAACCCACAATATCATCTTTACCAAAGCCTTGAACTTTGTGATTATTTTTAAAAGGAGAAAAACGGTAGAAAAAAATAATTTGGATATAGCAGCCACATCGGATTAAGGCTTGTTTTACACTGATACTCTTAAGATCTTGAGGACAACTTCAAGAACTGCAGATACAGACATCTTCCATACTTGACATTTTAAGACCATAGCTGAACATAAAAACGTGAGAATGCAGATTATCCTAAAAATGACATTTTTATGATAAAAGTAATCTATTAAAAAGTCACATGAATAGCTACAGCCATTTGACGTTGTTAACAATATAATGATGTGTTAAAATGCTAGAGGAAGGATTATGTCAGTGTTTGATGTTTTTATAAGTTGCTGCTGTGTAAAAATGTCAAATAAGAATAATCTTATACTTGACATTTTTCACTTGGTTTTCACTCTCAAAATAGCTCTGTGAGTTCTGGTTGCCTTTTGGCTCATACTTTTGACTTTTCCCTTCCCTAAATAATTTTCTGTGCTCACCCACATCACGACTTTATTTTCTTTTAATTAACTTTTTTATTCTTTTTAAGTAAAGAGCTTTTGGTATTTTTGTGTATTCCCTTGCAATCCTCTCCAATTTTGTTTTAATATAAAAGAATGACTGTTAATTTTCTTTTTGGGCAGAATTCTGAAACAGTACCCCCATATGCCCTTCTGGTCACATCACACTGTCCTCCTCTTTTCATACAATCAGACAAGAAAGTGCACCAATTTTTTTTCATTTGGGGAGGTAGATTTCTCTCTCTCTCTCTTTCTTTTTCCCTCTCTCTCTCTCAACATTGTCTTTTCCATTTCTTTAAAAATGTCTGGACTTCCGCAATTAATTTTAGCTAAGTAGGTCCTTTCCTGGCCCTGGTATGCAGCCAAGTGTTGATTCTCACACACTTACATGTGTGGCTGGTGCTCAGCTTTGTCCTGCTTGAGATGGGCAGGAGTTTTCTAGATAGAGCCTCTTAAGGGGAAAGGAGAAATTGAGGAAGGGTCATGGGTTGGTCCTATGAGCAGTTCAATAAGCAGGGATACCTCGTTTTGGAAAGGGCTAGCATTTCTGCTGTGTGTGTGTGTGTGTGTGTGTGTGTGTGTGTGTGTACATGCATGCACATATGTGCTTAGATGGTTTGGAATCTTTTATACTCTTTGACTCCTTGGCAACATACACATAAACCCTCTTTATGTTTACCCAAAAATGAGAATGCCTTTTAAAAAGGAACTCATACCTTTAAGAAAGTCATAGCTGAGTTTACCTCTTGGTATTCTGAGGTCGTTCAAAGTCATCCGACTTCATTTCCACCAACTTCTTTCCTTACTCTCTGCAGATTTTATCTTTGGTAGTTTTGTCCTTTCTAAGAAAATGAGCTCCATCTCCTGTCTAAACAAATCCCTCCCTCTGCGTGAGCGCACCTCCTTGTCCCGCCTGAACCTCACGCCCTGTGGGGAATGCCTTCTGTCTCTTATGTCTTTGGCCTTCTCCCCTTCACTGGCTATAAACTTGTTTATAGTTTGCTGCTTTCTTCAGAGCCCCTGTGTTGGCCTCAGGTTCTCTGTATCACAGTGACCCCCTGGTCTGTCAATTCCTCTTCCTCATGCCATCCTCTCCTGCACTTGTTCCTGACAGTTCTTTCCTTAATTCACTTCTCAATTCTTCACCTCTGTGACCTCATCTCTCATCTCCAGAGACATTTACCTATCTGCCCCAGGATTCAAATTTTCCGGGTTAATGCTGCTCTCCTCTTAGCGGTGGGATATGTTGATCACCTCTTGTGCAACTCTAATGTGTACACACTCCATCAGTTATAGACTTTATTTGGGAAATCCTATTTCTATGACCTTACATAAATCATGTTCTTTTTATTGTAAATTTGCTGATGTTTCCCCCTTGCTGTTTTATAAGCAAGATGTTACAAGAAAACTCCTCTCAGCAGGTTCCAAACAGAAACTTGCATTACTATTCTTACAAAATAATAAATAGCTTTGGGCTATAAAACCTTTCAAATTGTTTTTTCACAGAAGGGATTTGCATGCTGACTCATTCCTACTATATTTATAACCCATCGACCAAACCACTGCTAAGGCAAGATTTCTAATAAAGCTATGGAAATCACATGCATTGCAATGGGGCAGAATACATTTACATTTGTAGTATTTTAACATTTCCAAATTTATTGCAGATTACCTTGTTTGTGCATGTCTGTGCTTTAATGGTTTTTTATAGCAGAAAATAGTGGTTTACGATTGTATTCCCAGTAGAAATTTATTATGAATCCACCATATGGAGTGTTACATAAAACTAAACTTGTAATACGGTTGGTTTTATTATTGCCTAGTGAGATCTACTGTACATTATTGAAAATTAGTGATAATAGAAACATCAAAGAAGGGAAGTTTGGTTTATGAAGGGAGTCTTCATTTTACGTTCAAATTGTCACAAAGGTTTTAGCTTTTAAGACAAAAATGATGTACCCTTTGACAGAGTGTTAGGTGATATAGCTGTTTATTATGTCTTTCCCCATTCTGCCTCCAGTTTCCATTGTACTAGTACTTGCTAAAGCAGGAGATGGGCAAAGGGACAGCACCAATATCAACCTCCTGTGTAAGCCCATCTTCCTACGAGGATCAATGGCACTGATTTCTAGCCATCGCGGACAGCCGTAAGCCATTAGAACTTAACCACTAACAGTGGTCATGAAAGCTGTTGCCACAGCACATGGAATCTTTTTGTTTTCTTCTTTTATCTAGCTTTTATTGGGCATCCTGCTTGAAGGGTTTAAGATACCTATTTCTGCTAGCATTTGTGGTGCAGAGAGAATACAAGGGTAAGGACAAAAGAAGATTCATATTTAGATCAGTTAACATTTTGCCTAGGAGTCCCCCAGAGGTAACTTAGACCTACATTCGGGGAGACTTCATTTTTGGCCAGTTCCTAAACTTTGACGTGATGAGTGAGTTAAAAAATATACCTTAAAAGTATTTGTTTTTAAGTAGATGAGGTTAGAAAAAGACTTGCCTCATATTTTCCACAAAGAGCCTATAATTACTTTATAACAAGGAGCAATTTCAATAAGCATAATTAATAATATTAAGAAGTAAGAACTTGTGTACAATGCCTTCTTTTACTGTGTTTTACGAGCACACTTATTTTACTATTTTCACTTAGCACTGTGTCTCCAGTAGATACTGCCGTCACAGGCATGACCACATTGGAAAATCAGGAAGGAGCTGAAGGAAAGGTTTTCAGCCATCAGGGATTCTGAAGAGTTTACCATGGTACTGTATGGTTAAGAGGGAGCAGAAATGAGTCTAATATTTTGTATATTTGAACTATGACCCTGCATATCTGTTCATGCTAAAAGGTTTATTGTGCAGACCAGATGTATTGATGTTCTTTTTTTTTTTTGAGACAAGAGTCTCACTCTGTCACCAGGCTCCAGGCTGGAGTGCAGTGGCACAATCTCGGCTCACTGCAACCTCCACCTCCCGGGTTCAAGCAATTCTCCTGCCTCAGCCTCCTGAGTAGCTGGGACTACAGGCATGTGACCACCATGCCCAGCTAATTTTTGTATTTTTAGTAGAGACGGGGTTTCACGATGTTGGCCAGGATGGTCTCGATCTTTTGACCTTGTGATCCACCCGCCTTGGCCTCCCAAAGTGCTGGGATTACAGGCTTGAGCCACTGCGCCCGGCCAGATGTATTGATGTTCTAAATGTGAAGACTTTGCAATAGACTTTGCCAATATAAAGCACTGTAGAAAAAAATCTTAAGTCAATTTATTATTTGTCTCCAAACTGATTTTTAGGTGTAATCCCACTCCAATGGAGACATTTTGGTGATGGGACTAACAGAGATCTGAGGATGTTTGTATCTGTAACTCCAGCCTGAGCAATTTTTCTTGTCTTAAATTCCAGCATAACTGTAGCACCTTTGCTATAAATGGTTTGTTAAAGAAATTCAAAGTCCGTGCGTGAAGCACATTTTACACTCCATATGGACTGCTGTTGAGTTTTGGAGAAAGCCAAACGCATGACGTTTTGAAAATTCCTGAGTGTGAAGATGTTGTTTTGAGTGCCTGCAATGTCTTTGAGGATGACATTTTGTACTTGACCATTGTCTTTGTTACCTATGTGACTTTTGAATTTTGCCTTCTGCAAGATGAAAATTTGGTTGACGGTTTAGTCAATTAGGCAATTGGGACTTACCAATAACTGAAAATTATTTTTACAAACCTCATTAAAATAATTATTAGAACAGTAGCTAGAGCTGCACATTGAAAATGCATATAAATTAAGAGCTTAAAGGAGTGACTGGCTAGGAGTTAATTATGGCTAGAAATGTATCTCTTCAACCAGTTGCTTTGATATTCTACAAATGCTACCACTTTAATTTTTCTTAAACCCATGATCAAAGCTCTTATCAAAATGTGGAGCATATAAAAAAATTAGCTGGGCATGGTGGCACATGCCTGTGGTCCCCACCACCAGGGAGGCTGAGGTGGAAGGATCACTTGAACCTGGGAGGTGGAGGTTGCAATGAGCCGAGATCATGCCATGGCACTCCAGTCTGGGTGACAGAGTAAGACCCTGTCTCAAGAAAAGAAAAAAGTGTTGAGCAATAATTTCTCATTAGGGCATCAGATTAAATAGTTTTCAGTGCTAAGTTTCCAAAAGTGGGCCCATTTTGTTCCTTAGAAAGTCTTTGTTCCTACTAATATACTAGGGAGAAAACATGGGCTCAAAAGAGAGTACAAGAATGTAATGTCAGAGAGAGAGCATGTGAGAAACTGAATGGATTGACTTGGCTTTAATCTTAGTGATAGGCCCATCTGGAGTGTACGATACCTATTCTTTAGGCAAATACATTTTTAAAATAGAAATAAAACTGGTTTCCGGTAAGACTTACGTACCACAAGCATCTCTCTCCAGCCTGTCTGGTTCTGAGCATCATTTACTTTTCAGGGTATGTGGTTTTTCATTACATTTCATTTAAATTCATTATTACAAAATACTAACTGTCCAATATGAACAGCATCATTTCCCAAACCAGTCATACGAGCGCCCAAGAAGAAATTAATTACAACAGAAATGGGCAGAAAGGTGTGAGACAATGAAGTGGTAATAAGAAGGAGACCTGATAAAGAAAATCAAAGTTTGCTGACAGATTGCACATCAAGACTGAAAGAAAGGATGTATGCATGAAGAATCTCTAGTAGAACCTCATACCTTTTGTGGTAATATATTTGAAATAGTTGACATAAAAGAAATTTAAAAATTTTTTCTGCTGCTTTTGACCTGACAACATCCTCCTAAAACTCTCTCTGGTATCCTAGGGACTATAAACTTGGGGCTAGGGAAGAAACACCATAGAGCAGATCCATGTGTAGTGAGAAGTGTGCTATAAATTATATTTTAACTTGCTCATGTATTTCTTCAAGTGATCAACTCTTGGTCAGACACATGCTTTGCAGATGTCCCTGCCTAAGAACATGAGCTACTTGGGTTGGGTTTTTTCTGTTAAGAGAATGACAGGGTGTTTGGTTGAATAAGTCAATTACCATCATTTCAATTGCATCTCTACAGCCTTTCCTGGAATAAGAGTCTGTTACAATAATAGCAAATATGTTGATTCTTTGGAAATATACAAAAAATAACTGTGACACGTGCCATCAATTTTTAGCAGTAGGTCTCTGGTGGGAAGAGGGACTATATCAGAATCATCTGTGTGTTTTTTCTCTTCCTAACCTACAAGCCAGTCTCCTTCCCAGAGGAAGTTACGTGGCATCTAGATAGGTGGCCAGAATCTCTGATGGAGGGTGGGTAGTGTATGTTGTGTGTGTGCACACATGTACATGCAGTTTGAAAATGCCCTGCAGGTGATGCCGATACTGTACCTCCTATATTGCAGACAAACAATTTAAGTGTTTGAATTTACAAACTCAGCAATCAAGAGGCTACTTTCCCCCATCTGCTGTCTATAATTTGGATTGACTGCCTAATTATCTAAACAGAAGGCTTCGTTACTAAGAGTTAACTTAGTTAACTGAGAAACTAGCATTCTCAAGGAGATCCTAAAATTGTATAATAAAAAATTCATTACATATTAAAACATTATGGTATTCATGTCTAACAAAATAGAATGTTTAAGAAGTATCATTTAAGTAATCACTGAGTAGTAGGTCCAGTTGAGTCCCTTATTCCCAGTCATGATCCATTCCCATTAGTGCTGTATCTACCTCTACCTCTACCTCTAGCTTTTGTTTTGAAAACATCACTTGATTGAACCTAGAATTAAAACATTCCAGAGTGTGAAGGACTCTAAAGATACTTTGGAATTTTACACTAGGTTGGTGTCAAAAGATTTTGAAGAGGACTTCCAAAATCTTTTGATCTCTTTTTATAGCCATAGGGGACTTTATTTTATTAGATTCTTAGTTAATGAAGACAGACTTATTCATTCTTTCTAGCATTCCTGATCATCCTGCTCTCTAAGTGAAAATCTGATTTGTGTTTTTTTGGAGTTGGAGTTTTGCTCTTGCTGCCCAGGCTGGAGTACAATGATGCGATCTCGGCTCACTGCAACTTCTGCCTCTCAGGTTCCAGCGATTCTCCTGCGTCAGCCTCCTGAGTAGTTGGGATTACAGGCATGTGCCACCATGCCTGGCTAATTTTTTATTTTTAGTGGAGACAGGGTTTCTCCATGTTGGTCAGGCTGGTATTGAACTCCTGACCTCAGGTGATTCGCCCACTTCAGCCTCTCAAAGTGCTGGGATTATAGGCTTGAGGCACTGCGCTCAACCTAAATTTTTTTTTTTTTTTTTGGTAGTTGTTTGCATCTTTTATAGCCTCCTTGCTGAAATAAGAGGAATATGTTTATGTAATAACTTGAACATAAGGTCTTATAAACTGTCATGATTATCATCTTTACCAGTTTCCGTGTTCTCATGTCTTACTACTCATAGGTGTTTTATTTAGCTTGCATTATAAATGTGACACACAAAAAGATGTTTTTATTATCTGTGTTTCCAATTACAAATTTAATCTGTACTAGTATTTAATTTTTACTTTAAGTTTTAAATATCAAATCCAGTTTTATCCAGAAACTATTTATCTTGCTGTTTAAAACAGCAATGGATTTGATACTTTATCCTGGCTTTTCTTTAATTTGCAGAGTAAATACCATATTATGCTCTATAAAGTGTCACTAAAAAGGAGAATTTTTATTAAGCATCAAATATGTACCTGGGACTGTGTTAGATGCTTTTCATATGTTCACATTTATCTCTTTAATAACCCTAATAACCCTATGAAATGTTATTATATCTTTTTTTTTACAAGCCTTTTCTTTTCTTTTTTTTTTAGAGACAGAGTCTTGCTCTGTTGCTTAGGCTGGGGTAGAGTGGCACAATCTCAGCTCACTGCAACTTCTGCCTCCTGAGTTTGAGTGATCCTCCTGCCTCAGCTTCCTCAGAAGCCAACATGCCCAGCTAATTTTTGTATTTTTAGTAGAAGCGGGGTTTTGCCACGTTGGCCAGGCTGGTCTTGAACTCCTGCCATCAAGCGGAGGCCTGCCTCGGGCTCTCAAAGTGCTGGGATAGGCGGGAGCCATCGTGCCTAGCCTATACCTTCTTTTTAAATGAGCAAACTGAGACTCAGAGAGGTTGAGGCACTTGCTCAAGTTTCCATAGCTTTTAAATGGCTGATTCCTGTTCCTTATTATCATCATTAATGATGATAATTATTACAGCCATCATTTTTGAGTACTTTCTAGATGTCAAAAATTTACATACAGCCATATTTTATTCAGGCATCAAAGGAATTAATATTCACAGTTTATCAGTGAAGATATGAAAGATCATGGTTAAGTATATTTTCCAAGGTCACACAGCTAGTTGGACAGAGTGGAGTTTAAGCTTTTCAGTATTGTAAAGCAATATTTTTTTGTGTATGTTTCACAAACTCTCCCTATGTTTTTACCAATGGCACTATTGTTAGAATAAGTGACTGGTTTCCATGGTGATTTTCAAGGACAATGTCTTTCATTCATATGATAAACTATGTTATACTTATTAAAGTCTCTTTGCTAGGTAGTTGTACCTTCCATGTGCTTCTGCTGTGACCTATATCCATTGAGTGATCTGGCAGTGGGTCATTTTTGTGGTGATCAAATATGTATGTATGTAAATACAAATTGTTTTATTCGTCTGCTTTCCTTCCAGTCTAAACACTGAGCTGAAATTGAGACATTGGACATGATAGTTTGTTGAAGTTTGACATTTCTGTCCAAGATTTGTTTGGCAAACCTTTGAAAGCCTGAGTTTAAACTATTCCACAAGCATCATTCAAAGCACATGAGAATCATGGGAAAGGAGGGCACTTTTTCTGCACAGCTGCTCTGCAGAAGGGGAATTGCATGGCATGGCATCTCCTCTTGGCCAATGTTAGGAGAGAGAGGGCTTTTCCTTCCTCAGGAGAACAGCCTCCCCTTCTCCTCACAGCCCTAAATAATGCAGGAATGTCACATTGCTTGCATTCTTTTGATGCTTGTCCTGACTTTGATTTTGCTCTGGTACTTGTCTGAAAACAGAGCTGTCAGCACCTTCATTTTTTTGTTCATCCTGTTTCCCAGCCAAGGATAAGTAATAATGGGTTTAAATTCCCAAGTGCCTCCATTTGGCTCTGAAATAGCAGTGGGCAATCGTTTCACCCCACCCTTCCTATTTTAGGGTTGAAATAGAAATTTAGTTATGTCCTTCCCTCAGAGTTTCCTGGCTCCTAGTGGTTTCTGGGTGATGGCCAGAGATGAGGGCCCCACCCAGGCTATTCTCTGAATTTGAGAGTTGTCTGATCCTTCACTAAGACCAACTGTCAGTGACGTATGTTCCCAAGCCCTCTCTTGATCTTGGCAAGGATGACTTTCTTGCTTTTAAGATTGAGATTCTTCTGCGATGTAGAGTAATATCAGATTGCCTAACACCCTGAAAGAGAGAAACTTCAACACTCAGGGAGCTTTCATGTGTATTAGAGAAAAGAACCCAGTGGCCTGGACAGAGTTGGTGCTTTGCCAGCTAATGAGGCAGTTTCTCTTTTGCAGATCTCTAAGAAATACTGGTAGGCTCTTTATGTTCTTTGAATATGGAGCCCACTGGTGACTTGGTAAAGGAAATTGCTTAGTTGTTGAAGAATTAAATAATGTACTAAGAGTATTTCAATTAACAGGCATTCAATTAAAAAAACAATTATGACATCCACTCATTCTATTCATTCAGCAAAAGCTTCTTAAGTTCTTACTAGGGAAGCAGGCAGAGTATTGTGGTTTAAAAACACAAACTCCAGGATCAGACAACCTGGTTTCAAATCCTGGTTCCTCCATTTATGAGCTCTGTGATCTTGGGCAGATTACCTAAGCTCTTCTGACTTAGTTTACCCATTTATAAAATGGAGATAATTATAATATGTGCCTCAGAATTATTTTTAAGGTTAAATATAATATGTAGGGAGCTCTTGGCATGTAGAAATGGTTTAACAACTGTTGTTGATTAAGTCACTGTGCCTGTTCCTACTTAGTTACAATTAAGGGAAGGTTCCTCCCATGAAATTGTTAATAATGTACTTAAAGAGTCAAACTACAGACACAGAACACAAAGTACAGAGTTGAGTAAGAGTGTGAAACATGTCACATATGACTAAGTATTATTGACCTCTCATGTCTCTTTCAGCTTTAAGAATCCAATAATACAGGCTGGAGGTTTCCCAGGAAGATGTAGCCAGATAAAGCTTCAGGGAGAAAGGGGACTCTCACTTCCTTGTCATCACATTCTGATTGCCTCTTCCCCTCATCCACCTCCCAGCCTGCAACCTCTAACTGAGCTGCTCAGTGACCCAAAGTCCCTTTAGGTTTTGCAGGTTCACGACTTAGCACATATTTCTTTCCTTCACTGCATTTTAATTTTTTCCTCGTTATGACAGAATCAGGAAATGTTTAAAGCCGTGGATCATTTGCCCGAAAAATAAGCCGGAACTAATGATTTTCCCACTTAACCAGTATATCCCCCTCCACTGGCCGACCCTGCTGCCGGCCTTCACTAGATTTGGCCTTTCATCCTGCAGCTGCCCTCTCCTTTATCTTGACTCAAATGTGAAAGGAGGAATGAGTGATACCCAGAATCTGAGAGTTTCCATTATGAAGTTCTCAGTATATTATGAGCCTACTTGAAGTTCATCATGTCTCAGAATTACGTATATAATGGCTTTGATACATATATATGCATGTGTTTAAAATCCCTATTCATAGATATATCTCACACATATGTATATTGGATTATTTCCAGCATATATATATGCATGTATATCTAATCCCTATATATATGCATATATATGCATACATATTTTACATATACCTATTATACATATGCATGCGTATATATATAGGGATCATATATACATGCATACACACACACAGACACACATACACACAGACACACACACACACACACATCAGACCAATCAAGCTGGAAATAATTCAATTGAATTCTGATTCATGCTCGGCATACATGGAAATACTAATGGATATACTTTCTGGAGAACAAGGTAAATGTCATCCACTTTTAGAATGAAATGCATATTATCTGTTAGCCTAAAAATTCTTATTTTCAAAAGGTGGAACTAAAAGATAAGTTCTTCAGGGTCTTAGAAACAAAGTCTAGCCAAAGAACAGCACTTTTGAATGTCAGAGCTGGACAGTGCTCTTTGATTAAAATGATTAATGGCATGGGTGCTACCCCAGCCTGAGGAGGAGGTAGTTTTCTTAACTACCTAACAAGGAGAGGCCTAGGGAGACCCCAGCATGTCTCCAGGATACCCATGACATATCACTAGGAGATGGATGAGAAGGATCTCAGGCTGCGTTTGGCAATCCTCCCCACTCTGAAGAAACACAAGACCTTGAGTCATTGGTATTATTGCCAGCCTTTCTCAGACCCCAAGGGTGTTCTTAAGCAAAACATTAATTTTTGAGAAGCCCAGGGTCTGTGCTTTTCTAGAAACGTATTCATAATTGGTTATGCCTATATAGTTCTATTTAACATCCCACAGCTTCTCATCCAATATGGGATCCAAGAAGGCTACTAATTAATTTTGTGACCTTGGGAAAGTCACAGCCACTGGGCTGAGTAATAACCAGGATTCCCTCCAACTCTAGGCTGTCTGGATTTCCATCCTTACACATATCTCCCTGTTGCCCCAACTCTTTCTTCATTGGCTCCTAGCAGGAAATTCTGCATATCGTGCCTAACAGGCTGTTAAATTACTTTAATTCAAGTGTCAAGGGATGAGAATTGAAGATTACTCAGAGCTGCCACCCCACCCTTCCCCAGCCAATTGGAGAAGGCTTTTGCCAAGAAGATTCAGATGTGTAATATTTAGTAAGTCCTTTATGGGCTAACACGGAGCCACTCTATTCCGTGGTCTTTAGATGTGAGAGGACACTGAAATGGGATGAGAATCTATTTTTGACAGACTCGCCAGAAGCCAGAGCATGATGTCTTTGTCAAATTCAAGACGTCCTGTGGAAAGAGGCTTTGACAAATACTTGGGGGAAAAATGTGGCAGGAAAAAAGTTCCAACCTTATTTGAACCCTCCTCTTCCACTTGGGCCACGCAGCTCTCTCCAAAAGCTGGAGTTTGGTCCTGATGTTGGACCTCTCAGAGAAACTTACACAACCTGTGATTTCTAGGATGCTTGAAAGGTTGAAGAAACACATCTAGGAAGCACTACATTGATTTGGATCATATTTTTTTAACTAAGAAAAATCCTTCAAAAACAGTTTAATTCAGGATTTTTGTTTGTATTAGGCAAATATTCATGGAAATAGTAGGAACAGGAAAAGTTTATGAAGACAATAGTGACACACGTATATTCCAAGACAGAATAATACCCCAAATTGACATATGACCCAAACTGATGCTATATGTAGGTAGTATTGGCAGTTATCCACAAGGTGTGGAGTGAGTATCTCTCCCAGAGCGTCTCCTTCCCAAATCTTCCTAACCCAGAAGTCCACTTGTTTGAGAGTATGTTGAACATAATAGTTAAGAGCTTATAATTTATAGCTGGACTACCTAAGTTGAAAGTCATGCTTCAGCAGTGTGACCCTGAAAGAGCTGCTTAACAGCTCCATGCCTCAGTTTCTCCACCTGTGAAATGGTGAAAAACAGCACCGACCTCATAGTATTGTTACTAGTGTGAAGGAGTTAACATATGTTAAGCGTCTGGCCTTTGAGAAATACTGTGTAGGTCTCCAAGTTTAGCACAGGATTCTGAACATGGAACTTTAAAATCCAAATAGTCCAAGAAAAGTTAGAACATAAAATTGTTAGTCATTTACATCTTAGCATAAATGAATTCGTTTCTCTGTTCTGAGAGCCTCTGGGAATCATGAGGACCTTGAGAACCTAGAAATAAGTGTCGGAGGAACTGACGCAAGGTAGGAAGGAAAGGGGAAGCAAACATTTGCCTGACTCAAGAGTTTGCTTTTGAGCCAGCTCTGCCTCGTCCATTCTAGCTTCCGTCGACTTGCTATTTTTAGATTCTTAACTCATTATTTCTTATAATTTCCTTATTATTCAACCAGTGCTGCATTTTATGATGATGATTCACAGAGATCCTTTTTGCTCATCTAGGTAGAGTTAGTTAAGTGGTATTTTTAGCACCTCTTCTCTGGTGTCGTTTGTCTTAATACTCAGAGTCAGTGGACATTGTTGGCCTATAATCTTGCTTCTGTTCCATTAGGGGTTAATGCTGGCTTCTCTTAACAGGTGAGTTACTTATAAACATCTTTGCTCTATTTTCCTGTTTAAGGACAATCTCCTACAGCAGTGGTTCTCAAACCTGAGCATGCATTGGACTTATCTGGAGGCTTTTAAAACGCAGATCAGCCAGCGCCACAAAAATAATCAATTTGCTTAAATCGTGTTGGACTTAAGGTTGCCCTTGGACAGCTCAAAAATTTCATCCAATATCCATTCAGACAGAAGAGCCGGGGAGCCTTAAGAAGGTTCCAGATCATTGCTGTGCCCTGTCTTAATTGTCCAGCAGAATGAATACAGCCCTGCTGGCAATGATGAGTAATCATAGTCATCTCAGCTGTGCAGGGATGGCTCAATATCCCTCTAAGAATCCACAATGGTGGCTGGATGCAGCGGCTCACACCTGTCATTTCAGCACTTTGGGAGCCTGAGGTGGGCAGATCTGGAGGTCAAGAGATCAAAACCATCCTGGCTGACATGGTGAAACACTATCTCGACTAAAAATACAAAAATTCGCTGGGTGTGGTGGCATATGCCTGTAGTCCCAGCTACTTGGGAGGCTGAGGCAGGAGAATCGCTTGAGCCAGGGAGGCGGAGGTTGCAGTGAGCTGAGATCGCTACTGTACTTCAGCCTGGCAACAGAGCAATACTTGGTATTGGAATAAATAAATAAATAACATAAGAATCCACAATGGCATCTTCTGTTATCCCATCCATGAGGATGCTTCAGATCTCTAAGGTCTTATGTGGCTGGGGCTAGAGGCTGGGTGGAGAAGGCTTCCAGGAAAGAAGATAGAACCACAAAGTAGAGATAGGTAACTTTACTTTGTAAGGACATTGAGAAACAGCATCAATGCCCTCACCAAACTGGCCTCTGAATCTTTTTGACCCCTAAGAAGAAGAGAAGACAGGGAACAGTTTCACATTTTGGCTGAGACATGAGGCCTAGAGCTTTTCCTGGACAAAAGGTGTTTGTCCTCCTAAGCCACCCACAGCTCAGGTCCCCTCCGCTGAACCAAAATAATACTGACTGAGTGACTATAAAATATCCCTTTGCCTCAAAGTGCCAGTTTGCATTGTATCCTTATTAAAGTGTGCTCCTGTGGCCAGACTGTCAGTTTTAAAAGAAAACTCCTTTTAATTTTCACTAGAGTCCTGGGCATCAGAAACAGTAGACAAAGGGAATTCATTTATGAGTGTCTATGGCAGATTACGGGTTTTATTTGCTCTTTCACACCACTTTTCGGTCTGTCATTTTGGTAAGGTTAACCCCAGTGTAAAATGTTCCTGTAATTATGCTCAGAAACCCTCCCAGCCTGCCGCATGCCAATAAATGCCTGGAATAACTGTCAGGCTAAATGAATCCCATTTGCACAAAATGATTATTGAAAGTTATTTTAGTTCCCTATTAAGCAGTTGCAGAACAGAGCTGTAATCAAAATGTTTATTTCAATTAGAATTATTATGGTCAATAAAAACCTCAAGTAGAAAGTAAACTACACTTTATCAAATAAAGTAAAGGCCACAGCTAGTTAAACTTCTTTTTTCACACGGCCTCTATCCTAGAGTCTAACAAGAGGTATAATGATTAGCCTTTTCCACAGTATATTAATAGTTTTTATAGCCCAACTTTTATCTAGCTAATCCAGAGTCTCTTGCCCTGGGTGAACAAAAGCCTCAATTCTTTCCTGCTGGTTACCATGGCAAGCCAGCAGGCATGAGTCTCTCTGTTTCTGAGGTTACAAAGTAGGGGAATGTCCCCTCACATTGAATGGCTGAGAAAAGGCTGTGGGGTTATAGTGCAAACAGAAGTATTAATTCATCCCACAGCCCCCCATGACTGACTGTGTACAAGCACTCCTGTCACTATAGTAGCAATTTCTTTTCCTGTGGATCTCAAAGTTAGCCAAGAAATAATGCTTTGGCTCATTAGGCCAATGTAGTCATCCTCACCAGAAAACAGCTTCTAGGGTGTTTCTTTGGGTGGGGGTAGGGGTAGGTGGATGACTTATGAAAACGGCCTGTTTCTATTCTTCCTTCTATGATCTACCCTTGAGAGGAAATCTTGGGCATACATAGTGAATGACTTTCTCCTCCTAAATCACAACAGTTTCAGTCATAATCCTCTATGCCTAAAAGTACTGTGGTGTTTTTATAAACTCCAACACCCACTTAGAATCTCTGGGGGTTGAACCCAGGCATCAGGGGTTTAAGTTCCCCCAGATGATTCCAACGTACAATTAATGGTGCATATTCCACTATAGGGCAGTGGTTCCCAAGGTGTGGTCCCTGAACCAGCAGCATCAGCACCATCTGGGAATTTGTTGAAAACACAAATTCTTGGGTACCAAATACACCAAACTGGAGAATGCATGATAGCCTGCACTAAGATACAATGCAAACCTGGTGCTTTTGAGCAAAGGGGTATTTTACAGTCATTCATTCAGTATTACTTGGGTTCAGAGAAGGGGACCTGAGCTGCAGGTGGCTTAGCGGGGAACAAATACCTTTTGTCCATAAAAAGCTTCAGCCCCATGTCTCAGCCAAAACGTGAAACTGTTCCCTATCTTCTTTTCTTCTTAGTTAGGGGTCAAGGAGATTGAGAGCTAGCTTGGTGGGGGCATTGACCCTTTTACTCAATGTTCTTACGAAGTAAGTTATCTATCTCTACTTTGCAGGTTCTATCTTCTTTCCTGGAAGCCTTCTCCTCTCAGCCTCTAGCCTCAACCACATGAGACCTCTGACATCTAAAATTGGAAACTAGCATCCTCATGGACGAGATAGCAGAAGAGGCCATTGTGGGTTCTTGGAGGGACACTGAGCCATCCCCGCACAGCTAAAATGAATATAATTATTCATTGTTGCCAGCAGGGCCATGTTCATTCTGGTGGGCAGTTAAGATGGGGCACAACAGTGATCTGGAACCTTTTTTTTTTTTTTTTTTTGAGATGGAGTTTCGCTCTTGTTACCCAGGCTGGAGTGCAATGGCGCGATCTCGGCTCACCGCCACCTCCGCCTCCTGGGTTCAGGCAATTCTCCTGCCTCAGCCTCCTGAGTAGCTGGGATTACAGGCATGCGCCACCACGCCCAGCTAATTTTTTGTGTTTTTAGTAGAGACGGGGTTTCACTATGTTGACCAGGATGGTCTCGATCTCTTGACCTCGTGATCCACCCGCCTCGGCCTCCCAAAGTGCTGGGATTACAGGCGTGAGCCACCGCGCCCAGCCCTGATCTGGAACCTTCTTAAAGGTCCCTTCTGCCTGATGGAGATTGGGTGAAATTCTTGAGTGGTTCAAGGGCAACCTTAAGTCCAATCCAGTTTTTGCAAATTTATTATTATCATGTTGGGTGTTACTTCACTATGTCAAATGCTATATTTGACAGTTTTGAAAACTAGAAACCTAGACTGCTGAAAAGAAATGTGCTTGATTAAAACAATAATTCACCAGGGTTTTGGTAAGGCCACAGACATTTGCTGCAATTGCTCTGTGTTGGTTCACTAGACTCAGCTGCTGCTTTAGTGAACGTCTCTGCTATTGCAGCTAAAAAGGAGAGGAGGATTCTTTCGAAAGTATCTTGGCAACAGCTGCCACTCCCAGACTGCCCAGATGATCACACGCTCCAGGGTGATGCTTCTGTCCTAAAGCTGCTTCAGGCTCACCAGGAGTGCTTTGATTTAGTAGGAATCTGTAGCTTCAGCCACTCTACCTCTCTGGACTTTTCGGTTACCCAGGTTAACAAGCATTCTTTGCTCTTTGAGCAGATTTTGGTTGGGTTTTCAGTGACTTGTAAGTAAAGTCAACTCAGTTAATAAATGGATATTTGATTTATTACACTAAAGCCCAGGTAAGGTAATCCATTCAAGTACCTGGATTATAAGACCAGAAAGGATACAGTTGCCTATAGTTAGCAGGTGATTCCTCTCTTCAATGGGCTCATCCAGAGCACAGGTCACCACAATCCATTTGGAACACATTGGATCCCAGCCCTGTTAATGCTCTTCTGTATGAAGTTGGTGTTATTTCACATGCCTGTTCAATGAACAGTGAGCAGCTTCCTCTTGGTTTACATACCTGTAGCTCCTTCCAAGGCCAGGAGTTACCCTGTATCTCATCTGATGACTAATACAGACTGAATCAGTTAGCATCATCAGGGAAAGAAACATTTGCACTAATTTGCATTTTAACCTTTATTTTGCAAAGCACTGGATTGCCTCAGAAGCAAAGCCTGTTATGTTAGAATTCTAGATGAAATAAATGTTCTTATTTGCCTTAACCTCCATGTAAATTAAAATAGGATCTAGTAAGTGTTGACAAAAGTGTTTGATATGGTTTGGCTCTGTGTCTCCAGCCAATCTTATCTCAAATTGTAATCCCCACATGTGGAGGGAGGGAGGTGATTGGATCATGGGGATGGTTCCCCAATGCTGTTCTTGTGATAGTGAGTGAGTTCTCATGAGATCTGATGGTTTTACAAGGGTCTCTTCCCTGTTTACACACCCTCTCTCTCACCTACTGTGATGTGATATGTGCCTGCTTACTCTTCTGCCATGATTGTAAGTTTCTGAGGCCTCCCAACCTATGCGGAACCATGCGTGGGTCAATTAAATCTCTTTTGTTTATAAATGACCCTGTCTCAGGTGGCATTCTTCATAGCAGTGTGAAAGCTGACTAATGCAGTGGTTAAGCCACACTTCCATAAATATTTGTTTCCACAGAGCAGACACTAGATCCTTCATCAGAGTCACCTGGAAGAGTTTGAGTGTGATGTAATATAGGAGGTCACCACACTGTTTACTCTTAAAGCTGTTTATAAGCATTTTCGCTTTTCCAAGCCTTAATACAAAATCACCTTTTGTTTGCAGAACAGCCTTTCCTTATTGTATTCAAAGCTGTCAAAAAGCATACACTTAAAGAAACAAAAACCCAAAACCAAACTTTGCTTTTTTTTTTAACAAAAGTCTTTAGAGGCTATCCTTTCCCGTAATCCCTCTGCAAGAGTTCCCCCCACTTCTACCACCAAAGGAAAACATCAGTCATTCTTATTTCAGATAAGGGCATCAAAACAGCATGTTCTCCAGGGGACTGTTTGAATGAACATGAATTGAAGACATTGCTTTTCACCTGCAAAACAAGGCTGTGTTTTGTTTTATTCTGTTCTAATTAAAAATTGTGTCTTTCTTGGATAATTTTCTTGTCTACCTCTCTTTGTGGACACAAATTTGACAGAACTGGGGCAGACAGAAAACAGGCATTTATTACAATCAATATGTGTAGGAACTCGTACATCTCTTTCACAGGAAGGATGGTGTCCGCAAGTTTATAGAGGAGCAGAGGTGCAGGAAAATCTACCGAGGAGTGGGGGATGGAGGAGCCTATTCTAAGCTGTGTATAAAATCAAATGGATAAAAATTTTAGAAAGAAATTTCAAGTCTAGAAGTCTTGGGGCTGAGATGAATTTTGTGATTTAAAAAATTATGTAGCAACTCCATGCCTATTGTGGAAATCTGAACTGCCTCCAAGAGTTTAACAACTGAGCTTCCATAATTGCAAGTGTAGCGTCTAACGACTTCTTTGGTTTGCCTTCTTCTCTGCGGTATTTGGAAGTCTGTGGCTTCCCACTGTCCTGGTTCTCATCCTAGGCATGTCCTCACCTCGGGTCAAGATGGTGTATTTGCTGGAAGAGGTGCTCCCGGATGGTGGTGCTGCAACCGCAGTGCCGTATCTTGTGTGGTTCTTGGTTTCACATACACTTTTTGTCTGTGCTTTCTTCTGCCTCTGGAGGGGAATATAAATTGACCCCTGATCTCTTTCCCAAATATTTCAGTGTTTTTTTTTTTTTCTCATGGTTCTTTGATTTTTTTCAGAAGAGGAAGGTGAATGCTAATCCATTTTCAGTAGAAAATACAATTATAACATAAATGGCTACATTGTTTGAGGAGTGTTCACTGGTATCTCAGGACCCACCACAAGAGGATGGGCAGGTAGAATTCTGTTCCCAGCAGCATTCTTTCCTCTGCTGGGTCCTGCTTTTGAGTCTTCTGCTTACAGGACAACCAACAGTTCCTTCTTGCTCGGGGCTCATCTCTGCAGGTTTCTTCATCGGAACCCCTCCTGACTCCTACCCCTGCCTGTCGCTGTTATAAGTTCAGTTACAGTACTTCCAAATTCAGTGTTGACATCCTAGTCCTCCACACTTCCTCAAAATGTAAACTCATTTGGAAATAAGGCTGTTGCAAACACAATCAGTTAATTTAAGATGAGGTCCTACTGGAGTAGGGTGGGCTCCTATTCCAATGTAGCTGGCATTCTTACACAAGGGGGACATTTGGATATGGAGACAGACACACCGAGGACACCATGCAGAGACTGGGGTTAGGCTCCCACCTTTCAAAATTGGGAGAGATGGGCTGGAACAAAAGCTTCCCTAGAGCCTTGAGAGGAAACATGGCCCTGCCAACACCTTGATTTCAGGCTTCTAGCAGCAGAACTGCAAGACAATATGTTCTGTTTAGGCCACTGCATCTGTGGTACTTTGCTATGGCAGCCCTAGCAGACAAACACAATAAATGCCATTCCTCGTCATCACCACTCCTCCAAACACACACTGGCCAAACTTTAGCTTTCCCGTGGTCCTTCATATCCCGGCCTTCATCGACAGCCACCTGGTTAAACTACAAAGCTCCCAGCTGTGACTGGACCACCACAAGCAAAGGACCCCATGCTGTATCCGCTCAACCCACACATGGGCAATGTAAACCAAGTGCACCCCTTCTTACTGAAGGCAGTGTCCCCATGGCAGACAGTGCCACCTCGGGGAGGCCAGCAACTTCTACAGGACACACTGGCAAAGCTTATTTTAGTTTGAGACACTGAGGGACCTGAAGTCAGTAACATAGATATTTTTGCTTTTGTGACAAGGCTGGCTGGGGAGTATGTTGGGAGAGGGGGACAGTTTCAGGTGGGAGAATGGAGAACGGAGGGACTAAGGCTGGGAATAGAGGAAATCTTTGTCTATAGGTCTAGTAAGTCTTATGGTGCAGGGGGCCTCTCAAAGCTGTTCCCTCTGCTGCAGCCCCACTCTGCCATATTGTTGGCATCAAATTCCAGCCTTTGCATGGAATGTTCTAGCAGATACAGCTTTCTATATCTTTTTTTTTTCTTTTATCCTAGAAGCATTTCCTTAAAAATGTTTTCACTGACTGGAAAAGAACCTTGACCCATTTATTACTGTCCTCCCACATGTTATTCAAACCTGGGATAGTCTGCAGGTCCCTCTGAAACCATGCTGTTAAAAGTAGGAGGACATCAAGAGGGAGAATGCCTTTGCTCACAACAGCAATTTGGAAGGCTCATGCCCAGAAAGCGACATTTGTCCCTGGGAGCAAACTGTAAATTACATCACAAATTAACATTTTAAAATTAAAGCTGGCATTTCTGACCTGCTGCTGGCAGTCATGATCATGCTGCAAAGTGACATCATTTATGACACTGGCAGTTAAGAAGGCCGGTGTTTGAGGTCGTAAAACAGTTTCCAGGCCTGATTTAATATCGACTTTGCTGTCAGGCTAACTTTACTTTAATATTTAAACAAATGTTTAATGTTTAAACAGCTTGATTTTTCCTTTTCATTTTTCTGTAGCTTTAACCCAGTATTACCTATGTGGTAACAATTTCTCCTTGGGCCAGCTTCCATATTATACGGCCCTATCTTTAGCAACATTCTCTGATGAATCATCCCAAGCTATGTCATGCATCCAAACCTTTGCTTTTTCTTTGCGATGGAACCACCAACCTATTTATGCATGTATTAATAATTTCTGTTTTATGGATGGCGTGATATTGTATTGCTACAGGATAGATATATCGTTAGACTCATGAGGGCAATGACTTTCCAATAAGCAGAGGATAATTTCTCACCTGAAGAAGCGGAAGCACCACCAGTAGCTCTGGGAACAGGCATACTGGACCTAGCAGAAGGAACAGAGGCGGCCTCCTCAAAGGAGTCTGTGGGTTTGAACTAAGGCAGCCCCTTATTATACAATTTTTTTTGGTGGGGGCAGAGTTTGATTTCAATTGTGCTAAAATGACAAGATGCTTTTGTCAATAATTGGTTTACATAACTCCAATGGAAGCTGCTTGTATCTTGGGACACAATATTGACAATATTTTCAAGAGGAAAGTAAAATTCATGAAGTGCACAGCTGGGCACCACTTCCTAGTTGCCCCTCCTTCTAGGGCCACATTCAGTCTAAATGCTAAATCACCTAGCGAAGCCCAGCTAGAATGGAATAAAATAGATAAGTTACGATATGTGCAGGGCAAAGGGGGTAGCATTTTGCTTTAATAGGGAGTCTCTTTCCCCTTGCATTCTTAGACATCCTGTCTATTTCTTCTGGGGTTTGCAGAATTTCCCCATTTCTTTTTCTGCAGAGATAAAAGGGCAGCCAATTTATGAACTGTGGGGATTATAAATCTCTCATTTGTCTACTCTCTTTCCATCTGATGTATTTTTCAAAACAACAGCCTGACTTTTGCTTTTAAAAATATTATCTGACCAGAGACTTCGTTTGAAATTCCAAAGACCAAATGAGCTTTCTGTTGTCTAAGATACTCCTAATTATTCTGTCTCACCACTAAACATATAAAGAAATTTCATGGCTTTTGAAAAAAACCCTAAATTACAATTATTCATCTTACTGAGAACTCTATATGGAACTACCACGTCCCAAACCACCAAATCCAAAGATGCTTCATTTGTTAGAAAAACAAGGGAATTGTTTTTATGAAGCTGGTCTTGATCTACAATTTGGTTTTTTATAGGCTACCCTCTACGGATCCCCTGTGCCTCATCTTTGATGTTTGGGAGTAATTTCTGCCTCGTTGTGGAAATAAAGGTAATGTTTTTAGCCTATTATGACACTCTGCCAAAAAGATACTTAATTTCTTAAGGCAGCAACCAAGAGATAACTTTGACCTTTTATTCACATTGACCAATGCAAGTGAGTATGTGCACGTGTGTGTGCATGCGTGTGTGTGTGTGTGTGTGTGTGTGAGAGAGAGAGAGAGAGATAAAAGAGGAGAAAAAGGATGCAAGGGGAAAGACTATTTAGGCTATGCAACAATACCTTCCTTGTTCTGTGGCTTTCAAAAAGCCATTTTTGGCCAGGTGCCGTGGTTCACGCTTGTAATCCTAGCACTTAGGGAAGCTGAGGCAGGCAGATCACTTGAGGCCAGGAGTTTGAGACTAGCCTGGGCAACATGGTGAAACCCCATCTCTACTAAAAATACAAAAATTAGCTGGGTGTGGCAGTGCATGCCTGTAGGTCCCAGCTACTCAAGAGGCTGAGGCAGGAGAATTGCTTGAACCTAGGAGGCAGAGGTTGCAGTGAACTGAGATCGCACCACTGTACTCCAGCCTGGGTGAGAGAGGGAGACTTCGTCTTAAAAAAAAAAGCCATTTTTACAAAGAGTAATGCTGAACTACACATAGAAGCACTTGTTGGGCATGGGTAGGAGTTCTTATTAAAAATGCAGATCCTTAGGCTCCTCCGTGGACCTAATGAGTCAGAATTCCTAAGTGTGAGGCCTACACAGTTCTTATGATGCTGGGATTTAAGATCCACTGCAATAGATCATATCACATCCATTTGGGATAAGTGAAAAAGAACACCAATTCCTGATAAAGTGATCAATACAAGGAAATATGAAGAAAGGGAAATAACGCAACTTGTGATCCACACGGCCATCGCACACAATCACAGAGATCAGGGAGAAATGGGCCGACAGCACGGAGCGTTTGCTAAAAACCTGGCCCCCCAGCTGTGTTGCCTCTCCTTTGCCCTGCAACCCGGGACCCTACATTATCTATGCCTTCCCCTGATTACCTCTTCAGCAGACTCCAGCCCTTCACATTGTCTTTCTTTTTGGGTTTCCATCACAAGAAATTTTAATAGCTGCCTCTTCTGCTGAAGAGCTGCTCTTTGAGGGTCTCTTTGCCAAGGAGTGGTGGCAGGTAATGCCAATGCCATGGCCCAATGGGCAGTGTAGGTAATGCCTATTTGTTTATTCAGGGATGGACTAAGGTGAGTGTGCAGGGAAGACAAAAAGGAGCAGATGGAGGAAGGACAAGTTAGAGAAGAGGAAGAACAAGGTGGAAGAAAATACACAGTTGAGAGTGGGTTTCTGCTTTGCCATATATTAGTTACTACTTTGCATACATGAAAATTTACCTGCTGGAGAAAGGTGGCCTAGAGATGGCAAATGGTGGGGAGGTCCCTGGTAACGGAATGCATTATCTGCCCCTTTGATAGGGCAAATGTAGCCCTGCCCTCCCCTCGGACCCCTTCACCATAATAAAAATAATAATAATGATGGCTGCTGCTGTCTGTCAGGAACAGTCCTGCAGCTGAGCACTGATTGATGACAGGCTAGGATTTACTGGTGGTAATAAGGCTCTGCGAGATTGCCAAGCAAGTGAAAATAAAGGTGTAATGATTGAATTATACATTCTCTTTCTGTGATTGAAAATAATATCAAACAACTGACTCTGGTGCCAGACAGATTACATAAGTACAAGTTAAGTGGTAGAATAAAAATGAGTAATTTTCCTCCTTGACTTAAATACAGCACTAAGTAGTGTGCCCTTGAATTCAGCAGAAAGCAATTTCCTCCTCCCCAGTAACAGCTAGGGGGCATTGCAAATGCAAATTGAGTTAGCTTTGCATTTTTAATATTCCACATATCCATAATTCACTGCTGAGATTTTAGAGATGTTATTGCTACCACTTGGACACATTTAAATTATTTTGCACCTCTGAACTTTTGCATTAACTTTAACATTGGCGCTTAAGATGTATGTTTTAATCTATAGAGAGGCCTGTGCTTGAAGAAACTCTAGTCGTTGTGATAGGAGCTCCCAAAAGCACAGGACAGACTGTCGTTTAACTTGTCATGTTCTCTTTCCAAGGGGAGCTTGTTGAAATGAAATAACTCCTGCTTAATAGGAAAAGGTAAAAACTTCAGCCACTATATTACAACGTGTGGCCTCTCCTGAAAGAACATAGGTGTCCACCATGTCACCCAGAGCAGTGGCATAAGAAGCATCTTAGAGGCTAGTAGTGAGCAATGAGAATTTCATTGGCTGGCAATCAATAGTAACCCAATTCCTTTTTGAAAACCTGCTTCCATGTTGTGTAACAGGATTAAGCTTACCTTATTGGGAATGCATGAGACCAGAGAATACCAAGAAATAAGAAAATGGCATGTCTCTTATTGTGCTTGATAAAAGAAAATATCAGCCTCACGCTCATACTATTTGGGATTATTTTTTGACCTGAGGGCAGCTGTTAAGTAACTAGCAGAGTCTGAGTCTGTGAATCTTGCTAAATTCTCTTTTGAGAAATACAACTGATATATTGTCTTCCTAACAGATTCAATTCCTTTTTGAAGCTCTGTTCTAGGCTGTGGCAGAAGCCAGGTTGCTGCAGAGTGGCTTCATACCCCTGCAGGAAGCTGACCAAGGGAAGATGGTATTTCAGAGGAAGAAAACAGGTGACATTTCTCCTTTCTTTCCTTCCGTCTTTCCTTGCCTTTTTATCCTTCCTTCCCTTTTCCCTATCTCCTTCCTGCCCTCTTTTCTTCCCTCCCCAGGGAAACGAATTAGGATGCTTTGGGAAATAGATTAAGCTTGTAGGAAAAAACAAGAAGTTAACATATGTCTTAATGATTAAGAAGGAACTTTATACAATTTAAGTGAGGGAACCTAATTCCTTCATTTTTCTCCAAGGTCATGCTTACATTTTAGATCAAGGTATACTCAAATTTTACCAACTGGACTCACCTGCGCATTGGCATGCTGAATTATAGATTGTTTAAAAAGCACCACTTCTGTGTCCACTCATGAAGGCCACATGGGTCCAGATAAAGACTTTGAATATCCAATTCTGCTAGGAATGAGTTTAAAAAGAAATGTCAGTTAGATTCCACCCAGTCCCCCTTTCTGTACCTTTCCTCCTTTTACCAAACCTACACACATCTTCTCTGAAAGCCCAGTAGAATCGGGTTCATATTAATGAGCTGAATTAACCCAAAAGTGTTTACTATGAACATTGTGACTGTTTCAAAGAGTCAGCCAATCCCTTCTGTCTCCCATCCTTTTCTGTTTTGGGCTGAAGGTGCCATCCTGTTGATGATAATGAGGGAATTTTCTCCAGTTTGACTTTCACTACTGGGTCCCTTTTGGGCTCTTGGCCAATTTACTCCACTTCCCGACCTCCAGAAATCAACGGGCAGCCCAGAAGTCTTCAGATCTTTTTAGCTCTACTCTCACTTCCTTGCCAGTCAGCCTATATGACAGCAAAACCAAAAAAAGACCAACCTTGAACTTGGTCTTGCTAGAGCATGTGGAGAAAGCCTTCTTGGGTTCCATGAGGGAAAGGGGATTCAGTTTTCTCCTCCTCCTCAGTTCTGCTTCCATTTCGTTACCTCCATAATTGTTTTTCATTTTCTCTGTTCTATTTTTTCTGTGCCATTATTTTTCTGCTCTGTTGTTTTTCATTTTCTTACTAGAAGATCTTTGTAGTGTCCCTGGAAACCTCTCTTTCCAGATAGTTCTCTGAAGTCCTATATTACAAACACCAAGGATCTTTTTTAGCATTGTTTTATTCAAAACAATTTATCGAGTGTTGTGTACTATGTACTGTTCTAGGTTCTGGGGTACAGTAGTAAACCATACAGACAAAAATCTCTGCCCTGTGGAGCTTACGTTCTACCAAGGAGAGGATACTTAAGAAGGAAATATCATTTGGTGTGTTGGAAGGTGATAAGTACTATGGGAAATTGAACCCGCAAATGGAACATAGGATGGAGAACTGCAAATTCAACAAGTGTGTTCAGAGTAGGTTGAGAAGCGGGTATCTGGGCAAAGACTTGAAGGAAGGGAGGCACTCAGACATATAGGTGTCCATGGCTAGAGCAGCCCAGGCAGAGGCAACAGCCGGTGCCAAGGCCTCCGGGTGAATCTGATCAAGGAGCCCTAGGGACACTGATGTGGTTGAAGCTGACCCAATGAGGAAGAGCACTGTAGGGCATGTTCAGTATTGTGGAAGCTCTTGAGACCACTGCAAAGACTTTGGCTTTTAGAATACTTCACCAACTTTGTGTTTTTCAAGGACAAATTTTGCCAAACACTAGGTCCTTAGGGAAACTGCTTTATCTAATATATTCAAATGATTTATAATTAGCATACAAATTGTATATAAAAAGGTACTTCCAGAAGGCTCAAGAAATTTGTTCTCGTTAGCAGTATAAACATTTTTTTTTTGCAATCTTTTCAGTCTTAGTTGTTTTGCAGCCTTTAGCCTGCTTTAACCCCATAAGAGATATATTCATTCCAATTTCTGTCTAACCGTACAAATTCCATGTTGGGTGTGGTTTTTTTCACATAGTATCATAGATAAGCCAGAATTTGGTTCTTAGCATAAGGTTAATAAGACACAGACATCTGAAAAGAATTGCCTACATTTAATTATTTGGCATACTCGAGTTAGCATTTAAAGTTATATTTACAGCAAAAGGAAAAAGTAAATAAACAGTTTGGCCTAAAAACTAGTTTAGAAGGAGATATCATTGTTTACTTTTAAAAAATTAACTAGGACGGCACGATGGCTCACACCTGTTATCATAGCACTTTGGAAGGCTGAGGTGGGTGGATCATGAGTTCAGGTGTTCGAGACCAGCCTCCTGACCAACATGGTGAAACTTCATCTCTAAAAAAAAAAAAAAATTAACTAATTAATTATTATTGGTGAGGAAATCACTTCATTGGAAGACAAGAGACCTGGACTCTTGATAACTTGACACCATATATTCATGTATGTTTTAGGATACATTTTCATATGTGTGATCCCATCAGATGCTTGTAGTGCTGTAAATGGATGGGGCAAATGTTACTGTCTGCATTTTTTTTTTTAGATGCAGTTTCCCTCTGTTTCCCAGGCTGGAGTGCAGTGGGGTGATCTCGGCTCACTGCAACCTCCGCCTCTGGGCTTTAAGTGTCCTGCCTCAGCTTCCTGAGTAGCTTGGATCACAGGCGTGTGCCACCCCAAGCTAATTTTTTGTATTTTTAGTAGAGATGGGGTTTCACCGTGTTAGCCAGGATGGTCTCGATCTCCTGACCTTGTGATCCACCCACCTCAGCCTCCCAAAGTGCTGCAATTACAGGCGTGAGCCATAGCCCCCAGGCACTGTCTGCATTTTTAAAAGAGAGGTTACAAGATTCACTCAAGGTCACATGGTGATGGGCAGAAGTAGTACTTGAATCAAAATCTAATGACTTTGAAAACAGTTTCCCATGATGAGTCCTTGTGTACAGACTGTAAAAGCACTATAGAAATAAAGCATGTATGAAAGCTGGCAGAGCAAAGTGGGCAAGCCGAGCCAAGCACTGTGAGCAAGGCTCAGGGTCGCGGGGCACATACGGCCATGCAATGCAGATGGAGGGCCAGCTTCATTACTGGGCATTCGGGTCTTCCCTGGCAGGAGCCTGCTTATGTGCCACAAAGTGGCCATGCTCCCCTCCCATCAAGTCCACTCTCCTGCCTGTGCAGAGGTAAGCACTGAGTCCTAAGTAACCACATGCAAAAGCTGCCTTTTCTTTTCTTCCTACCAACTTCCTATACCCCATCTGGAACTGATGCTCCCCTCATTTCACTCCTAGGCAGAAGCTGTTCTTAGACTGATTTGCAGCATTGGAGTGCAGGCAGCCACATACAGCAGAAGGGACCAAAGAAATGCGAGACCCAGGGATTTGTGTTTGGTGGGCAGAAGACAATGCAGACAGGGAAGGTGGAATGAGAGGGTTGTATTCTCTTAGAGACGTTGAAAACCTGTGACGTAAGAATGTAGCTTAGTTTGAACTCAGAGTAGAACCTGGGGAAAAGTAAGGGGACCAGAATTTCTGGGAATCAAGTAAGCGTTGGGAGAGCTTTTTACTTGGGCCAAGAATAAGATGTCTGTTTATGTTTCAAGTTCATACAAACTTACACAGAGTTACTCTTGGAGTGCCCTGAATAGCAGTCCCAGTGGAGATGACCATCACAAAACCATCCATGAACTTGGAGAGTGGTGGTGGTGGAGGGGGTAGGGGCAGAGAAAGAGAGAGAGAGAGAGAGACAGAGAGACAGAGAGACAGAGAGAGAGAGAGAGAGACAGAGAGAGAGAGAGACAGAGAGACAGAGAGACAGAGAGAGAGACAGAGAGACAGAGAGACAGAGAGAGAGAGAGAGAGAATTTCTTTGTTTTTAAAATTCCAGTAGCTTTGCAAATTGTGAAAAGTCAAAAGCCCTGGCTGCAGCTCCTTCTCATCTCGTTGTATTTAGGGGCTGCCCACCGAGTGTCTGGTGCCCTTGCTTACTCACACCATAAGCCCACGGCCTGTGCCCCTCCTGTAGCCAGGAGGGCAGTAGTTTCTGGGTTTTAAGACAGCCACAGTATGGGAAACAAAATGATGTTTGAAAAAAATTTTTAAGACTTGTGTGTGTTCCTTGAAAGTTCTAACTTTCCTGAATACTTTTCCATACCCCGGAGGGCATCTCCTTTCCCTCGCAAGCCTTTCTGTGTGTTTTCACATTCACTTAATCATTTTTCCATTTCTTCACCTCCATGGCTTGCCAAACTAGATCCATGGGAATCTTATCATCCTTTTCCATAACCTAAGGGTTTGGATATTTTCTACTTCCCTCACGTCCTTAAATTAACCTGCAGTTTGCCAGGAGACCAAGACATTGAAAATGTAGGTTTACAAGTAAAGCTACCAGAAGTGCCTCTCTTGTGACATATTGCCCTTCATTTTCTTTCTGCCCAATTCTGTCTCTTAATCCCTCTGATTCAGTTCAGGACAGCTACAAGCAATCGAAGACCTCTTCCATATTTCATTAGGGTGCTGGGTACAAGAGAGCCCATGGATAAGATTAGGACCTCTGCAAATCCATAGGGAAAGAAAGCAGATTAATGGTTGCCAGAGGCTGGGGCAAGGGGAGAATGGGCAGGAGCTGCTTAAAGGGTGTGAGTTTCCTTTTGGGATGATGAAAAGGTTCTGGATCTAGATAGTGGTAATGGGCACACAGCAGTGTGAATGTACTAAATGCCAATGAATTGTGCATTCTAAAATGGTGAAAATGGTGACTTTTATGTTATGTAGATTTTACTACAATGTTTTTGAAATGGGGTTTCTGGATTCAGAAAGCACTGGATACCAATTTCAGCTCTACTTCTTATGAGCTGTGTCACTCTGGGCAAATTACATATGGTGTCTTCGGCGCATAAGCCTGCGTTTCCTCAGCTAAAAAATGGGATGAATAATTCCATCTGCCTGGTAATATTGCTCAGAAGAGTAAATGAGATGGTGCATGTATAGTTCTTAGGGTTTATTTTTATGTTGTGAATGTCTTTAGTAGAAGAGAGTGTAATGCAAATGTTTGGGTAGGGGCTGTCCTGTTCTAAGACTGCTTCAAGGCTGCAGATTTCATGGCTGGAAAATTCAAAGGCACATCCCTGGAGTTTTTCTGGCCCCTGCAGACTCATATGCTGGGTCTAGTATGACCTGGAAGCAGAATTCAATCACTTTATTGATTTTGTTTGTTTTTTTTTTTTGCAAGAACCCTATTGTACCAAGTATCATGATTTTTCTAGTCTTTTCTAGAACAATGTTTGGGAGATATTATAGGAGTGTGTGGCATGGCATTATATAAAGCATTTGCCATATTGCTCCTTCTTCTCTTTTCTAACTGTTGTCCTTTTAGAACTTCTCCTTCCTCCTCTTCCAGCCCCACTTCCATTTCTCCTTTCAAATGTCTGGAGTAACATTTCCCTTTTTCTGAAGCTTCAAGTTCTTGGACTCTACTTTTACCCCCATCACTTCTCAAACACTTTCCTAACCAGAACAGATGGATCTACTAAGGGAGTGCTGAGAGTGCTGTTCTCCACCAGCTGACGGAACTTAAAGGATGCTAGGTCCTTCCCTGGGCCCTTTGGCATGTTTGATTCACAAGCAACTGTCAGTGAGTCCTAGGTGAGGAATTGGAGCTGCCCGTTATCCCCAGAACAAATAGCCATTCTTCTGTGACAGTCAGCAGCCAAAAGGCAGAATCAAGACAGCTTTCCCTAAGATTGCTCTATATCTACAACCCCAGAAGTACAAAGGCTACCACTGGTCTGTGTGATATTGTGCGCCCCATTCTCTTGGCAAATGGAACACATGTCAGGGCCTGAGGACTGTTGACTGGATTAATGGTTGTATTTCAACTCACATTGGTCCTTCAGCTTGGCCTTTCCTTGAACAGAGAACAACCTTCCCAACTGTTCATGACAGCCCTATAAGTATATGCTATCGTTAAGGTAAAACTTGGCCAGGAGCTCCTTATCCCATGTTTTGTCTTTTTAGTGATGAATTGAATTACTGATTAAAGAAACAATAAATAAAAGCAGTGATTGAGATAAAAATAGCACCTCCAGAAGCAAAGCTATTTGTAAACTACTCAAAAGGATAATGATATTTATTTATTTTAAAATTTCAATAGTTTTTGGGGTACAAGTAGTTTTTGGTTACCTGGATAAACTGTAGAGTGGTGAAGGCTGAGATTTTAGTGCACCTGTTATACAAGTAGTAAATGTTGCGCCCCATATGTGGTTTTAAAAAATCTCTCACCCACCTCCTACCTCCCCCTTCTGAGTCTCCGGTATCCATTATACCACTCTGTATGATTTTGTGTACCCATAGTTTAGCTCTCACTTTTAAGTATGAACAGATGGTATTTGGTTTTCCATTCCTGGATTACTTCACTTAGAATAATGGCCTCCAGCTCCATCCAAGTTGCTGCAAAAGACGTTATTTGATTCTTTTTTATGGCTGAATTGTATTGGTCAATGGACAATCAGGTTGGTTCCACATCTTTGCAATTGCGAATTGTGTTGCAATAAACATATGTGTGCAGGTGTCTTTTTGATATAACGACTTCGTTTCCTTTGGATAGATACCCCGTTAGTGGGATTGCTGGATCAAAAGGTAGGCCCAATTTTTAAAGAAATCTCCATACTGTTTTCCATGGAGGTTGTACTAATTTACATTCTCTCTAGCAGTTTATAAGTGTGCCCTTCAAAAGACCATTTTAAAGCCATAATACACTTATTTTTTTAAGTTCCCACTGTTAGTCACTACATTAAAGGTTATTGTTCTAATGAATTGCTCAAGATAAGAAAAAACAAGTTTTACCTTCTATTCTAATTGGTGGGTGATGTGTGAACTAATCAGAAGCCTGTGCTGTCACCTCCATTAAGGTACCAGACGTATTTGGCTGAGGAGAGATTTGTTGAATAGCTTCAACCTTTAAGTGCAGAGGATAAATGGATGGTGACATCATTATACCTTGACAAATAGAAATTATATCTTGCCTTTTTTTCACTTTTCATTACCAAGGATGATTTATATTGGTGGCTTTCAATTCATAAACCTATGGATTGTCTGTAAAGTTAAAAACCTTTTAAATTTGTAACATGCAATAGAGACGGTTAATAGCATTCATGAACCATGCTATATAATGTTGTTGGAGCTATTTTCTCAGTAAAGGTGCATTATAAACAGGTGCTGGGAATTTATAGCAAGCAAATTTGTGAGCCTCATATTCCTGGCGTTATTTCCCAACCAACCATAATGCTAAGTTATCATAAGTGACATGACATGTGACCCTGTTACATTTTATCTTCATCAAATACTGAATGATATTGAAAGGTCTTGGAATGAAACCTTAAAGAGTCAATAGAATTGTTTGTATCATGAAAAATAAGTGCAGCCTCTCTCATAACCTTTGTTCTCCCAGTAAATCCTGTTTGTTGCTTGAGTTGATTATATTTAGTGTTTGCTCCCTGCAACGCCTGGGGATTATTCCATCTCCCTCATCCACCCCAATCACTGAGCCTTATGAATTAGAATGCCTGAAAAGAAGAGTTTGCATGTATTTGGATAATCAATTCCCCAGTATAGATTACAATGACAAAACAAACCCTGGATGCTCAGGGGTAAGATTTGAATGGATTGCTACAGGAGATTAAAACAAGGTAGATTTTGTTTATTTGGGACGAAAATTGGGGAACGAAATGATTGCATGAAGGGAGGGGTGTGTGTGTGTGTGTTTTCACGTGTGCTGAGAGGGAGGGGAGTGTGGGTGTAGGGGTAAGATGGAGACGGGAGAAAGGAAGAAACAAAATAAATTAGGGGTAGTTTAAATAAAGAGTAGACTTTGAAGATGCCATTTTAATGATTTTTGCTCGTTTGTATTGAGGACAGGATGAAATTAGAATAATACTAGTATGATGAAGAGACACCCTAGGAAATAAACGAGGAAGTAAATATACCAGGATCAGTGAAGATAGTAAGTGGTATCTTCCGCAGGTTCTTCATCCCCAGACCTCTGCCATCAGCTCTCCAGTGGAGGGCTGGGGACGGGAGTGGGCTTAGACTCACTGGCACAGGGAGAAGGAAAATAGGTCTCCACAAGGCTCAGGGTGCACAAGGGAAGGAGGGCCCGGAAAGCAGTGAAGTTCTAGTAATAGCACACAGAAGGCTTTGCAGAACGCAATTTAAGCCTGCAGTAGCGTCTCAGAGCCAAAGGGATTTGCAGCAGGATGGCATCAGCGCTGACACATTCTCACGGCCACTCATTTCCAAGTCACTTATTGGAGAGCCCTCGACCAGGCTGACAAACCTCCCTGTGAACCGTGCAGCCGAATCGCTGTCACATAGCAAACGTGATTATGTTGTAAGTAGAGGACCCCGAGCTCACCTGTCATACTGCCGACATCCTTCTGGTAAGCTGCCCAAACCCCGCTGACACAAGGCTGTTCCTAACAGAGAAGATGTCAGCGCTAACATTTCCTGCTCCTTCGATAGCATGCCGCTGCTTCTGGAAGACGCCTGTCCAGTTAGCGCCAGTGCCATGTGGCGCTTATGGCGGATGTTTCATTTCTCAGGCATTTTACATTCTTGTGCTGCATTTATTCCACATCCACCCCCCATCTCACAGCGTCTATTAATGCTCTTTCCAGCATTCTTTACATGTGTTCAGCGCTTTGTCAATTAAGCATCCAGGTTTTGACTCTACAATTTAAAAGAATGAAAACGGAGTCCAGGAGAGTAACACAGATAATCAGAAGGTTATGAAATAAGATGAGGAAGAAAAGGTGGAAGAAACAGATTATTTAGCTTTGAAAGGAGAATAATAGTGTTTGAGCATCTCCCAAAACACTCATTTGACCATGGTCTCTTGGCTTTTTTTACAGAAAAAAAATATTGAAGATTTTTCCCTCATTTATTTTGTGGGTGGAGAGGGTAGGAAATAAGGAGAGTATGATAAAGGGAAGGCAGTTCCCATCTAGGTTCTAGAAGCCTTGGGAACAGAGTTTAAGTAGCAGGAAAGGAAAAGCGCATTCATGTGCAGTTGGGGTTGAGAATATGGAACTTCTGGGCCCATAAAATGAAATCACCTAACTTCCCTAAATCACGGTTGCTTCCCTAAAATGTTGCAACTTGTTTAAAAGCAGAGCTCCCTACCTTTCTCTGTGCTCATCCCCTCCTGAGAGTGGAGAACAATTGCATTAACAATGACAGCCATACTGGACCATCCTTTTAGCAGCATGAAAATGGTAAATTCATGGGTTTTGCATTTAAATCCCCAGAATAATATCTGGTACAGAGAGGCTTCTCAATAAAACTTTGTTGCCTTGGATGGAGTTTCCAGACTTCCCAGTTTTTGAATGAGATTAAGAAAGATACTAAACTTTTGAACCAGTGTGCCTTCAGGAGCAGATGGTAAATCCAAGACCTGGATATCTGGAATGGGTAGAAAGTGGTGGAGGTAGAGAAAGCCATTGCAAATTTCTAATACAGAATCTAAGTTTAGGACAATATGTTTTCAATTTTATAAAGAAAATGATTGAAGCTTGAAAACACCCAGAAAATTAGAGGGGTTGGTTTTCTATGTCAGTAATTTCCAAGGAACGAAAGTGGCACCATCAAGTTTCCTTTAACATAGCCCAGTCCATGGTGACAAAGCGAAGTGAGGTACTCTTTGACTAGGGTAACCTGTTGTTATGATTTCGATTGTGTCCCCCAAGAAGAGGCTGAAATCCTCATACCCAGGACCTGTGAATGTGATCTTACTTGGAAATAGGGTCTTTGCAGATGATCAAGTGAAAGATGAGGTCATTAAGGTAGGCCCTAATCCAATATGATTGTTGTCCTTATAAAAGGGGGAAATTTGGGCTGAGCACGGTGGCTCGTGCCTATAATCCCAGCACTTTGGGAGGCCGAAGCAGGAGGATCACCCAAGTTCAGGAGTTTGAGACCAGCCTGGCCAACACGGTGAAACCCCATCTCTACTAAAAATGTAAAAATTAGCCAGGTGTGGTGGCATGCACCTGTCATCCCAGCTCCTGGGGAGGCTGAGGCAGGAGAATCACTTGAACCTGGGAGGCAGAGGCTGCAGTGAGCAGCAGTAAGCCAAGATCATGCCACCTCACTCTAGCCTGGGCAACAGAACATGACTCTGTCTCAAAAAAATAAATAAAATAAAATAAATGGGGGAAATTTGGACACAGAAACAGGAAGAATGCCAGGTAAAGACTGGAGCTATGCTGCCGCAAGCCAAGCAATGCCAGATTGCCAGGAAGATACCAGAAGCTAGGAGGGAAGCTTGGAACAGATTCTATTGTGCCTCATAGAGGCAAACAACTCTGACAACACCTTTCTTGAGATTTTTGGCTTCTGGCCTGCAGAACTGTGAGACAATGAAGTTCTTTTGCTTAAGTCACACAGTATGTGATATTTGTTACCGCAGCCCTGGAAAACTAATACATCTGAATAAGTGACTCAATCTCTACGTTACTCAGCAACTATGACCCTGGCCATGGGTCTAAGCTTCAGTACTGGGGCTTCTCTCTCTTCACATTGTGGCTAAATATTTTATGTTTTCCAAGTTTTAGAGGTTGACAGAAACCCTTCCTTTTCTCCCCACTCCCCATCTCACACTGAGTCGCTCTTTCAGGGCTGGGTATTTATTTACTAAAAGTTCTAGATAGCAATAGATTTTATTGTCCAAATGCAAACTTCTCTTTGCCATCTCCTTATTTGGAAACAGCCACCAATATGACCACTGATGGAAGGTTATCAGTTTGGCATTCCAGCCTCCAGATGTCTTTCTGGGGCATAGGATTGCATCTGTTAGAGAAGAAGGAACTAAGTGACATCATGACTTTTCCTCACGGAAGTTACTTGGGGGCAAACAAATTGTTCTGCTTTTCTCCTGATGCATTTTAAACTAAGTCATCCTTTTGTTTTACCAACAGCAAAAACAAACATTTTTCAAAAACTGAAGTCAATCAAAGAGGAGTAGTATAAAAAGGAAAATGTAAGTTCGTTGTCTTTTTTCTTTATATGTTTATGCATAATTATTTTATATTTTTCTGTAAGACTAGCCAGAGACAAATTGTTGAAGGAAAGTTTGTGTTTTCCCAACTATTGACTCCATCTTTTGTTTGCTGTAATCTCAAGACACTTTCCCTTTGTGCCTGCGGTGGCTGCTACGTGTTTGTTACTTCCCATCATCACACCACTCAGACTTCAATTTGTTACCATAAGGGTTTAGGGCTTTGCCCACTGGGGCCCTGGAAGCTATCTGCAGCCTTCTCCCTGCTATTGGATCAATTAGGCAAATTTTCCTATGCCACACATAGCCAGAGCCCAGTTAAAATGCCCATCTCCTTAAGAAAGTCTTTCATCATGGCAATATTAGGCCACATGGTGACCTCAGAGAAGGTGGCCCTTGCCCATGTGGCTTGAGCTAAGTTTACCGCTGGGTGGCCCTGCCCACATTGTTCAGTGGGGTAAACCACAGGCAGCCTTTCCCCCATGTAAGGACCACTCCTTTTGCCCACTACAGTCTGTTTTCCTGGAACTCGAACCTGGTGAAGGCCCCACAGGCTGTACGAGCCTAGCCACGAATATCTTCTTTCTTGATTTTGTTTTTCCTGCCTCAATGTCTACTCACCCTTGAAAAGAGCAGCCAGGTGGCAGCAATCATGTACTCAATACCTTTGCATGCCCTGGGCCCCGTAGCTGTCCAAACACAGATGTTTACGGCCTGGCTTGTCCATTTTGTTTTGGTAAACCCAAGCATCATTTAAAGCTGAACTCACATGTGATGTTGAGGCTGGCAAAGACAGCTACTTATGTGGCTAATTATATATTCCCCTCTCTGCCTTACCCACAGAGCCCGTTTTAGTTCAGGGAAGCAATAGGCCCAGAAAACAAAGCTCTCTTATATGTAGGAGTGGTCAGTGATATAATTCTGACCAATGAGATGAAAGTAAAACTCTACTGGGTGACGATGCTAGGAAAGTTATTGTTTTCTTGTTAAAAAGGAACAGTCTCAGCACTCAGTTTCTTTCTCTCTTTCCTCATGTTCCTGCTAACTTTGCAGATGTGCTGTCTGGAGCAGCACTGTTTGATAGAACTCTCTGCAATGATGGAAATGCGCTCCATTGGCACTGTCTACAGAGCAGCCACTAGTCCCTGTGTCTGTGGAGCACTTTAAATGTGGCTAGTGTGACTGGGGAGCAGAATTTTTTATTTAATTTTATTGAAGTAGTTTATACTTGATCTTAGCCAAAAGACCGAGAAGCAATTATTGAAGTAATTTAAACTTAAATAACTACATGTGGCAAACGCTCCGTGTTGAACAGTGTAAGGAACTACAGCATCCATCTTTCAAGTAAGAGAATGAAAGCAATGCTCTTCAGGGTGGCAGCCTGGAAAGGCGAGAGAAGCCCATAGGTCCTCGAGTCAGTGTGGCAGCTGTGCAGCCCTGGAGTGCTTGGTAGGCAAGAAAAACAGACCCTGATTTAGTTATGCTACTGGTGTTGAGTTTCTGTTCAATGCAGCTGTATGTGATCACAGCAAGTACTTTGTCCGAAATGTTCAGTTACTCAAGTGCAACCTGTGGGAGAGCCAGTTTTTGAAGAAAGTTGGATAATACAATAATGACACCATGTAAGACTTTCCCTTGGTTGAGGGCATTTGGTGTTTGATTAGTGGAATCTTTCTTCCCTAACCTGCTTTTTGGACTCGCTTGTTTGTCTAGCCACGTATACAGTACATGTGCATGGTGGCAAAGTGCTTGGGCACTGCAATCAGACTCCTGGGTTTGCACCCCAGCTCCGCTGATTGACATGTGGGCTGGGGGAAGCCACATCAGTTTTATATGCTTTGGTTTTCTCACCTGGAAATTGAGGACAATCATGTGCTCTCTTGTTAGGGTTATCATGGGATGAAGATGAGGCCATGTCAAGTAGAGTGCTGCGTATGGAGCCTGGAGCAAGGTAAGCACCCAAGAATGTGAGCTGCTATTATAGTGGTCATGATTTTTGAGCCCGTAGACAGAACTACTTATTTAGATCAGAGCATCCAAAAATGAATTTCCTCGAACATCAAAAGAGCCAGGACCAGAACCCTGGCCTCTGACCTCACAGATTAATGCCTTTTTCTAGCATTTCCCCTGGATAGACTGGGAAATATTGCACCACAAAATCTATACTCTTTCGATCCTGCGAGTACTCATATTCTAATGACATCACCTTTCCATGCTACTTTTTCTTTTAATTAAGGGAAAGTGTTTCATTTTGTTCATATTTCTGATCTTTAGCTTGTCTGTTGCCAAATAGCTCTATGGAAAGAGAACGAGGGCTTTGAAGGCAAACAGGTTATATCTTAGCTCTACTGATAATGGCTTTCTGACCTGTGCAAAGTAGTTAGTTTCTCTGCACCTCCTTTTCTTCATCTCTAATGTAAGAATAATAGGAGGGTTGTGAGGATCACATTGAGTGGGCTGTCATATACAAGGTAACTAGCGAGGTGGGCAGTTAGAAATGTGGGCTCTCTTCCCTTTCCTCTTGAGAAACTCAATTCTAAACAGCTTTTTCCAAGAGAGAAAGCATCTTGATAGCAGTTATTTCTGGCTGGAGTAGAGTCAGCAGGCTCTAGCTATCATATCATAGCTGTCATCATAGAATATTAGGCTCAGAATGGGCCTACGAGATTTTTTTAGTTGAAACCTTCTGTGTTGATGAGAAAACTTTGACCCAGTGAGGTCAGGGACTCTGAATCTTAGAGCTATAAGAGACTTGAATAGTCAGTCCCTCTAATTCAACTTGCCTCAACGTTCCTGTAGAACATACCGCATTATAAAGTTTAAGGCATTTAATGGTATTTCATCATTTAAGATATTTCGTCTAAGAATACTTATCCCTACTCTATGGATATGGGAATTTGAATAAATATGGGAATCAAGAGTTTTCAGAAATGAGGATGGTCTTTTTTTCTTTTCTTTTCTTTTTTTTGAGACAGAATCTCACTCTTTCTCCCAGGTTGAAGTGCGGTGGTGTGATCTTGGCACACTGCAACCTCTGCCTCCTGGGTTCAAGGGATTCTTGTGTCTCAGCCTCCTGAGCAGCTGGGATTACAGGCATGAACCACCACACCCAGCTAATTTTTGTATTTTTAGTACAGACAGGATTTCACCATGTTGGCCAGGCTGGTCTCAAACTCCCAACTTCAAGTGATCTGCCTGCCTCGGCCTCCCATAGTGCTGGGATTACATGCGTGAGCCACTGCTCCTACCGGGGATGACCTTTTGAGAACACTTTTAAGAACCACAAGGAGATACAAGTGGTAGGAAAGGGCTCTGTATTTGGCAGAAAGACTACCACCTACCATGGTGACTGGCAATCAAGTTGTAGTACTGCATTTACTAAAGTGTGACCTTGGACAGGTCACTTAAAATTCTCTTATCCTGTGTTCTTTAACTCAAAATGAGGACATTCTAATGCCCACTTTCAAGCATGGGCCTATGTATCAGATGAGGTCACATACATGGAAGCTCTGTAAGGTGTACACTGCTCTAATAGCGCAAAGGTTATACCACTTCCTAATAGACATAATTACAATGCTCTCTCCAGTGGATTTAAACCTTTCCACAGTGCTGTGCCTAGGTACATGTGAGAGCAGTAGGGAACCCCTAAGACTCACCTCATCCTGTGTGTACTTTTGGCCCCTCTTAATTGAACTGTAGAAAACTGGCATTGTAAGCTTAGACACATCTCCATTTCCAGATGTACAGAGTCCAAGGCTCTTACACAAATTGCACATTTCCTTTGTATTTCAAGAGTCTTAGATCACAACAGATCAGTTTCTGAAGGGAACTCTGTTGGTGAAGAATAATCTGTGAACTTGCTGGTGATTGGCTCTCACATTACAAGAGTTAGTGGTTAAAACTGACTTGGAGGGTTTCTCAGTACTGATCTGGGAATGCTTTCTGCAAAATACTATTGCATCTCCCTTCAGCCCCAGAACTTCTGGCTGCCACGTTTTGTCTGATCCCTCTGATGTATTTAATCCCAAGTGTGACATAATGACATCACCAAGTGAACTCTTTTTAATTAACTGGCTGAGGGTAAACATAATTGAACTCAACTGTTTCATATTTTGAAGGGTGTGTACTTCTGTTTCTGCATGATTGTACTGGGGCAAGTGAGTTCTAAATACAAACAGATCGTTCTGTGTCCTGGTTTACATCTTTGCTTTACATTACCTCATGCGACTTCAGTTATATTTTAGAACAGAATAAATGTAAGTTCATGCGCATAAATACACAATGTAGATAGATGTACATATATATTAGTTCTTATGCTAAAATGATGCTTCTAACAATGATAAAAATATACCTGTGTAAGAAAAACCAAACATATAGTTACCTGCTGCCCCATGGTTAACTTTGGCTTTAGGTAAGAAATTGGGTCCCAAACTGCTTTTAGAATTAAAACTTGGAATTTTTTTCCCAGTCAGTGATTACTTAAAACTGAGAAAACAAAGCAGTCGAAAAATAAATGATTTATCAGGATCATATGGGAATAGAAGCAGAATTAGAACTCATGGGACCAGAATTTCTAAGTAGTTCTATTGTTTCCTGAGCCAAGAAAGGATACTTGGGTAGTTTGTCAAGGTCTTCATTTAGTATCTCAGAAAATAAGAATTTTCCCATTTTAGAAACTTGTATCTTAACAACCTGGTATTTATCTGTTTTATGTATTTATTTTTTCGTTTCACTTCTTGTTGTCTACCATTTCCTCCTTACATGATAGTTCTCCAGTCATACTTTGTTGAGTGACAAATTTGCTAAATGCACAGATTTTTATCTACCTTATCTTATTAACAGTAAATATTACAACTGACCTAGTATATGTTGAAATCTGGAAATCAATTATTCCAAGAAAACTTTTCATTAACTTACTTAGCAATCTGTGGGTTATCTAAATCAGGTGAATCAAATGAGATGAAAACTAACTCAGTTTGTGAATTGATTGACATTGCCCTTTGTGTCTTAAAATGACAACTGTCTCTGAGGCTGGACAGCCACTTTCTCACTATTTGTAATGTCATATGCACTAGCTTTAAGCTCCTTTTCCTGTAGGGAGCATATTCCTTGTAAAAGGAAATACAGGAAAATGAAGAAGCAGAAACCCTAAGCCAAGACCTGCTATTCTCACCCCACATTTACGTCCCACTTGTCAACTATAGTAAGACATTCCATTGGTAGCCCCAGGTGAACCATAATTCTTTACCTCTCCCATATTGACATTGGGCTTGGCCCATGTGGCTTGCTTTGGCCAATTTGCAAGTTTCATGCAAGCAGAAACTTGATACACACTTGCACTTTGGCACGCTCCCCCTTGGAACTGTAGACCACTGTGCTGTAAGGAAGCCCAGGCTAGCCTCATGTAGAAGCCACATGAAGAAGAAACAAGGCCTCAAACATATAGCCCCTGTGAAGTCATTTGAGTTATCCCAGCTGAACTACAGAGATTGTGAAACAGAGATGAGCTATCTCTACCATTTCCTGCTCCAATTTTCACATGCAGAATTGTGAACAAAAGCAATTTGTGTTGTCTGCAGTGGTTTTTATTAAGCAGTAGATAATAGGCAGGAGTTGGTATAGATTATGGTTCAGGGCATGGAAGCCTGACTCTGGAGCCTCATACTTGAGCCTGAACCCTAGCTCTGTCACTAACTTGCTCTGCAGTCTTGGTTTCCTCAGTTTCCCTAGTTGCAAGAATGAAAATAATACTAGTGCCTAACTACTTCATGGGTTGCTGTGAACATTGTGGGGGTTAATATATGTCAAAGCACTTGGGATAGCACTTGGCACAGAGCATACGCTGGAAATATATTAGCTGTTCTATTTCTCAATCCAGCCTTCCAGTGAGGTCAGATCAGTCAGAGGGCAGCATCAGCAGGCAGTTAGGAGCTACTGGTCAGGACTGAGACGCAGGAAAACAGATCAATTCCCTGATAACTGGCTCACTGTGCAGAATCACAGGAATCAGTGTGCTAGAAGGGCTGTAAAGAAGGGCTGTGATTTTTCCAACTCCTTTCTTTTCTGGAGTCTGTTATCACTGAAAGAGAAGACTCAGTTAATGCTGAATAGAAGCTGAATGCCTTGTATCTAGTTTTGGGCTTGCCCTAATGGTTCTGATATTCCTCCAATTAGTTTCACAATGTTGAGTAAGTGTCACTTAATCTCTGTGGACTTCAGTGCCACATCTGTTAAAGGAGACAGGACTGCAGAGTTTGCTGACCTCAGAGTTTCTTGCAGCTCTTTCTTAAATGAAATGATGATATTTCAAATGTCAGCCCATGAAGGAGGTATCTAGGGGCAGATGAGCACTCGTTTTCCTTCACCAACACCAAAGACTGACTACAAAGTCCATTCCCCACCCCAGGACCAGTTTGGGAGCAACATAAAGAGCTGCCTCTCATTTCCCAGCACTTACTCCTGCCCTAGCTGCCCTCAAATTCTACTTCAGCAGGATTGTCACCTTCTTACCTGCAATTGGGACTTGTTGATCATTTTATTCACAGGGCTCATCACTTACTAAGCCCTCAGTAAATATTTGGCAAAAGAACAGAGGAAATTACCCAACATTGTCCAGAAGAAAAAGTTCTTTGACTCTTACTTTATCCTCTTGTCATCTTACTAACTCAGGAGGAAGAAGGTGCTGGGAGGAAGAGTGAGCAGCCCTTGAGGAGGCAATAGGGCAATAAGAAACTGGAATATATGCCTCTAGAACTTTGAATTAAGTGTAAATTGTTTTACAATTCTTCAGAATGTCCCAGCTATCTGCAGGTTCAAGGAAAAGTCCTGATACTCTTCAATTACAGTGGCAAAGTTTGGTGAAAGCTCATTATGAAGTATCCTGCAGACATGATTACCTCGATTTAAAGATTAACTCAAACTATAAAAATCCCAGAAGAAAACCTAGAAAGTACTTTTCTTGATATTGGCCTTGGCAAAGAATTTATGGCTAGATTCTCAAAAGCAATTGCAACAAAACCAAAAATTGATAAGTGGGACCTAATTAAACTAAAGAGCTTCTGCACAGCAAGAGAAATTATCCAGGAAGTAAACAGACAACTTACAGAATGGGAGAAAATATTCACAAACTATGAATCCAGCAAAGGTCTAACTAATATCCAGAATCTATAATGAACTTAAATCAGCAAGCAAAAAATAAATAACCCCGTTAAAAAGTGGGCAAAGGACATGAACAGATACTTCTCAAAAGAAGATATACAAGCAGCCAATAAACATATGAAAAAATGCTCAACATCACTAATCATCAGAGAAATGCAAATTGAAACCACAATGAGATGCCCTCTCACACCAGTCAGAATGACTTTTGTTAATAAAGTCAAAAAATAACAGATGTTCGCAAGGCCGTGGAAAAGGGGGACACTTACACACTCTTGGTGGGAATGTAAGTTCGTCTAGGTATAGAGGAAAGCAGTTTGGAGATTTCTCAACAAACTAAGAGTTGAGTTACCTTTTAACTCAGCAATCCCATTACTAGGTATATACCCAAAGGAAAATAAGTTGGTCTACCCAAAAGACACCCACACTTACATGTTCAATGCAGCACTATTCATAGTAGCAAAGACAAGGAATCAAACATGGTGCTCATCAACGGTGAATTAGATTAATACAATGCGGTACATATATACCATGGAATACTATGCAGTAATAAAAAGAATTAAATTATGTCCATTTCAGCAACATGTATGCAGCTGGAGGCCATTTCCTAAGCAAACGAATGCAGAAACAAACAAAAAAACCAAATACTGCATGTTCTCGCTTATCAGTGGGAGCAAAACTAAGTTATAGCTTATTCAAGAAGATGGCTTTTATTTTGAATTATTCAGTGTTTATGATTCTACAGTCTAATTTATTCTCTATGGGTAAATTTTTCATGTCACTTGCCATTTTGGAGATCTAGCATTCCAAGTCACTGAGGCAGGATGGTAAGATATGTAATGAAGGAACACAGACCTGATGACACACTCAGTGTTTCACACCTTGTGCTCTTGTTACTAACACCATCTATACCATCTATGAATTTGCTACTCTGAGGGGCTGTAGGGTTTTTGCTGAGATTTATTCTGACAATGTGAAGCATAAGAGTTGAAAAATTTATAAAATGAGCATATGTGAAACTATGAATAAACTCTGGAAACCTTTTCTACTTAAATAAAATCCAGGGTCTTTTTGTTTCTGTTTATTCTGTATGAGAATATGCATGCCTTGAAATTAAGACCTAATGCAACATAAATAACCTGAGATGCTTCCTTGATCTTCTCCTATTTGGTTAGCTAGTCAATATCCTATTTTCCAAGCTTGCTACGTAAAGAGCATTATGTGTGCTTTGGGAGTAGGGGATTCAGTGTAATTCCTTTCTTCTGTGTATTGAGAATATATCACACGTAAAGCAGAGTATTTTGTATTGTGATAGATCATTCTATGTTCAAAGAAATTGACAATGACTTCGAACACTGGCAGCTCAAGCATGTGTGAGCAGAGCCTTGATCTCAACAGACAGAGGTGTGATGTGGTTCAGCCTGAGCAGGGGCATAGGGGAGGGAAATGCAATGTGTTCAGTGACTGGTGTGGTGGGCCTGGAGTTTTGAGGTCATGGGGACCAAGGAGGAAGGGAGAGAGGATAAGGTGATCAGCTGACAAAGTAGATGGCATCCTGGATGACGATTTGGGACGTTTGATCTGTAACTTAGGGATCGAACTTGGGGGATCAAAAATGGGGAGAAACCGAAAGTTGTAACAGAGAGTGAAATGATTTTTTTTTTTTTTTTTGGAGAGAAGCAACAGAAAGAAGAAAGTAGAGGGAGGAAGAAGGAGATGAGAAAGGGGATGAGAAAAGGGGTGACAGGGAAAGGGATGGGGAAGGAAGGAAAATAAGAAAATAAAAGATTTGTCCCAGTTTTCAATCTCTGTGGAGGTGTTTGCGGTGTCACAGAAAACTCACTTTGGGGAAAAAAAAAGCCTTAGAAATGAGTCTAGAGTGAGAGTTTGCAGGCCTTTCCAGTCTGACTCTGTCTCCGGTCTGCTGGTGTCGGTCCGGTTGGTATGTTTGGCCACAAAGATGGGCAAGTCTGGTTCAGACCATTGTGGGGCTTCTGAAGGCTCACTCATTCTGTATATGTCCCTGGCTTTGAGCGGAGGGGCTCTGGTCTGGCCTCCAAAGTCCAGGAACTGCTTTCCTGTGGTTCCATCTACACTGGATTTTTAGGTCCTGGCCTGAAACTGATCTGGTTCCCTAGAGATCACTGTCACTGTTGGGACAGACAATAACACTTTTGAGACAGACAACAGCAGACAATGAAAACCTTTGAAAATTGCTTGTCAGGCCTCACAAGGCCAAGTTAGCAATTTTCAAACTTTTTCAGTTTGTTTTTTTAGCAGCAGAATGGATCCTTTAAACAAATACTTTTTGGAAAAAGCTAGACATGTTAAACTGGCAGGCATGGAACTACTATCGTTGAAAGCAGAGGGGAGCCTCATTAGCCTTGCCTCCCGGGACCCCTCAGGTGTTCTGAGCCCAGAGAGTTCCGTGGAGCACGGTTTGAATACCCTGTTCTAGGCCTGGCCTTGCCAGAATCAGTTTTGTGGCCAGGGCTGAGCTGGGGCCAAGTTAAGCTCCTGGGGGATTTGGTATCAGGGAAAGGAGATGGTGTCTACATGAGGTTAACTGAGCTGAGGGTGGAAAGCTGGTGGTAAGGTTTTGGAAGAAAAGATGGCTGCAGAGCCGTTTTCCATGTTCCTAGTATTTGTGTTGGGTATCATTTGAAAATACAGCAAAACGCTGTTGTGAAACTCTGGTGTTTATTGACCTATTTCTTCTGTCAAACCTATTGTTTCCATATGGAAATTCCTTCCCTATACTTCCTAGGAAACGTGTTTTCTGAATCCCTGAAAAATGTGTTGAGAAATTGGAGGAAAAAGAAAAAAGGGCGTTCTCTGAGAAATTAAAGCTTAACAATCCACACAGAGATACTACTGAATAGAAGCAATTCACTGATAGCATATTGAAAACAAGAGCAGAAAACATGAACACATGGATTGCGAGGTTTGGATTGGCATATCTAGAAACATGGTTAGAAGCACAGAGGAGAGAAATATCACCATTTTATGAATAAACCAGCCTTGCTTGTAGCTGAGGTCATTATGAATATGTGTTTATGAACCTCTCTGCTGCTAATGGTAACTCATTCTTGCAAGTAAAACAAACATTAATAAATTTGTATGTACAGTGTACTTTATACAACCCTTATGAGTGGTATTCCAAGAAATAATGAGTTTTGGAAGCAGATTGAGACCTTAAATTAGCAGGTTAGACTGTGATTCTATTTAGTGCTAACTCCCAAGTTTGTTGGGAGATCTGAATGTTATTTGAATACTACCCAATAGTATTTGCTGCTGTTTTCCCACGTTTGAATATTTTCTATAAGTTACAGTTTTCGTAAATTCTGCTAAAGTTAATATTTCTCATTAGCTAAATAAATTTTTAGATATGCATGATGATGAATAAAGTGTTTGAGAAATGTTACAAGTTTTGCTTTGTTTTGTTTTCTTTGAGATAGAGTCTTGATCTGTCTCCCAGGCTGGAGTGCAGCGGCATGATCTCGACTCACTGCAACCTCCACCTCCCAGGTTCAAGTGATTCTCCTGCCTCAGCCTCCCAAGTAGCTGGGACTATAGGCGTCTGCTACTACACTCAGCTAATTTCTGTGTTTTTAGCAGAGATGAGGTTTCACCGTGTTATCCAGTGTGGTCTCGAACTCCTGACCTCAAGTGATCCATCTGCCTTGGCCTCCCAAAATGCTGGGATTACAGGTGTGAGCCATCTTGCCAGACACAAGTATTTTGAGAATAGTTTCTGATTTGAAAAATTCCTGAGAATATTCAGGAATTTTGATTGTGTAGCCTGAATTTTTATTAATAGCTGTTAGGAATTTGGAAGCACTGCCTGGTCCAACCTCTAGCCTTGAGGCAACCCTCATTTAAGTGATCTCATATTGTCAAGATGAATCTCAACCTGATTTACGCTGTGACCATGATTCAGCAAATGTTTCCCTTTAAGACTAACCTGAAGCTAGTGCAAGCGTTCACAGCTGACTTCAGAAATAAGGGTCTTTCAACTACTAAAAATGGAGAGTTGTAAGTTTTCTGCTGAAGAGTGAATGAATTATTTAATACATCTTTCTAAAGCTTTCATTGCAAATAAACTCCCAGAGTCACTTGGGAAGTGTTTATATTTAGCTGAGTGTAACGGAGGGGCACACACATACAGGTGTGCCATGTGGGTAGAGTCAGACAATCTTCTCTCCATATGAAGTAAGAAAAGCAACGTTGCTTCTTTTTATCCTCTTTGAGTCACAGCATGGAGTTTAAACATGTAAATGGTGAACCTAAGAACATTGTGAGCGTTGAGTTGACTTATCCTTTTTATTTGATTGTAATGTTTATATTTGCAGCAGAACATTTATCATGCCATTGCTTTAGAATGATTTTAAACCATAGATTTGTTAAAGGCTTTTTACTAAATAGATTTTAGTTTGATCATAAAGGAATTTTGTTTCCTGAAGTCTCATTTGTCTAGAAGGAACATCACTTATTTATACTTCGCATTTTGTGATCAAACAATGGAGGGGAGGTGAATGCTGGAATTATTGCACTACTTATAATCAATGTTTGACTATCACTGACTATGGTCTTCAAAAATATATTGGCTTCTCTGTGTTATAGCTGGGAGAGAAGCTGTGTTGACTTTTGCCTCTGACAGAAAAGGGAGGAAATTTCTATGATCCAAGTCGGTGTTTAGATTTCGTGGAAAGGACGATCTTACAAATAAATTAGGCTGGGTGTGGTGGCTCATACCTGTAATCCCAGCACTTTGGGAAGCTGAGACGAGCAGAGTTCAAGATCAGCTTGGTCAATGTGGCAAAACCCTGTCTCTACTAAAAATACAAAAATTAGCTGGGAGTGGTGGTGCATGCCTATAGTCCCAGCTACTCGGGAGGCTGACACAGAATTGCTTGAACCTGGGAGGCAGAGGTTGCAGTGAGCTTAGATCGCACCACTGCACTCCAGTTTGGGCGACAGAGCAAGGCTCTGTCTACAAAAAAAAAAAAAAAAAAAAATGAACTGAAACTCTTCATTTATGTGATTTTTAACACAATCAATCTAATATACTGTCAAAATTTATAATAATACTACTTGTCTAGTTAAGACCATGTCAGTGTATAATATAATATGAGATTTAGGTTGTGTTAGCTCCTTATGTAACAGCCAATAATTAAATTTTTAGAGGATAATTGTCACGAATAAAGTCAACCAAAGATTTTGTCTCCATATGAGAAATTCTTATAAGGCAGAGTTGATAAATAAATTTTTTTTTCACAACCTTGTTCACTATCACAAAGCAATAAAATAATGGTATTCTTAATTGCTGTTTATTTGAAAGTATTGCTATCTTTAAGAACTATATTTCACATAATTAAATATATATTACCTATTATGATATAGCCTTTTGGAACAAAATTCAATATTGTGTCATCTTCAAAAGACCAAAATGAGGATTACAGGTGGATTCTGAGCCAGGAGTAATGGTGTGAGGTTATTTTTTGTGACAGACTTTAAGTTCCTTATGCACTGATGGAAAAGCCTTAGGTCTTCCTTGGAGCAAAGTTGAGGAACTGAGAAAGAGTGAGAAATCCTTTCCATGTGGTTTGGGAGAACACACTGTTATCTGGACTTGAATAGATGCCATGGACCAAATTGGATTCAGTCTGTTTTCCTCATGTTGGGTGTGTGGTGGGATTAAATTTATAATAACAAATTTTTTGAAAAAAACAAAGATTATAGGTTTCAGATCGACAGGTAACTAATTTTTAAAAAAGGACATTACCTGACTTGTGTGGTTATACAAAAACAAAAACGTGCACTGTATGTTAAAGACAGTAGTCAGCCACCTTTATTCCTGCTGGGAAATCGGGAGTTGTAAATCATTAGAGAGAGAGAGAAATTCATGTAGGCAGAGCAGACAAGAAATAAAAATACTTTTATTTTCCCATTGTAGTGAGGAAATAATCCAATTAGAAATAATGAAAGTATGAGATTTTAAATCAGAAGGGACCAGAAGAACTCATTTAATCCGTGATTCTAGGAAGTTGCCTTGCAGAAAGAGGGGAGGGGTTGTATTTTCTAGGACCCATGTAGGGGTTGGGGAGACCAGGAGAGAGGAGAATATGCCTTTTCAATCCGGGTATGGGCTCCATAGAGCTCCCCATGTCCACAATGAAAGGCAACTGCTTCATTTTGGAGGCTGACAGGAGCATTGATGGCGCTGGCCTCAGGTGCTTGTGTATCTAGAAAGAGGAGCCCTAAGTCACGTCCTAGGAGAACCAGGCACCAGCACCCCACACTTACAGGCCTGAATCTCTCAAGTCAGCTTCAGCTGGTGGTGAGTCCAAGTGGAGTGTCAGATTGGGAAGTCAGCAAAAATGTGGCAAAAGGGTAAAGGAAATTTGAATGCCCTTTCTCTTTTTATATGCCAGAAGGTGATTTTAGTTTCTTTAAAGGAGAAAATGGCAGGAATAGTCAAAAAGATCAACATGAAAATATTTTAATAATGCTATATATGATTTAAATTAATAGCCAAGATCAAGATTTCAGGGGTAGGGATATTTTTTCAATGAAATGCTGAAGAAAGTTCTCATGTTGTTTTGTCTGCAAACTCACATAATTCTTTCACTAGGAATTATAAAAAGAGAAGAAGATTTTAAAAAATATTTGTTAGGTAATAGAGACCCCTAAAATATTCATCAGACATCTATGGCTTACTTTTATAACATGAACCAGACCCACCCTCTTGATTGCAAAATTAGAGTTGGCATTTTTTCCCCCTCAGTCAGGCACTGCACGGATTAATCTCAAATTAAATATAACAGTCAAAGTGGCAAACTGATTACCTTAGCTTTCTCTCTCAATGCTCCCAAGTGATAAGAAAATATTTGCTCACTTTAAAGTTAGAGTGACTGTGAGAAAGGGTCCCCAAAGTATAGTGTCTTAAGAGTGAGTGACGTGAACCAAAGCTTTCATGATCTGCACTGATGAGTAGCTAAATTCATGCAGCCACTCAGAGACTTCAGTGCCCGTCTCCCCAACCCTTTTAATTTGCTCCTTCATCCCATGGGAGCATTAAATTTGTCTACTAAATCAAAGGTGGGACACAGGAATGTTCACATCCCAGCTAATGGGAAGGAGAAAAGACAGAAAACAAAAATCCAAGGCAAGAATTTTTCTTCTAAGCAAGTGAGGCCTCTGTTGCACACATCACTTTTGTTCATGTCCTATTGGTGAGTACTTAGTCTCATTAGTCTTATAGACACACCCGGCTACAAAAGAGGTCAGGAAATGTAGTCTCTACCAGGGGGACTGTGTGCCCAGGAAAAAAAGAATAGGTCACAATGATTGAGACTTTGTTGTCATTGTCCTCAATGTGAGGTGGCTTCGGAGGAAAGAAAAATGTTTTTCCCATATCAATAATAAATTACAATTAATTCAGGTGTGATCATCTTATAATTATTCTCTGAAGATCAGCATGGTCTTCTACTTTTCCAGCTTCTCTAGGATAGTTGGACTTAGCTACGACTGACTACGAACACAACAGAAAAACAACAACAACAGAAAACCTCAAAAGAAGCAAATTTGAAGGCATGTTTGAGTTTCCCATTCCTTAGAGAGGAAAGTAACCTAGTAGAAGCAACCTTCAGTGTGCAATCAGAGGTGTGACTATTCAGATCCAGCCTGGTAATTCAATAAGTGACTCTGGGTGAGTCTCACTTCACTTAGCTGCTCCTCATTTGCAATGAAGGGATTGAATTGGATCAATTTTGGCTTTAAAGACCTCATTTAATCTTAAAAAGATGTCATACACTCCCCCATGAAAATACTTGGGCTTTTAGAATCTGTTAATTGAAAAAACACAAATGAGAAAACACTACAAATAATCTAGTAGCGCTTTTAAATAAATAGTAGAATATTATTATTTATTCACCCTTCATATAATGTTAGATGGGCATTTAGTTTTGAGGATGCTATGGCCCCAGATTAAAAACACTGCAGCAGATGTTTCAAAATGTTTGATGCTTTAAAAGTCTTCAACTTTGAGTTCTTCTTCATAGGAGGCTTAGGAGTGATACTAGGGAAAGTGTAAGAGAGTCATGCAAAGGGCATGAATAATGTTCAAGTGGGCTCTGCCCCAGGTCCCCAAGGCTCCAAATTGAATCTTGTACATACAGGGAAGCAGCCTTGCTGCCCAGCCTGCTGCGAGCTTGAGGATGCAGAGTGCAGTTTGTTTGCTGATTCTGGGCGGAGTGTGGGGAGGAAGAGGGAAAGAAGCCATCACACTCAATATGAAACCTCCTCGTTTCCTATTGGAAATCGTTTATCCTTTGCTCTGTGAAAAGTCCATGGATAAGATCTAATTTCTTAATCAATTATTTATAGCACAGTTAAACTGGTTCCCTTCTTCCCATTTTAATTTTTCTGAAATTATTTTCATTGACTTCAACAAAAGTTTGATTCATTGTTTAGTTGTTTTTGTTTCTCTTCCACTCCCTTTGGACCATAACAAATCTTACAGATAATCATTTCTGCCTTTGTGAATTATCTGTTATGGCCACTATTTTTTCCAAGTCTAATTTTATATGTCAAATTTTGCAGATCCCAATTTTGAAGAGATTTAATTCTTCCATTAATTTAAGTCCACACTATTTTTACCCTGTGCATTTTAACCACTTGTTGATTGTTGTTTTGTTTTGTTGGCTTTTTATTTTTAACAGGTTTGTTGAGGTATAATTTATATACAAATAATTGTACATATTTAATGTGTATTATTGAACTTAGACATATGCAAAACATATGGTACCATCACCGCAATCAAGATAATGGATATATCCAACACTTCTCAAAGTTTCCTCATGTCTTTTTGTTTTGGTCTTATTTTTTTTTTCTGTGTGTGTGTTTGGCAATAACACTTAACATGAGATCTTAAACTAACAAATCTTAAGTCCACAATTTCATATTTTTAACTATAAGGACTATATTGTACAGTAGACCTCTAGAATTTATTCATCTAGCATAACTGAAACTTTATATACATTGAATAACAAACTCCCCAATTCCTCCACCCCGACTACTAGCACCTGGGAACCACTATTGCATTATTCTTTGAGTCTAAGAGTTTGACTATCATATATATCTCATATAAGTGGCATCAAGCAGCATTTGTTCTTCTGTGACTGGCTTATTTCACTTAGTACAATGTCCTTCAGGCACATCTATGTTATTGCAAATGACAAGAGTGCCTTCTTTTTTAAGACTGGATAATATTTTGTTGTATGTATATACAATTTTTTTATCCATTCATCTGTTGGATACTTGGGTAATTTTCATATCTTGGTTATTGTGAATACTGCTGCAATAAACATGGGAATGTAGATATCTCTTCAAGTTCCTAATTTCACTTCTTTTGGGTATATGCCCAGAAATGAGATTGCTGGATCATTTTGTATGATTCTTGCTTGGAAAATTGGCCTTGTTTTTGATATTTCTATGAACTCTTTATTTTCAATTTGTTAGTTTCTAATGTCTTTAACAAAGTGTGGTTCTTTATTGAATATTTTAATCTATTTTCCTGTGTAGTTTTAGCCTTTGTCAACTTTATAGCATTCAGTATGAATTGGGAAATTTTTGCACCCAAAGCAAAGCTCATTGGTAGGACAGAGGCAGAAGATCAGGCTATGTGGTAGGATTTACACACTACAGACAAATAGTGATGTCTAAATAGGAGGAAAAGGCCTTCCTTGGTACAGTCTTACATAATCACAATCTGTCTTGGACCAATCTGTCTTGTCCTGCTAAATATAAATAGGAAGCATTTCCTTTAAAATCTGGAAGAAGAAAATGATGCACACTATTGTGACTATTATTTGTTTTTCTGAAACAGGGAGTAGCAAGTGTATGACTGGTGTGGTAAGATCATGGGTTTGAAATACCTGTGAGACACGGATGTGGGAGAAGTGAAGGTGTCTGGGATGTATATCCTAGAGCTTGAGAAAGGGGCCTGGAACAGAGATAAACAATAGAAAAGTTTAGATACAGAACTGGTAAGTGAAACCCTGAGTGTAGACGAGATCACTTAGAAGGAGCATAGATCCGAAAGGGGAAAGGGCGTAGGATGGAAACCCAAGGAATTCAACGTAGATGGTCAGACAGAGGAGGGGACCCTGAAGGGACTGTGGAAATGGAGGCAGAGTAGGTAGGAGGGAATTGGGATAAGTTGGTGTCACAGAGGAAAAGAAAAAAAAGATTTCAAAAGAGGAGTAGCTGTCAGCAATGTTAGAAGTTGCTGAGTGGTCAAGAAATAAGAGGATTGAAAAGCATCCAGTGGGACACGGACACAGGGAGGGGAGCATCACACACTGGGGTCTGTTGGGGGGAAATAGGGGAGGGACAGCAGGGGGTGGGGAGGTGGGGAGAGAGAGCATGGGGAGAAATGCCAGAAATAGGTGAAGGGGAGGAAGGCAGCAAATCACACTGCCACATGTGTACCTATGCAACAATTTTGCATGTTCTGCACATGTACCCCAAAACCTAAAATACAATTAAAAAAAAAAGAAATTAAGCCAAAATTGCCCTATCAGGCAAATAAATATTTGATATGAAAAAAAAAAACCCTAAAATTATCCATACATCATGGCCCAGAAACCTGCATCTAAGAATATGTGCTCCTAAAAGGAACTGAAACTGGGGTGAAAGGCTTACCTATGTTTTTGCATTGCTAAAAAACCCCCCAAAAACCTAGAATGTTCAACCTCAGAAATATTTTTAAATCACTTTATGTAGCAACAAAAATCTTATTTTTAAAAAGTATTTAATGGTTTGTGAAATGGATATAAACACACTAAAATACTAATAGTGTCTCAGAGTTGGGATTACCTAAAACTGCATTTTCTTCCTCATGCTTTTCTGTGTTTTCTAAAATTTTCTTTAATGAGCATATGTAATTTTACAGTCAGGGGAAACATTATTTAGATAGCTTTTTTTTTTCCTTAAAGTGGCTAGGGGATATATTCTTGCTGACCAGGCACAATAAGCTTTAATTAGGTTCTTTCTGGCAGGATAAAAACAGGACCCAAGCCACTGAGAGAAGGATTGAGGCCAAGAAATTGGACTGTCAATTCACATAGCACATAATTTCTAATGCTCGACTCAGAGGGAGGGACAGCTGGAATTCTTATGGTATTTTTGTTCTACCTGCTCTACTCTGTCTCCTGGCTTTGTCTTCTGTCTGTTTGAGGAGTGTTTTGCTAGTTGTTCTGCAGGGAGAGAAGGGCAGCTTCATGCCTCACCAACTGTCACTTACAACTGAAATCTCCACTTATCTACCAAATCTTCAGAATACAAACAAAAGAGTTCTAAGGGTAATGAAAATGCAGCAGTCTGAGGTAGCAAAGTTGTGTTGGTCGGAGTTGGTGTTCAAAAAGTACAACCAAAGATTTTCAGAGTTGGGGGCAGGAGAGTGGGAAATGAGAAATGTTCTCCTGTATTGTTACAGCATAATGATGAATTGCTTTTGCTTTTCCAAAACCAGACTTGAGCTCCTCTGTTCACCTCTATTATCTGCTGCTGGTCTCCAAAGGCATATTACCATATTAATTCATTGTGTTACACAATTTGGTCAACTAAATGAGCTTACCTTATGCCCTCTTAATGGCACTGCTTTTAATGTTGGCTTCGTGGGCTACATTTAACAAAACAGATGCGTCAAGGAAATGTATTTAAACTCAATTTGGTTTTAAAATGTCTTATGGTCTCTCTAATGAGCCAGGTACCAAAAAAAAAAGGTGTTTCAGGCAACACACTGTGATAAATGTAGGGCCTAAATGCTAAAGTATCCCCAGTGCCCAGGGTGATCAGATGTGTTCTGGAAAGGAAGTCATGTACTACATATGTGCCATTACTAGATCTGAAGCCTAATCCATTCTATGTGGAAAGGGTATAACACATTATTTAGAGGAGTTGTCCTGCTTGTGAGACTGGTGTTTAATTGCATGTCATAAACACTGCTATCCCACTGACTTAGTGAGACAGCTTGAAGAAAAAATATGTAATAAAGGGATGAATGGTGAAAGACCTATGGCATTAGTTCATATTTGCAATGTAAGCCTTACAGAATATTAGAAATGTAGGTTTAGAGTCTTATACACCTGGGTTGGAATTCTTATCACTTTATTAGCTGAGTAATTGGGAGAGGTACAATTCACTTATCTGGACTTCAGTTTCCTGGTCTGTAAGTGGAGACAATAATGCCAACACCTAGAATTGTGATGTCTAGAAATAAACTAGGGATAGTGCTTGGCAGGTAGTAGCATTCAATGAAGTACATGTATAGTGTGCGTGTGTTTGTGTGTATGTGGGTGATCTTCATACTATCTTTAAATCATTGATTTATCTACCTTCTAAAAATGACTTGATTTTCTTGGATTATTAAACCAATAACTAAACTTACATTTTCCATTCTTTTCATAGTCCTTTGTTGGCTTCATAAATACAGAATGGACTGGCCCCAGAAAGGCCTATCTGATTATTTCTCCCCATGTGATGATCAGGATGGATTGCTGGCCAGTGCGGCAGCTCCAGCAATTACCCTGGTCTTAAGGGCAGCCAAGACCATTAGTCTGGTCTTACAATATCCTGATCCAGTGGCTACATATTGACAAAACTAATGACCAGTGCTTGGAAAAATAGCAAACATTAATGTTCCTTCTTGGATGACATGATCATATTTTCCCATGAAAGACTATGATAGCCAAAGTACATTTCACCACATTTTCTCTATTAATTGTGACTTCTAGCAGTGGCTAGAGGACAAATTATTTTTTAGGTGATGACAGAGAAAAAGCAACTTACATTTTCAACCTTTTTTTTCACCACTTCTCCCCCATTAAACATAATATCCAGGTAGTTGGCTCTCCTCTCCGTCCTCCAGTCAGCTGAGGCGTAGTGCCTAGCTCTGCACTGTTACCATGGCACTCACTGACCAGCGATGTCTGCATATTTACACATTCCAGGTTTTGTGCTAGGGGCTGCATTATCTGATGATGAACAACACAGTTGCTGTCCTGAAGGCGCTTACAGACTAGGAGCAAGCCATTACTTTTTACTAGAATTCTTCTCACCTCTTTATATGCCATTGTAACTCATGTCCATCTCTTATAGTGCAGACAAATTCTTGTCTCTTCAGCATATTGTTGGGAAGTTATATTAGTGAATCTCTATGGGAGGCAATTGGGTGATCTCTAATAAAATGTACATGCCGTTTAACCTAAGAATTTCATTTCAAAGTACTAATCTTATACATATGTTGCACATGCATAAAATACCATAACCACAATGATATTCATTTTCAGGACTGTTTGTAACAGGAAGATACTGAAAAGCATCTAAATGTGTATCAGTGGTTGAATAAATTATGGCCTATACATACAATATAAATGTATAGCACCAATATAAATAATGAGTCTCTATTTACTGATAAGAAGTGATGTCCAAGATATATTGTTAAATGAAAAAATATCGAAAAGTACATTAGATGCAAGCTGTCTAAAGAAAAACATAATATTTATGGTTGTAAATGCACAGAAAATCCCTGGGAGGATCCAGTAGAATTGTTGCCTGTGGTTGCCCCTGGGAAGGGAGGCTGGACACTTACAGGATGAGAGAGGGAAGAAGAATGACTTTTCACTTTTGGCCTTTTGACCTTTAAAATTTTGTAACTTGTTCATATACTACCAATTCAAAATAATAAATCACATTTAATTGTAAAACGTTATGACTAAAAAAAAAAAACCAAATAAGCAAACAAATGACCCTGTTGACATTTTCTGTAGGGATTATGTCCTTCCTTCCATAGTAGGCATAGTGGCAATTTGTACTGGAATCTGTCATGCCCTGCCAAGATAGCTCTTATACTGTGGAACCATCTACAATTGTAGGTTTGTTATTATGTTAATGAGGGGTCTACACAGTATAGCGTGGATGGAATTCAGCATAGATGGTATCTCTGCTCCTGGACCATCCATGGGTGGCTCAGTGGAAGAGAAAGGTCCTCACTAGTGTTAAATAAAATTATGAGAGATCATTGTTATGGACTGAGCTGCTAAACTAGTCCCTGACAGATCAACCCAAAATGGAGCCACTCATACTAAGTCTCCACATTATCAGACCAAAATCTAAGCTGTTTACTTGTAAGATCTCAACTTGTGAGAAATCAGGAGAAAGATGATAGCCAAATCCCTACACAGGCCATGTTAGAAGTTGCACAACAACTAGTCAAAAAAAGGGACCCAATCAACTTTAGCTGGCATGATAAGGATGTCTCTTAGGCTTTAACCCACACAGGGAAGGTAACCAGATGTAACCTGCTGTTAACCAATTCAGTTTTTGCACTATGTTATTTCCTTGCTCCTGTTCAAGCTACTTGCTAAAAACAGACTTCTCAGCCATGCCCAGTGGAGCACCTCTGTCTGTTTTGTAGACTGGTTGCTGCCTGGTTCCTGACTTGCTAATAAAAGCCAATTAACTGTCTAAAACACAATTTGTTGAAATTTTGTTGGTTGATGCTAGGAAGTAGCAGAGAGGGCAGCAATGTGGTATCTCAGCATAATTGATGCCTGGGGCTCCCTCCAAAGGCCCTATGTAGTTGCAAGATGATCAAGGCTTCCCCTGGAAGGCAACAGAATTTCTATTTGGGAAAAGAATTATGATTATCTTTTCCAGAGCAAATGTTTTTAGTCAGAAAAATATCTTAGTAAACTGCATCAGGGATGGAAGATGATGGTCTGAGAGCATGGAATGGGAAGAGATCTCGAAGAAATAGCAAAACAGCTTTGCAGAGAAAATAACTAGGAATTTGGAAGTAAAAAGCAAAAGAGAGGGGAGACAGAGAAGACAATGAAGGAATCCTGGAACTGAGTGGCCTCGGAGGAGGCTGTAATGTAGAGAAAAGCAACCAATGAGAAATTACTGGGGCTAGGGTGACTGAGCAGGGATGGTTCTTGAGAACAGAAATATCTATTACTATATTTTCAATTCCTTTTGCTCCTATGAGATAAGTGCCATTTGTTACTCCGAATGTTCAGTAAAATGTGCTGGTATACATCAAATGCTTTATGCCAGTGGGCTGTGGGGCAATCCAGGAAAAGGACTAGGCTTTGTGGCTAGATTGGTGAGACTGTGGGTGCGAAGCAGCAGCAGGGAACTATGAATGAGGATCTGGCTGCAATAGGACTCATGGACCATGAAGATACAGCCTCTGGGAAGTTACAGGGGGATACAGAAGCTGTGTAATTCTTCAAGAAAGTTGATAGGAGCCTTGTCTATCACAATTTTACAAAAATCTCAAAGGATTGGATGATTTCAGTTGTGCATATTGCAATGTGCAAAATTCCAGGTGGAAAAGAAAATCAGTCATTTGGAAGCCTGTTTGAGACCTGCAGGCATTTAGAAACATTCAGGCAATTGACTGCATTTTCCGCCATCTATGACAAGATCAAGCATTGTAGGGAAACGGCCTGGAATCATGTCATTGCCTCTGGCTAGATCTGTGCTTCACCCAACAGAGAATTCCCTGACATCTTACACAAACCATTGTGGGGAATAAGAATAAACTTATTCTGAATTGGTTCTTGCTTTTTGCCAGTGCCTCTTTCATAGGCCACAGCACCATGTTGAAATTCTCGACACTACATTTTGTAGAACTTTGCAAAGTACACATTGGCATCTGCCTACATGTTTTGCTGAATTGAGTATTTGAACTGCTAAATGTGGTATAAGATACAACAATCAACGAAAATATGTTTTAAGTTCTTCCATTGCTTTCCCTATATTTCCCCAGAGTCTTGCACGGCCTTGATATAACTGCAATCTGTAAATACCAGCCCTACCCCTACTTTCAACAGTGCCATTCATCCGAGAATCCCAAAGCGTGTTTTAATAACGGACTCATTAATCCTCATAACACTCCTTCATTTGACACATGTAACTCTCACTACATGATATGTTGCTACTTACTCTGGATTTAATTTAACAGGTTTTTCCCCGTTGTGGATAGTCATTTACATTGACCTCATTTTAGTTGAGTTATTGCTCAGATTTGAGCAAGTTTGAATGGCCTCATCCCAGAATGACATCTTGTGGCAGATAGAAGCAAACCATCTGAAGAAGCAATTATTATAATTTTTTTTAAGGAGAAGCTTCAGCAACAAATGGCCCTATAAATAAACAACTGGATTTTAATCATGGGTGAAGAGAATGAGACATCTTGTCATTTTACAAAATGTGAAGTTGAATGAATTTAAGAATTCACAGGAGGGAGGAAACAAAAGCTTTTGCTCAGACTGGGAGATCCAGGGTGGCAAGAGCCTAACCTTTTCTCAAAGAAGTTTGTTTTTCACATTTCCTCTTCCTAAACCTGCCATCTTTGATTTCTTTTCTTTCCGTGGTCAGATATCAAGACAGTTTTCTGGAGTTTTCCAAGTCCCAGGCAGCAGTAGCAGAGCCCAAACCAGGAGTGGAATAAGGTAAGGTGTCCAAGAAAGTGTGGTTAGTAAAACAGACTTTGTAGATGGGCTGAAGTATCCACTGATTTAAGAAAACAGACAAGTCCAAGGAGGAAATGCATACAAGGCAGAGTTGGTAGCCAAAGAGGAGTATGAGATTGACAAGGCGGTAGCACTTTGCAACTAGAGAGTATGGGGGAAACTTCAGTCAAATTTTCATGAGCAGCATTCGTCTGGGACTGTGTGTCTACCCAATTGTTATGGTTTGGATTTGTTTCCCTGCTCCAATCTCATGTTGAATTGGAGGAGAGGCCTGATGGGAGGTGATTGGATCATGGGGACAGATTTGCCCCTTGCTGTTCTCATGATAGTGAGTGAGTTATCACAAGATCTGACGTTTTAAATGTGTGTAGCACTTCCCCCTTCACTCTCTTTCCTGCAGCCATGGTATGATGTGCTTGCTACTCCTTAGCCTTCCCCCATAATTGTGTTTCCTGAGGCCTCCCAGTCATGCTTCCTGTTAAGCTTGTGGAACTGTGAGTCAATGAAACCTCTTTCTTCATAAATTACCCAGTCTCAAGTAGTTCTTTATAGCAGTGTGAAAATGGACTAATATATCAATGGATAGTCCTCCATCATTTTTAAAAGCATGGCACTCCAAACCAGACATCTCATAAGCTGACTCCTCCCTGCAGCTTCAGCTATACTTTTTTTTTTTTTTTTTGAGATGGAGTCTTGCTCTGTCACCCAGGCTGGAGTGCAGTGGCATGATCTTGGCTCACTGCAACCTCCGCCTCCTGGATTTAAAGCAATTCTCCTGCCTCAGCCTCCTAAGTAGCTGGGACTACAGGTGCATACCACCATGCCTGGCTAATTTTTTTGTACTTTTAGTAGAATTGGGGTTTCACAATATTGGCCAGGCTGGTCTTGAATTCCTGATCTCAAGTGATCCAGCCGCCTCACCCTCCCAAAGTACTGGGATAACAGGCGTGAGCCACCACGATTGGCAACTATAGTTCTATGTAGTCAACTCTCAAATATCTCATACTGGCCTCTATCTCATTGTCTTAGAGCAGTGATTCCCAGACCTAAAGCTCCTTTTAAAAATACATATTTTGTAATGTCCTTTTCATTATCATGAAATTCATAAATAAGATAAATTACCTAAATACATACTTAAAATAAAATGCTTTAACTATTTTATAAAAAAGAAAGAAAATAATGCAGTGTGTATTTCAGTATGCAAATACTTTGGGCACAACTTCACTAGAACACAAAATGAAACGTGAGATGTTTGCATCTTATCAAAAAATCACAGGGCCGAGACAACTACAGTGGCAGGCAATACAGGTGAACTATATCAACAACTCAAATGTCTGATTAGTGTTGCCATTGGTGGTGTGATTTTATGAAATGGTCAACAGTTTTGGTCAAGTTTTAAAACAAGCATCACATGATTTACCATTGGCTTGCATGATAGTTGCATTCCTGGATGTGGGTGTACATTAGAACATATGAAAGTATGTTGTGTTTCTATAGAAAATAATTTCTTGGAAATGAAAAAAATATTTTTTTGTTTCTGAAAAAATGGATGTTGGCTTAGATAATTAAATATTTCCCGCATCAGAAAAACAAAGTTCTTGAACTTTTTGGTCTTAGCACCTCTTTACACTCAAAGATTGTTGAGAGCCTTCTAAAAGGTTTGTTTATGCGGATTGTATTGATATTTACTGTACTGGAAATCAAAACTGAAATTTTAACATATTTATTATCTTTAAAAATAATTCCATTACATGTTGACATAGTGTTTTTATTTAAAATTATCTGTATCTTCCTAAACAGAAGATAATTTGATCAGAAGAGTGGCATTGTTTTACATTTTTGGAAATCGCTCTAATGGTTGGCTTAATTAAAGAAACCTAAATTCTGTTATCCATTTCTGTATTTATTCTGTTGTCATATGGCATTTTGCTTGAAATGTTTGAAGAAAATCCAAGCTCATCCAGGGATATAGTTGGAAAATGCGGGAGTACATAATAGATGTTTCAGGTAAGATAGATATTATTTGATAACATAAAAACCTAACAAGTGATAGTTTCTTAAATGTCAGTTGCAATGTTGAATTGGAAACCGTATCAGTGAACATTTTGTACTCTGTTATATTAAAATCCATTGGTTTATCTTGTACTTTGAGTGGCTCTTTTAACATGCATGATTTTGTAACAGCGCATGTCGGTTATTTGTAAAGTATTGGCTCACTGAGTTATACAGATCTTCCAAATGTTGACACATTTCATTATACAATATCAGTAAATCACATTAGTTAATACTGTCACTCATCTCATCAGAAAGGTCTTTTAATGTTGAGAAGCTGCCAAGCTCACGGTGGTAGGTACGAATTTCCATAATTCAAATTTTTTCTCTGATGCTTCAATTTTATCATTGGCAACAAGTACTTTAATTCTTTTCTTGGAAATAATTTCTCAGAATGAAAAAAATATTTGTTGTTTCTGAGAAAGTGGTCTACAAGATATGCCTCTGAATAATCATAATACTTATGCCACTTATTTTTTTCAAATAAAAAATGGTGATTCATGAAAAAAGAGGCTAGCTCAGTTTGCAATTGAAACAAAATTATATTTTGATATGCAGCATTTTGCCAGACAGAATATTAAGAAGGTATGTACTCAAGTGTGAGATTCAGTGAAGTTAATTTTATTGCTTCATCAAGGACATTCTTAACTGAAACTGGAAGGCTTTGTTGTCAATTTTGTTTAACTGTAAGTGCATAGTAGTGAATAATACAATAACCACTGGCATAGTTCAGTTGAGTGCTGCTGCCTTGATTAATGCTAAAGCATCAACATTTTCACTTACCATTTCTTTTTGTCTCGTCACTGGAGACATCAACTCAATGAAAAAGGCACATGATGTCATGGCCTTTCTGCAAAAATGGTTTTGACCTTGAATTATCCTTGAGAAGGACTCAGGGACCTCCAGGGATTCCTAGACTCCACTTTGAGAATCAGTGTCCTACTCGAGTATCTTGAGGGGCATGCATAGTACAATTTATTGTTGTGTTTATACTACACCTACTGCAACGGATTAATATCTCTAGTTCCCATCCTCTAACCTCAGGAGAGCCCTCCAAATGATTTTGACAATCAAAAATGTTCCCTCGGCATTTCCCCAATACTGCCTAGGGGTCAGTGTAGCCATTTGAAAAATACCTCTCTAGAAGTCCTGATCTGTGTTACCAACTTGATCAGGAAACTTTTCACATGAATTCTGGTCTGCACTCAACTATGTACCAACAAAACTCATCACCTCCAGATAGATGGAAAGTCTACCTTTTACAAATGAAGAAACTGAGGCACGAGAAAGAGAAATGACTCCAAAGTCATAAGTATTAAAGTGACTATTTTTAAATAATGGTCCATTCCATCATCTTTCAGACATTTAATACATTTTCTCATTTATTTTTTAGATATTTCCAGCCTTGTTTTGCAACCTATAAAAATGAGACTCAGAGATGAATGGCTTCCCAGAGTTTACAAAACTAGTAAATGGCCGAATAAAGACCTTCCATCCAGGTCTCTTGGTTACAAATGCTGTGCTTTTTCCTCCTGGCCACTAGTGACCCTCTCTTCTCTGGTTCTCCTCATGCAAATCCAATTAGGTGCCAAGACCTTCAGATTTTTACCTTCATCAAATTTTTCACTGAATATTCACTCTGCATTTTCACTGCCGCTCTGTAGTTTGGGTTCTCATTTCATCTTATTTTGACTTACTGTCCTTAAGCAGGCATTCTTTTTTTGCCCTGTTCTTTCTTTCATTCATCCTGAATGCTTTCCTCATGCTAAAGTCATGGATTGGAGAAGGACACCTCTTCCATCCACATCTCTCTCCAGGAAGGCAAATGGTCTTTGAGCTCATTTTAAGAAAACCTGAATATATCACATTCATTTATAGACCATTTTATTTCCCTCCTTTAATTGTTTCCTGACCTCTGACTATCCAAATCATTTTGAGAATGTAGACATGGATTAATAAGCTCTAGAAATATCCCGACACGGTAAAAACCAAAGATGAGAAAGGGCTGGTATGGTGTTGGGATAAATGTAACACCCTCTTGGTTTCGCTTCAGAAGACTTAAAAAGAAATCTTTAAATGTCCTTCAGAAAGAATTGCCTTAAGGCCTAGAGAGAAGAAGGAACTCCTAATGCCAATTTGACTCTTTGAGCTGTTCCAGGGACCTACACAAGCCCTTAGCTCCAGTTATAGGACAATGTGGTTTTAGAAATGTATGGGATTTATAGCTTTAAAAATGCCATAAAATCAGGAATTTAAATCCCTTCTGATTTATGCCTGGCTTGTCAAAGGCTTCAGCACTTTTAGAGATGCTGAATCTCTTAGTATAGTTCCAAAGCATGAGCTGTGTCCTGCTTTTCAGCCGATTGTTATTAACGATGGTTGCCTTTAACCCTTTAGTGGCACTCAGCTGTAATCTTTAAACTTGGTGCATTCCTGCTTTGGGAGGTGTTATAAATTTCATGATCTCAAAAATATTATAATAGGTACATTCTCTGACTTTTTAAGCCAACGTTTCTGAGACTGGTTACTTGGTACGGAGGCTTAAGTATCCTTTATCGGTGCCTGCACCTCTGAGCTGCTTTCTTGTTGATGCTGAAAGTGTACAGTCCATCCTTACTAATAGTTCTTTATCAGAGAAGAGACAAATGCAAGAGCACTCATTTGTTGTCTGTATTTGTGGTTGCTTATTATGGATCCTGGAGCATTTGGTGCGGAAAACTGGGCCCTCCTCCCCCACATGGTTACTGTAAGTGATTTAAATCAATCCCTTTTATGCAGCAGTGGGTACAGGAAGCACAATATGCAGTCACTAAATATGCCATTTAAATTCTTCTCAGGCAAAGGTTAAAAGAAAGGTGGGGGGAGGAGCCCGGAGAGCAGATTGCCGAGGTAGCTGTATTCAAATATTTTTGATAAGTTTCTAAGATACATGTCTCTTTTGCTGAAGCAAATGCATTCATGTCTGAAAAGAAAACAAACGGGGAAAATGTTAGCTCTTGTGCTGGTGAGCTCATGAGAAATGTCAAAAGAGTTGTTTGTGCACAGCTTCAAATATCAGGGTTTCTTTATTGTGGAGCTTTGATGCTCAGAATCAGGCGGAACGTTTCCATGACAACTAATAGATGTTATGTTTATTTACTGAGCGGCATGGAATGACAATGTCAGCAAGTGACATTTTAGTTTCTCCTCTTTTTTTCCCCAGTAAGGATTTGTTTTGTTAATGAAAACGGCAACATCTTCCATGTTATTTGTCAGAACGCCTATGGCAAAAGTAAACAGCAGTTTAATCTGATTTAGTTATTCCCTGAAACATACTTTAAAGACCTATCCCTTTATGGGCCTTGGACAGTGTTTACAGTGGGCAGTTGCTGGTGAGAAGATGGTTGGCAAAATAAAAAGCACATTTCAGGTTTTATTCACTTGAAAATGATCTAATAACTGCATTCTGGGTTGTCTAAATTTATGGAGATTTCATTAATGTCCTCTAAATTTCAGGTGACCTTGTTTATGCTCCTACTGATACATTTGTACAAAGGGTGTGTTAAAACTTGTAAGAAGACCACAACCTCAGCAGACCCAAGAGATGAGGTTGCAGGGTGCGCTGGACAGATCCTCACTGGTCGTAATGATATATTCCACACCGTTATCTTTCTGTGGCTTGTCTGCCCTCTAAATTATCTGCAGTTGCTTTTTAATGCTGAACTGGCTTCCTCCTACTACCAGCTGGTGTGTGCTCAAGGGATATAAACCAATGTTAGCATTTGCTTTAAGAAAACGCACTTAGGAAGGCAAGCGCCTGGTGGGAGTGGGGGGTGGATATTCATATGATGTGTGCTAAAGCAGAGAATTGGCGTTTCTCTTAGTCCCTGTTTTGTATTATCTCTGCTGCTGCTCCGATTAATTTGAACAATTGAAACTTGAGATACTTTGGGCTTTTGAGGAAAGAACTCCAACTGCTGTAGGAAGCAAAGTCGATGTGTGACTATTAGGAGGTGTTCTAAGTATTATTTCCAGAAAACATACTTCCCCCATCTTCTGAATGGGAGAAGTATGTTTTCTGGAAGTAATACTTTGTCTCAGGTAGAAATTGGCTTATCTCAGAAGAGTTCCATTGCTTCATTAAACTTATCTATTGCAGGCCTGTTTCTCATGCTAGAATGTAAGCTGCTTGAAGGCAGGGATTGTGTCTTCCTTATCTTTGTATCCACAGCACCGAGCACAACTTGACACAGCAAGCATTCAAGAAAGCTTTGTGGAATCAACAGATAATGAATGAGTGAATGATCACAATCCAGCTTGTACCATCTCAGCCCCTGGGTGGAATCAGGCATTCCTCCTGATCATGCAGTCATGGCAGTGCTCCTCACGTGGTCCTGTTGTTGGCTTCTAGTTCTGTGGAATGAATGTATGAATGAGTGTCCACTTCAGGATAGAAGCTGACATTTCTCAAGGGTGTGCTCCCCTGTTTTGCAGCATACACACCCACATGCGCATGCACACAGCAAATAATACAGTGGAAAAGTAACAAAGGAAAGAAGCAGATTCTCATGAGACCATATCTAGCACAGAGGAGAATGTGGGAGATTAGGAAGAACATTGTATATCTGAAAAACTGGGATTTTCTGTCACTAGTCACAGTATCTTTGGGTCTCAGCAACTTCAATTCTAAAATGAGGGGTTTAGACCAGAGATATTTTTCCCAAATTTTGTTCCAGTGGACACCAATGTCTACAAGGTGTTAATAGCCCTCTGACACAACCAAAAGAAACCAAACATCATGTCAAACTAAATTAACCAGTAATACCTGGCATCCCATAAGTCTGAGAGGTCTCAGGAAATATGTGGCTTCTGTTCTCCAATGTCTTCTGTGACTATGCAACCAGGCAACCTCCCAGAGGAAGCCTGTTGTAGTGTATTTGTGCTGCTACAGCAAAATACCAGAGACCGAGTAATTTGTAAAGAACGGAAATGTTTTTCTCACAGTTCTGGAGGCTGGAAAGTCCAAGATCAAGGTGCAGGCATCTTTTTTTTTTTTTTCTGATAAGGGCCTTCCTGCTGCATCCTCACATAGCAGAAGGAAGAAGGGCAAATCAGAGCAATGCTACACAAATTCTCTTTTATGAGAAGAAGCCCTCATGGCCTAGACACCTCCGAAAGACCCCTCCTCTTAACTCTATCACATTGGCAACACCTGAATTTTGGAGAGGAGCTGTTCAAACCATTGCAAAGCCCATGTGCAAAAGCACTACTGTTTTCCAAACATATTTGATAATTAATCACTTTGCTGAAGGACACCTCTAGATTTCCATGAAACACTGGGTCCTGGGCTAGTGATTCTTTCCCCAGGGGAAAACAAGCTTGAGGTGATGGAAATTCTGAGTTAAACTCTTACTTTGTTGCGTTACTTAGTCACATTTAAAAAACTCATTATATTTTGCCAACATAATAGAAAAAAAGTATAGATTTAGAAAACTGAGGTAATATAGATAATTAATAAGAAAAACTCTGTATCACTCACTTGTGGTTTGCCTACGCTTATCATAGTCCCCACTGATAATTATCAGGCTACTAATCCTCCATAAGGGCAGACTGAGTCAGGCTTGGAAAATATGTGAGTTCTGCAACATCTTCTAGGTTTGCCCAGTCAGGAGGTTTGTCCAGTGGCTTTCTACAAGTAGAAGCCCATGGGATATTCCGGTGTGAAGATCTCAGAGGAGGAGGAGAAAAGGATTAGTCTGTCAATCTTCTATTGCCACAAGACTTCCTCATCTCTGCTTCTGATACACTCTTTTCAGGTTTATTATCAAACACAGTAATAATTAATCACTGTCCATAGAGGAAAATATGCCCAGGATACAAATACATGGAATCTGGGGGGAAAAGGGGAAGGAGAGGAAGGTAACTGTATTTATTGAGTAGCTACTATATGCTAAGCTTTATGCTAAGCATTTTGCAACTACACTGGAAAGTGCCAGAATCATTATTCCCTTTTCATATAAGTAACCTGAAGTTCATGGTGACATGAGGGTCATTGGCTAATAAGGGGCAGAACCTAGATTCAAATCCTGATGCTTATGACATCAAAGTGTATGAGTTTTCTATTTTTTTCTGGTGAGGGGAGAGGATAAAACCTAGTGAGAGTTAACACTAGCAACCATCAACAATGCTTCACTAAGTCGGAGGCAATAGGCAAGAGGAGAAGGCATCATGGGTTTGGTTGTCAGAGATGGAATCAAACAAGATGTGGGATTTGAGCTGATTTTTTTAGAAGCAAAAGTATTTAGAGGCACACTTGGAATCCTGATTAAACAAAAAGCCACACATGACTTCTGGTGCTTTGCAGATTTGGGACCACATGGCAATCTTAGAAAGAAGTGAGAGGGCTTGAGAGCCAAGTGCAGGGTTATCCCAGGCACATCACAGCCTGCAGAAACTCGTGGTCCTCAGGACATGGCCAAATTATAGACCTTCCTGGGTTCCCTGAAGTTGCTGCGATGGGTTATTTCTACTTGAGCTATCAGTGGCAGATTTCATGATCTGCCCTTTGTAGTGGCTCAAATAAGGTCATTACACAGTGAAAAAGAAAAACATGGAAGTTTAGTTGGAAATGGGCAAGAAGACAGAATATTGTCAAGAAAATTCTAGTAATCATGCGTTTTGGTCCCTTCTGCTTTCTTGCGTGAACTGTCTTCTAAATTACTCCGAATGGACCCTAACCATGGCTGGTCTTCCACTTAATATAGCTGCAAAGGACTGGTGAATGCTGTGGAATTCTGTCTGCCTTTGAAATTAATATTGGTTTTATGTTTCCACATGCAACATCAGCAGGTTTTGGTTAAGTCTAATTGCTGTCCCCTGAGCAGCGCCTGTTCATTTTTCTTTTGTAGTGCTTAGGGGCATTCTTCTGTGGCATTATTCCAGTGATCAGAGTGTCACCTCAATAATGATACATTAAATCTTTGAGTTAGTTGTACAGCATTTGGAACCTGAGTTTTGGGTCACAAACATAATGCTTTCAAAATGTTGAGCACGTCCCACTTTAAAGAGCCCTTCTTCCCTGCATTTTTTTTGACTGGGTGTGTCTACAAATACAAATTAGTCATAGAGCTTGCTGAAAATGTGTTTTAGGATGAGTGTTTGGCATTATCTCCAACAGAGTCAAAGCTTGGAAAATGATTACCGTCATATGACTTTAGAAGTAGAAGGGGATATGTTACAGATAGTCTCATCCAGGATTTTTTAAACTGTGCCTCATGGAGTGGAAGGGACTCTCCAGAACTGCCCCAGGAAGGCTGGGCTCCAGGTTTCCATCCCACTACAAATAGGCAGCTCCTCCCCTCCCCCCACCTTTCATTCCCCGCTAGATGGAGTCTTACTCTGTTGCCCAGGGTGGAGTACAGTGGCGCAATCCCCGCTCACTGCAACCTCTGACTCCGAGGCTTAAGTGATTCTTGTGCCTCAGCCTCCCAAGTAGCTGGGATTACAGGTGAATGCCACTACACCGGGCTAATTTTTGTAGTTTTAGTAGAGATGGGGTTTTACCATATTGGCCAGGCTGGTCTCGATCTCCTGACCTCAGGTGTTTAAGCCACCTCGGCCTCCCAAAGTGCTGGGATTACAGGCGTGAGGCACCGCGCCCTGACCAGCTCCTCTCTTTATTGGAGCTCCTTGTGAGATTTCATTTGAAGAATGACTCCATGGCTATCAGAAAGTCTGGAAACCACATACCTAGTCTAAAATCTTTATTTCAGATGAGAAATGGTGAGGTCTAGAGAAGGAATATCACTTTCCTTAAGGTGGACTCTAGTAGCAAACCATGGGATGGACCTTGTTGTGCTCTCTCCTTATCACATAATTTTTCTACTCAATAATAATGTTTATCAAAGTTCAGATTTATTTGAGGCTCATGGGCTAAAATTTTAGACCTTGAAGGAAACTTACTTTTGTTATGCTATTGTCCTCAAATAATTTATTTTGTGCTATGGACATGCTAAACAAGACACATAGCAGGCTAAAATGGTGCAGGAAAATTAAAATGGTCAAAAGTACAGTAGTTGTGACCTTAACTAATTTCTTTGAACTTCAATGTGCAGGATATTGCTTTTGATTTTCAATATTATCACCACCCTTGTAAGCAGTCTTATCTGAACTACAGGGGGAGAAAACAGAAACTGCATTCTTAGATTCCCTTGCCAGGAGGTCTTGGTTAGATTTCTCCAAAGGGAGCGTTTCCAAAGGTTTGGGAAGGCGGAAGGAAGAGAGATGCTGTTTTCCTCATAGAAGCATGAGCAGACAGCTAATGTAGGATGTTACCTGTGGCTTGGTTTAGAGCATCTTCCTGAGAATAATCGACTTCTGTGCTGTAGGCAGCTGGGATCATTGGCAGTGACTTCCAACTGCAAAGCAAGTCTTTCTGAAAATGAACTACATTTGTGCTGCAGAAGCTGAGGCCTTTGGTGGTAGCTTTCCAATGATCCTGTACTTCTGGATTTCCTGAAAGTGACCTTCCTGATCTATGCTGTCTTGACTTTCCAATAGCTATGTCTCTTCTAATTCCCTGTATGAAACTCTTTTCGACTCAAAATACCAAGAACGAATTCTATTTTCTGGACTGTAGCCTAGTAGTTCCAGAAATTTTTTCCTTCAAAGGAAGTGGCATATAGGGAAGCAGGCAGGTGGCAAAATAATTGATATCTGGAGCTGGAAGAAGAAAACCGGTGTTAAGTAGTGACAAAACGCTTGGAAGGTATACCTGCACGTATTTATTCAGCCTGCAGCCTGGGGGAGATGGTGTGTATTGATTATCATTGGCTATACTTAATAAATATTACAAGAAGAGAAGAGCTCAGGAAAACACTGGCTAGATGGCAAGCAAAAATGAAAAGAAATGAAGAAATCTCAGAAATTCAGAACTTTGCAAATTAGGAAAAGTTAACCATTTCTATACTCCAGACAGCAACAGATAGGGTTTATGAAAGCCTTGAGCCACAATGGCACAGTAAAAATCATTAGTTGACTAGAAGGATTCAAGACAAAGATCAGTTTAATGGATAGATTTCCTATTCAAGCCTGAAGTGCTCAAGGTCACCACCACTAAGCTGAAGAAACAGAAATAAGGCAGATTTGAGAAGTATGTATTAGAACGATCTGAAACTGACTAGAGGCAAATAGATCAGAAGACTACTAATTTTTTCAGGGGGTTCTATTACCTATGAAACCACTAGCCCGGAAACAAACCAACAAACCAACAAACCAACAAACAAACAAACAAACACCCTTTGATTTGTCCAAAGCCTTTGATTAACTCGGGCATCTTTATCTTCTAAACATAGAAGACAGCTTCAGATATTGTTTATTCCTATGAGACCTTCCTCAAATGTGACCAAAGAGAGTGAAAAACCAAGAGGAGTCCCCAGGGGCAGAGCCAGAGGCCATGGGGATCACAGGCAGAGTTCTTCCCAAAGGATAGAAGCAGGGTGTAGGCATGGGACTTTTGCCCACCCTGGTAATGGGAGTGTAGCTTCAGATGCAGTTAGGTCATAATGTAATTTTTGGTCTTTTCAAGTAGGGGTTCCCAGATATTTTAGTGCTGGGATACAATTTCAATATCCTGATATGTCTGCAGGAAGGAGGCATTTCCTCTATTCCCATATTCATGGATAGACATTTTTGCATTTGATAGGGAAGGAATGGACCTTGGAAAAGAATTCCTTGACTTTGATGATTACAAATGAGACACAGGAGAAGAATGTGTGCACAGGGCTCCCAAGAAGGATAGAGGTTCTTTTATGGTGAGCCCTGGCTGCTGTAGGCCACCCACACTGGAGATAACTTCAGGACACTGGGCCTAGTACTGCCCTAGAGGAGCATGTGGCAGACTGTGCATTGACAGGAAGCAAAAGAAATGGGTTTAAGATACCAGCCATGGCTCGTGAGAGAAACCTGCTGCAGATCTTAGAAATATAATACTTTTATAGGTGTGGTACCTGTCACCCAAATTCCTATGATTAATGATGACTGGTGAGATTCAATAGAACTTCCACTCTAGGCATGGATTGATACTTTGTCTTTTAAAGAATGTTACAGTTATGTGTTCCTTAATAATCACACAATATTTGTTAGCTGTAAAAATTTTAGGAATATTAAAAAAGCATAAAGTAGAAAAAAATCCCAATTCCTAGCTCAGGAAATAATCACAATCCAGATTTTGCTGTAATTCTTGTCAATCCTTTAAATTCATATATGTATATTTTGAAAATAACGTTGATGTATATGGCCTCTAAAGGTACTTTGTATTAACTAGTGTAGGCTAAGTTATTCCACTGTAATGAACGATCCTCAAATCTCAGTGGTTTGTAATAAGATTATTTCTCATTTATGTTCAGGTCCATCACAGGTCAGCTCCACATTGATTTCATGACAAGTACCCAAAGTAAAGGAGCAGCATCTATTTGAAACAACCTCTTGGCAGAGAGAAAAGAGAATGTGGCAGATCATGTGCTGGCCCTAAAGCTTCTGCCTGGAGTGGTACATACATGTCATTTCTGCTTACATTTCATTTTGGAAAGTAACTCATATGGCCAAGCCTAATGTCAATGGGTAAGAAAATACATAATCCTCCTTCAGGGATGGGCAGCAAATATCTCTGAACAATAATATTTATACCACTTAACTAGTTTATTTCACACACCTTTGCAAGCACTGGAATTATTATAAAATTCATGTGATGTTGTTTTCTCCATATGAGAATATTTTGCACATCTCCTGGCTTTGGTTCTTCTCATCTTTGTTCTCATTGCCATAGAAAGGGAATGGTGGGAGATGGGTTGACGACCCTATCACCAGTGGAAACGAGCTTGTTATCAATAAAGAGCAATAGGATCTAAGGAAAATCCTAGAATTTTATAGAAGCCTAAATCTAGATGTATTGGCAGCAGAAATTTTAAATTACATTCTAAATTCAAAAACTAGCATATTCAACAGAAATCTTCAGCAAATGGTGATCCCTACGTGGCTTTTCCACTCTGAGAGAGGGACTGTTTTCTGGTGCCATGGCAACCCTTTCTAACAGCTGGTTCAAGGATCCATATGTAATCAGAGCTAGTGTTTTGGGTTCAGATGCCCACACCTACCTATCTCTGTCAGCCTCCTACCTTCTGTTCTCGAAGGCTCTGCCTAGGGGGTCAGGATGCAGCTTCGTAAATCCTGAAATCACCTGCTCATTTTCTTGGTACCCAGCTGTTCACTGAATGGTTGAAGAACAGAAGGAAAATGTCTGTTCTCCAATCCCCTGTGTGCTTAGGGCCCTTGGCTTTGTGAGCTTCACCTCCTGTGCTGGGGAGGCCATGAAGCTCAGTCACTATCCATTATGTCCTCACCATGCCCCACAGGTGTCTTACAGGAGACAGGGGATCATTCATAAAGCCCCGTGCCCCCTCCTGATGCTGCCCTTGCCCCCGGTTTTCTAATTGGCATGCTGGATGCACAGGCAGCAGGGACTATCCCTATTTTACATCTACTACATCCTCTGTGTGGCAGAGATTGAATCAGTCTCAGGTGGTAATGAATCATGCTTTTCCTTCTCTTGTAGGTGTGGTTTGACTTCCTCTGGTTTGGGCAGTCACCGGTCCCTTCTAGTTTTACACCATGTTTTGTCTTTAATGTCTCTCCTGTGTTCACTGTCCTTTTTGCCTCTTTTCCTAGTCGGTTTCAGGGGTTGTTTGCATCTATTTATGATTCAATAAAGAGTGTGCATGTTTTGCATTTCAAAAGTCACCAAACAGGCAACGCTTCTTATGGAGATGAAGGGGACTACGGTGTCTGCTAGATCAATTGACCTGACCAGAAGGCAATGGTTAACCCTCCTGTCTCCCATTTCCTTTTCTGGACTTCCCCAAAATGAACACAATTCTAAACCACCACAGTATCCTGTAGCATTTTATTTTCAGTCCTAGTCCTTTGGAGAGGCAAATTTCAATGTTGTTTTGGATTTTTTTTTAAATATACTAAAAGTTGAAGAAAGGCTGCCCAAGCCATTCGATAGGAAAGAATTTCTTGATTTGAATGCAAGCCCCAGAAAGCAGTCACAATTCCTTTCCACAGCACACACAAACAAATTTGACTTTTTTCAAATAGACATAATCTTGCTTTCAATGAATGTCATGGAAGAAGACAATTCTAATAACACCGGCTGTAAATATGGGCATTTCCTGGGTAGACAGTAAATTTCATGCAATTGTGAGTGAAGGTAGATCTGGAATAGGGTGAATGGAGTTTAAGGATTACATGAGGTTAGTCCCAATGCATTTTATGGTATTTTCACCCTGAGATTTCATTGATTCCACACACACAGTGTTGCCTAATCAAAATGAGCTAGGAAGGAGAAAGCAAACGGGAAAGCAATTTCGAAGACAAATTGTTCCTTTCCCTTAGTCAATGCTCTATTTGTGTGTCTAAAATGTGGCCTCCTGAACGCCTGGAGCTTATCTTTGGCTGCAAGACAAGCAAACACTGGGTCTGGAATCAGAAGGAAAGAAGGGGGAATAACAACAAAAAGATCTCTTGCCAGGACTGTGGAGAGACGTGGCAGAGCCAGCCTCCTGACTGGCACTGCAGGACTCTGAAGCCTGAGACAGCTGCGGAACCCGTTGCCTCTGGAGGGAGGGTTGTTTCTGCCCCTGGCTCTTGCCCTCCCTGCACACCCTGTCCTACTGAGTTCATTCTTGGCCAGTCCTCACGCAAAGGCAAGAGAGCCAGGTGCTGGGATGGAACCAGATTAGAGGCTAGAAGTACATCTCCCTTTGTGATATTAAAGCTAAGGGGGAAACGGGTGAAATAGAAAGCCTAAAGGAACCTTGATTTCATTCTGAGAGTGAACTGTGGAAGGACTAGCTTTTAAGGGAATTAGATGGCAGTTTAAAGAATGGGTTTTAAACATTGGGGTTTCCCACCTCTGCTAGTGCAACATACTCCATGTATTTGTGGATGTTTCTTGTTAGCCCCTCTTCAGCTGAACGTAGGAGAAGCGAATAGATTTGCTGCCTGTGAAAGATTGACCAAACTACCTGGCCACTCTTTTGCATAAGGACAGTACTCCAGGATTTGTGTGGCATGAAAGAAAAGGTGAAAGTGTTCAGAACACTGGAGTGAAAGAACAGGTGAAAGTGAAAGAATAGGTTTGATCTCTTTTAACCCTGTTAGTGTTGAGTAGATAGGAAATAAATCCACATAGTAAGCTGTTATAAAATGTTAAAAGCTGAAGAGCTTCCTAGTATCACTGAAGAAGTGACAGTTAGGGTTCTGACCAGTCTGGTTAGGGAATAGCTCTCTCAAAGCTCCTGCATTTTAGCTGGTCCCAAAAACTCCAGCCTAAACATTTCCAGTTGTCAACTGCTACCTCTTTCTAGTAGTTATCGACTCTTCCCAATGTGAATTAATCTATACTCTCTGATTACTCCAGTTGGCATCCTACATCTGAAACAGAACACAAATCTAAGCACCCAGGAATTCAGCTATGTTCTTAGAAGCCTGGGCAGGAGACAGTTCATTTTCTAATTTTTCTCACAGGTATTTGTAGAGGAATTAGAGGCATTGTTTTTATAGGGATAGCCCAGAAAGCCTGAATTATTGATGTGAGATTAACGTCAGCTACGTTAAAAAGCTCCAAGGACAAAGTAAAAAAAAATCATTTGAATATTAATATATGTGCAGTAAGTATATATAAGACAAAATGATATAGAGAGACATATTTTAGATCAAACTAAGGGTATCTTCTAATAACAGAGCTTTTCCAGGATTAAATGAACTGACCTGGCTGACAGTCAAAGTATTCAAGCAAAAGGTAGAAAATTGTTTGTTCATTATTAACTAGTTCCAGGTATAAAAACAACAATGAGTATTTTTACTTCATTAACTAGGAGTTCATAATCTGTGAGGTTCCACATGTGAATGTAAAATTATTATGTATCTGCATATTTTCTGTGGAGAGGTTTTTCTTTTGTTCCTTTGTTTTCAATCATAATCTCTTGTACATGATAAACCAATTAACTAGCTCCAACTCTCCATGTAAAGCTTCCAGTTAGGGCTTTTGGGCCCTACCCTTAATCATGACTGTTCTGCTAAAGATCAACAGACATTTGAGAATAACTTCTAACTTGAAAGATAGAAATAAAAACAAAGAGGGTAGAGACAATGATGCAGAAAAAAGAAAAAATTAAAAAAAGCAAAAACAGCCAAAAAATAACTCATTAATATGCCCAGAAATTTAAGAGCATATTTCAGGAAACAGTGAACTTTAAACTACAAAAAGGAGCATTCAGACAACAGAAAAAACTTTTGGAAATTAAAATTATGATGGCAGACATGAAAAATAAGCAAGAAAGATTCAAAGATAAAATTAGCACATCTCACAGAAAGTTGAAAGAGGGGACAAAGAAATGCAAAATAGGGAAGAAAAAACATAAGAGTTAGCCCACGAGGTCCAAAATTTGAATATAAGAGAGACCAGAATTAAATAGAGGACATCATCATTAAAGAAATAATCCAATGAAAAATTTCCAAACAAAAGCACCTGAATTTCCAGGTAGAAAAGGCCTAACAGCTGTGTTCTTGAATCTATTTTTAATAGATGTAAAAAATACTCATACCAAGATATGTATGTATAAAATTTCAGAATACTGGATCAGCAGGAAAAAGTCCAAGTTCCCAAAAAGTAATGCAAACCAAAATCCAGACACATACAAAAGACTGGAAGTCAGAGTGAATTAAACTGTTGAAAAGTAACACTACAATTGAGTACACAATGGATGAATGGGTTTATTTATTATAAAGGGAAAATTATTTTCAACCCAGAATTTTACATCCAGCCAAACTATCAATTAGATAGTGGTGGAGGTGGGGCAGTAATGGGGGTGTGGCAGGAGAATAAAGACTTTTCTATATATTCAAGATGTTCTGCAAACAATGGCAGATATCTAGAGAGTGTACACACCAGGGCTGCTGGCTGCTAGAACAGTGTTCACTATGGAAATTCATGGTAGCAACATCAGCAACAGTTGTGAAGTTCTCCCACTGCCTATGATACTCTGAGGGAGAGCACAGTTTGACAGAGCTAGATGTCAGACTTAGGAAGATGTATGCAGACACTTGAGCTTTGGAAGTTTTACACTGCATAATGAGGGAAGAATCAATAAGTCATTTGTGTAATCAGAGGCTGGAATATAGTGGCAATAGTACTCAGCAGAAAATGATCTCCAGTCCTTTTCTGCCAAGACACTACTTTTGGTTGGAAATAGCATCATCCCCTTCTCTGGGGTGTCAAGGAGCTAGGATTCAAGCCTGAAGGTTGCAGCTATATGAAGTGGCAAATAGTGTCAGATCTTATATTATCAGCATTCCTGGTTAATAACACTCCTCTCCTGTAATGATTGGAAGACTGGGATTGAAAAGTTGTTGATGATCAGAATGAATTGCCTGAAGTATCAGGCATCCTCTGTTTAAACTGAAGCTTAAAGAGAGTCAACTCTTTCTGGGAGATCAGTTTATAAAACATAGTCTTGGACAAGTTCTCTTTTTTCTCTCAGGAGAGCTCAAGAAGTTTATGTTATATATACCTTTTCTGAGGAAACAACTGGATGATGTTATCCATCTTACTGAGGGAGTAAACCATGAAAGAGGAAGATATAGCATCCAAGACAAAGGGGATACACACAGTAAAGGCAAAGATAATTATTAGGAGGACAGTAAAGGGAGATGTCTAGGAGGACAGCTAGCAACAGGAGCAACCTAAGCAGGTGCATTGGTGCAGTGGGAGAGAGGGCTCCAGGTGTGAGGATCTCAAGAAGATAAAATGGACACACCACTCACTTTTAAAATAACTTTTTTGAGGTATAATTGGCAAAGAATAAGCAACATATTTCAAATACATAATTTGACAGGTTTTGACATATTTTTACATTCATAAAATCCTTATCTTAATCAAGATAATGATCATATTTGTCACCATCAAAGAGTTATTTGATAATCCCTACCTCTTTTCTCTCCCTGTTTTCCTGATTCTTAGGCAACTACTGATCTTCTCTCTGCCATTATGAATTATTTTGCATTTTCTAGAGTGTTAAACAAACGAAATCTTCACATACATACATATTCTTTTTTGTCTGTGTTCTTTCACTCAGCACAAATGTTTTGAGATTTATTAATGTTGCTACACTTTTGTGGTATAGATCAATAGTTTGTTCCTTTTATTGTTGAGTGGTATTCCATGATATGAATATACCAAAATTGTTGTTAATGAACATTTGGATTGTTTCTAGTTTTTCCTATTAAAAATAAGGCACTATGAACATGCATGCACAAGTCTTTATGTGGATATATGCTTTCTTTTTTTATGGTAAATACCTAAGAGTGGAATGGCTGGATAATATAGAACTATTTTCTCAAATGGTTGTACCATACCATTTTACATTCCCACCAGCATTGTATGACAGCTCACCTTCTTTTGCTTCCTTACCAGCACTTCATATTATTAGCCTTTTAATTTTAGACATTCTAACAAGTTGTCCAAAATCAATTGCCTATGTAAGTGTAGAGTTATTTTGGACTCTCCATCCAGTTTCACTGAATTATTTATCTATTTGATGTCAACTCCAGAGTGTTTTGATTATCGTTGCTGTATAATGAGTCTTGAATTTAGATGTGTGAGAATAGTTCAAATTATGCTGAAACAATCGAATAGCCATATTATGTTAAACAAACTTCACAAAACCCTTGGAATAAAATCTACTTGAACATAATGCATTATCCTTTTTAATACATCGTTGGATTCATTTTGCTAAAATATTGCTAAGAATTTTGACATCTATGTTCATGAGAGATTTCAGTCTATACATTTTATTGGCGTTTTCTGGTTTTGGTTTCAAGAGCATACTGGTCTCAGAAATGACTTGGGAATTATTTTTTCACTTTAATTTTCTGGAAAAGCTTATGCAGAACTGGTATGAATTTTTTTTTTTTTAAAATGCTTGGTAGGAGTCACCAGTAAAACCACCTAGGCCTGGGATTAATTTGTAGAAATGTCATTTATTGTCAATTCAATTTCTTTAGTACATATAAGGCTATAAGGTGATCTAATTTTTCTTGAGTGTGCTTGGCAGTTTTTGTCTGTCAAGCAATTTGTCTGTTTCATCTAGGTTTTCTAAGTGTCTTGTGTTTTTTCTTATCTTTTTAATATTTATAGAATCTGCAGTGACATCACCTCTTTCAAACCTTAAATTAATCATTGTGCCTTCTTTTTTTCCTGATTATTCTGGCTAACAATAATTTTTTGATCTCCTCAAAAAACTAGATTTTGGTTTCTGTTCTCTATTTCATTGATTTCTGCTATCCTAATTTTTTTTCTTGTTTTCTGCTTACATTGTATTTTTTTAAGGTTTTCCTTCTTTCTTTCTTTCTTTCCTTTTTTTTTTTTGACAAGCTTAAGAGAAAATCTCACTTTGCCAGTATTTTTAAAACATTTTTTAAGGTTGGTTTTTTTTTTTTTCTTTTTGACAAGCTTAAGACAAGGTCTCACTTTGCCACCCAGGCTGGAGTGCAGTGGTACAATCACAACTCACTGCAGCCTCAACCTCTTGCCCTCAAGTGATCCTTCCAACTCCGCCCCCCAAGTACCTGGAACTACCGGCATGAGCCACCACACATGGCTAATTTTTAAATTTTTTGTAGAGATGCCTCACTATTTTGCCCAGTCTGGTCCTGAATTCCTGGCCTTAAGTGATCTTCCCACCTCAGCCTCCTAAAATGCTGAGATTATAGCGGTGAGCCACCATGCCTGCCTGAGTCATCGTAGTCTAATTTCAAAGATTGAGATGATTCAAAGATAGTTTTCCATCCATGAGAGGAACTTTCTTTAGTATGGTCTTTTGGGGTTCCAGTTCAAACCATGGTGAGCACTAACCCTCTCACTTGGTGGATCCTAAGCTCTGGTTTTTCTCCCTTTAGTCCCCGGAAACTGTTAAAAGCATGGCTCACCTTCTCAGTCCCTTATCCACATCTTTACATAATTAACAAATACCACCACTGGACAAGAGGCTTTAATTGCTGACTTATTACTTTTGCTTTTAATCTTTTCCCAGGTTTTAAAAAGAACTACTGAGATAGTTAATAGAATAAAAGGTATTCTACATTTTATTTGACTGTTCCAATTCTGTTAATAAAGTTAAATATTATTTCATACAGAAAGATAACAGGTTAGTGCAGGAGTAATTAAAAGTTCAGCCTCTCTGGGTTCTCTATCGATGAGACATTAAAAGGTCATGACTTTGAGGAAGTATTCCAGGTCTTGCAAGCCTTGTTCTTGGGAATGGTGACAGCTCCTGGATTGGGGAGGAGGAGGGATTTAGACTTTGTTTATTTGACTGATCATAAGGGCAGACGGTGAACATAGCCATCTTCACAAACATTCCTAAGCTGTTTTTAAACGTGCTTCCTTACTTTTTTCCAAAAGATGTCTAAGTAAGCTTTGATTCACTTAAGCATATGTAAAGAAATGGACCATTGTGGAAGACAGTGAGGTGATTCCTCAAGGATCTAGAACCAGAAATACAATTTGACCCAGCAATCCCGTTATTGGGTATATACCCAAAGGATTCTAAATCATTCTACTATAAAGACAGATGCACATGTATGTTTATTGCAGCACTATTCACAATAGCAAAGACTTGCATCCATCTGACAGGATGAGTTCATGTCCTTTGCAGGGATGTGGATGAAGCTGGAAACCATCATACTCAGCAAACTAACAGAGGAACAGAAAACCAAACACTGCATGTTCTCACTCATAAGTGGGAGTTGAACAATGAGAACACATGGACACAGGGAGGGGAACATCACACACCGGGGCCTGTAGGGTGGCGAGGGGCTAGGGAAGGGATAGCACTGGGAGAAATACCTGATGTAGATGATGGGTTGATGGGTACAGCAAACCACCATGGCACATGTATACCTTTGTAACAAACCTGCATGTTCTGCACATGTATCCCAGAATTCAAAGTATAAACATAATAATAAAAACTTAAAGACATGGGCAACATGCCACCCTTCTAAACCAAAATTTTAGTTGAGAAAGTCAAAGCGTATTTTCAAGCCCAAAGAACACTGGATTAATTAAAATACCCTAAACGCTATATGATCAACTCTGACAATGAACTGATGTATTGAGGGTCTGAAAGGGCATGCAGGGTTTTGGAGGGGATCATGAGGGTTCTCAGTTAAGCTGTGCAGACTAGATTTCTCAACAGCTGTGTCTTCTCATAAATGTGACATTCTCATTTTTCTTTTCTTTCCCATCAATTTCTCTACAAGGCAGGAGGCTGAAAACAGATTTTTCTCCTCATGAAGAAAAAGTTCCCAGGATTTGGGGCATGGGGCAACCTTGGTTCAGCTTCTTTTCTATTTTTAAGCACATGGATTCCTGGTATAGGATCCTAACTAGTTGAACCGCTAGAAATTATCATATCCTACTTGCAAGTTCACAGGGGTGAAAAGGAAAACAAGGCCATCGATTTGGAGTTGTTTGTTTTACTATAATTTGAAAAATAAACACATTTCCCTGTCTGGAGTCATGAGTCACATTTTTTCTCTTCCAACTCTTAAATTACTGACACAGAACAAAGAGGAAAAATCCAAAGTGTTGGCTGAATACAAATTCAGCCATGCATCAGGAGATTCTTTCCTTGGTCCCCAAAGTTCTTAGAGCTTGTACAGACTCCTGGCTCCCCTGGCAAACCCACTCCTTGATAGAAGCCAAGTATCCTTTACAATTACCAAAGGAAATTTGGGGAGAATGACATCAGCAGAAGAATCAGATTAGATAATGTGAAGCAGCTGCCTCTCTACCTTTCAGATCAACTCTTCTCTAGAGGAAAGGTTTGCAACCTTTCTGCATGCACAAAAATAATCTAGGACAATTTAAAATATACATACAGATTCCTGGACTTACTTGCAGAAAGTCTGATTCAGTGGGTCTGAGTTGAATCCCAGTTGTCCTCATTTTTACCATGCAGATGGTTGAACTAAGAACTCTATCTTGGATAAAACTTGCTCTAGGGACCAAGCTCCCAATATGCAGAAAATCCATTTATGATGGGATCGCATGAGCCTGCTACCTTCTCATTACTTCTAGCAGCACAGAACCTGCTGTCTGTGAACAAGCTGGCATTTTTTTTAAGGCTAATATGGAATTCTCCTCATTTGGAAATAAGGTTTTCAAAGAAGAAAATAATCTCATGTGGCTGTTGAAGACTATTTTGAAGTCCTAGGAGAAACCTTCAACAATATAACACTGTTAGTATAGAGATAATTTAGTGGGATCAAAGTGATCAAGCCAAAATTACAGTTTATTTATTTATTTTTTTTGCTTTCAATGCATGCATCTGAGTATTATTTGGCTGGTTTCAAAAGAGGTATGAATTCACCAAGACCGAATTTCTTTATGAAGCTGTTACCACCCTCGCCACTGTTACTATTCCAAAAACCACATTCTCCACTGGATCTCGGTACTTCAGTTAAAGTACTTATTTTTAAACTACATCATAAGCGCTTTGCATGTGGATTTGTCTCTTTAACCAGATTATCAACCCCTTAGAGGTGAGGAAATATCTTTTCAATGTTTCTATTCAAGTATACAAGGTGTCTGATGGATGATTACCTAGAAGGTGATCTATAACTATTGACTCAGTAAAATTATACACTTTTCCCCCAATCATGCAGCCACATTAAATACAGTGAATATAATTAGTATTTTTCATAAGTTTTTATAACATTAAAGATTAACATCTTTTTCTAGCTATGAGTCATACTGGGAAAAATAGAAAAAAATATATTACCAAGAATATAGTTTCAAAACAAAAGCAAATTTTGGAATAATTATTTCCAGAAATTTAACTGGATTATATTTGCCCTTTCATTCCAGAAAAAAATGATAATAATAAATTGCTTCCTCATTTTTATTATTCTCTTAGCATTGACTTTCTCTATTTTTTCTAATACTATGATAATATATAATAATATTATATACTAATAAAACTATATAACCAACATAAAATTGAGAAGTGAGGAAACTGGATAATTTATGCTTCCAACAGTTTTTTGGCTCCAAATTTAGGAATTGTAAACAAAAGGTGTTCTTTATTTAATTTTTTTAGACCTCAACTTCCTACTTTTCTGCACTGACACATCTAAGGAGCATCAGGCTGTTATATGCTTATTAATTTTCAGTATCAATGCATACTTGACTGTCTTAGGCAGTTCTTCCTAGCCTCTCAGCCTCACCTGCGTGGGCTTCACCTGGCTTCATGCAGGTGTGACTTGACAGTCTCCACCTGCCCCCACCCCTTCCCCGGAGCATCATGGGAACCTGCTCTGTACCTATAACTGTGCAACCTGGAAGTGCTGGCAAAATAATGCAAACCTCTACCCAATGGAGAGTGAAGAAGAAATTCTTTCCCTGTTTTTCTCTTGAATGAATCATTGTGAAATACCATTCATATGGCTCTTCAGATGGCCCTGGAGGATCAAGTCACCATTATTTTTCATTGGTGGCCAATGCAATAATGTATCCTTATATTCATCTTTCCTTCCTTCCTTCCTTCATTCTTTCCTTGTTCCCTCTTGTTCCTCACTTGTGCTCTTCAAGATTTCACCAATCAAATACTCACACATAAGTCTTTGTCTCAGACTCTCCTTTCTAATGAAGGAACCTAAGTGAAGATATTATGAAAGTTGAGAGGAGCAGTGGTGAGAAAATACAAAATGGTAGACATCTAACGTTCGTTTGAAAATCTTTGAAATGCAATAGGTGATGTTTCGCTTAGGCTGATATAAAAATATACTTGTATTAATAACACTATAATGCCTGATTGTCTCTAAAGGGTCTTTTTACAGTTTGAATCTCAACAAGGACCATACATGGCACTTCATAAGTTTCTTAAGGTTTCTCTTAATCTAAGTCAACCTCTTTCCTCTTTTGAATGCTCCTGATTTGTTCAAGAAACAGAGTCATTTGTCCTGAAGAATGGCCACATTCTGAATGTGTGTGTTATTGTCTTATTTCCTTCAAAATAACATGGAAATACAAAAGAAAACTCTTCTAAACTATTACCAAAGGGCATTTTTTTTCCTCAATAAAAATTCTGTGCCTCCCAGTCTTTGTGGGATTGGTAATTGTACTTAGTAAATGAATGGGTCAGCAATGAAATGTGTATTTTCTTGTTATTGGGAAGCAATGGATTTTAGCTCAATCTTGACAGATACATGTTTATAAATTATCATTTTCTGCCCCTAGATCTACATTTCAAGAGGAGGAAAGGAATACAATGTATTTAATGCATACACAATGTGTGCATGGGGAGAATCACACAGTGATTGCCTATCTCACAATAGGGCTCAGAAGCTTATATACTATCCTGGAAAAACAGGAAAACTAAATTTTTTTTACACCAATAATGTGATTTTCTTTGCTGTCACTAAAATGCTAGAATTCTAGACTTGCAATGGATCCCAGAGGTCACCTACTCCAATGCTTTTACTTTCCAGGTGAAGAAATGCAGGCTTCAGGATGCCAACTGACTTCATATCAACTTCACCCAGCAGATTAATGGAACTGGGCCCAGAATCCTAGGCTCCTTGTGCCCATTCTAGTGGCCACTGCACTCAGCCACTGGTTGTGGCCATACCTCGATTAGGCTGACAAGCCTTTTGAAGCAAGGATGACTCTTTCTTTCTTTTGTCCAAGACCATTCTTCATATAATAAGACATGTAACAGATTGTGGGTTTGATAGATAGGTTTGGTAAACTAACACTAGAATGTATCTGAAGATAAGTAGTCAAGGAAGTAACCATGTCCTTGGGACATGGTAACCGTGATGACCACCAACACAATAAGCCCCTGCATTCACACTGTAGTCAAGCTCATTCAAGCAAAACTATTTTCAGTAGAGAATTTCCTCTGTAGAGAGCATGCACATTTTGATTTTACCTGTCCTCAAATTGACCCTTTGCTCAGTATAATATTAAAATATACTCCTGGGAGGAGATTTAAGATGCTAATAAGACACGTGACATATGAACGAGCATGTACAGCTCCTGCACATGTGCACCCAGAAGACCACCCACAACATGCTTGCCAGTAACACCTCCTTCCACACCCTTATGAATAATCATATAAGACTCCCTTTATGGGCGTCCCCAGTGCCAGTCCATGCTTTCTGATCCTTACTATCAGCCTGCCCTGAATCCTCTCTCAGGGTGCACTGTCTCTTCTGCACCTAGCTTTTAGAATATTCTCTTTTGCAATAAATTGCTCTATGCTGCATCTCCTTTGCTGTGTATCCTTTGTTTAAGTTCTTTTAAACTAATAAGACAAGAACTGAGGTCTCACAACAGCCATCAATGAGATTGCTGAAAGTCTGGAAAAGTGATTTTCCCCATGGGCAATACATTATTCTTTTTATTATTTCAAAATACAGAGTGTCAAGTCAATTATTCTGCCACGCTGGCTTTCATCATTTCCAGTTAACATTTCTAAAGATGCATGAAATTAAGACAGAAAAATAGGAGTACAAACTGCCATGAAGCATATATAAGTAATGATACTGATGGTTTAGTGGCTAAAATAACCCAAATTTGGGGTAACAGCATTTCCCACTTTTAGAGGATTTGATAAATTAAAGCCTTTGTCAGTAAACATGAAAATTCTTGCTAATTTATTTGAAGTAAGTCACCAAATTCTTTAGAAGGCAGCTTCTGTTGACTTACAGTCTGAAGGTTGCATTAGGGCCATCATTATTAATTTTAAAGGTTTTCCCAGCATCTATGGCATGCTATCCTGGAAGGGCTGTGTTTGGTTCAGCCTTCAGTAAGGAGTAAATATAAGGAAAGTCTGGTGTTGCTGTGCTATAGACTGAATATTTGTATCCCCCACACTCGTATGCTGAGCCTCCTAATTATCAGTGTGATGGTATTAGGTATAGGTCTTTGGGAGCTGATTAGGTTGTGGGGGTGGAACCATCATGAATGGGATTAGTGCCCTTACAAAAGAGATATCAAGAACTTCCTTCCCCTTCTACCATGTGAATACTGGTGTCTGTGAATCAGAAACCAGGCACTGAATCTGCTGGTGCTTCCATCTAAGACTTTCCAACCTCCAGGACTATCAGAAATAAATTTGATGTTTATAAGCCACTTCATCTATGGTTTTCTGTTATAGCAACCCGAAAGGACAAAGACAGCTACATAACATTCCAGTTCAAACTCCAGCTCTTTCACTTACTATTGCATGACTTAGGACAAAAGTTTTGAAACTTTTTCAAGTTCCAGTTTCTTTATCTAGAAATGATTTTCTTGAGGATTAAATGAAATAATGAGTGTAAAGCAGCTGGTATACAGGCAGTACTACATTATAATGAACTCCTATAATCTTCTACAACAAATAAGACCTTTCTGTGTATTCAATTAAAATATCACCATGGGGAAGAATGACTGGAACCATGGTAAGGTTCTTATACAAGAAGGGGTTTAATATTATTCTAGAGTAGACTGTATGTGTATGTATATATATGTATGTTACAGGTGAATAAAATAAAATATTACAGTGCCTCATTCAGGAGGGGACTAAATAGCACTTCATTTTGGCAAGCTAAAATGATAGAAGCAATGCATCAAAAATCAGTACAATCTACAAGTTATATAGATTCATTTTTTTCCAAAGGATCATAAAATTGAAAAAAGGTTTTGCTGGTTAAGAGGAAACACTTTAAATGATCATGGACATGTTTTTTTATTTTATAGAGCAAGAACTTAATATCTACTCTTTTCAACATTTTTTAAAAACCCATAATCTCTACAATTATGAAAATTCGCTGGGCTATTGATTTATTTAGCTTGATTCATTGGTTTGGATTAATTGGTTGGTGAGATCTTATTGAAAGGAACGGAACTTAATCTCTTGGTAGGAACAACACTAATGTTAAAAGATAAAGTGGTAGATATACACTTTTGTCCACTTAGTGAAGCTGGAGAAATCTGGGTAGAAGTTTATTGTAATATTTGAGAGCTGGGAAGAGGCGGCAACACTTATTTGAAGAAAGCCAGAGACTCTAATTACAGAAGAAAGAGGTAAGGAAAAAGAAAAGGGAATGAACAATGGTGATAAGTGGGGTGTGTGAGGGGAGCGTGGTCATGAAGCCTGATCATTTATCACATGAAATATTGGGTTGAGCTGAGGTTGAGTAATGTTGGACACTGCAAAGGCCCTATCCTTACTCCCTGAACCTTTGGGTAATCTTTAGACGTTACCATTAATTATTTAGACTCAGAAGGCTGCAAAAACATCTTGATTCATTGGCAAAGTGACAAGCATATGGTGTGTTTTGCAAACCGCTAGCTTTCTGTTGAGAGGAGGCTAACATTAATTTCTTACAAATCCTGCAGGGACTTCCCAAGCCAGCCATTGTTAACATGGTTCAACTTCGAAGTTAAAGGGCTTGGAGTAGTTTTGAAAAATAAGTTAGCTACAAATGAGTGGTTTTATTCTGACTGGTGATGAGGAAGCTTCTGAGGCACCCTAGCTTTCCTGCAAAGAGCAACAGAGCGTCAGACAGCTTTGCAGCTTGATTGATAGTGAAGGTGGCAATCTATTTAGTGGGTCCTACAGGATGGTGCTCGGAATCTGGTGTTTCCCACAGAGCTTGGCACTCTATCAGCCCTGGCTCAGACAAGAGTCCTGATTCTGATTCACTGAGCATGTGGCATGATCATGATCAGGCTGCCCTCTGGTTGAGGGAGATGAACAGCCCACCCTCTCCCAATACACAGCTGTTGGAGGGCAACCCCCTATGGAAACATGAGAGGTGGGAGAGAATAAATGGGGAGAGGTATGGTTGTATGAAATGAAAGACATACAAAGAACCCCTCATTGCCTTCAGCCTAGATACAAATTATTGTTTGGACTGCTTCTGACAGGGCCTCAAATTGAAGCTCCAAAGTTCCCTGTGTTCTAGAGATAGATTAGTTCTACTTTCAACACTGTGATAGACTTTTAGTGACTCCTTGGGCAAATAATTCACTTCTTGGCCTCTGTCATCTTTGTCAGCTTCTGGACCTACTCAAATCCCCATCAGAAAGGCAAGGTAATGTTTGAATTTTATTTGTTGAAAAAGTTTACTGAAGGCAATTTGCACAAAAATTCTCTCTCATGGCAATAAGGGTTACCGATTAAGGTACAAAGAAATCAAACTTATCTTAGGAACTAAGAAAAAGAAGCTGTTGATACGAGCAGACAGTAAATATCAGCCATGCAGTCAACTTGGTCTGAAATTGAGTGGGAAAGTAAAGGCAGCAGGCCGCATTTGGCAGTTCCATCTGCTCTGACCAGTTGAGCATTAAGGAAGAGAGTGTGAGCAGGTATAAACAAGGTTTAGATAAAAAGCATTCTGGCTTCAGAAGCTGAGTGTTCACCCTGGGCCGAAATGATCAATTCTGGATTGTTCATAGGCAATTCAACTGCTCTGCCAAGAAATCAAACTCTCTGTTTTGAGAGGGATCATCTGGTCTGTTTCAACGTGCTTCAGGCAAATCTTCCTATAAATTAGGCCAGAGATAGAAGCGCTCACTGTATTTTTTAAAAGGCTTCCTTGTCTGGAAACCTTTTTCTTACATACAATCAAAACCTTTTTGGTTACAAGTAAACCATTTTCCTTCCGTTCTTTCCCCAGTGAAAATAAAATATAAAGAAGTGTAACCACCTTTTTTCATAAGAAAGCCTTTTATGTATTGTGGCTATTCCCCCGTCTTCCGGAAGTTATGAAGTCCTAGTTTTGTTAGTAATTCTCCACACGTGCTTTCTCCAAGTACATTAGCCCCTGCTGCACGCTCTCATGAGTGAACTCTCCCCATATTTCATTCCCCTTCCTATTGACGGTCTCACTCTTGCACCAGAAAGAACATTCTAGGAAAGTGCAAATATTAGCAACAACAGGATGTTCATCTAATTTGTGACTCTGATTTCTCAGTTTTGTCCACCTGTGCTTTATCCTAACAAGCTAACATGGGATCATTGCTGTAGTCTTTTTGATGCTCCTTGGGTTCAAGCCCACATTCTTCTCATTTGTGGATGCCACTTTCTAGCTGTCGGATTCTCTTCTTCACAGAGAGGTGCACTATAGAGTGGAGATGGTGGGCTCAGCAAGAAGTGTGCAGAGAGCTACTCCTGGTCCCTTGAAGGCCATTTCCTCTTCTATGCCTTGTGCGTGCTGTTTGGTTGTCTTGGCATTTCACTCAATAGCCTCTTCTTCTCCATGGAAATCTTCTATCTTTCTTTTGGACCCAGCCCAAATGTCATCTAATTAAACCCCTATGATGGGTGATGTATTCCTTTTTCACTTCTGCAGACATCTTTATTATCTAATCCCCAAATGGAGGTCTAAGGCAACAAGGCCTTTAATTTTTTAAAACATTCCCAGCATCTAAAAAGTACTTGGTACATAGTAGATGCTCCATAAATGTTTGCTGAATTAATTAATTAAATACTGGCATATAGAAGAAGAAGACTTGAAAGTCACTAGTGTGGAAGTTCGTTCCTGAATTCCTAGAAGAGAGGAGAGGGAAAGAGAGAATAAACAGCTCTCTGGAATCTAGTCACAGAAAAACTTCAATTGTGTGTGTGTGTGTGTGTGTGTGTGTGTGTGTGTGTGTAGAAGAAGGTGAGCTAGCAAAGGAAGCCATGGTCTGCTCAGAGTGCTAGGAGAAGAACTAGGATATTGGCATGTTATAGATGTGAAGAAAAAGAGTTTCAAGAAGGAACATTTTAAAAATATCAGCCCTGTATCTGGGCTCTGCATGTTTGAATCCCTGCCTACCTCTCTTCCGAGCTGTCTCCTGCTTCACACACCTGGTACCCACTGTCGTCCCCCTGCCTAGAGCACCCCTCTGCTCCTGCTTCTCAGACCTAATTTCCATTTTCTGAGGCCTCCCTGAAATGCCTCCTCCCCACCACTCTTCCCACACGACTCTCCTTTTCAGCATTCTGCTTATTTCCTTCACAGAACTGATAAGATTTTAACTATATTAGTCATGCATGCAAGTATTTTATTCTTTCATTTGTCTGCCCCTAGCATGCAAACTCTATGCAGGATGAGACCTAGCGAGAGGATCAGATAAAAGATAATAATATAAGGCAGATGTGGATCTGGATCCCGACTAGAAGCCAAAGCCACATACTTGTCAGCAACAGGGTATTTTTCTGCTCACTTTACTAGCCATGCTCACCTGCTCCCCTGCTCCCCTGAAGGGCTGGGACTGGACTCTCTTTTTCCTTGTCACTGACTTCTATAGGCCACTCTTTCCACTTCTCTGCCAAGATAGGGCTATCCCCCATCCATTTTAAATGCTTCAAAATGAAGGCTCCTTCCCCAAGTAGAACTTTTGAACTGTGCCTTTGATTTTCTGTTCTTCTCTATTTTAATGAAGTCAAGTGGTAGGGCAATAATCTCAAGGAATTTTCCAGCCCCTGGGGATCCCTTCCTGAAGGATGCATGACGGGGTGAATTCATTGCTATTTTGGGCTCTGAAAGTGGGAGTAGCGAGTTGAGTTGTCTCCCCTTGCCTGCACCATGGGGCGCGTGTAAAATCTCTGCAAACGGTCCCAGTGTGCTTATAAAACCTCAGGTCACTGACAATTGCAGCGCTCATTTGCTGTGGCCAATTTAGCACTAATAAGCTGAAACTGGGCTTCAGGGATTTGTTTCCATGGCATGTAAACTCCCTTTAGAAACACATTTCCCAACAAGAGATTGCAGCCTAATAGATTTTTTCCCCCTTCTCCATTTTTGTAAACTGACTTGTAGCTCATTTTGGAAGCATTTTCCCATTAGCCGACTCTCGGCTGCCATCTTTTCAGTGCTTGAGTTCCACCAGGGGACAGTCGCCTGCTGTTCCTACCTGCAGGGAGAGGGGATGAAGAACTATCAGAGTCCCGGCTTTCCCAGTATCTGGAGAGCGGAAAGGAGGTGGGTCTGGCTGGGCAAGTCTAGCCCTGCCAAATCCAGTTGATTTCACACGTGTGTAGCAGACCTGGACTGAGCACACAGCCTGGACGCCAAGCACAGGCCCTGGGCCAAAGTATTCAGGTGGGCCTCAGTGCTCTTGTCCCTGCGGCCCTCTGCAGGGCTGGCCCTTGGAGACGACCAGCTGACGTACACCAAGTACTTCACAGATGGCAGATGCCTACCTTCTGCCAAGAAGGTGCCCACCTGGAAGCTGTGGATAATCCTGGTCACCTCGAGCCAAATGTCACTCTATTCTCAGTGACTTGGAGCCTCATGCTTACTTCTCCTCACGGTGAGACAACTGATCAAACACCAGCTCTCACAACTTCCACACATTTGGAACAAGGAAAGAAGGCCATTTCCTATAAGCACGAATGTAGCTCTCTCCCTATGGGCAATTCCAGTGGATTTAGAGACCTCCTAGGCTTGCTGTGGTTGCCAGCTTGAAGCTCCTCTGTAAACACTGACATGTCGGATTTGCCCCAAAGAAGAAGGCCTCGCGTTTCCTCCGGCCCCACTCGAGTTCTGGGAACATAGAAGGAAAGAACCCTAGTTCCAATCAAAGCAACATTTTACCAGAAATCTGGCAGGCACATGGCCTCCCTGTCCCCCTAGGCTGATTATAGAGTGCAGTCCCCTAATTGTTTGTGATGTGCCAAAACCCCGTTAGGAGTTTGCTCGTTACCTTGGAAGTTCTGCCAAAAAATTCTCTGTAGTTCTGGGCAGAGACACTTGGAGACACCTTTGGGGCCAACTTTCTTTCATTACATTCAGCTAAAATGCAGACCGTCCTGAGAGAGTGGAGAGCGACTGGGACAGGGGGAGTGAATGGGGGCTGGGGGAGGTTGGCCATGGGATTAGTTACAGCTGAAGGCCTGGCTTCACTTTCTCAGTTCCTCTGTTAGAAAATCACCACTTTGCAGTCATACATGCTCTATTACCCAAGAGAGACAGCTAACAGACACAAGGCTCAGGCTAGTCACCTGGTTAGGAGCTGGAAGGACAGTGGCCCATCGCCCAGGCACCATGGTGGCCACAGAAATCTGCCCTCCCCTGGTAGTGCCAGTTCTCTGTGGTGGGAGGCTGGCATAAGATTGAAAACTACAATTTTTCTCCTATAGGGAAGGGTTCGTGTGCTTCATGTTTGCATGTGTGTGAGAGAGACAGAGGGACAAAACAATACTGTTATCTGTGTTTTTGGGATTCTTAACCCAACCTTCTAAATTTAATGTAAAATACACAGATTTTACAGGAATCAAGTGATTTACAATGGACTAACCCTGGCAGATGCTTGGCCTCTCTCTGGTCTGAGCTTCAGTCCCCCCGCCCTTGCCCCTCACTCATTGGTCAAAGCCCCACACTTTCCAGGGCACAAACTGCCCCCTTCTTTCCTAATGAATGTTAGCATGCACCGTATCCATCGATGCCTGTCAAGGACGTAGCTCACACTTTGATTACAACTAGAAAATAAAACAAAGACCTGATCTTTGGTGGCCAGATCTCCTTTGCCAGGTTGTTCTCTCTGTAATGCAGATGGGAGGCAGACATGAGATTGTTGCTGGGTGGGTGGTGAAATCCCGGTACAAAGAGGAAGGCCAAGTCCTCTCTCAGGGTTTAGGAAACCTGTGGCCTCTCTCCCTCTGATCTCTGATTGCCGGACTCAATCACTACAGGCACTGTGGTCTCATTTAAAGAAAAATAAGTCCTGCTGGGTCAGAGTTGGGAGGACTGAATGTTATTAGTTCCCTGTCCTTCAGATAGGAATGTCAGCCAGGTAAATTATTTTCTACCTTCGTGTTTCAATTTTTCTCCAATTTTTACTCTATCTCATCCCCACTTGCCCCTGAAAAATGGTGGCATCAATCACTTCCTTGTGAGAGACTGTGGTGGAAATGGACTATGTGGTTGATGCATTTGGAACTCCATAAAGGAAATGGACTACAAATTTAGATATCATCACAGGTTGACCAGAGAGACAGGTAAATGATGCTGCAGAGAAGTGACAAACTTGGTGGTGGTTATGACCAGCTCGTGAAATAAAGTTTGGCTTCATTAAGGCCACACAGTTTTGGATGTTCTTGTCTATTTAAAGTGGGTTGTGGGCCAAATGACAAGAGCCAGATGGCAGCATGGCAGGTAAAAACACCAAAGAACCAGAGGGTGTTTATTCTGGAGGACACAGTAGTAAGGGGATGACCAAAGTTTTTAAGCATTTGAAGGACTGCTGCTTTGAGGGAAGATTAGAATTGCTCTGAGTAATCTTTGATAGGTGAAGGACTTTTGAGATTTGAAAAATTGAAAGGAAGACATTTCAAACAATTAGAACTATGTGGTTGTCTAATTTAATTCAAAAGAATATGGATTGGACACTAACATATATAAAGAAGAAAAAAATCTTGATAGTCTATGATTCGTAATCCTATGATTTTCACAGGTTAAATCTAAACCTCCCAATAGTTATATTTAAATTACCACATGTCTAACAAGCAATCTTTGTTTTTACTCCTCAAGCAAATTTCTGGGGCACTCTGCAGATAATTAATCATTCTGCCTTCGCCCACTCCTGTACCCTTCACCAAGAATACCTTTGCACCTTTTGAATGTGGTTTTTGGGTTCTCCTTTCTAAAACCTTGATTTAACCCCAGCGATGTTTGCTTGCTCCATTTTCTGAGTCACCTCCAATATGCAGGCTGGCATTGAGTGTACTTAGTTGCCCCATCGTTGATTTTACTGGTTGGTTCTCTTTATTCTGTTGAGCTCTGTGGTGGATAGGGCACCTCCTGGCCACCCCTACCCCTTAATGGAGAGGGTCACCCAAGAGATGTGTCCTGGGGTAAATTCTCCAGGAAACCTGACATCTGCTGATACAGAACCTTCAGCCACCTGGCCATCGAGGCTATTGCAAACCTTCTCTTTTCCTTCACAGAGAGAGTTTCCTTAACACCAGACCCCTCACTGGATTCTACCAACCTAAAACTAAAGCTCCTTCAGACGTTGTTGCAACTTAGAATATCAGCAAATGTGCTGATAAATCTGTGTCATAAGCTTATTATGCACATAATAAAATTATATATAAATAGACCATTGTTGTGGTTTTATCTGTTTTGATCATTCACTCAACAAATATTTGCTGAGTGCCTATTATGTTCAATGACCCAGGGCAGATTCACAATACCGGGTGGTGAAGAAGTCCACAGGTTTGTGATCTTGTGCACTCCTCGAATAATTTTAAAGGTGAGAAAACATAATGCATATGAAAGTATTTTTTAAACTGAAGCACTATATAAATGTAAGATACATCTCTTAATCATCAGTAGGAAATCTAAATCAGAAAGTGTGGCATCTGTGACATTTTTATGATTCATTTTAAGTGGTCTTAGTATATCGGTGCCTATTTACTTTGTATACTGCAAACATGTCAGACATTTTAGGGGTTGAGGTTCCCATGTTTGCTCTGCAGATATCACCAGAGTGGCCAAAACACTCTGACTGCTCTCTCTTTCCTCAAAGTCTCTCTGGAACAGTCCCTTCCCTCCCATGAGACACGTCTTCACTGCTGATGAGGATGCAGGCCCAGGTCCCCTGCACCTCCAAGGATCACCATTTTAGACTCCTTTAATGTCAGTAAAAGTCTTATGCCGTTATCTTGTCCCTCTTCTATATTCTCTATCTTTCCCACTTTTCTAGCCTGAGGGTGTTTAGCTGGGTCTCTCTCCATACATAATTTTAGTAAGGAAAACTCCATGAGCAGAACATTAATCAAACTACTGCACTGTAGCTCTTAATGGACAATATAGAATAATAATATTAAAAGTGAGGAGTTACCACAAAATATGTTATTCTTACTACAATGATATAATCTTCAGTTTAAAAGTCAGGCCTGAGGTTTGTAAGAATTCAGTCTGTCCTTGAGTGACCTCTGCTGGTTGATCTAGGATGAAGTCTCAAACCTCTGGATTAAAAAAAAAAAAAAAAAAAGAATGGTAGGGAATCCTGAGATGACCGACAAAGTGGCACTGGTAGGAGCTCTCAAATACTCGTGTTCTGTTCTAGCACTCTTGTTTGGCCCTTAGTGTGTGTGTACTAAGGCACCAGGTAAATAATGTACTTCTCATGGGAGGGGGCAGGTGTTTGTACGATCATTTTACAGAAGAGGAATGTGACTGAGAAGTTAAAACCACTAACCTGGGGTCACACAGCTAGTGTGTAGTAGAGCAGGATTCTAATTTGGAGTTAATGTGGATGGAAGGTTTAGGTGAGGGCATGAGCTTAGAGGAGAGATGAGGCCAGACTCTAGTGGGTGGAGAGCCAGGTGAGGAGGTTACTTCACTAAGGGGATGGGAAGCCTCCTCTTCTCGGGACTTTAAAGAGAAGTGTGGAAGCTTTCTTTCCAGGACAGGAGCCAGACCTGAAAACCTCCTGAGCCCTTGCCAGCCCTATGAATATTAATTCAGACGTTTGAAAAAGAGATTAAAGAAATACCAGTTTTAATCATCTCTCCCATTATTGATCGCTGCTATGTGCCAGGCACCGTGCTAAGCACCTTACAGGCACTATTTCATTTTACCCTCCAGGTACCTTGTAAAGTAGATACTATTATTGTCTTCATTTTACAGATGAGAAATTTTAATGTCCTTGGACACAAACACGCATGCACTAAGCACATATGTGTCTAAGCTGCAAGTTTAAAGTATCAGAATTCGGCTTCCTTTCATGCTACATCCTTCTGTATAAATGGTGATTCATTCATTCTTCAGATGCCTGGGAAAGCATAATCTCCAATGTAGACCAATGTGGAATCAATCTTTCCTTTCCCTGATGAGGCAATACCACAGGGAATGGGCTAAGTGTTACATGAACCAAATGAATAGTTAAATCTATTTGTTCAAAGTGAATCATGTTTAAAATACTTAATGGAATTAGAGAACAAAGAACCCTTTAAGGCAGTGGTTCTTAAACCTGAGCATGCATCAGAATACCTAGAAGGCCACTTGTTGTTTGTTTCTTGGAGTCGGGGTTTTGCTTTGTCACCCAGGCCAGAGTTCAATGGCACAATCACAACTTACTGCAGCCTCCAACCTCTGGGCTCAAGCAATACTTAGGCCAGTTGGGTAAATGGAACAAGTTTTTTGTTCCCCCGCCCCGCCCCCGCCGAAGTAAATGTGCAGTTGAAAAAGAGTTCATCTTTGTAAGAGGAAACTTATGTCTGCCATTCTGAAATTTTCCAGATGGTGTCACTGCTTCATCAGTGATTCCACACCATTTTCTAGTGTTTGTCTACAGGTTTCGAAGAAATGAAAGTTCAAGAAATCTTAAGAGGCATATGTTTTCTAATCTATAATTTTTTCAGGATCCATGGTTTTACAGTACTAGATTCCATTAAACAACATAAATCAGAATAAATCAAGAACTTACAAAAATTAAACTCCTGTTTTTCAATGATATTTGGTTCATTGTTCACAACTGCTGTGAATAAATGATTATAAATTAAAAACCTATCACAACTGGGAATGAATTTTCTTTTATATTGAATGAAATCCCATGTAGAATAAGATTATAATGTTGGAACCTTAAAAAACAATACTCAAACATCCTATAAAATGAAAGAGGGAAGGATGTTAATAACCCTGTAAGCCTAAGCTTAAAATAAGTTCTGATTTCTCACAGTTAGATGAAAACTTTTCTTGTCACTTTTTGACAAAGTGAAAGCTTTCTCTTTAGGTATACAGCCACAAACTTCACCAAGAGATTTTTCTCTTTGATATTAGTCTTATCTTTCCCCCAGAAAAGGCTTTGTAGTCGTTATTTTAGTATTTGTTGTATGAGTGAAAGGAGCTGATTTTGGTCCCTGTACATATTTCCTGGCCAAATGGTTAATATTTGATGTTTTTGTATCCCTCCCTCTGAGGACTGTCTCTCTTTTGTTTTATTAGCAATGCTAAAGCCAGCATCCTGCGACCCTGGAGAAGGGGAATTACATTATTTATTCTCTTGGAAGTAGCATTAAAATATTATTTCCCTCCCCAAACCATGTTTTCTAAACATTCTCTCTGATGATAGAAAATTTTCAGTCTGTCCAACTAAACCGTATATTTTACGAGACCTTTTCCAGCAAGTGTGCTCAGGAACTCAAATGTTCAGGAAAAAATAGAGCCCTCTGTGCAGCTTCTACAAGCGAAGTTGCCTCCTAATAAGTATACAGCGTGTGTAACTACAGGCTTGGGAGGTCTGTTCTTATTCATGGGAGTTAACAGCATAAATTCCAAGGGAATTCAGAGAACAGACAGTTAAAATAACACCAGTAAAGTCGCCCTAACCGCAGCATACTCAACACAGCCTGTTTAATGTGGTGTGATTTTTATTAAGTAATGTGATGTACGTTAAGCCAGAAAACAAAAACAACTAAATAGGCAACACTTAGGATAATCCTTTTCAAAATGTTTAATGAGAAACAAAGCTGAGAAAAGCACTCATCTGAATTGGCTAACAGAGATTTTGTGTAGGGTTTTCTACAGCCAGGCCCGAGCAGTCAGATAACGGCTATTGGTATTCCCGTTTCCAGAACTCACCAGTGGCTCTGCCTGACTCTCTCTTCCCGTTCATTATAATGGCAGCTCATGCCAGCGGGACACTTGCTGCCTTTGCCAGAATTCCCCAGTGTTGCCCTGGGAGGGAAGCAGTGTGTCTTTCTCGGTGAAGGTTATCTTTATTTACCACGCTGTGGGTCAGCGGGAGAAAACCCAATGCATTAACATGTCACAGGGCCATCAGCCTCTGTGTCTCACTAGTCTGGGGTTCTGCAGTGGATCTTGTTCAAATCAGAAGCCCTCCAATCTCAAAACAGGCCAATTTTAAGTTCCACAGCTGCCAGACTTTCAGTGGAAATGAGGGTGGCCTTGGTGCGCTATTTTGAAATCATTGCCTATAGCAGGAACAGAGAAATGCCTGTCCCATTCGTTTTGTCAATTAAGCTGAGAGGTCTGAAGTCAGTCCAGGAGGACTGTGTGCATACTCTCCCTCTCTCTCACCTTCTCTGACTCCCCTTCATTAAATGTGACTGGGTAGCCCCCAAAATTCCCTTTATTTATTGAGTATGTGAAACTTTTTCACTGCTAATATTCTACATCCAAACCGTTTATTTCAATGTCTTCTCCGGAATAAACTCTTAGAGGCCTACTTCTCAGAGAGAACAGAAACTTAGAACATTGACACTTGAGCAAAAAATATACATGGCTAACTTTATTTATCAAACATTTAATGAGATCTCATTTATTAATGAAAAAATTCTAATAGATATATATTTATAGATACTTGGATAGAAGTAAAATAGCATTTTATATTCTAGATTCTTTTCCTTTTAGAAAAGTAATTTCTAGTGGACAGAAAAATACTTACTTTCTAATATCTAGTTGATGGATTTTAGCAGTACGTAGAAAAAAGTAATCACTAATAACTCCACTGTGAATGGTAAGTGTGATAGATGCTTTTATCTTAACTGTATTGAATGGCATTTACAATCAGGTTAATATTTTGCTCTTTTAACAGGAATTATACTAACCTAGTATAATTGTTTAATATGACTTACCTAAAAATGAAACAATGAAATAACTGCTTGTTATTGATGTCATTCATGATCCCAAAGCGTAAAGTTAGTGAAAACTCAATCCCTCTCTCTGTTGCCCGCCCTTCAAGTTTGCATCAGATGTCTTAACTGTTGCTGCATTTTTCTCTCCCAGCTTTCACTAAATAACCAGGGGTGGTCATCAAACAATAAATGCTCTTTGATATTCTTTCCAGTTTCCTTTAAGATGCAGTGCAGCTTGACCCTGAGAAATTTAAAACGTTTTTGTTTGTTGTGGCTTAAATTACCTCCTGACTTTTCTTTCCCTGGGTCGTTGTTGATGATAATAGTAAGAAAAAAATGAGACTCCCCTAAGAATATGCCACTTTAAAATATATTTTCACCACCTTAATTCCCTTTCAAAATAATGTTTCTGTTAGTGATTAAATAAGGAGTTTAAGAGTCGGTGTCATGGTGTCCATAAATAAACTTGAGAATATGCATTTATAAAGAGCCATATTTTTATAATCGCATCTCCACTAAACAAAACAATATTTTCTGGCACCTGTACACTCAATGTTTCATGTAGTTCTTATTATGGAATTTCCTTTCTCATTTGAGATTGAAGATAATTACTGAATATGATAGAAGCTTTATAGCCATTAAAAATAGAACAGAAAAATGTTACCAGACGGCAAGTTGTTCACAATAAAGATGAAACAGAACTCGAGTCCTATCTTGCGTACTCTTGATTCTAAAAGGATGTAGGTTTCTCTCCTCTGATTCTTTAAAACAATTTTTTTAAAAGCTTCAGAAGATATTATCAAATCATTGTCTAAATGTTAATTTAGTAGAAAATCTGTCTATATGTAATTGCTTTTTTTATGTTTAAAATGGCTGAATATTAAAATTTTCATATGGCTTAGCCTATAATAGTCATTTTGTAATCAGCTTTGGCAGTGCTATAGTTAGCGTTGGGCTGATTTAAGTAGAGGAGATGACACTCAGAAATATAATAGCAAAAACAATATAACACCTCAAAAATTTCTCATTCATCAAGAATTTCCCATTACTGATTTTTTCATGAATGGGTGAGAAGGATGAAGTCAGAAGTGAAATCAACTCATGAGGTAGCTGTAGGTGGTTTTTCCACCTAAGTTTGCTGTGGCTTTCAGAAATCCTGATCCTTTTTCCTGAGTTACTCCAAATGCCCAGATCTTAAAATAATAGAAAAAAAAAAAAAGAGTGATAGCATATGGTAAATCTGCAGAAGTCCTTTTAAATTTAAATCTGAACTAGATCAGCTTTGATCTTCTTCAAATTCATGCTTTTGTAGTTCAGAAACAAGGTCTTACTTTTAAGATCATTTTTATTTTATTTTATGAGATTATAGTAGTTAATTTCAGAATTGCCAGATGAAAATTGGGCCCAACTTCTGGCCAAATTTTAGAATGTAAATTGTATTCCTTTTCCCCAGAGTCAATGAGCTTCAGTCTACGGAGTTTCAAACTCACTGAAAATATGGGCAAAGCTGTTCTTTGCCAAACACAGCATTGCTTTTCTTAGCTAACAGCTTTTGAGCATTTAGTTTATGCCAAAAATTTACTGATCAATTTACATGCATTGTGTCATGTAATTCTCAAAAACTTTCAGCTAGAAACTAACAATATTCCCATTTTACAGATAAGGAAACTGGGACTCTGGCTAAGTAATGTGTTCAGTAGTACACAGCTAATAAGAAGTTAAAATTTGAACTCAGGTTTTGGGTAACGTTTGCGCCAAATGTGATTCTAAGAGATTTACACGTATTTGTCTCATTTATTCAATCACAAAAATTCCTCAAGATATTATTTTATTCCCATTTCTCAGACAAGGAAACAGAAACATAAAGATGCTACATTTCCACTCTGCACTAAGGCATTATTTTGCAACATGTATTCGTCAATAAAAGAATTTTACACTTAAGTAAATTTAAGAAAGCTGCTTATCCCAACCTCTTATTTTAGCTCATTTTTGAGTATTCACCATACTTGCTAGTTGTTCTGAGAAGTCCTGCTATAACAATTCTGTTTAGCCCAGTGTTTCTCAAATTTGTGTATCACAGAAATCCTTTTATGTTTAACTGCTCTTGCTATTCTGCAGAAAACACTTTGAGAAATACTCATAGGCTAGAAAATTTCAAGATGGTGGCTAACTGGCAAGGACATATTAGGTAGATGGTATACCATATTAGGATGGTGTTTAGTACAAAGTGCTGATGGCCAAGTCTAATTGGTCAAATTTATATGACCTGCTGAAGGTAGATATGAAGAGCCATGCCCTTTCCAAAGAGGGAGTCTTTGCCATTGGATGCAGCTGGTGGCCTAAAACAGGGTCCAAGAGACAGGAACTCCCTGCTGGCGGGCAAGGGGCATACCCAACAAGCAGGGAGATGGGGGTGGGGATGCTGGCCTCTGTGCTCAGCAGGCATGCTCAGGGAGGAAGCAAGTCTCCTTTTGACTTTATGCTGCCTGTTGCCACAGCCTCTTCCGGTATCATGACCCTTGTCATGTAATAGGGTGATGTAGGAACACCAGAGCCATTCGGGACAACTCTGTGGCCTCCACATTCAGGTCTCTCATTCCTAAATACGGTTGTCAAGAAACAGCAGCTCAGTTTGGGAACAGTTTGTGAAAGTCAGAACTAATCAGAGTGTGTTCTTGAGAACCCTGGGCTTAACGGTGCCTGCTGAAAAAGCCCACAGATCACCTGCTGATGGGGGTGGTGCTGCCCACGAGGTGGGGAAACTGAAAGTGGCCCTGGGAATTTTGCTGAATAAAAATAGTAAGAGCAGATCCTTAGCAAAAAAGAAAGACCTGGGGGTGAGGGGTGGAATAGGGGGTTATTCTTTACATAATTACAGTGGCTTTTAAGAAAATGTTAGCATTTATCTTACTGCGACATTTGCCTCATTGAAGCTGAGCTGTTTCTCTCTCTTTTCAGTGAGATATTGAAGGAGCTCTGAACTCTGTGATAAATGTTAACTTTTTAATGAAAATTCTTGCACACCGTGTCCCAGAGGCAGGGCCTGAGTGGGCTATTGAGAGAAGCAAGCTCAACGAACTGTTGCTCAAAATTCCAGGAGGTTAATAGGCAAATCAGCCTAGAAATGAAGAAACCAGCTGTAGTTCTTCGCTTTTCTTATGATTCAAGTCATCTGGGCACCATCTTTGTGCATAAATATTCCATTTTTCAACTTCTGGGGGGCTTTTTGGCAAAAGGAGCCATTTGTTTTTTATTATTATTAATGGCATCCTCTTTTCTGACAGGTTCCAGACATCTTTGCCAGTTCAGACCACTTAGGTGAGCTAGGATGGGGGATCTTGGCCTGGACCCTCACCTGACACCTCTGCTCTGGCTGAAGCTGAAAGGTCATATCACCCCTTTATCCCTGCTTCCTAGCACCAGTCATGTATGGAAATCAATATGATGCAAATGAAAAAGTCAGAGAGACTTAATATCTGGAAAAAACCTTCAGATGATTGAACCCATGGGCTCTATAACTTAGGTGTACACCAGAATCACCCAGGAGTTTAAAAATTGTGGATGCTGGACCTTCCCTAGAGATTCTGATGTAATTGATTTGGGGTGCAGCTCATGCATCTACAATCTAAAGAGCTCCCATGGGATTCTAACGTGCAACAGTGTTTGAGAACCATTGGCCTCACCCAGAGTGCATTCTGCAGTTCCATGGGATGGTGACAGGAGACTCTCTCTCCTGAATACCCACTGATCGCTCCTTCATCAAACTCTGCTTCTGAAATAATACCAAGAAGGTCCAACGGTCACTGGGACGAACTAGGCTAACACGCATTTTGTTTTGTTTTATGGGAGATTTCTCAGAGCCTTGAACATAACGATGCACATTTTTCATCCCCAAGTGCAGGAAGGAAAGCGCTTCCCACATTTATCAGACCCCTAATTTCATGAAGAGGCTAAGAGAACTAGGGACCTGGGGACCTACAGATTCCTGTCTTTGGGAAATGCTGCTTCTCATCTAAGAAATGAACCCTAAGTCTTAAAGACAGTTTGCTAGGTGCAGCAAACTACCATGGCACATGTATACCTATGTAACAAACCTGCACGTTCTGCACATGTATCCCAGAACTTAAAATTAAAAAAAAAGTTCGACACTGGAAAAAAAAAAAAAGAAATGAGCCCCAAATTGGTGGCTTCACATGCCTAGTGTCTTCCTAGCATATCTCACACCCATGGCAGATCATTCATTAACACCTCCTTCCTCTATGGAACAGCACTATTTTCAGTAAAAAACATGTAATAATCATCATTATCCATTTGATGATTTTTCTTTAGTTTGAAAAAGCAAACATTTTAAAAGAAGGATAAATTTCAATTTAAAAGTAAAATTCAAATTTAGTTATTTCATGAATGAACTAGAATTTGTACTTACCAAATAAAAAATGTACACCTCACAATTCACACTATTTCACTTTTGTAAATTTTAAATAAAAACTCCAAGTAGTCACACAGAATGACAGAATCAAAGTAACTCAGGTTCTGTGTTTTGTCTTTATAATCTCTTGCTATCATTTTTTATTCCAAATCTAGTGTTTAGGAATCTATAGTACCATGGAACTGAAGGTGTAAATTGAACTGATAGTGAGCTCAAATGGTACTTACCCATTGCAAACTTATTCTAGAAACAAATGTGTGTAGTATGTATCGAGTTTACATGGGTCTCAGTCCCACTGTATCACTGGGAATTTTAAGAATTATTTCCACATTAATTTAATACATATATTTAATAAATAAATTTAATATTTATTTAAAGATACATAATAAAAAGTGCTGATTTGAAACACATATATATGTTTATTAATTCAGCTATGTATTAAAATCAATTAGAATTTAGATCAATTAGAACTTAGATCAATTAGTTCTAAAATCAATTAGAACTTAGAACTTAGATTAATTGACTTGAAGGGGAGAAGCATTTTATCATTGCTTTTGCTTAGCAGGGATGATGGGTGGTGATAATAAAAAGCAGACTGACTTTAATTGGTTTTATTACTGTATAAAATTCTCTACAGACCATGCACCCCCTCACCGCTTATTCCAGAGGCAGACTACTCCCACCATTTCATCTTTGTACATCATTGGTTCGCGGTTAACCAAGGTCACAAAATCTATCTGTGGAAGTTGAAACTAACACCCAGGTCTCTTGATTTCCAAATCAGTGCCTTTCTGTGTACAACATGCTGTGAATAATACATTTGTTTCTGAAAAGGGCTCAGAAACATTCGGTGAAACTTCCAAACCACTCTATAATGAACAATCACCGCAACACAATTTGAAATATAAGAGTCAGCCAAAATGTCTATTAGTCCATTTGGTCCAGTGGGTATTGAGTTTCAGATCATTTCAGCCCAGAGGTCTGGGTGACCTGTGTCCCTTCAGAAAGAGAGATTGCTGTCGCTTTAATGAGAAAATTGTTATTTCCCTTTATTAACAAGAAGCTTGTATCATACTGAAAAATTCATTGTCTGTGTTCAGCTTGAATATTATATTCATTATGTTTCCTAATCTGTGTGATTACTACCTGTGTAATTTGATGTCTGGCATCTGCTATCAGAATTCTTTCAACTCATTATATTTCCCATCTTTTTTTGTAATAGAGGATAAGATTGGGACATGGAAAATTGCTGCAGACCGCCTAAGGCAAACTGCAACCAGCCGGCAGCCGGAGCAGCAAAGGATGCAATGTCACAGGGGCATCTGAAAGGAGCAGCCTCCAGGTCTATGGTCTGCTGTGACAACCCTGGGTAGGAAATGGAGTTGGCCAGTTTTCTAACCTGGGGGATTGGCCATTCCCAAATTATTTTCAATAACTCAGGCTGGCATTATCCATTCAAGGAAATTATTGGGATAAAATATGTAGGGTGTGAGTGGGCAGTGCTCTGCTAGCAGATTGTTACCTAGAGCACCAAGTGTGAGAAGTGGGTAGTGGAAAAACAACAACAAACTTGCAGCAAATTATTTTTAGATAAACATTAAGTGTATACATACAAGTAACAGAACAAAAAAAGATGCAAACTATTCTTTCCTTTTCTCTCCATTCTAACTACAAGCAGCCATTTAATTTAACAGGTAATACAAGTCAGGTGCTGCATCATAGTGGAAAGAGAATGAGCATTGAAATCAGGTATACTTAGGTGTAAATCCTATGTCTGACCTACACATAGAGTGGATTAGAACTCTTGTTTCATTGATCTAAAATGGACACTAGAATATCTACAGTAGTTCCTCCTGCTTATTTGCAGTTTTGCTTTCTGAAGTTTCGCTACTCATAGTCAACTGTGGTCCAAAAACATTAGGATGTTTTGAGAGAGAAGCAGAGAGAGAGAGACAACATCTACATAACTTTTATTTCAGTATATTGTTATAATTGTTCTATTTTATTATTAGTTATTGTTGCTAATCTCTTACTGTGCCTGATTTATAAATTAATCTTTTTCATAGATACGTCTGTATAGGAAACAATAGCAGATATAGGGTTCAGTACTATCTGCAGTTTCAGGAATCTACTGGAAGTGTTGTGGGTAAGCAGGAACACTGCACCTTGTAGAGCTGTTATTAAATTAACTTATATTAAATCCCATATGATTATGTAACATGTCTGTTCAGACCATGGATCAGTTCTTAATACGCGATTAGAATTATTTATTTTATTTTTGCATCCCAGAGGCAATTGGGGCATTAATTCCAGAGCACCTGCTTGGCATTTCATTGCCTTATGTAGATTAGATTTAAAAATTCCCAGGCCCGGCACGGTGGCTCATGTCTGTAATCTCAGCACTTTGGGAGGCTGATCACTAGGTCAGGAGTTCAAGATCAGCCTGGTCAATATGGTGAAACCCCATCTCTACTAAAAATACAAAAAAATTTGCAGGGTGTGGTGGTGTGCGCTTGTAGTCCCAGCTACTCAGCAAGCTGAAGCAGCAGAATCACTTGAACCCAGGAGGTGGAGGTTCCAGTGAGCCAAGATCACACCACTTACTCCAGCCTAGACGCCAGAGTGAGATTTCATCTCAAAAAAAAAATTTCCCCCCCAAATTAATCCCTTCTGCTGCTGTTAATGTTGTGTCAGAAGCTACTCTGGAAAAGGGACTGGAATGCAGGCACTTGAACCATCCAGAACCTTAATTTCAACCATGCTTTGCCTTGTCCTAGCTATGCAACCTTGGGAAAGTTTCTTAATCTCTTTCAGCCTGAGGTTTTTCCCGCTCTGTACAATGGAGAGAATGCAGGCATCTATTTTATTGTGTTCTTACAATGATTAAGTGAATGAATCCATTGAAATTGCTCAGTGAAATATCTGGTGTGTATATGTTAGCTATAATTTAATGTATGATGTGGCTTTAATACTGGTTTTTTTTTCTTTTAAATAACTGGTTCATCCCCTAGGGGTGGCCAAATAGGTTCTCTTCTATCTTCTGTTTATTTTTGTTGTCACAATCCCCATAGTCCCTGAAATTCCTGGTATCAGTAAGAATGCCTGTGTTCCCTCTTCTTCATGTCCAGGTGTCTACTCTCCCTGCATGCCCTGCACCATCCTCCATTATTGTCCTGTGTACCTGCTTTCCCTGCAAAACCAGGATTTGCCTTTCGTGAGCTCCCAGATTCATAACAAATGTTGGGATAAACAAGGAGAATTACTTTTCCTCCATATAAAAAATCACAGTCTCCTATTTCCCAACCCCTTTGCAAATGTGAACCCCTGTGGAGCCAAGTCTGGTTACACCACGAGGACAAGATGTGGCCTTGTCCCCCATTGAGACCATCAGGCACAGGTGAAGCCTGCACAGAGGAGTCTCTGCTGGGGCTGAAGAGCTTGCTTCAGCCTGACCCTCACTGGGAGATCTGCCCCTTCACCATGGGTCCATGCTCTAATTTCCCACTTTCTTCTGTCCTCAGGAAGAGGTTGGAAGGGGAAATGATCATGATCTTTGCTAAGAGCAGACCTCCTTTCAGGGAGTTTGTGAAGGGTCAGCCATGTGGCCCTTTCATTCATCTGCAGCCCCTTCCCCCACCATGCCCAGACCAGCCTGAGGAGGAGGCCAAAAGGAACCCTTGGGAGAAGACAGAGAAAATTTCAGACGGGGCTCTAGCACTTACTAGCTACATGACTCGAAACAGTCTCTTTAAACTCTCTGGGTCTCAATTTCCTTAGCTGTAAAGCAGGGATAATAATGTCACATACTTTGTAGAGCTGTTTTGAGAATTAAATTAATCATGTATATCATGTTTCTTGGCACATGCCCGGAAACATAGAAGGAACTTAGTAACTGTGAGCTTCCTTTCATTCTACTTCGATTCTAGAGACACATTTTTTCCATGTTAGTATTTCTGAGATTGGTTTGCGCCTTATAGTCAATGATGTCTTATGATAAAATACCATAAAAAACTACCATTTATTGTGGTCTACTGTCTATAAATAACTTTTCATGAATTATTTTTTTGATCCTCCCAATAACTCCAGGGTGTAGGTACTATTCACTCTTCATTACAGATGAGGAAGCTGAGGCTCGCAGTGGTCACATAGCCAGTGAGAGGTGGAGATAGGACTGACTCCAAAGCCAATGATCTCGACAGCCCCCAATCATCCATGACAGAGTCACCAAAATATGTAAAGGAGGGGAGATTTGTCTTTGCCAAGCTCTCACCTCTTTCATTAAAGCTCACCTATCTCCTGCTAAGGTTTCCACCAAACTGATCATCTGAAGCTAAGAAGCCCATTGCAGACACTCTACATACTCCTAAAGCAGTCTTTGTTTTCTGTTATTCACCCAACTCCACTGGCCTCATGTCCTAGAATTAACTGACTGTCACATATGGTTATTACTCATTTAGACGTCATGAGTGAAAACATATAAGAATAACAGAGTATATCATATAGCACTCATTGTGTATCAGACACTGTTCTGAGCCCTTAGTATAAAACTCATTCTACCTCACAACAACCCTATGAACTGGGTACCACTAATAATCCAGTTTCACAGAAGAAGAAGCCGAGGCACAGAAAGATTAGGTGACTTATCTAAATTACACAGCAGACAATTGGTGGAGCCAAGATTGGACCCACATCATCTGACTTCAGGGTCTGTACAGGCTGTCTTTCTATCCCTTCTCAAAAGGAATCTGAGGGATAGAACACATTAACCAAATACATAAATTTTCCAAATACATAGTTTTCAGGCATGGGACAGGTTTAGAGATGGAGAGACTCGTCTCCACAGCCCTCATCTTGTACTTTAAATGGTTTTTTGAGGCAAGGATCTGTATCTGTCAGACAGTGACATGTCTGTCAATTTCTCTGTGGCATCCCATGACTGGGACCCATCTTCAGGGCAGGGACCATATCTAGGATATCTTCTGCACCTCTAGCACCTCACCCAGGGCCCCTCTCTAGTTCAGGCTCCTGCACAGTTGAGACAATTGATGTCTCCTGGACAACTGTGACCATAGCCTAATTGTTTCCTTTCCCCCACCTCTCACCAGCCCCTGCCACAAAACATCATGCTTGATGTTTCTTACAAAAGGTTTTAAGATGTGAAGCTGGTCATAACATTCTCCTCTTTAAATTCCTCATAGCCTATAAAAGTTTCTCCAATTGTGTTCCATAGCATACTACCGCTCTGTAAAATACAGAATTTCACTGGAGAAAAAAAATACCACACAGATGGATTTTTTTATAACATTTACCAATATACACAGAACTACAACACTAAGGACATTTATGTAGTTATTATCATGCATCTGGTTACCTTTAAGACATGTTCATTCCTAAAAGTGCACTGAAGTTATACAAAAAATCGCATTGCAATGACATGCCAGAAGTTTAATCTAAGCATGAACACCCAGGCAGCATTTGCCTGCTTAAAGTCACATTGGAGATTATCTACCTGAGGCTTGCAGATTTGTTACAAACCTTGTCTCGAAATTTCAATATATACTTGTGATATTATCTAGTAACTACTGTGTATGAAATCTGTCCAACAGAACTTTCTGTGATAATGGGAATTTTCTATACCTGTACCATCCAGTATGGTAGCCATCAGCCACATGTGGCTATTGAGCACTTGAATGTGGTCAATGCAACTGAAGAACTAAATTTTTTATTCTACTGAATTGTGATTAATTTAAATTTAAATAGCTATATGTGGCAGGTGAGTATCAAATCAGCACAGCTCTATATCAGCTGTGTCAATCAATCTTTGATCTTTTCTTGCAGTGACTGATTTAGCTGAGTGGCTACTGTCTCCTGTGTCCTTTCGCCCAAGCTGGTATTCCCTTGACACACCAGCTTCATGTCAGGTTTTTTTTCTGCTTTGCTTTAGTCATGTTGAAGCCTTCTTGTTCTTGTACACTCTGCTGTTGCCTTTGTTGCTTTCCTGCCTGCCTTCTCTTTCTGACTCATCCTTGAGGTTCAGCTCAGGTCTCTAGGTTGGCTGCCATCATCATGGGATTTCCACTTTTGGCTGTGTGTATCCCCAGCTGTTAGCAGAATTCCTGTTTAGTCCCATTGATAATATCATCATCTATGTATGAAAAACATTTCTTTTGTGGCATTCTTTACAATGTTGGGTTTTTTTGGTCAAGCATCCTTCTTAGATGAAGAGTGATAAAGTATTAAAAATCATAACAGTCTTGATCCTCTGTAATTTGTCTTTAATGCCTCAGAGCAGAAGAGCAGTGGCATATATCAGGTATTAGTTATCTATCGGTGTGTAACAAATTACTCCACAATTTAGCAGGTTAAAGAACAAACCTTTATGATCACAGTTTCTGTGGGTGAGAAATCCAGGAGCAGCTTGGCCAGGTAGTTCTGGCTCATAGTCTCCCATGAAGTTTGCATTGTCCTGTCAGCTGGGGCTGCAGTCATCTGAAGGTCTGTCTGGGGAAGCATCTGCTCCAGAGCTCATTCATGTGGCTGTTGGAAAGTCTTAGCTCTTTACTCTCTGTTGACTAGAGAATTCAGTTCCTCACCACGGCAGCCTCTTGACAGGCTGCCCAACTGGCCTCACAACATGCAAGCTCACTCTCCTTAGAGTGAGTGATGAGAGAGAGAGCCCTAGATGAAGATGTCCCAGAAGTGACATGCCTCCCCTTTTGCCGCCTTCTACTGATCAAACAGAGCAACCCTCGTACAGTGTTAGAGAGTCTGCAATGGGTATGGAGGTGAAAGAGTAGAGATCTTGGAGGCTGGTTACTCTCCACCTTAATGGCACTATTGTAGCAGGATTCTCACTGAAGTGCCTCTGAACCCAGTAAAAGTGGAGAATCCATGAGTAAGAATGCTCCCCAGTGTTTTCCCAGGTATCAGGCCCTCAGCAACCAACTCTCACAGAACCTTCTTGTGTGTGGATACCATTGAGGAAACTCTCAGGCAGAGGTAGAACTGGGTGTGGAACCTCCATCCTGTCCTTCCTGTCATCCTTGTCACCAGTGGGCTATGCCTGGGCAAGGCAACCCTGCTCTGGCTTTCCCTCTAGCTTCCTCATTCATTACATGCTCAGACTTCCTGAGTTACCCAACAGGGCTGGTGTGGACTCACAGAGAGAATTTAGTAGATGTATCTCGCAACCTGCCCAGCACCTGATATGCGCACGGTGAATTTGGTAGATGTATCTCGTAACCTACCCAGTGTTTGATATGCGCATGGTGAATTTAGTAGATGTATCTCGTAACCTACCCAGCGTTTGATATGCACACGGTGAAACACTGGGGGCCTAAGACACTCACAGTGAAGGCCACCCCTCTGTCCTCTTCCTCCTCACACCTGCTTTCTTCCATCATGTGCTCTCCGCAGGGCCACACATTGCTTCTACTTTAACAAACCAGCTGTTTTCTTTTGGTATCTTTTTATTGCAGCTAAAATTCCAAGGGCTGCGGGGGGGAAGCTGCTGAAAACACCACAGGCCCTGGGCCTCACTTCAAAGCGGCTTTCATCATTCTTCACACGCTGTTTTCAGAGCCCTCCTCTGTTCTCTCCCGGGAACCAAATTCTCGTGGAGATTTTCCTTGGTGATATCACTATTTACAGAACTCTGGCCCTGGACATCATGTTTCTATCTGATTTGTACTTGTCCACATGGCTCATAAAGTTTGTAAGGGGGTTAGAGAGCTTTTCCTTGCTCATAAATCTTTCCCTGCAGCCTCCCTCTAGGAGTGGGAAAGAGGGGGGCAGGAATGAGAGAGGAGTGTGCGTGAGATCGGAGGGAGAGCATGAGGCTCTCTTTTTTGAACGTCTCCTGTTCCTTTTCCTCCCGTGGCATCAGTTGGACAGTAGAGCGAAGAGGGAGTACATGAAGGCCCAGATGGTGACCATGCTGGGCAGGGAAACTGAATGCTTGGAATCTTCCTCTCATCATCTGTTAAGTGGGGATAATCCTAGTGCCTACTCATCAGGTTGTCCTGAGGATTAAACAAGAAGCATAAAGCATTTAGCATGGGGCATAGAAATTAGCAAAAAATACAATACATTTTAAGTAAAAAAAAGTGATCAGGATCTTCTGTGTTATCCATCCACTGGGCTGACTCTCTCCCAGGCATCCCAAAATCATCGTCATAGCTGACTCGAGCTGTTCTCTGAAAACATGGCTGCTCTAAACTTCTCCCTGCAATGGGCAATCGGCTGCCCTCAAGCCCTTAATAAGCATTGGTGTAAAAGTAGCTTTTTATAGGCCTAGATTTTGCATTTTTAAAGCTGAGATTAATTCCATTTTAAAGTAGATTTATTATTGCATACCACTCCATGGATAGCTATGTGAACATTTCTGAATTTCAGGAGGAAAAATTTTGGAACTTAAAGTGAATATTTCATATCAACTTTTCCCCTGCCCCCACCCCACTTGAAATAGGAAATGTTGACAGGCCAGCAGAGGTACACTGGAAGAATAATAGATCAATAACAATTCACCGCTGGTCGTACAAATTCCCTTGGCAGTTTCAGCCAATTGGGGTTCAAGAAAGTCATTACAGGATGTGTCTACCCAGGCAAGGCAAGGGAGAAAAGACTGTGAAATTATGTTTTGAATTACCTTGAACTATCAAAATAGGTAATCTTGAACTATCAAAATAGGTAATAAAAAAATTTTGATTCCTGAATTATTTACAAGCATCCTGAGGATGTTCTCATCTCTGAAATCCAACCCCATACCTCCTCCCACAAATTACCATTGTTTTCCATAATTTAGCCACAGTGATCTTTTAAAAATGCAAATCTGAGTAGCCAACCCTGTTCATAAACCCTCAATGACCTTTTATTGTCCTTAGGTAAAACCAAACAGCTGAACATGGCCTTTGTGCCCCAGCAAGACTGGCCTCATCTGTCTCCCCAACCACACTGCAAAGCCCATCTGAGCTCCTTCCCACTTCCAAGCCTCACATGCCTTCCAGCTGTCTGCAAGTTATTCTTCTTCCTCTCTGTGTCTGATCAACTCCTACTCATCCTTCAGATCTTAACCGTGTATTACTCATTCCAGAAGCCCTCGTGACACTCCCCCCACCTACCTAGACCACTAGCACTGAATGGGATGCCCCAGTTACATGCTGTATTCAGCTTAGTGCCCTTTCTCCAGTCATCATTATATGATGCATTGTGTATTTATTTGTATAATGTTTGTCTCTCCTGCCAGAATGCGTTTAATTTGAGAACAGTGACTTTATCTTTTCTATCCTCTCAGCACCTTGAACAGTGCCCAGAGCTAACGAGGTGCTCAATACACGTACTGTTCCATGAATGTCTAAGTCCCAATATTAGCAGCTAACCAACTATTTCTCCGTCATGAAAGGCCTTGATGAACAGAATGTGATCTACGTCGGAATACTATCTGATAGATCCAGAAAGTTCCCAGATGTCCTAGAGTAATTGAATAATAACCTTTTATTAATTGAAAAGGTGTTCAATTTTATTAACCTCCTTCATTTTATAGGTAGGAAACTAATGCACAACAAGGTTGAAGTCACTCAACTCCTTAACTACAGAGGCTAGGATGCAGTCTTCACATTCCGCATCATGCACACTTCCTGATAAGCTGGTAGATCCTCAAAATGCCAAATAAACACATAGTTCAGACATAATTATCATACTGCATTTTGCGTATTGCCACCCCCACCCCCACCCCCCATCACTTGGCCAGCATCTGTCCCTCCCTGAGAAGAGAAGACACAAACCTTTGTTACATTGTCACTCTCCCCTGTTCTGACACCACTCAGGCCCTCGCTTTGAACTCTGCGTTGCCATGGCAACTGCTCTTCATGAACATCAACATCACTGCCCACAATGGCCTATGCTGAGGTGGATGGCTGCCAAGCAAATCATAGGCAATTTCTTTTTTTTTTTTTTTTTAAGTCAAGAAGGCCGAAATCCTCAGATCAAGTTCAAATTATTTGGAGGATGTGTGTGTCAGGGTCATTTAGCATCAGTTTCGATGGGAAGGCAGATAAAAGCTTGATTTAGGATGAGGGTAGGGGAGGCACAGGGCAGTTCAGCTTCAGAGCTTGCAGAGCTCTTCCAGAAGCTCTTTGATGTAAACGAGAAGTTGGAAGTTGCGTAATTCTTGCTAATTCTTGTTGGCGGTCCAGACACAAAGGCTGCCCAAACAATCTGGAGTGGCCAAATAGGCCTAGTGTGCTTGTTTTGTCCTTTCTTTTCCCCTACTCCCCCTCCTCTTCATCTTTCCCAGCAAGCCTGGACCCAACACGTAGGTTTTGTCCTAAGGAGAGAGGACCTTAGTGTCATGGGTGTAAATTTATAAGACTGTTAGGCTTGGGATGTAATAGGAGCTAGGAGGGTTTCTGTGTATCAAGCGAGGTGGTCAACCTCGTTATAGAGACTGGTCGTGGGGCAGCCTAAGGTGAGTTCTGATTGCCTGGGATGGAGATCGCCCATCTCGCAGAGAGAAACAAATGCCTTACAAATTGGTCACATCCCATTTAGCTCATATCAATTTCCGTCACCGACCCCCAGGGCTAACAGGCAGTATTTTTCTTCCTTTTGTTTCTTCTCCCCATCCCCCAAGTGACCTCCTCTTTTTTTTCTCTTTCATCCAATAGTGTCAGGCTTACTGTTTCTAGTTTGCTCAAATTTCATTTTCCTATTTAACTGTTGCGCTTGCTAGTCCCCAGATTGTTCATGTTGTAAAACCCGTGCTACACACCCGCCTCGCAGCCTGCTTTCCATCAGCTTTGCTGAAATCAAGTTGCCGGATCAGTCCCGTGTGTTAGCAGGGTAATAACTTTCCTCAGCTGGACAAAATGGTGCGGAGAGAGTGTTTCTTTTTCTGCTTCAAAGGCTTCAGAGGTTCCTTTAACCACAAACATGAGAATAGAACATAATGGATATACAAGAGTCCCACGATGGCAATCTCCCTGCTGGAAATGTTCATGAATTACCTGTAATTTACCTCAAAATGTACCATATGTTGAACTGTAAGATGCACTTTTCCCTTTTTTACTTAAATGGGCTGCTATTCAGAATGCTTTTTTTCCCTTCGACGTGGGACTAGACCTTGAGAATAGGTTGGGGGATAATGCCCCATAGAAGCTTCACAAATTACAGTTTGCACAGGTTGTCTTGTGAGTGATTTGTTGAAGGGAAAGAAAATGAAATTAGGTGCAATTCCCTGCTTAATACACCATCAGCCCCATAGGGCCAGGATGGGAAGATTACTGATGGTTTGGGAGGGGAGAAGGCCACTAATTTGCCAGTTCCCTTCATGCATTTCCTGCAGTGGGACAGAAATGACAAGCCCCTTCATGGCTTGATTGGTGTAAGGTTGGTGCACCAATCAAAAGTCATGGCAAAATTGCAATTACTTTTGAACCAACCTAATGTGTAGTCAGGAGACTTGAAGAAGGGTCCCATAGTCTAAGGATACAGGAATCTAGAACATCTCTTTGCCTTCTGCAGTGTCCTGGACAGATTTGCCATGTGCTTCCTCCTCCATGGTTACAGTGATGGTTTATTAATGTACATTTTTAAAGGGTATCCAAACTTTTACTTCTTCAAGTGAAATCTTTTAAATGGTATCACAACGTGGGTTTTTAGTCTCTTTGAAGCTGAACAGATGCAGAGGGGGAAGCACAAACAATGGCAAACCTTATTTTCTACCTGGAGCAACGGCCTTGTCACTAGCCATGCCACATCTGCGTTTTTGAAGGGAAATGTCATAATATTGCTAATCAATAGGAGGAGTGACAGGCCCATTTGTCAAGAACGAGCCAGCTCTGCAACTGTCATCCTCTGCATCTTTCTCTTGGGCTTTACAAAGGGAAGCCCAGGGAAGGGCCTGTTCTGTGTCTGGGGCAGGCCCCTCCTGTGCCAGGGTCAATAGAGAGCCCCCTGGATGAGAATTCTTAGCCATCTCGCCAACGTTCTGCACAAGTGAGGTGGAATATGATGGCAAGGGCTACAAAGAAACACTGAGTTTCCAAGAGTAGCGTGCACAAGCAACCAGACGCCATGCAAGGGGAAAAGGGTGTCCTGTATCAGGAAGTCTATTGACCTTTCGTCTGGGGAGTGTGGTTGTTTATCTGTTTCTTTTGAACTACAGATGTTTCTTGCTGCTCTGTTGGTCAGAGGACAAGTAGGTCATCTCAAAGGAGAAGTGAAGTGAAGGGGTAGATAGGATTGGTACTCACTGACAATTTTCATCTTTGCTCTGGAGGAAAATGTAACCAGAGGGTGGACAAGGGTGGCAGGGCAGTCTGCACCCCATGCCCTGCTCCACAGTAGCTCCCTGGAGCTGATATAAACCCAGATGGCTGGGGCTTACCACTACAATCAGATTGGTCATGCATGGGGCCTGGGTGTGGGCTGAGGTGACAGGACTGAAATGCCCTTTCTCATCCCACCAAAATAATTTTTAAATTAGAAAATTAATCTTAATCGACGCTTGTATCTCCAGTTTTAGTTGATCCAGAATATCGTTATGGCTTTTCATGCTTGGAGAGTTCCCTCAAGACCAGTAATTTTGTTTGATTGGTGCAAGGGAGCAAAAGGTGATATTAATGAGTGAGCCCTCGTAAAAACATTGGTGACTTTCCTTGTCAAATTGCACTTTTCCCATTTACTCTTCTTGCCCTTAAGGGGAGGTGATGCTTTTGAAAATGGCTCTTTTGCTCAAGGTACCCCCAGTTTTTGGCATTAGAAAGCAAATAATATCCAATTTAAGGACAGAGGTAATATTGATATTCTATCATCAGTTATACATCCTTCAGAAAAAATGTGAAAGCAAAAAATATCTTTCCAACTAATGTTCCAACCCTTAGGTCAGTAAATGACTATCCAAACCAAGAAAACACTGGAAAAAAATGCTTGATTAAAGGAAAATAATGAGCTTAAAATACTATGATGCATTATCTACAAAATAAAACTCGCTAATAATAACGTATTAGTCATGGAAATTTTGCAACTCCCCTCAAGGTACAAGTATTGAGTAGTAAGACTGATACTTAAAACATATTGAAGTGTTCATGCAAATGGATACAGTTTTCTTCAAGGTAGTTTACTTGGCAGACAAATGCAACCCTGGGGATGCTGCTTCTGTTCTGTTGGAAATACTTTTGGAGAGTCTCTCTCTAGAATTAAGAGTCAGCAACACAATCTTGAATAGCTTCAGTAGTGAGAAGTTCTTGTTTCTAAGGGTGATTGGATTTATTTTTCACATCTATAAATCATTTCAAAAGTTTGGGAGTTACACTGGGGATAAAAAATAAGTTACCCTGGTTTGGGTCAACAAGGGGATGTGGGTGCAGTAATAAGGCTTAGGGGATTGCCTCAGAAGATGCTCAAAGTGTAGCCTGCACCATGATTGGCAAGGGTAGCTTTGCAGAGCAGGAGGCTAGGCTTCCAAGGGAGGAACCAGTGATTGTGTAGTACCTAGTTTCAGCACCTCAGGTGCTTTTGAGTTTACTTTCTTTTATTGGGCCCTTATGTCATCTTTTGAGGCAGGTGTTTTCATCCATAAAATGGCAACTCTCATTTTGTGAAACAAATTCTGCTATGTTTGTCCAAAATCCTGATTGATACGGATGTAATGAAAGACCACAGGCTCTGGAGCTGATGCAAGTGAATGTGACTCCCAGATCTGCCACTTACAGACTGTGTGATTCTGGATCAATCCTATAAGCTCTCTGCGTGGCTCAGTTTTTTCATCTATAAAATGGGTTATGGTAGAGTACTAAGTTAAATTAGATGAGATAATACAGATAAAATATCCCTAACCATGCTGCCATAAAGCAGGCATTCTGTTTACTTTATTTCCCATCTCTGTTGCTTTCATATTTGAGGATAAAAGCTGGCATCCACAGGCAGGGATGAAATAATGAATAATCCCAATGTCAGCCTGACAGTGACCTAGAGATGTAATAGAAGGTACTGGATATTTATCTTTACAATGAAGTATCAGAGGGAAGGATGCTGTAGCTTGTAGAAATGGCTCTGAACGGCTTTCCTGTCCCCACGTGGCTGTTCTGGCGTCATTTATTTAAAGCCGTCACTTGGCAGCATTTCCTTTTATCCCCGAATCACTGCCTCACTCCCTCCCTTGTTTCCCGTTATAGAAGCCTCAGGTGGCCTCGCTTTGCCTCCTGAAAAGAGAAGAATTTCCAGGCCAAAGATTTCTTTCCTGCTAGGCCAGACCCAACCATGTTAAACTACAAAAGAAAATTTCCAAGATTATGGGCTAGAGAGTGGTAGGAAATAAAGACTATTGGTCAAGGCAGAATGAATGCCAAGGAACATTGCAGTTCTTCTTCTGGCATTTGTTTTCTTCTTTGAGTTTTTATCTTCACACTTGAAAAACTTGATAAATCCGATTTTCTTCTGGACTGTAGAAAATGGTCAGTTGGTCTAACACACTTGAAGGTGCCTTCTGGGTGGCCCTTCTGTCTGTCTAGTCTCTTCTGGCACGTAGGCTTCTAGTGGGTGACTATTGGACAAGACAGCGCTTGTACCTCTGATAACCGCTGTGACAAATGGCTTGCTGTGATGGGGAGCAACAGTGTACATGCTGACTATAGACCTTTTCTAGAACCTGGAGGAACATTCTCTGGTTGTCTGTGTGTGGCTTATCCACTCACCTAGAATTCTTACTCATAGGAAAACTCTGCTGATGTGTCAATACACTGCTGAGAAAAGACTTTAGAATTTTCTATAACATGTAATCTTTCTCATAGGGAACTAAAGTTGCCAACTTTTTCCATCCACAGAACTTCACCAAACAAGTGGTAAGTATTGTACTGTCAAGCAATAGGTCATTCGATGTAGAAAAGATCTGGCTTAGGGAAAGAAATGTGGGCTAGCTAATGTTCTGTGCACTCTCTAAGTTAATGAAGAAAGAAATCTCTTGGGGTTAAAGTTATATAAAAGTCTGCGGCATGATATTCTGGACAAACACACACACATGTCAACTTTGGAGTCAGGTGAACCTAGATTTAAATCACAGCACTAGTTACTGTAAGACAAACCTCAGTTTCCCTTTTTGTAATGTTAGGAAACTAATGCTTACATATAAATGGGGACTCAAAATGATCTCCACTGGGATGTTAGGTTGTATGAACCACCACATTGTAATAATCATCTGCTTCCCCTTAGGGTGTCCTATAAAATGTGGGAAATTGAAGAGATTGTATTAAAACCATGGGTGCCAATTCACAAAGTTTGAAAGAGAAACTGCCACATTTATAGAGTTCCGTTACAAAATTCTTTAGAAAACAAAGTTAAAAGAAAGTGGGTTTAAACCTGCAGAACTAACAAGAGATTTTACAAGAAGTTACTATTATTTGGAACATGTAGTTTGCATAAGAAATCTTAAAAAATGGGATCTGTATTTGTTTTGTTTTTAAGTGGAAAGAAAATCTCTAAACTGTTTTTACTAGAAGACTTTTAAAGGATTAAGTTGAACTGGAAAAAAATGGGCTGGGAAGTCAGAGAAATGTGAGCTTAGCCCCAGGCTATGCTCTGGCCCTTTCCATCAGGGAGACCAGGGCTTGCTGGTATTAAATTGATTGCTGGGGCTCCCTTATTATTATATTCACAAAGGCTAGACCTCAAGGAGAACAAAACAGTGGCCCTAATGTCAGCTAGAGGGCTAGAGGGCTTGTTAAACGCACATCTACTTTCCTTTGACCCATTTGTTCTTATTCCAAGTCATCTCCCGATATTGAATCCCATAGCTGTTCAGATGACCCTGCTGACCGCCACTGAGCAGACACCCTACCCCAACCAGTAAGGAGGTGAGGAGTAAGTTCTCGGACTTGATTTCACCCAACTACATCTCTATTCTTTCTCACATATTGAAAAGGCTGTGCCCACAGTGTTCAAACTTTGCTACACATTCTAATCACTTGAAGGGTCTTTAGAAAGTCCCAAGGCCAGGTCACACCCTGTATCAATTAAGTCAGACTTTTGGGCGAGGGCAGAGACAGTATCAGTATTTTTTAAAGAGCCAAAGGTGATTCCAATATGCAGCAAAGTTTGGGAACCATTGGACCGGGGCTTTACAAATCTCAAGAGGCTTGTGAATGTATTTAAAACATCTGACACATGATTGGTGTAAAATAAATGATAGCTCCCCTTGCTATTAGTAAGAATGTTTGGTTATAGTAATAATGACAATGATAATAATAATATTAGCCCATTACACATTTGAGGCCCTTCAGTTTCCTCAAGCATCCATTGTTTGTTCTAACCCTCACATTCTCCCATGAGAGGAACATAAGCACATGAGTACTATCTCTTCCATCTTACAGCTGAGGAAACTGAGGCTTAGAAAGGGTAAGCGACTTTCTCAAACAGTGTCACCTAGAGCTGGGTCTTCTGATGCCAACTCCAGTGCTTGCCCAACTATTCAACACTGTTTCTGTGTTCAAAGAGCTTCCATCAGGTGGGGGAAGGCATATTTGTTTATATAAATGATAAGAATGCACAGTAGGTAAAACAGTCCAAGTTACTAGTTGGTTGACATTATATGCAGAAAGCCAAATGGGGATCCAAACCCACTGTCAGCTTCTTAATAATGTAGCAGATTGGAGCAGGTGGCAGGGCCTGCTCCTCCCTGAACCTGGCCCATAGACCAGACACCCCTGACTTCCCCATTCAGACAAGCAGAAAAAGCAGAGCAGATCAGAGAACAGACCTGGCCTTCCAGGGCCTCACTCTGCTCCATCTATGTGCTTCAGGGTCCATGTGCTGCATCTGTGAGGAAGTACAAGGTGAGTCCACCATGCCCAAATGCCAGGCATAGGTAGATTTAAAGAGTGACATCCCTGCATTCTCCCTAGATCCATACAAGGTAGCCAACAGTTTACCCTCCTCACTTTTCCCCAGTCAGATACGTCTTTCTCCCACCTTTGGGGAGGGGAAATTGTGAAGGTTTAGGGAAGGACTGGAAAGATTGGTTTTTATACCATTTGCTCCCTTGCGGGATGAAACAGAATTAACTGCACTTGACAATGGGGAGATGGGATTCTTTCTGCAGGAGACAGAATGTGAATACAGGCTATATAAATGATACCAGAAGGAGGAGCTGTGAGTGTGGAACTGTGAAAAGAGCTGTGGTCATAGGGAGGTTGCATGAGGGTTAAGAGTTGACTGGGGTCTTGAAGAAGAAGCTGGAACTAAACAAAGTCTTTCATGAAATACCTTTTGATTCCCTGATCCAGGTTGTCAGTAGTGGTTTTGAGAGTCATGGGGACTGGTTATCATTAATCTGCTATGGCTAGTAGATTACTGAATAAGCAGGCCCAGCTGCAAATGCCTTGTTGGGGATGGGGATGAGGATGCCATTGTTTGCTCTAACCCTCACCATTCTCCCATGAGATGAATATAAGCACAAGAGTACTCTCTCTTCCATCTTACAGGGGAGGAAACTGAAGCTTAGAAAGGGTCGGTGACAATGGCAGCCCAGGATCCCACAGTTGCACAGCGGATGCATAGTCTCTGAACAGAAGCTGGCTGAACACACCCTTTGGAGAGATGCTGCTTTTCATTTGCATTTGAAATGGTGACTATAATGAATTTTGCAACTTTGAGGAAAAAAAACTTATTATATCACCATATACCGGGACATCACAATGTTACTTTAAATACAGCAACCATGAGGTTCAATCCTACCCTCATACTTTTTAGCTGTGTTATCTCGGATATGTTATATGTCTGGTCTACAATATAATTTTTTTCCAGTAACGTGAAGATAATAGTAGCACCGGTTTCAAAGGGTTGTTTTGAGATTTAAATGACATAATACATGCATATAGAATCTAGCTCCTAATGTACATTATGTGCTTAATCAATGAAGTCATAGTGGTTATCTCATTATTATTACAAGGACCCTGAAATTCATCCTGCTGTGGAAATGCCTCTCAATGACCTAGACCTGCCTCGTGATCCAATCTTGCTTTGCTTTTGTCATCTTTAGATCTCAGATTTTTTTTCTTGACCTCCAGGAGATTTGTCAGCTTGGATGAAGCAGGTCTTTCCCCTTTTATTAACATTCCATCCATCTTTCAAGTTCCATTTCAAATTCTATTTGGGGAAATTAGGAAACACCTTTTGGAAGAGCTGGCATTCATCTCCTTCCCTCAGTTCCCACAGGTCTTTACTATTTTATTATAGCATTCATCACATTCCATCCTGTCCGGTAGATACAGGCCGTCTGTCTCTTTCACCACACAGTAACTTTCCTGAGGGGAGGAGGAACAATCCATTCATTTTGAAATCCCCCACAGCACGTAGTGTAGTACCTGGCACACGGTAGATGCTCAGTAAATATTTGCTAAATTGGAATGATCCCTTTAAGAAAAAAAGACTGCTGCTATATAATTATTCACCATCCCATTTGCCCAGTGATTTTTCCAGCTGAAAAGGATAATTTTGGGGATTGTCATGAAGCAAGCCCAAGCTCCATGAATCAAAGGTAGAGTGTTTATTATTCTTGGATAGAGATGGAATACAGAACAATAAAATACTAGAGCAGTCACAGTTAACTGGCATTTGTGGACCCCAACCCTGCCATTGTACTACCATGTGACCCCAAATGAGCTCTGAGCCTCCCTGGGCCTCAGTTTCTCCATTTGTAAAATGAAAGTGAAGATCTTTCTCTTTAACTTATAATTTTTTGTGATTTCTGGTTTCTTTATTTAGATATAAAGAAGTATTTTGCTATTGTTCTTTATACATCCTTTTCCTCAAAACAATAAGTTGAATCAGTCAGAGTTTTGGTGTTTTCCCATCACTACTATATGCCTAAAGCCTGGGACAGTGTCTGGTTCATAGTAGGTGCCCTCCAATAAATATTTGTTGAATAACAAAATGAAAAAAATAAATACATTTAGACATGATTTAGAAATGTTGTGATATAGTGCTTAGGAGTAATTATAGTTCTGGCCTCCCAAGAGTCCCTACTCCTAGGAGACACAGAAAGGCAAAATGCAGAGGAAGCAGACATGGGAAATGAGATCTGGGCTCTGCTTGATCTTTTTCTACATTATGGCACAAGCTGCATACAGAGAGTTTCTTCTAGGTTAAGTCCATCTATACCAGCAAAATTCATGTCTTGGGTGGGACAATTCTATATTGTATGGGAGTATATCACATGATGCAAGACATTTAGCATCTCTGCCTGGTAAATGTCAGTGCTACCCCAAATAATTTGTGCCAACCCCAAATCTCCCCTAAACATAAACATTTCTGAATGTCCTCTAGGATCAGTACACACCTCCTCACTGAGAACCACACATTTGTTATGATGACTGGTTTAGCTATGGATGGAGATCATTACGTGTCCTTTCATCTTCACTGCAAGAATTTATAATTTAGACACAAAGTAGCCTTGGTGACAACTCTGGTCCTTCCTTGAAGAATGACAAGTCAGGTGAAAATCATGGCATTGTGGAAAGGTCTGCCCTTTCTCTGATGTGAGGATAGAAACCCTACCAAGAACCTGGATTCCCTTCCCCCTCCCATTTCCTGGAGAAATAACGAGCACATTCAAAGTGGAGGGCTCAGCTCATAGAGAGGCTGCAGGGGATTGACATAGAAATCCCATGAATACTGGTTTGATATTGACTTTGGAATCTGCATAACCTGTGTCCTAAAAACCTTGGTTTTATAGCATTACTGGCCAATTGTAAGCTTACATCTTCCTGATGTTGAAAATCCTTCGTTCACCTTATCTCAGGTTTCAGTTCCAAGCTACATGGTCCCCACATCTGAGTGAGCTGTTGGCTCACATGTTACCCTTCTTTCTTGCTGAATTTCTCTCACTTAGGCTTCCTTGTGGCTTAGCTCAAGATTTTGCAACCGGGTAGAGACTAGGGTGAAGTAAGTGAGGAGCCTTGGGAGCAAAATTAACAAGAATTCATACTCAGGGACATGCAAGAGGCTCTCTCCGTGACCATGGTCCTAGTCCCCATTCTCATTAGCTCTCGCCTCAGGCTACTGAAATAGACTCCTACCTCATTCTTGTCTCCAGACTTTTCCTTGTACAACTTATCTGCTGCCAGAGTGCTCTTGTTAAAAACTCAGATTTGATCTTTTCTTTCCTAAGCTTTGAAAGAAAAAAATGTTCCCCATCCAACACATTGATGGCTGTTGATGGTCTATAGAGTTAAGTTCACAGTCCGTGGCTTGGCAGACAGGGCCCCTCTTTATACCTTCCCCACCATAAATAGTCATACTGTCCCACCCCCTCCTGCCAATGTTCATGCACTTTCAGGCCGTTTACTTTGGTTCTTCTCGTTCCTGTTTTCCAGGAAGACATTCTCCTCTTTCTCTATTTGGACAACTCCTATACATTTTTAAAGGACTCTTTGAGTGTCACTTCCTTTGTGAAGCCTTCCCTGATTTCTCCAGGCAGAATTACTGCTCCCACAGGCCTTTGTGCATATCCCTATTATGGTTCTTATGACATTGTATTGCACTTGTTTGTTCATATATATGTTTCCTCTGGGAGACTCTGAGCTCCTGGGGGCAAAGGAGAATGTCTTATTTAACTCTATGCCCCTTGTTCCTAACACAGTACCATATAAGAATGATCAATAGGGGCTTACTGATTAAAATATAGATAAATGACTTATTCACTGCTTGAGAAATCTATGAAATTCACTCCAACAGGAGTGAATAGATGGATTTTTTTTCTAAAAGATTGCTCATGTCCATATTGTGGCTGTCCTGACATAAATATATCTAGTAAATTTGCTTAGTAGAGAACTTTGATTTGAATTCAGGTCCAAAGGCTTCCTCTCTCATTGGCATCAGTGCCTTGCTTTTTTTTTAATGCTAGGATGTCTTGCCAGTGCTACACAGATGCTAAAATCTTTTCCAACCCTCAGTGATTCTTACCAAGTAATACAAACCATGCTGCAGGGCTCACACAAAAGAAGAAAAATAAATTTTAAAACCATCTTCCAGTACAAAAAATACAGACAGTCCTGACAAACATTTAAAAGCATGAGTTGGTGTCCAGCCTGCTCTACACTGAGGAATCACATATTTGTAGGTAACAGAAGAGATGATTCATGGCATGACTTCAGGGAGACCATGGTGCCTGGAACTTCCACTTGACCACAGGCATATGCAGTAAGACATGGGAACCATTAATCTGTCTTCACACGTCTTTCTCACCCAGAATGAAATTGTTTTGCCTAGCGAAAGAGTGGGCTCAGCCAAGGAGAGACACACGGGATTACGTTTCCTGAGTAATCTGTGCTGTTATACTGAAAAGACAGCAATAATTTGCTGAGGATTCCAAGGGAGATCATAAGAGCCTTCTAGCCACACCATTCTGAGACCCTTAGTTGTGATGTAGTGTGATGAAATGTAATGCGTGGTGGAGAGACTAAGGTTGCTTGTACATGGTAGGAGTAGGTTTTTTTCCTCTAACCTGGGAAATCTTTGATTTTTACACTGTCACAGAACAAACGGAACTGTGACTAAATGTTATACAATTTATGGAGCTGAATTCACATGATTTTCAGTTGGTTCACATTTATGACAGTTAAAATGTTTTTGTTTTCCTCTGAGATTAGTAGAGGGGTGTGAAATTTGCCTATTCACTGTCCTCAGTGCTGTGTTTGCATTCCCAGAGACCACCTCCTCCACCCACCCATTCCATAGATGAGGAAGCTAAGACTGCCAAAAGTTGGTGATTTGTCCAAGGTCACAAAGCTGGCATACAGCAGAGCAACAATCAAAGCCGGGTCCCACAAGTCCTGGTCACAAGCACTTATACTGGATGCTTAGGATTCCACATGAAAAGTGATGTGCTGCCTGATTTTCCTCTTTTTTTTCAAAAGAAATGGAAGTATCTCTCTTCCTTCTATGTCACCACTGAACACTACCCATTTTGAATTGTAGCTACCCATGCAGTAGGAGGGGAGAGTGGAAGGAATCTCTGTTCACTGCACACAGAGCTATGGTGACCCTCTGTACCTATTTCTTCAAGCCTCCGGATTTTATTCAGTGGACTGAATTCCATCCTAGGAAAGGGCAGGAAGCTTTCAGTTTATCCTCTGAAAAATGAAACACATTTTAAAAACCTGCAAAGTGTCTCAAGTTCTGACCAGGAATGACAGGAACATGCCCCCCTACCCCTAAGCCAACCTCTCACCAATCACAAAGAGCTCCTTCTTCTCATTTTACAAAATTTTACTTTTTCCTCAAAAGGTTAAATCCCCAAGGTGTCTGAAGTCAGGTTCCCTAGAAGTAGAACCTGATATGCTGATTCTCCAGCAATAGGTTTCTCGAGAGACTCGCTCTCAGAAGAAACAGGCAAGGAAGGGAGGGATGCAGCACAGAGAAGGACGGAAAAGAGGCGAAGGTGTGGGCTCAGCTGTAGTCTTGCCTCAGGCTGATCCCAGGGATGCAGCACAGAGAAGGACAGAAAAGAGGCAAAGGTGTGGGCTCAGCTGTAGTCTTGCCTCAGGCTGATCCCAGGGAAACTCGGAGTGTGGGTGGTTGTGCCGGTTTGAGGAAAGTGAGTTGGGTTTTATAGGATGTCCTGTCCATCAGGCTTTAGCTGTAGGGTCTTCAGGATGGGATGGTACAGAGCCTCCCAGGCATCCTGAGCTACATCAACCTGGTGACCCTGGGCAATCTCCTGGAGCAAGGAAGGGTACAGCTGTCAGCTCTTAGCAGCCAATATGTACAGCAGCTGGGGGATGTGCACACCAGTGAAGGGATCTGAGTAGGCCACCAAGAACGTGTGCTAAGCATTGCTGAATTTCAATGTCCCAGAAAAGGAAAAAAATAACTATAACTGCCCGTAATATCACACTGTAAGAAATCAGCCTTGTTCACAAAAAAGCATCATTCATAGTTCTGTTTATCCTGTGATGGCATAAAAGACATAAACAAGACACTGAAAACGAAGAAAAAACATAAACATCTCTGATGAAGAGATTTGTTAGAACCATGTCTGATTAGGAAAACACTTAGTGCCTCATAGAACTGAGACATCTGGGTGAAAACTGAAGCTTCACTGTGGAGCACCCTCAATTCTGTGATTCCCCGGGCTTCTTGCTCTCTGAGATTCCTTTCTGCAATGCTCCCAACGCCCCTGCCTTTACTTGTAACCTGGAAAAGGGCAATTTGGCTTTCAGGGCCTAAGAAGAGGAAGCAATTATTTTAGAGGAACTGATTAATTGGGAAAATCTGCACAAAGCCATCTTGCTTCAACAAAATCATATCCCAAGGTGGCTTTGGCTACTTGTCAAGATAAGAAATAAAGGACACACTTCTGCCACACTGTCCCCCAAAAGATGAAGTGAACCAAGAGTTGAACAGCTATGATATGTCAAGAACTATACCAGTCATCACACACACACCCACACACATAAATTTAATTTTAAAATATGTATTCAGGCCGGGCGTGGTGGCTCACACCTGTAATCCCAGCACATTGGGAGGCTGAGGCAGGTGGATCACAAGATCAGGAGATTGAGACCATCCTGGCTAACATGGTGAAACCCTGTCTCTACAAAAAATACAAAAATTATTTGGATGTTGTGGCGCACATCTGTAGTCCCAGCTACTTGGGAGGCAGAGGCAGGAGAATTGCTTGAACCCAGGAAGCAGAGGTTGCAGTGAGCTGAGATCATGCCACTGCACTCCAGCCTGGGTGACAGAGTGAAACGCTATCTCAGAAAAAAATATATATATGTATTCAAAGATAAAAATTGTAGGGATAAGCAGCATTTATTTAAGACAATGTGTCCAAATAATGTCAATGCATACCAGTGCTCAAATTAAGCATTTTACAGTTTTTCCAACTTTGCCTCCTTTTTTAGATATGTAATAAATGTTTTAAAAAATCTATAAAGTGGGGAATAATATTTACTCCACAGCTTTGTCATAAATATTATGATGGGTAATATTATTGATATGATAAAATTTTTACTCTGTTACACTTATCTACTATAATTTATGTGTGCCAAAAATGTAACTTATTTTTTTCTCTTTTACTAAAAATATCTTGCTCATGAGCCCCCATTCCTTCTGATAATGGGGAGGAGATAGGGGTGAAATGGACACAGTCACACCAATCAAAGCTTACATGGTCCCTTCTGGTTTAGGGCCATCATTTTCAGGTTACTCTTCAGCTAGTATGGGTAGAAACTGCTCCGCAGCTGCTCTTCCTGCTCAGGGGGCCTTTATCGTATAGCCTTGCACAGGCTACGTGTGACACTAGGGCTTGGATGTCAATGACTGTTTTAGAAAAAGGTGAAGGTTTCTTGAAAAATGAGATATACTCAAAATTCCAACTAAAATTCAGTTTTTAGGGGGTCTAGTTGGTTGACTGACAAATATTCCCTAAGAGAGTGGGAAACAAAGAGATGGGTCTCATAATTTAGTTAGTGTGGCTTTCGTTTGACCCAATTCTCTTGTATGTTGGATGAATTTCTTTGGCAAATGGAATAATTTTCACAAGTCAATTACATACATTCCCTAAGCCTGTATAGCTTAATAGAATAAAATAGCTTAATAGACTAAAACAATAACCCTCAGGATGATGATGTTGGCTATTATTAAGTATAACAATAAGAATTAATTATGACAGCAGAAAGGATAATTGATGACTTGGAAAATGGATTCTAAAACTCTATCATAACTTCAGAGACACTTTTAAAGCTACGTGGTTTTCTGAATGCTTTTGAACAGGATTATTAATAACATTGTTTTAGATTCCTTACATTTGGTTAGTCCTTTACAAAACACTGTCATGCACAGAATCTTGCTTTTAACTTAACCAACCCTTACAGCTTGCCATGTGGCAGGCCCCGTTCAGAGCACTTCACCTGTTAACTCACTCAATGCCCCCTCACCTACGGTCTGCTCTGTGATTCAGATTGATCTTTTACAAATGAGGAAACTGAGTCTTAGAGAGTGTAAGGGTTATTGCCGAGTTTAAAATGAGGAAACTGAGGCCAGCACAAGAAGATTGAATGAGAATTTATTAAGCTCCCGGGCGAGGTTCTGCGGTCCGACAGGAAGGGCCGGAGAAGTCGCGCTTGACTCCTCTCAGACGTGGGGTTTTATAGGGAGTGGACGCGTCTCAATTGGTTGTGGGGAAGCAGGTCATGGGCGGGGCAAGCTGCCATTGGCAGCTAAGTGAGATGCAAAATGCTATTGGGCAGGTTTTGGCAGGGCTTCTTTTAAATTTTGGCGGGATTCTTCAACGGCTGGCTAGGTGCTGAGTGCAGAGCCTAGTGCCAAGTGCGAAAGTGGGTGTGGGATGATGACGTGGTTTCTAGGCAAGGAGGGGGGTGGGCGTGTCCGAGCTCCTGGAGGGGGAGGGGGCGTGTCCGAGAGCCCGGCCAGGCGACTGGCCTTACAGAGAGAGTCAGGAACTCATGCTAGGTCTCCCCACTGGGAAGTGGCAGAGCAGAGAATTAGATCTAATCTGCTTCCCGAGTCACGTTTAGCCACACTCTTCTACCTACCTCTCATTGCAGCCTTACAAATACCCTGCAAAGTAGGAATGTTTAGTCCCATTTTCCCAAAGATAAAACACTCCCTGAAGCAGAGATTAAGTTGTTTGCCAAAATTGCAGAGCTAGACAGTAAGCATCAGAACCAGAATTCAAACCCTTGTTTTCTACCCTTATATTAGCACAATTTCTGATGTGCCCTTATGAAGCAGTAAGTTCTTTTACTCAAAGCAGTATATAATACTTTTAGAACTTTGAAGCACTAAGGAAAAAAAAATACTATATTTTCTTTTAGAAAAAAATATTGGGCACAAATTTGGAGGGTTAGTAGAAACATGCAGTTCTTTTTAACAGGAAGCACTGTCAATTTAGGAACGTAGACTCATCGAATGCTTGAACAACAGATATCATATTGTCTCCTACTAATTCTTAAATTTTCTGTGCATAGGAGTCCTTAGAGAACTTGTCATTCACACAGGTTCTCAGGCTCCAACCCAGGAATTCTCATTCAGTAGATCTGACGTCAGGCTCAGGAATCGGAATCTTTAACAGACACTCCCAGGGTAATGAATGCTCATTTTTTTTTTTAATGAGAGAATGCAACACGAGAAGGGTGACCTGCCCTGCCCAGATTGACTGAGATGCTAGAAAATCAAGACTCTCAGGTTGACATGGCATTAAGGGTACTTGGTTTGTTCATAAGATGACGTGTTTTATTTATGAAATTCAAAGATTAATTTATTCACACCAGAATCACGAACTCACTAATGCAATTTATTGAGTGAGTTAGAACTTTCTTATAAATGGAGCTAAGAGCTACTGAATTTTAAGGAACTAAATATTACTGAGGTTTTGCAACTTAATGAATGTAAGTAGCACTGCTTATACTCCCCCAGAACTTAGTTTGATTAATTATATCAACACTAATGTCTGAAATCAAATATATGCAAAATGACTTTAAAGAGACAGAGGGCTACCTAGGGACCTAGAGAGAGATAGACCATAGCCAAATTAATGGTATTAATATATATCAGCAGAAGGAAGGTATCTGCATGGAATACAAAAATGGGTATTGGAGAGCCAGAGAGGCTCAAAGTATTCAGAACTGTCTGGAAAACAAGAAAACCTGACTCTGTTCCATTCAAGGGTGTGCCCTTGACCCCTTCTGGTGTGCCTGCCCAGCCCATGGCCCCCTTCTCTGAGTCTTCCCCCACCAGCCCACCGTGGTTGGTCTTGAATGTCATATTTGTAGTATACCATCTTGCCCTTTGGACTACAGTTGTTTGCAGGGATGGTAACAGACCCAGAACTGGACAGTCTGATTCTCCATCATGGAAAGTTCAAATTGGGATTCAAAGTCTCTCACTAATCTCTTCTAGTTACTTTGTATACAAACTCAGAAGCTCTAGAGCCAGGTGGAGAAAGAGGTGCCGTAAAAAGAAGGCCCAGAGAACATGAGATGTATCCTCTGCCATTTGGGGGACCGGTTTCTGAATCATATCTAAGAAATCTAAAGCATATGAGCTTGACTGAAGAGGTGTGTGGTGCAGAATTAAAGACTGTGGTTTGGAAAGTGACAGCCTTCCCAGGGATCTTAGGGCAGAGGATGCAGAAATGTTTCCCAGGCCAGATGTGGACCTTTGTGCTAGTGAGAGCAGGCAGAAGTGGGGTTGTCTAATATCCAGTCCAAGAGGGCTGCTTCCATGTGTAGAGGGAAAGAAACTAGAAGTAGATTCTTGAACACTATATTCATTTGCTAGGGCTGCTGGAACAAAATACCATAAGCTGGATGGCTTAAATCAACAGGAATATATTGTCTCGCAGTTCTGGAAGCTAGAAGTTTATAATCAAGGTGTTGGCACAGTCACGCTCCCTCCGAAGCCTCTAGGGAAGGATCTTTCTTTGTCTCCTGAAGCTTTGGTAGCGGCAGGCAGCAGATCTCTAATCTCTGCTTCCATTTTCACATGGTCATCATCTCTGTGGGTCTCTGTGTTCAAAATTTCCTCTTTTAAACAGGATACCAGTTATATTGGGTTAAAGGTCCATGGATTTTAATTTGGCTAATTATATCTGCAATTTAAAATAAGGTCACGTTCTGAGGTACTGGGGTTTACAACTCCAATTTGATATTTTTATTTTTTTGGTTGGGAGTGGGGAGGATGCAACTTAACGCATAACAGGTGCCTAGGAACTCTAAAAGGAATCTCTGGCAGCAGGCAGAATAGACACATGTGTATGTATCTTTTGTTAAGGGAACTGAATGAAGATGAAATACGCCTTCTCTCCCCTTCTTCACTGCCCATGATGGTGGAGTGCTGTTACTGCTGCCCCTGGTGAAAAACAGTCAACACGCTATAGAATAATGCTACAGTACCAGCCCAGAAGAATATGCACCTTACCTCTCCTCTCTCTTCCTGCTCCTACCCAGAAAGGTCAAACCTGCTACTAGTAGGAGTAGCAACTCAGAAGAGGAAATAGAAATTGACCAAATCTGCCTTTGGGTGCAGGCTTCATGTCTATAATCAAACTGAGACTGGGGCAGGGAATAAGCTTCAGAGCATCAGTTATTCTATGCTGCTGGACATACTAATGAATAAATTGAGGCTATGTTTTCCTCTTGAACTCACTGTTGGGCTTCTATTTATTCCTTAGAATGACCAGAGAAGTTGTTTGATCTTTCTAAATTTTCATCCAGGAGCAAAGAAAGACACAGGCCCATGAAATGCACACTTAAAGTGATGAAGGGAAGCAAAAATAAAAGGACTTTATGCCTACAGCTCATGAGCCACTGTTCCTTAGTGTAATAGTTCCACTGAGTTCACATTTAAATTATTAACCTTATATTTCAGCTTATCTTTTAGTCTCCCATAAACTTAGTTGATGTTTATCTGAACCCAATTATGTGATCTACATGCGATTTATTGGTAAATATCTGTTTTCATTTTATTGTGTTTATTTTTTGGTCTGCAGGATTAAAGATCAGTCCTGCTATACTGACTCATCTAAGGTAACAGTGTCTGTATTTCAGTGACTTGTCAATAGGTCTTGCCTTTTGATCTTGCTGTTTATTTACTTCTTCAATTCTCAATACTAAGCAGGTATATTTATTCACTCAATCATTTGCCAGATATTTGTTTACTGAGCACCTTCTTTGTGCTGTGTACTGTTTCAGGCTTCTGAGATATAGAGCAAAGCAAAACTGGCATTGTCCCTGCCCTCCTCAGTGGAACATTCCAGTGGAAGAAGAAACTGATAAGTAAATAAGTGTAGCTAGATAGATAACACGTCAGGTGGTAACATATGAGCAAATCATGAAACAAAAGAATGTGAGACTCAACACCTTCCAGTAAGTGAAGCAGATTAGAAGAATACTCCTTACAAAAAGAAGTAAAAAATACCTAAAGACAGAAAAACAAAAAACAATGAACTTATCAAATGCAATATTTTTCATGTAGAATTGTGTGTTCTTATGTTCTGAGCTGTCGTTTTTAGAAATAAATGCTTGATTTTTAAATCTTCCTAGGCTTCCGAAATCCAACCATATGCTCAGAGTAAGATGAATTTTAACTTTTGTATATTGGTTAATCTCTTATCTTTCTCTGGTTTTCCATTCTTATTCTGGTTTCAAAAGTAATACGTATTAATTATATAAAACTTGAAAAACACAGAAAAACATAAAGAAAATAAAAATCGTCTCTAATCCTGTCCTAGTTTATTTTTTGATTAGTCATATATGCAAATTCTTACTCTCAGGGCAACAAAAGAAGAAAACTAAAATGGATTAGAAATGTAATTAGCAGGGGCTGCAATTATGCAGATTTCATCTGCATAGTCATTGCAGCATACTAGATTAAGTTTTTGGACTTTGGATGTTTCATACTGTGCTTTGTGTGAAAATGCCCTATCTGTTTCATGACCTGGTGACATGCAGTTATAATGCTCCCATTCTATTCGTTTGTAATTTGAATTGTCACACTCAGAGTGGGAAGGAAAAAAATTGATTCTAGTGTTTTCCATTTCCAAATAACAGTGCAAATTATTAAAGATTAGAAGCCATAGGTATGTGGACTTCAAGAATAAAGAGTGGTGGGAAGAAAGCTTCAAACCATAACTATAGCTGTTCAGGACAGAAACAGTGTGAGAAAGTTAAAAATCAGACCAGTAGTTAGGAAAAACAATTTACACATTAGCAACCTGAGACTGTGGCCGAAAGGACTGGGTCAGAGTTATGGGCTAGCTGTAACCTGAACATGTAATAATGGATATTTAAGGTTCTTGTGGCTAATGAAGTGCTTCATGCTGTTGCTAACACCTAACTTAAGCACTTATTAACCTTTTTTTTTTCTAAAAGAAACAATAACCTTTTCCAGTTTACCTTGTAAGACTTCGGATGAGCAAACCCAAGTCTGACATGCAATGGCTCACAGAATGTTTTATGTAGACTTTCTACTGTGTAGTTTCTAGAAATAATTTGGGAGTGGTAGAACCAGGTACCAACATATGATGAACATTTACCTGCAACTTGAAAACAATAATTTACTGTTCACATTCCTTACTCAACACACACACACACACACACACACACACACACAAACACATATTCATTTTAGTTCTGTTTCCTTTTTTCTAGAAAGGAGTTTAAAAAGGTGAAGCAGTGAATGGATGATTTTGGATCAATTTTCCATTTGAAATAGCTCAGCAAACAGCTGACTACACCTGATGGGCCCTTGAAATTCTCTCTTCTATGAAATTCCAGATGTGAAAAAGGACTCACTACAAAGTAGGGGGCAAAGGCCTAAGTGGCTTTTTGGAGCCTAAAGACAGAATTGAGAATCTGATATTAAAATAGCCAAGAAAAAAGAAACAGTCAAAAGATGTTAATAAGACTGAAGGTAAGGTGATGTTTAGGAATTATAAAAAAAAAAAAGGTTTTAAAAGAAAGTGCCTCTCTCTCTCTCATTAAAAAAAGGAAGTGCCATCCTCATTGTGTTGAACTGGCCTTTTATAATTACAGCTGCTCTTATTAGGTGTGAAATACAATATGTATATTTTAAAGAGCTCTTGATATTCCTTACCTCTCAGTAGTTTAATGAAAATTGAAAAGACTACACAAACCCATATGTGAGGTCAGCTGTATCTTTCTCTTTTCCCTGCTTCATTCTTGGGCAGTCCAGGACATTATTAGGATATTTCATTTGATTTTCTCTCTTTCCAGGCAATGCATTATGTACCTATCAAATGATGTTTGGTAATCAATTCTTGATCTCTCCTGGAGGTCAGTCAATGACACCATCTAAATTGTCATCTCATTTCTTTCATGAAAGAGAATCCATCTATTTCCTTTGAGCGCATAGAGATTTCAGATGCAGGTAAGGTACTAAACCATTCATGAACAAGATGACATTTTTTCTCATCAGGACTGTCAGATTTGGCTTCTATAGGAGAGATGGACTTAGTTATTAAAGGATCTCTTTCATTTAAAATTCCCGTTAATATGCTATTAACTCAATTCTCCTCCACTCATTGTTGTGAGGTCTTGGCAACTCTTAGAATTATTTTTATTTGGGGGTAGAGGGCATGAATGAAGGAGAAAGGATGTTGCAAATTCAGATATGAACAAACAGACTTAAAGCCAAAAATCTGAGGTTCAAATCTGGGAAAATTGTAAATTGTCTATATTTACTGATGCATATGATGAAATGTAAATATGCTTGGAATAGCCCCAGGCAGGTTAATAGGAGAAAAGAAATATCTCTGGAAGGGTAAGAAGGGGTGTGCAGAGGTAGAAAAACACTTACATTGTGGCTCAGTGAATGAGGGGATAATTGAAAAGTTAATGCCTTGAATAATTATTAACGTATGAAATTCTAAAGTATCTATTGTTCGGTTTTACTATCAAAGTGTCTTTTTCATGCACACAGTCCATTTACGGAGAGCACAGTTGATTATGTAAACTTCTATTTCTCCTATAGGTCCTAAGTCTTCCAGAGATGGTCTTAAGTGTCATTTTCAGAAGGTTCGGCAAAAACTCCAACAGACGTTGCATCTTTTTGGATGTTCGTGCTCCGAATTGGCTGGGGGCCATTTTTAGCTTTTCAAATTAATAATTTGAAAAAGATGCTATGCCTATACATAATGACTTCATCTTGTCTGCAGAAATGATTCAAAACAGCAGTTGCTACACACAAGTAGGTCTCATTAAGTGAGATTTTGATGCAGGAGCACAGGTACCAGTGTCAGCCACTGCTGTTGGGTAACTACTTAACTGCGGAAATAATGGCAGAGCAGAAGGTGTGAGTGAGCATTAACACTGATCTTCATTCTGCTGGGTGTTTAGCGTCTCAACTCCATTCTCATTTTGTTTTCCATTTGGAGCAATGCACTGCTCTTAAGCAAAATTCCTTAGGGATTGCAAAAAACATAATTGCATTTTTTTTCAAGTAAGGAATTTGTTTTAAAGAACATTCTAAAGTATTTATGACGATCTTTGCAAAGACCCTTATTTTCCTCTACCGTCAGTTCCATCTCTCTGTTAAAACATCTGGATGAATGTTGCTGACATGCAAATATTAAAATGAAACAAACCAGTAAAACAATCACAATCCTACAAAATAAACAAAATCCTGTAAATTATCTGGAAAGTAATATTTTCATTTGGTGAACCTTTTTTTTCCCACTTTGTTTAAATGCAAAACAAGGCCTACTAACCAGGTCACTGTATTAAAGACCTAACCAATAATTAGATGGCCTGAGAAAATGCCCAAGATAAGGCATATCCACAGGGGTCAGGGGAAGGTGATCTAAGGGTCTGGCTGAAACTGCATCACATCCTGGAGGAATTCCCAGTTCTCCAAGCACATTTCAAAACAGCTAGATGCTCTAGATTTCCAGCGCCCTGAGTCATGACTAAATCCACAGACATAACCTTTATCTTATTTTAGTAGACACGCAATCTGGAGAGTCACTCTTATTTTCAGTTTTATTCCACATAGCCTAGGTCCCGCCACTCTGCATCTTCGGCCTGATTTTTGCACAGTGAAAATATAAAGCAGCAGCAGATCTTGAGTGGGACAGAAAAGTCAGTATGGGGGGAAGGCTCAAGGAACATTTCCATGACAATAGCACCTGTTTCATAAAATATTCACCAATGCTAGAGGAGGACTTGATTCTTCTCTTTTCTTAATGTTTTTATTGTAATAAAATATACATGACAATGTATTTATTGTAATGAAATACACACGACACAAAAATTATCATTTTCACCATTTGTAAGTGTACAGTTCAGTGGCATTCTGTACATTCACATTGTTGGGCAATAATCACCACCATCCAACCCCAGAATTTTTCATCTTCCCAAACAGAAACTCTGTACTCATTAAACAATAGCTCCCCTTGCTCACCCCCAGCACTTGGCTACCACCATTCTGCTTTATGTTTCCACGATACTTGAATATTCTTGACAATGCTGCCAACTGTAAGTATTCCTTAACTTCAGGAAACTTTTTGTTGTTTATTTTTAAAACCCATCAGAGAAAATGCACAGCAACTAGGGAAGGCAAACGCCTCCAGGGACCCATCTGAAAGAATGATTATGCCAATAATAAGGCTTGTGAAAGGAGCTATCATCCCTGAATGAGGCAGGCTCTCACCCATGCAGTGCCAAACTTAAAGCAACGTTTCTGCTTTGAAATGGCCAGTGATAGAGAGCACATTTATGCTGCAAATGGGAGACAAATTCAATCACCTGGGCCGGTCGGTGCCCAGAAAGCCAGCATGTTGAGATGAATGTCTTTTGGACCTGGCATGTGGGTACTATCGGGAGAGGAAGCATTTGTTCTGGAGCCATTGTGATTAAAGAACCATGGGACCAGTTGGCTCATTCGTCTCAGTTTATCTAATTACCAGACCAAGGTGAAGATTTTGGAATGGTTTAAAACACAGAAGTGAAACCTGTATGGGACTTAAACTGGATGTGGTCCCAGCTGTATGAATGAAATTCAGTTGTTTTCCTCATTTCTCTGTTTCTGTTCCTTCCCAATGCCGGAGAAAAACAAAATCAATTCAAGTTGAAAAATAATTTTCACAGACAAAGTAGAGAGTGGGAAAACAGGATTAAGAGCCAACCAGGAAAATTCTGACCCTAAGAAAATGCTATTCCCTTTGTAGGAGAAACAGGGCCATTTTACCCAAATTACCTGAATAATTACTTTAGCTCACCATTCTCCTTGCCAGTGTGGATATAACCTAATGTTAAATTATGCCTCTAGTCCCAGTCATGTCTTTCTGGAAAGTTTTCCTTATACTACATTAAAAATTTGTTTAAACAATGCGCAGAGTTCAGACACGTTGAAAAAATGAGCACATAGGGATGTAAATTTTTTGCAAAGAAAAAAGCCCATATTTTGTCTATCAGTTCCAGTTAAACATGCAGTAAACAATTTGGAGACACTCTTCAGTGGCCCTTTTTACTGACTCAGAAGGCACGAGTTCCCAAGTACCCACAGGCTAGCTAAAGACAGGTCCTTAATTTCTGTTCCCACAAGCAGTACTGAGAATCTTCTATCAAGGTTCTAGGGAAATGTGTTCTGGGACATGAGAACAAACTGAAAGAATGACTTCTTTTTACATATGCGTATCGCTGTGCACTCTGGGGCCATAAAGGGTAAAAAGTTTCATCATAAAAATGAAAGACTTTTAGTTTTTTCAATCATCATCACAGCAGAATACATTTCTCTGTCAGATTATCCAGGAATGGGACCTGAGATTGACACATGTTGGCTTTGGAAGGAGTCACTAAGAAGGTTACAGGCACGTGGCTAAGGAGGGCAGCTGTTTTTGGGGATCTGTAGCAGTGAGCAGTGCTGAAAGTGGGGAAGGAGTTGTAAAGGGATGATGGGAGGTGGTGAGGGCTCAAAGAGAAGCATTGTCCCTACCTTCCAGGCTGCATAGCTTTGGGCAGTTCTCTACAATGTGATGATATTTGTACCAGTACAGCAGGACTGATTGCACAACGCCATGCAAAAGGGATGTGCCCAGAGAAATTCCCATGGAGGAAGGCAATTTATTGTAAGCAAATCTGGGAACATGTTGGGGGGAGGGAGTTGTCCCTCTGAGGCCTGCTTGTCTAACTCTGAGGTAGAGTTCCCAAGCAGTGGGAGAGTTGCTAAGCTTCCTTAGGAGTGCCTGTCTTTGCTGTGCTGGGATGCTCCCTGAGAGAAAGATCATGCAACAAGCTGTGGATCAGAAGGCTGGTCTGATGCCAGCCAATTGCAACAGCAGCTTCTTTTGAGAAAGAGCATTCCCAGACCATGGATGGCTGCCTTCTGGCTTGCTCCTAGTATCCAGTCTCATGGGCAGGGGCTAATGTACCTGAAATTCATCCTCCTAAAAGCCTGTGCTGCATGAGTGATAGCAACTGAAATGGGAAAAGGTTTTCCAAAAGTTGTTTGTTCTCCAAAAGTATGTGTTTGCAGCCTTGGGGCTTATTGGGCCCTTGATTCAGGCCACCTACATATGATATAAAAGCTGTATTTCTATTTGGCTTGTGTGTAAGGAGGAGGAAGTACTGTGTGTTAAGTTAGGAGCACAGAGTTGAGCTGAGTATGATCAGATAGACTCAGGCTTAACTGTTGCCTCTATCACTTACTTGCATTTAACCTTGGGTAGCTGACTAAACATCTGCATCTGTTTTCTCATCTGTAAAATCGGGATGATAATTATAATTGTCTCATAAGATTGTTGTGAGGATTAAATGAGATAATATTTGGAAAGCCCTTGGTGTAATATCTGGCTTAAAACTCAGCAGGGTGAGTATTCTTATCACATTCATTATATGAAGAAGGAAACTGAGCTCTGAGAAAATAACCAGCTTTGCCCAGGGAGCTACAAGGCAGGTATTATTGTAACACTTTTTTTTACAGAAAGGCCTAGTTACTTGCTCAAGATCACAACCTCTGGCCTTCAAAATGAGGTGTGTTGGGATTGGAACCAGTGAGAGCAATATCATAAAAGTGATACCCAAAACACCCAAAAACAGCAGGAAGAGACCTTGGTTGAGGTTGTCAGAGCCTCTTCTTACTTTACTTTTTCACAAGGAGCCATAGTGGAAAATGAGCGCAGGCCTCCTTGCTCACAGGAGAGGGACAGAATGAAAGAGGGCACAGGAATGAAGAGAAGAGAACATGGAGAATTCTAGAAAATAGACCTATACTCGAGAATAACATAGAACCCATTAGAGCCTGTGTGTCATATGTGGACTTATTTATTGAACAAGAAATGTTTATTTGGTAAATGGATGATTAGAAAGGCATCAGATATGTTCAATAATAGATAATTCCTCACCCTTGTTTGAAACTTCAAACAATTCATTGCTTTTGTTTTCCTATTTAAATGAGACAAGTGATTTCATAATCTTTCCCTGATTGAATTGACCATTTTGTTGTTGTTGTTTAACTGAACTAACCTACTGTTTTTGAATAAAAAGTCAAATTGAAATCTCCACATGACTTCGATATTGACTGTCAAAAATAAGTCAAACCAGTGAAACAGCTACTGAGACTGAACTGCTTCACTGAATTAGCAACTTTCCCCACAGTGGTTTGGCCACTTCTTTCACTAAACCAACTAAATCAGCCAGTTGCTTTGAACACAATTATATTTTTCCACGCCCTTCACAGCCACAGATAATCAGCATTTAACATTTCATGTATTCTATCAGTAAAACAGGAAAATGAATTTATCTCTCTTTTCTTTTTTTAGAGACAGAGTCTCGCTCTGTCACCCAGGCTGGAGTGCAGTGGCATGATCTCAGCTCCCTGCAGCCCTCTGCCTCCCAGAGTTCAAGTAATTCTCCCATTTCAGCCTCCTGAGTAGCTGGGATTACGGGTACCCGCCACCACACCCGGCTATTTTTTGTATTTTTAGTAGAGACAGGGTTTCACCATAATGGCAAGGCTGGTCTCGAACTCCTGACCTCAGGTGATCCACTCACCTCGGCTTCCTAAAGTGCTGGGATTACAGGCATGAGCCACCATGCCCAGCCTAGGAAAATGAATTTCTATTTCCATTTTCTATTTCAAGATAATGTTGGGAAAATCAATGGAATAGCTAATGAAATTTTAAAGTAATAAATTCACTTCTCTAAATATTTTCTCAATGTTACTTTATAATGGACAGGTATTTGTGTGTGGTTTAGCAGTGGTACCCAATGCTTATTTGTTCTATTGATTTTTTCTGTCACGGATGCGCTGAAGTGCAAAGTGTTACATACACTTGCAGCTTGTTTTTGTATTCCGTTGGGGACAGAGTCATAGATAGAGCTGTTTAATCTTGGGATTGGAAGAGACCAGAAAGGTGATATTGATGGGATAAGAACGTTTAAACCCTTACGGCTTTCTCAGTAGGAGACCAAATAAATACAAAGCATTTGATATCTAAATAAACTGTGATATAATAAATATTTCCGAATACTTAGCACAGTACCTAGCAAAATGTATATTTATTGATTGTAAGTGCTGCACAAAAGAGTCCATGCTAGCCAACTATAAAATATTAAAGTAAGGCAAGTTTTCAAAATGGCTTGGTGCATTGACTACTATCATTTATTTCATCACTATAATATGTGTATATTTGATACTTTAGAAACAAGATTCAGAGAACCAATTCTTTCCCAAAATTGGATACAACTGGTAATACTCTCCCCATCGAAACCACAACGTGCCAAGAAATTGTTGGAAAACACTGTGACTCATGCTTCATCTTGAAAATCCTCCTTCAGTTCAGTGCATGAGCCCCTCAGAGAGCTCTCCCATGCACAAGGTACCTCTCCTCTCTCCCGCTATTCTCACCCACAAATTTCAACACCACTGTGCTAATTGCTAAGAGTTTGCGGGGTTGCATTTCCCCAACCAGCTTATAATCTCCTTGAGGCAAAACAACCATAAGAGATCTGATTCAACCTGCCTTTTATCTCTTGCAGCCCAGAGCACAGAGCTAGGCACATAGTAGGTAGCTAGTGAGTATTTATTCATCATTGCTCTGCAAAAGTCAGAGAAAGTTCCCTTCTTCCTCTGTGAGACATGAAAAATATTTTCTCAGTAAATACATCTTGACAAGGAGTAGCTTTCAGTGGAAGTAAAACAACGTAGAGAATGGAAGCTATAGTTTGTGGTTTAACCTTTTTCCTGTGAGATGTTTCTTCCAAACATAAAAGGCTTTAAAAATGTGGCTTCACGTACTTATCTAACGTGTAATTCATGGGGCCAAAGTCTCCTTCTCACCTGCCCCCAAAGCCCCCTCTCCCACCTCTGTTGACTCAAGAGGATCATTTTTCTTGTTCCTGCTCCATCCTCCTCAGGTTCCCCTCTTCCGGACTCTGTTTATTCTTGTTTTACAACAAGCTGCTGTCAGTAAGACCTTCCTCAGAATCCATACAAATTCCAGTCTTTTAAGGAAAACTAAGATTTTTTTTCAAATATAATATCAACACATTTCCACTGTAGAAAAATTGGAAAATAAAAACTGGAAAGAAAAACAATAAAAATCAGTTATTATTCTATATCCCAGAAATAACGGCTGCTAACATTTGATGGATATCACTTTATTTTCTAACCTATATTCTAAGCATTTTAATGTATTTTTCTGTTTTACAGAATTGGAATTATACTACATATATTATATAAAAACACTTTCTCATAACATTAAATCTTTTTCCACTACAGTGTCCCTAAATCTTTACTTTGCCCAAGAATCACCTGAGAAGGATGTTCAACTGCCTCTTCTTAATTCTTCTGAACAGAGATCTTAAACCAATAAATTTAGGGTAGCATCCAGGAGTCTGGGTTATTCTTAGGCATCCCTAGCTGATTATGATGTGGTTATTTCTCAAATCATACTTTAAGAAACATGTTTCTACAGCATAATTTTTCATGGCTACATAGTATTCTATAATTACATATTCTGTATAATTATATATTCCACATGTAATTACACGTTACAATTACATATATAATTACATATTCCATACAGTTACATATTCTATAATTACATATTCCATAATTAATACTATTTTTAAAATTCTCATTTTAGGAGTTAGATGAACAAAAAAGAATGAAGTGGAGTGATACGAAGAAAAGAAGGATTTGAGTTCCCAAAAAACTGAAATTGATTTTATATGGTTTAACCTACTCATAGGGTCATTTTGTTTGAACTATCTCCTGGACAAATCCCAGAAATGAATAGGCTCTCCCACAGTATACAATGAGGTAATGTCTTGGTAAATTGGGTTGGAAAGAATTACATTTGCAAAATTTTACAGAAATTAAAGCTACTGTTATAAAATCCACATGTTGTCCAAATATATTTATACCAAAAATCTCAAGAAAATCTTCTTGTCCTCCGCTTTCTTACCTCTTTCTTTATCTTAGCACCTCACTTGTGACCGATTCTTCATATCTTTATCTGCATGCCTTTCTGGGTTTCTCCTTATGCCTATGCCATACCTAATGTCTTTCCAGAACATTCTCTATTTTGAAAACATTATTCCTTTATTAATGCTACTTTAAGTTCATGTTGATGTACTGGATAGCCTCATTTTGCTGATTCTAGTGACCTTGCAGCCAGCATTAGCCTGTGTTGAAAAGACTCCTGGGTCTGTGTGCATTCACATCTCACTGCACCCTCACAATATGCACTTTATTTTATTTATTAGAGTTTTAGAGGGAAATCACATCATTTTTTAATTTAGCCTTGTTTTATTTTTTATTTGTTTTATTTATTTTATGGGGCACATGTACAGTTTTGTTACATGCATAGATTGTATAATGGACAAGGCATGGCTTTTAGGGTATCAATCACCTGATTAATGTACATTGTACCATCTTTCCAGAATATTTTCACCCTTGATGTCTCACTGTCTTAGAAAGTCTCCCCACCATTCTCCTCCACCACCACCTGAGCTCCTCTGTGGGTGGATGTCATCTATAAAACCTGACAACATAATAAATGGGTGTTTTAGCTAATGCCCGAGTGAGGTAACAGAGGCTGAGATAACACTCGGGGATCAGGGATCTGGTTGTCACGGTGGATTAACTAACTGATTTTTTGTTAACGTTGGAGGCCACCCGTATTTAAAGTCAGCAGCGGCAGAACTCTAGAGAGTATTGCTTACCAAAAGGACCCAGCTGACCGACTTCACCTCTGCCACGAGTGAAGTTCATTGTTTGTATCTGTCTGTTGTTGGAAGTCTCAGGGAGACAGACGCCTCAGGACTGAGAGGGGGAGAGAGGACATAGCAAGACTAACAGGGTAGCAGGTTTCTAAAAGCTTCGTTTACAAATTTTCACACTGCTAGGTTTAATCTTAAAGTTAAATCTTAAAGTGCATCTATTTTTGATGTATAAAAAGCATAAATATGCTGGCCAAAGAGGAGACTGGAGAACACCATTAAGTGTAGAGATGATGATGATGATGATGATGATAGAACATTCCAAAGGCTTGAGATATTTTACACAATTAATTAGAGAGGCTCCAGCTACCTCATGTCAGAGGCTTAGGGAATCAGAACATTGGCTCTATAAGTGGTCTGTAAAGTGATAGCCATTTTCCAACATGTTTACAATTCCCAACAGTGAATGCTCATGCACATGAGTGTGTCCTGCGTGACTCCATGGTCTCCAGCCCATTTGTATGAGCACGTTGGACCATGAGCCATGATGCTGAGTAAGGTGACAAGGAAAAGACCAGCTTTGCCTGGCATTTTGCACAAGACAGCATAATCCTGAGAAGGGATTATATATCAGAGTGGTTAAGGAACCTGTTGACAATAATACAGATAGAATGAGGCATGACCTCAATTCGAGCCCAGATTTTGTCTTACTCCAAAGTATCTCTCATCTTTCCTCTTCTTCCTTCTGATTCTTTCCTTCCTGTCTAGACATTGTGGAAAATTGATGCTTTGTACTGCCCATCATGTATTCCGTCTTCTTTTTTTTTTTCTTTAACTTTTATTTTAAGTTCAGCGGTACATGTGTAGGTTGGGCAGGTTTCTCACATAGGTAAATGTGTGCCATGGTGGTTTCCTGCACAGATCATCCCATAACCTAGGCATTAAGCCCAGTGTCTATTAACTATACTTCTTGATGCTCTTCCTCTCCACAATTCCCAACAGGCCCCAGTGTGTGTTGTTCCTTCCCATATGTCCATGTGTTCTCATCATTCGGCTCCCACTTATAAGTAAGAACATTGGGTGTTTGGTTTTCTGTTCCTGTGTTAGTGTGCTGAGGATAGTGACTCCAACTCCATCTAAGTCTCTCCAAAGGACATAATCTCATTCCTTCTTATGGCTGCATAGTATTCCATGGTGTGTATGTACCACATTTTCTTTATCTAGTCTACCATTGATGGGTATTTAGGTTAATTCTATGCCTTTGCTATTGTGAATAGTGCTGCAATGAACATATACATGCATGTATTTTTATAATAGAAAGATTTATATTGCTTGGGGTATATACCTAGTAATGGGATTGCTGGGTTAAATGGTATTTCTGCCTCTAGGTCTTTGAGGAATTGCCAAACTGTCTTCCACAACAGTTGAACTAATTTATATTCCCATTAACAATGCAAAAACACTTCTTTTTCTCCACAACCTCACCAGCATCTGTTGTTTGTTGACTTTTTAGTAATCGACATTCTGTTTTGGAGTGAGATGGTATCTCATTGTGGTTTTGATTTGCATTTCTCTAATGATCAGTGATGTGGAGCTTTTTTTCATATGTTTTTGGCCGCATGCATGTCTTCCTTTCAGAAGTGTCTGCTCATGTCCTTTGCCCACTTTTTAATGGAGTTTTTTCTTGCAAATTTATTTAGGTTCCTTGTAGACTTTGGATATCAGACCTTTGTCAGATGGATAGATGGAAAAATTTTTCTCTCATTCTGTAGGTTGTCTCTTCACTGTGATTATAGTTTCTTTTACTATGCAGAAGCTCTTTAGTTTAATTAGATCCCATTTGTCAATTTTAGTTTCTGTTACAATTGCTCTTGGCATTTCCATCATGAAATCTTTGCCCATGCCTATGTCCTATATGGTGTTGCCTAGATTTTCTTCCAGGGTTTTTATTTTTTAAATAGTTTTGGGTTTTACATTTTAGTCTTTAAACCATCTTGAGTTAGTTTTTGCATAGGGTATAAGGAAGGGGTCCAGGTTCAATTTTCTGCATATGACTAGCTAGTTCTCCCAGCACCATTTATTGAATAGGGAATCTTTTCTTTAGTGGTTGTTTTTGTCAGATTTGTCAGAGGCCAGATGGTTGTAGGTGTGCAGTCTTATTTCTAAGTTCTCTATTCTGTTCCACTGGTCTGTGTGTCTGTTCTTGTGTCAGTACCATGCTGTTTTGGTTACTGTAGCTTCTAGTATAGTTTGAAGACAGGTAGCATGATTCCTCCAGTTTTGTTCTTTTTGCTTAAGATTGTCTTGGCTATTTGGGCTCTTTTTTGGTTCCATATGAATTTTAAAATAGTTTTTTCTAATTCTGTGATGAATGTCAGGGTAGTTTAATGGGAATAGCACTGAACCTGTAAATTACTTTGGGCAGTACGGCCATTTTCATAATATTGATTTTTCCTATCCATAAGCATGGAATGCTTTTCCATTTGTTTGTGTCCTCTCTGATCTTCTTGAATAGTGGTTTGTAGTTCTCCTTGAAGAGGTCCGTCACTTCTCTTGTTAGTTGTATTTCTAAGTATTTTATTCTCCTTGTAGCAATTGTGAATGGGAGTTCATTCATAATTTGGCTCTCTGCTTGCCTGTTGTTGGTGTATAGGAATGCTAGCAGTTTTTGCACATTGATTTTGTTTTCTGAGACTTTGCTGAAGTTGCTTATCAGCTTAAGAAGCTTTTGGGCTGAGACAATGGGAGTTTCTAAATATAGGATTATGTTATCCACAAACAAAGATAATGTGACTTCCTCTTTTTCTATTTGAATACCCTTTATTTCTTTCTTTTTCCTGATTGCCCTGGCCAGAACTTCCAATACCGTGTTGAGCAGGAGTGGTGAGGGAAGCCATTTTTATCTTGTACCAGTTTTCAAGGGGAATGCTTCCAGCTTTTGTCTATTCAGTATGCTATTGACTGTGGGTTTGTCATATATGTCTCTTATGATTTTGAAGTATTTTTTTTTAATACCAACTTTTTAACATGAAGGAATGTTGAATTTTATTGAAGGCCTTTTCTGCCTCTATTGGGATAATCATGTGGTTTTTGTCTTTAGTTCTGTTTATGTGATGTATCACACTTATTGATTTGCATATGTTGAACCAACCTTGGATCCCGGGGATAAAGTCAACTTGATCAGGGTGGATAAACTTTTTGATGTGCTGTTGGATTTGGTTTGCCAGTATTTTATTGAGGATTTTTGCATTGATGTTTGTCAAGGATATTGACCTGAAGTTTTCTTTTTTTGCTGTATCTCTGCTAGTTTTGGCATCAGGATGATGCTGGCCTTATAGAATGAGTTAGGGAGGAGTCCTTCCTTTTCAATTTTTTGCAATGGTTTCAGTAGAAATGGTTCAGCTCTTTTTTGTGTCTCTGGTAGAATTCAGCTGTGAATCCATCTGGGTTTTTTGTTTTTGGTTTTGTTTGGTAGGCTATTTATTACTGCCTCAATTTATTAACTTGTTGTTGGTCTATTCAGGTATTCAGTTTCTTCCTGTTTCAGTCTTGGAAGGGTGTATGTGTCCAGGAATTTATCCATTTCTCCTATATTTTCTAGTTTATGTGCATAGAGGTGTTTATAGTATTCTCTGATGGTTGTTTGTATTTCCGAGGAGTCAATGGTAATATTCCCCTTATCATTTCTGATTGTGTTTATTTGAGTCTGCTCTCCTTTATTCTTTATTAGTCCAGCTAGTGGGCTACTTTATTAATTATTTCAAAAAAAAAAACAGCTCTTAGATTTTTTGATGTTTTGAAGAGCTCTTCATGCCTCTGTATCTTGCAGTTCAGCTCTGATCTTGGTAATTTCTTGTCTTCTGTTAGCTTTGGAGTTTGTTTGCTCTTGGTTCTCTAGTCCTTTTAGTGGACATGTTAGGTTATTAACTTGGGATATTTCTAGCTTTTTGATGTGGGCATTCAGTGCTACAAATTTTCCTCTGCTTTATCTGCATCCCAGAGATTCTGGTATGTTGTCTCTTTGTTCTTATTAGTTTCAAAGAACTTCTTGATTTCTTACTTAATTATATGCCCAAGAGTGCTTCAGGAGGAGGTTGTTCAGTTTTGGTACAGTTGTGTGGTTTTGAGTGAATTTCTTAATTTTGAGTTCTAATTTGATTGCACTATGGTCTGAGAGACTGTTAGGATTTTAGTTATTTTACATTTGCTGAGGAGTGTTTTACTTCCAATTATGTGATCAATTTTAGAGTAAGTGCCATGTGTTGATGAGAGGAATGTATATTCTGTTGTTTTGGGGCGAAGAGTTCTGTAGATATCTATCAGGTCTGCTTGATCTACAGCTGAGTTTGGGTCCTGAATATCTTGGTTGATTTTCTGTTTCGATGATCTGTCTACTGTTGTCACTGGGTCACTATTATTTTTGGGAGTCCAAGTCTCTTTGTATGTGTCTGAGTACTTTATGAATCTAGATGCTTCTGTATTAATGCATATATATTTAGGATAGTTAGCTCTTCTTGTTGAATTGAACCCTTTACCATTATGCAATGCCCTTCTTTGTTGGTTTAAAGTCTGTATTGTCAGGAACTAGGATTGCAAGCTCTGCTTTTCTCCATTTGCTTGGTAAATTTTCCTCCATCCCTTTATATTGAGCCTATGTGTGTCTTTACACTTACTAACTGCTACAAAATTTGTTAAAAAACAATAAATAATTTATCTTTATATCATGAACTTTTTGTGTCTCACTTAAGGAATGCTTTGCCACCTGTTCTTGTGCTGTGAGTATCTATTTTAGTATCAAGGTTTTGCTAACCTCAAAAAAATTAATTGGACATATTTTTCTCTTTTGCTATTTTCTAGAATATCTACAACATAATCTTATCTGTTCCTGGGAAGTTTGGTAAACCTTTAAACCAATACAAATGCTTTGGAGGGGGATATTATAGGGATGGAGAGAAAATTACTCCTTCAGTTTTTCTAATTGGTATCAGTTTGCTCAACTTTTCTGTTTTTTTGAGTCAATTTAAGCATTTTACATTTTCATTGGAAATTTTCATTTGCATCCAGTTTATAAAATTTATCGGAGTATATTCGTATATAATAATATGCTTGTCAGATTTACAAATCTCTGTTTTATTTGAAGTTGTCACTTTTTCACTACATATTTTGCTTATTTGGGACTTTTCCATTTCTTGTAATCAATTTTATGATAAATTCTTGTAAGCATATTAGTGTTTTCAAATAATCAATATTTTTTCACAATAATTTAAATTTTTCTAGTTCTCTAATTGATTTCCACTATTATCTTTATATTCTTATTTCTTGTTTCTTTATGTTTACTCAATTGGTTGCTCTCCAGCGTTCTTTAATTGCAAAATTAATTGGTTTATTCTCATTTCTTTTTGATTTATAATAAATGCATTCAAATCTGTGATTTTCTCTTTAAGTACTATTTTACCTGATTGCGATAAAAATGGATATACATTGCTTTCATTTACTTTAGTGCTCCCCTATTATATTTTCTTTTTTGGATGTCAAAATAATTTTTTATTATTGGCAGTTAACAACTACTTTGGCTAAGCATGGCATTCTGCAAACCAGACTGCTACATTATCACACTGTCTAGTCTGTTGTTTCCCTATGTTTAATAATTCCTTAAATAAAAATGTCAGGATTTTTTGGTAAAAATCAGATTTAACTGTATAATCCACATTATATTTTCATAATAATTTGGATTCTAATATCTTAACTATAATAAAGTAGGCACTTGTTTCCAAAGCATTTTGTGCTTAAAATTTCTTATTGATGTGGTCAACTCGTGTGTGTGTGTGTGCGTATGTGTATATAATGTATTTATATACATATATTTATTAATAATGACAATTGTTGTTTTGTAGACTTATTCCAAAAATTTATCTATTTTTTCAGTATTTGTCTAATATATTTTATTATTGTTATAACTTCTTGATACACTATTTTTCGAATCATTTCTTTTTGTCATTTTTGGACTTTCATTTACCATATATCTGAAATTAAAATTACTACCTTAGCTTTCTGTTAGTTCATTTTGGCCTATTGTAACTTTCTTGAAACCTATATTTTCAACATTTTAATGTACTTTTATTTTTTAAATATGTTCTGTAAGTAATATACTGCTGAGTTATTTTTAAAATCAGAGCTTAAATTCTTTTTCGATTAGAGTTTAACTCATTTACAATTATTGCAATTTCTTCTATATTAGGACTTATTTCTGACATTTTATTTTATATTTACCATGTTTTAAAAATTACTTTTTGTACGTTTTAATATTTATTTAAAAAGATAAGTATTTAAATTTAATTTGTTTAAATTTTTTTCACTGATATTTTGAAGTTATACAAATCCATACATAGTCTTCATTTTCCCTTTTAAAGTTTAAAGGTTATCAGTAGTTATGTCTTCCACTTGAAAATGACAAAAACCCTAACACATTTTCACCATACCCCATGTTCTTCTCTATTTCTTAAATTCTCAAACTTTGATTTCATATTTTATAATATGCATGTAAAATATATTAAAATATATACTGTATATAAATAAAAATCTATAGTCATTTCTAATTTATATATTATTAACAGGTTATTTTTTGTGTGCACTCTTGCTTCCATATCCCATTGCTTCTGTTTGAATTAATTTATCTTCTTCATGAAAGAGTTATTTGAGTTCTTCAGAGAACTTGCATTTAATGTGACAAATTAATGGCAACTTTATATGACTGAAAATACATTTTTTCACATATTCGGTGAAAGTTTAAGTGGCTATAATTCTAAGTTCATTTTTTTTTCTTTCAATATTTTAAATATGCTAGAACATGTACTGTCAAGAAGTCTAGTGTTAACCTGAATTTTGTTCTTTAAAGGTAAACAGCTTTTACTCTTTTGAAGCTTGAATTTTTTTTCTCTTTGCATTTATTGCTCCTAAATTTTGCTATAGTATACTTATGTATAGTTTTTCTTATTTGTATCCAGCTCAGTACTCTCTAGTTCTTTCCATTTAAGGTGTTATGTCTTCACTTCTGGTCATTCTTAGTTGCTATATCTTCAAATAGTGTCTCCCATAGCTCTGAAACTCCTATTGGGCAGAAGTAGGCACAGCTATATCTCATAAGTTCGGTATTTTTTATTTCTATATTCCTTTTCTATATTTTTTATTTGGGCATCCTTTTCCATTTGATCTTTTATTTCATTGATTTTGGTATTTAACTCATATGTTGAATTTTCACAGTACCACCCCCACCCCCGCCCCCCATACACACCCACACACACACACACACACACACACACACACAAATACACAGAAAGACAGAGAGAGAGAGAGAGAGACTTACCATCCTTATCTGAAAGATAAGGATAAGATAAGAGACTTAGCATCCTTATCTTGGGACCAGAGGTGTTTTGAATAATGTTTCTTAAAAAAAAATTCTGAATACTTGCATATAAATAATGAGATATCTTGGGGATGGAACTCAAATCTAAACATGAAGTTTGTTTAGTTTCATATACAGCTTATATGTATAGTCTGAAGGTAATTTTATATAATATTTTAAATAATTTTGTACATAAAACCAAGTTTGTGTTAGGTACTTATGTGTGGAATTTTCCACTTGTGGCATCATGTCAATGCTCAAAAACTTCAGATTTTGAAGCATTTCAGATTTTAGATTTTCAGATTAGGAATGCTCAACATATATGCGTGTGTGTGTGTGTGTATCTATAGCTATATATCTTTAGTTGGCTTTTCTCAATCATCTGTTCTTTGCTTACAAAATATAAATGAATAAAATCTGAAAGTGAAGTACAGGCCATGATAGATTTTCAAAAGCAATATCAAAGCGTTAGTTGCATTACTCCAAACTGCCTCATCAAGGAGAATACAAAAGAGTCAAGAGGGTAGAGAGTGGGCTAGAGTGATGAGAGATGTCATTGCTTTACCTTAAACTTGTGAGAGATCTTTAATATGAATTTTTCTTGAATTTAACATGCAATTTCTGGATTCAATGGGAAACAGAGAACAGATATATGACACTCATGTTAGAAAGCAAGAGAAGTGAGTAGAAACTTGCTTCAATAAAGGAGTAAAGAAAAATGACCACTGTTTTGGAATTGACTTATACTCTCAGAGTTTGTCCAAGCAAATGATGCTTTAGTATTTCTTGTGGAACCTTAGAATCACATTACGTTCTGCCCCAGAAGCCCACCTGGAAGGGCAGAGAGCCTAAGTGAAATGATTCACCCCAAATCCAGGGCCAAGTGAAGTCAATGGTAACACAATAGGTTGTGTTGTCTGTAATAGAGAAATTACAGTTGAACAGGTTCAGTCAGGGAGCTTTTGATGAGGCCATGAGTTTCTCCTTCAGAGAAGGAGTCAGGGTTAAACATCAGCTAGACCCAGAGACAGCAAAGCCATATAACATTAGTAGCGTCAAATGAGACCTTTCCATTTTCCTTCTCTCAGCTCTGATCCTGGCACGACCAGAAAGTATGGCTATCAAGCTGGGGAGAAAAAGGAATTCTGGGGGAAAGAGAAGGACTCTGCTGCACCTCTCTGAAGGCAGCCACCCTGCTGCAACCAGCACTAGCCGGGGAATGGTGGAAGATTTGTATCAGGATTGAAGTATTAATTAAAATGTTGTGCTGGGCATTCAAAGTGACCATAAAACTCATTACAGTTGTGAAAGACCAAATTTTTTAGAGAAGGAGGGCAAGGGCTTACTTCCTGTTCCATTTTACTGTAGGGTTGCTTCCATGTGTATAGGATCTTCTTCTTTGACTCTTTTATTGTGCTTTATGTAGCACATTTGCTGTCGTGTGATTTCTGACTGAGTTCTTCTATTGCTATACTTGCACAGCTACCTGCGGGGAAGACATGCCCTCCTCCATCCAGCTCTGTGTTCTGCAAACCTGTGCTCTTCAGAGTAGGTTTAGGCAATGGCAGGTTATACCTCCCAGCTGTATAGTCTGAAGTTTCTTCTGGTTTCTCTAGTGTTCTCAGTTTTCTTTGGGTGTTCCAGCATCACAGAGTATCATTTTGTTCCTTTGCCCAGGATTGCCCTCATTCAGCACAGACATCCTTTTATTAAATTGTACAGCTCTTGGTGCCTGTGGTCCAGCTAGTCTGCATCCACTCCCCTTCTAAGCCTGCCTCTGGAAAAGCCCTAATGTCATCATGCTCCTCAGTTCTCTCCTGATCCAGGCAGCTGTTTCCCAAATGCCAGGACACAACAGCCTCAAGTCTCTCCCAGGTTTCTCTAAGTTTTGCTCTATGACACAGTTTCCCAACATCTGCACTATTGACAGTTTGTGCTGCATAACTCTTTGCTGTGGGGGCTGTCCTGTGTGTTGTAAGACATTTAGCAGCATCCCTTACCTCCACCCACTAGATACCGTAACACTCCCCACAGCTGTGACAACCAGAAATGTCCAGACATCCAAATGTCTCCCAGGGGTAAGAACTGGCCCTAGTTGAGAACCATAGCTTTAGGTGCTGAGTTCAGCTTCTCTCAGTCTTTCTGGGCATCTCCAGGCTTTGACATGGCAGGGGAAACTGACAACTCATTTCCTGTTTTACCATCTTTCTATTTATACTGTAACGTCTCCAAGTCAGATAATTAGAAACTCTATTATCCCCATAATTACCAGAGGTAAAATCCCTCATAAACTCCTCAGAAGGGTCTCGGGGCTACCTAAGGACCCAGCAGGTCAGGGGAGGGATATATCCTGTTCCAAGAGCTCTGTGTGTACCATGTGCCATCTCGGTTAATCCTCACAGCTCTGGTAGGCTGGGGACTGTATTCATCCTCATTTTCCAGTTGAGGAACGCTAGCACAAAGATGTACAGTAACTTAGTTTAGGCTACATTACTGCAAGTGATAGGACTAGGATCAGACACATGTATTTTGCACCGGCAAACCAAGATCAGGCACGGTCTGGTTCCAAAGTCTGTGCTTTAAAAACTAAGCCAATCGGGAATGACCCACCCAGGAAAAGAGTCTTTTGGTGGGAAAAGAAAGACCGATGGCATGGCTGATGGCAGTCCAAGGGGGCAGCAGACAAGTGATTCCCTGGGGTCTGAAGAAAAAGCCGAGGAGGAGGGCTACAGGCTGCTTGAGACCCGTGACCGAGGAAGGGGAGGTCCTATAGCAGCGTCCCCTGCACGGGTCATTTCCTGCAGCGTCCGTGCCCCCACACGCCCCTCCTCTTGCCTGCAGCCTCCTGCCTGCCTGTGTCCCCTTCCGCATCTGCCTGACTCCTACTTTCTCTGTAAGACTCAGCGCTGGTGTCACCTGCTGTGAGAAGCCTGGGACCCCCAGTCTACATTGGACACTCCGTCTTAGCTCCAACAGCTCTTTTCACTCAGTCCTGCAAGACAGGTTTAACCTTCCGTTTGCCCAACTAGTCCGTCCTGCGGTGAGGTCAGGATTATCTTTCTTACTTCATGCCTCTGGGACTTAATAGGTGCAAAAAGAATATTTATAGGTGCCTGAGAAATACTTGCTGAGAAATGACTGGCTGCTCAACGGTATTTCCAGGGCAAGGCGGTCCAGTCTGTGCTGAGCCCCGCAGTTGCAGAGGAGGGAATTGGGTTGGTGGAGTGACCAATCTGTCCCGTTTGCCTGAGATTGTCCTGATTTTAGTGTTGTAAGCCTTGCATGTTGGGAAAGCCCTCAGTCTCAGGCAAACGAGACATTTGTCATCCTGCAGGAGGAGGACAGTGGTACAGTGGGAGTCAGGAGCACTGGCTTTTTGACTGTTCCTGTAAATGAGGATGGTTTTCAAAGATGTTTCCAAAAGTTTTCAAAGATGATTTTCACACCCAAAGGATCAAATGGTATTCAGTTGTTCAGGGTAGAAATTCACATCCATACTTAATGAAAATGGCAGCTTTTCCTCATGTCTGAGTTTTGACACAAAACAAAACTACTACAAAAATAGTAACAACAACAAAATCTTCCTAGTATGGTCATAGACTTGCTCTCCTCCTACAGTTTCCTTCGATTCCTCCCAGAATAGGACACATACTTGGGAACCTTTTTTGCTTATTTCTGTTGCCACATCTGCTTTGGCCTTGGCCAAATCATGCTGCTAGGAGAGACTAACTGTTGCAGTACCTTTTATCGTCCAAGTCTAGAGGAGTCTCATCGATACTCTCTGGTACCTGATGTCGCTGGGGTAGCTCCTCTCTTCTAGAAACAGGATGGGGACTGCTCACAGAACAGTTTTGCCACAGGCAGAGCCTCCACTCCCAGTCTGGCCCTCTCTGAGTTTTTTCTCTGGCCCTCCCAGACATGAAAGGGTCTTTGAGATAAAAAATTTGGCATCGGATTTTAAGTCTGGCACCCCAGGCTGAAATCTGGCACCCAGGCAATAGACTCATTTAGTGTGGGTTTGCTGTATCTAAATGTAAGAGAACAAATAATAACAACAATAATTTAATTTTGGCTTTCATCTTCCTGTTTATATCTTTCTTGTTTACTTAAGCATGTGGCCTGCTGACAGCTGGCTAGCTCACGAACAGAAAAGGAAGATAGACTAGTTCTGATTGCCCTAGGATAACCTCCATGGTGAAGTCCTGTAAGGAGTTCTGGGCTGTCCTTCACTGGCCTTTGCTGCAAAGCAGTACCTACAGCCTTAGTATTAGCAATGCCCAGCACCTGCTTTGCTCCCCCTGCTTTGCTTTTCCATCTGCAAAGCACTTGAAGAACAGAGTAGTGAGGAAAGCCTGACTTTCAGTACGTACCAGCTGGTGACCTTCCTCAATCTTTAAAGTTTTTCTCCACTATAGAATGGATATACTAATTATTCCTATTTCATAGTAGTTTTCTTGAAAGATTGAATGAGGTTGCTTTTGGGAACACAGTAGGGAAGTGTAATGTTTTAAGCCCTTGGTAAAAGTTAGCTCTATGATTCTCATTTGAAGTCAGTTTTGCTCCCAGGAGATGTGTCTAAAGACATGTTTAGTTGCCACACCTTGGGGTGGGGAACGTTACTGGTCTTTAGTAGGTAGAGTGCAGGTATGTTACTAAACATCCTATGATACACAGTGAAGCTCCCCACCTCTCTACTCCACCAAAAAGAAAGGAAGGAAGGAAGAAAAGAAAGGAAGGAAGGAAGGAAAAGAAAGGAAAGGAGATAAAGAAAAAGAATGAAAGAAAAGAAAGGAAGAAAAAAGAGAGTGAGAGGAGGGAGGGAGCGAAGGAAAAAGAAGAAAAGAGTTATCCTGTTTAAAATATTAATAGTGTTGAGTTTGGGAAATCCTACATTAGCTGTTACTATATTATTATCTCTATGTAAATAATGCCTTTTTATTCTGGGTTACCTTCATGGAGACATGGTAGTAGATATATGAGAAATTCATAAATCCTGTGATCTTATTTTAACAAGTGAGTATATTACCAAAACAAGTGGATGCTGATCAGTGTAGGATCGACTTGTACATACTGTTGATTACAATGTCCATATTATCCTACCATATATTCTCAGCTGTCTCTCCAAAAAAGAACAGTTGAAGACTCCATGTACATATTAGTTCCCTTTATTCCTTTGGTCTTAGGAGATAAACTACACTTAAAAAAAATTAATAGTAGGCCAGGTGCGTGGGCTCACACCTGTAATCCCAGCACTTTGAGAGGCCCACAGAGGCAGATCACTTGAAGCCAGGAGTTCAAGACCAACCTGGCCAACATGGTGAAACCCTATGTATACTAAAAATACAAAAATTAGCCAGGTGGTACCTTTTAATTCTTTAAATAATGAATTAAACAAATTCTTCTTGACACTCCTGTGGGTTTGCAGAGTTAGAACAGAATTTATAAATTGCCTTAGACTGGCGAGGCCACCAAGCTCTTGAAGTCTTTGTAATCAATTCAATTCATATTTATTGAGCACCATCTATTTGCCTAAACCATGCTGGAGAGATGGTAGCAGATGAAATGAATACATGGTCTGGTTCAGAAAATAGAAACTATACAACTAATTGCAAGTATGTTAAGTGTTATAAAAGGGGACAGATAGCAAGGAGATTATTTAATAAAGTCCTAGAGGTCCTAAAATACTTATTGAGGAAGTAACATTTAAGCTTATCATGTGGAGAAGTTTCAGGTAAGCATGTATGAAGACAGGATTTGAGGGAAGGCAATGGAAAGATATATTATTATAGGGTATGCTTGTTACAGATGCTCTTGATTTAGAATTCTCCATGTGGTTACATGATTTAGAGCCCAAGTGAAGGAACCCACTCACTTGTATGTATGTCCGGCTCTGCCCATGTTTAGATAACATGTTAGGTTCAAACAAAAATTATTGTATTACTAGCTCTTCCTTGAAAAGCAGAATTTTGCAAACTGCAAAATAAGGACAAATCATGTGGTCTTCTTCTGCCTTCAGTCTTCAAATGTCAAATGTCGCACATCTTTCTTCTAATAGGCTACTTGTTTTGCTTATTTTACTTAGCATAAATCAGAGCTAGCACAATTCCATATTTAATAGCTCGCTTTCAAAGTCTGTTGATGTGCCAGTTGGTATGAATCATCCTAAATGTCCTCCCTCATGGGCTAGGCCCATCTGTCAAGAACTACAAAATGGTATTTCCTGCTTATGGGAGATATCTATGTAGAGTGAGTTCCCTGCCAAGGAGAATGCCACAAAAGCTGCATGCTAATACTTCAGTTCCCTGTAATCTTATCTTCCAAATTTTTCAGAGAAACACAGATCCTATAGATTCACAATTAGTTTTCCTAGTCTGACCTGGAAGAGAGCTTTGCCATGAGTGTAGGGTTGCCAGACTTCACAAATAAAAATACAAGACAAATTGTTTTTTATGATAAGTTTATCCTTTATACAGGACATACTTATGCTACAAAACTACGTATTACTTATCTCAAACTCTTTGCTTACAAGGCATTGTACAATGTTTAAAAAAGCTTTCATTTCTTTATTCACCTTCTTCAGGTCTTTGCTCAAATGCCATTTTCTCAGTCATGCTTCCCTTGACCACCTAAAACTGGCAAACCGCCATCTCTATTCCTTGCATTTGTTCCCTTTTATCATTTATCATCAAATTATCTGTGTATTTTATTTATTGATTGTCTTCCCCTCTAGAATGTAACTCTTTGAGAGCATGAATTTTGGACTATTTTATTTACTATTGAATATCCAGCATCTAGAACAGACTGTAACATACAGCAGGGACTCAGTAAGTAGCTGTTGAAGTCATTCATTCATTGATTTGTAAATTAGTGTGAATAGAAACATGGAATCTAAGGACTCACTAGCTTGAGTTTGAATTCTGTCTGTAAAATATCTGTTGTGATGTCAGATGAGTTGTTTCATTTTCTGTACCTCAGTTTCCCCTTCCATAAAATGAAGATAACTGTAGTACCTCTTGGATGTATGTGTTAAGAAAAAGATAATGCCAGTAAAGTACTTCCCACAGTACCTAGAGCACTGTAAGCATTTAATAAATGAAATTTATCTACTTAACAAACACTTGTTGAGCATCTGTTCTGTCTCACAGAATGTTCTAGATACTGGGAGGACCACAGTGATGCATAGTCCTTGCCCTCAAAGAGGTGATAACCTAGTGAGGAAATGAACAGACAATTGTCACGGATTATAATAAATAATCTATAGGAGCATTAGGAGGGCACTCAACCCAGAGTTGGGTTAAGGGGTGAGGAGTGTTCAGGAAAGGTTTCATGGAAGAATTGCTCTCTGTTTTAAAATAATAGGCTGTGATTAACCAGAATAAGATGAAATGGGCGTTGGTAGGGTAGAGAAGGTATTCCAAGAAAAGGGAAGAGCAGATACCAGAGCCCAGAGGACAGAGTGAGCACATGACCTCCATGTTGGGGATCAGCAAGCAGGTCAGCGTGGCTGGTTCAGGGACAGAAGCACAAAGAAGGGAGGAGATGAGAGCTGAGCCTGAGAGATCAACAGGATATATCACAGGGGATCTTATAAGCCTTATCAAAGACGTTGGACTAACTTGGGGGAAAGACGAGTCAAATTCATCTGCAGCATGAAACGATTTGGAGAACTGAAAGTAACACTAGATAAAGGGATGGCAGTAAGGAGGTTTAGGTAATCATCCAGATAAAACAGGATGGGATAATGGGAATGGGAAGAAGTGACTTAGACAATAATTAGAAGATAGAACAGAGGGGATTTCATGATTTGTTGTTTATTGGAATTCATAATAACTTTGTAAGGACCTCTGTTTTCTGTGGATATGTTTTTTCTTATAATGTTATTGAGCTCATAGAATAAGCTGAGAAATAGTCTATCATGTTGAATGTATTGGAGAAGTTCGTATTCAATTAGTATTATTTAATCCCTTAAATGTTTGGTATATTTCATAAGCAAAGCCGTCTGGGCCTGTAGTTTTCTTTGTGGAAAGGTTTTAAAATACATATTTAACTTCCCTAATAGATATAGGTTTAGTTAGGCTATCTATTTCTTTTTGAGCAAGCTTTAATAGTTCATGTCTTTGAAAAAAATTTTTCCATTTCAGTTAAGTTGTTAAGTTTATGTGTGTGATGTTGTTCATTGTTTTCTTGTTTTCATTTAATGTCTGTAGAATGGTAATGTTGTCACCTTTCTCATTCCTGATATTGATACTTTGTGTCTTTTCTCTTTGTGTCATGATCAGTTTGGCTACAGGGTCACCAGGTTTATTGAATGTTTTCCGAAAATGAGCTTTTCATTTCATTGATTTTTCTCTGTTGTTTTTCTGTTTTCCATTTAATTGATTTCCACCTTGATCCTAATTTTTTATGTGTTATGTGCACTTATTATTTGTTGTATCTTCATAGTGAATTGACTCTTCTATCATCATAAAACATCCCTCTTTGTTTCCAGTAATTTTTTTGTCTTGTAATCTACTTTTTCTGATATTAGCATAGCCACTCCAGCCACTGCATTAGAATACCTGCAATACAGTTCTTACAACTTTCAGTGTCCTCGTCTGCCATTTCTAACATCTATGCTAGTTCCTGTCAGTTTCTGTTGGTTGATTATCCTCTACGTTATGGGTAGTGTCTTCTTGCTTCTTTGTATACCTGGTAGCTTTTCATCTGGATACTAGACATTATTAATTTTATCTTGTTGAGGGGAAGACATTTTTGTATTCTTATGAATATTCTTGAGCATAGTTCTGAGATGCAGTTAAGTTATATGGAAATTCTTTGATCCTTCTGGGTTTGGCTTTTATGATTTATTAGGCAGGTCCAGAGCAATGCTGAGTCTAGGTCTAATTATCCCCCACAACACCACCCGTTGCCCTTTCCATCAGATTTTCTCTGGTCTGGTTGGTAAGAGCAGGCACTATTTCCACCTTGTGTGAGTCCCAGGCATTGTGCCCTTTTACCTTCTGGTCTGGTTCTTTCCCAGCCTCAGGTATTTTCTTGACAGTCATACAGAGGTGGATCCTCTGCTGAATACTCAAGGGCGACTGTTTGCAGAGGCAGCTCTCTCGTCGTCAGTCCTCTGTCCCACATGCAGTTTTCTCTGTGGAGTCTTGGCTTGATTTCCTCTCCACAGGGATCCCTTGGACTCTCTTGGTCACAAGTTTTCTGTGCCACCATATAGAGACCCTTTCAATGCAGGAAGCTGTGGCACGCATAAGACTCACTCTTTTTAACCTGCCTCACAGGAAAGACTGTCCTGTGTTATCTAATGCCCACTGCCTTAAAAACCACTGTTTCATCTATTTTGCCTTTTTTGGGAAGGAGATCGCTTCAGGCAGCAGGTAAATCTGGCTCCTATTATGTCACTTTGCTGGAAGTGGAAGTCCCTCTTTGTTATTTTGAACCTGAGAAATACAATTATTTTACTCACAACTACTTCAGTATATACCGCCAAAAGTAAGAATACTTTAAAAATACATAGCCACAATACCACTATCTCACCTTTAGAAACCAACAATGGTATCTTATTAAATTATCTCATAAATGTCTTTTTATTTTAATCATTTGTTTGCTTGAATCAAGATCCAAGTGCAGTCTACACCTTGGGCTGATGCACCTCTTCAGTCACTTCTACCCTGTAGAAGTTTATCCCGCCATCTCCCCTATCTTCTTGCTTTCTCTCGCACTTTCTGTCTCTCTGTTTGTTTTTTTGAGGAGACTAGTCTTTGTTTCGTGGTGTTTATATACTCTTGATTGTGCTGACTGCACCCACCTATTTTTTCTATCCTCTGTATTTCCTGCAAATTGTTAATGGATCTAGACACTTGATCAGGTCCAGGATCCATGCCCTTTTTAATGTGCTTAATGAACTCTTTAGATTTGAGATAATTATAGTTAAAGTCCTGAGGAAGCCACAGAACGGGATTATTGTAAGTTCTACTACCAGAGGCTTCTGGAGACATTCCTTTGTGAATCTACTTTTTACTCACCATATGTAACCTTAGGTCATTCAGTCATGTCTAAAAGGAGCGGTTGGATTCAGTGAAAAGGCTAATACAGGAAGAGACAAAACCCAGGAAAATGTAAAATATCATGGACTAAAATACTGAGCTGAGTGCCCTAGAAAGGACGTTAGCAAGGAAGACTGGAGGTGGCTGAATTGAGGTTGGCCTGTGAATTTAATTTTGGATTTTATTATCCTAATTTACACATTCATAAAAATGAAATGGGTCATTATCAAGTGCTTAATTTTCAATGTAAGTCATAAAAATGTGTACACATATAATACAGCTTGGAGCTAGAGTTAGGATTTTTATTTCAGTCTCAAGTGATCTGGCATGCACAGGATAAGACTGTGATGAAAGATGTTCATTAGTCTTATTTAATTTCTTCATTCACATATTTACTCATTCACTCCTTAGTTGGTCAGTGATTTAGATATACACCCATTCTTGAATGAAGGTGGCAGTCACAGGGTGTACAGCAATGCACAGAATTCTAGAGGTACTTCAGTTTCAGGCAGAATACAGGTGAAAAAAATGTGACACAAACCATCAAATGTTATAAAAGAGAGCTATAAAAAATTGTAGTGGAAGTGCAAAAAATGGAGTGACTTATCTACCATGCAAAGTTGGGGAAAATGAGCTTGTCTCTATTTTTGAATTTTACTATATAAGCATGTATAAATTTTGATTATCTTAATAAAAGAGAACATTTTTAAAAATGTATTTGAAGTAGATATTCTAACATTGGGTTGTTTTTACTTCTGGCATCCAATGTGTAGGTTTTTTCCTCATGTCAACTCATTCTCCCATTCTCTGGACACCAACAGAGTGTTCTACAATTCAATTCAATTCAATTCTGACATGGTCTACCTGGAGTTAGCATCAGATTCTGTGTGTTAAGGGCTCAGGCACACAAGACTGGTCCCACTTCAGATGTCAGTTACAAGTCTCACTTATCACCCATGCTTCTGACTGATCAGCTGTAAATTTGAGAGTTGACACATGCTCCTCATTAGGTTAGATAATTTGCTGGAATGACTCACAGAACTCAGGAAAGCACATTACTGTCGAGATCAGCTTATTACAAAGGGCACAAGTAAGGAACAGCCAGATGGAAAAGATGCATAGGACAAGGTATGAGAGAGGGATGCAGAGCTTCCATGCCCTTCTGGGTACACCACCCTCCCAGTACCTCCATGTGTTCGACAATCTGGAAGCTCTCTCAACCCTATTGTTCAGAGTTTCTGTGGAGGTTCTGTCACTTAGCAAGGTATTATTGATTAAATCATTGGCCATTGGTAATTGACTCAATCTGAAGCCCCTCTACCTTCCCCAGAGGTCTGGGGATGAGGAGGAAGCTGAAAGTTCCAACCCTCTATCACATGGTTGGTTCCTGTGGCAACCAGCCCCCATCCTGAAGCTATCTAGGGGTCACCAAACGTCACCTTATTAGCACAAATTCAGGAGCAGTCAAAGGGTTGGTTAAGAATACCAGAATATTCTCCTATCATTCTTACCACTCAGGAAATTCCAAGGGTTTTAGAAGCTCTGTGTCAAAAACCAGAGATAAAGACCAAATACATGTTTTTCATTATATGACAAATATTTTCTAGGATTCTGAGTTCTAAGATTCTCTGAGATGGATTCTGTTGTTCAGGGTGGCAGTATAAATACTGGGACACAGGGATGTACATATTATGCTGTGGAAAAACAAGGGAAGTGTCAGAGTGGGCAAAGAACATGAGTCAGATCTCAAAATCCCATTGGTGAAGTAAGCTGGGCACCAGGACACACTGAATCAAAGGATATAAATACAAGATTCATTGTCTATATGTATTGCTGAGATCAAAGTCTGTAGCTAACATTTATAGAGCACTGACTATATGCCATGTACTGTTTTCAATACTTTCATTTATTAAATCCTAACAAGAGTGCTATGAGTAGGTTTTATTGTTAGCCCCATTTTACAGGTGAGGAAACTGAGGTACCAGAAGGTTAAGTGAGTCATAGCTAGTCTGTGGCAGAGCTGAAATTTGAATCAGGAACATCTGCTGAACAGGTTACTCCCTGATGTTGCTTCCTTGAAGAATTTAATATCTAGGAAGAAATAATCCCAGAGTGACCATGAGGTAGCACCAGTCTCCAGTTGTCATGAGCTGGGTTTGGTTACCAGTTGTGGGACTCTTGCTGGCTTGGGACCCTTCTCAGAAATGGGAGAACCCATCAATATTGAAAGTGTGCCTCCTCTGAGGTGGACAGCTAACAGTTTCTAGGCTCTTTATTGCTGAGATCTCGAAGGGTCTATGATCAGTTTCACCAAGGCAAGCTCTTTTTGCTGCATTGCTTTCAACCCCAATGGCATCTTAGAGTTATCCCCAAAGGAGGGGAACCCAGGAGGACTCAGCAATCAAGTCTTTTTGGGGTTGTGTTCAAAATTACAAAATTAATTTCTCCTAGAAAAAAGTAAGCATAAGCATGAGGAACCTTTGAAATCACCTCATTCCCAAATGGCAAATCCTTAGCATTCAGGCCACTATTTCTCCTGTTCCTGCCATGCTCTTGTTGAATATCACTTGGTGGCCATGCCACTCCTCTCGCCTACAATCTTCTTAACATGGTGCTCCAAGCAGCCCTTCCAAATCTACTAGCACTGGGATCTAACTCAACTCTTTTATTTCAGAAATGAAGAAACTAAGTACACATGATGGTAATTTCCTACGCTGCTTTGTGAAAAATCTGGTTTCAACTACATTTTGGCTTCTAAATCTAAGGCAGGACTTCTGGATCTTGGTATTACAGGCATTTGGGGCTGGTTGATAATGTTTTGGGGTCGTGGGGAGAGGAAAAGTCTCCTGTGCATTTTGGGATGTTTGGCAGTCTCCCTGGCCTCTACCTACTAGATGCCAGTAGCAGCTCCCTCCCACACCGCCCTACTTGTGACAATCAAAATTGTCTTCAGATAGTGCCTGATGTCTCCTGGGATACAAGATTGCCCCTGGTTGAGAACTACTTATCTACAGAGTAGGACATCGACTCCGGTAACATGTACATCTGGCATTGGAATTAGCCTTCAGAGCTGCAATCACAATGTGCAGGAACTTGGTGGCAGATTGAAATCCCAAGGACTCTGCAGTGCATCAGTGGACACTGGCAGGGAACTTCATCTCCTCCAGGAGCTATAGAACAATGTGGCTAAAACACATGCTTTCCCTGAAAAAGACCCTCATTGAGGAAAAACAAACAAATGAATGGAAAAAAAAAACACAGATAAAATGCCATGGTTTTTAGGAGGTATAAGCAATTTCTTCCAACATGTGTTTAAAAGATGGTCTTGGGCAATGCATCATCATCATTGTTAATATAGTTACTAGATTTTCCAAAATATGCTGTAATGGATTGAATGCTTGTGTTACCCCCAATTTCATATGTAGAAGCCAAGTCCCCAGCATAATGGTGTTTGGAGGTGGGAACTTTGGGAGGTAATTAGGTCATGAGGGCAGAACCATCATGAATTGGATGGTCCTCTTGTAAGAAGAGACGTGAGAGAGCTTGCTTACTCTTCCTCTCTGCTATCAGCCAGGAGGGGCACAAGGAGAAGATGGCCATCTGCAAACCAGGAAACGAGGCCTCACAAGACACTGAATCCATGAGCACCTTGATCTTGGACTCACCAGCCTCCAGAACTGTGAGAAATAAATGTTTGTTGTTTAATCCACCTAGTCTATGGTATATTTATTATAGCAGCTTGAACTGACTAAGACAGATGGCATTATACAGCTTCTTCCTTATGATGGGCCATGCTCAGAAACACAAAACATGGCAAGTACTCTTTTGTGTTTGTTTTTAATGAAAATTTTATGGTGGGGATAACTGCTTTCTGCAATCCAAACCAGGTTGAGATTTGAATCCAAAACAGGTTGAGAGTGTTAGTTGTTCCATGAAACATCATGGTAAAATTTGAACTCCATTTATTACATGAGTAGAGAGAAGTATTTGAGAACGACATCTTTAAACTGGAGACAAATGTTGGAGCTAAGCATAGAGGCTCTTAAGTCCAGCTGAACTGAATTTAAACAGTAGCTTCATGACCTATTCCATCTGAAAAAACTATTCAACTTCTTTGTGTCTCAGCTTCTACCACTGATAAATGGGAATAAGCATAGTGTCAAGTTTATACAGCTGCTCAAGGATTGCCAAAATCAGATGCAGCTCCTGGTATATGGTACATACTTAATAAATGTTGGATTGAAAGGCAGCAATTTAAAAGGTCTGCTATTTTTTTCCTCCTATTTTTCAGTATCACATTTTTATGAGTGCTTAGCTGGTTTAACCTCAACTCTCTGCAAGTCCATGTATTAGTCAGGGTTCTCTAGAGAAAGAGAACCAGTGTACATAACCTGCCAAAGACATATGTGTGTGTGTGTGTGTGAGTGCACACAGACATATATATGTACACACATATAAATATATATATAACATAAACCAATTGCATAAGCCAACTCCTTATAAAAAATTCATGTACTCATATCCTTATAATAATTTTATTATAAACTGTAATCTGTTTTACTCAGCCTACTGATTCAAATGTCAGTCTCACCCAGAAGCACCCTCACAAACACACCTAGAGTAATATTTCACCAACTATCTAAGCATATAAAATTGACACACAGTTTTGACATAAAATTAACCATGAGAGTTGGACACAGAGTCTTCTAGCATCATCCACCTCCACTTACTTCCCTCTAGAGTCAGGGACCTGAAGTCACTCCTCTGAAGAATGTATATCTCTGGATCTATTGGAGTGGCAAAGAAGGTATAATTTTATGGAGCACATGAATCCTACCAGCCACTTCTTAACTCTTGACAGGGCTGCATTCTCCGGACAAGCTGGCTGTTGTCCTCACCAATAGGGTCACAATGTAAGTTGTGGCATCCTAGTATAGATTTTATCATTAATCTTAAAATTTTCTTTCCAAAGTCATACTAGTCATGATTCCATAATTGGCATGGTGTTAGTGTCAACTAATTTCCTCCCAAATTTGCTCACATGAAAGAGATAAAAATCCTTACCTCCAGAGAGTATATGGGTATGGGAATATTTTTGTGAACGTGATTAGGCTTTCAACTAGCATTGTAGTTTCAGATCATAAACTTGCCTATGCTCTTCCAAAATCAGAATGGATAAGGATGGGGGGAAGGAATTTCTATACACTTGAAATCAATTCACTAAGTGGCACTGGTCTGGGGACCAGCCCCTGAACTATCTAATCCAAACATGCAACTACAACGGAAATAAATTACAACACTAAGCTATCATTCGAGTAAAGATAGAAAATGTTATAAAGTGGGGCTAGAGAATTTCAACATTGGAAGCCCTTGACCAAAAAAGTATCTTTAGAGTTTTCCTAAGTAAAAAATTAGAAGAGAGAAGGATAGTAACACCAATAGAGAACTGTCTGGATTTCAAAGGATTAAGAGACCTTTGGGAGAACTAACACTCCCAAATGTTTCTTATGCTGAGAAAGCAGCAGTTAACTAAAGGAGCTATATGGAAAAATTATTCCTCTGTCTCAGAAAAAATAAAAATAAATAAATAAAAGGTCACAATTGATTCTTTGTTCCACACATTAGTAGTTACAAAATTGTAAGTAAATTTCAATAAATACAATAGACTTACTTTTTATAATGTTTAGTTTTATTTTCAAGACAGGGCCACAATCAAACCTTGAAGTTTTTGTTCCTATTTTAGTTAGATTCAATTTAATTGGCTTTTCTTTTCCCTCACCATGTAATCATTGGATAACAAAATTCTTTCTCTCAGCTGTGCCAAAATGGATAGTACATTTGCATGTGTGTTATTATGTTATAGTGTCTATAACCATAAGTTACTAGATGTTAAGTGTTTGCTTACATCTTCTAGGCCTAAGAAATAGTGGTGACTCTTTTCTCTATATCCTCCAGGGTCTTATTTTCCTCTGGATTTTTCTTGAATACTCTCTAATGAACTGTAGACTTTTGTCAATAGTTTATATTCCTTGGATTTCAATTTCTACTTAAGAAAAAGGCAAAAAGAAGGCCACAGAGAGCTATGTGTGGGGAGGCAGACCATGTTAGGGCCAGAAGGTTAGGAGAAGGTCTTTGTGCTGTGAGACCCTTTCTTCTGAAGCCCCCGTCTCACCTCCCTTAACTCTAACTCCTTCCAAAACAGCCTGAGAAGATAAAATTAAAAGGCAGAAATAAAGCCACATAGCATTTTTCCACAGATTCAGGCTTGTTTTCTCAGATAGGAGAGTAGACCTATAACTAGGACATGTTTTGGATTTAGAAGCAGATATTTCCCTGTGCTTACTGCTGTTTCTTCCCTATGCCGGTAATGGGCTGAAAACGCCTGTTTTGGGACTCTGCAGAGAAAGTGTTTGCAGACTGCTGATTCCACACACGGGTTTAACTCTGGAAGTTGAGTGCACACATTGACATGTCCTAGTTATAGGTCTACTCTCCTATCTGAGAAAACAAGCCTGAATCTGTGGAAAAATGCTATGTGACTTTATTTCTGCCTTTTAATTTTATCTTCTCAGGCTGTTTTCTTCTTACTGAGTTCTATTGCATCTAAGTTGACATAGGAGAGTTGTGGTTCAGGCTCTGTCTGAAATTGGCTTTATGATCTCAGACAGGTATCTTAACCTGTCTGGACCTCGGATGCCTTCTGTAAAGTGTATGTCCTGGCTGAGGTTTCTAATATCCCTTTTAGCTGATAAGGTCTACAATTCTGAAAAGAAATTTGTAAGAGAGTCTCCACTGTAAGTCTTCACTCCAGATACTCCAGAATGTCACTGCATGGCCAAACCCCAACCCACTTCTTTAAACCTGATCATGAGACCTAAGCTACATATCAAACTGAAAGTCCCAGTTCCCTCCATGACCTTGCCCTCTTCTTCCTACTTTCCTATTTAGTGTTCCCCTTAGCCCACTCCTGCTTTTTGAAAATGATTCTATGTTGCCAAACAAACTCCAAGGCTAAGTCCGCTCAAAGATTTCTTTAAACTTCTTGCCAAGGAGGGAGTTTTACCTTCTTGGGATTTCCAAGAATTTTGTTCATAAACTTTTATTATACCGAATATACTCTACACTGTATATGTGGTCTTTGTGAACTAAGTCCATCTATACTTCCAAATTCTAATGTCTTAGAAGGCAAAAAGATTGCCAATTCGCTTTGGTGTGCTTTTCTTTTCCCCAAGCCCCTAGCGTGGTGTTTTGTGTATAGTGGTATATAAAATAACTACGATCCATTGGAAGAATGAATGAACAAATGAATGTGCAAACCAATGAAGGGGAAAATGAGCAAATGCCTTTGAACCTCATATATAAGAACTTGGTAAAAAAAAAAATAATCATTGCATACAAAGAAAAAGTAGGCATGAGAAAAGCCAGGCAGGAAAAAATAAGTTGGGATTTCCAGTGGTTCTCTTTCTCTGCTTCTCAGAATTATATAGAAAGAAAAGTTTGAGACCCACGCTCACAGCCAGACTGAAGCCTGCTGTCAGTTCTAGGGCAGCTTGCAGTGGATTCAGTTTTTTGGGGAAGTCCACAAAACTGTGGAGCAGGTCAGTCTGAACTCTTGTAAAGTCATTAATTCCATATTTGCTCTCTCCTTTTGATCTTCGTGGGTTTAATTGTAAATCATTCCTCATTCCTCTGGACTTTGTTTTCTTTTCTGGAGCTTGTTCCAATGATGTAGAGCCCTAAACACAAAGTACAAATGCTAAATTTCCCCCTGCAAAGTTAAAAAAAAATAAAGGGCAAGACATGATATTCAAAATAAGCAAGCACCCCTGAAAGCCAACTGATTATTTCTGGGTTGCTGCTGGTGGGAAATTTATAAATTTCTGTCTCAGGCAAGCAGTATAACTGGTTAAAAATGCCAATCATTTAACTGCCAAGAGTTTTAATTAAGAATAAAAAATTAAGAGGTAAACACTTGGATCACTTATATTATCTGGTAACCCAAAATTGATATATGACTTCTCTCTGGAGTAGTTTGATTTCCCTTGGAAGTTTTGGAACATGTAATTGGGGACAGGGCTACCTGAGGCTGGAGTCAAAATGATTTTCTTAGTGCCTAGATGCATACAAGGCAGAGATAGAAATTTCCACAAGAGAAATCACACTGTATTTGGCTTGCCCATCAGTGGCTCCATGTAATAGCAACATCACTCACACATAACTTTGTTTTAGTGGCTGATATTAAGAAAAATTGTTGCTTGCAATATGATGCACAGGGCTGTCAAATTCACACATACATGCCCTTTGGTCTGAAAATGATTCTGTTTTTATAGCATCAATTCAGCAGTGCAAAGTTCATAAATTTGTATTAGGAATATGGGGGCCACATTACATCACAAGAAGAAAGCAAAACTCTGTTACTGAGAAAATGTAGGTCCATTTTCTGAAATCGATGTCTGAGTCTAGCTCATGAGTCAGTGGGAATTTTCTAGAAATCAATGTTGGATATAGCTTATATTTTTAAAGAGGATTTGATCCAATATTTGTGATGAAGGTGATTGCCCAAGCCTCTAAAATGGCAGTAAGCCTTAATTGCATCGTGTAGAAGTTGAATTCTCTTATAAGAAAATTATCTTGGGCTGAACTGGATAAACTCTGAGGTCTGAGTAGGAGAGGTTTATCCCAGTAAGGAAACTGGATGGATTACTGCTTAGAAAAAGAGAATGATGAGTAGCATTATCAACCTAATACAATAAGTACTGCTTTTAGGAGAAGTTTGAAAAGAATAAAGACAAGACTGGAATCAGCCACTTCCTTGCAAGAGAAAATCGAGTAGAACTAAAGTCTCAACACCCATATCAGGAGAGTCGCTGGGGAGCAGGCTTCTCTGCAGATGTAGTTTAGGGGCTCAGCCAGAAAATCAGGAGCGACGAGCAGAGCAGGAGGAAAGAGGCAATGGCACTTCACCTCTCACATGCAGTGTTTTGGAAAACAGCTGTTTCTTTAAAAGGATACAGCAAGAGAACTCTCCATGGTTTGCCTTTAAAAGGGTTCTGAAGGCAGAGAATGGACATTTTTCCCAGATCACTCTTTGTTTTCTTCATTGCTGAGTCAATACAACCAAGGGAAAAGAGTGGTTGCAGCTATACTTGAAATGTAAGATGGAAAATGGGTAGAATCTATAACACAATTGCTCTGGAACAAAACACGTTCTCCAGGATTCTTGTCCTCAGAGACAATGAATCCAAACTCGGCATGACATGCCATTCTACTCACCTCAGAGCCAAGGGGCCAAGACGGAGCTTGATACTCCAAACCCTTCCACCTTATCAGCTCAATGGCTTTCTCTTAAAGGGGACATGATCCACAGCACTGAAAGATATGGCTGAGTGTGTATTTTTATGACTGTCACTGTTGCGTCCCCTTGGGGCATGTTCTTCAACTTCTCCTCCTCCCTCCCCATTTAAGAAAGATGAAGGGGGATCTCCAAGAGCCTTTGTCAACTTGCAGTCTTGTCTCCTGTTTTGTGGGGAGCCAGCTGATGTACTACTTGGAACCTGTCTTCAACCTGATAAGCGACAAAATGTCTCATAAGGACAATGTTTAGTTTTGAAGGGAAAAGCTGGAGTTGAGTCTCTACCCTCTAAATACATGCACAGAATACATGCGTAACAAGTGGGGCAATGTTTTTATTAGGGGATCCTGAAAGCAATACAGGAATCAGAAATCCTTTCTTCCAACACTTGCAAGATGATTTATATGTGTTATATGTAACGTGTCCCCAAGTTCTTTTTTTTAGAAATCAAGTGTATCAAAGTCCTTTTATTTCCAAACTCTTTTTATTTCCATTTGAAAGTGATTAAAAATCTTTAACTGAATCAGAAAACCTAAATGAGGTCCTACTTTTCTTGTAGAAACTATGGAATCTATCCCATAGGGACTTTGGACACATAAGAAATGAATTTGAGACCTTCCATTAACCCACTTTCTTTTTTCTCAACAAAAGACCCCTATACATGAACAAAATAGCATGGATGTGGCAGAAAATGCAATTGAAAGAGCAAAAGACTTCACTGTGAGAAAACAGGCCTCTCTGGTTTAATGACCAGGCAAGAGTTTACAAGGCAGCCTCTTTTGGAGAAAGACCAGACACTTTACTTCCAATACGCAGCATCTCAGTTTTGAAAACCACAGGAACTTTGCTTTTGTTGGCTGGTAGGAAAACATACTGTGCAGTTGAAGTTGTTTTATTTATTCTACATTCCATTAATGCAACTGGACTTTTTTCTTAAAGTATTAGCAGTCCAAAAGTTAAAGGGCTATAAAGAATCCGTAGGAGAAAGCAGGAACACTCAGATCTAGGCTTGCAATAGTTTTATGCAGAGTAAGGACTTGGGGGAGGAGCAAAAGGGAAAAAGATTCTTTGGTTCCATGAGGTACCTGGAGATAAGAGTCCCATTCTCTCCCTAATGGTTTCTTAGGAAACAGACCAGAGCTGGGCTGTTCTCATTGACCTTCATCATGGTGTCAAGAAAAACTTGTATATTTCCATATCCACTTCTCCTACATTTGCCCTTTTTCCTAAACCATCGCCTACACTTAGAGCTACAGCTATTTGCTTCTCTCTTATGGGGCTACTAAACTAAGAGGGACATCAGAAATGAATTCAACTGTGAAGGAGAGTGTCTGAGTGAGAGAGAGAAAGAATGAACAATGAATTCAACTGTGAAGGAGTGTGTCTGAGTGAGAGAGAGAAAGAATGAACAATGGGCCGGGAAATATGCAGCCCAGAACCTCCATTTGTCATCACTGCTTTTGTCTCTAGTGTCACATGTACTTGGTCCCCTAAGGTTTAAAGGATGGTAAGTAACTTTGGTTATGGTGTTCCTCCAAAATGGTGCCAAATTCACAGTGCCACACCAACAGAGACATTCATTAATTTTTGTAAATATGTGTTGGGAGGTAATGTCTACCTTCCTGGGAGCATAGAAGAAAAATGGAAAAAAGGAGGTTGGAGATGTGTGCAAGGAAGTAAACAGAAGAAGGGGGCTGGCCCAGTCCTTTGGGGTTGCTGCCTATATTTTTCTGTCACATGCAACTGTTCAAACCTGTTCTTTTAATCCAATTAAAGCCTTTGATTTGATGAAGCCACTCACTCAGAAATCAGTGAAACCCCCATGTGCTGTTTGTGGTCTGCAGATGTCAATGGGTGTATGTGGTCCAGGCTGAAGCAGTTCTTAGCTTGCCTAGTCTGTTCTTCAGAGAGACATTTTCTGTTGCACTTTCACTCCAGCTAGAGCATGGCAAATATTAAATATGGAGAGTAATAAGAAAGATAAAAGTGACTGCCCAATGGCTTGCAGAAACAGCAGAGTCCCATGAAACAGGCATTCAGATAGCACATCATGGCAGTCACAGCAATTCTGGAGCATCCTTGGTAACCAAGGGAGCTGTATTTCCTCAAAATGTGAAGATCTCAAAGATACCTGAAGTATGGGAGCAGGAGTCCCTGGGTAAAATGGAATGTCTGGGTTCCTGATAGTATAGCCCATGCTAGGAATATGAATGAGACCAAATGCAGCATTTGTTCACAATCTGTAGCTCATGTTCAGCCCACACTCCAGAATTGAGACACCTACCTTTCTCCTTCATGTTTCACTTCCTAAGTCAGGATGAATTATCTTATCATGATTCCCAAAGCACACATTCACTCAATAGCACCAAGAGAAGGCTGGTACGAAGCCCACCTCTCGCCATGTCACTGGGCTAACCTTCATATCGCAGGGCACACCTCCATCTGGCTGGCACTAATTCACTGACACCGGTTTGGCATCCAAGCCAGTCAGTCCACAAGGGTGAAATATAATAGAGAAAACAAATCAGCTCTTGTCCATAAGGTCTTTTAGCCTCATACAAATCACAAGTTCAATAATAAATAACAAAAATGGCACAAAGATGCCAGATGTGCAAATTCATATCCAGAGACACCTGTCAAGATCTAAAGACTGGTGTCAGGGGATCGCTTGAGGGATTTTGCATCCTGGAGCCAGATAGGACCAGTTTTGATGGAGGAGAAAGAAAAGCCTTCCTTTCAAGATGAGTGATAGGACTTTCTGGTGAGGTTGGTGAATGCAGTAGATGGGAATGAAGATTCACTTGAAGGCTGCTATGATACAGTAAACTAAGTGTTTAAAAGCATACACTATAGAGTCAAAATATGCCCTACACTGCTACTTTATAGATCATAGCTTTGATCTCAAGCAAGTTACTTAACTTCAACAAGACTTCTTTTCTTCATCTGTAAAGCATGGATAATAGACATAACTAACTCGTAGAGTCAGAGAGTACATGTTGACGTACATGAAATTTTAGGAGACTGCCTGGCACATGGAAATTCTCAGTAAATATTGGCTGTCAGTATCCAGTTAAGTGTTTTGTCGGTGTTTGCCCGGCCCAAGAGATTTCCAGCAGAGAGAAGCCTATGACTTCTGAGATTAGGAGTTCCTGGAGGGCCTGCCTAGAAAATGGAAACGTCTGAGTGAAGCTGAAGGGATGCTTCTCCATGGCACTCTCACTCCACATGTAGAAAGAAAGTCATTTTCTAAGCAAAGGCTCAGTGACATACTTCAAAAGAGCTGGTTCGTTTTCGGAAATTAAGTTAATTTGTAAAGTTTTAGTAGTTAGTTGACACCAAATAAGAGCCTTTTGGAGGTGGAGGGGGAAAGAATTTCCTTTAAAATAAAAGATTATTTACCAGGTGCAGTGGCTTACACCTGTAATCCTAGCACTTTGGAAGGCCGAAATGGGTGGATCATGAAGTCAGGAGTTCGAGACCTGCCTGGTCAACATAGTGAAACCCTGTCTCTACTAAAAGTACAAAAATTAGTCGGGCATGGTGGCAGGCACTTGTAGTCCCAGCTACTTGGGAGGCTGAAGTAGAATCCTCTGAACCCGGGAGGCAGACGTTGCAGTGAGCTGAGATTGTACCACTGCAATCCACCCTGGGTGACAGAGCGAGAGAAAGAAAGAAAGAGAGAGAGAAAGAAAGGAAGGAAGGAGAAAGAAAGAAACTGTATGAGGGACCAGATCACAGGGAAGCAGGGAGAACTGTAGGAATCATGAGGCCAAAATCCTGCTACTCTTTGTTGCTAATGGGTTACAGATGTCGAAACCTATGAATAGAAATGGAGAGACTTCAGCCTCCTTTGCTTCCAGGCTCAGGTAGCCTTGGGTGAGCAGATGTCACCTGCCTTTAGAAATTTGAGCCAGCAGGTTTGTAAATCCAGAAGCCATGGCATAGAGGCCCCTGCCCCAGTACATCTGGTTTGTCCCTTTGGCCCTTAGGATTCTCCTTGCTCCTATTACTTGCCAGTGAAGCTGTCAGAGAAACCTGGGTGAGGGATAAGTCATTGCCCAAGTGGCTGCCGAGGAAATTCCAGGTTTACACAAGGTTGGGACTGTGGACTTGATCAACCTCAGGCAAGATGGCTGGGCAGGGTATACAGCTGACTATGCACCCAAAGAACACAAGGCTTCTTTTTCTTGAGCAGGCTGCAGAAGTGGGGTCAAAGATGTGGAAGCAGTTTCTAAACCAGGAACGCCATATAAACAGGAAGGCTTGCTCTTATTATAAGGGCTTGGGGGAATGCAATGGGAGAAGGTCTGGCCCCCATAAAGGATTTTCCCTATGAACATCAAAGAATTGACAAGAGGGAGTGGGAGGAGGACAAAGGTAGAAGTTGGAATGTTGGCTCTTCCTCAAAGGCACTTCCTATGCATTTTCTTTGCAGAGAATCAAATCCAGAGACTCTAACAATAATGATTCTCATTTTTATTACCACTTTATTATTCTGGATTGGCTCAGTATTTTTCCCTCAAAGGCATTTGAGTGAAGATGAAAAGTATCAAGTTAATATCTTGAGTGAGCCAAGCCCCCTTTCTATGACCAACGTCTTCATGGACAGAGGTGGCACCTGCTCGCTCTTGTAGCTCTGCTTCTGTGATGTCCCTGCAGCAAAGATAAAGGCTGTCCCTAGGTCGTGGGGTCTGGTGTTCTGAATGAAAGAGAGAGTGGAAAGGGGGCTTTTTCAAGTGATCTCATTGTTCTAATTCTGGATACACTCGAAACACTTAAGTAGCAATTCCCGTGGCAGAGGTTTCATAGAGATTTCGACTAAGCACATTGAATGAACAGTGCTGTGCCTCATAAGGTTCAATTTGCTGGGCATCAGGTATGGCTGTGATGCAATACATAAACCAAAACCTCATTCAGCTTGTGTGGACAGAGGGACATGAAAGATGGGAAAAGGAAATTAAACAGAGGGCATTAAAGAAATACATGTTCCAAGAAAATAGACACTTAATGATCGAGGGCTTCCTGTCTGGTGCTTAATAAAAATGATGATAATTTACTGACAATAATAGAGGTCACAACATTGTTTAGAACAAAGGGAAGAAGCCAATACTTATTGAATGTACTTATTGACCAAACAGAGGTATCAACCTGCAGTGTGTGATTCAAACAACTGCTCAGTTGACTAAAAATTTTAGCAAGACTCTTGTATGTGCTTATAAAGCCTGTAAGACATCTGAGAAGTTTGTCTAAATGTGGAAAAAAGTAAGTTCACTTGCAACAGATTGGGTAATTTCTAGTAAAAGAGAAGAAAATGAAGTTTATATTTCATCTTCCATCTTCTATTTTTCCATTCATTAGTAGATTCTGTGCTGTGAATTTGCAAGCCCGGATTATTCTACATCAAGAGAGAGAATGTAATTAGATTGTTAATCTTCTTCCATTTGGCTGTTATTCATGGACAGTTTATGGGATATTGTCAGCTGTGGAAACAAAGATGGTATCACAATTTACAAAAAATCCTCATAACTAGGGGGTGGAAATTTGTCAAAATTTTATTTAATTGATCCTTCAGATAATGAAATTTTGGGAATTAAAGAGTTCTGAGACATTTTATTTTTCACCTCCAGAGTCATAAGATTACTTGTTCTTACTAATGTGGCACAGCATCCAAATGCTTTGAACTTGAAAGTGAGGAAAAATTAAAAGAACACTGACCATCATTCCTTCTTTTCTCATATGAGCTAAGTCAAATAAACGTGTGGATTGAACACTTAGCCACTGCGACTTGAATTTGTTTCCCAATATCCTCAACTATAAATGTCAAATAACTAGTTATTTAGTCATTACTGGTTTTTTTTTTTTTTTTTTCTTTTGTTAAACAAGTACAATTTCAGAAGTGAGTTACAGATTTATGTGGGTTTGAGACTGCATTTAAATTTCTATTCCTCCTGGAATATATTTCTATTCCTCTTGGAATACCACCTCAGATTTGCCTGCATTATGCAATAGGAGGGTGGAAAAGTCTCAGGAAGTACTGACTATGCTAAAAATTCCCACACAGAAGACACACTATCCCTGGAATTCTGGGTATCAATCTATGAATTTCAGAACTAACACCAAATGTTTGGCCACATGGCCCGCGTCTGGGCAGTGTTTGAGCCCTCTTAGCTCTGGGAAAAGATATTATCTTATGACCCATTGACAATGATGTAGTTCTAGAGTCAGAATTGAGATATTTTCTTTCTGAATATATTAACCGGTTTAGAGACCAGCTCCATCTGTTAAATATCACTTATGGCAGAAGTTATGAGTTGCCTCCCATTAGGAAAGAACATGAGAGAGAAAAAGAAAGAAGGGAAGGAAAGAAGGAAGGAAGGAAGGGAGGAAGGGAGGGAGGGAGGGAGGAAGATATTGAGACACAAGGGCTTATGCCAATTCATAAATATAGAACTGGATTTTTTTTTGTCAAGCAAAACAAATATGTATCTGCGTGCATGCCAATAGCCAGCAAGTGACTACAAAGGTGTAGTAGATTTTTCTATTTATATGAAATTAAAGCTACAATTGTTACATATCATACTACTTTCAGTAAACAGAAGATATTCCCTTTGCATCAGTAGTACGTTGCACTTATTCTGACATCCTGTGTTCTTATAATTCCTTGTCAGGCTTGCTCTGACATCTTGTACTTCATAATTTTCCCTCAGTGTTTCCTGTGGCGATCCCTGACAGTGTACCTAGCACACGTCACATATGATGAGTCACATTCTTCAACATTCCTCAGTGAGGTTAGATTAAGCCTCGTCTCCCCACACAACACAATAACCATTTTCCTTTTCTTATGCGTTAATAGAGCCCTGATTTTGAATAGGAGCAGCATGTGTCCAACTAAAGACTATGATTCCCAGCTTCCTTGCAGCTCAGTATGTCTATAGGAGTGACCAATGAGAAGGAGATTGTTGTGTAGATCTTCAGGGAAAATTCTTTAAAGATGATTGACGCACCCAGTGAGTGCTTTTATTATTAATAAAAATAAAAATATATTTTTATTAATAATAAAAGTCACATATTAATAATGAAAATACAAATCTTAGAGGTAATCTTTGCCTCTAATGACATCAGACCTGTACTTTCTACTTTTGAACTTATTTTATGTGAGAGAATAAACTCTTCTGGGTTTAAGCCACTATTGTATGTGTGTATGCATGCATGTGCGTGTGTTAAACTCACCTATTTCTAACAAATATACCAGAGAACCTTTTAATCTTGATCAAAATTGATCAATGACTAAGCTGTATGCTAAAGTTATGCACTTTTTCATGAATAAAATGTATTTCCCTATTTTCAAACTGTCTTTGGATTGTGGCTAATATCCACAGTTTTAATAGCTAACAGGTTCTTTGTTGTTATAACAAATTCTGTGTGGTCTGTACAGATTATTGGTAATATAGCCAACTGTGGAACAAAAGTACAAGTCAGACTCCAGTGGAGGACAAAAGCACAGAAATGACTCCAGACAAGGCCTTGCAGGAGGAGACTGCAGCTTTCCCATGACCGAGAAGAGGAGTGGGAAGAACGTGCAGGCAGAGGAAACAGAGCAGGCAAGGGTGTGCGGGCTTGAAAGAATGTGGCATTATGGGGAATGGCAAATGGCTTCGTGTGACCAGAGGGAAAGTGATGGGGCACTTTGTGAATTACATATATAATCTTCAGGCCACACTCTTCTAATTGAAAGACCTCAAGTAAAACACAGCTTTGCTGTCTCACCAGGTAGATTGTCAGTCAGAAGGTAAACAGGTGGTTTGGGGATTCAGAGTATTCACAATGAACAGAATCATTAACAGAGGCCCCATCTGGGTTCTGGGGAGGTCTCACTTCTTGCCAGTCTGTGTCCCAACTTTATCATTAGAAAAGTGGCAAAATTGTTAATTCAACCCACATTGTAATTCAGCAGTTTATTGCAGCAGACTCTGCTTCTGACTGATGACCACATGAGCCGTGAGGCTACAGGCAAGAGACTTATCTTAAGTGAGTTAAAGAAACTTTCTGATTCTCTGTGCCATAAAATAAAAATGCTAAACCTTCAGCCTATCATTTTCTTTCTTTAACTGCTCCAGTACAGTTAGAATTGGCCAGCTCACTCTGTCATCCTTGTATTTTGTATGCCCTTAAAAATGGTCTGATGCAGGGGTCTCTGCAAGCCAAGGGCCAAATACAGCCCATGGCCTCTTTTTGTGGAGGAAGTTTTTTTGGAACACAGCCATGCTCACTGGCATATGTGTTGCTTCTTTCGTGCTGTAACAGCAATGTTGAGCACTTTCAACAGAGATCATCTGGCCTGCAACGCCTGGAATATTTACTATCTAGCCTTTTACAGAAAAAGTTTGCTGACTTTTGCTTGCTCTCATGCAAGGTATGGGAAACAAAATTAAGTCTCAAAGTAAATGCCAGCCTCTCACTTCTGCTGAGTTAGTAGAGGCCAGTCCTTTGACTCTGGCAATCAGGACAGCTCCCTAAGTGATGCTCCCGCCTTCTCCTCCCCAACCCTTATACCCCCCTGCCACAAACACAAACAAAGCAATCCTGGAGCTTCAATGACAGGAATCTTTTCCTCACTAGCTCTGTGGCCAAGAGTGAGCCCTTTGGCCTCTTTGAACCTCCATTTCCTCACCTGAAAAAGAGTCATGTTGAGAGGATCGACCTCATAGTGCTGTTACCAGAATCAAATGACAAAGGCACGTGAAATGCTTCTGTGAACTGTAAGCCACCTTTCAAATAGGCATTGGGATTTTTATTCTTGTCACCACATTATTTTATTTCATGCAGTTACATTCATTTATTCAGCAAATATTTATTGAAAGCCTTTTAAGTGAAAGTTCACATGGGTATGGATGGGTAGATGGGGAGTGGAAAGGAAGGGTACAGAGAAGAATCAGAAATTTTGTCCTCAAAATGCTTATCATCTAAAGAGGGAGTTCATAAGACAGGTTCCATTTTTTGTTTGTTTGTTTTTGAAACACGGTCTTACTCTATTGCCCAGGCTGGAGTACAGTGGTGTGATCACAGCTCACTGTAGCCTTAATCTCCTGTGTTCAAGTGATCTTCCTGCCTCAGCCTACCAAATAGCTGGGTCTATAGGGGTGCATCACCATGCCTGGATTTTTTTTTAAACTAGAGACAGGGTCTCACTATGTTGCCCAGGCTGGTCTCAAACTCCTGGGCTCAAGTGATCCCCTGCCTCAGCCTCCCAAAGTGTTAGGATGACAGGCGTGAGCCACCATGCTCAGCTAAGCTTTCCATATGATACACTGTAGTAGCAAACAATCCTCAAATCTCAGTGGCTTACAATAAAGGTTTATTCTCAGTCATGTTCACATTGCCTGCAGATCGACTGGTGTGTTCACCTCATTCTGGGACTCAGGCTGAAGGAATGACAGCTATCTGGGACATGCTTTACATATCAGAAGGAGAAGAAAGAAAGCAGGGAAAGACAACAGGCATGTTATGGCAACTAAATGGTATGTACCCATCTCGTTGGCCAAAGAAATTCATGTGGCAAAGCCTGATGGGAAAGGAGCATGAACGTTCTTCCCCATGGAAAAGCACAGCATGGCATTGGGCCACAGGTTGTGATATATGAGCTTCTTACAGGGAAGGCAGCAAATAGTTGGGAACAATGATGCAATCTAACACAGTGCGTCAGTCAAGGTTCCCCAGAGAAACAGAACCAACAAGGGACGTGTACATACAAACATATATCTGAGAAAATTGATTATGGGAATTGACTCAAGTGATTACAGAGATTGGGAAATCCCACCATATGTCACACACACAAGCTGGAGAACCAGAAACACCAGTGGTCTAATTCAGTTTGAGTTCCAGGTCCTGAGAACCAGGGGTGCTGATGGTGTAAGTCCCAGAGTCCCAAAGCCAGAGAACTAGGAGCTCTGACATACAAGAGTGGGAGAAAACGGATGTCCCATTTCAAGAAGCTAGGTAAAGAGATCAACATTTCTCCGCCTTTTTCTTCAATTTGAACCCTCAATGGATTGGATGAGGCCCACCTGCATTGGCAAGGGCAGATCTTCTTTACCAAGTCTACTGATTGAAATGTTAATCTCTTCTGGAAATGCTCTCACAGACACATCCAGAAATAATGTTTACCAACCACCTGGGCATCCCTTAGCCCCGTCAAGTTGACACATAAAATTAACCAGCACGCACAGGGAAATACATGCATACACAGCAAACACACACACACACCCCATGCATAATACATTACTACACCATATATACACTACATCATATAGTGGTCAGAGAGGGACATCCAGAGTGCAGGGACATTCCTTTTCTGCCACTTAGAAACTAGCTATTTGACTCTGAACAAGGCACTTAGCCAGGCAGAGCCTATTTCCTCACCAGAAAAAATGAGATAATAGTACTTAACTTATAGCTTTGTGGTAAGGATGAAAATATTTGATTCAAACTAACTGCAAAGCAGAATGTCCAGCATAAAGTTATCACTAAAAAAGAATTTCTCCTCCTCCTCCTTTACCTTATTATTCTTGCTATTTAATTTCAGAATAATAGGGAATGCTTTGTGGAAAATGGCATTTAACCAGAGGCCTACATTTGAATAGTATTTGGACAGGCAGCAGAGAAATTTGAGTTACTCTACCACTCAGTTTCCCCATCGTTAAAATGGGGATAGCAGTAGTAATTACCATTTAGAGGTGGTATGGGGATTGAATGAGTTAATACACAGGATGTGCTGAGAACAGTGCCTGGCATATTCCAAGCATTGTGTGAGTGTTTACTAGATACAAGTACACAGGTGAGGGCTGAGAGTGGGACTGGGGGAGGAAGGGTGTTCCAGATGGAGAAGTTGGGAAACACCAAGGTGAGGAACAGGGAAGATGTGAGGTCTGCACAGAGAGCAGATGGTTGTGGCAGAGTATGCATGAAGTGAGGGGTGGGAGATTCAGCTGAAGAGGCGCGCAGGGCCTGCGCTTGCTGGCTTGCTTCTGTAGGCAGGAGGACCTGGCTTGAGCTGTGCTTCAGGAAGATCACTGTAGTGAGCATGTAGAATGGATGGGAGAGGGCAGAAATGGGAATCAGGAAGGCCAGAGAGCAGGGCTTTGTAAAACATGGTGGAGTTTAATGAGCATCTCCTTAGGACAGTGACAGAAAGCATGGAGAGAAAGGGCGACTGCATGAGGGAACTGGAAGTAAAATCCTACAGGCCTGGGACCTGATTGAGGTGGGATGGGGCCAGGGGAGAAGAAAGGTTGGGACAGAGACAAGAGCAATGTTGGGGCTTCAAGTCTTGTTGAAGATAAGAAGTTAGCTTTTAGACACATAGAGGATGAAGTTTCTAAGGACAGTTTGTAATACTACCTTGCTTGAAAGTACATCAGTTAAGGATTCTTTGTTACTTAGAAAAACAACTTGGGGACAGGTGTTAAGATGCTACCTGTCATTTCCCCTCGATGTGAATATTATCACTTGGATTTCTTTCCAACTCCAAACAAGATCAGCTGTACTGAAGATGTTTCAATCAGGGGAATGAGAAGGGAGCCGGGTAGCCTCAGACCATGCAGGTGTGGTGTGAAAGGGAAGGCGAGTGCGAGTGGGAGATTGAGAGCTAGAACCTGAGAGAAGAGAGCAAGGGCATGGAACACAGGCACAGAATGGGAAGTGGGACTGGGTCATCTTCCTAAAACATCAACCTTTTACGTGTCCAGTGTATTACCAAGTGAAATAAAGAATACTACAAAACAGTGTGTATAGAATATTTTTTATTTTAAAAAATCTATTCCCTAGTATGCAGACATAAAAAAAGAATGAGATTATGTCCTTTGCAGGGACATGGCAGAGCTGGAGGTCATCATCCTTAGCAAAGTAACGCAGAAGCAGAAAACCAAATACCAGATGTTCTCACTTATGTGTGAGAGCTAAATGATGAGAACACATGGACACATAGAGGGGAACAATATACACTGGGGCTTACTGCAGCGTGGAGGGTGGGAGAAGGGAGAGGATCAGAAAAACAACTGATGGGTAATAGGCTTACTACTGGGGTAACGAAATAATCTGTACAACAAACCCCTGTAACATGAGTTTACCTATATAACAAATCTGCATATATACCCCTGAACTTAAAAGTTTGAAAAATGTATGAAATATATATTCTAAAGCTTAGAAAAACATGCTAGGATATATGCCTAAGGTTAGCAGTGATGAGATTATGGGTGATTAAAATTTGTTTCCTTTGTTTCCTGAGTGTTTCTTCACTGGGCACTTATTAGTTTCGTTATGTGAATATTAAATACTATGAAAAGGGAGAAAGAGTGGGAGAAAGGAAATATCCCTGCCGTGTAGAGCTCAAAGTCTTTACACACACAGAAAGACACCACACACACAATTTATGCTTTATCGTGTGACATTTAGAACATATAGTCTAATAAAAACAGATGTGCAAACAATCTTTTGGCAAGCGACACATTCAAAGATTAGGGCTGCCTGTAGCTTATTACATCGCTGGTGTGTCAAAAATAGTGTTTTAAGTTCAAAATGCTTGCTAACAGAAATCATTACAATACACAGGCTAGTTTGGAGAGAAATAACCTAAAATTTGGATGCATTTAAAAGAAAATGTTTCAGTGTGTTTATATCCTAACTCAACCTTAAAGAGGCAACCTTTCAACTTAAGAGTCATTTTGGACAACTGTTCTTGAAATTGTCTTGTATGTAAGACCCAATTAATGGCGACTATTGAAAAATACATTACTTATTTCTTGTAACCAGACTATGCAGCAAGTGAGAACCCTTTAAGTGATTTAGCAAAAGTTAATCTTCAGGCCATTTTAATACAGGAACTTACCTGTTTTGTTTTTCTTTCTTTATTGGATTCCCGAGAAAGGTAGACAGCAAATATTTCCTTCAAGGAAGTTTTGAGGACCCAGTTCTGTCTGCCTCTAGACAAGAAGAATTTGATTTTGGTTGCTGAAAATTCAAGGAGATTGGGGTCTGAAGGAAAAAGAAGTGGCTTATAAATGTTGTAGGAACTTTTCCTGAATCAGATATATTCCCTAGGGCAGTAGGAATAAAGAGGTCCATGGCAGTCAGGAAAGGAGCTCTTCTCCCTGGCAGTGTTGTGGACAGGTGACAAATGTCCAGAAAAAATGACTAAGGAAGTAGGACCATAGGTATAGGTGTTTCCCAAGTGTGGCCTTGAAGGGATGAAGCAAAAGGAGTCAGTGGTCTTCCAGGGGCAACCAGAATGACCATGCTATAAGTAACCGTTTCCTACTTCTTTCTCCTGCCCTCAAGCCTTGGCCCTGCTTAAGACCCTAGAACCTAGAAATAGCCCCGAGTTAGAAAAGAAGTCCTGAGAATGACTGAAGTTACATTTCCAATGTATCCCAGCAGGATGGTGACTTGGAGTTGAACTTAAGTAACATAATACATAATATGATATTTCTTGTGCACCTGAGTTTAAGGACTGTCAAAACCCAGTACAATTCTGACTAAAGAGATGGTGCAGTGATTCCCTCTTTGAAACATGCACACATTTTGTGAAGATATAAAACAGTATGAATGTGGTGTAACCAATTCATGACTGAGGCACTCATTCTCCCAGGGGCAGGAAGGATTGGTTGCTAAAAGTTCACAATTGTGATCCTTTCTGGGAACTGCCCTCTGCCAAAGGAAGCAGCCTTGCCCCTCCCTAGAGGTGGCCTGGGTCTAATAATTTATTGACACAGGGATACAAAGGCACAGCCCCTTGCCTCAATTTGTGACAATTCTGAAGGGCCATCTCAGTTCCAGAGCTCTCAGTAAGATTGGCTGAGGCCTCCATTGCAACTGCATTGCAGTACAGCTTCTCCCTCTGCTTCATTCGCATCCTCTTCCTTACAAATATTCTCAAGTTCATTCCCCAGCATGCAAATCTCCAGCATGCAATCCCCAGCATGCCAAACTGCCAGCATGCAAATCTCTGCCTCAAAGGCTATGAGTCTATTTTCAGGAAACCCAACATAGGACAATAAACTCCCCTAAACCTTACTCATTAAACAAGCACAATAATTTCAATTTTGCCCAAACATAGATACCTTGTACATTCAGACAACTAATTTTTTGTAACTGCTTAAAAGAAGTGAATTTTGTTATGACTTTTTCTCCAACGAGAGCATTCATAGAGTATTTTAAGAATCAAGAATTGTTAGGACAGTACAAATCGTGGGGTGTTCCAGAACTTCCTTCTCTGATGGACACAAGCCAGGATTGCATTCCAGAAGTTCATTTTTAACGTATGGTAGTTGCCATTGACAAAATGGCTGTCAAACATCACAGAAATGTAAGATATAAATGAACAAATAAAACGCTGATTTATAATGTTTTTGTATATCCCTATAGAACAAAAGGGATCATGTTTTCATCAGATGCTCTTTGCAGTCAGTATGGAAAACTGCTCCATGACTCTGGGGTGAAATGAAACCAGTCTTTTTCCCTGCTGAACCCTCTAGGGAAAGAAATAGGAAGGTGGAAAAAGAGAGAAAGTAGTAAGCAATCACTTCGTTGTGATTCTGGATAGCTAAATGCTAATTCTGTTCCTTATTTTCCCAAATGCCTTCTAAATGGTAGAATTATGGCCATGGGACTAAGGGTATTGAATGGGGAGGGAGGTGTCTTTTTTCTTTTCAGAACCTTTGTTGTTATATCATTCCCTTCATCACTGCTACCAACATTCACCAACAGATCTAAGAATATAAGTTAAGAGAAAAAATTGAAAATTTTCTTTAAATTAAAAAGTTTAAATAGTGCACATATTTCACCCTCATTCATTAAGATTGATAAAAATATTATAATCAATTAAGTTGTAAAGCTACATATTGAACCTCTAGAATATTAAATATAAAGATCAGTTCTAGAATTATTAAAGACAGGTCTTGGGAGAGGCAGAAAGAGTTTGAAACTTTTTTTTTAACTGAAAAACCATTATAAAAATATTTTCCCACCTGCAAAAATTAAGTTCTTGGTGCTGTGTGTTTTGTCTGTTAGCTTGGACTAAGGCAAGTGAATATAGTTAAGATGGTATCTTGGCCTCTTCAGAACAATATGTTATTTTAAGAAGAGAAGCCCAGATTTTAATTGGGGTGACCAAACCCTCCTTTAGTTTGAACTAGACCAAGATAGCTGACTTTAAATGATTTGCTTACGTAAAAATCAACAAATTAACTAAATGTTATTTACATAGTTGGTGGCACCAGCTGGATAGAATTTCCTACGTGTGCCCGAAGTATCTCTACAACCGCCAAAGCCTTCAAAAAGAAGGCAGTTTGGATTGCCCAAATGCTGCTATTCAGCTTCCCAGGGTTATTGGAACAAAGCTGTAATACTAATTTGACAACAGTTTTCTTTGTGGGGGCATTTGTTTGTTTTTAAGAAAAGATTTAACAGGAAGAAACAAAGTTTGAGAAAATCTAGAGAATGAATGAACCCAGATTGTGGACTGTAAACATTTGATTTCTTTGATGTAACTTAAAATGCTTGGCAAAGAGGTAAGGAAAAAACTCCAAGCGCTTCATGAGTATAGAAACAGAAAAAAGAATGCAGACACTCATTCAGTTTGGGGACTATTATAAATGGAACTGCATCTCCCCCAAATTCATCTGTTGAAGCCCTAATCCCATTGTGGCTGTATTTGGAGATGGTGCCTTTAAGAAGGTAATTAAGGTTAAATGGTGTCATTAAGGGTTCAGACCTAATCTGATAGGACTAATGTTCTTGTAAGAAGAGGAAAAGACACCAGAAACCTCTTCTCTCTCTCTCTCTCTCTCTCTCTCTCTCTCCACCCCCTCCACCTCCCCCCCACCCCCCGTCTCCCTCCATACTGCTCAGAGGAAAGGCCATGTGAGGACATTGAGAAGGCAGACATCTGTAAGCCAGGAAGACAGGTGTCAACAGAAACCAACTCTGCCAGCACCTTAATTTTGAACTTCTAGCCTCCGAATTGTGAAAGAAAATAAATATCTATTGTTTAAGCCCCTCAGTCTATTGGATTTTGTTATGGAATTTCGAGCAGACAAATACAGAAACACTGGTGATAGGTTCCAGGAGTTTGTCAGTGCACTAGAAAGACCTTGATGAGTAGGTATAGGGATAACTTTACCCCTTTCCACACTTCTCATCTGCTGCCACTTTTTAAAGTTTTGGCATTTTTCAAGTGCTTTCATTTTTCTCATTATGTTTTTGCATCTTATTTCTTCCTCTCTCTCTCCTCTTCTTCTTCCTCCTCCTCTTCCCCTTCCCCTTCCCCTTCTTATTCTTCTCTTCCTCCCCCTCCTCCTCCTCTTACTTCTTCTTCTTTCCTTTCCTTCTACTTCTTTTACATTTTTGGGTAGCAGGTAGGAATAAGTTTTGGGAAGCAACTTCACATGCTGCCTTAAGCCAGAATTCACCCAGTTATCAATTAAAAGAAGATACACTGAGTACTTAAACATGTGCAAATTCTGTACCAGGTTCCTGTTAGAAACAAAAGGGTGTGGGTCCTCTAGAAATGTGTTATGTGCCTCTTCAGGCTCCCAATAAAAGACGAAATGACTCTTAATTACATTGTCAATGATTTTACCTCTTGAATGAACAGAATTATGGTAAGTGCATCACAGATCCAAGAAAACAGTATTCTGTCATTCAGTTTTAAGTGATGAGTATGAATTAGCAGGTTTTTAAATTTATTAATAAAATATTTGGTGAATAAGACACAGACATTTGACTGAAAGCTCCCAGTTGTTAAAGAATCTCCCTCTCTGTAACTCTCCACTTCTCTTGCTTAGGAAGCAAGTCAAGAAGGTGTGGCCTACCTGACACTCACTCATTTAGTGAGATACCAATTCAATTCATCTTGGAATCAGCATCTAAATATTCACTTTTATTTTGGTCAACCTGAGTTCAGACATGTATTTCCAAAGGGAAATGCTAACAAAATGCATTTTTAATGTCTTGGAATAATTACTGGTCAAAAGAATGAAGAGCAAGTTAGCCCAGTTTACATTACAGGTTCACCTTTTTCAGATATTTCCTTGCTTAGAGTAGCTGAACCTGTAGCCTGAGACCATGCTGTGTGAGCTTCCTGTTCTGGAACAGCCATGTATACAGCTCTTATAAATAATTAAGGAAAGCCCATTTTCCCATCACTAGCTGGTTTGCATCCAACATCCCCAGTCACTCTTCACTTATTCCACGTTCTGTTGCTACTGTTGTTTAGTTTAGCTTTTCCCCGTATTTTTCATGGTCTCCCATTCACAGAAAGACCATCATCTGCGAAAGGGGTGGGGTATTCCAGAAGAGAAACTGAGAATCAGGAGTCCTGGGTTCTGATGCTGCTTTGGCCACATCACTTTACTTGCTCTTAGCTTTGTCTCCTCATCTGCAAAGCAAAAGCATGGGATAGTTCCCTTTCCTAGCACTAAAGTTATGTGGGTTTAATATTATATTTTAGAAAAACGTTATCCTATGGCTTATATTTAGTTAAATACTTAAGGATGAAGATGGAAAGAAAGTGACTTTTTTAGAGCTACATAATTACTTCTTTGGTAGGTCCCAATACCACTCCCAGGTTCAGTGATTCTCTAGAAGGACTCAGAGAGCTCAGCATATAGTCAGAGCATGGCAATGATTTATTGCACTGAAAGGAAACCAAGAGCTGGATGAGGTGGTGCATGCGTGTGGTCCCAGCTACATGGGAGGCTGAGGCAGGAGGATCACTTGAGGCCATGAGTTTGAGGCTGTAGTACTCTACGATTGCACCTGTGAATAGTCACTGCCCTCTAGCCTGGGCAACCTGACAGGACAAAGAAAGAGAGAGAGAGAGAGAGAGAGAAAAAAAAAGAAAGCAAGAAAGAAAGAAGGAAAGAAAGAAAGAGAAAGAAAGAAAGTGCAATCAGCAAGGGGAAAAGGCACATGAGCAAGGTCCTGGGGAACCAGGCACAAGCTACTAGCGGTCTTTCCTTACCCAGAGGAGTCACACAGAATACATTTCATTCTCTCAGCCTAGCTTAGGAAGACATAGCCTAACATTTGGACACATTTAAAAGAAGCTGTCAAAGAAAATTTGTGACAACACGTATGAAATGTTGTCAATCAGGGAAGCTTGCACCCAGAGTTTTTACTGCTGGATGGCCACATAAGCAGCCTCTGCCTAGCACAGACTCAAATGCCAGCTCCTCAGGAAGAAAGCAGGTGTTCCATATAAACCATAGTGTTTGTATCAATAGTTTAGACATAGTGAGCCACTCTTATGACTCACTTAATCCTGGTGGGAACCCTCCTGAAACCTAAATTCCAGACACCAGCCAAAGGCCAGCCTTGTAAGCAGGCCTGTCAGAGGATAATAGTCAGACCTGCTGTGTTAACTCTTTTCTGCACAGTTATATATTGTGGTTTTTTTTTCTAATTACTCTTGGAAATGGCTACTTGTGTGCTCCTCTGAGTTGTGTAAAAATTTGTATTTTAATAATACAAATAATATTTATAAATAATAAAATAATATTTTTCTAAATAAATCTAATTTTTTTCCATTAGTAAAGTGCCATTTCCATTTGAGAAAACTTAGAAAATGAAAAGAGTAGAAAGAATAAAAACGTTATAAATAGTAGCAGTTTCTAACAATAATTACCTCTAGACCATCTTTCAGATATTTTTAGCATGATTATCACAACGCCTATTTAAATAATATTCTGTTGTTTTCATTTTTATCTTACAGAAAATTTTTAATATTTTCTGGAAACATTTTGCAGACATCATTTGTAATGACTATAATTAGTTGTATCATCACTTATTGTATGATGAATTTCCCTTTGTCATTTAAAAATATTATAAGTCATTCCTTAAGGAACAACTTCATGCACAGAACTCTATGTATTTAGAATTATTTCTTATGATAAATTCTCAAAAATGTATTTACTAAGCCAAAGACTATGAGCTTTTTAAAAGTTTTTGTCATCCCTTGCTAATGGCTCTCCAAGAGTTAAAAAATCGGGGTATTCACTAAGAAAAGTATTTCTCTAAAGTGAAACGATGTTCTCATTTGTTTTTCTTCCAGTGCATTTCTATAGCATTTTTCCTGTTTGTTTTTTTTCTCCCTCCCATAACATTGGCCTCCTACGTTATCTAATCATCCCACTGCTAGGATATGCTTTGAGCACAGCATTCATAAGTCTCTTAAAAAGTAAGATTGCCACCTAGGAATCCTCATCATGTCTTATCACAGATTAATTCACTTGTTCTTCTTCCCTGAGTAAATGGGGTACGAGTTCTCCAGGTTTGAACTAGGAGACAAGGGAGGGGATGGAGTGGGGACCAGAAGGGGCTGAGATGCTGAGATATCCTTGGTAGGGTGGATGCACAGTGCAGCGTGCAGCTAGGCCATGGGTAGATGTGAGAGAGTGAAAAATGGGTTCTGAAATACAGTTGAGAAATGATACTAAAAGATCCAACCTAATCTTTATTATAGTCTTTCTCTAGAACAGCTTCTACCCACAGAAACACCAGAGATCAGGCAGCTCGAAGAAACCAGGGTTAGAAGTGGACAGCTTAGACTGGAGCGCTCATGCCACTGTCTGCTTTAACTGAGAGGCTTGAGCACATCACTTAGTTTCTGCTCCTCAGGCTCCTCTTTGGTAAAAGGGGAATAATAGGACATATTCAACCTACTTTACAAGGCTGCTGGGAATCAAGTTCAAATTTGGTAATTAATAATTAGGAAATCATTCACTGTTCACAGACAGTACCTGGTACACGAGGCGTGTGAGTCAGTGATTACTAAAATTAATAGAAATGGTAGGAGAGAAAAATCCCTTATGAACTCGCAGAGTGGTAGAAAAACAGAAGAGTCTTCACCCCATCCTCAGCTCAGTCTAAAACATCAGGCAAGCATAAGGTTCTAAACATGGTGGTTTTTAAACAACAACAATTACTGTTCTGCTTCTGTTGCTAAGAATCAAATAAAAACTTATTCCACTGGCAATAATCTAGTTTCATTGTAGGGAGAATATTTTTAATTATGAGACAGTCCTACTGTGCCCTAATATTTGCTCTGTTGGTTTCATTTTATCAAAAACTCATATATTCAAATGAACTGCTAAAACAAAAATCTCTTCATGAATTAACAATAATTAAGTTTAGCCAGATAGTGTGCTTCCTGGTAGTGTGTGTATGTTTGTGTGTGGGGGTATGTGCGTGTGTGTGTGTGTAAGGTTTCCTGCAATTATAAAAGTTTTGCATATACAATTTAGAAAATACAAAACAATATAAAGAACCAAAATCTCATTTCTCAAAAGCAACCATCATTAATAATTATCATTATTTTCTCCAATATTTTCTTCTGTTCAGTTTTTTAAATCATCATTTGTTCTCTAGGCAACATGGTGAAATACAAATGTTTAGAGCACACAAAGCTTATTAAAATTTTGCCTCTGCCACTTGCTAGCTATGCCATCATGGGAGGATTACTTAGTTTCTCCGAGCCTCATTTTCCTCATCCATAAAATGTAAGTAATGATATCTACTTTCCAAATCAGGATTCATCAAAAATAACATGCATAAATAATTAAAGTGCACACAGAACTACAGACCATACCCAGAATACTAGCTAGAGTTCAAATTATTTAGAAGCAGCATATCAAATAATTTTTATATGTAATAGGTTATGATGCTTATGTACACTAAAAAGTGTGCACAGAGGGATATTTTCTGAGCAATGATAATTCTATTGTTAATACTCAATTCAGTGAGGTCTGACAGAACCATCTTCATGCTGACCTGCTGGAGGTCAGAGAGGCTCAGCTGTCTTCACATAAGGAAGAGGCTGTGTGACTATGAACGACGTTGTTTCACCGGTGCTCAGGGCATGTTAGAAACATAAATTTTATTTATTTATTCTCTGCTTCCTTTCAAGAGGATTAGAGAGTATAGAGGTGCCAATACAGTTTAAAATAAGACACACAGAGAGGATCCCATCAAACAGAACCATCCCTCACATTGATTGAGCACCTACTGGGTGCTAGAGCACTCTGCAGGAGACTGGTACTAGGATAAAGGAGGCCACTGTCCCCAGGAGCTCCCAGGTTGGGAAATAGTTTCTCAAAGTATGATCCAAAGACCCCCATCCCCCACCAATCCCTCATATAGAATCACCCAGAGTGCTTCTGAAAAATGAAGAAAAAAAAATAGAAGATTGTTGATCCCTGACTGGGAGTCCCTTCTAATGCAGAATGTCTGGGAATCTCTGCCATTCACCACCTCTCCTTTTCATGGTCATGAGTGCTGGGGTTTGAGAATTTTCAGAGGGAAAACAGACTCGGCAACAGTGAATTCTGAAGTGTTGTACTCGTGTAGTAGGTTATTCAGCAGAAGCGGAGGTTGAGAGTGGTGACTTTGGAAAGCAACAGACCTGGATTCAATTGCTGGCTAGCTGAGACTCTAGTGGAGACTTGTAGTCTCTCTGAGCCTCAGTTTTATCATTTGTATGGTGGGTTTAACGTTACCTACCTCCAAGTGGTGTTGCATTAAATGAGACACTGTTCTATAAGAAAACGCTTCACATATTGCCTCATTCATGGGAGGTACTTGAAATGCAGTGGCTGTTGTTGTCATCGGTCACATCACAATCTAGGTCTTACTTTGGCATCAATCAGATCCCAGGGGCATAACACAGGTATTCCCAAGGCCAAGGTTATTCCAGGCTTCAACAAAACCCTCCTGCTGGAGCCTGGCCATTCACCTACAATAACTAAGGGCTGAATTAACTAAGACCCATTTTTCTCAGCAGGAAAAAAAAGGACATGCCCTTCTTCTTTGCCTTTTTTCCCTTTTCTCTCTTAGAGAGAAAAGATACACCACCCCAGAAGAACACAGTGGCAGAAACCTGTTACCAGTTTGTCAAATCCCAAAATGGCAGATGGCCGCAGCCTGCAGCTTCTCACTGCATCCAAGATGTCTTCATCTGTCCTTCTAGGACCCCAGCAAAACATTTTTGGCAGAAGCAGGAGGAAGGGATAAAAATTAACTATAAGGTTCTGCATTCATAGGGGCTTTTATGGGTCTGGATAAGTAATGATGGTTTAATGGCAGTCAAGAGGCAGGTAATTAGGAACAAGCGGGTCTGATCACCCTTGTACACAGCCACAGATAGCTCCTCAACACTCCTGAAACCTTGTTTGCTTTCTCCGAGGCAGAAATCCCACAAGGTCTGCATGTTGCCAGCTGTCGAGCTAACAAACTGCCAACGTGATCTTGAATGGGAGCACTCAGCCTGGCGAGGCTCCCCTGAGCAGCCCGCACTGTCTTCGCCATGTGATTGCTTTTATCTGGCCAGTGCAGGAGCTGCTCCTAATCACACTGCTGCTTGCCTCCAAGGGTCAAACCCGGGACCATCGCTACCTAAACAAATGAGGAGGATGTCACCTTTGGGGGAGACTGATAAGCAGTTGGCAGGCAGGCCACAGGCAAGAGAAGGCGCCAGCAGCCAGCAGTCTGCAAAGGCCGTAAATATGCTACACTCTCAGCAGGGAGACGGGCAATATAGGCACCGAGAGGCCTTTGTTTAATGAGCTGTCAGAAAGCAGGCATGAAATTATGTTTGAAAACATGTGCAAGCCGCAGAGACAGAGCGGGGGCCTATAAATGGCCCTCTTCCTTCGTGCTGGATGTTTGGAGCATCTTATCAGTCTGAGAACTGTCATAGGATGAAAGCTATCATTAGCAAACTAATGGTGTTTGAAAGGTACAAATTTTTCTCTCTCTTCTCCATTTTTGACTTAAATGGATTATAGAAAAAAAATCGTAATGGTTTTTTTCTTTCCTTGGGATTTTGGTAAACATGCAAATTGGAAGAGAACCAAAAACAAACCACAAAAAAAAAGTATCTCTGGAAGAACAAACCAAATGGTTATACTTCGAATCTCTGCTCGCAACAGTCAGTTTATATTCTTTTCAATTCTGTTGAGACTGTTCAGAGAACTCTAATGCAACTCCAGCCAGCATTTTATTTCAATCAGGCCCGTAAAGGAAAGCATAAATATAAAATAGATTGCTCTCCTATAATCTGAGTATTAAAATTTGTGGGTAGGTATAATATCACTTCTACCATATCAGCTATCAAATACTAGAGAATAATTTTCCAAAGACTGGAAATTATTGTTGTGGGTCCCATGGCTGCAAAGTTTATTTCTTTTCAGGGTGAAACTTAAAGACGTTTAAAAATCTGCCAGGACTGAGGCATCGCTGGTTCAAGGCGTATTTGGGCCCCAATTCCCAAATTCTGAAAGGCTGCCTGAGGGCTTGGTTGCCATACGTGGATCTTTTTCCTTTTGTGAGCCACAAATCTGCATTTTCTGCCTCTGATCAAACCAGGCAACCAGGAACGACTTGCACAACCCATTACCCCTTAAAAGGCCCAAGACCAACCAGCTGAAGCTGCTTCTGGAGAGGTGGCCAAATTAGCAGGAAATAGTCTCTTGAGACCCATCTTCTCCCCAGATTCAACAGTAGCAAGCTGCTCCCTTCCACATTTGAGAAAAGAAGAGGAAGGTCTGAGTAGGAAATAGCAAAGTTCCATTGAAAAAGTAAAGGCGTGAAGGTTAGAGAAACAGAAACTAAAAGACAAAGAAAAACAGGGAGAAAAAAATGTTTTTTGCCGTACACCATGCATCAGTAACTGACATTCACAGGACAATTTGTTTTCCTGCCTTTTATGCTGGTCCTCTGTGTGTAGATGAGAAATACAAGATACTTAAAGTCATCCAGCCAATATGTGCAAGAGCCAGCCAGGAGCCAGGTCTGGGTACCCAGGGCCCTCGTCCCTCCCATGCAGGGTTATCAACTTTGAATGCATTCTGCAAGCCCTCTCCCTCGAGCATTTGCATGGATTCTACGCGCAGAACCTGACGTGTTGTGGGTGCTCAGTCTGCATTTAATGGGGAAGGAAAAGCTTTAGTCCATAGAAGAGACAAGAGAAAATCAAGACAGAAATAAATTGGAAGGAGTACAAGCATGTCTATTCTGTGTCCAGAACAGGGCCTGGGAGGCCATGTATGCCTTTCCAGTTTCCCGAGTGCAGAGAATAGCCATCCTCTATTAGGGCTGAAACTGCACAGTGGCTTTGGATTTGGAGATTTCCTGAGGCTGTTCTGTGGAAGCTGGGATTCTTGATAATAACACCTTTAGTCTGGAAAAAAATTAATTTATTCTAGTTCAATAAATATGGAACGCACTCTTATTAGATGCTGATGCTGTGCTAAGTACTGTGGGGAATGTCAAAAGGTACATAACAGGATATCTGAGTCCCACCCTCCCATTCCCTCCATTCCCCAATCCTCCCTTCATCCACTTGCCACTCCCTGCTTCTTCCAGGAGCTCAGGCAAGGGAGAACGATGGTTTGCCAGAATTAAGATTTTTGTTCTTCAGCATCCTCAAGGACTTATATTTATTGAATGTCTGTCTACTCTGTGCAATAATCTCAGCAATACAAAAATATTCATATAGTAATCTGTGCTTATTATTTGAATTATTTTTTAATTTGTCACCATTCATGTGGTTCAAAACTCCCTCCTATACTCGTCCAATCATCTAGTGCCCCTATCCAGAGATAACTAGTATTATCAGTTTCTTAAGTATCTTTCCAGATATTTTCAATGCATACACAAGCAAATGTTTAGGATTTTAATGGCTTAATCTTTTTTGGCATTTAAGTCTCTGATTTCCATTTGGTATATATTCTGGTCTGAGAAGTGAGGCATAAATCCACCTTAACCTCTTTCCAGAATACTACCCAGTTATTCAAACATCATTTATTGTATAATCTATCTGCTCCCCAATGATGTGAAATGCCACCACAATCATATCCTAAAATCCTTAGGTATACTTGCATTCTTTATGTCTATATTCTAAATTCATATGTATTTTGGCCTATGTTAGGCTTCCTATTTTGTTACATTGATTTGCTATTTATTCATATGTTAACATTATGCTCTTTTAATTATTGTAGTTTTATAATATGCTTTAACATCTGATAGGGCTGATTCTAATACATTGCTATCCTTATTCAAATTTTTTTTCAGAATTTTTAAGATATTGTTTGCTTTTCACTTGAGGTTTAGAATTAGCCTGTGTTGTCAAAAATTGCTATTAATATTATATTGTGATTTATTAAATTTATAAATCGACTTGAGAAAAATTAACATATTGATGACGTGGAGTCTTCCTTTGCCTTTTTGTTTGTTGAAATCTTTTGTCTCAGGAATATTTGAAAGTTCTCATTATAAGTAGCATTTAAAGTTTATTTCTAAGTATGTTCTATTTGTTGGATCTCCTGTAGATGGGACTTTTTATCTTTTAGCACCTGTTGATTGTTTCAATAAATTTTTAAAGTTTCTGTATACTAGTTATGTACCGAGTCATCTGTTATTGTTTGTAAAGGGTTTAAATAAATACATTGAGGTTTTACAGGCACGAACAAATAATGATAGTTTTATTTTCTTTTCAGCATTTGTATGTCCAGTTTATTTCTCTTGTGTAATTATGTGGTCAGCTCCAGAAAAATCTTACATAATAGTAGTGAAATTGAAATCCTTATATTGAATGTATCAAGAATAAAATTTGTATGAATATTAAATATTATCAAATGCCTTTTTAATATTTATGAGACTGATCATATGAATTTCTTCCTGGAATCTATTCATATGGTGAATAAATTAATAGATATTCTAAAATTGAATTCTCTTTGCAGTTTGGCAATAAAGCCCACTTGCTCATTGTGGCAGAGACTTTTAGGTACTTTTTCCATGATTTTTATTTTCAACATATTTAACAGTTTCAGTTTGGCTTTTCTCTTTTACCCAAAAGTTATTTAATGACAGGCTTTTAATATCTAGGCAGTAAGAACTTTTTGTTTTTATTAAGTCCCAATTGTATTGCCTTGTGACTAGAGACTATTGTTTGTACTTGTTCTAATTTTTGGAATGTATTGAGATTTTCTTCTCTCATAGATAACTATTTCACTAATGTGTGGCTCCTGAAATCACTAACAACTCTCCTCCATCTTCATTTTTAGGTGAGAAGCTTATTTCCCACCACGGGAAAACCAAATGGGACTATTCAGAAAATAAATTCCATAGCTCCCACAACATCTTCCTACCTACCAGGATCTGGACCTTCCACACCCAGCTCCCATGAAGGAATTAACCTCGCTCTTGTCCAAGACGAGCCTTTGCATGTGCCTTAGATCCCAATCCCCTTGCTTGCTCGCAGGCTTTGCTCCAGTAGTGCTCCCTCTTTTTCTCCTGTATCATCAGCTTCCTCTGTCTACTAGGTCATTTCCACCAGCACAAAACAGTACTGTCTTTCTCATCTTAGAAATGGAAACTAACAAAATTGAGTTCACTTCTCCTTCTGACACTATCCCTTTTCTACCTCCACCACTTTACAGCAAAACTCTTTGATAGCTGCCTCAATTTCACTGCTTCCATTTCCTCTCCTCTTCTCACTTAAACCTACTTCTGTCAAAACTGGGACTCCACCACCTCACCAGACCTCTGCTTGTCAATATCATCAATGACTTCCATCTTTCTAAATCCATTTCTTGTCCCATTGAACTTGACCCTCAGTAACACCTTGTCAAATTAATCACTCCCTTCTCATGGAAATGATTTCTTGTTTTCTAAGACACTACACACTTCATTTTCCTTTAACCCCACTGGATGCTGCTTCCCAGTCTTGCCCCTTAACCTTCTAGTATCGAAGTGACCCAGAACTCAATCCACAGATCTCTTCATCTTTTCTGTTCACTCCATACTCACCACCTTGGCAATTCTCTTTCAGTGTCATGGTTTAAACGGCATCCATCTGCAAACGATTACCAAATGTATGCTTCCAGCCATGGCCACTGCTCTGAACATCAGCTTATCCAACTAACTGTCAATTCTGTATCTCTACCTGAATGCCTGATGGAGATCTCCAATATATCACACCCTAAACTGAAATCTTGATCTTCTTCATCTACAGAATCTTCTCTACCCCATCTCAGTCAAAGATATCTATGCCCTGGTCTAGAGAGACTTCAGTAATTAGAAAGCATGTATTTTGTGTGTGTGCCTTGATAAGTGTTGACTGTAGCTATAGCAAGGGATAATTCATCTTTAGGAAATGGTCAGGAGAGTGCCTCCAAATTCTTTAAGCATGTGCTAACCTTCACATACAAGGTCCTTGTAGTACCTTTTTTCTAGTTGCACTATAATGTCCTGACCTTCAAAAGACCATATCCTTGTACATTTGAGGACTATTCTCTTTCCTAATTAAAGTCAGATGGTTGTCCTATGGATTTTTTTCTTCCTTTCTGTTTTGTGAGCTGCCTCTTAATGACTGTGGTGTATTGCTAGTGAGTTATCCGTGGACAGACGTTAAGATTCCTTTATGATGTTAAATGACATATTACAGTGTTTTTTCCCCCCACAAACTACAAAAGCTAAACATCGTAGACAATATTAAATCTTAGGAAAGAGTTATCTATCTTACAACATATATGTTGATTTCTAAAATGGAGTTGCATATATTTTTGGCTATTTTCCTAACGTGCTTCATTTCATGAGAAATATTTTCAGCGTATTAGATGATGGCTTCTAGTTTAAACATTTTAGACAACAAGCAACAGCAAAAAGTTCTCTCTGAACTGGAATGCTGGAACAAGGTAATTATTATTAAAGAACAGTTAAATTAAATTTAAGGCATACCAATGTAATCATTGACTTAGACAAGTGTCATCAGCAAAAGCCTAAACCATTGAAGAATACATTACATGGTTCAAGTTATCATTATACAGATTGCTTATTAATTACAGTGGAGAGAATTACCAGATACCACTTAACTAAGTGATCTAAACAGACATCATTAATAATAAAACAAACTGTCATTTTGTGCCTTTTGATATAATGGGGAAGTTTATAACATCCCTTGTTTAGAATTCCTACCAAAAATGTTGTTTAACCAAAATATGACCATGAAGAAACAAACAAAAAAATGAAAAATTCAGCAATAATAATACTATAATTACATAGGAAAAATTCCTTTGTCTAAGAATATGCGCTTGAGGTTTAAGTGTCATAATAAGCACCACTCATTGTCAAATAGTTAACTGATGGGGGGTGCAAAATGTTGACAGTTGTTGAATCTAGACAAACATTATATAGGTATTAATTGTTCTTTCCAATTTTCTGTAAATTTGACATTTTTCAAAATAAAGAGAGAAGAAGTCATAAATTAGTGGTTCTGGAAAGAGAAAATATCACTTGTTACAGTTATATATCTCTGTAACCTGCACTCATGGCAATTTTTCATTGAGATTTATAAAAATGACAAGAAGATAGGTCTCCCTCAAAACTCCAGCAGCATTTTTTTCAAGATGGTAGACTAAGCCACCATTAAAACTAAAGATGTTATTTGAACTAAAGGAATAATGAACACAGTCACCATCTACCTATTCTCTCAAACTAGCAGGTTCATTCATTCTTAATTTCTCCCCTCTTCTACCTTCCAGCCTCCACATTTAATCAACCAGTCACCAAATACTGATGATTCTACTTCATAATCTCCTCCAAATTTAGCATCTCTTCTGCATGCATCAGGTACTACATGATCACCAAAAAGACTCCACAACTGTGCGCATGCCAGTCTTCTGTAGGGAGTACCTTCCCTTCTCTCTCAAGTAACTTTCTTCTGTATTCAGGTTCAAAGCCATCTGCTCTGTGGGGATGAAGGCTTATTGCTCCTTCTGCTGGTTCCCACTGTATTTTGTGTTTCCCATAGCACATCTTCCACTGGGCTGTGCTGTGTTCTGACTGGATGTTTCTGTGTCTTACCACTGGACTCATGCATCTTTGAGTCCCAGTTCCTAGCACTGCTACGAGGCACACGATGATGTTCAAACAATATTTGTAGGAATTAATGAGGGAACTAGGGAAGACATGAGAAGCTACATGTGAATTAAAATGGAAAAACTTGTTGTAAATAAGACTGTTTCTAAAGTTATACTGACCCAAATTATACATCTAGTTGGTTATAATCTTTATTTTAAAGCTTTGTAAGGGAATCAAGGTGTGGTTAATTTGATGCACTGTGAGAATGTAGAAGGCAGACGTTTTGAATGCTGGGCTCTGTGAAAATAACTCTGTTAAAACAGAAAATCTCATAAGGCATGAACTGTGAGGGAACAGGTCTTAGGGAAATAGGGTTGTCAGCATGTCAGAATTTTGGAAAAATAAAGGCTGGAGAAATAAGGCTGACCAGAGTAGGAGTGACCCTAGAAATTTCCAGTACATTCCTCTGAGATCCTCACCCCATTGCTGACCAGGAGAGTCATATGTTGTGATGCATCATGGAGGAGTCACTAGCAATGTTTCTCTCACTCTTACCTTTTTTAGAAACGGTTTAGGAGGAATGGGAAACAAAATAGTAGTGCTGTCACCCATTCAAGTTCACTTTTTGTGTTTTTTAGAAACGGGTCTGGTTCTGCCATGCAGTGGCATGATCACAGCTCATTACAGCTCAAATTCCTTGGTTCAAGAAACGCTCCCTCCTCAGCCTCCTAAGTAGCTAAAACTACAGGTGCACCACCATGCTTAGCTAGGTGTTGTTGTTGTAGTTGTTGTAGATACAGGGTCCTGCTAATTGCCCAGGCTAGTCTTAAACTGCTGTTCTTCAAGTGATCCTCCTGCCTTAGCCTCCCAAAGCACTGGGATTACAGATGTGAACTATTGTGTCTAGCCACTGAAGTTCCGTTTTAATGCAGCTGTTCTGTGGTAAAAGACTGTTCAGTTCTGTGATAAAAGACTTCCAAAAACCTTCTTCAGCATCTTGTGTAGCAGCTTGCAAGGACATACAAATATTTTTTTGAAAATAATATATTTTCAAGGGAGCAATTGGGAATCAAAGTCATATCTAATATTAAATTTATTTCTAATATTAATGATTCAAAAATAAAGGGAGATGGGGGGTTTTTGTTTAATGGGTATAGAGTTTCAGTGTGGGATGCTGAAAATGTTCTAGAGATCGATGGTGATGATGGTTGCACAACAACGTGAATGCACTTAATGCCATTGAATCATACAGTTTAAATGGTTAAAGTGGTAATTTTTATGTTATGTATATTTTACCACAATTTAAAAAATATGAAGAGAGAAACATCTGGAGTTAAAGAGAGACATTTTTAGATTTGCCAAACCACAGATCTTTGAAAAGCTGTTTGGAAAATTCTGAGGGAATCTCTTTCCATCCTGGCTCTGATGAATTCATTTATATTGTTGCATGACATTGCTCAGAGTTGGGGGAATGGGGAGAGTCTCACAGTCTAAACTTTCCTCTATGTGGAGGTCTGAGTCTATAACATAAAATCCACAAGATAGCCTCAGATCTCTTTTCAAGGGCCCTGTGTCTGCCAAGCTCGAGCTTCCTGGTCTGTGCCAGGCAGGGTGCCCATTCACCAGCATTTTCTCTCACCTCTCCTCACTTGTGGATATTACTACCCAGGACATGGCCCTGGTAGATTTGAGGGTCTAGGGAAGAGGAGATGCATGTTACCTGGCATATCATAAATATGTTTTTGTCAAATGTTGAATAAAAGTGTGTGTGCATAGGAAGCATTCAAAACACAGGATGCTTCTTGAAAAAAAATTTGCCTGTGAGCTAAAAGTGTAAACCTTACTTAAGGTTGTCCTTCTATGTCTAAGGATTTGTTGATATAACATCTTTGCTTATAGTATTAGTGTTGTGATAAGAGAAGTCTAACAGAAGCTATTTTTTAAAAATAGGGAGCTCTTATAGATCATTCTGAAAAGTTTCTCCTCCCCTTCTCTGGAGTTACCAAACTTTCTTCTCTTTTTTACAATTGTTCATGTGGGAGTCTTCATTTCCTTGCTGAATGAAGGGAACCCTGCCTCTTTCAGATGGGCTTTCTGAGTTTGCATTGAAATAAGGCACTTTAAGGCTGAGACCCTCAAGGCATAGGCAGACATTGAGGCACAATGGCCATATAGCTACCTAATGGCCATATATTGCATAACAATCACCATATTACTGAATGAATGCAAAGGGAGTCCAATGATACACGTGAATGCCCATTTTTGTTGGAAGAATATGTGGCATGTTTCCCTGTTATATTCTAGCATTACAGAGAGAATGCAGATGTTTCTCTCAACAAGAGCTTTGCAAAGTTTGCCTGACAATGATGTGCTTGGGCTGACAAAGACCTGCCAACAGCACCCAGACCTCTTATTCTATTTCCCCTTCCACTCTTCACAGTATCTTGAGCACAGTCAATCCTTTATCTTGGATGGTCTCTGAGAATCCCGTTTCTTCCCCTGCATTGGCAGCTTTCCCTTAGATACTGATTTTTAGTATATTACTATCATTATTAATAGTACAACTGATAATAATTGCTTCCTTCTATGCACCAGCTACTTGGAATAAATTATCAGATTTCAATCGCAAGAGGTAGAATAGATATTGTCAGTTACATTTTCTAGATGCAGAAATTAAAGACAAGGGAAGGGACATGGTTTGTCCAAATCTCCAGGTGCATTTAATGTGCTGTTTATGCTGCTTGAGACTTCATCATACTGTGTAGGCCCGATGTTGGATCTGCATATAGGTAGCACCTACATTCAAGGGTTGGGAGGTCTTTCTTCCTCAGAATCCTTTCTTTTTCCTCAGCCTTTTCTTAGAAATCCCTGTTGTTCTATCCAATAGGAAAGCTAGTCTAATGTAAATAACGTCTCAAGAACACTTTCCAGACTTTTACCAGCTGCAGGAAACAAAGAAGGTATATAATGCTGAAAAGCACTAAGGTATCAAGAACACATCCTTAACTCCATGTGAACTGGTCACACATCACTTGGTACTTCAAGTACACTTCACAGAGTTTTCCATTTTTGTTCTCCCAAGTAGCCTGGCTACACATATGGCAATAAATTACCTTGAAAAAGAAATTCAGTGTCAACTGGAGGAGTTAAAAACTATTTGAAAATAAAAGGACAAAATATTTAATTTATTAGAAATCATCAACTACTTTTATCTGAATTCCACTGGATAAAATGAAGAATCAGAATGCATCCCCCATTTTATTTCTTCATGTGTGTATGTGTTCCTCCTTTGGCAATAACGAAGAGTAGGAGGGTCTTAGCACTTAGCATTATCAGAAAATATAATATTTTGAGAGGAGGCAGAGCAAGATGGCTGAATAGAAAACTCCAGCAATCATTCTCCCTGCAGGAACACCAAATTGCACAACTATCCACACAAAAAAGTACTTTTATAAGAACCAGAAATTAGGTGAGTAATCACAGTACCTGTTTTTTGTTTGTTTGTTTGTTTGATTTTTTGGAGACGGAGTTTCGCTCTTGTTACCCAGGCTAGAGTGCAATGGCGCGATCTCGGCTCACCACAACCTCCGCCTCCTGGGTTCAGGCAATTCTCCTGCCTCAGCCTCCTGAGTAGCTGGGATTACAGGCACGCGCCACCATGCCCAGCTAATTTTATTTTTAGTAGAGATGGGGCTTCACTATGTTGACCAGGATGGCCTCAATCTCTTGACCTCATGATCCACCCGCCTCGGCCTCCCAAAGTGCTGGGATTACAGGCTTGAGCCACCGCGCCCGGCCAGTACCTGGTTTTAACTTCATATCACTGAAGGAGCACTGGAGAGGGTAGAAAAGACAGTCATGAATTGCCAACACCACCCCTGTCTCTTTCTCCAGCAGCAGGCTCATGCCTAGGAGAAAGAATCTGTGCATTTGAGGGAAGGAGAGCACAATGATTGTGAGACTTTACATTGAAACTCAGTACACCAGGCATGGAGGAAGCATTTGGGCCAAATGTAGGCAGAGGGGAATCGTCTCTTCTAGCAGTCACAACCTGAGTTGCTACAAGCTCTGGTACCATAAGCTAAAGTGCTCTGGAATTCTAAGTAAACTCAGAAAGCAGTCCAGGCCACAAGGACTACAATTTCTTGGAAAGTCATGGTGCTGTGCTGGACTCGGAGCCAGGGGACTTGAGGGGGCATGCAACCTAGTGAGACACCAGCTGGAGTGGCTAAGGGAGTACTTGCCCTACCCTCCCCCCTACCCCAGGCAGTGAGGCTCACAGCTCTAGAAGAGATTCCTTCCGTGCGCTTGAGGAGAGGAGAGGAAGAGTAAAGAGGATTTTGTCTTGTAACTTAGGCACCAGCTCAGCCACACTGGGTTACAGCACCAAGCAGGCTTGTAGGATTCCAGATTCCTTGGCTATTGGAAGGCATTTCTGGATCTTCTCTGTGCAAACTGGGGAGCCCACTGCATTGAAGGGAGAGTCCCAGGCCTTGCAACATTCAACACAAGCTGACAGAAGAGCCCTTGGACTTTGAATAATCATTAGGGATAGTCAGGCAGTACTTACTGCAGGCCTGGGGTGGTGGCTGCTATCTGGAGAGACACTTACTTCTGCTTGTGAAAAAAAGAGGGAAAAGTGGAAAGGACTTTGTGCTCAGCCACAGTAGAACAGAGCATCAGGTAGACTTCTAAGGTTTTCAACTCCAGGCTCTGGATCCTGGATGGTATCTTTGGACCTGCTCAGGACCTGGGCAACTTGCTGCCCTGAAGAGAAGGAAACTAGCCTGGATAACTTTGGCACCTACTGACTGTGAGCCCCACAGCCTTGAGCAAATATAGACAATAGCCAGGCAGTGGTTATCACGGGCCTTGGGCGAGACCCAGTGCTGTGCTGGTCTGACCTAGCACAGTCCAAGTGGTGGTAGCCACAGGGGTGCTTGTGTCACCTCTTCCCTGGCTCCATGCAGCTCAGGAGAGAGAGAGAGAGAGAGAGACAGAGAGAGAGAGAGACAGAGACAGAGACAGAGAGAGCACTTAGATATATAAAGCAAATATTAGAGCTAAAGAGAGAGATAGAGTCCAATACAATAATAGCTGGAGACCTCAACACCCACTTTTAGCACTGGTCAGATAATCCAGACAGAAAGTCAAAAAAACATCAGACTTAATCTGCACTATAGAACTAATAGCTATTTATAGAGCATTTCATCCAATGGCTGCAGAATATACATCCTTCTCCTCAGCACATGGATCATTCTCAAGTATAGATCATATGTTAGGCCACAAAACAAGTTTTAAAATATTCAAAAAAATTTAAAATCCTGTCAAGTATTTTCTCTGACCACAATGGATTAAAACTAGAATCAATAAAAAGAAGAATTTTGGAAACTATTCAAACATATAAAAATCAAATAATATGCTCCTGAGTGACTGGTGAGGCAATGAAAAAATTGAGAAGGAAATTGAAAACTTTTTTGAAACAAATGATAATAAAAGTATATACCAAAACCTGTGGGATACAGCAAAAGTAATAGGAAGCAGAAAGTTTATAGCTATAAGTGCCTACATCAAAAAAGTAGAAAAACTTCAAATAAACAGCCTAAAAATGCATGTTAAAGAACTAGAAAAGCAAGAGAAAACCAGACACCAAATTAGTAGAAGAAAAGAAATAATAAATATCAGAACAGAAATAAATGACATTGAAGCAAATAAAACAATACAAAAGATCAATGAAACAAAAGATTGTTTTTTTCAAAAGATTAAAAAAATTGACAAATCTTTAGCCAGACTAACTGAGAAAAAAAGATAAAAGATCCAAATAAATAAAATCAGAGGTGAAAAAGAAGACATTACAACTGATACTGCAGTCATTCAAAGATCGTTAATGGCTATTATGAGCAACTATATGCCAAAAAATTGGAAAATCTATAAGAAATGGGTTAAATTCCTAGATAACTACAACCTACCAAAATTGAACTTTGAAGAAATCCAAAACCTGCACAGACGAATAACAAGTAACAAGACTGAAGCTGTAATAAAAAATATCCCAATAAAGAAAATCCAGGGACCCAATGGCTTCACTGCTGAATTTTACAAAACATTTAAAGAAGAACTAGTGCCAATCTTACTCAACCTACTCCTAAAAATAGATGACAGAATACTTCCAAACTCATTCTATAAGGCCAGTATTACTCTGACACCAAAACTAGACAAAGATATCTCAATAATAAAAAACTGCAGGCCAATATCCCTGATGATCACTAAGGAAAAAATCCTCAACAAAATATTAGTGAGCTGAATTCAGTGACACATTAAAAAGATCATTCTTCATGACCAGATGGGATTTATCTCAAGAATACAAGGGTGGTTCAACACAGGCATATCAACAAAATGAAGGACAAAAACCATACGATCATTTCAATTGATGCCGAAAAAGCATGTGATAAAATTCAACACCTCTTCAGGAGAAAAATCCTCAAAAAAACTGGAAATAGAAGAAACATACCTCATATAATAAACATACAATAAAAATATAAATGACAGGCTCACATCTAGTATCATACCGAATGAGGAAAAACTGAAAATCTCTTCTCTAAGATATGGAATACTACAAAGATGCTCACTTTCACCACTGTTATTCAACATAGTACTAAAAGTCCTAGCTAGAGCAATTAGACAAGAGAAAGAAATAAAGGGCATCAAAATTAGAAAGGAAGAAGTCAAATTATCATTGTTTGGAGATGATAGGGTCTTATATTTGGAAAAACCTAAAGACTCCACCAAAAACTATTAGGATTGATAAACAAATTCAGTAAAGTTACAGGATATACAACATACAAAAAATCAGTAGCATCTCTGTATACCAACACCAAGTAATCTGAAAAAGAAATAAAAAAGTAATCCCATTTACAATAGCTACAAATAAAATGAAATACCTAGGGATTAACTTAATCAAATAAGTGAAAGATTTCTGTAATGAAGACTATAAAATGTTAGTAAAAGCAATTGAAGAGGACACCATAAAAGGGAGAGAGACTCCATGTTCTTGGATTGGAAGAATCAATGTTGCTAAAATGTCCGTACTACCCAAAGTAATCTATAGATTCATTTCAATCTCTATCAAAATACCAGTGGTGGCATGCTTCACAGAAATAGAAAAAGTAATCCTAAATTTTATATGCAATCACAAAAGACTCAAAGTAGCCAAAGCCATCTGAGCAAAAAGAACAAAACTGGAGGAACCACATCACCTGACTTCAGATTGTAGTATAGAGTGTTAGCAATCAGAACAGTATGGTTCTGGCATAAAAACAGACACATAGACCAATGGAACAGAATAGAGAACCCAGAAATAAATCCATACATCTACAGTAAGCTTATGTTTGACAAAGATGCCAAAAACATATGTTGGAAAAAAAGAGTCTCTTCAATAAATGGTGCTGGGAAATCTAGATATCCATATGCAAAAGAATGAAACTAGACCCCTATCACTCACCATATCCAAATATCAAATCAAAATGGATTAAAGGCTTACATATAAGACCGCAAACTATGAAACTACTTAAAGAAAACATTGGGGAAACTCTCGAGAACATTAGTCTGGACAAATATTTCTTGAGTAATACCCCACAAGCATAGGCAACAAAAGCAAAAATGGACAAATGGGATCACATCAAGTTAAAAAGGAAATAATCATGCATTACAAAGGAAATAATCAACAACGTGAAGAGACAACCCACAGAATGGGAGGAAAATACTTGCCAACTATGCATCTGACAAGGGATTAGTAACCAGAATATATAAGGAGCTCAAACAACTCAATAGGAAAAAATCTAATAATCTAATGTTTATAATGGGCAAAAGATCTGAATAAACATTTCTCGAAAAAGGACATATAAAAAGCAAACAGATCTAGAAAAGGTGTTCAACATCATTGATCATTGGAGAAATGCAAATCAAAAGTACAATGAGATGTCATCTCACCCCAGTTAAAATGGCTTTTATCCAAAAGATAGGCAATAATGAATGAAGGTGAGGATATGGAGAAGTGGGAACCCTCATACACTGTTGGTGGGAATGTAAATTGGTACAAGCACTATGAACAACAGTTTGGAGGTTCCTCAAAAAGCTAACAATAAAACTACAATATGATCCAGGAATCCTGCTACTAGGTGTATTCCCAAAAGAAAGGAAATTAGTATATCAAAGTGATGTCTGCACTCCCATATTATTCACAATAGCCAAGATTTGGAAGTAACCTAAGTGTCCACCAATGAACGAATCAATAAAGAAAATGTGGTATATATAAACAATGGAGTACCACTCAGCCACAAAAATGAATGAGATTCTGTCATTTGCAACAACATGGATGGAACTAGAGGTCATTATGTTAAATGAAATAAACCAGACACAGAAAGAAAAACCTCGTATGTTCTCACTTATTTGTCAGAGCTAAAAATTAAAACAGTTGAACTTACGGCAATAGAGAGTAGAATGTTGGTTACCAGAGATTGGGAAGGGTGGTGGGTGGATTGAGTGAGGATAGTTAATGAATACAAAAATATAGTTAGATAGAATGAATAAGATCTAGTATTTGCTAGCATAACAGAATGACTAGAGTCAACAATAATTTATTATACATTTAAAACTATAATAAAAGAGTATAGTTGTTAGACCATTTGTAACACAAAAAAAGGATGAATGCTTGAGGTGATAGAGACCCCATTGACCCTGATGTGATTATTACGCATTGCGTGCCTGAATCAAAATATCTCAGGTACCCAAGAAATATATACCCCTACTATGTACCAATAAAAATTAAAAATTAAAGAAAAAGAAAATAAAATTTTTAATTGTTACTGGAAGTTGAAAAAGATATGTTATGCAGTATACAAATCCAGCTGTCGAGTGTTAATGATACAAAGCATGTATTAACACGTATAACATAGCAAGACTAAATCTGCAATTTCAAGGAAAATTTTCTATTCATGAACACAAATCTTAATATTTTATGTAAACCCCAAAGTAAGAAAAACAGCAGGGTTCCCATTCATTGAGCACTAAGAGCTTAATCCTATAATCTTTGGGAAATCGATACTGAAAGATATTGACCTGGGAGTCCAGGGACCTCAACTCGTTTCAACTCTGCCTTTTAGTCTGTAATCTTGGACAAGAAATCTAAGGGTTTTTTGCTTTCATTTTCTTATATATAAAACATGGTGAGGCCGGGCATGGTGGCTCACGCCTGTAATCCCAGCACTTTGGGAGGCCGGGGTGAGTGGATCATGAGGTCAAGAGATCGAGATCATCCCAGCCAACATGGTGAAACCCCTTCTCTACTAAAAATACAAAAATTAGCTCGGCATGGTGGCGCACACCTGTAGTCCCAGCTACTCAGGAGGCTGAGGCAGGAGAATTGCTTGAACTCGGGAGGCAGAGGTTGCAGTGAGCTGAGATCGCGACATTGCACTCCAGCCTGGCACCTGGCGACGGAGCAAGACTCTGTCTCAAAAAACAAAACAAAACAAAGCAAAAACATGGTGACCTAAAGTGCTATTACAGACCTTCCCACCTCTAACTTCCTTAATGTTTTCATTTGCACATGGACTGGAGTTATCACATGGAAATAACTTCTGGGAACTTCAAACTCCTTATTTTAGTTGATCTGAATGTTAGGAAAAGATCAAAACTAACTGCTCAGTCTACTCTAAATTTCTTTTATAAAATGGCTTTATGGGGAAATGTGAACAGTTTGACTTAGTATCTTTTTGCTCAACTTCAAAAATAATAAAAACAATTATAATACTAATTGCCATTTGTTAAATACGTATTGTCAGGTACTCTAAATGCTAATGTTTTACATACACTATTTTATTTATGCTTACAACCTATGCATGAGCAAGATATCTCCCTTATTAGATGAAGAAACTGAGGCTTAGAAAATTACATGGCTGTCAGGAGACCATTCGGTTCCTTCAAATCCAAGTCCATTTCTTTTTGAAGCATTCACTAGCAATAATTATATTATAGGATGCAGGGCTTTACTCTTCAAAAAGTGTAGAGAACTATTAAAATGTAAACAGTAACTCAACAAATGTAAGTAAGAAGTTAACTCTCCAACTAACAAGTAATTGTGCACATACTTTCATCAGTCACTCCCTACTATTTAATATTACAGTTATTTTTACAGTAATAAGAAAGGAAACTAAAGTGATATTTCACAAGCTTCAAGTAAGAAGGGAAGTCGGGGGAGAGCAAAGGTTGAATCCATTTGAATTCAATTCTACTGCAGCCAATCTTTCATGGAAAGGAAGTTATAATATAAAGGAATGTACACTTGTGCTAGAGAGAAACATAGATAGTCTTTAAAGTTATTCAATTTATATTGCTACTTGGTTGTTAAAGTGTTGGTGAGGTAGCATGTATATAAATATGACACCATTGACAGCTATAAAGATAAACCTTTTACATTGTAACTTCTCAATTTAAGCACACAAGACAATTTGGGGAATAAATCATGATAACGGTAGTCCCTACATTTATATGAAAATGAATAAATGTCCTATACTATCAGTTTATTAACCTGTAATGAGTAGACACGTTATCATCACTTTGTAGATTTTTTGAAATGCCTGGGCACAGTTGTGTTACAGATAATGCAGCCTCATCTAGTTGCTAAGAAATTAATTTTAATAACTAAGAAATTGATTTTCTCAGCACCCAATAGTAAATAAGACTGCAAGAATTCGTGACTGACCCAACACATTAACCAGCTATGTGACAAATCCAGTGGGAGTATATTTACTCATATGATTCCTTTATCTGGGGAAGATAAGAAGGGATAAAGATTACATACAGATGGGGAGAGGGATTAAAAGTGATAAAAAAGCCCTCAGGCCACAGTGATGAGGCTCTTCTGGGAGCAAGTTCCCAGGAATCTTCTGTGTCATCAATATTATGGGAATGCTTCTCATCCAGGAGAGGAATGGCCACAGGCAGCCCCCCATGGCATATTGTAATAGTCATTTCTGCATCATGACATGAGGATCAGTGCAAGATCCTTTGGTCCATGTTTTTTACTATGACACACCCTGTTGCCTGATGGACCCATTATTTTGGGTTTGCCTGAGAATGAAGGCTTTAATTTCAAGAAGCTCTAAAGTGCAAAAACAGAAACAAGAGGGTTATCCTAAAAATAACCCTAGGAATTTCTCTGGGTTGCAATGGTAACCAGTCAGCTGGAAGCCCCCTTCCCTCCTGCTGGAGAAGCTGCACATCCCATTTAGTGTCCAAGGAAAAAGAGGAACTAACACCTCCAAGTATTGCCCAGCACTCCTCTAAACAGCTGGTATCCAACCACAAACTAGCACCTGAGCCTAAAATTTTCTGAGCAAAGGCATTCTCGTATTCGGTCTGTTAAATGAAAAAAACAAAAAACAAAAAAAAAAAACAGAGGAAGAAGTTCCTTTTCTGGAGCAGAGCCCCAGAGTACATCCAGCCTACCTCTCTACAGGATGCTGAGAGAATAAGGAACCCAAGAATCTACTTACTGACTTTTCTGCTCACACATTCCAGCTATTATCTGGTTACATCAATGGTGTTTTCCTGAGCTCTTTGCATAATATTTTATGAATAATAGAGCTTAAGGAACCTTAGGGGTGGGCTAGACCAAGCCCTGGAGTGACGTAGTGACAAGTTTAAGATCATGCAGCCTCTTAACGGCAAAAACAGGGCTAGAATCAGTTTTACATGCTTTCCATAAGGGTAGCACACATCTATGCCCTCTAGGCTTCTATTTTAGGTTAATAGTAGCTTCTGAGGTCTCCAGTTAACACTGAAATTGTCAACTATTCAGTTGACCGTTTAGATGAGATGAGTAAAATGGAAGTCACTTCATTCTCTCCTCTTCTTGTACTTCGATCCAGTGAAGACCAGTCATGCTTGGACAGCTACTGACTATAACTTATAAAAGTACATACAATTCCATTTCTAGGTAAAAATCTAAAGAATTGAAAGCAAGTACTCAAACATATATTTGTTCATCCACGTTCATAGCAGTATTATTCACAATACACAAAAGGTAGAAATGACCTAAATGTCCATCAATGAATGAATGAATAAACACAATTTTATACACAACAATAGGATGTTATTCACCCTTAAAAAGTAAGGAACATGATACATGCTACAACATGGATGCATCTTGAAGACATTAAGTGAAAGAAACCAGACGCAAAGGACAAATATTGTATGATTCCATTCATGTGAGGCACCTGGAGTAGTCGGATTCATAAAGACACAAAGTGACTAGAGATTACCAGGAGACGGTAGTGTTTATATGGAATAAAATAGTTACAGATGAAAAATAATTTTTCTAAAGATAATAATAGGTACATTAACCCAGGAAGTAACATTCAAGTAACATTAAAAGCACGTCCTGCTTATCTTAGGATAGAAAAAGTTCTCAATTCAATAATTGAAGCTTCTACTTGAGTATTGTTCTTGAGGTAGAAACTTTAATTATTGAATTGAGACCTTTCTCTATTCTAAGGTAAGCATTGGTACAGGGAAAAGAGGGAGAGCAGGGCATCCCAAAGAAGAGCCTGGTGCCTCCTGAGCAACACGAGAGTGGAAGCCACTCAGTATTCATTGTTGTTTTCCCATCCCTAACAGTTCCCGGCGCACAGTAAGTGCCCAAGAAAAGCTTGATGCATTAAATTGCACGCTTTCTTTAGAAGGGATCTGCTCTGTGAAATGCAAAGAAAGTGCAGTGTGGGAGGAAACCTAGCTTTCTCTCAAGTGAACTCCCCACCTCCACTCACACTCATAAGGTCTCCCATAGAGACTTAGCAGCCTAGTAACTTGGAAATAGCAAGGCTTGGCCTTTCCAGTAGATGACTAAAAGAGTAAGCTTTGAGAGTGCAGACTTCAGTTACCAAACTATTAACCAAAAAGATGGTTCATAACCTTTTCAGTCATCTGTAGACCCATGAGAGTGATTAATTGGAACCAATCAACCGTGTCTGAATTGTTTTTCATGTCAAATTTGAAGGTAGCTCCCACTTCCTGCCATTGAAAATTATAGCCAGAAGGTTTCTTTCAGGAGACTTCCTGTCTGTATTTCCCCAAGATGATGAAGGAAGGATCAGAAAACAAGCTCAACTCTTCACCAGCTGACTTCAAACACACTCAATCTCCGCTCACTGGAGTCTGCAGAATTTAGCTGCTTAAGTGCAGTCGGAGGTCACTGCAAATCAGCAATCTTTGCACGGGCCCCTTCCAAGCCGGCTGCTCCTGGCAGATGTCCACATCCATCCAAACAGATCTGCAGACAATGTGAATGACGTCTCCCGTTGCCCTTTAAAATGCTTCGGTACCAGAGCTCTCAGCATCCCCATTTTAAGCCACTCAGGTACATAAGAGTCAGTCAGCAGTTCCAATTAGGGGATCAGAAAAGAAATGGTAAGTCTTCTCCCAGACGGCTCTGGTATGAGGAGTGAGTGGCATGGATCTCACTAATAGATTTTTCCCAATCTCTAGACAAGGAGCCAAACAAGCACAAAGTGCCCATTAAAGGACGAGCCTGCTTTACAACTCCCAGCTTCCTCATCAAAGCCATTCCACCACACACCAACTCTGGAGCCAATTTGGTTGCTGAACTCCTGTCCTTTATTTTATCACCAGCAAACAAGGCCCGTGGTGAGCCAGTGAAATTATCTTCAGCCCATAATCAGAATCTTGCTGTTCTCCCACTGGGTCCTCCACTTTGCAAGATTTCCAGAAGGCAATACCCAGAGAAGATTTGAGCAGACATGTCAATTAGCCATGACCTTCAGCCTTAGGAATTCAGAGGGTCATGCTGTGGGTAAGGGGAAAATGGTTTATCAGAATGGAAAATACATCTCGCTGCACAAATGGTATCTCTTTGGGGCAGTTAGTACTCATCTAAATAGAGAGCTTACATTATAGGATGAAAGACTAAATAGGCCCCGAAATGGCAACTCACGCCCTCTCCCTAATTCAGTCACCAAGATCTTGCCTCCTTAACTCTTTTTGGGGAAGGAGGGACAAAAGGGAAAATAAAAATCATTGAGAAATATATTAGTTAGCTATTCTGTGTAACAAACCTTCTAAAATGTTGTCAGTTTACTCAATGGCCATTTGTTCTCTCTCCCAAGCCTAAGGGTGGGGCAAGTGGTTCTGTTGGTGGTACTGGCTTGGCAGATCTCAGCTGGGCCTGCTCATGCTTCTGCAGTCATCTGCGGAGCTGGTTGGGGGCCTCACTATCTAGCATGGTCTCACCTGGGATGACTCAGCAACCTCCCCTTGGCATCTCATCTTCTGGCAGGCTAGCACAAACTTGTCCTCTTGGCAGAGGCAGGATTTTAGGGGGAGAGTGGAGCCTAGGGCTAGGCTGAAACCCACATGACAGCACCTCCCCCACATACTATTGGTCAAGCCAGATTCAAAAGATGAGGAAACAGACTCCACCCCTGGATATCACAAAGTCCCATGGCAAAGGGCAGGAATACAGAGATGGGCGGAGAATTGGGAGCATCATAATGCATTGGCCATTAGGGGAGAAAGCAGTGGGAGAAATAATTTGGGGGGAAGGAGGAACAGGCTCTTCAGCCCTCTCTTCCTCAAACGTAGGAAGGTTTAATACTATTTGTCTAGCAAAAAAAAAATTGATCTGATCTGATGACTGGAGAGCCTCCTGCTTCTCTCTGAGGAGAGCTGTTGGCTTCTCTGAGGCATTGTGCACACATCTGAGTAGGCAGCTTTGAGACCAGCAAATCAGGAGGACTCCTAAGGCAAGCAGGAATGTCTCAGCCTCTAGCAGGTACTGAGGCCACTTTGCCAGAAGAGTAGGAGGGCACAGAGGAGAATCTTAGCATCACCCTGTAAGATCAGGGCCCTGCTTACCTACCCTGTGCCATCATTTGCCATTTCCCCTCACACACACTCACTCCCTGGCATACTGAGGTACCCTCATTTCCTGAAATATATGGTGAAAAGGGCTCCACATCTTTTCACACTCACTCCTTGTGCTGAGAATGCCTCTCCCCACCCAGACAACTCCCTTCCCAGTTCAGGTTGATGGTTGCCCCTATAGGTGGCTCCCCACTCTGCTTCCAAACTTACCTCCACCAATGCACTCATCCCTCCACTGCATTTGTTTACTTTCTGTCTTCCTTGTGCTTTTAGTCAGTTCCTTTAGGGCAAGAGCCAAGTCTTTAGTCTCCACATTTCCAGGGCTTAAGGCAGAGCTGGGCACATAGAAGTGCTTAATCAACATGGGTCCATGTTCTCCTCGGGGAACACTATAACTTTTCTTTGTGGAGTAAGGGCAGGTTTGTAAAATCCTCACTTTACTTTCCCTTCATCTCTGGAGCAAAGCATCATTTCAATTTTGACTTGGGCTCATTTTACCTGATTTACCTAAAATCAACTGGCTCCTAGGTGGCAGAGCAAGAACCAAAACTTCAGTCTTCCAAGACTTAGTCCAGTGTCTTTACTCTTTAACTTCAGGTTTTAAAAATGTTTGTTTTTTAATGCCTTTACTTATTCCAAAGGAATTTATTCAACAGGTACTTAAAGGCCTACCTAATACGTCAGGGGCTGTTCACAGAGCTAAGGAGACAGTGATGTGTAAGACGGGCCAAGTAAGGAGTCAGAAAATAAACATTAATTATTTATTCCTTAAAAAATGAAATACTTAGATAGTGTTCACTATGTGACAGGCATCCTTTTCTATGTCTTTCACTTACAGATGAAGAAACTGAAAAACAGAGAGGTAAAATAATTTGCCCAAGGTCACACACTCCGTAAGCGGTAAAGCAGGAAGATGAACCCATTCTGATTTCTGAGTCTGTGCTCATAACCACTCCCCAGTCTGCCTGAGATAAACTGTTTTTAAATGAGGCATGATATTGCAAAAGATATATTCATCTTTGTCCAGTTTACTGGCATCCTTAAATCTTCAAACGTGTCCTTTTCGTGTTTATGCTAACGAGTTGACTGGTGGCCAGCAGCCCCTAAGTACTCTCAGGATGGGGGCTGGTCACCAGAAAGACCAAGGCATGACTAGAAGGTTGGAACTTTCAGCCCCCATCATCAATGGCCAATGAGTTAATCAACCATGACTTCCTACATGAAGTCATCCATAAAAGCACAAGAGGACAAGAGTTCAGATGAGCTTCCAGGTAGCTGAACATCTAGAGGTTCCTGGAGAGTGGGGATCCCAGAAAGCACCTGAAAGCTCTGTGACTACTCCTCCATACCTCACCTTACGCATCTCTTCATCTGTGTCCTTTGTAATATCCTTCATAATAAATCAGTAAACATGTTTCCCTGAGTTCTGTGAGCTGCTAGAGCAAGTTAATCAAACCTGAGCAGGGGGTCATCTGATTCCTGATTTATAGCCAGTCTGGCAGAAGCACAGGCAAAACAAAACCTGAGGCTTGCGATTGGCATCTGAAGCTGGGGGCAATCTTATGGGACTGAGCCCCAAATTGTGTTATCTGACATTATCTCCAGGTAGATGGTGTCAGAATTGAATTGGATTGAAGGATACCCAGCTAGTGTTCACTGTAGACTCTGCATAATTAATTGCTTGCTTGCTGGTGGGGAGAATTCCCCACACATCTGGTGTCTGAAGCATGTTGTGAGAGTATAAAGGAAAGCTGATTTGTTTTTCTAATCAGGTCATAAGAAATATTCCAAGATAAGAGAAGCAGTGGCATGGAGGTAGCGGGGGTGGTAGTAGAGACAGAGAATACTGCTTTAGACAGGGTGGACGGAAAAGGCCTCTGTGAAGGGCTGGCGTTGAATCAGAGGCCTGAGTGAAGGGAACGAGGAAGGCTTGCTGGAGAAGAGCATTGCAGCGAGGGAACGGCATGTACAAAGACCCTGGGATGGAAAAGTGCTTGGTGAGGGCAAGGAACAGCAAGGAGGAGGGTGTGAAGAAGAAGAATTATGAAATATGCATTGAAAGAGGCAACCAAGGGCAAATGAGAGAGGGGTTGCTTCTTTGGCCATACTAAAGAGTTAGGATTTTATTCTTAGTACAGTTTGTGGTAGCTTACATAATGACAAATGATATAAAGGGTAAAAATGAAATTAGGTAAGTATAAAGAGTGGGTACGGAAGATTAGGATAAAGGTAGAAAAACAAAGCAATACCAAGGGTAAGCTTAGACATAAAGTGCAGGTCTTACATTACTCCATACATTTTGCTACCAGCAAGGCTGCAAATCTAAACATGAGCTTCCTCATGGCCATCACAAAGAGGGAAATATAGACAGCTCCATGGCACAGTTTCAGAAGATAAAAAGAAAGATGTCATTTAGAAGCACAACTATTCCTAATACTGAGTCCTTGGAAGATTCTCTTGCTGACTGAAAAGTGAGTTAGAATCTGGAATTGATCAAAAGGAAAATTAAGGCGTTTTATAACTAGACAAAGATTTGTAACTACACTGAGATGTATGAAGTTTGAATGGTTTCTGCATGCTGAAAACATAGAAACTGAATATAAAAATCTTTCTATGTTTCTTCATATACAAAATATTTAGTTCACACAATTTACAAAGCCCACATTTTAAGGCTCAGATCATGTCCATAATGATAAAATGATTGGTCTAAGAAATAGTTGATTCAGTGATTTAGGCTGATTTGAGGGTGGGGTGGGGGCCACATAGTCATTCTTCTTACATTGTTTTTATGATGGTCCCGAAAAAGAAACTGATCACATGATGTCCACATAGAAGCCAGGCAGAGCAAGGGGTTTCTTATCACTGGCCTATGAGATGAGAGAGTAATCTGCTATTTTAATGTATTCTCTCGACGATAGTTACTACTAACTACTTTTTTCTCTGCTTACTGGAAAACGGAGGAAACCGGCAGATTGGTTAAGGAAGTTGTCAGGGGGAAGTCTCTCCACTAATCTGAGCACTCATTTATGCTAATCACAGCTCTCTACAGTAAGCACTTACTCCATGCAGTCAGGTTCAATTCCTTTCCACACAGTGCCTAAGTAAAGCACTTTACCTTTGGGAGGCAGCAATTGGTCCATCCAGTGGCAAGCAGTGATAGGATTTAATAGGATGTGGAGCCTCACAAGCCTCGGGTGGTTATGTTCTAATCGAGTCCCAAAGTTTAGATGATGTAATAGAACATTAGGAAAACGTGCAAGTTGTTCAGGCTATTTGAAAAGTACATTGTAATCTCTAACACCAGAGCTCTAATGGTCCCCAGGATTAAGGAAAGGTCAAGGCCGAAGAGGAAGACCGTAGATCATGCTCAGAAGTGACCAGTGATGAAGATTCCGAGAAAGAGAGGAAGATAAAGAACATGGGGCCATGAACAAGCCCATGCTCTTGATTCAATCCTCTGCAGCCCTCTTGATCCTTTGCATGGCTTGAGTCCTTGGTTCCTCCTTCATGTAACTTTGCTTTTCTCATGGAGGTGGGGGACTGAGAAAACACCACTGGGTTTGCTGTTAGAAAGTCATGGTACCGCTGGGCGCAGTGGCTCAAGCCTGTAATCCCTGCACTTTGGGAGGCCGAGGCAGGCAGATGACAAGGTCAGAAGATCGAGACCATCATGGCTAACGTGGTGAAACCTCGTCTCTACTAAAAATACAGAAAATTTGCTGGGCTTGGTGGCATACGTCCGTAGTCCCAGCTACCCAGGAGACTGAGGCAGGAGAATTGCTTGAACCTGGGAGTCGGAGGTTGCAGTGAGCCGAGATTGTGCCACTGCACTCCAGCCTGGGAGACAGAGCAAGACTCCATCTCAAAAAAAGAAACAAAGAAAGTCATGGTGCCTTTCTGGAGGGCAATGGCAGGAGCAGGAGAGGCAGGAACCAGACTTCAAGTGAGCAGATGGTGAGGTGGGAAGCATGGAGAACTCACCAAAATGTGGCAACAACAGGAGAGAAATAACATAGCAGTCTGAGGATACACTGGTGCCAAGAGCTGTTCTTTTTACAAGACAGAGGAGACCTGCTGTGCATGTTAGGAAGGAAGAGTTTGGGGCTACAAAGGCTGGAGTCAAGAAGGAATGGGCAGTTAGCTTTGGGGTTAGTCCTGGAGGGGAAACAAGGTACTTCTGAGACAGGTTGATAGAAGGGGGCACAGGAGTTGCTCTTTTGAGATGAAAGGAACACCTGCAGTCCATGTGGCCTTATAGTTCTCAGGAGCAATGTGGTAGGGCAGTCACACTTTTTTAGGAAGGAAAGAACTGGCGCTGGAGGGAAAGGGGAGAGGACTAGGGTGGCTTCTGTCACATCCTACAGGCTCTTAGAACTAGCTATGCAGGGAGCAGGTTCTCAGTATGGATGTCTGGAATTATCCTGGGTAGTGTTGGGAAATTAAGGATAAAACCCAAGCCTGGCTGGGTGTAGAAGCAGGTTTTCTCTGCTCAGGACTTAGGTGCTCAGGACTTAGGTGCGAGGGGGAAAAACAGTTCTTAGCAGATTTGGGAAATACCTAACCAGTGTTAGATCCCATCAAAAGCAAATATAGGAAAAGTATGTTTCTAAATCTTCTAGCTATTCAAGCATATGATATATTTCCTCCAATAACTGATTTAATCTTCCATAAAAATACTATTTCTCACTCAATCACTTCTTTCCATGCTTCCATATTTATTAAGTGCTATTGGACCATGGCATGTGCCAGAAACTATTTCTAATAATATTTCTACATTTGGAGGGCACTTTCCTTCTAATTCAATTTCGTGTTTCATATGAAAGTCCTTAAGAGACAATAGGAAGGGAAGTATGTCCATCTCCATTTGATGAATGAGGAAACAAACTAAAGATGACCTCAGGAAGGTGACTTTTTGGGGGATAGGCTGAGGTGGGGAACAGGCTTTTCACCCAGGCTGGAGTGCCATGGCATAATCTCAGCTCACTGCAGCCTCTACCTCTTGGGCTCAAGTGATCCTCCCACCTCAGCCTCCTGAGTAGCTGGGACCACAGGTACATGTTACGACACTCAGCTGATCTTTGCATTTTTTGTAAAGATGGGGTTAGGAAAGTGACTTCTAACCCCCGGAATTCTGAACACTCCCCAGTCCAGACCTTCCTCTTCATGGCTGTAGCATAGTCATTGTTATTTACTTGTGTAATGATTTACTTCAAGCCTGTCTTTCCTGCTGGATTGTAGCTCCATGCAGGCAGACTGAGAGTCTTGTTCCTTGTCGTCTTTCCAGCGGGTCCCATTTACCACTGAATCCAAATTGTTTACACATGTAGTTGATAAGCAATAGATTTGCTGGTGGGGTTCCTCCTGGTCTTTCTTGCACAAATCCATTTTTTGAAAGAAATTACAACTTCATATGAATTAAGATTCTTGAATTTTTAACATTTCCCCTCAATATGTTACCGTAATCTTGTCCAAATTTATTTTTGCAGCACTTTTTTTTAGCAACTCACTTTATCAAATCTTCCCAAATCATTCAACTCTATTTTTATGGAAACAACTCTCTGCCTCTTCATGCTCACAGCTCATCAGTCTTAAAAAAATTATTATAAGGATTAATATTAATGTAAATTAACCAAGTACAACTGCTATAAATAAATTTAAGAATAACTACAACTGGGCTGGGCACGGTGGCTCACACCTGTAATCCCAGCACTTTGGGAGGCCGAGGTGGGTGGATCACGAGGTCAAGAGATCGAGACCATCCTGGTCAACATGGTGAAACCCCATCTCTACTAAAAATACAAAAAAATTAGCTGGGCACGGTGGCGCGTGCCTGTAATCCCAGCTACTCAGGAGGCTGAGGCAGGAGAATTGCCTGAACCCAGGAGGCGGAGGTTGCGGTGAGCCGAGATCGCGCCATTGCACTCCAGCCTGGGTAACAAGAGCGAAACTCCGTCTCAAAAAGAAAAAAGAAAAAAAAAAAAAGAATAACTACAACTGACTCTTGACAAGTACACTACACAACTGGTGGGAACAAAGGCACCCAGGGATATTAGAGCAATATCTTTCAAATGATTTGACTGCAGATTCACAGAAAGGCATTTCTTATTGCAGCCTAATATATGCACACAAATACGCACACACAAGCATGCATATTCATACAAATGAAAACACACCTACGCCACTCAAACATAATTTTTTGAGAACAGAGCTTACCCTTACAACGTGATGGATGATTTTCTTCTATTTTACATTTTTAAAAATTCTGGTGCAATCTTCTAAATTATTTTCATGATCCACTCATGGATCTCAATGTGCAGTTTGCCAAGTGTTACTAGAGAGTAACTTTAGAGTCAAGAGTATGCTATTTGATGTGGTCCTCAGCCATCACATTTTACAGAGGGGATGGAAAGGATTAGTTGGCCTGGCAAGCTGATGAAGTAGAAGTTGGTTAAGAGAGTTTCAAGTGTATATGAAAATGCTTTTTAAATGTGTAAAGAGCTCTGCAAATGTGAGGGATGAAGGTAGCCTTGGGTTTCTTCCTGAACAAGACTCCTGGCAATGGTTCTCAATCTGCATGCCAGATCTCCCAGTGGTTCCAATAACTGGGTAAGAGATGGATTTCCTACACCCCTCTGAGGGTAGCGAAAGTCAATCCAAATAGGAGCGGCATGTCCTCTGTCAGCCAGTGGAGATCCTGCAGACGGCACTGGAGACAGAGTGTCAGCTTTGGTTTGCCTTGATACATTATACTCCTCATCTTGCCCATGGTGGTTCAGCAGTCAGATGGGCTGAGACAACTACTGTATTACACATGCTGAGAGGACTGTCAGCTCAGGCCACATAACTAGAGGACCATTCACCTTTAAACCCGAGATCTCATCAACTCTATGGAAATGATCTTTCAATTGTTTTTATACCTGAAGACAAATAGAAATGCTAGAAATAAGAAAAGACAAGAAGATGATCCCAGGCTACAGTTGCTAACCCAAACCAGACAGGAGTAATGCCATCTCCAGGAAATCAGAAGAGTGCTGAGGGAGATTTGTCAGTTTTGGGGGTGCTATGCAAACATAAGAGCAATTTATTTCTGATTTCATGGTTTTTCACTTTGAAAAAGGAGTATGTCCTGGAAATGTTCATTCCCATCTCAAGGCTTTCAACACCTGACAAAATGTTAACCCTATTGTCATATGAAGCCTCCCTGGCTGTGAATATTTAGATAACATGGACTGAAAAGTCTATGCTATGTTCTGAGGCCATCCCAGAGCTTCCTCTTAGTCTTTATGAATTCTAAAGAGTTGGGGAATAATTACTTTGGCTTCGAGGGCTTCTCTACCTAACTGGTGCAGTTTAGGGATCACTGCACCACTCCACATGTGCAACCATGGTGACGCAGATGTAGAACTGACTCCTTCCTTAGTCGACACAAAAATCTGCTTGCATGGGGGTTTCACAGGCAGCAGACACACTGAAGATCTTGAGGAAGCAGAAGGGGTTTTATTGCAATAAGAGCAGAGAGCAGAACTGGGGACAGCCATGTTGGCTGACCATGTAGTTCACTTCACTGCCATGGTGGTGCCAAAATGGTAAACCATTTTCAATTAAATGTTAGACAGCCTATTTTCTCACTCTTTCACTCTTTCTCTTGACCCTTGTCTTCCATCCACCCCCAGATATTTTTTTAAGGGCTTCATAATTCCATATACCACCTTCAGCCTCATATGATCTCATAGGCCTCTAGTGCCTTTCCACCCCCAAGGGTTTTCTGTCTTTCTATTAATCACAGCAGCTTCATTCTCTCTGACTCTGTTCATTTGTTTTAATTTTTTGTAGAGATGGGGGTCTCACTATGTTGCCCAAGCTGGTCTCAAACTCCTGGGTTCAAGCGATTCTCCCATGTCCTCCCAATGTTCTGGGATTACAGGCATGAGCCACCATACCTGGCCTCTCTCTACTCTTAATCACCAAATTCAGCTCTGGCAAACCCAAATCCACAAAAAGGTTTATGCCTTAATGGGATCCAGCCTCATTAAACAATGTTGTAGTTATAAACAATATTCATTTTCCTCCCTTCTTAGAAGAGGAAAATGTTTGGTCCCATAACCTACAGTCAGGATATGGAGCAATGACTACATCCTGGGTCTTCTTGACCTCATGCTTTGGTGACATAATGGGTAAATGCTAATATTGGGCTTTTTGAATTTTTTCTCTCTCCATGGTAAAATAACTTCATACCTCTGAAAGCCCTGATTTTTCATCTGTAAAATAATAAGCCTGGATGTGGTGATCTCTTAGGTCCCTTTGGCTCTAATGCTCAGAGATTGCATGGATTCTCTGTACTCTCTGGGCCTACAGGGGCTAACCTGTTGCCTCCATGCAAAGAATAGGGCTGTATTAGTCAGTTCTTGCATTGCTGTAAAGAAATACTTGGGACTGGGTAATTTATATAGAGGTTTCATTGGCTCATGGTTCTGCAGGCTGTATAGGAAGCATGGTGGCATCTGCATCTGGGGAGACCTTGGGGAACTTTTCCTCATGGCAGAAGGCAAAGTGGGAGCAGGACTGAGAAAGAACAAGGGGGGAGGCGTCACTCTTTTACACAACCAGATCTCCTGAGAACTCACTCACCATCACAAGAACACTGAGGGGATGGTGTTAAACCATTCACGAAGGAGCTGCCCCCATGATCCAATCACCAGGCCCCACTTTCAAAACTAAGGATTACATTTCAATGTGAGATTTCGGTGAGGACACAGCTCGAAACCTTATCAAGGGACTTTGGTATTGTAACTGGATTTGCAGCTTGGGCTCTGGGCTCAGGTTCTTGGCTTCCCTTGCTTGAAGAATTGAGCGGAGATCCTTACCCCAACGGTGAGTGTTCCAGTTGCAAACAAGCTTTCACGGACCGAGAGAGTGAGTAGCATTGCAGTTTATTGAGCAAGCAAAAGTAAAAGCTTCCACAGTATGGAAGGGTGGAAGGGGGCCCGAGAGGGTTGCTGCTGATGGTCGGGGCTGTCTGGGCTTATATCTCCAAGTAATTCTTAGTTGCTGAGTGTTTGTCCCCTAGTCCTGTGTGGGGAGACAGCTTGTAACCACGAGTTACCTAATCTCTCCTTCTAGTGGTTGTTTCCTAGTTTCTATTGAACTTCCAAGCAGTGTCGGAATGTAGTTGAACATCTGACTGATACTTTGAACACAGCATCCTGATATGGTTGAAGTACCCATGTTGACCTTTTCCCATGCTAGGATTTTCAAAAGGTTCCCCATTGACCCAAAAGGTTTTATTCCCTCAGTATCATACAGGCTCTGTAACTTGTAGCTGTGTCACCTTGGACAAGTGCCATCTACCTGCTCAGCCTTATTTTCCTAACCTCTTATTCCACTTAGGTCTTACAATATTCTTCAAAACAATGATAGTGTCTCGTGTATACTAAACCCTTACTACGTGCTGGACTTTGTATTTAGTGATTTATACACACTGTCTCTTATTTTATCCTTTCAGTCAGAACACTTTGTTGCAAGTGGCAGAAACAGAACTCGAGGCTGCCTCTGCAAAATGGAAATGTCCTGGTTCGTTTCATCTCACCCCGCTGTCCTGCATCTAGGCACACGCTTCTTCACGTATATACAGCTTTGAATATGCCCTTGCCTGACAATGCAACTGTCCCATATGCAACAAAAATACACCCAGTGCAGCCCCAAAAGGAGGCAACATGAAATCTTGTTTACTTAATGCATCCAGTTCTGAGTCCAGAGACTCTGATGGATAGGAATTCCCCTTGGTCAATCCAGATGTACTTTCACATAGCTTTACAGAATTCCGTAGCTAGATAGTAACTCTAACTCCCTGTCACATCCAATGTTTAACGGTGGAAGCAAAATAGGATATTTGGAAAAAAGATGTGTTATTTAGGAAAAGAAAATAATAAGACAATGCATAGGGGCTACCGTCTTGTAACTGGTGAGATCTCACGCTGGAGAAGGTAGCTTTTATTGGCTGCCCTGGCAGTGGAGTGAGTTATGTGATCAGCCAACCAGGGAGTCCCCATTTCTGCTTTCTGGAAGGCTCTTTCCTGCACACATCCATCATGGCCCAATGTGAGCTGTCATAGGAAAGAGGTTCACTTCCAGGGCTGCCTTCATTCCTGTAGCAGCCCACTTTCTGTTAGTGGAGGTTTGGGGCCTGCTCCTTTCAGGGGTCAGGCAATCACAGGCATTTGTATGCCAAGCTTTGGGTTTCTCTGGAAGTTCCAGTTGTTTCAAGCTATCCATCCGTTATCGTGGCTAATAATAGTAGTAGTTGTAGTAACTAACATGGGTATTAAGTGCTTTCTACCTGCAGGCACTCTTCTAAGAGCTTTACATACATTATCTTAACTAAATCTTCAAGATAGCAACATTAAGTAGATACTTTTATTATTCCTCTTTTCTTGGAAAGAGATAGAGGAATAAGGAGGTTAAGTAGCTTGCCCAAAGCCACACGCTAGTGAAGTTTGGATTGAACTCAGCCAAACCGCCTCCAGGCTTTTTAGAGCTGTGCGGTTAACCAGAGGCCTCAAAGCATCCGTCCCTTGGCAACATGTCTTTGTGTTTCCATTTTGGCCTCTGCCCTTGGGCAATATTAAACCATAGCTGGGTGGGGAGGAGCAGCCAGTCTGCCCCTTGTTCCCAGAGGGTGGTTCAATGGGTGGCTCTAAGTAATGTGATTTGATAATCACCTGCTTTGTTGGCTGGGAGCCCTCAGCTAACTGAAGATCAGTCTTTCCCCAAATCCCGATCTTATCTCCCTGTGAGTTTCCAGCTTTTCTGCCTTTGCTTGCATTAACTGTGACTTGGGGAAGAGGGTTTGACTTGGCCAAGCCTTCAAACCTCAGGAATCTCTGACTTGCAGCCACTTAGCACTGTTCGTCACAGGCCCTCTCCTAAGAAAGTCACCCGCCACCCCACTATGCTCTCAGATGAGTTACCCACACCCGCTCCCCACCCCACCATGCTTTCAGATGAGTCCATTTGTAGCTTATTGTCTTTCTTATAGGGCCAAACTGAAGGCTGCAGGATGTAATCCTGACAGTTCCTATCAAGTCTTTTAAGGCTTAAGCTTTGATAGGAATATGATCGAAATCCCAAGATACACAAGGTACATGAGCCATGAAAGACTAGGTTATACTACTGTAACCAACATCTCCAAAATCTCAGTGGCTGAAAACTACAAAGGTTTATTTCTTCTTCACGCATCATGTCCATTGCTGGTCAGCAGGGCAGCTCTGCTCATGACCTTTACTCAGGACTCCAAGCTGATGTAGCAGCCAGCATCTTGAACAGAGTGAAGGCCGTGGGTGCTCTGGAGAATCTTGCACCACCAATTAAGTGCTTAATTTTGTTCAAAATTTGTTGGCCAGAACAAGTAGGTGACATGGCCCCACCTAATGATAGGGGCCATAAAATTCAATTCTAACATATGCCTGGAAGGCAGAGAGTGGCAAATATTGGGTGAGCTACTAATGCTTACAACAGTAAGCTTTGAAAGGGTAACCCACATTATAAGGTAACCAACTTTCTACTCAGGAGAGTGGGAAGCCTCTCCACTCCATCTCCTACCCTGACAACTAATTCCATAGTTTAGGGTTGTTCCCTGCAATTCCCAGTCTCTGGGTATCAATGTCGACATTATTCAGAATTATTCTGGCTTTTGAATATAGGGAATTACTTTGTATATATGATTAAGAAATCCAGGATTGCATTGTGCTTTGGGCATAGCTGGAGACAACAGCTCAAATATTCCCAGGACACTATCTTTCTCCATATTTTCTGGCTTTGCTTTTTCATATGTTGCCATCATTCTCCAGAAGGATCCCATATGGGATAACAAAATAGCCATTGGCAGTTTCAGGCTTACATTCTATCGGTTTAGCAATCCTTATGGAGAGCATACACTGATTTTCCAGTAGTACTAGCAGAAGTCACTGGCTTCACTTAGGATAATACACATCACCTACCACTGTGGCCAAGTGTCTTAGTCCATTCAAGCTGCTACAACAACATTCCTTAGGTGAGTAATTTATAAGCAACAGAAATATATTGTTCACAGTATTGAAGGCCAGGCAGTTCAAGGTCAAAGCAGTGACAGATCTGGTGTCTGGTTAGGGCTTGCTCTTTGCCTCAAAGCTGTGTCCTTATAGATGGAAGGGGCAAACAAGCTCCCTTGAGCCGTTTTACAAAGGACACTCCTCCCATTCATGAGGGTTCTGCCCTTGCAACCTGTTCTACTTCTCAAAGACCCCATAATAACATTGCTTTGAGAATTAGATATCAATATATGAATTTTAGGGTAACACAAACATTCAGCCCTTAGCACCAAAGACATGAGGTTCTCCGATGGGCAGCTCTGAGTCATGTGTGCAATCCCAAACCAGAAGGCAGATTAGCTCTACCAGAACACTATGGGCTGAGAATAGGGGAGGGGTGGTTCCTGAGAGAAAAGGAAATGTCCTGGGCCATAAGAGGAAATGCATGATGGACAGGCAAAGCCAGTAGATATTTGCTACAATCAAATGCCATTTATATCCCCATTTTCTGATTGAGGAAAATTGAAACTTAGCAAGATTAAGTAGCAAGCTTCAGATCATGCAGTGGTAAGTCTGAAATTCAAATGCAAGTCTGATTGCAAATGACATTTGATATTTACTGTGCTCAGTTGCTGGCTAGACATTCCTATTACTAATCTAATAATCTGGAATGTATGACAAAAATGTTACATCAGCTTTTGAGTCCTTAAAACAAAATAATGAGATATACAGTATTTTTAATATTTTTTAAAATGTTGATGAATAAAATGTCTTTAAATGTAATATGAGCCCCCTCAACCATTTAAATCTTTCTGCAAATTAAAAAAAAAACCTCACAATGAATATCTTTTAAGTTCAAAATCTTTAGAAAAATTAAATGGTGGAAATGAGTTAATTGATAAATACAAATTCCCTTTTAGAAAGGACACAGATTTAATATAAAATAATTGCCTCCTTATGACTGATTTATCTTAAGCCTGACTGCATTTAAATTATATCTTGCCCTTATTCAGACCTTACCTAGGAAAATAAATGAACCTTTCGCTCTGGAAGGAGATAGAATGGAGAATGCCCTATAAGGAGACAAAGAAGAAATAGTCTGAGTTCTTAAAAGATGGATTGAGATCCCTTTCTCTCCTCCTGGTTGCTGAGGTAGACATACATATCCCACTGCAATAAATCGTGAGTCACTTATAAAGCAGTTCTTTCTAATGTAGATCTATTAGGAATGGCTTCCCTCCCAACTCCTCCCTCTAGAGCCCACCACTGCTGCCTTGCCTGTTCAGAACCTCCTCTGAGGAGTCTGATGCAGAGTCATCTCCCCCTGGGTCCATGGAGAGAGACCATTTTGGTTGCAGACTGTTAGGACGGCGGGCAGCTTGCTTCATTCCTAAGACTTCATTCTCATGCGGCACATTTTCCTTTAAAGTAAAATATGTAACATTCTAGACCTTCAACAGTAATACCATGGACTCCTCTCCTCCCGTCCCCAAAAGGGAAAACAAGCAAAGAGACAAGTGCTCACATCCTTGAAGACAAAATAGTGCCAATTGTGGCAAAAGAAATGGTGGCTGGGGCGAGGAGCAGGCATCTCCATTATTCTACCTCTTTGTCTAAATGGCCCAAATTTATTGAATAATTGCTGATGCCCCATTTCGTATGTAAAGACCTAGAAGAGTTTCCATTTTTAATTGTATGGGCTTAATTTTCTCATAAAATTATATTGTATAAAATAGGGCTGGACATGCAGGTTTATCAAATTTGGGAATCAGTTGAGTAAACATTCTTTCTTTCTCCTTGTGATAGCTTGAGTGTCTTTCAGATGTGCAGTTAAGGAACAGATATGAGTGGGACAGTAGACAGCACATCTGAGGCTGGGCAACTAGTTGTAAAGAATATGGTATTTACTGGTGACCTTGACCAGAGCAGTTTCCACAGAGTAGGAGGGATCAAACCCTGGTTGGAGTGGATTCAAAAGAGAACAAGAAGAGCTGAAATGGAGATTGAGAGTAGAGACAACTTTTTAAAGGAGTTTTGCTGTAATTGGGGCAGATAAACCTGACCATAGCCACAAAGTGATGTGAGATCAAGAGAGGGTTCCGTTTTGTTTTACAATAGGAAGGATTATAGGTTTGTATGCTAAAGGGAATGATCCAGAAGAGAGAAAATACTGATTTTTGAGTTAAAAAAGGAGGCAATTGTTGAACAATTGTCTTTGAGTAGGAGAGAAAGGGTAAAGTCTAGTGCACAAGTGAGGTATTGACCTTGGATTTCACTCATCCTAACCAGGGGGCATGAAGTACCCATAGTATAGGTGCAGGAAGCTGGGAGGATATAGTGAAAGGAGCCTATAAAAATTCTCTTCCAGTTTCTTTAGTTTTATTAGTGAAGTAGAAAATAAAGTATTCAGCAGTGATGAGAACAGGAAAAGAGGTACTGGAATTCAAGGAGGAAGAAAAGGATATGAAATAATCCTCTAGTTGAATGACAGAAAGAACACCCTAGAAGAACAATCCAAAGATGCTTATTTCAGTATTGTAAAGTGATAAACTTAAAGTTGATCCCACAGACTCTAGCTGTCAGTGCAAGTTTTGAATTCTGATTGGAACTGTCATGTGGTGATTAAATAATGCCTGCTGCACAGTGGTGGAAAGTCTATAGGTGATGGATTTAACCTCATGGTCTTCCAAATATTAAATACCCTATAAAACCAAAATATTCTCAATGAAATAAAACAAAGATAGTCTTCCTGACAAGGATAGACCTGAAACTGGAACTGTTCAAAGATGCATTAAAAAATATTCCAAGGACTTAAGGAAAAAACATTGCAAGTTGAGATGTCAAAAGATAATTCAGCTTCCGAAGTCAGAAACATAATCTAAACCAGAATAATGTTCAAATGTTGTGTAACAAGGCTCATCAAGAATATTTTTACAGTATAATTTTGGAAGTGCAGAAGACATTAATATTTAAAGAAACATGTATAAGTAAACTTTTAGACAGTTTTTTGACCTGACTTTCACTCTCCTGTAGGATGCCATTTAGGTGGTCCACAACTCCCTGAATCTGCACACCAAATATCATCTGTAGATGAGTATTGCATATTTCTGCAGGTGAGCACGTAACTTTTATTGCATTTTCAGAATGGACCATGAGTCCAAAAGCATTATAAACTTCCTAAGAAAAGAAAATGATCTACATCAGAAAACTTGTCACACAAGTAGAATATTTTACATCAGAAAACTTCTGAAATGAAGACTTAGAAACACCTTGGAATAACAGAAACATAATGGGCCAGAAACCAAGAGTTTGCATTCCACTAGACTTGCTTCTATTAATAGTAAGTTGCCTGATAATGGACAAACCCCCTCATTTATTGGGCATCAGCTACCTCCCCAGTAGAGAATGGTGCTGGAACATGTGGTTTCTAAGGTCTGTTCCAGTACTAACATGGTAAGATGCCATGAACATGTACCACACTGTATAGTTTTTGTTCACAAAAATGAGAGAGACTGGCTTTATCTACAAGAAAGGCTTTGGATGGGGCATTCTGGCTCTTCCTGGATACTTCTTTTCACCTCCTTTAAGTCACAATAAAAAACCACCTACCAAATACACAGAAATAACAAGTTGTCATCTAGAGGCTGCTTCGGCCCAGCTAGTAATGCTAAGTGATGATGAAGACACATTTCCCTCTCAGGTGCTTGCCAAGAGTGGATTTCTACATATTTACATGTGACATGATGTCTTAGTCCATTTGCTGTTGCTATAACAGAATACTTGACAATGGGTAATTTATAAAGAAAAGAGATTTATTTAGTATGGATTTGGAGGCTGGGAAGTCAAAAATTGAGCAGCTGCATCTGGTCAGCACCTGTGAGAGCCTCGTGTTGTGTCATACATGATGGAGGATATCAAAATGAGAGGGGCACACGAGATAGAGCCAACTGGCTTTTGTGACAGATCCATGCTCATGACAACTAACCCAGTCCTGTAATATCATACTGATCCACTAACCCATTCATCTATTAGTTCGTTAATTCATGAATGAATTCATCTATTCATGAGAGCAGAGCCCTTGTGACCCAATCACATCTTAAGGGCCCCACATCTTAATACTGTTACATTTGGGCTCAAGGTTCAAAATGTGTTTCAGAGGGGACAAACATTCAAACCATATCACATGACAAAATGGCAGAAAATGCTGTGCAATTCCACTACCAAGAAAAGGTGAAGAGACTGTGACTACCTTCATCTGAGAAACATCTGAGCTCCTCCTGATCTTAAGACCTCCCAACAATGTATGTATGATAGCAACTTCCTCTGACAGAGCAGTGGGTTTGATGATAGTGCATGGATTGGTGTAAAGTGTCTGCTGGATTACCTGTTCCTACCACCTTAGAGTGCTCACAGCTCATTGCTGTGGAAGTCAACCTCCAAGATGTTCCCCTATGATCCTTCCCTCCTTTTATTCACACCTGTAAAGGTTCCTCCCACAATTAATTAGGGTTTGCTTTTGTGACCAACAGAATATAGCAGAAGTTAGGATATGTGAGTTCCAAGGCTAATTAATAAAAGGCTTTGCAGTTTTCTCCTTGGTCAGTTGGAAGCCATCTGCCATGGACACTCAAGCAGTTCTGTGGAGAGGCTCATGAGGAAGGGAACTGAGGCCCCACCCCACCAATATCCAGCACCAACTTGTCAGCTGTGTCTGTGAACCATCTAGGAAGCAGATCCTCCTGAAGCCCCAGTCAAGCCTTCAGATGACTGTAGCTGCAGCTAAGATCTGACTGCAGTCTCATAACAGACTCCAATCCAAACCCTACCAGAAAATTTGCTACCAAATTCCTGACCCATGAAAACTGTGTGTATAATAAATGTTTATTGTATGATAAAGCCACGAAATTTCGGGGTAATTTCTTACACAGCAATAGATAACTAGCAGAGTTATGTTGCTTCACTTAGGTTCTATGGCAAATGACACATGATGAACAGAGAAATTGGAACAAGCAACAGGTTTCAGTAGAGAAACTGGTTGGTATTGTGAGTGACAATTTTTATTATATTTCAAGCTATAGTACTGTATGTTCTTGAATAAACTATGCTAACCTAGGCCATCTAAAAACGTCCCAAAATATATGGTGAGAATAATATTTCCAAAATACTAAACCAATGTTTGTAGCTTCTGATAATTCCTAATTCCCAGTTGCCCCAAGCCACCACTTGCCTCAACTGTAACAAAAGAATTGATCACATCATAATCACCTGAGACTGGCTCAAAGGTTGCTACATCCCTGGCCTAGTATTTATGGGACATGGAAATTCCCAAGTGCTCCAGAGGGAATACAGATAATGACTGATGACGCTGGCTTCCACGCTCTCCTGGGGAAGATGGTTACCCTCTAGACTCAGCTCCATAGCTGACTCTGCCAGCCAGATTCTCAGCAGCAGCCACAGGCAGGCCTCAGGGGATCAGAAGGATGAGGAGGAACCACCGGTCCATGGGCACCTGATCACAGATGGACACACCAGCCTCAGCTACTCAGTGACAGATGCAGTCCAGGGACCAAGAGAACATCACAATATCTGGAGGATACACGGGCTTCCTTTGCAACTGTCCATGATGCTTCTTTGTGAGGGAGGAGGTGGGGAATGCCCTTGAGAGGAGGGAAAGTAATTACCCAGCAGAAGTTATTTTACTCAGAGGAGATGTTCATAACTTGATATTGGGAAGACTGAGCATTCTCTGCCATCTGCAGGAATGGAGCCTTGTAAGTATCTAAGGTTCTCAATGGGAGGCGCCCCCACTCGACAACTTTGGTCATTGCCCTGCTCTCATCTCCATGATGCTGTGAGTTCTGTTCCTTTGCCTCAACCTCCCGTGACTCTTAAACTCCCATATTTTTCCAGTAAGAACTGGAGGAGGAAAAAGACCATCTAAAGAGATCTTGCCTATAGTTCCAGTGCTTTGGGAGAGCTGGGCAGGAGGGTTACTTGAGGCCAAGAGTTTGAGGCCCTGGGCAATATAGCAAGACCCTATCTCTACAAAAAAAAAAAAAAAATAGCCACATGTAGTGGTGTGCATCTGTAGTCCCAGCTGCTCAGGAGGCTGAGGCTCCCACTTGAGCCTGGGAGATACAGGCTGCAGCGAACCATAATGAGACCACTGCACTCCAGCCTGGGCAACATAGCAAGACCCTGACTCAAAAATAAATAAATAAATACACAAAAATAAAGAGATCTTACTTTGGAGACTACTATAGAGGTCCAGGTGAGATATGTCACTGCCCTACATCATGGCCTTATCTAATGACATGGTCAAAGAGCAACTAAACAGCAAATGGTTTTGATTCTTCACAGAAGCTCTCAGGTTCTTTGCAGCAACCTCATAAGCCAAGCCCCACCCTCAGCTTCTCACTTGCTGGGCAGCCCTGGGCAGGCCCCTTCATGTCCTTGGCCTCTGCCTCCTCATTTTTAAAATAGGGTGGAGGTGATAGTGGTGAGGAAGGAGTAGATGATTTTGTTTATTTTTATTTGCTTGTGGTGTTTTTGTTTTGTTTTTGCTTTGGTTTTTGGTCTAGACATGGGGAGATGGGGAGAGGATGGGACCACATTAGATCATCTCAAATGATGATGGAGCCATAACATTCTAAGACTTCATGTTATAGCATTTTCTTATGGAAATGCTGTCGCTCCCACAGATCACTACATTTCTAATCTACAAGTTAACTATTTTATAAACATAACCTAAAAAGGGCTTAGTAAATAGGCCAAAGCCAAGAATCTCCTTAAACTACACAGCTAAAGGTCTTCACCAGGAGGTCAAGAAGGGATGCCTTGGTTCTAAGTTTAACAACAACCATTACCTGCAGAAGTGGGTGACGATTACCTCCTCATAGCTTGTTCCCAGGTGGCTGGTCTAACAGTCTCACAGGACAGAAAGGCCAACAAATTGGATCCTGAGTGAACCAGCAGGCAACTTCCCCTGCCAGCTATTTGCTCCCTCTGAAATGTAGCAGCTGTAACCGTTGCCAACCAAGCCCTGGTGCTCAGAACACAGCCCAGTGCAAACAAGCTCACAGACTGTTTGAATCTTCTGAAGAAATAAAGACAAATCAGCTGACTTGTTCAAACATTAAAAAAAAAAAAAAAGGAGGCAGAGAGGAGGAGGAGCAAGACAAAATATTTTATCCTTTTGTGACCAAACACAACCATGTAGGAAAATATTTTTGGTATCTCAATGGTGAGATTTAGTAGTGTGGTGTCTGTTTTAACTTTTCTGCCAGTTCTCCCAAAGGTGGTTTTGTTTTGCTGAAAAGGCAAAGAAAGGGGTTAGAAAAATTAGCATTAATTAAGCTTTATTTCCCTTGGCTACTGGCCACAAAGTTCAAATAAAGTGCAGCCTCTAGCTGAGTCCCCTCACAAGCAAAATTCAGAATGCATGGCTTAATTCATGGACATTCTGTTTCCCTAACAAGAAAAAGGAGAAATGTAGGGATAAGGCTAGAAAAAGTAAAACAAGAAGTATGTCTTCTATTTGGCTTCCTTTAATTTCCTGCTTTTAAGGGAAAGAATTCATGGAAAAAGGAAAAGATACAGACAGGGTACAGTTATGTTTCAACCTTGTCAAATATGTGCAAGTATATTAATAAACAAATATTCATTTCTGTGAACAAAAAAGCTCCATTCTTCCAGGTCAAAGCCTTGGTCAAAAACCTTGACATTGTCTTTGACCCCTGCCTCACACATCACATCCCTCTAATCTTCTTTCAAAATACATCCCGATCCAATTGCTTCTCAATTCCCCTCCCCACCCCACCACACTACCAGCACGAGCCACTATCAACCCTTGTGTGGAATACTTACATAGCCTCCGAACTGGTCTCCATGCTTTTTTCCAAGAATGTGTTCTTTATTCAGTCTGATCTGGCTCCCAGCTACCTCCACGACTTCATCTCCCCATTTCCCCACCTCGCTCATTCAGTTCCAGCCATGATCCGTTCCTCACACATGCTAAGCATTCTCTCACCCCAGGGCCTTGACACTGGATGCTCCCTCTGCCCAGAACGCTCTTTCCCCAGATAGGCTCCACAGCTGTTCCCTCGTTCTTTCATGTCTCTAATGTATGCCTCAAGTGACCAGAGGTCTTTCTAGACCACTCTACATGAAGTGCCCAGTTTCCACCCAGTATTCCAGAGCTCCCTTTCTCATTTTAATTTCTTTTTCTCCATAGCACGTACCATCACTCTACATACAATTATTTGCTTATTTATATTTGATATTCACCAATAGAATTTTTACCACCCAACATACATTTATTTGTTCACTTATTGTCAAAATCCCTTCCATCAGAATTTACACTCCTTGAAGAACTATTTTATTTATTGCTGTATTCTCAGTACCTAGTATACTAGATGATGTTCAAATAATAACAGTAGAATAAATAGATGAATGGGTGATAAATAACTAAATAAAGTCAATACATATAAAAGAAAGAGAAGATGGAGGAGAGTAAAGTAAGGAAGAGAAAAAGAAACACAACTCCCAAATACATCTCCCTAAGGTAATAATAGTGTGGGTGAATATTTTTACTTTTCTTAATTTTCCAAAATATATAAAATAAAGATATGTTACTTCTGTAATTAAAAAAAAAACCCTAACATTTATCTTAAAATACTTTTTGTCAAATTTTAAGATTTTGTTAAGATTTGAGAATAGAAAATGAAAGTATATTTTCTGGCTTTTGTTTTGGTTTTTTAAGTCAGTGCTTCACAGTTTTAGGAGGACAAGTCAAATGGCAGGGGAGGGTTCTTGAGATGAAGGCTCAAATTGTGTCAATGGCACCGTTACCCACTGAGTTACCCAAGCCAGACACACAGGCTCCTTGCCCCTCCCCTGTGTCTCCCATTCTGTCCCCTCCTCACCAGCACTGTCTAGTCCCACTGGCATCATCACTACAATCAGACACCCAGCTGTCATTTTTACTTCTTGCTCACTTCCACAACTAAAAGTCAATCAGATACTCTAAATTTTTCTTCTTACAGTATCTGCCTCTTCTGGTCCACCCACACCATCATTGCCTTAGGGCAGGCCTTTCTTATTTTTCTTCTAGATGCCTGCTTTCTAATTCTTGTCTCTTTTTCTAATCCCTCCACTTCAGGCAGCCTTCTGGTGTTGCTGGAGTGGTTTTGCTAAAACACAAACTGAATCATCTCATTCTGCATACATCTAACATTCCTTGGCTGAGCACACAGCCATGCCCCACCCAATCCAACAAGACCCGACTCTGTCCTTCTGACTTCCTCCTGCAAGGATGCACTGCCCAACCCAACTCCAGCATGCATGGGTCCCCACACTCCTCGGCCGTCTCCTGAGTAGGAATGCCCACCTGTCTTCTTGGAGTGTCTGTCCCTCCCTTTCTTGGTCCATTATCAGGCACCTACCCTTTAAAAGCCAGTTCTCTGGCCACCTCCTCTGGGTGGTTCTCTTTAGATGCTGCTCTTCTGGGTTCCCAAAGGAACTCGGACCACGTTTTGGACACAGATTTACTTCTCAGAATTTTACATTGACTGTTAGCTCCTTAAGGGAAGGGCCCCTGCCTTAATATTTCATTTTCATTTTCACACTTAACTCAGGGTTTAACATCTAGCAGAAATTTAATAAATCCTTGCAAGTGAAAGAGACAGAGGAAAGAGAAAACCCAGCTTGGTAATTAGATAGATTAAGGCTATAAATATGTTGCGGGGAAAAAGTAGAGAAGGTCTTAAGATGTGCGCATTAAATCTCTGTGAATGTTTGCAAACCTCACAGCAGAGACATTTGAAGTGAATAGTTTATATTGGTTGAGTATAGACAGACCTCATGGATTTGAATCCCAGCTGATCCTCCTGAAAGCCAACTGACCCTCAGCATGTTACTTAACCAATTTGAGCCTCAGTTTCCTCTTCTAATAAGTGAGAAGAATAATACTGTCTCCTTGCTGAAGCTGGTGTGAGGTTAAATAGGATAATGCATGTAAAGGGCTCAACACAGTGCCTGAAAAGCAGTAAATGGTCAATAAATGTCACTAATGATCATGATGATGATAATCACTATGAAACAAGACACCAAAGTGTTTTTAACAGAACCGTTAGGGGAGGTTCAATAATAAAAGTATCCAGTGTATCAAACCAGAATCTCGATCAATGGTATTTCAAAGGCCAGCCCCTAAATTAGCATCATCATTTAAGGGCTTGGGGAGGCCAACCAGCTGCTGTTGATAGCATACAAGCTGATTTCACAAGAAAAGGCAGAGGCTGCTCAGATTTCTCATGATTTAACAGCAGTTTTGAAACTGTGCATTCAGTCATTCCACAGGATGGCAATGTGTGTTGTGTGAAATAGAATCACAAGATGTTGTAAACGAGGTCCCACAGTGATATTTACAGCAGACGTCTCTCAATGTCTCCGAGAGGGGTGGGCAGGATTTGCCCAGCATTTTTAACCATAATGTCCTGTGCTTTTTAGATTTCCTGGGACTTTTCAAAATGCCCCAATTCAAGGAAAGCTCCAAGAATGTAGTATTTATAATCCCAGGTCAGCTAGGAAGGAAGAAAAGAAGAAAAATAGGAAGAACACACAATCTCCAAATACATGTTTCTATTGTAATAGTATAATGTGAGTAAATATTGTGTGCTTTATTCAATTTTCCTAAATGCATACAATAAAAATACATTGCTTCTATAATAAAAAAAAAAAGATTACATTTACCTTAAAATGATTTTGCCAAAGTTAAGACTTAGGTAAGATTTGGGAAGTGGAAAGTACATATTTTTTAAAAACACTGATGTCTCATTGTTCTAGAAAGGGGAGTATCATGTTCGTTGTGAACTAACAGACAGAGGGACTAGTTAACGACTGCATGGTCCTGGACATCCCCAAACAGGGAGGCACATCACAGAACACAAAACAAAGCAGGGAGGCCCTATCTAGGCCCTGCTGCTCCTGGAAGGTCCTCCTATTGGCTGCAGGCACCTGCTCGGACCTGGAGGGGGAAGGGTACATCGCAGTTGACGCCTCACGGGGCAGATCTTCCAGAGCTATGTTGATGCTGGACTACCCAGCACACCTTGGCCCTCTCTTTCCTTCACCCGGCGCAGTCTGAAGTGGGCACGTGGAGCCAGGCATGGGGAGAGCTTTCGCGCAAGCCCCTGAGCTCTGGCCAGGCAGCAAAGGCCAACCAAGCCTCTTACCTCCCTCAACACCTCCAGTTACAGTCTCATTCCTTTTGTATTCAGTTGGTTTCAAGGATCTTTGATGATTCTCTCTGTAAGTTTTTCTTCTTTATTCCAAATTGGTTTCCTGTCATTTTTATAAGGATTTATTGGTGCTTTAAAAAAAATGGAAAAATGTCTTTGTGCCTAAATCTTTCTGTAACAGCCTTCTTTACAATGTTGGCTTTCTATCCTGTGTCTTTTCCTCTCTTTGCTGCATTCAGTGCCTCTGGGCCCAACTAACTGGAAGCAGATCTGATCAAGGCTGGAGTGGTGATGGGGTGGGGACAGCCCAGCCATCGGCAGCTGAGGGCTGTGCCCCTTGCTAAGGTCCATACTTGCCTAGTGATGGCCAAGACTCTTTCCCCCAGCCCCTCATTCTCCTGCCCTCTCTGAATAACACACACCACACACAGAGCCACCACTAATACACATAGCGCCGTGCACTTTTCCCACTGTGTTCAGCTACTGAGGATGCAGACACCTTCTAGAGGCTGGAGGGAAATGCATACTCAAGATCCAGTCTAAGTCTGCAGACACCACCCAAAACCCAGCCTCACAGGTGCATTCTCTGCATGGCAAAGTGCTGGTCACAGTTCGGAGCCAGGGCTACCCTCCTTCATCCTAGGGAAGGTCATCTGCCCCTTGCAGAGCTAAACAAGAGTCCTCCTCTGGGTTTCAGCAAGTTGTGGTTCCATCACTGTGCCAGGGCAAGGAGGAGGGGTTAGAGAAGTGTAGGGGAAGAGGGGTTTGGGGGTTGGGGGATAAGGTAGTGCCAGCGGGCAATGTCTGGTCTCACCTGCTGCTCCTTCAAGTAGACCCATCAATGTAAAAGAGGGAGCTATGGGGATGCAGAACTGGGATTTCCCAGTTCTGGTGTCAGGGCCATGCAGCCATCACACACTCATACTTGCTGGAGACCACCGATGTGGGTAGATCACAAGGTCAGGAGATCGAGACCATCCTGACCAGCATGAAACCCTGTCTCTACTAAAAAAAATTCAAAAATTAGCCGGGCATGGTGGTGGGTGTCTGTAATCCCAGCTACTGAGGAGCCTGAGGCAGGAGAATTGCTTGAACCCAAGAGGCAGAGGTTGCAGTGAGCCGAGATTGCACCACTGCAGTCCAGCCTGGTGACAGAACCAGACTCCTTCTCAAAAAAAAAAAAAAAAGAAATGCATAAGGGAGGCTTAACATTTGTTTCACAGGCATAGGAGAAAGAGGGGTGAGTGGAAAACAGCAGTGTGCTTCACTATACGTACCATGATCTGTGCAGTGGAAAAGGTTTACCCACAAAATATTAATGAAAGGGAAGGGAATGAATAAAGCAGAGTTTTCTCTGTTTAGTGAAATCAGAGGTGGTATTTATGGTATTTATGGTATTTACAAATTTCTGCTTCTGATTTTTCTACCATAAGTATTCTTACTTTATCAACAGAAAAAGTCACTAAGCTATATGTTCAAAAATGCACTCAACACCTCTTTCCAGAGTCACAATTATGGATAAGACTGGTGCGTTCATATGCATGTATAAACACACATTTGTACACCACACATATGTATTTCTGAATGAATGAAAATATTTATGTTCATGTGTGTCTATAACTGCATATGTATCATACATGCAGACATATGTATCGTATCATAATTAACTTCAAAGACTCATCAGTACAGAAAATTGACCTACTAGTAAACCCACAGAAATATATCACACCCAGCAGGTCAACAACAAATAAGACAAAGAGAGACCCATTTTCTGTGACATGATTTGTCTTCATTTCCTGGGTTTAAGTGACTGTTACAAAATAATCCATTTGCTCTTTGTGAAGATGGCCATCTTGACAGAATAAAATGAGAAAGGTCCTGCCTGGAGCAGAAGCTGTGTGCCACCTTGGTGACAATGATCTTAATTGATATCTGTGCCCAGGGGCAGCTTCTCTCTCTTCTTCCTCCTCCCAGTTGAGAAACTGCATGTCACACAATAGAACAGCTCAGGGTAGGATGCTTTGTCTTGGGGCAGTGTGGGTTCAGTGCTGGCATTGAATTCTGGAGCCACATGATTTTCTGTGTGCCATTCTGACATGACTGCTCCACCAGCCTCTCCTGCTGTCACCAACCAGTGCTCTTTCTAACAGGTGCCCCGGTACTCTGTGGCCCCCGCCGAGGACTTTTCTAAGAGAAGGAGCTTTTGGACTGCCTCCAGGGTCTCAGGCACTCAACCCTCCGCATCTGAAAGTTATCACAATTGGCATCTCATGCACTCTCCCTGCACTCTTCCTGCTCTGTGCAGAGCAGGGCAGAGCCTACAAGAAATAAAGTACTTTGTTATGTATAACTTAATCCTCAAAGGTATAGAAGGTTAGGTCCCAGATGAAGAAAAGTTAAATGGAAAGCAATGGCTGAGTCAGATGGCTGAATTTCTGCTCTAGAATTCCTGCATCCCTTTGGAGTTTTCATAATTTGATCCCCCTGTTAGCACTACCTATAGGGGAATGACACACTTCCTTAAACTGCATGTTAAACAATTACTTCAAGTGTTTCCTCTAGAGAATTTTGTTTTCTTCTTGTTGATCCTTGTAGGATGATGTGAGTGAGTGTGTGTGCATGCATGGTTAAGAAAAAGAATCATTCATTCGAAGAACCAATTGACAGAATAGAGGATTACAGTTGGTGCTTGGTGAGATCTGGGAGACTTTAGCACATCTGTCTGTCCAATAATTCATTTATTCTTTCAAAACAGGCTCCAAAGACTGGTTAGAATGAGATGCATACTGGGCCTGAAAGTTATAATCAAAAGGTTTCTTCACCTTCTGCTCAAAGGGCTACTATTGTAGCCCTTTGTTACTGACATAGTAATCCAATATAAATGTTTCAAGGTCAAAAATAAGTATTACATTCAGTAGTCAAAATTTAAAAGAAATCAGAGCAGACCCAATGAAAAGTCTTTTTCTTAGCCAGGACTCCTTGGTTTGTATCTAATTCTTAAGGCAAAGGAGGGAGTCCATTTGTTCCCGTAACTGGGAAGTCTTGGGTTATAAAATAAACAAAAGAGTCATGTCTTCCTGGCATCAGAGGTGACATCATAATCTCTCTCTCACTCTCTCACACACTCACACACACCTTCTCTCTCTGTTTATCCCTTACACTGAAAAGATAGTGCAGGCAGCTAAAAATTCATATCCTTGCAGCTATTGTTCCAAATTGAAGAGCACACACAGCCTCTATTAGCATCCATACAGTAAATCTTGAGAAAGACAGTGATTGGCCCCACATAAGTGGTGGCTCTTAAAGCCAATCACCCTGGCTTGGGGATAAAGGACTTGGGCTGGCCTGCTAGAATTGCATACCCCCTTATGCATCTCAGGCCAGGTAGGGTACCTGGGGTAAGAGGGCTGCTCTGGGACTTGTAGTTAGAGGAAGATCCCATGATATGGGGAAAGCATGGTTCCTCCCAAGGAAAAGTAAGTATACTTACCTGAAGAAAGGGGGAAAAACACCACACAGAAAAATAAATTCTCAACAAATCATTGTAAAATGTACCTAAAAAGTAATTGATCCTGTTGAAAATAATTTCAGAAAACTAAAAATGAAAATGGAAAAAAGGCTGAGATATTTAATACTGTCAAATCAAATATTATTAAGAACATAAGGTGGCTCAAGAGATTTTGCTCCAGAAAACACCTTCACGGTGAAAATCCAGGAACATTGTATATCTCGATTAAAATGTTTGCTTTCATAAAAAGAGCCCAAACAGCCTTGGGATCAAAACAGCTTTTCCTGGAACTGAGACATGTTTTATTCTCTTAAGAAGTCCAAATTTAATTAAGATTGGATAAACAGCATCTGGACATTCCTGATCTTATATCTTGACATGATTCAGCCTCAAAGGCAATGGTATTTTCTTAGAAGATGATCCTGCCTTTCTTTCTGCTGGGCTTTGTCCTCGGGTTGGGGAGGGGAGACGTGGTTGGAATCTGTCACAGCCCAGCACCATTGTGCAGCCTCTTTCTGTGGGGCCTCTGCACGGGAGGCCAGAGGGGAATCCAGCACTTTGCAAAAGTCCAAAAGGCTCTTCAAGGACTCTGAAGGGGGATGGCAACCAAATCTTAGCTGTCCTGTTTTACACAGTTTTATGACTTTTAATCTACTTCTATCAGTTATTCTGTTTTATGGCTGCAAATGATAAGGTAAATTGGGTCCCCTCCTCTCTCTCTCTCTCTCTCTCTCTCTCTCTCTCTCTGTGTGTGTGTGTGTGTGTGTGTGTGTGTCACAGTTTAGAGGATTCATGACTGGTCTGTAAACCAAAACTGATCATTCCACAGACCCATGCCCTTTCTGACCTTGTGTAACCTCACCCAGTAACAACTAATGCAGAGAGAATATTGAACTCCAGAGCCTATCTCTGAGGGTAAGACACCAAGCTGATGCCAGTTTTGAATTGGCTTTAGCAAAGCTGTCTCCCTCAGAGACCTGATCATGCCTCTTTTATAAGGCCAGTCTCCTGGGTCCTATGGGAGCAATTTCCCCTTATGTATAAGCCCCTCAGCTATGTGACGTGGACATATCACTTCACGTCTCTGGACTCATCTATAAAATGAGCAGATTAGATCAGGTGATTTCTGTGGCCCTTCTAGTCCTAACACATCCTACGATGCTATGACACCCTAATGCTGTATCCCACCACCATGATCTATGGTAGTTTTCTGCAACCGTAACTCTTTCTAGTGTCTCTCGGATAAAGGCCAGGTCCTAACCTCAACCCTGCAGGTTTACAGCAGGAACAGACGGGAGACAGGCCCCAGCTATGTCCAGAGGAAAATGGGTAAGGTTAAGTCAGTAGCATCCTTAATAACGTGGCCGTTCCTTTCTGCTTCTCCCCTCTGGGATTAAAGCTTGTGTGCTGACTGTTGAAAAATCAGTCATTAACAGCTAGGAAATGACTTCCCCATCCATCAGAGCACTGCTCAGCCATGTTTCAGCTTTTCCCCCTTTCTCTGTGTAATTATTCTCATCCACCACTGATTACAGTTTATAATAGCCATAATTCTCTCCAAATCAATCATTGCTTTACTTTACCATGGGGTTACCAGCAGAAACATGAGGGAATGCAGATACCCCCGGCTGGGCTTCATTTTTTGGAAATTGCAGGCTTTCGTCTGGATCTCATTTAATCATCTGGATGTTCAAAGAAAAGCAAAGGTTTTAATTCAATGGCATTTTTTTTTACTTGCTCTTAATTCTTCCCCTCATATTTTTTAAGGGAAATGATGGCTGGTTAAATGAGGCTAATACTGTGTGAAATCTGCTAGTGTTGTCGCTTGGAAAGATTGTAGGAGACACCGCAGGATTCTCGTCATGAACTGAAAAACTCCTTTGGCACTTTACCTACCTGAATATTGTATAGACTTCTCAGCCTGGGTGATTTCCTGGATAGTTCAAGAATTGCCTTTTCTTTCTGCAGAGTGATTAGAACAAAAATTCCTACCATAGAGACAGTTTTTCTTGTAAATTGTGCAGAGGTATGACTATCAGTCATTTACAGTCTAGTGAGAATTTAAGGCAACTCAGTTTTAACCCACATTTGCCAGACTTACTAGGTACCATATATCATGCCAGTGTTTGGGCAAGTTTCAAAAAATTAATTTGATCTATTCCTTATATCCACATGGTTGCTGGAGGTAGTAGGAAGAAAAACATGTAAATAACCATTTTGGCATTCATCACATGCATCTTGGCTTATTGGGGTACAACGTACAGCAGGAGAATAAGAAGGAGAGATATTTACATCCTAGGGATCTTAGAGTTCCTAGAGGAAATGTGGTTAGAACTGAACCCTGGAGGAGGGGGCAGAACTTGAGCAAGTTGTCATTCCAGGAGGGGAAAGCAGAAATTAATCACAAAGTCTTGCAGAGGAAGAGAGGATGAGGGAGACCAAGGCCAGCGGGGAGTGTCTGGAACAGTGAAATGTCCTGAGATGATAGAATGGTATAAAGAGCAGCAGTCTGAAGCCCAAAGGCTGTTGGCGGCATCAGGAAAACCTTTGGAGGACCACAGCGGCCCTTCCCAGGGAGCTCCAGAAACACTTGCCGAGGCAACCCCAGCAAACACAAGAGGATGACAGAACAGCAAGTCATTCTGGATGCATGATTAGAAACGTCCACTCATTGCTAGTGAAGTTTGGGACTTATAATGATGAAAGAAGTAATTTTACAGTATTAGACTCACCGCCTACCCCCCAAAATGTGGTCTTTTCAAACCCCCACAAAAAACTGGTTAAAGTTAACACTCTAACATAAGAATTTGTATAAGAAAATAAACATAACATTTTGGAAGCACTGAATCAGCAGCAGCAGCAAACGTTCTCAGACCTATTACACAAAGGCAGGGTTTGTATCCATGGCAGGAATGATGGCAGCTCATTCGATTTTGCATCCATCCTTATTAGGACATGCTTCGATTATGAGAGAACCTATAAACTCTCATAAAGCTCCTCACATCTTCATTAGCCACGTTAGCCACATATGAGACATGAAATAATGTATGCAGCAAAAGCCCAGGGTCTACAGACTAGGGGGAAATGTTCCAGGTAACTGCTAATCTGGAAGTGATTTTCTTTCTCAAACAGACTGGGTGGTCAGTATCAGTGGTTTCCAGGCTTTTTAAATTTTTATTTCATGAGACAGTTAAACCAAAAAAAATTTCTTGAGACAGCATCTGACTCTGTCACCCAGGCTGGAGTACTGTGGCATGATCTCAGCTCACTGCAACCTCCACCTCCCAGGTTCAAGTGGTTCTCCCACCTCAGCCTCCCGGGTAGCTGGGATTACAGGGACACATCACCATGCCTGGTTAATTATTATATTTTTAGGTAGAAATGGGGTTTCACTATGTTGACCAGGCTGGTCTCAAACTCCTAACCTCAAGTTATCCACCCGCCTCAGTCTCACAAAGTGCTGGGATTACGGGCATGAGCAACTGCATCTGGCCAGATTTCTTTTTTTTTTAAGTTGTAATTAGATGGTAGTTGGTAATGGTGAGGGGAGTAACATGATTTTGCCTACCTTTTATTTTGCCGAGCCAGGGCATTAAAAATAACCACTCCTGGCCGGGAGCAGTGGCTCACGCCTGTAATCCCAGCACTTCAGGAGGCCGAGGCAGGTGGATCACGAGGTCAAGAGATCGAGACCATCCTGGTCAACATGGTGAAACCCCGTCTCTACTAAAAATACAAAAAATTAGCTGGACAAGGTGGCGTGTGCCTGTAATCCCAGCTACTCAGGAGGCTGAGGCAGGAGAATTGCCTGAACCCAGGAGGCGGAGGTTGCGGTGAGCCGAGATCACGCCATTGCACTCCAGCCTGGGTAACAAGAGCGAAACTCTGTCTCAAAAAAAAAAATAAATAAATAACCACTCCTATCTACTCTTTCCATTGTCTTACACCAAAACAGCATAACTTTATACCAAAAATATAAGCAAGCCACAATCTCAGCAAAGAGGATAAAGGATAGTCCTTTCCATTAAAAGCTTTATTGAACAAAATCTCGCTTCATTGTCCTTACTTTTCTTATTTTGCAAGAGAATGCTCAAAGACATGTTCTCGAAGGGTTTTGGTCCCCTGAGAAGTTCTGGTCTGGGTGAGCCCTCCTTCTGGCTGCTAGAAGGCAGCCCAGAGAGAGACACAATCCTGGGGTCATTTCTCTAGAGACACATTGGAAGAAATGGAAAGAATGGTCTCATCTTCCACCACTGCCCAAATTGATAGGGAAGCAAATTAGGACTATTCATCTTGACTCATGTTCAAAGTGTGACATTTGATAACAGAAAGAGTCAGAGGCGAAGAAGTTTGTCTTTCAATTAATATATAGGCCCTGTTATGGAGAGATGCCCAGCCTGTTAGGCTTTTTGTGAAAGAGCACCTGTGTGGCACAGAGACCAGTCAATTCCACAGAATTAGGACAAAAAGTGCTAAATGTTTGGAACAGGACCCAGCCAGGGACATCCTCTTGGCTAAGGTTTTTACTCATCCCCAGAGTGGTGGCAGAAAGAAGGAAAGGAAGGCTAGGCACGGTGGCTCACACCTGTAATCCCAGCACTTCAGGAGGCTGAGGTGGGTGGATCACCTGAGGTCAGGAGTTTGAGACTAGCCTGGCTAACATGGTGAAACCCCATCTGTACTAAAAATACAAAAGTTAGCTGGGCATGGTGGCAGGCACCTGTAATCCCAGCTACATGGGAGGCCGAGGAAAGAGAATCACTTGAACCTGGGAGGCACAGGTTGCAGTGAGCCGAGATTATGCCATTGCACTCCAGTCTAGGTGACAAGAATGAAACTCTGCCTCAAAAAAAAAAAAAAAAGAAAGAAAAAGAAAAGGATTTGTGGCTAATAGTGATTATTACTGAATACCTACAACATACAACATTCATGCTAAGATCTTCACTTACACCATTTCATTTAACCCACAAGGCAAGTTTATGAAATAGGTATTCAAGGTATTCTTTAGTGAAATAGGTATTCTTTTTAGTGAAAAAAAAAAGTCTAAGAGAGGCTAAGTTTTTTGTCCAAGGTCACACATAGGTGGGAACAGAACTCTTGTCTGTCTGACCTGAAAGTCTGTCTTGATCCCTGTACAAAGAGCCTCCTGTAGGATCTGTCATTTGCTTTGCATAATCACCTACCTATCCATGTGCATGGTCTACAGTTATTTATTTAGAAAACTGTTTATACTGTTTTCCAGCATGTGCCTTTTCTGAATCTCAATGAATCCTTTGTTGTTTTTATGAAGCTCTGGGTTGAGAGGCAGACTTAGATATTGTTAGGGGCCAGCCAAAGGAACACTAGTACAGACAAGGGCCTGGCAACAGGATGGCTGGCCAGGTAAGCATCGGGCCTCATACAACGGGCCATACTGGATCTCTCTGCATCTGAGCAGACTGGCCTCATCTTCAGAACTGGATGCCTCATGATTTCCAGGATTTTGAGAAAGTGTCTGCAGTCCTGCAGGCAACGGCCACTGGCTGCTGTGTCTACAGGGCTGGATGCAAATTCCCAGGAGCAGGAATCACCTTCTTTCCTCTAGGGCTTCCCTGCATCTCTGGCCCCAAATATTTTATAGCAGCCAGAGCCAAGAAGAGATCCTGGGAGAGAGGAAGGCTTACATGTTAATCCAGTGGTGATGTAATGAGAATTTCATTCTCTCACTCTGAATTCCCTGATGTCCCCTTGACTCATTAGCTCTCAGTATCTTGCTCTCTGCTGAATCTCAAGAGAACACAATGAATATCTCCCCTTCCTCCAACACACTGGCCACCATCCTCCACCTCCCTGCACTGACCCCAGGCCCACCCTGTGCCTTCCCTCCCGGCCCTCACAGAGGTCTTTATCGAGGCCCAGAAGTGCACATCCTCCTTCTATGGAAAGAAGAGCCTCCTTAGGTGAGGCTTATTCTCAGATCTGGAGTCCTGATAGGCTCTGCTGGGTTTCCGTTCTCTCTCTGTGTGTGTGTGTGTGTGTGTGTGTGTGTGTACTACACACACACTCCTGTAGTTCTGGCCACCCCCCAACATCACAGATATTTATTTCAGAGAGGGCAGTTTGGGTCAAAATATGACAAAAATGCTTTTCGGTCTTCTGAGTCTATAATTCCAGATAAGGATTTAGAAGTATGGGAGATTATGCAGGGATGGGGAGTTGGGTTGTGGTTTGGGGAGAAAGTATGAACTAGAATTTTGTAAGTATAAATTAAAATTTTAAATCCATTGAACATAGGTTATACTAAAAAAAATGACAGTTTCTTTCTTGACTTAGATACACAAGGAAATATGCTTTCATATTTAAAAAAAACTGATTTCATTCTGCTGAACACTTCTGCCAGAGGAATCTTGGAACTACCGGTCCAGGTGTGTGTGTGTGCGTGTGTTCATGTGTGTTTGTGTGCACGTGAGCATGTTAACTGGTCCCATAAACGAAGACATGGGGAGGAAGGCAGGTTCCTCTCCACCCTGGGGACGTGATCTGGCTGTGGTCTCACAGTGGCTGCTGCACTGAACACACTGTTCAGGCTGTTAGAGGGGCAAGATCCACTTCATGCTGGGCTCCATACATATAAAGGCTCTGAGCTTAATGTTTTGCTGTTGCCATCCTAAGATTCATAGTGATACACATACAAGGGTTCTGCGTCTTCCTTTTGCACTGGGCCCCACAAATTATACAGTCAATCCCATTAAGAAGAATATCATAGATAGAGCAATAAGAACTCCAAATACAAATTAGTTGTATGATTTGGGGCCAGTTTATCTCTCTGAGCCTCAGCTGGGCAAGAATTTGGTGGTTCTCAGCCCTGACTATACCTTCACATCACCTGCAAATCTTTGGAGAAATATCAACATACCAGAACCCATTTGGACAGGAACCTGGCTTTAATAATTGTTTTGGAGTTTTGTTTGAAATTCTGCAGGTGATTCTGATGCATGATCAGGTCTCAATGTGCAGGCCTAGATGTTTTCTAAGATCTCTTTAAACTCACACCTGTAATCCCAGCACTTTGGGAGGCCCAGGCTGGCGGATCACGAGGTCGGATGTTTGAGACCAGCCTGGCCAACATGGCGAAATCCTGTCTCTACTAAAAATACAAAAATTAGCCAGGCGTGGTGACGCACTCCTATAATCCCAGCTACTTGGGAGGCTGAGACAGGAGAATTGCTTGAACAAGGAGGCAGAAGTTGCAGTGAGCTGAGATCATGCTATTGCACTCCAGCCTGGGCAATGAGAGCAAGACTCCATCTCAAAGAAAAACAAATCACTTTAAGCTTTGTCTTCTGTAATCATGTATTCATTTCCCTTGGTGCTTATTCAATTTCTTGTGACTGCTGCCGTCTATTCCATAGTATAGTCATGCTTGTTTTAATTTAATACTAACATTTTAAGTTTGTTATTGTCTAGTAAAATTGATACTTCAGGAAGATGTTTCATGTTTATTTGCATGTAACGCATGGCTTTGTGCTCTTAAATGTGTGTGCAGCCCACGTTTAGACTGGAGTAATGATGATCTTTAAGGACCTGATTTCTTCAATATTCTTTGCATTCATGATCTATGACCCAAATATCTTTCCACAGGTGTCCATGTCCATGTGAGAAATTAATTCCTTGATGTGTATATCTTGTCCTGCTAACATCAGTCCTGGGCCTTTGAGAAAGTTGAATGTCTGTACCAGACAGGACAAAACAGGGAGTGATTGGCTTCGTTCCAAAGCAGAAATTCCAATTCTCAGCTGCCCCAATGAGTTAAAAAAGTTCCACCCTTAGTCGCTTTGGAAAATACCAATCCTGTTGAACAGTTGATACCAAGCCCTACTCTGGGATTACTGTAGATAAAAAGTTGGCAGAGGCAAGTTTGCCTTCCATGTTCCTGGTTCCTTGAGAGATCCCCCAAATGCCCAATGTGCTCAAATTGTATCATGCCTGCCTAGCCAGGCCTACCCTCCAGAGGCTGAGTGCCCTATATGCCCAAAACCCTTTGTTCTTTCTCATAGCTGTCCCCGGAATAGGATTTTTATAAGCTAGTTCTCACTAAAGTGTTAATGACTGATAGAGTGTACTTTGTTATTTCTAAGTGTGTTGTATTACATTTACTTAATCAAAAAGAATATGACTTTAAGATGGAAAATCAGGCATGTGTGGCAAGCAAGGGAGGAGGATATATACAAAGGAGGCTTCCAGGGTCCCATCAAATACCATGGCCCTCTGGCAACTAGCCATGTTTATCATTTAAGCAACACAGAATACTATGGGCAAACAAGTCTTTGAACATATGCAAGCATCTACTAAAAAACTTTCAAGCAACCAAGTAACGAAAGAATCCAAGAATGCTTTTGGAATTCCTATTCACATTGCTGTAAAGGTGAAGGTGCTTCAGGAAAACCTCGCAGATAAACAAGGAGGTAAATATGAATGCTGTAAAAAAGAGGAAAGAAAGAAAAAGTGAATTGCAATTGGAAGAGAACTAAGCATAAAGGGTAGGCCTCTGGTGTCCCCCAAATACCTTGGGTCCAAGAAATAAGTTAAGAGAGACGTGTGAGAAATTTAATGAGAGAAATGAACCAGGGTGCCCTGTGGAGAGGGAGTGGGTGTTAAAATCCAGCCTGAGCCCCCCACAGAACCTGGATCCTGGAACATAGCTATGTTCACCCAGAGAGGGGCTCCTTTTCCTAATCTGTCCCTCTAGAGGAAAGGTCATAACGTCATTTTCTAATTAGTCGTCAGAAGACCACTCTTCTAATTTTCACAAAGATTCCCTATAAGCCAGCAGCAGTCCTGGAACCAATCCTACTTAATCTGCTGTCCTCTGGAAAAATATTTAAAGGCAGGAATAGCCAAAAGAAGCAGAATCTCATAGGAATTCAGACATAAACCCAACAAGGAAGGCACCAAAAAAGAAAAAGAAAAAAAAAAAACAAGCAAAGAAGTCACAATTAGTGGTAAAAGAAAAACCCAGAAACATATTTTGTATGTCTCTGAAAATTTTCCATGGTGTCAGGTCACTAATTACCAGTCAACTCTTGCCTGGAACAAACAAAAAAAAGTGACCTATGTCTCTTTCCTGCAAAGATCAGTCTGTAATTTAAGAACAATGTAAAAAAAACCATAGTGTAGGATCAGAGGGGGTATCTCTTGAAACCTATAAGCCAAAGAAGTCGCCCTTTTTCATTTTGCTAATTTAATGTGAAAGTGAAATAGGTTCCTTTGCAACCTTGACAGCTAGCTTTCTGGGAAGGTGTCTAATATAGGACATAAAATGGAGACATGAATCGATGAGACTCATTAATATTCATAGACAGCAGATTAAGGTTGGTGGAAAAAATTATTTATGAAACGAGGGTATTGTCTTCCTTTCACCAAAAGGATTTTGTTTAGAGAGGATTGAATTGGGTGACAGGGCTATGACAGATTAGGTATGAATTTGCAGATTTCTTGGTTTATCTCCCAAAGAACCTAAAGCATTTGCAAGCAGAGAACGTCCTGGGCTGAGCACAGTAAATGCTTCAGCACCACGATCTGGTGGATGTAATGAGGTGTCTTGAACATGAGGTTCAGAGGCCACTGTGTGATGGAAAGCACTTGGAAGGAAATGAAAGAATGGATTGAGAGTGTGGTTATGTAACAAAGGAACAGGCTGAAAGCAGAACAGGGCTTACTTGATGTCAGAGAAAGGTGAGGGGATGAAACGGGCTATTCCTTTTTAAATGTATGCATGGGGGGTGAGAGAGAGCATAAAATCCAATAACGTTGTACGTAATTTACAACTTCTTTTCTCACATTAAGTATCTATTTGTTGTACTGCCTAAGAAGCCTTGTGTTATTTCTGACTGTTGTTCCTATGTGCTATTCCACAATCTAATAAAGACAAGAGTGAAGGCAATGAGTTAAGAAGCGGGCGCGGATCCTCAAGTGAACTCTGTGAACAAGGCTTTGTACTCACACCATTGGAGGATTTATTGCTAGTTCCTTATCGCCATGGGCCCTTTCCTCCTTTATCTTTCTGATCCTTTACAGGCTTAGTGGAAATAAGCTGTTGGGATCTGCTGAAATTTTAAAGTGACAGATGAAAATTCTTTTTCGGAATTCAGCATTGAGAATGGCAGAATGAGAATGTTGGAATAGACCTTGAATTGTTCCCGAGGGCATCCAAAATGCCACAGATATTTAAAAAGAAGGTTTCTGTTGGTTGTACTTGAAAAAAATTCAGCCTCCTACGCATGGGCCCAGCTCATTATAGTTTGCATGGTTGCTGCAATGTTGTAAAGATAATTAAAGAAGGGAGATATTTTCTTAAAGACATCTACCCAAAAGGCCTAAATTAAGTAAGATCTCCAAACAGGTTTTTTAATTTTGTGGGTACATATAAAAGGATAGAACTGAAAAACATGTGCTGAGGAATTGGATAGGTTAATCTTTGAAAACAGGTCAGTGAGAACTGAGTCAAAGCAGAGGTTTATACAAAGCAAGGCAGCAGTGGCTAAAAGGAGGCTGCATGGCACGGTTTGAAAGCTGGAAGAATCCTTAGCCATCATCTTTCCTAATCTCTTCATCTTGCAAGTGTAGAACCTAAGACTGAAAAAGAACTTGGCCTGAATAGGTCAACAAAAAACCACATGTAGTACATCCATACAATGGAATGTTATTCTGCCATAAAAAGGAATGAAGTTCTGACAGAAGTGGACCCTGCAGATATCGTTCTAGGATAAAGCAGCCAAACAGAAAAGGCCATATACTATATGGTTCCAGTGATAAGAACTGTCTAGAAAAGGCAAATCCATATAGACAGGAAGAAAATTAGTTATTGCCAAGGGCTAGGGCAGGGGGACTGGGGAGAGAAGCTAACAGGGATGGGGTTTCTCTTTGGGTAATGAAGTGTTTAGGAATTAGATAGGAGTGATGGTTATAAAATCTTGTTTATATGCTAAAATCCAGTGACCGTACACGTTAAGATGGTAAATTTTACTTTATGTGAATTTTATCACAATTTTCTAAATTGCCCAAAAGAAATACATTAAGAGGAGAATTGATCAAAGTTTTTAGCAAGTACTATACCCTAGGCCTCCTCATATGAAAGGGGGCTCTTTCTACTCAGAGAGCTTCTTCTCAGACCCATGTTTTTAATGTATAAAATAACATACATGAGATTAAAAAGAAAATCAATTTTATTAAAATGGAGTTATTAAAATATTTTTATAAAACCAAATTGTGACATAATATATGTATGTGCTTCTCTACTAGGTGAGTAAATTCTACATCAGTCGTGTGATGTTCATCTAAGGTAAATAATCCAGTGCAGACATTTGCTGTTACTTTTCCTTTCGAAAACAAAATCCCATTGTGTATTAGCATCCCACACGCTACCAGTAAAATGCAGTTTATCAGGAAGCTAGTATGGAGAGAGATAGTAACATGTAGAATTACCTCTGAATGCTGATACTGTCTTGTTTAAAATACTATTAAGCTCTGCTTTTTAATTTACTCAAGCCCTGCAGGTCCTCCCAGAACTAATCAGAGCTCACAGTGAAGGTTTCCAGACACCACCACCATCGTGGGTTTTGATCTGTTCAGAACCACAGGGCAAATTGCTTCTCCAGCTCTGCGGTTCATACTCCACAGTCCCAGGGAGTTGCAGCTGATCATGAGGTCAGTTTTCAGATATCTAGCCCACAGGTGGCTGCCCTCTAATCTTGGGTTTTAGTTGGCTGCCTTTTGTCATTTGCTTCTAATTAGTTAGAAAAGACGACTATCTGATGTGGACCAGCAAGGGAATAGGGCTTCTGGCTCTTCATTTGTTAAGTTGTTCTCCTCCATATGTAATATAGATGAAGCAAGTGTAATGTATATGATTTGCATATGTATATATCCATATTCAAGTGTGACGCATATGATCTGCACGTGCATGTATCTGTACCCACGTGAGACGCATATGATCTGCACGTGTGTCCGTTTGTACTCAAGCGAGATGCATATGATCTGCACGTGTGTGTGTCTGTACCCACATGAGACGCATATGATCTGCACGTGTGTGTGTCTATACTCAAGCGAGATGCATATGATCTGCACGTGCGTGTCTGTACCCACGTGAGACACATATGATCTGCACGTGTATGTCTACACTCAAGCGAGATGCATATAATCTGCACGTGTGTGTCTGTACTCAAGTGAGACTCATATGATCTGCACGTGCATGTATCTGTACCCACGTGAGACGCATATGATCTGCACCTGTGTGCATCTGTACTCAAGCGAGATGCATATAATCTGCACGTGTGTGTCTGTACTCAAGTGAGACGCATATGATCTGCACGTGCGTGTATCTCTACCCACGTGAGACACATATGATCTGCACCTGTGTATATCTATGCACACACACACACACACACACATAAGTATGTGCCACATATATGTGTGTATACATACATAACTTCATCCCACTTGTTTCTTTGGACTTGCTCTTGCTTCACTATTCAAAATAGGTAGGAGCAGAGGACCCAGCTTGCTCCTCCTGTCTGGTGGGTAGTAGCCCAATTTTCCAACACTTAACTGTAAGTCAGGTTACTGGACAACTTAGCTTGGCCCTCCGGCTTCTACTTAACCATTCTGCAAAGTCTTGATTCTTCCAAACAGCCTCATTAGCAGTGAATTTGATTTCTGATGCTTCCAAAGCCTGAAATAATCATGTATTTTGCACTTTGGAGCAGGAAGCACTCCTCCTCTCTCCTCTCCCACTTAAGACTGTGACGTTCCCTTGGTTTTTGAGGCTTCAGCCAGCTCCACTTAAAGTGCAAACACCTCATTGGGTCCAGCAAAAGATCAGCTCCACTGTGACTTCTTACCTTCTCTAGCTCTCATCCACGGTGGACCTCACTACCTGAATGAACCTGGACCTAGCCTCAGAATCCTTCTGAACACAGTGAATCAATAAAGTCAACACATGAAACAAAACCTATTTGCCAACCCTGAATTAAGCCTTTGTCAACGAACAGTGAAGAAATAAGGTTTTCCATCACTGACAGACAACTAGCTCCTCCCACAGTGAAAGGCTGTCCCCACCCCCAGCTAATTCATTAAGACCAGCCTGTGGCCTTCCGCATGTACGTTAAATGCTGCTGGGCAACAGCTTCTCTAAAAGCACAACAACACGTTTGCTTATATATGTAGGAATAGCTGGTGCTAGGGAACCACTGGGGAAAGAGGAGCCAGAAGGAATGTGTCTGTTCCCTGCCCGTTGGGAGATAACACCTCTCATTCACTGTACTGGCCCCCTGGCCCCTGCAGTCAGCCCACCGAGTCCTCCTGGGCCTGGCAGTCTGCTCTCCCTCTTCTCCCTGGACACTTCCTGCCTTCTCTTTCTGAGCATGATTTGTTCACCTTCACGTGGACCTTAATTCCTCCAATTTCCCTCACGTCTTCAGATACCAGTCTTAGTTTTTGAGCACATCAGGCATTGTTTTACCCATTAGCATTTTGTTATATTGTTCCATTTTAACAGACCTCCCACTTCCCTCTGCTGTTTCCACCTCTCTTAGCAGCATTCCTGCCATCACAGCAGGAAGGCCACCGGAAGGCATCTCTTTTTGACGGATGTATCCATTTATATTGTTTTACTCAACAGTTCAGGTCCTGTTGTCATAGGGTAATTCTCCTGGAACCAGACTCTTCCCCAGTCCAAACACATGCCACAGCCTCACCCTCTGCACCACCAAATCCTTGATTGTTGCATATTTCAGACAGCAAAAGATCAGCTCCACTGCCAAAAGCAAGCCAGGCGGTGGAACAAGCCCATCAACTATGCCGGTCATCTTAGCTGCAGCTCCATCTTCTGCACAAAGATCTCTCTCAACACCACTGCTTCCCAGCACAGGGAAGAGCATAAGGAATTAATTTCTCTCTCTCAGCTTTCACACAGGCAGGGAGGGGATCTGAAGGTGAATTTCTACCCTTTGGTGAAGTCTTCTGGAACATCATTTAGCCCGGAGCTTCCTGAGCCCCTGAGCCCATAAGCTTGACTTGGGAGCTAAGAATTTGTCTGTGGGATACAGAGAATATGCAGAGCACAGAGCACCACCTCCTGCTCCCCTGTCCCTGCCAACCCAGGGAAGGAAAGCAAGCTCAAAATGATCATCCAAAGAGATCAATGTCTGCTTCCCAGGCACAGCTTGCAGTAAAAGCTGCAGCCAAGTACAAAGGTACTTAGCCAGGCAGCTAAGAAGAACATGGCCGATCCTGAGTGTTCACATTTCCTCAGTATCAAATTTTTCATGGTGCCTTTCCCATGGCTACTATTCAAACAAGCAGAAGACCTGCAGGGCCATGGAAATGGTCCTGGCTTTGGAATAAGAGTTGCACTGGGTCCTGGCTCCTGCACTTGCTGGCAGTGTGACCTTAACCAAGTCCAGGGCAGAGCAATCTCAAGGCCCCTCAGTGCCCTGCTGATAAGCTGAGGGATCATTAGAGCATCCTGTTCTCTGCATTGGTTACGAGGTTCTATAGTGCAATGGAGACATGCAAGCCCATTATGTACTGTAATTGGCATTACAAAGACGAGAACTTTCCCTTTCTGTCCTTAATTCAACAGCCTGTGGTTCTCCAGGGAGAACTCCTCTGCCCGCAGCTCCCCTGCCTTGCCTGTCTTCAGCATTTGTTGGGGGGCCACCCAAGACTGAGAGTGGGGTGCTTGGTGGATGGGTGAGGGGTGAGTCCTCCATGCCTCTATCTCACCCATGCAGATGGATAAGGCGGCTGAAATTAATGACATTCTGAGCCACTGCCGTGCTCATCTGCTTAACAATCCAATTTCTAGGACGTTTTAGAAGTTGTTAGCTGACTGCCAAAAATGAGGATCATTAAAAATAGATTCACAGCTGTTCAGGAAGCCAGAGATATAATTTTACCTTCATTATGCCTTATTGCAGATGTTATTGATTTAATCTCATTGCATTTTACGGTGTAATATCAATTTGCACTGTCTTTGACTTGGAAATCGGAAACTGTATTTATTCTTCTTATTCTCATCGTAGCAGAAGATCTGCTTCGACTGACAGCCAAACCGACACCAGGTTCCAAGGCAGTGGCACCAGTTAGGCCAGGCCCAGTCGTGTGGAGTGTAGAGGCACCTTAGTGTAGCTGAGTGAGAGAAAAATAACCTAAACACGGGCCCAGTGCCTCTTTTAAGAGTGTGTCTATGCTCACAACTGATTAAAACAAATGAATCAAATAATCCTTCTGGCTTTGCTTGCATGTCACCAAATAAGTTGGTTTGATAAATCCTTAACTTTTTTGTCAATTATTTTATCTGGAAAATTTTACACTGAAAATGCTAAAATAGAATTAATCCAAAATAAATTAGGATGCATTAGGATATTGTTTTCCAAGAGGTATTTCTCAGAACACCTGTCACAAGATAATAAATGATTTTGGTTTAGGTTTCCAAAGTCAGAAAGTTTAGGAAACGTTACACAATAAATACTCCTTTAAAAAAGTTATGATATGTGATAACACATTAAAGTTTCCAGGAAGCAAAGAAATGTGGTTGACTTTTTTAAATCCAGCATTTTTCAAATGAATCTGATGAAAACACATTCATTCTCCTCATCTGTTAACATCCCTTGGTGCCAGAGTGCCCAGGAACACCCTTTGGGAATCACTGGTTTAAGATCAGTTTGGAAGAAGGAATCTCGCATCTTTGTCCACCGCCACTGCTGCCACCATCTTGAATCTACATGAGCTGTCTTGATTTACAAAGATTGGGTTCATGAGCTTTTGCACCTCAGGGGCAGCTGCTGCATCCCCCACCCTGTCCCTCATTTCAGTGCCTCAGCTTCTGAACTCAGATTCTATCCCACTCACTTCCAATCTCCTGCTTCCCCACGGCCCACGCACATCCCTAGCCCAGAAGAGCGGGGGCTCTGCTGGCCACATCACCGGGAAGTGCACTGGGACTCAGAGAGGCCCACCACATTATCACCAGGTTCAGCCCATATGACATTAGGGACAAAATTATTCCAAGCGTAAACTGTTTCTGTAACATTAACAGGCTTCACAGTTTTCAGCAACTCATTTAGTCTTGGTGATCAGTTAACAAACCAGGCACTCAAATGTGCAACTGTTTCTGTCTATTTTATAAGAGGTTAGAAGAGCCCTGTGTCACCAATACAGGCATTTAAAAGGGTTCCATATGTACCGTTTGGTTTGATGAGCTCACACTCCAGGTTTTACCAGCTCCAACGGACTTCATCAAGGACAGCGGGTCTTGAGGACTTTTACTGCCTTGCAGACTTCATATGATTAGCTTCCAGGCTAGTGAACATCTATGTGAACCTGATATATTTACAGCTTTGCCACTTTCTTTAGTTCGATAGAAAATATAACACCTTTGATCATAATGTCTAACATTTGCTATCAGTTGGCAAAGTATGTTGAGCAATGTATGAATATCTCTCTCCAGCCTTCATCCACTCTTCTCTGCCCTAATTCAATGATTTCCACCCAGACCCAGCCAGTCGCCAGTGGTGGCTTAGCATCACTTCTCAGGAGCATAGCGGCGGACAATGGATTGAGAAGGGGTTAGGACAGGGACACAGATCTGATATCACTTGGCACTTATTCCCCAGTATTGTTAACCTCCCAAGTCAGGACAACTTGTACCCCCCGTAGATTTTGAGATACAGGGCCTGGCCTTTTTCTTCTTCACATCTTCCTCATGGGGTCTACTGTGGAGCTCACTGCCTGTTGCTTATTGACGGGTCAGCATCTCCCAGCTGGTCAGGGATGGAGCCAGAGTTGGATTCGAAGTCTCTCCCTGGGCAGAGCCAGCAAGTTCTGCTTCAGGGGAGTGATTCTGCCAGGGCAGGAAACTTATTCCTCCGTGTTCAGACTTCATGCTCACAAGAACACCAGTCAAGTAGCATGGATTGGAAAGCTGGCTGATGCTCATAACTGCATATTCTGTGCTACTGACAATTATCTAGAGTTTTTGAAAAGTCATAGTTTATGCATATATGTTCGAGAATTGTGTTTGGAGCAGGCAGGAGGCATAATTTTGTTAATATACTGATAATCTCACTGTTTTTCAGATTGTGAAGAGATCTTTGAGGACATTTAGAAGAACTGCCTCATTTTTATAATTAGGAATCCAAACTCCAGAGAGGGGCATAACTCACAGACACACAACTAAGTCGCTAAATAATTAATAAGGCCAGGAGAAACTTCTCCTTATGCAAATTTAAATAGGAGAATCCATTCCCAGCTCCTCTATTGATGCCTATTTTTCTCTTCCACTTTCAAGTTATGTTAGAATTTTGCTGTTCTGATATGACTCAGAATTATGTCTCCTCTTTTAAAATCAAACTAATATATAATTTACAATAAAACTCTAAAGAAGAGACAATGACAGACCAAAAAGGAAAACTCAGTGTAGACTCATATTTGATTTCCTGAAAAATACTGTGAAAGTAAAATATAACTAATATTCATGTTAATATGTAAAGAAAATATTAACAAGAATAACTAGTTCTACCTCTTAGCATACTTTTATAAAGGCAAAATGACAGACCCAGACATATTAAGAAAATCATAGGAAAATATACATTTTACATCGCTAAAGCTAACCATTACAATTACTACTAAACAAAGGAATAAAAAACGAAATTAAAAGCAAACATGAAGAAAACTAGCAGAGCGGCGCCACCTAGTGTCCATTTTCTGAAAAGCGTCTAACATTTCCTGCGCCCTCGTGTGGTAGGATTTAGCAATCGGCCACAGAAGGGAAAACAAATTCTATAAACATGATTTGATTTCTTTCCTCTGGAAGAAAGAAAGAGATAGCATCTCAGCAAACTTTCTAAGCAAAACGTATTTTCATTCATCATAATTAAAGCAGAACAACTACAAACATACAATTTTCCATTGATCACAGTATCCTGTGATCAAAGTCTTTCTTTGGACATAGTTTCAAGTAAACCCAGCCATTAACCTTTAAGATCTACATGAAGGTACATTTTTTAAGCCTCTCTGCCCCTAATAATAAGAATATAGGTAAAAAATATTATTGTACAGTTATACAATGTACTTGTGTTTTAAGCTAGGGAGTTATTAAAAATGTGTCCAAACGTTGTTAAAAATTAAAAAGCTTATTTGTTTCAGGACAAAATTTTGTGAATACCATGCCTGCGACAATGTTGTGGTAACATTTTAAAAAACAAAGTTAAAAAATTAATGTATAAATAAAGATGAGAGAACGTGAGCCAGAAATGAAAATCATCTTCCATGCCTCAGTTTACCTATCTGTAGAGTGGGAATAATTCTAACTCCAGTGTGCTACTTTCCTTTGGTGGTGGAGGGGAGTTGTTATTGGCAAGATCAAATGGGATTAATGTCCATGGAAACTACTGAAGAGTAGAAAGTATGTGATTTACACAAAACAGAGATACTTTGTTATTTTTATTAAGAGTTGAAAATTCTAGTGCTGAGACATCAGCACTGGCTGAGTTGAGGAAAAAATCAGTGAATCAGGAAATTAGAAGCCCTGGACTAGTCTCACAACCTCTCCTTGGACAAGTCATTTAAGTCTGGGTAGGGGCCCCTTTGTTCTATAAAATGAGTATAGTTTGTACTATATGGCCCATAGTGTCTGTTTCACTCTAAAATCCTAGATTCAATAATACTATTGCTTTCTCCCTGCCTCTGTCTCTGCAAAGACCTTCACTGCCCCTTCTCTGGACTCTTCTAATATCTTTCTAACACATCTCTCCCAGCTCCAATCAATCTCCGCAGATTAATCAGGGAAGATGAATATTTCCAACACACATACAAAAGTATAAGTCCAATCATCTCACTGCCCCACTTAAAGGCCCAAAATGACTCCCTATGGCATTTTGGAGGGAGGGGGAGCCAGCTTTTATGGGCATCATCTGCTCTGTGTCAGGCAGTGTAATTCGTTCATTCTGTGCCCAGTGTCATTCCCTCTACATAGTGACACCTTAAGACAGGCAGAGTATGACCCATTTTCATAGAGGAGGAAGCAGAGGGTACCAGAGACTCAGAGAAGGACTTCAAGTCTCCCCGTGAGTGAGTGCAGAGCCTAGGATGAGAATCCAGGTCTCTGGTTCCAAATGGTGTAGCCTTTATGAGTGATTAAGAGGTAGATTTTGGAGCCAGAAATACTGGAGTTGAAATCCGGGCTTGGCCACACTATGTAACATTGGGAAACTTCCTACACTCTCTATGTCTCAGTTTCCTCATCTGTAAAATGAGGATAATAAAGATAATAACGATGTTTTGGTCAATGATGGACTGCATATATAATGGCGGTCTTACAAGATTATAACGAAGCTGAAAAATTCCTCTCACCTTGTGACATCATAGCTGTCATACCGCTGTAGCACAAGGCATTACTCACATGTTTGTGGTGACGCTCCTGTAAACAAACCCACTGCACTGCCGGTCATGGAAAAGTGTAGTGCATACAGTTATGTGCAGTACATAATATGTGCTGATGATAATCAGGACTATGTTATTAGTTTATGCATTTACTAGACTATCCATTTTACTGTTATTTCAGAGTGTATTATCCTGTAAACAGGCTCAGGCAGGTCCTCTAGGAGGCATTCTAGAGGAAGACACTGTTATCATGAGAGATGACAGCTCCATGGGTGTTCTAGCCCCTGAAGACCTTCCAGATGTGGGAGTGGAAGACAGTGATAAAAAGGAAATAAATAAACAAACAAAGTTAAAAATAGAAAAAAGCTTATAGGATAAGAATAGAAGGAAAAAAATATTTTTGTATAGTTATACAATGTATTTGTGTTTTAAGCTAAGTGTTGTTATAAATGTGTCCAAACATTGTTAAAAATTAAAAAGTTTATGAAGCAAAAAAGTTACCATAAGCTAAGGTTAATTTATGATTGAACAAAGAAAAAGCTATTTTATAACCTTAGTGTAACCTGAGTGTCCAGTGTTTCTAAAGTCTACAATAATGTGCCATCATGTCCCAGGCCTTCACATTCACCCACCACTCACTCATTCACTGACCCAGAGAACTTCCAGGCCCGCAGGTTTCATTCATGCTAAGTGCCCCATACACTTACCAGTGCAGTGGCACGATCTCGGTTTACTGCAACCTCTGCTTCCTGGGTTTAAGCAATTCTTCTGCCTCAGCCTCCAGAGTAGCTTGGATTACAGGTGTCCGCCACCATGCTTGGTTAATTTTTTTGTATTTTTAGTAGAGACAGGGTTTCACCACGTTGGCCAGGCTGGTCTTGAACTCCTAACCTCAAGTGATCTCCCCTCCCCGGTCTCCCAAAGTGCTAGGATTACAGGCGTGAGCCACCGTGCCTGGCTCAAAATATCTTACTGTGCTGTACTCACCCTTTTTCTTTATGTGATGAAGAAGGGATGGAGCAGGATGGCAAGAGAGTTCATCACGCTACTCAGAATGGCACACAATTTAAACTGAGATTTGTTTTGAATCTTGTATACTGTATTTTACTGTGCTTTTTCTATATTTAGATACACAAATACCATTGTGCTATAACTGCCAGCAGTATTCAGTGCAGTATCACGCTGTCCAGGTTTGCAGCCTAGGAGCGATAGTCTATGCAGCACCCCCCAGGGGTGTGGTGGGCTCTGTCGTCTAGGTGTGCGCAAATACACTCTATGATGTTCACAGAGCGTTGAAATCGCCTAACGTGCACATCTCAGAACATTTCCCCGTGGTGAAACCTCACGTGGCTATATTGGTGCATCTCACAGTGAATCAGTGCGTGTTAGACACTGGAACAGCACACACCACAGAGCGCTTCAGAGTGTTAACGGTATCACCAAGTTTTCTCACGGAACTAGGTATAAAGTTTTTCCTTCCCATTTAAGATGCTCCTGAACTTGACTCCAAATTGCCTTGCTGCCTTTTCGTCTATTTCCTAGAAGTTTAACACCTGATGGTTCCCGTCCCCTGCCTCCCACCCCAACGCAAATACTTCCAAGTGTATAGTCCTTCGTCCAGGTCTCTGCTTTTGCTGCTGCTGCTGGTATTGTTGCATTCAGAAAGTCCAGCTCCGCCTCGCTACCGACCCCTGGCGGTTAGCATGGTGACGGACGAGCGGCAAGCTTGTAACAAACGGTGAGTGTTCTCGCTATTGAGGTCATCAATCGTATTACAATAGTCCCTTCTTATCCGAGGGGGATACGTTTCAAGACCCCCAGTGGATGCCTGGGGTAGTGCCGAACCCTATGTCTGCTATGCTTTTTCCTATACATACCTATGGTAAAGTTAAATTTATAAATTAGGCACAATAATAACGGTAACATAATAAAAGAGAACAGTTATAACAATATAGTATAATAAAAATTACATACATGTGGTCTCTTTCTCTCTCTCAAAATATCTTTTTTTTTTTTTTTTGAGACGGAGTCTCGCTCTGTCGCCCAAGCCGGAGGGCAGTGGCACAATCTCGGCTCACTCTTACCTCTGCCTCCTGAGTTTAAGCAATTCTCCTGCCTCAGCCTCCCGAGTAGCTTGGATTACAGGCACCCGCCACCACACCCCTAATTTTTTTTTTAATTTTTAGTAGAGACGGGCTTTCACCATGTTGGCCAGGCTGATCTTGAACTCTTGACCTCGTGATCTGTGTTGGATTTGGGAGGGGTAAAGATAAGAATAAATGACCTTTAAGATTCTTTCCAACTTTGAAATTTCAAATGGGAGGTTTTGCAAGAAAATGAACAAGATTGTCTGCTGCATGAGACTGCTCCGAAAGAAATCACAGACCAAGCTGGGGGCCAGATTTCAATCTATCAAGAATTTAGTTTTCTAGAAGCCCAAGCAGTGACCATAGCATATCTCTGTTTCAACCACAAACAAGGGCTGATTCTTGTTATCCAAGTTTACCCTAGTTTATGTCCAAAATTCTTTCAGAAGATTGTGATTTCACTTTGAGCAGAGTTGAAGCTTTTAAGTCCTCAGGATTCTGAGAACAGCACAAACCCAGATTCCAGCCCTCATCTAACAAGGGTATTCTCATGCTATTGTAGTAGGAACCTCCTCTGGGTGCAATGAAAAAACATGGTGCATTCCGAATGAATGAGGTTGCCATGGCCTTTGATGCTATTTCTGAAAGTTTTATTATTGATTAAGGGATGACGACCACAGAGGGATGAGAAAGAATCCTATCATATTTATTCTCGAAGGAAATTTCAGTTGTAGATAAGTAGATTCCAGAACGCCCCCAGATAACAAACTGGCAAAAAGATTTTAAAGAGAAAAAGATTGTCTTTCTATTCATTTCTATCAACTAACTGTTGAGAATTGATCTCAAAAAAGGAAAAGAAACTACATATTGGCAAACAAGTTGCTAGCTGGGTTTGTTTCCTCTGGCTGAATTGAACTGATTGCCCAGCTGTCAAGTGTCACCAGGACACCCTTCATTAGGGAAGGTGAGGAAGGAAATCCCATGTGGTAACTAAACCCCATGCCACTTGGAAAGTCAGAAAGAGATGGGCTTCAGGGATGCCAAGCTGCTGGTACAGCATTTTTTTGTTTTCTTTGGACCCTTTCTACTCTTCAGTAACAATATGGTGACCTTTAGACTGTAAACTCATCATCTTTTCAGACTGGCCCAGTGGCAGGGTTCTAGTTGGAAGGTGACTTCTACCAACGTCCTTTGCAACCCATCATGCATATACATATACATATACATATATATACATATGTATATGCATACATATGTGTATATATACACACACTCAGGTAAGATCAAGGCTCAGAAAATGCCGTTTGATAGAAGAGAACTTCAACAAGCCAAAGAGGATCAGAGTCCAATCATGGTACATGTGAACACAAGGACCTCATTCTCCAGTGCCTAGGAAATTCCTGGCATGTAGAGCGTGCTCAAAAACATTTTTTGAAGGGCAAAGAGGGAGAAAGAAGAGGACTGCCATGAAACTCTTACTGGATAAACTTTAAAAAAAAAACAAAAAGAACAAAATTGGCAGATCTTCTTACACCTAAGTGGAGATGTATTGACCACCTCTAATATGTTTAATATGGCACCCAAGATGTATTGATTACCTATATTTAATATGGTACCCAAAATATAAGCAATAACAGAATGATATTCCAATCACTTTTTAGTCATAAAGCAGGTTTGTTTTTATGAACTAACTCTTGGGAATTGATCTCAAAAGAGGACAAGAAACTACATATTGGCAAAACAGTCAATCATATGCCTTTCATTATGAGCATGTTCTCTGCTGTTCTGCACCAGCCACTTCCCCTATCTCTATATCAATTTGTGGTTTGAGAATGCTACCCAAAGTCGTATCAGATAACACACTCTCAATTTTCTTTGCCGTCTAGTATACATTTTAAATGACACAGTAGCACTGAGACTTTTCTAAATGCTGAAAGCACTGAAAGAAACAATTGTGCATTGTGTTAATGATGGGGAGGATGGAGAAGATAACAATTGTGGGGACAAAGAAGGCAAAATAGAATGTTTCTTCTTTTGTGTTGGGGAAAGGTTTTAGCCACAAACATGATACTGCCTTGCTTATTGTTCATGGCATTGGTGATCCTTCTTCATTCATGGAAAAGCACCCAGTGTTGACCCTTGGTGGGTCTTCAGTAAACACAGCATTTATTAAGTTTAATAAAATCCTCCACATCTGGCTTGAGCACCTATCTCAAAAATGCTTTCCTTGCCCTTGAAGCTGAAGCCCACTGCCCTTCTCGTCTTCCTTTCTTTGTTTGGACACCTTCATTTTGGCTTTAGCTATATAAGGCACTTGGGAAAATGACTGCCCTAATCATAATCTTTAAGATCTCCACAGAAGGTGTCTATAACTGGAATTTCCTCATTACTTTAATGTCCTTCTAGTCATAGCTTCATGGGCCTATTATGTGTAAATTAGAAACACATTATTCCACCAGCAAAGCTTTTCTTTCAAATGCATAGAATTTTATAACCTGACACAATGTATTAAATTCTGGATTGTTTGTAGTGAAACTGACTTTTTTCTGTAAGAAGATGTCAAAGGATCTTAATTTCAGCTAATTCTGGCAACCAAAGCAAGTCTCCTCTACTTAATAGCTGGCAACGGCCTCTGCAGCAAAATGCTTCCAGGAACAATTGGAAATTACAAAGATAATAGTGTGTTTCTTTAGATTAGTATCACCTCTGAAATGTGAAGCTTTTGCCAATTCAAAGCTGTTTTGCTGCCATTTTAAAACTGAATTTCCTGAAAAGTGGTTAAATATTAAGAAAGGTTGACGTAGGTAGACAAGAAGACAGAAAACAGGAAAGTCAATGGGCAGACTGAGAATAACCTGTACAGAGTTCCAGAATTTCAAATGGGCTACTTCCAAATAAGGGAAAACTTGGCAGGCATGGGTTTGGAATCTTCTTTACTTTGTCCTTTTTAGCAGAGTCTGACACTCTCATTACTATTGCTTTTTGGCTACATGGCCATCAACTGGAATATTTCCAAGGATGATATATTTTGGGTGGGAAAATCATTATTCCCTTCACAACCAGCTTATAAAGTGTGATATAAACTCAGCCCTGGAGTGAAGAGTTTGCCACTAGGCATCCACTCTCTATCTTTGGATATTAACTCAAATATCTAACACCAAGGAGACATTATTGGATGATTCAAGGAAAGCTTTATGCTTGATGAAAAGTAACTAACAAAAATAGCTAATATTGATTAAACACTAGGCATAATAGTAAGTGCTTAATATGCACAATCTTATTTAATCCTTAAAAAATGCCTAGGGAGTAGATTTATTATTATCCCTGTTTTACAGAAAATGATCCTATGACCAAAGAGGTAAGTTAGCATTTGAACTCAGGTCTTCCTGAGTTTACACCTTAAAACTTTGTTTTAATAAGATCATAAGTTTCTCCTCTCTCTTTTCTCTCTCTCAGTCTTTCACATAAGATCCACCTCCCTCTTTCCTAAGAACCCAGGAATGTCAGACGCTCTATAAGCATGAGCTGACCTGAATCATAAAGGAGATTCTGAGCTAGATATTAGAACTTCTTGTTGGTAACCCTAGATATCTTTGTATTTACTTAGCCACAGTACTTTTGTTCCCCATTAAGCAGGGATGCTGTGTGGCTGAAGATATTCCTAAAAGACACGAGCCTTCATATTCAAGACAAACATGTTACAGACAGATTTCCAAGGTACTCCAACTGACTAATCAATTCAATCAATTTGGGATTGAGCAGAACAATCATGAGTTGTCTTGGCATTGTGCCGATGAAGTTTTAGCCAGAGTCAGTCGACTTCTGTGAATCTTTCATTCCAGCTGCTTGGCCCTAGTATGCAAACCAGTTGGTAGATGTTTTTTACTTTTCTCCCATTAAAAAAAAAAATACATTATTTTCCTTGTATTTTTTGGCAAATTCTACCTGAACAAGTCTAAGCTTGATATTAAACTATTTCACCAATTACTCTCATGGTAATGTCAAACACGGTGTGCCTTAATTTAAGTATTAACAATAAAAATAATTACATTTGCTCTAAAATAATAACAGCATATACCTGTCATGCTTCATAGGCTATAATTTTTTATTTGTGTTTCTTTGCATGTGGTTTCCAATAAATTCATTTTCAATAATAAAATTCTCAAAATGATATTCTCGGTTATGCTGTGTTGTCACTTGGGAAACTTGGACAATCTCCTTTAGGACAGATGTGGCTGAATGCCTCATACTTGAACAAGGGCTATCTTTTAATTGAGTGACCACTGGGTTGCAATTAATAGAAACTAGATAAGAAACAAAATGTACTTTACCAAGAAAGTGTTTTAAAAATAGAAACCAGAGCAAAAAGTATTTGCCAAAGAACCAGAAAGTTCAATGAACCAGAAAGTTCTTACACAAAGCATTCTAACTCATCCAATTCCAGGCTTCTATTTATTCATTGATTCATTCATTCATTCTATTAAGATGTACTGAGCATCATGATCAACCAATTATTAGGGACACAGAGATGAGGTGTGCATTAATCTGTTCTCACATTGCTATAAAGAAATGCCTGAGACTAGGTAATTTGTAAAGAAAAGAGGTTTACTTGGTTCATGGTTCCACAGTCTGTACAGGAGGCATGGCTTGGAAAGCGTCAGGAAACTTACAATCATGGTGGAAGGCGAAGGGGAAGTAGGCACATCTTACATGGCCAGGGCAGGAGGAAGAAGTGAACTAGATCTTTTAAAAAACCGGAAGAGAACCAGATGTTTTAAAGAACTAGATCTCATGGGAACTCACTATCACAAGAACAGCAAGGGGGAAATCTGCCCTCTTGATCTAATCACCTTCCATCAGGCCCCTCCTCCAACACAGAGGCTTACAATTTGACGTGAGATTTTGGCAGGGGCACAGACCCAAAGCATGTCAGGGTGCTGGTATCTTTGCCTTCGAGGAGCCTCATCTTCCCTTCCTTGGTATTCCTTCCTTCAGAGTGTCTCTGTTCATGTGCTATTGCTTAAAAATAATGCAAAAGACAGGAGTGAGTTAAGGAGAAGTTATAACATGGTCATTCACTCTTACTTTTTTTTTATTTTTGAGAGAAGGTATCACTCTGTCACCCAGGCTGGAGTGCAGTGGCACAATCTCAGCTCTCTGTAGCCTCCCTCTTTCAGGTTCAAGTGATTCTCCTGCCTCAGCCTCCCAAGTAGCTTGAACTACAGGCATGAGCCACCATGCCCAGCTAATTTTTGTATTTTTAGTAGAGACAGGGTTTCACCATGTTGGCCAGGCTGGCCTCGAACTCCTGGCCTCAGGTGATCTGACCACCCTGGCCTCCCAAATTGCTGGTATTACAGGTTTGAATCACCACACCTGGTCTTAAATTTCTTAAATATTAACTTTGAACACTGGAATTGTGGGCTTTGTTAAAATGAGTACTTAGGTAAATTTCTGTGGAATGCAGTACTCATTGGCTTTAAGGAAAATACAACTTAAAGATTAAAAAACTGAATTCAGTAGGTCAGTAAGACAGATATGATTATTTCCTTTGACTGGCATTTAAGGCTCTAGCACTTAATAAATCTCCTAATATCTCTGTTATCATCAGGCCTTTGTCCTGCTCAGCTGCAGGAACAGAGGTTCTCCAACCTGGTGCGCACCCTCGCTATCACCTGGAGGACTGGTGAAAGGCACCATGGCTGGGGCTCATCTCCTGAGTTCCTGATTTCTTAGGTCTTCGCTGGGACCTGAGAGTCTGCATTTCTAACAAGTTTCCAAGTGATGCTGCTGGTCTAGGGACCACACTTTGAGAACCATTGATCTAAAGAAATGTCACTCCAAGGGCCATGTGCAGATATGAACTAATTGTTACTGATCTGCAACAAGGTAAGCATGGAAACTGAAAGTATACATTTGGAATGTTTTATAATTTGACACTTTTATGGCTTGTTAGTGCATGATCAGTGGACACACATCATTAAATAGGGGATAGATGAGTTCAGAGCTGTCACATCTGGATCATGAGGCATATGTGGGGCAAGGTGCTGCTGGAGCCCACATTTCATTCTATGGCAGATTGAAAACAGAAAACACTGGTCATTCACCATGCATAGTGTGAGAAGCACTGCTTCCTAAACCATCGTGCTATATTGCCTCATTATTTAAAAAAACAAACAAATAAATGGCAAACACACAAATGAGTCAGGTTCTTTTTTTCTCATATTGTGTGGGACAGGTAGGAAGAGGAATGGGCCAGATCTTGGCCTGGCACCCACTTCCTCAGGAGGCCCAGGGGAAATGGACAGGGTTGAAAAGACTGGCCCCAAATGTAATACTACACATCATTCTGGGGGCAGGTCTGAACAGAGAAATTGACCAGTCAGAATTAGGATGCCCATTCCTGCTTGAGGACTGAACTGAGTAACCAAGAAGGTTGGATGCTTCCCAGTGAGGTCAACATATATCCCTTAATTACAGGCAGTCAAGGTGGCTTGAAATCCAATACAGAAGATTCTCAATTGCCACAAGTTATCTAAACCTGAGGTCTGGGAAACTGACTTACAGCCTGGTCTTGAGCATGACTGCGCCTGCAGATGGAGACCAAAAGCAGCCCTGGCCATAGCACACCTGGTAAGGCAAGGCTCAGGAAAAGGGAGGGTTAGAAATTATCTCTTGATCTCAGCTACTTGGGCTGGCATTTTCTTTTATATCTTTAAACAGTTTTATTAAAATTCCCAATGATCCGATTCCTAATTATGAGGATTCAACTGTTCTCCACCATCAATTGTAGGGTCCTCTTGAGCTGACTAGAAGGATAGCCATGTGAATGAGGCCTTCTCTGATTTTAAAGCTCGATGAATGTGCTTCAAATTGACTTTCCTAACTGTCTTTCCTAATGGATCTCCTGATAGCTCTACAGTTTTACTAGCAGCGATTTATTTTTTAATATTTTGCACTTCAAGCTCTGATAAATTCAGTGTTCTTTCTAAGCACTTGTACAAATTAGATTGCAGTCGGAGGAGTTCAGCATTTTTACATGTTCAATACATCAAGACCTGATAAGCAGCTGTCGCAGCTGTCTGCTTACTTCTCTGGTCCTCACTGAAATCTGCCCTGCTCCACAGCCTGCCTTGGCTGGAGTCATCCCAATAAGAGGTTTTCATTACTTTATATCTAGAAATAGCCTTCAGCTTATTCTAATGATCTCCAGTCACCAATTTGAAGAGTGCCCTTAAATGTCCAGCAGTTACTTCTGGAACTTCATTCTTGCAGCCAGAGAACAAACTGCCCCCAAAATGCTGCAGACTGGCTGACACACAGCAGTGCCACTGCCTGCTGATAAAGGTGTGAGTTTTAAGACCATCAGCAAGGAAATTGGAAAGCAGTGGGACATGAGGCTTCCCCTTGGGGTCAAACTTGGGTTTGAATCTTGCTGTGTCATTTAGAATGCTTTTGATTGCAAGTAACAGCAAAACAAGTGAAACAGGTTTAACACCAAAACTTAGTGGCTGATATTGGAGCAGAGGAGGAGCACGCTTCCAGGTTGGTTGTTCCAATAGCCAGTGGCTGCTTTACTGTCCACTCAGCTGTTTCAACTCCATCCTCAGACTGATTTCCCAATTCCCCTCAGGGCTCCAGCAACAAGTAAGGCTAACTGCTTACTCATTAAGGGCCAGCCGGATAAAGAGACGGACAACTGCTCTCCACCAGTTGTCACACTGCCAGTCGGATTGACCAGGGGAATGTCCTGCACTGATTAGCGGAGGTCTGGTTTATCTGAGCTATCCAATGAAACCAAAAGAAATAGGATTACCATGATTGTTTTAAATCAATTACAGTCACTCGATGGAGTTGAGGATGGAGCTAATCACACCAAACCAGAAGTGCACCTGGGGAAGAAGAAATGGATACTGGGGAAACAAATATAACATTCATGATACGGGCTCTGCTGTTTGTATTCTCTTAGCCAATCTTTTAACATCTCTAAACCTCAGTTTTCTCATTAGTAAAACAAGATCACCTCAGTATCGACCTTCCTGGCTGTCGTAGAGATTAGGAAAAACACAGGATCATAAAGAGTTTTGCACTGGGCCTGGCACACTGTAAGGGCCCAATAAAAATTATGAGGGAGGAGATAAGTGAAGGGAGGTGCCCATTGCATTTAAACACGACACTCTTTACAAGGCTTGTTTCAAGTGTGTCTTTTCCTTTAGCTTATGCACGTTCAGTGGCTATAAATGAACAACAAAGACTTTGTTCAAAAACACCATTTATAAAATGACTTATCAGGACATCATTTAAGTGAAGAAACTCAATCTAGGCTTTTCTAACACATGCAAAGAATATCTCTGAGTAGTGAGTTTAATACTACTACCACTAATAATGTTAAAACCCAAAAGATGAAATAAAGAAAATGAAGATAGAAGAGAGAAGTAGTTACGATTTATTGAGCATTCAGAGGTGTTATACTAAGCACTTTACAGGCATTGCGAGCCCTTGACATTGATTTTATTATGTCTCCGCCTTCAATTGTAGGGTCCTCTTGAGCTGGCTAGAAGGATAACCATGCATATAAGAAACACATTTACAGAAGTTGAAGAGTTTACCCAAAGTCAATAGCCATTAAATGACAAAACCTGGATTTGAACCCAAATTAATACGACTCCAAAGTCTATTTCATGTTCTCTATACCAAAACCACTTGAGCTCTCAGCAGATGGTCCTAGAGCCCCTGCCCCAGGTCAGACACTACTTGGTGTTCAGAGAAAGGAAGATGAATGGGACACAGAAGTACTTTCAAGATCTCCACAGTGTCTACATCCTGGGACCACCTGGCTTGTTTTTAGGAGTTTCCCAGGGCAAGAGTTGTGAGGGGCAAGGTTTTGTGCTCTTTTCTCAGTCAAATGAGAAGCGTTGGATCACTGAGGGTAATGAAGGCTGGCGGGGGGCTGCTCTCCCCCACTTCCCTCCACCATCTGCTTTTCCCAACGAGACAGTTTAATCTTGTAATATCTCAGGGTGAAAGCATTGGGACCTCAGAGGTCACCTTAACTCTCCATAATCCTGCTCCAAAGAAATAATTGTTTCAAAGGCAAATAGAGTGACCAGTCAGAATCCTCTATTTCAGAATCTGGACTAGACAACATGAATGGGTCTCAATGATTATATTGTCAATTCTATTCAATTCATGCAGCTGTGCCAGCGTGGCTTGTGTGCTGCAGATAGGGCTAGGTACCAGGGATGCATTAATATGTCAGCATCACAGTGCCCCCAACCTGGGTACACAGGCTGGCAGAACAGACAAGCAGATAGAGATTATGGCACATCTTCTAATAGATCCCTGACTGGTATGCCTCAACATAGCTGAATAAGTTGTTAAGATTTGTGTTACATTTTGGAAAATAAGTCCAGTCTTATTTTCTGGTAAATGCCATCCTGCCTGCCCATGATCCATCCATCCACCTGCCCCCGGATCCATCTTCTACCCTTCCTGCCCTGACCCTTTCTCCAAGATCACTCTCCTCCAACTATGCACCCACTTGCCCATGACCCAAAAACTGAATCTTCTAAATCCCTCCCCAGAACCACAGTAGCCCTCTGTTTTGATGGGTCCACATCTGCGCCAGAACAGTAGTTAAATACTAAAGTGTCACCCCTGAATAAAGACACATACCACAGGCTTCCTGGGAGTCCAGGAAGGGGGAGAAAAAGTTGGGACCAACCAAAGGGGAAACTGCCTCCGAGAACACATACTGGTGGAACAGTTTTGCTTCCTTGGATCTCTGACCACACTTCAATTATGGTCCCAGCACTTCTCAAAACTCCTCTCCCTTTTCTCCCATCCTGCTCTGAGGCTCAAGGCAGCTGCTTACTGCTGAAGTCAATCAAAAGGTGACAAGATGTGTCTCAAGCATGGGGCTCCCAGAAGTTGGGGCCTGCCTCCAGGGAATAAGCTTCTGTGTGCACTTTGGTTTTGGTTTTTGTAGAAAATAAAGGACAAGCAAGAGGCTGGGTTCCTTTTAACTGATGATGGAAACTCTAACCCTTAGGATGCTTTTGTCTGCAAGTTAAAAAACAGAAAGATTCAAATGACTTAACAGAAGGGAAAATTCAAAAGAAGAGTAGTGCGGATCCCAGGCTTGATTCAACCTGTGTCCCGGTGACCTCAACAGGGTTCCATGTTTCTCCCATGTCTGCACTTTGCCCCTCTCAGCTTAACTTCAGCCTCAGTCAGTGCCCCTTATTGTTGCAAGATGGTGGGCAGTATACAAAATCTAAAGAGCTGTATTTTTCTGGTGTTTCTGTCCTTAGAAAGAGGAAACCTTTCCCAGATGTTCCCAGTTGGTGTGCTGGTCTATCTCATAGTCAGAAAGGGGTCACATGTTTACCCCTAATTAATGGCACATGAAGGGATTGCAGCGACCATTGCTGGCTTTTAAAATCAAGATTCGCCCTTAGTGTTGGAATAGGAATCTCTCTCCAAGTGTCATGGGGATCTGCTAGCAAATGAATGTCATGGGCAATCAGTAATTGATGCTACCAGAACCTACTGGAAAGAGAAAGGCCGAATTAAAGCAGATGATGTTGGTGAACAAGGTGGAGTGCATGAGAGTGTGTCACTAGTGACTAGAGGTTAAAGGCAAAGGGCTTTGGGGTAAGGAAACCTAATTTAGAGTAATAGTATTACCTGGCCATTGTTGCAGTTATTTATTGCTGTACAACAAGCACCCAAACTTTGGTAGCTTAAAACAACTATCTATTATTGCTCACTGTTCAGCAATCAGTTTGGTGATTCTTCCAATCTGGGCCAGGCTCATCTGAGTTCATCTGGATTCTCTCCTATGTCTTCAGAAGGCTGCCTGGTCTAGGACAATCTCTGCTAGAATGGCTTATTGGCTCCACGTGGCCTCTCATCCCCCAACAGGCTAGTCCAGGCTTGTACATCTGGCAGCCCAGCAGTTTCCAAGAGAAAAAGCAGAAGAGTAGGAAGTCTCTTGAGACCTAGGCTCAGAACTAGGACGCTGTCAGCAAAGCCTGGTTCTATTGTCCAAACAGAAGCCATAAGAACAGTCAAAAGCTGTGAAGTCACATTGTAGAGTGTGGATGCCAGGAATAATGAAGAATTATAACCACTTTGCAATCAATCTACCACGGTGATATTTGAAAGACGTTTCTCTTCTTTGCACCACAGTTTAATCACTTTTCATATGGAACTAATAAAGGTATCCACCTCAAAGTCTTGAGAATTAAATAAGAAAACACATATAAAGTACCTAACATAGTGTTGGGCACATAGTAAGCATTAAAAAAGTATTAAAGTATTAGCTCTCATTATGTTTGCGTATTGATGATCACAACACTAGTTTATTTTAATGCTTATGATGATATTGAGTTTCTGTCTGCTGGGTTTTAATTCCCTTTAGGATATACATCTAGTGAAACTGTGTCCAAAAAAGTCTAGCCTTTGTGGAAACACTCGTTGGCAGAGCAGAAGGCTACTGATCAGAGTACGGCAATTGTTAAGAGTTCCCCATCTGCCTCCCCATGCTGTTTGGTGAGTATCATTCTCCTTAGATTTTTACTGTGCTGGCTGCTGGGAGCTCCCTGAGCTCCTTGTCTGTTCCCCAACTGGATCTCTCTAAGGAAGCGTAGTTTCACACTGTGATTTCAGCAGAAACCAAGAATTTTGGCCAGTATTGCCCCCTGAAGGAGAGGAGCAGGCTTCACTCCCGCGACAGCGGACTTTCTGTCCCTTTCTGCTGTTGCTTCTGTGCCCAGTGCTGAAATCCCTGGAAATGATCATGAAATTCAGGGTGGCCAGGGTGGGCAGTGAGGTAGAGGAGAAGTCTCCCGGCCTCCTCTCATGCCTACTCCTCGTCAAGTCTCCAAGAATTAAAACCAGCTGGCAATTTCTTGGAAAAAAAGAATCCATCTCTCACATCTTGAGAAAAGAAAAACGGTGTTTTTTTTTTTAATGGCTATTTTGTTCCTGATGATCCGGCATTTGTACCCCATGCAGACTCTGAACAGGCGCAGGAGCTCGTTCCATGAAGCAGCCTGCTAATTTCATTTGCCACCACAGTTTTCCCATCTGCTAAGGGATGCACCCAGACAATTTTCCATGTATAATTCACAGTCCTTTGTAATTTAGGCTCAAACAGAATCAACAGCTTGATCAAGATGCCATGGCAAGGATTTCAAGGGCAGCACTTCCATTGTCTCCCATCTTTTGTAAGTGCATCCTCTTTCTGGCCCGTTCTCTGCGTCTCTGTTTATCTCTCCTCCTACCTTGTCTCATAGTCCCTCAGAATTTTTATTTGTCCTTCCCTTTCATTAAACACAGTATTTCTGCTTTGCAAACGTGCAGGTCTAACAAGATTCCTCCTATCGATTATGCAGCAATGACCATTGTTGGTCCCCGACTTGCTAATTACAGCCCCCACTCCCACTTCATCTGGCCAGGGCTAAGACAGATGCTCAATTTGCATTCTTTATGTCTTTTTCTCTTTCTGGTGATGGCTTTTGCATAACATACGTAAAATTTTGCTGATATCAAGAATTCATTTGGCTTGAAATGTTCAAAAGATAATGAAGAATTGGAAGGTGGGGGGGACCTGGTTTATGTAAACTCAAAAACCATCAGACAGCTTTGCTCTCATCTGTTTCTTAGAAAAAAGTGGGCATTCGCTCCTAGCGTTGGAAGATGGCTTTTCATGAGGGTTCTCAGGATTACCCTGGACAGTCAGGTAAGCTCTTTTGCTTAAAGAGCTTTGGTTCCATTTGGGCTGTCAGTACCCTTCTTTTGAAAGGGCAGGGCAAGGGACCAAGGCTCATTTTAAAGTTCAGACACAAGCCCATTGCCACATTGCAACTACAGCTGAAGAACATCACAGCAAGGATATCTCAGACCATGTGTAATTTGATCTCCACGTTTTGTCGAGGAAGAGACTGAGGCTCAGAAACAGGCAATGAGGGTTCACCAAGGTCACAGAACTGCCACCAGCTAGTTCTGTGGTCTATCATTTTATTTGGCCCTTAAATTCTCTCCAATAAAACAGCAACATTAAAGGGATCAGTCACTACTCTAAGCACTTCACATATATTATCTCATTTAATCCTCCTAAAATACCCATTCACTGGGACTTTTTGCTATCACCTTCATTTCATAGATGAGAAGACTGGGACACAGAGAAGGAAAATAACTTGCCTAAAGTCACACTGCACTAAGTAGCAGAGTTGGGATTCAACCCCAGGTAGCCTGGTATAACACTCCCTGATTTAACCACTCTGTTCTCCAACCTCACTGAGCTGCCCCATTCCCCATAGAATAATGCCCAAATTTCTTATTTTGCAACATAAAACCTCTACTCCCAGAAAAGCAGCCTGGCATTGGGAAAGGCAGTCTAGTGTGGGCAGTCTTGTAACTCCTGCTTGCCCATATAAGAATGGGCCTTGGGCCTAGAGCTCTTCCTTACCAAGAGGTAGGGGCCCTCACAGCCTGTGCTGGGCCCGTCACCTTGCGCAGGAATCTTCCTCTATTTCAAACTTAATGAATGCACCCAGACTGCTCAGGCTCAAGCATCGATGGCCCTCAGGTATGCCCCCTCATCTGCCTCTCCACCCCTTTTCTGCAATTCAGACCCCCCATAGGGAAGAGGGAGTGGTCCTTCTATTCTCCACAAAGTGGGGTGCATGTAGCCACATCACCTGCTTTTGCTGCAGGGTGGATAGGTGGACCTAGGGGCAATGCACTGCCAGCTGGATCTCATGCACACTCTCTCTACCCTCTTGCTGTAGGAGAATCGAATACAGAACTGAGGATGTGTGCTTGGCTAGCAGTCTCTAATCATGCACTGGTCTCTTCCTCAGGTGGCACTCATTTGCCTTTTCACCTTGGCTGTACCCATTGTATTCTATTCTGCCGCACAGCCTGACACCCAGGGAACTGTTTACTGAAGCTGTTATTCTGGGGATGACTTTTTGGCTATTCACATGCATTCACTCTTCTTTGGGTACAGCACAGATTTTGTCCTGGAGAGATACCCTTGGCTCCAGGAGAAGCCATGTGACTCAGGACTGGCCCATTAGAGCATCCCATTCCATGTATGAGCTGGGCATGTGCTCCCCTCAGAGCCATGAGCTGGAAAGAGACTTGCTTTTACTGTCAAGAGAGAAGTAAAATTCTGTCTTCTTCACCAGAGCTCCCAGAGCTAAGGACATGAGGTGGGAGTTATCCACAGTCATCCCAAGAATGAGGACACTATGGGCCAGATTAGAGCTGAGATGGAGAGGTGGAGAGACACAGGGTCTCTTTAAAACTCTCTTAGCTGTTAGCTCAAGCTGAGCCCAAAGCCAACTACTCTAGAGATTACTAAATTCCATGAGCCAGACGTTTCCTTTTTGCTTAAGCCAGTTTGATTTAGGTTCTGTACTTGAAATGAAAACTCTCAAATGATTACTAAGCTTCACCAAGTTCTTAGTCTCTCCACCTGGCCCTGCTGCCTCAAGCTCTCTCCTCTTTGAATTTCCTCTTTTCTCAAGCTGAAATGCCAATAAGAAGATGCAAGTAAAGCATCTTGTTGTATTTTGCCTGTCTCCCTTCTCTACAGTGAAAGAGAACAAACAAATAAACAAACAAACCTAATCTGCCTTATTCTCAGTGCTGTATCCCCAGTGCCTTGAATAGGTCCTGGGATAGCAATAGGCACCCAACAAGTATTGTCGAATAAATGAATGAAGCTTTCCCTGATCATCTTCCCTCTCCTCTCTTTATGCTAAGTTGCTCATCCCCTATCAGACAGTGTTACATTATTCATCTTACATACTCGTTTTCCCAAATTATGAATTCTTTAAGGGAGCTGATACATCTTCATATTCCCCATGGCTAGCAGGGTTTCTGGCATATTGATTTTATTTCATTAGCTCATAAAATTACTCCAGCAAGGGCTCTCATGCTCTGATACAACCCACGATGAGCCCAATCCTGACACGGCCTCTGTAGAAGTGGCCCATACTCCAAATTGTCCCTCTCTATACCCTCTACCTCTTCACTCCTCTGGTACCTGTCCTCACCTTCTACTAGGAGGAAAGGCATGGACAGCTATGATACTTTAATTCAATACTTTTCTCAAGGTGCTTGCATTATTAAACAGGATGCATATTACTCCAAAGAGTGATTTCTTATCATGAAATGAGTATGAAATATTACCCTTATTACTTCAGAGGGTAATTTCCTATCATGAAATTTCAAGTAGTGAGGTCAAGTAGGGTGAATAATTGCAGACAGCACTGGAAAGCTAGTGTTGAGCACTTTAAATTAGAACCCTCAACTGGCTCTCCTGAATGTCTGTCCTCAACCTAAAGAGATTGCTGGAAAAGCCAGAGCAGCAGTCTAGGGATGCCCCAGAAAACAGTCTTTCCCATGAGGTCAAAAATAAGAAATCATTTCAATATCTGTAGGGAAGTGGAGCTAAGGAATAGTAATTATCTGCTGGTTGTGCCACAAACTTCTTCTGTTTCCTTTTGTTTCTCACTCCCCTTTTGACCCTTTCTTTCTTCCCACTATTTATTTTTTATCTTCCTCTTGTCACAAAACACTTTCTTCAAATACTTGAAGCATACATTTAATTTGGTACAGATAGCTACACATGGATACAATCTCTTGTGCAATTTGGAGAATGGATTTCCAAACTTTATAAGAAAGAACAAGCCCTTTTCCTTCTCTCTGAGAGAAGGAAATGAGATCAAGGACTCTCAGCTAAGAACATAACCAAGCCTTATTCATATAGTAATCTTCAGTTTTTTCTCTCAAAAACTAAGGGAACGTCCATCAAAGGCCCAAAGAGGAGGAAGAATATTTGGAGAGAGGGATATAGAGGAAAGAACCAAGCAACATGACATGGAATTCATGGAGATTAGGCATATCTATCCAACTACAGCACAGGAAATGTCTCTGCTCTTCTTAAAGAGTTTGGGTAGTCCTGTTGAGAGACTTATTGCTTATTTCAGGAGATGTGTCTGTGTTTCAGGGCAACAGACATGCCTGTAACTCCAACTGCAGAGGAGACTCAAGTAGACAAGCCCATGGCCACCCTAGGTATGTTTTATATGCCTCCCTCCACTCCCCAAACAGTATTGCCCTTCTATGAGATCTGAGATGGCAATGGCCACCACTTCTGACACTGCCGAAGGTCCCCTCTGCATATGTACTTCTCAGACTTGGGGAAATACACAAAGAGAAGTAGAGCCTAGGATCCTGTAATTACAGAAGTAATTACTGATTACTTCTGTAATTGGTCAGGAAGCCCAACCTGGTCATCACAGCTGCCTTCTCCCCACCCTTTCTATGTTGTCTCTACCCACTGCCAGTAACTCAGCCTGGTAGGCTCTCATCTGATGGGATGAACAAACGTTCAATCTGGGACAATCTGAGTGATTGATAGCCTTGGCCTTACTGTGTTGCCTCAGTTTTCCATTGCCAGAGATTATTAGTCAAGGGAGGATGGAGCTTGGATTGAAAGGCAGATACAAACTTAAATTTGAAAGGTTGAGAAAGGTATGCAAAGAAAGCATTATTGCCTAAAAGAATTTTACCAGGAAGTTGAACCTGAGTCTGATCATGCTTCTAGGTTTAACTAATAATTTACTGGGAAATACAGGGAAAAGGGAGCTTATATTTTTAATAAATTGAGAAGAAAAGTGTAGGAAAGATATTTAAAGGCTGAGAAAGGCTAGGAGACTTAAGAAACATGCCAACCAATTGCCATGTATGAACCTTGTTTGAATTCTGATTTTAACAAACAGCCTCTTCCGTCTCATTAAGAGGTAAATATTCAGTACTTTTACTTTTCAAGTTTAATAGTTTTATCAAAGTTTATAATATATTGTCATTTGTCAAATATCAGTGGTAGAATTTTTAAAATATAAAACATGAGCACAATGAATAAAAATATTAATTTCAAATTAGATACATATTTTTGTTGCAGAGAAGTAAAGCAAAGTGCTCAAGAAAAGTCTTTTAAGCATGAAAATACATTTCAGTAAGATAAAATCATAAGGGAGAAGTAGCATATAAAGAATGCATTTACAGAGATAAAGAAATGTAAAGTTTCAAGAGCTTGTTTCTATACTTTTTTAAAAATAATGAGATAGGCATCAAATTGTTATGATACTTAGATTCTGTGGATACATTTAAAAGAGTAATATAGGCCAGGCACGGTGGCTCATGCCTGTAATCCCAGCACTTTGGGAGGCCGAGGTGGGCAGAGGATCATTATGGCCAGGAGTTTGAGACCAGCCTGGCCAACATAGTGAAACCGTCTCTGCTAAAAATACAAGAGATTTAGCTGGGCATGGTTGTGCACGCCCGTAATCCCAGATACTCAGGAGGCTGAAGCAGGAGAATTGCTTGAACCCGGGAGGCAGAGGTTGCAGTAAGCCGAGATCACGCCCCTGCACTCCAGCCTGGGTGACAGAGCAAGACTCCATCTCAAAAAATAAAAAAGTAATGTAACAGTAGAAATGCACCAGAAATTGTGACCTTTGTAACTGTCAAACATGCCAGAAATTGCGTCCTTTGTAACTGTTAAAACTTGTGATTTAAAAATTTCAATGCTAACTTAAAAGTGTAACAGAGTCCCTAGTTGCAAAATTCTTTCAAGGGAATCTAAGAAAAAGAGATTAAGAATCCTTGCTGAATCCACTGATGCTCAACAATTTTTTTGGACTCGAGTTTGTTTTCTTGCATTAGTACCTATCTACTCTCCTCAGAATGCATTTTAGGAAGAAAAATTTATATACTCTAAAAGTCTTTAATTGCTGCATTGGTACCAAAAGGATTGTGCTTCTTAGCATCATTTATTCATCATTCATTTACTTGATAAATTTCAGTTGAGCAGATACTAGTCTCAAAAACCTGTGCCAGGTCCTAGGGAAATACCCACTGGAATTAGGTACAGATCCTCCTGTTAAAGAGCCTGGCAGTGGATGAATTCTTAAGCCCTGACCTTGTTTGATGCAGTCAGATAAGCTTAGTGAGACTCTTGCAGTCACCTCCTGAAAACTGAAATGGTCTTAAGAGAGTCTTGTACAACTATTTTGAAAATAAGTAAAAAATAAAAAATGACATTTCAAAAGGTATGTTCCAAAATTATAATTCTACTCTTAATTGAAATTGCTTCTTGGTTCTCTGGTGGCACCTCTGAAAAGATAAACTAGAAGCCAATTTATAAGGTTAATATCAGAGATTCTATCCTTATTACTGGTAGAAGAGAAAAAAAAAACTTAAGTAGAACAGGCTATGAAGTGATATCAATAATCCAGATCTGTCACTGCGTGCCCCTAGACTTTGCAGATGCCCCAAAGATCATGTGTACATGGAGTTCTGATCTGAATATGATTTATCTGCAGCAGTCTGACCAGCTCTGTTGAACAGAGTCAGCTATATTTTTGGGGGCTTAGACGATGACATTAATATTGCTCATATTTATCACTGTGAGGAGACATGGAGCTGCAAGCTGCAATTCAGAGGTCTGTGGGTACAGAGTCACAAGTGTATACTGTTTTCTGATGTATGAATGATGCATGTGTTAAACCCAGCAAGCTTTATTTAAGGAATTTTTTACTCTTTTATGTATTTCTATCTACCTGCCTTCCTTAGCCTACACACATTCACACACTCATTTGTCCATTCTTAGACAAAATAATCCCTTCATTGATTATTCAGAGAAAAGTCCCTGTGTAACTAGAACAGTGGGATGCAAAAATCACTATTTCTTACTGAACAGTACGCTAAGCCTGACTCCTCCAGGGCTATGTCAACAGGATGCAGTTCTGCAACTCTGTTTTTTGTTAGTTTTGTGTTTTGTTTTGTTCTCAGCAATCAGAAGAGCAATCGCTCACCTAGTCTGTCAGTGATTACTTAAAACATCGAGAAGGGATCCAGCCCGCTGTTCTCAGAAATGGGCTCTAGGCGTTATAAACCAGACATTTCTGCTTGGCAACATTATTCACTCACTCATTCAACAAATGCTTATCAACCTCCTGTGGTATGCGGAGCCCTGGGCCAAGCATTAGGGAGAATTGTCTGCATTTCACAGATTCTGAAACATTTATTTTTCAACATTTGAATGTCTCTGAATATGAGTTTACTTGGCAAGGTTTTTTTTTTCTTTCTTTCTTAATGGTACCTAAAACAATGCTGTCTTACAATCAATGGCCTCTCAGATTTGATGAAATACTACATTGTCCATGACATCTCTGCTTTCACCAGAAAAGGGATTATACAGAATAAGAGGAGGTAAAACTCAACTATCAGCAGGCTTTTCACTGATCATCAACTTTTAGACCAAGAGAAGTCTGAGCTTCTGTGGTTTGAAGATGATCTGTGTGTTTTGTTTCCTCATGCCCTCCCTGGCCTTACAAGCTGTCATAACTTCATATGGATCACGTATTATTATCCTATAGTTCTTAAACTCACAAATTACTTTTTTATTGATGTTGTGTGTGTGTGTGTGTGTGTGTGTGTGTGTGTGTGGTGCTTTCTAGAAAATAATTCATTAGGAAATTGATTTTTCATCGTTATTGAAGCCATAATTTGAGGAGACTGTTTCTTAGAATATGTCTACAACATGCCAGTGAAAACTAGTGAAAATATTTTTATTAAAGCAAAAGAAAGGGTTCTTTGTTTTCCCTTTATTCATCCAAACATTTACAAACTCCCTTTGATGCATCAGACACTGATAAGTACTGTTAGAAGACGGTGGCAAATTGGATACAGTTTTTGCCTTCAAAGGACTTACAGTTAAAGGAAGGGTAAAACCTGTAACAATCAATGCTCATATAAGGAAGAATGAGTCCTGGGACCAAGATCTAAGAATATCTGCATGAAATCTGCATCATTCCATGGCACTACATCTACTATTAAACATAACAACAAAAAACCTGTCCTTTCCTTTCCTTGGAAACACGGCTGTATCAGGTCTACCCACGTAGACCGAAGAATAATGTCTCAAAACAGCTCTTCCATGGTTGATATACAGAGACAACTCCCATCCCCTAACAGACAGAAAGGACCTCATATTTTGAAAACTTTACAATGCACCAAGTTTTCCATGCCTCATATACCTGCTGTCATTGGTTTGTACCCACTGATTGGCGTTACTACTGTGGTGGTTTCTACCCAGTACTCAGGTGCTCCCCTGTTCTCCTGACCACCCCCAACTCTTTTAATTGGCTTTCAGAAACTTGCACCTTTAATTCCCTCATAAAATGCTCCCTCTCCTTTATTTGAACTATAGGCTCTGTGAGGACAGGAACCAAGCCTGGATGACACAGAGTAGACAATGAGAATACATTTTACTTTGTCAAGGAAGGACAAGAAAGAAGAGAAAATGGCTTCTCGAATACGGGAGTTTAGGAAACTGAAAAAAGCTTCGGAACACCCACAGATCAGGAAATTTTACCATAGAAGGCTAAAAAGGTTCAACCCTGGGTTTCCTCTCCTGGAAGTATCTGAGAACAGTGAATCTTAATCTTTTTTGCCCCAGCATACATGACAGTTGATATTCACATGAATAACAACAGATGGTTGTGGGCAAAGTCAGTTTATCTGGATTTCTCAAATTATCGACTTTCAAGCCACCTTTCTGTCATACTTGCTATGCAAGTGATTAAAAGTGAAGCTAATAAAGAGATAATATTGAATCCATTCTAATCTATGGGGGGAAAGTAAACCCACTTGCAGATTTGGTATTTCATATTTAGTAACATGCTTCTTGAGATAAACCAGTCTGTGGATGCTCCAACACCGATTCAGCCCCTGGCCCGGCACACCCTCAGGACAGCTTAGCTTACTGGCCATCCCCTGCCCAAGACCCAGAAGTCAGAATCTACAGCAACAGGAGCTCTTCCTGCAGCTGGGACCCAGAAACGGTTCTACTTTCTTATTTCAATGCATAAAGGATCTGTAAACAAGCAGAACAAAAAGAAAAGCAGAAACATTATCAACATGAAAAGAAAACCATCCATTCTAAATATGTTCATTTATTTAAAAACACAAAGCTTTATTTCCAGTATATCCAGGTTTATGGTGCCTAATTTTTAGAACCTCCCATCTTGGGAAGCAAGCTTTAATAACATTGGTTGAGTAAAATGACCTGACTCATCATTCTTCTTCTAGTGATGCAGTCAATGTTTGCAGTTTATCTGAAACTCAAATTGAACTGGGTGTTTTGTATTTTATGTGGAATCTTATCCCTAGAGACCATTGCTTGAGATTCACCAAAAACTACTTCTGATCACAAGGGGACGCACATTATCATAGGTGAGAAGAGAAGACAGCCAGCAACAAAATAAAAGATGAAAGGAAAGCCAAGCACTTCCAAGAACTACAGTGGATACCATTTTCTGGGTCCTGTACTAGGTCCTCTGTGCCACCCAAGAAAGCTAACTCTGTTCAGTCCCCTTCTGTCCTGAACCTCTGAAAAAGTAGAGAATAAGACTATAGAGTTCAGTGGCTTGAAAGCCATAATATTCTAACAGAGGCTCAACTTATGTTCAGGACTTTTTCTTTTGCATCCCAATCAGAGTCAGGACTTTCATGCAAGTTCTCTTAAAGGAAGGTAAATACTTAACAGGTGGAAAAAGGATACTAGGTGCCTTGATAAGCTCAAAGAAACAGTTAAACTTGTATGTGGAATTTTTTTTTTTTGAGATGGAGTTTTGCTTTTATTGCCCAGGCTGGAGTGCAATGGCATGATCTCAGCTGACTGTAACCTCAGTCTTCCAGGATCAAGCGATTCTCCTCCCTCAGCCTTCCAAGTAGCTGAGATTACAGGCATGCACCACCACGCTGGGCTAATTTTGTATTTTTAGTAGAGATGGGGTTTCTCCATGTTGGTCAGGCTGGTCTGGAACTCCCTACCTCAGGTGATCTGCCTGCCTCAAACTCCCAAAGTGCTGGGATTACAGGTGTGAGCCACTGCGCCAGGCAAGTGTGTCTATCATTTAATCACTATATCTGGAATATATAAACATGGCACATATTATCTTTGCCACCACTCCCGCCCCCACCGCCCCTTGCTTTTTTGTAGCCTCCAAAATTTGATCCAAGTCTGGGAGTTAAAAAGTCCCATTTTGTGTAATCAGGTTCTGGTTGAACATGATTGCTGAATTATTTTAAATTGAAGACACATGTCTGGGGGTTGAGCTGTATGTATTATTTCAGTATGGTGTCCATTAGGGTTTATCCACAGGGGCTATCTTCAACTTTTGCCACATTCACTGCATTCTTTATACATCAGTATCTTCAAAATGGTGAATCATGTATAAGGGACAATTGGAGGGAATATGGTACTCATTAAATCGTGATTTTTTTGAAAATTATCCTGAATGCATTATTCAAACATGTTTCCAGTCTCCCCTGCTAAGGGTCCCACTGTTGATTGGAAAAGTTCTGCTGGGGGGAGAAAAAAGAGTATTTTAAAGTCAGTAACAATCCATAAATAAATAAAATCCTACAGTTGTGCAAGGCCCTTTTGCAAGCCTAAATCTTTGAAGACTTTACAACTGAATCAACATTTACTTTACCTCCTTGTCAGCCCCAAACACTTTAAATGTCTTAATTGCAGATCTAAATCATTGCGGCTGCCATTGCTTTTTCACTTTGAATGCAGATATCCCTGAACCGAGGCTTTGTCAGACTTCACCTTGTAAGGGCAGCCTGTCTATTTAATAAATTGTTGCATCATGTCAAGGGCTCCTGCCAGACTTGAAGGTCACCCTTCATGAGGAGCAGTCAGGGTGAGGGGAAATGTATGGCTGAATTTGTCTGGTGGCCCAACCACACCAGACATCCCTCTACTCCAAAGATGTCCTTCTTGCTAGGAGCTGGCGTGTCTGCTACATCGTTGTTCATTTACACAGTTTTATGGAGGTACTAGTTACATACCATAAAACTCACTATTTTGAAGTCTATAACTCAATGATTTTTTTCATAAATATTCAGAGTTGTGCAACCATCACTACAATCTAATTAGAGAGCAATTCCATCATCCCAAAAATAAACTTCGTGCCCATTTGCAGTCCCTCCCTGTTCCCACCTCTGGCCCATGGCAATCACTAATTTTTCTGTCTCTATAGATTTGCTTTTTCTGGACATTTTATATACATGGAATCATACAGTATGTGGTCTGACCTTTTGTACATTGCATAACTTTGAGATGTGTTCATGTAGCAATCCTTTTTTTCATTGCAAGTAATATTCCATCGTATAGATATACCATATTTTGTTCACCCAGGCATCCACTGATAGGCATTCATTTGGGTCACTTTAACTTTGCCGCTATTATGAAAAAACCTTCTGTGTACACATGGGTATTTTTTAATGAATTGGAGATCAGATTGCTATTGTCATTCAGTCAACTTTAAGTTGGGCTTACTCTTCTTTTTTTTTTTTTGAGACAGAGTCTTGCTCTGTTGCCCAGGCTGGAGTGCAGTGGCATGGTCTCACCTCACTGCAGCCTCCACCTCCTGGGTTCAAGCAATTCTCCTGCCTCAGGCTCCTAAGTAGCTGGGACTACAGGTGTACATCACCACATCCAGCTAATTTTTGTATTTTTAGTAGAGACAGTGTTTCATCGTGTTGGCCAGGATAGTCTCTATCTCCTGACCTTGTGATCCACTTGCCTCAGCCTCCCAAAGTGCTGGGATTACAGGCGTGAGCCACCGCACCTGTCCAGGGCTTACACTTTTTTCAAGAAGTTACCCATTTTCTTGTTAAAGCTGCCTACTGGAACATTTCAGAATAAAGTAGACTACTGAGTGCTTCAAAAAATAATATTTATCAGAGTGAGGCCCTCAGTGATTCCAGGGCATGAAGTATTTAAGCATAAGGGAGGGAACCACTGGAAGGAAGTTTCGAGACCAAGAGCAATTTGAAGAGCAGCAGGAGCCCCTGCTATGCCAGTCATGACCCAGAGTTTAAAGAACTCAGACCTACATGAGCCTACCACACAATTGTTCCTTCTGGCAGCCTCAGCACTGCCTGACTTCTGAAAGCCCTGCTGACTTAAATAACATGGGGGCTACTCAGGGAGAAGCAAAGTTGGAAGTGGCAGGAGAGGTGAACAGGTCATAACACGGGGAACAGAGTTGTCAGGCTTTGTTTATTTCCATGTCTTCTAAGACTTCAGCGACTGATAGAGAGGCCAGCTATTCTGCCATTGAGGAAGCAGTGTTGTACTTGATGCGGAAGCAGCCAGATCAAAAGGCACCCTTCTACATTGCCCCAAATCACCCATCAAGAGCCATGAAAAATCCGTGTCATGAGAAATCCTTTCCCCAGAAATCACTGTGGAAAGCAGGCATATAAAAGGCAAGCTGGCTTATGAAATGTGATGTTGATCAAAAGGAAAGCTTCACATCCTGGACCTGGCACAGTTCTAACTCTGACTGTGGCCTTGGGCAGGTCACTCACCCCTCTGGGCCTCAGCTTCCTCATTGTGAAATGAGGGAGATTGACATCTGGATTTCTGCCAGAGGTTTTTTTTCCCCCCCAACATCCAATATTGTTTCTCTGACGACTATGAAAACTTATACTTTTGAAACCCATATTTAAAAGTGAAACCAGTATCATCATTGTGTTGGCAATCAAGCTACTGATGTGAAGAGGCATGATCTAGAACGCCAACTGGTGAGTAATTAGCGCAAAGAACACAAGGTTCCTAAAATGTCACACAGCTTCCCAGTGGCACCCCTACTCTATTTTGTAGATAGGAAAATTGTGGTTGATTTTTCTACATATTGTCTTGCAGGTTATTTAGCTTCTTTGTGTTGGAGTTGGGAATTGACCTAACATTTTAGGGCTTCCAGATCTTTACTGTATCAATTAATCCAGATTGCCTAGAAGCAAAGAAAATAATCATTCAAGAGCCTATATAAAATAAGCCAGCATTAAAAAAGAAAAAGAAAAACACCTCTGACCCTCTAGCCAAAAACAAAAAGCCATATTTTTCTTGTTTTCGCTTTATGGCTTAGGTTCTTATTGGAATGATGAGCTCCGGCTGGAGAAAGGGGATGAAGGGTGGTCACAGTCTGGTAACAAATAATGAAGCTGATGGTCTCCCAAGAAGAAAGAATGCTCCTATTGAGAAGAACATCAGCATGTCTCTTCCTCCCTTTTCCTCGGTTGCTTATGTTCTCGCTCACTCTTGGAGAGATCTAACATCTCTTGGCCAGCCTCTCACACATAGAGCCAGCTTCTGAAGGCTTAACATGCTTTCATGAGGACTTTCAAGTACATATCTTGCTGGAAGCCAGCCATTTTGGTTCACTTCTCTATGGCAACATCCAGCCATGAAGAAGTTGGGGATGCCTGCTCCTTTGAACTCCAAACAGTGAATTCCAGAACCCTAGATTTTGACTGTCTTCCAAAGCCAGTGGCCAGCCTGGTAGTGAAAGAAATCTGGGGACAGATGGTATGAAATTGAAATCACATAATCACTATACTCTCCCAAATGCTGGCCTGTAATGTTGGCGAGTCTCCACAAAGCTCTGTGGCAATAATGCTGGTTTTGCTGGAGGCCTGCATCTTAAATATGGGCTCCTGAACATTAGGGTTGATGAAGAGTTGGCTCATTAAAGAGGAATTGCATTAAGGTCATGTGGTCCCTCCATGACTGTCAGAACCACATGTGCATTTGAAGAAGTCCTCATGCCACTGGACCAATGATAAGGTCTCTTTCCACTTACAGACCCATCTGTTGTTGGAAAACTGCTATTAGTGAGAAGCCATTCTGAGGTGGAAAGGGAGCCTGATCTTTGGGGGAAAACATTGGTACAGATGTTCTTTCCTCTGAATATCTGTAAATTTAGCTAAAAGTTACTTTAGGAGAAAAAACCATCAGTAGCAAGCACTCGGCATCATCGAATAATCCCGACATCCTCTTTTTATTTGCTGTAGATGTCTGGCAACCTCTCTTTGCTTCCCCTCTCTCAATTGTAAGATAGAAATGGTCAGTGTTCATGTTACAAACAAACATTTGCTTGCCCGTGCTGAATTCTTATCAACCTCTGAAGCTACTGAGTGGGGAATGGAAGAAAGTGAGGGGAGGAGAAAGGCCCCTGGTGCACCCTGAAGGAACAGCACAGATTCCAGCTGAAATCTATATGACCCTGGCTGATTGCACTTCTTTGAATCCTCAACTGTTATCAATGCCAGCAACAGTGTATGGGGCAATAGGATGCTTTGGTTGGCATCAACTCCTGGCCTGATGGCGTTATTTTCGTGGCAAATAATTATATTCTCTCCTTTCCTAAATATTTCAGAATGGTGCAAATAATATATAAATCCGAAGGCATAAAAGTCATTAGATTCTTCAAGCAAAGGATTTTTGAGAATACACCAAATGACATATTAGATTTCTCCAAGTTCTTACTCAGAAAGCAAATAAAATTTATTTATTAAAACATGCTTGTCTCATTTTACCCTATTGTCATCCAAAAGGAGGAAGAAAGGCAGAGAATTTGGAGTTTAATAATTTGAATTTTAAAGTGCCTCTTCCACTACTTACTACTTAGATGGTTAAAAAGAGGCTGAATTTCAGTTGTCTTATTTGAAAAAGTCAGCATGAAAATAATAGCAATTTTAAGGAATTTTTATAAACATTAAATGTTATTATTGTAAATATTAAAGGTACATGCTTTTTAAATTGTAAAGCCTTAAACAAAAACTGGTTATTATTGTCCATGGAGAAAAAAATTGAATTCATCAAAACATCTGGAAAAGGTTTGTCTTTTGTACAGGGTTGTTTTTAGTGTGAGATGTAGAGAAAAATTCTGAAAAGAGCATAATGAGAAGTGAGCTAGTCTGAACAACTCATTTGTCTGCATTTCTCTCTTTCTGATTATATCTCCAAAACTTCCTTATTTCTTGAGCAGAATTCTCTATATTTCATAAACTGGGAGACATTGTTGTCAAAAGAACTCAAACTTGTTTTTGAGACAATTCTACTGCCATCTCCTATCTCTTCCAACACCCTTCCTTAGAGATCAGATACATTTTCTTGCCAAGATGTTCATTATTCAGAGGTTGCTTTGCAATTTCCTGTAATTTCTGTTCACCTGCAAATAAAGCCATGCCTTTATTTTAGGATATAGGAAAAGCTTTTAAGAACAGAAATTAAAGTCAAGTGTGGATAAACTTTTTGAATAGCAAATATAGACTTTGATAATATTGTCTCTATCAGGGTTGATTGTAAATGATTCATCACTTTCTTATTCATGTTACTGATAGAAATACTGGAGTTCTGAGTTTGTAAATTAATAAAACCCCTTATCAACAGCACAATATTCCTTTAATAATTTATTCCAAACACAGACTCATTATATGAATGTATATGGATTGCATTCTTAAATGGATCACATTACTGCATTTCTATCAATGGAGTTGGAATTATCCAATCCTCTAGAAGGCAGAAGTGGCATGGATTTTCTTTAGCTAACTCAGGAGGAGGGTGAAAAGACTGGAGGCCAGCAGGCAAGACAGCATGGTGCTCAAAATAAAGGGGGCCTTAGATTTTGAGAAAAGAGGGCCTGAGCCGGCACACAAAAGCACTATGCCTTCTTCGGTTTATCTACACTGCCAGAAGTCTTTATGGAAGGTATAGTCTTTGGATTGCACTGGCCATCATATGAACAAAATACTCAGACGTTCTTTAAAATGTTCAATTTCATCTATATGTTAAAGAGACAAGCAGGAAGCTGTAGCAATCCTACTAAGTCATTCTGAACTTTTTCTAAGGAACATGGGCAAGGATACTTTTGAAACTCTGATGAAGATTCCTCTTCCAAGCAAAAAGCAAATATAAAACATTGCCTACCAATTGAGGCATTTTATGAATTGCCTGACCCCCATATTAAAAATAGCTGAAGTATTCTGTGCCTCCTGAATGTACCCCTTAACTGTTTTTCACATGAATAATGGGCATGTTAACAATTAACACTCTCCTTACATATGAAGCCATATGTTATAAATAGTATGTGATATGATTTATGTGGTCAAAAGTATTGATAAGTAGTATAGTCATATGTAATAAATAGTAACTTTTTTTCTAAATCTTTTTAGCCCTTAATGGTCGGCAGAGGACAAAACATCATCCTTTTATTAATTTTTAAAAGCTATAAGGTTAATAAAAAATAAAACTATTTTCTGGAAAAGATTTCCCCAATTCTTTGCTTTCCAGAAAGAATCTACATCTCTGTAACTACCTATTAATTTAACTATCAGTCATCACTGCAATGAACACTTTCTTAGTGATAAAACAAGTAAAACCAATGTGAGAGGAAAATCCTAAATAAAGAAATTCTAGATAAAGAAAGAGTGAAATAATACAGTAATTTCTTTTTGTAGAAAATGGGCCAGGAGTAAAGCGCTTTTATAAGAAATAAATTTTCTATGGAAGTAAAAACTCGGTTTTCTTTTTTAAATACAGTACTCTATTATTTTTGAATAATAGCAGAAGACTCAATATGCCAGTTTTTTTTCCTCGTTTTATCGAGAATTATGAACCACCAATTCTTTTCAAAATAAGAATACATCAACAGCACATCAAGATCTTTCAATTTTTACCAAAGGTTTTCATTTAATTAAGTTGACTTATTAAAAAGATATTTTCTTCTGAAATAAATAGTTGCATAAATTCATATTCTCCTTTGTTAACAATTTAAAAAACATTTCTTAGTATAAAAATATCAAAAGCAGGTATAGTCAAGTTAAACTTCAAAAATTGACTTCAAACAACTGAAAACTATAAAAAGCATGTATTTTGGTTCTCTTGATTGTATCCCCAGGTAAATTATGGTATTAAAAATACCTCAGTCAAGGGTTTTACTCATACCATAAAGCTTCATGTTACTTCTCAAAGAAACAAGAAAGAAAATAATTATATATAAGCAGATTATATGGTGAGAATATTGTGTAAGTAAACTTTAAATGGAGTTGCCAAGGTGGTTGCTTTATGTAAAAAAAAAGTCCATAAAACATAATTTATAAGTGGACTCTTCTGCATTAGTAGAGTGAATGTTTCATTTTCAGAATTACAGATGTATAAAAAAATCATACTTCCCTGCTTATGAAAGACCAGTAAACGTCCTCATGCTCTGTAAAAACTTAAATGCTGGAGGCCAATACTCACAAAATGTAATGATATTTCTGCTAAAAAGCCAACTTATTTTTTTAATGAGAAAAAAATCAAACATATACATCCTAAGTGTAATATTTCCAAATTTTTTAAAAAGTACAGTATGTGAAATTCTATTTCCATATTTTTAATATGCTCATGTTTGCTGAAATCATTCTATTTGGGAATGAATAGAATTGTTAAATGTATACTGATGTGACTGGCTTATCTTGCCTTACTTTGCTTTGAAGGAAACCAGGTCTTATGGGAAAAAGGCAACAAGGTAAAATAAGAATGGGACTTTTTTCAAAAAAAAGTTTATGAAACAAAACAACCCCACAAGAACAAAAAGCAGGAACAACTCTCTTTTAAACACGTGTTACCATTAAACTCTGGGGACTTTATGCAAGTGGGTGCCTGAGCAATATCCATGGTGCCATGCCTTACAAATGAGTAGTGTGCTAAGTTTCTCTTTAGTTATTTGGAACGAAGAACATTTTTTTCTTAGACTCAAATATTCCACTGGATAGGAGGATTCTCTGGTTGACAAACAAAATTCAAAATATTATACTGAACCCCAAGTTTCTTTTCAAAGAATCAGTATGTCAGTATGTTCAGCAATCCTATTCTTTAATTCTCCATTTTAAAACTTAACTTCCTTGTAATTCGAGCAAACAATCTTCTCCACCAGTTCTAATCAGTAGCTCACACCTGTTTACCTCGCCCCAGGCTCCATCCTGACTCATCCCAATCACCTGTTCCAGTACCTGCTCTGACCCGCCCATAACCGTCCTTCCCGCCAAAACACCCACCCTGCCACTCCAGCTCCGAGCCCTGCTCTCTTTAAAATAGCCAATCAGGATTAGTCTAGCTTGTACAGTCTAACCCTAGCCAATAGGGGAACGACACAGCAGTAGGAACGACCCCCCCCTTCCCTCCGTCAGGCATAAATACCTCTCCACGCTTGTCCAAGCTCGCGACCGCCATTGCTCTCTCTATGAGCCGTACCTCGTAAGGCAAGAAATTTCCAGTCAGGGAAATTGATTCTCACTCCAAAAGGCGAGAAATTTCCAGTCAGGGAACTTGAGCGTCACTCCAAAAGGCGAATATTTCCAGTCAGGGAACTTGAGCGTCACTCCAAAAGGCGAAAATTTCCAGTCAGGGAACTTGAGCGTCACTCCAAAAGGCGAATATTTCCAGTCAGGGAACTTGAGCGTCACTCCAAAAGGCGAGCTATTTCCAGTCAGGGAACTTGAGCGTCACTCCAAAAGGCGAGCTATTTCCAGTCAGGGAACTTGAGCGTCACTCCAAAAGGCGAATATTTCCAGTCAGGGAACTTGAGCGTCACTCCAAAAGGCGAATATTTCCAGTCAGGGAACTTGAGCGTCACTCCAAAAGGCAAGCTATTTCCAGTCAGGGAACTTGGGGGAGGGGGCTCAAGTCCTTCTGGTTCAGGTCTAGCCCGTGGACGGCTTGAGGCTGGTAGCGGCACCCGGTACACCAGGCCAGGTCTTCCCGAAGTCAGGTTGCTTGGGAATGCAGCCCAAAGTGGATGGTAAACTCCATCTAAGGCTAAATACCGACAGGAGACTGAAAGTCAACAAGTACCTTAAGGGAAAGCTGAAAAGAACTTTGAAGAGAGAGAGACAGAAAAAAGAAAGCCTAGAGGAGAAAGACTGACAGAGGAAACAAAGGAAGTCAGAGAGGGAAGAGATAGAAGTAGTAAAGAGAAAGCAATGTGCCCTATTCTTTTAAAAGCCAGGGTCAATTGAAAACCTATAATTGATAATTGAAGGTCTTCTCCTTGATGGGCTTCTTAAAACCTGTTGTTCCCAATCCTTACACTATTCCAATCACCAGTAGTTTACAGTAATAGGTTTAAAACATGCCTTCTGGGCTTGTCCTTTGGCAGAAGGCAGCCAGGACCTATTTGCTTTTGAGTGAGAAGAGACTTACTCAGGTCAAAATAGCAATACCAATAGACAGTGTTACCCCCAGGGGTTTGTGGAGTCTCTGTCTGAGGATAGACTCTTAAACTCTAAAAATAAAGCCCTTAAAAAGCTCTGAGAAATCCTGACTCATCCCTATCACCTACTCCAGTACCTGCTCTGACCCGCCCATAACTGTCCTTCCTGCCAAAACACCCACCCTGCCACTACAGCTCAGATCCCTGCTCTTTAAAATAGCCAATCAGGATTAGTCTAGTTTGTGTAGTCTAACCCTAGCCAATAGGGGAACGACACAGCAGTAGGAACAACCCCCCCTTCCACCCCACCGTCAGGCATAAATACCTCTCCACGCTTGTCCAAGCTTGCAGCCGCCATTGCTCTGTCTGTGAGCCTCACCTCAAAAAGCAAGGTATTTCCAGTCAGGGAACTTGAGTGTCACTCCATAAGGCGAGATATTTCCAGTCAGGGAAATTAAGCCTCACCTCAAAAGGCGAGATATTTCCAGTTAGGGAACTTGAGCCTCCCTCCAAAAGGCAAGCTATTTCCAGTCAGGAAACAGCCTCACTCCGAAAGGCAAGATATTTCCAGTGAGGGAAATTGAGCCTTGCCCCCAAAGTGGGAAAAACGTGAGCTAGAGCAATGAGGGAAAAAAAAGATTCAGAACTTCTCTTTCCCCTCTTCTCAGGAAAAAAAAAGGTATAATCCGTAGAGCTGCTATGGGAGCCTAGGAACGTGAACAACCTTCCCCCCAAACCAAAACTGACCTACAGCAGATCAAAAATTTCACCCCCAAGACCCGAGGTGAGACAATAAGCAGCCCACCAAGAAAACATGCAGGAAAATATGCTGGTCTAGGTCTTCAGGATCCTCTTGGACAGGAAATGTTGAAACTTAATTTTGTTACTAACAATTGGCCAAATATTAACAAGAAATTACAAAAAAATAGAGAACTAGAAAGATAAACCTATATAAAAAAAAAGCTTCTAAAGGAGAGATAGTTGTTCAAAAGGGCATGAAACCATTGAGGCAAAGGGGTGGGCTCCTCGCAGTCCACCCAGAGGATTCAACCTCCCCGAGGCTGGTCAGGCCGTGCTGGTGGCCTGGCGGATCTTTCCCAACCCCAATACCTGAGGACCCCTGCACCCATCCTCCCTCTCCCGCCACCGCCCGTCCTCCTCCTCGGAGTGGGCAGGCTCTGGCCCATGAGGGGGTGGGGTCTGGCTGGCCACAGCCTGGGTGTATTTCCACTGCGACCCCTCCCAGATGACGGGGAAGGTGGCTCATCCCCTGAATGTTGCAGCCCCCCAGCAGCAGCACAGGCCAAATCCTGGGGCCCAGGGAGCCCAGGTGCCACTTGTGGGGGTGCTCAATTCCTTTTGGTTCTGGTCCAGCCAGTGGATGGCTTGAGGCTGGTAGTGGCACCCAGCACACCAGGCCAAGTCTTCCCGAAGTCGGAATGCAGCCCAAAGTGGGTGGTAAACCTCCATCTAAGGCTAAATACTGACAGGAGACTGAAAGTCAACAAGTACCTTAAGGGAAAGCTGAAAAGAACTTTGAAGAGAGACAGACAGAAAAAAGAAAGCCTAGAGGAGAAAGACTGACAGAGGGAACAAAAGAAGTCAGAAGAGAAAGGAAGAGAGAAGTAGTAAAGAGAAAGCAATGTGCCCTATTCTTTTAAAAGCCAGGGTCAATTGAAAACCTATAATTGATAATTATAGGTCGTCTTGATGGGCTTCTTAAAACCTGTTGTTCCCAATCCTTATACTATTCCAATCACCAGTAGCTTACAGTAATAGGTTTAAAGCATGCCTTCTGGGCTTGTCTTTTGGCAGAAGACAGCCAGGACCTATTTGCCTTTGAGAAGACCCTCACTCAGGTCAAAAATAGCAATACCAATAGACAGTGTTACCCCAGGGGTTTGTGGAGTCTGTCTGAGGATAAATTCTTATGCTCTAAAGCCCTTAAACAAAAAGCTCTGAGAAATCCTGACTCATCCCTATCACCTGCTCCAGTACCTGTTCTGACCCGCCCATAACCGTCCTTCCTGCCAGAACACCCACCCTGCCACTCCAGCTCGGATCCCTGCTCTCTTTAAAATAGCCAATCAGGATTAGCCTAGTTTGTGTAGTCTAACCCTAGCCAACAGGGGAAAGACACAGCAGTAGGAACAACCCCCGCTTTCCCTCCATCAGGCATAAATATCTCTCCACGCTTGTCCAAGTTTGCGGCCGCCATTACTCTGTCTGAGCCTCACCTCAAAAGACAAGAAATTTCTAGTAAGGGAAATTGAGCCTCACCCCAAAAGGCAAGATATTTCCAGTCAGGGAAATTGAGCCTCACTCCAAAAGGCGAGATATTTCCAGTCAGGGAACTTGAGCATCACTCCAAAAGGCGAGAAATTTCCAGTCAGAAATTAAACCTTACCTTAAAAGGCAACATATTTCCAGTCAGGGAACTTGAGCCTCACTCCAAAAGGTGGGATATTTCCAGTCAGGGAAACAGCCTTACTCTGAAAGGCAAGATATTTCCAGTCAGGGAAGTTGAGCCTTGCCCCATAAGTGGGAAAAACGTGAGCTAGAGCAATGTAAAAAAGATATTCAGAACTTCTCTTTCCCCTCTTCTCGGGGAAGAAAAAGGTATAATCCGTAGAGCTGCTATGGGAGCCTAGGAACATGAACAACCTCCCCCGCAGCCAAAACTGACCGACAGCGGATCAAAAATTTCCCACCCAAGACCCAAGGTGAGACAATAAGCAGCCCACCAAGAAAACATGCAGGAAAATATGCTGGTCTAGGTCTTCAGGATCCTCTTGGACAGGAAATGTTGAAACTTAATTTTGTCACTAACAATTGGCCAAATGTTAACAAGAAATTACAAAAAAAAAGACAACTAGAAAGATAAACCTATAAAAAACCTTCTAAAAGAGAGAGTTAGTTCAAAAGGGCATGAAACCATTGAGGCAAAGGGGTGGGCTCCTCGCAGTCCACCCGGAGGATTCAACCTCCCCGAGGGATGTCAGGCCGTGCTGGTGGCCTGGCGGATCTTTCCCAACCCCAATTCCTGAGGACCCCTCCACCCATCCTCCCTCCCCCACCACCCCTCCTCCTCTGAGTGGGCCGGCTCCGGCCCATGATGGGGTGGGGTCCGGCTGGCCACAGCCTGGGTGCATTTCCACTGTGACCCCTTCCCCAGAAGGGAAGGTGGCTCATCCCCTGAATGTTGCAGCCTCCCAGCAGCAGCACAGGCCAAATCCTGGGGCCCAGGGAGCCCAGGTGCCACTTGTGGGGGGCTCAAGTCCTTCTGGTTCAGATCCAGCCCATGGATGGCATGAGGCTGGTAGCAGCACCTGGCACACCAGGCCAGGTCTTCCCGAAGTCAGGTTGCTTGGGAATGCAGCCCAAAGCGGTGGTAAACTCCAGCTAAGGCTAAATAACGGCATGAGACAAAGTCAACAAGTACCTTAAGGGAAAGTTGAAAAGAACTTTGAAGAGAGAGAGTCAGAAAGGAGAAAGACTGACAGAGGGAACAAAGGAAGTCAGAGAGAAGAGAAAGGAAGATAGAAGTAGTAAAGAAAGCAATGTGCCCTATTCTTTTAAAAACCAGGGTCAATTGAAAACCTATAATTGATAATTGAAGGTCTTCTCCATGATGGGCTTCTTAAAACCTGTTGTTCCCAATCCTTACACTATTCCAATCACCAGTAGTTTACAGTAATAGGTTTAAAACATGCCTCTGGGCTTGTCCTTTGGCAGAAGACAGCCAGGACCTATTTGCCTTTGATTGAGAAGACCCTCACTCAGGTCGAAAATAGCAATACCAATAGACAGTGTTACCCCAGGGGTTTGTGGAGTCTCTGTCTAAGGATAGACTCTTATGCTCTAAAAATAAAGCCCTTATACAAAAATCTCTGGCAAGAGAGGCTAAACCGTCTTATTTGGCAATTATCAGAAATCCAGCACGTGGAAAAATTACCTCCTTAAGCAGCCATTCCATCTTTTTGTCAGTGTAAACAAGGGCGTAGCCTTAAAAATACTTGCCCAAAGGCACAGAGGCCACTGACGAGTAGTGGTAGCCTTCCTATCAAAAATCCTTAACCTTAGTAACCGGCAGAAGGCCCAAATGCACTACAGGACAACACTTATTCAGTTTGCGAAAACTTAACAGTGTAACGCCTATTATCCTGACTTCTAATCTTGTGGCCTTAGGCAGTCTAGTCTACAGACATGAAAGAAGTTTGCTTTGGAAAAGAACAGTTTTTGTTTAAAAAAAAGAATTTAACAAGAATCTTTTGGCAAATTCTTGTGCTGAAATAAAATAACTGGCTGTTTAAGGAAGGGGATGTTTACAAGTCAAAGTTGAAGATTGTGAAAGTCATGAAAAATATAAAAGGAAATTTGTGCAAGAAATGTATAATTTAAAAGTAATTAGTCCTCCTGAATGTGAAACTACTGAAGAAACATTTATGTGCAAGGTGTGTAAGGAAAAATTAAAATATACTTTTGGTGAAAGGATTATTAGGAGGTATAAGAATGTAGATTTCTACCTACATTTTAAAAAAGTAAAATTTTTGAAGGTTTAAGCAAGTTTTAAAATGTTAATTATGAAGGAAATTCTGTGTGTAATGGCTAATGTTAAACGTTTTTGTGTGAACTGGACAGTAAAAGCACAACAGTTTTTTCGTATTTTTTTTTTTTAAAAAAGGGCACTAACCTACTCTTTAGCAGAAATTATGCAGGGTTACAAAGGGTCATAAAAATCTTACCTTATGGTCAGACATTAAATTTGGATAAATATATCTACAAAGAAGTTTCCTTAAAATTGAGTTTAACATTAATAGCACACTAATACAAAGATGAAGCTTAGCTTACATGGTATAAAATCATACAGGAAGCATCGTCAAATATAAAATGGTGTTTGGCTTTCCTTGGTCTAAAAACTAACAAAAATAGGTGCTAAAGAGAATTCGGAAGGAAAATGGATATTGCCAGACGAGAGAAACGTTATCCAAACCCCTTATGTGGGGAATCTGCTTCCAACTGTATCTAGGGACACACTGGGGGTCCCAAGCCATGTGTGACACAGTCTTCAGAGTTTGAGTGCATAGGAATTTATACCCTGGCCGAAGGGGTTACAGACAGTTGCTCAGTATATAAGAAAGCTAATAAACTATAAAAAATTTACCCCTTGGGGGAAGGAATCCAGGCTTAAGGTCATTCCACAGTATCCAGATTAATTACACAAAGGTGCCTCCAATTGGTCATCTAAAGTATTTATGAATTCAGATAATAGGACTCATTTTACTGCGCACGTCATTGGGAAATGATCCCAGGTACTGGATATAACATGGAAATATGGTACTCCCTGGCACCCACCTTTATAAGGGAAAGTAGGAAGGCCTATTACCCTGTTAAAAGTTTGAACTGCTCCCCAAAAAGATATTCTGCTACTGATCTCCCTATATTTGAAACAAAGTCAGTTTATATACTTGGTTTATCTTCCACTTTCCCTTCTCTCAGAACTAAAGGTTTTTTTAGCGCAGGTGCCACCCTGAAGTTTCCGGTACACCACTGCCAGCCTGGAGATCACCCTACCTTGTGCTGCTAGCCACCAAGACTGCCATTCGTACAGCAGCAAAGAGATGGACACATCACACCTGAGTCGAGAAAGTGCCATCACCGTTAGAATCCTAGGCTATTGTTCCAGGATCAGACACTACCAAGTTAAAACTAAGGAAAGCTTAGTCTATCTTTTCTCCTTTTTTTTCTTTTCTTTCTTTTAGCTACTTCCCATCTTATGTGATTAGATCTGGCTCACCTCAAGTTGTTGCTTTGATGTATGTTTAGTTATGCCTCGTGGAGATTTGCATAACCATGCAGCACTGAAGTTTTACTTACAACAAAACCCACAATTTAACTTGCCTTATATATGAATAATGTTTAAGCAGCAAATAACCATCAGATAAAATACTTTCTATAGAAAAATGCACTCTATATTCCATCTCAGGGTGCCAGAAGTAGCTCAATAACAAGTCAGGAGTGGCTAGCAGTTGGAGGGAGGAAGGAAGAACAGGTCAGCTAATCTTGACCACCATAAATTCCTACATTCTGTAATGTTGTTTGGAATGGTAATATTGTCCACAACCATACCACCCTGAACACACCCAATCTCATGTGAAAAAGATAAAACTGTTACAACTCGTAAAAAGATAAAATGACCTTGTTTCCAAGATTTCATTTAGCTCATTAACTAATAAGGAGTGAATAAGATGCTACCATCAGATCAAAGAAGAATTCAACAAACCACACATATATGGTCAATAAGGAATGCCAGAAATAATTTACAACAAGATGCAAAAGGATCTATCTGTAGGCCATAATCGATTACATTCCACCAGGCATAATATATTTGAATTCTATTGATAAAAATTATTTTCTTCATTATCAGTTTTCTACAACTTGCAAAACTATGAAAAAGCTCAAGAACAATAAAACGTGGAGGTAACCCCAACTATACCCCAGTCTAGTTAGAGAAGACACTTTTATCTATGTCAAAGTGCTTCATAACTTTCCCTGGCAATGTATACAACAATAGAGTCTATGAAGGCCAATCACATCCTTGATGTTGTAAACTGGGGAGGAAATACTGAATTCCAGATAGCAATACCCCCACTGTCTATTAATAAAGGCTATAACACCAGTGCTGTCCAGTAGAAATATAATGCAAGCTACAAATGCAGCCATATAGATAATTTTACATTTTCTAGTAGCAGCATTTTAAAAATAGTAATAGAAATGGTTCCAATTAAGCTTAATAAAATATGTAAATAACTAAATGCAAAATATTATCTCAATATATAATCAATAAGAAAAAATATCAGATATTTTACCTTTTTTTAATTCTGTGTCTTCAAAAGCCTGTGTATGTTTTACACGTACAGCACATCTTAATTTAGACTAGCCACATTTCATATGCTTTACTGGCCATATGTGGCCAGTGGCTACTGGACAGCAGAAGTCTACAGAAATCAAACATTGGTGAGCTAGCTAAGCTTTGCAGGATTTGGAATATTAGTTAAAACATTTTAGGTTTGTCCCTATCTTATTTTCAAGATGACCAGGTTCTCAGATATCCTCCCTCTGGAATGAAGCATGATCAGTGCCCGAGGAAATTATACAGGCATATCTCAGAGGCATATCTTGGAAAATACACTGGCATATTTCAGAGATTCAGTTCCAGTTACTAAAATAAAGTGTGTCACACAAAAACGTTTTGGTTTCCCACAGCATACAGAAGTTATGTATACACTATACTCTAGTTTATTAAATGGATAATATGTCTAAAAAAGAATGTACATACCTTCATTAAAAACAACTTATTGATTAAAAAAAATGCTAATGATCACCGGAGCCTGCAGTGAGGCATAATCTTTTGCTGGTAGAGGGTCTTGCCTCAGTGTTGATGACTGTGATTAGGGTGGTGGTTGCTGAAGGCTGGAGTGGCTATGACAATTTCTTAAAATAAGACAGCATTGAAGTTTGCCACATCAATGAACTCTTCCTGTCACAAGCGATTTCTCTGTAGCATATGATGCTGTTTGATAGCAGTTTGCCCACAGTAGAACTTCTTTCAAAATTGGAGTCAATCCTCTCAAACCCTGCCACTGATTTTTCAACCAAGCTTATGTAATATTCTAAATTCTTTGTTGTCATTTCAACAATTCACAACATCGTCACTAGGAGTAGAAACCACTTTCTTTGCTTGTCCATAAGAAGCAACTCCTCATCAATTCGAGTTTGCAACAAGTCAGTCACATCTTCAGGGTACACTTCCTATTCTAGTTCTCTTGCTATTTCTACCACATCCAGTGACTTCCTCCACTGAAGTATTGAACTCTTCAAAGTCATCTATGAAAGTTAGAATCAATTTCTTCCAAACCCCCATTAATATTGATATTTTGACCTCCTCCCATGACTGATGAATGCTCTTAATGGCATCTGAATGGTGAATTCTTTCCATAAGGTTTTTAATTTGCTTTGCCCAGGTCCACCAGAGGAATCGCTTTCTATGGCAGTTATAGCCTTATGAAATATTTTTCTTAGATAAGGCTTGAAAGATGAAAATACTTGATCAGAATGGATGTGGTACTAGCAGGGATGAAAACAACATTAATCTTGTACATCTCTATCAGAGCTCTTGGGTGACCAGGTGCATTGTCAATGAACAGTAATATTTTGAAAGGCATCTTTTTTTCCTGAGCAGTAGTTTTCAACAGTGGACTTAAAATATTCAGTAAACAATGCTGTAGACAGAGGCACTGTCATCCAGGCTTTGTTGTTTTATTTATAGAGCCCAGGCAGACTAGATTTAGTATAATTCTTAAGGACCTTGGGACTTTCAGAATGGTAAATGAGTATTGGTTTCAACTTCAAGTCACCAACTGCATTAGCCCCTAACAAGAAAGTCAGCTTGTCCCTTGAAGCTTTGAAGCCAGGTATTGGCTTCATCTTTCTAGCTTTAAAAGTGCTGGGTGGCATCTTTTTTCAAGGGAAAACTGTTTTATCTACATTGTAAATGTGTTTAGTGTAGCCACCCTCTTCAATGATCTTAGCTAGATCTGGGCAACTTACTACAGCTTCTCCATCAGCATTTGCTGGCTCATTTTGTACTTTTATGTAATGCAGGTACCTTCTCATCTTAAACCTCATGAACCAGTCTCTGCTAGCTTCAGACTTTGTTTTTGTAGTTTCCTTACCTCTCTTGGCCTTCATAGAATTGAAGAGTGACAGCCTTGCTCTGGATTAGGTTTTGGTTTAAGAGAATGTGGTGGCTGGTTCAATCTTCTATCCAGACCACTCAAACGTTCTCCCTGTCAGCAATAAGTCTGTTTCACTTTCCTTTCATTCATGCATTCACTGGAGTAGCACTTTTAATTTCCTTCAAGAGCTGTTCCTTCACATTCACAACTTGGCTGAGTGGTGTGAGAGCCCAAGCTTTCAGCCTGTCTCAGCTTTAAGCATGCCTTCCTCACTATGCCTAATCATTTCTAGCTTTTGATGGAGAGACATGTGACTCTTCCTTTCGCTTGAACACTTAGAGGCCAATGTAGGGTTATTCATTAGCCTAATTTCAATATTTTTGTGTCTTGGGGAACAGAAGGAGGCCTGAGGAGAGAGAGAGTCAGGAAGGGCTGGTCAGAATGGCTGGCAATGGGGTAGTCAGAAAACAATTTATTAATGAAGTTCACCATCTTATATGGGCATGATTCATGGTGCTCCAAAGCAATGACAATAATAACATCAAAGATCACAGATCACCAAAACATATAATAATCGTGTAATAGTTTGAAATATTGTGAGAGTTACCAAAATGTGACACACAGACACTAGTGAGCATATGCTGTTAGAAAAATGGCATCAACAGACTTGCTAGACACAGGGTTGCCACAAATCTTCAATTTGTGAAAAATGCAGTATCTGCAAAGTACAATGAAGTGGAGCGCCATAGAACGAGGATGCCTGCAGCTGAAAATGGCTGTCTGGTGCGGCCCCGTGGATGTCCTCATTAGTAGTCTGTACTGGTGTCTTTTCCCAGGGAAACCCTGTGATGTCAGGGGGAATAATGAACACACAGGGACATGGCAATAACCATAATAATAAAGGTAGCATTGCTGTGCTTGTCACCTGAGTGTGACAGCGCCCATCAAAAACATTAACTTTTTCATTTTCAAATCACTCTTGTTGGGTAAAGAGAAGTGGAATGCTTCTCATAAGCCCTTTTCCACTGCAGCATGAGAAGAGACATTTTGCTTCCTAACAAGGAAGTAGCTAAGGCATATCCATCTCAGTGTCTAAAATGCCACAAAGGCCTTAACTAGTCACCAGCAGATCCAGCTCAAAGCTCCACTTCTGAAGGTAGAGAGCCCCCTTCCCCAGGGTACAGCCCCACGACATCCTGCAATGCCACCGCACCACGTCATCAGTGCCAGGCAGGTGCTGAGGAGGAAGGTGGTGGGAGGAAGCCCAGCTTACCTGGTGAGCCAGGTCTGGGATTGCTCTGGGAACACTTCCTCCCTAAGACAGCACATACATCATCTCTGTATTCATTTACTCCTCTTTATTGTGCCTTCTTCCCACAGGGATTTCCAAGAAAGGGATTCAAGTCCCAGGGTCAGACAGCCCGCTGGGATCCCCAATAAATTGTTTCACAAAGTAATACAGTAACACTTGGAATTCTTCCTTTCTTGGTGTGGTTCTGGTGTTTTATATAATCTCAACTAGGAGAACATAAGGCCGTGTGTGTGAGAGAGAAAGAGACAGAAAGAGAAAGAGAGACAACAGAGAGGAGAGAGAAATAGCCAAAGGCCTGCTTCAGACCCAAGTCATATCGTCCCTTCTCATTTCCTCAGGACCTCAGCTAAACTCAGTGCTCCAGGGACCAGTGGCCTCCAGATTGCCTTTGGGTTCTCTCCTCCCCTACCCTCACACCCTCTAGTGAACTTTCAAAACAGCATGGAAGTCATTCTGTTCCCTACCCATTTAGCCAACTATTTTGACTCTGGTGGCCACCATGTGCAATCACCACCTCCTCTGCATGAATGGTACTTTCACCACCTGAGTGACACAGGCATCCTATTCAACGGGCTGTGTCTGCCTGTATTTAACATTAGCTGCTCAATAATAACCCATTGAAGGAGTAGGCCCTATGATGTTTGTATAAGGAGAGGGGCAGTGAAGAAAAGGCTCCATGTGCTGAATTCAAGAAGGGGGATATTTCTTTCCTACTATAAACAGAAATGATTATAAAACCAGAACCCAGAAAGAGCCCCTCAGCCTTCACTTTGGCATGAGGGGGTTTCGTTTCTCTGCAAGGCTACTCTGCGTGCTGACTTCTCCAGGTTTTTACTGCATTCCAGGGAGGGAGATAGAAACCAAAGCAAATAAAGTGCCCCCAAAGGGCCCTCTCCTCCCTCCGAAAAGCTTCTATTTTTAATTCTCTGCAGCTTTTAAAACAGTCGAATGGGGAGGTTTCAACAGTCTGTGGTGGAAGAGAATGCCTGCCCTCTCTAAGGACACCCACTTTAGATAATCCCAGCTAGCCACGGGATACCAGGGCTAGGGCTGGGCAAAGGGGTTTTCTTGGCAGTTTCTTTTCAGCACATTCTGTCATCACAAAGTAACTTTTAACAACTGTGTTTTCCTCTCTACAAATGAGTAGAAGGCAGATTTTGAGCTGGTGGCTCACTGCACGCAAAATGTACCTGCTTCCCCCATAGCATCTGGCTCACACTTACAAGTGTGTTTTACTGGCGCTTAGTGCTTTATAGAGATGCTAAACTGGAAGCCAGGGATTCCTAAGCTCCCTGCAGAAATTCTCACATTTACCCCGCGCCCACCTCACCAGGTGGGTGGCAATCATTGTGAGCCCATCATTTTCATGTGGGGAAATGGGCAAACCCAGAAAAATGGCCAGTCGTTTTCCCAAGCATGTCTTGGAGGATGTTAGCAGGAAGAGTAAATGTTTCTTCTGTGACTCAGTCCAGTTTGTATTCTCATGGCTACTCTCTCCCAATCACACAATCCCTAATGTCACCCCGTGGGCATCTCTTAAACCACATACCATGCACTCTGACCCTTAAAAGGCTGAAGAGCCCCCACACAAGTCTCCTGAGGTTGAAGCAGCTTTGGGCACCTTTCACATGGTGAGCACAGACGAGCAGGATGGCAGAGGACTTCCTCTGCTTTCTCCTAGGCCACCTTTGCAGAGCTGTCTCTAATACCCACAGGGCCTACTTTCAAAAAGACATATCTGAGGCAACTGGTGGTAGAAAGCTCCAGATCCAGATAAGCTTTCAGAGTTCTTAAGGACAGGACTTGAAGCTTGGGGAGGAAGCAGCAAATGAGCTCCAGGTGTGAAGGGGATGAGACAGGCTCCAATGCAGTGGAAAGGTAGGAAGCCCAGATTTCAAAGTTATTTCTACCTCCTAAGGTTACGGCCATTACATCAAGAATTTAAATCTTTAGCCAAAATGCCCTATTTCCTAATATAGAGTTTTTCGTTGGCAAAACCCCACTTATAAACGGCTCCTGAGCCCTTCTCTTCTCTCCAGCTCTTAGAACTCAACCAAAGCCCATTTTGCATAAACGAAGAAACAAAGCAGTAGGAAAAAAAAGAACAAGTGGGCCTCTCCATCCTTTGTCCTATCATTTCTTATCAACTTTGAATCCAGTGAAACCTAACAATAATTCAGCCATGAAGTTGCTGCATAAACTGGAGAAATTTGGAGCATATGTTTCCAATTCATTTACACTTGGCTCATCAAAATGTTACACTTTAAAAAAAGCTATTTGATGTTTAAGGAATTGTTTCCACCTTTTAAAATAAGCCTTTCTCAATTCAAAACAGGACGCTGCAGAATGCTAAGAGAATAGAAACTCAAATACAGGAAGGTTCAGGGATGGTTCAAAACTCAGAGCCATGAATTTAGAGAGGGTTCAAAAGTTGGCAGAGTGAACCCTCTCATCCCCATCCACAAATAATAAATATCACAACAAGGAAAAGGAGAAAGCCACTGGAAAGCCATAACTTATCCTGGCTCCAGACTCACAGTTCTCTCCAATAAACCAGGAGTTCTTAGAGAACTTAGGCTGTGCTGCCTGCAGGGAGCTGAGCTACTCTTGTGTCATAAATTACCTTGCTGGGGATAAACTTTCTTCCAGGTTCAACAGACAGGCAGCTCTGCAAGACCCATCACCCAGCTCTGTGCTTCTAAATTATACTTCATCTGGTTGTGACATCTGAAAAGCTAAAGGGAGAATGATCACCCCAAATTTGACCTTTCTGTGACACTAGGTCTTTTTTTAAAAAATAACCACATCAGGGGAAAAAAGATACAATAGCACCCTATTTGAAAACACAAATGGGTAAAAAATAGAGCTTTCTATACACCTCTGCAAATAATAGTATGTTTTCAAACTTGTCTAAAGGTTTTTTTAATTGCAATGTGACCCTAATTTCTTTCCCCAGCTGAGATAGCAACAATGAAGCTTAAAGTAATTGAAGTGAGAGCAGCAGGGATTAACTTTTTCCCTCCTTTCTTTCTTTGCAATCAGCAACAACCTTGTTCCAGTTTTCCAGTTATATTCAGGTGTGTACACACAGAGACACACATGCACTCAAACATCTGAGAACCCAGAATATTTAAGGAAATGGCTACAGTGCCTTGAAATGTGATCAAGCCTCTGAGAGCAGGTATCAGGCCAAGAGAAGTAACTCTTATCCGTAAAGAGTTATATAATAAATCAGAAAGCCTTTTCTTCCGCATGTCACCTGACATGTCTAATTTATCTGCTTTGACAGAATTGTGGCAAGCAGACTGGCCACTGGCACAATTAGAATGGGCCTTTGTGACCAAGGTCAGGATATCAGACATGGAAGGGCACGGAAAAGGAATACACACAGTAGGTATCCTATAAATGCTTGTGGGGCAGTTCAGTGCGATGGAGGGTGCAAAAGAAGGGAACGAAGATTTCAGACTTCACAGGTTTACAGCACATCAAGCCAATGGATAGTCACAGAAACCAGTCTTATCTAATCCAATAAATGTAATTTAACTGGTTTGCTTCTTCCTGGAATTTGGCTTCTGTCATAAACTCTAGGGAACTGCATAGGCTTATTCATTTTTGCTTCTGTATTTTACTTATGGAACACAAGATTTACAAGGAATAGTAGGAGGAAATGTCCTCTCTCTAATGTCTGCACCTTCTGAACTTGTGAACGTAGTGGATTTATTAGTGTCAGCTGGCTAACCTTGCATCTGGTCATACAATTTGTTTTGAATGAAAAGGCTTTTACTTGGAGAAAAAACACACCTTGATCCTGCCAACAAAATGGCTTTTAAATACCTACATTTTATTAGGAGAAAGGATCACAGTTACTAGCCCAATGTTCCCTTCCCTGCAGCAGCTGCTACATTCTGATTACCAAGGCTCCCCTGGCATCCAACAAGGAGACTCTCTTCACTTCTAAATCTTTATGTAAATGTGCTCAATTAACCCTATCTTGTGAAGTCGGACTAAAGTAATCCCGGTTATACAGGAGAGTAAACTGAGACATGGACAGAGATCAACTTATTTTCTTCAAAATTAACCAGTGGCAGGGCCTAGACTTAAACTCATTCTGGATCCCAGGTGCATGTTTTCAACTTCCTCAAGAGGCCACCTTTGTGTAAGCCCTGTTCCATTGATCTTCTTTCAACAAGATTATTATTGAATACCCAACGGGCATTCAACTTATCATTGATCATATACATACACCTTAATTCTTTATTTTTGTTCATTTACTTTTTCCTATTTTAAGGTAATTGAAATATAATAAACACAAATAAAAGTGCATCGTAAGTATTCAGTCCCATGAATTTTCCACAAGGTGCATGTAAATCGGCACGCACCCAGATCAAGAAATAGATTATTTGAACCCAGAAGCCCCTTCCTCTTTACCCACTTCAAGTTATTATACTCCTGTCTTCATTTCCAGCCAATATATGCCTTTTCTTTTGTTGGGGCAGTCATAAATTTGGCTATGAGCACATGCTTTGGAAGTAGATTATCTGGGTTGAAATCCCAGTACCCCTTTTATAAACGTTGTGTCCTTGGGCAAGTTGCTTAATTTCTCTGCACCTCAGTTTTCTCAACTCTAAATTGGAATATTGAGAGAAACTCATAAGATCATGGGGAAGATGAAGGGCTATAATACATGTAAGAGCTCAGGTAAGGTAAATAGAAGAGCTCAGGGTAAACCCTCAGGAAGAACCAGCTGTCATTACTGGAACATTTCTCCTCATTCTTGGAGACTGTCCAGGGAAGGTCAATAAGATGCACAAATAGTAGAGCAAGGTAGATGTCAAGGGAGAGGGAGATAGAGGAATTCAGTGAAGCATGTGCCTTATGTCAATATGAGAAATAAATCTACCTCTAGCTAAGGAGAGAATGAGAGCTGGGCAGGTTGAGAAAGAGCTCACTAGACAGTTTGCCAGTCACACAGAATCAAGTTTCTAGAGTAAAACTCTTATTTGAAACATAATGCATTTTCTCATCAGTCCTGCTAATGTCCCATATGTGTGCAAATATACATGCCAAAGATGAGTAGACACAAGTGCTCTTTTAGATCACCCATAGGCCTTCCACTCCCACCATGACTCCTGGTAGTCTAGAATTAGATGTATATGTTTTAGCTTCCTACAATAGAAAGAAAAAGTGTAATTTTTTCCATCCAATTCACAACTTAATTCCTTTTGCCTACTATACTTCATTAACCAGGCCATTTTGACTGCTAATGCAAAAATCTCTATTGGACATAGCTTTTTAAGTAGAACAGATCTAGGCATTTTTTTCCATGTTACATTTCTTCACATTTTTGAGTAACTTAAAATATTTTTGATCTATTTCATTTAGCGCTTTTCAAAATTCTCTGCAGTGTAAATCAAAAGCTTAAAGCATAGTTTCCAAGAAGCCAGTTGTCTCAGGAAAATAAAACTACAGGATAATTTGCCATGCAAATTTCTTTTTATGTTTTCTAGCTGAAACAATGCATTTACTGGAACTTCTTTCTGTGTCTACGTATTTTATGTAGACATCAAAATATTTAACCAAGTTATAAAAGTCAAAGAGAAGAGAAAGAATAAAAACATATTTCATGTAATATTAAAAATGGCAAGCATTTAATACCAATTTGAATAATGAGTTGACTACAATAAAGAATTAACATAGTTTAGATTCCCAACAGTATCAGACAGATTGAGGTTTAACATATTGATGTTATTAAGTTGCAATAGGCTTTAGGAAAACTCAAAATGCATAGGAAAAGAGGCCCAAGCTTGGTTTGTTCCTCTCTCTCTCTCTCTCTCTCTCCTTTCCCTCCCTCTCCCTTGCCTCTGCAGTTTTTCTTTGTTGTGAGGTAAACAGGCCAGAGATGAATATTAAATTCTAACAGGCTGTGCACTCTCAAGCTCTAATAGATCTTTTTTTAGCACGATAAAGATAATGTTAGAGTCTTTCAACAACGTGGCCATATGGCCGGCCAGACCCTCTGTCTAAAAGGAACAAAATGCTTCCTTCCTGGGTGGCTGGCTGTGGGCTGGAACAGTACATGATGTTCAAGATAAGAAAACGGAAGTTCCTCAGGCTGAGCTTAACCAAATGAGGTAAAATAAGAAATGGAAAGACAGTGAGAAGCTACCTTATTTGCAGCCTGTGTCAGAGCCAGCACAGGGATTTGGAGTTGAACAGCATGTCTCTCAATCATAAGCGGGAAGGCCTTGTCCCAGCTCCTTAGCTCCACATAGATGTAAATATGAGATGAGGCTGCTTTGTTACCTTTTAGGGATATTGCAAATACCAAAGAGATCATCAAACTGATTCTTCATGCCCTTGAGCTTGCTGTGTAAAATACATTGAGCCTGTAATTTCCAGTCCAGTGGCTAAAGTTTCTGTCTACCCATTTCTAAGGCCAGCGATCTCCATGTGAAGGGTCCCCCCAACCTTTAGAAACTGGATCTATCCTGCACAGGACACTGGTGACCATCTCAGCCATAGCACTTGCCTTCCAGACTTCGCTATGCACCCCGTGCCCAACCTCTGCCCCCAAGAAGCTCCAGCCACTACCACCTTCTTCTGATTTTTGGTTTCCTCATCTGTAAAATGGGAAAACATTAGTTTCTGACTGATGGGGATACTTCTGCTCAGATTCTCTTTATGTGCCCAGCCTGCTGCAATCTATAGGTGATCAGGGCAATAGGCATACCTGGCCATAATCAGCTCTGTGACCCTCAGCAACTTAGGTAACTCTCTGGGTCTCCATTCGTTCGTCTGTAAAATGGGAATAATAAGACTGCCTCATAGTGCTGTAAGAAGAGTTCAATGGCATGTAACTCTCAGGAAGTCATTGCTAAGTAAAATGGGCCTCCTTCTCACCTCGGTCCTTCACTTTCCTCCTTGACCCATTCCTCATGCTGTCTTCTAGGGTGGAGCCCTCCAATTAGTCTTTCAGGTACTCCTATCAGTTAAACATTTTTGAGCACAGCCACCAATATGTATATACATATTTATAAATTATATGCCTATAGTGCTTTGTTAATATGTTTTGTGCATTCAGAAAACACACGCATAATACACAGAAGTTTTAAAAGAATGAAGTAAGAAAGTAGTTAATAGAAAAAAGAATTCAATCATTTTCTTCATGCACTCCAACTAATCATCTAGGGCTCTTCTTCTGCTCTCTAGCCTCCCTGGCCCTGCAGGAGGAGTGCTCTCCTATGGGATACTGGATATCCCATTTTTTGGGGAGAGTTGCACACACCATAATCCAAGCATGGCTCCACTGGTCAGGGTGAGCCTTCATTCTCAACACAGTAGCATGATCCCAAGTGAGAGTTAGCTTCACGGACATGTGATCCATGCAGTGCCATAGGGTCTCATGCTCGAAAGGGTGCCGTGCTTGGTTAATTCTCAGATGTTGCAATATTGAAATGTTTAATAATTCTATCTTTGAACTTGTGCTTTTTAGGCAAAGTCTGATGGGACAGTAGAATGTACATGTGAGCAGAGAAGATAAACACAGTACATGTATCCATTGTTTCTTGCTGTCCCATTCATATGTATTGTTGGTAATGCCTCATGAGCACAACCATTCTACTGGGCCCACCTTGTGTGAGAGTTCAGTGATACTCAAAGTTAATACAAGATGAGAATGTTATGGAAGCTACCTGCTTCCAGAGTATGGTAGAATACACATGTTTCAAGAAGTGAAATAAAAACAGTGGAGTTTTGTGTAATGTTTTCACTGTTCTAGCAAGAATCAAATACCTATGCAAGTACGTATAAGCTATGAAAACCGAATTGTAGATTTTCAGTGATTCTGCACACATGCTCTTATATTTTCATTTAAAACAGACATTGCACAATATAAAGATAAATGGAAAACTTGTGCTAATAATTTCAAACTTTAATTTTTCTTTACTAAAAATGACATGAGATAGCAAATAACATCATGACAAGAGGAGAGAAAAAATATAGAAGAAAGAAAAAAGTTTTCTATTTTGGTAACTTTAATGCACTTCTTTAATGCTTTTTGAACAAGGTGCCCCATGTTTTTATTTTACACTGTAATCAGTGCTGCCCCCAGTCCTCTGACTCTAGTCCAATATGACTAACATGTCTGTATGCAGAGTGAGTCCTCCCCACCATCTTCTCCCACTGGAAGAAGGGGAAAGAGTTCTCCATCTGCCCTAAGAAATAATTTGTCCTTCCAAGACCATAGTTAATCACATTTAATTGATGGCAGGCTTCATATTTCACTTATTCATTCAACAAGTATTTGTGTGTTTATTGACTCTAAATGTAAATAATATAGACTTTTGCTTAAGGGAACTGATACCTATTTTGCCCTGTTTCTGACAACACAGAAAGTTCCCACCGAAATGTCAAGATTTCAGTTCAAAAGAATCCTATTATTGAAACTCGAGGACTGAGCCCTGGAGCATCTATCCTTCAGAATCCCTTACCCATACCCAGAAGCTAATGATTTCCAGAGGCGGCCACAGCAAATAATTTATAGGAACATTGGTCACTGTATCAAGAGTTATGTCAAAAAGGGAAGGTCACTGGGTCCAAAAATTCCAGAGGTGAAAAGTCACTCTTACGAATATCATGTCCTCCACATTCAGCACATCATGGTATGTGCTTTGTCATAATTTAGTGGGCCACCAGCTGTCACCAAGGCAGACATCCAGATGAAATTGTTCAACCTCCACTAGCCAGGTGTCACTTTTACAACTTGGTTAACACTTTCTGCCAGGCACGGACATAGGTCAGGTATTTGTTCCTAGGATAGACTAAGTCAGTGGTTCCTGAAGTGTAGTCTAGGGACAACTGGGAGTTCCTGAGACTCTTCCTGTGGGTTTATGCAGTTAAAACTATCTTAATAATAAACTAAAATGTTATTTTTCCTTTTCTCTCTTATGAATTTACAGTGTAGTTTTCTAGAGGCTACATGACAAAGATTTCATTGTTCTGATGGCTAATGGAATGAGTATTCTTGTATTTTGAAAATTTCTCAATTTTAATGTCTAACATAGTTAATATTTATAGATACAGCCCAGATAAACATAAGCTCTCTGAAGTCATAGACAACTTTAGAATGTAAAGAGGTTCTAAAAACAGAAGATTTGAGAAGTGCTGGACTAAGTGTAGCAGGTATCCATTAGCATTTCCATTTCTTCAAAGAGAGGTCTACCCTCTTCTTTCCCAGATAATTCCTTCTCACAGTCCCAGCAATGACTAGTGTGATCCTTACAGCTCACTAAGGAGACTGCCATGCCAATGACTATTGGGCAGATAACTGTAATTCAGTCTTGGTCACTTTGGCAAACAGAATACTAAAGATGTACACCTTTAGGACTTTGCAAAGTCACTCATCACATGACATAAGCCACAAAGTACCCTGAGTATAATCAACAGAATTTTAAACTGTTATAAATTTTAAACTTTTGCATAAAAAAGGATGTAGTACATATTAATTTTTAAAGTGCATTTTAAAAATATTACCTGGTTTTCCCAAACCCCCCCAACAAAAAAAAAGAAATCAGTTGAATAAATTGCATCTGACAGAGCATATCCTTGGAAAAGGAAATCCCTACTACCTCCTAATGTCTTCCACACACAAAACTCTTCATAGACACATATGGTATTTAATACATATCTGTTATGGAACTGATGCTTTTACCTTTTCATGAACTATGAGTCATCCCCCTGCCCTGAAGAGGGTTTTCGGAGCTTCATAAATATTGATCATACTCCCTAAATTCTAACAGGTGGTTTTCTCAAATATGAGTAATACTTCCCAACCTCACCCTTTATTTTCTACATGTGGTCATGCTATATTTGTTGACTCCTATGGAAGAAAGAGATATTCCATATAAATGAATACTCCGGATCACTGAAGCTTAGCCACTTCAAATCCCAAAACATTTATTCATTCAAAGACGTTCCTGGACCATGAGCTGGGCCTTGAGACTACCATGACCAATTAAGCAAAAAGTGCCCTTAAAATTGCTCAAATTCTAATGGATGCTGAATAGAATCTGTTCTAAAATTTATTCCAGTCATCTTAAAAGTGGTGTATGTGAAGAAAAGATTAGAACATCTAATTTAATCTTTATCTTATTTTGGGGTATGTTTTCTTATAAACAATATATTCATTTAATAGCACATGCATAAATTATAAATAAATAAAAACATGTCTGTACAGAGTGAGCTCCCCCAAATTTTTGCTGATGGGATGTGCAGTTTTCAAAGATTAGAGACACTGATTGAATACACTGTTCTAGGCTTTCTTTTTAAGAAAAGATCAGTCAGTCATCCTCACAAACACATCCTCGATCACTCAGCAGCTGCATGGGCGTTCATCGAAAAATTAGAATATGCTCTATGCAGGTCTGGTTGTCAGGGAATTTAGAGATGATTGACCTTTTATTTTACAAAAGAATCAGGGCCCCAAACACTAAGTGACTGCCTGAGCGGTTTCCCAGTGTGGTGAAGGAGTTAGCAGTGATTTTGACAGCGAGACTGTGAGTTAGTATCTCAGTGGGTGGAGTCGTGAAAATGCAGGATCCCGGGCTGAGGATACAGATGTTTTTGGTCAGAATCTCCCAGTTTGTTATTACCTGCAAGCTCCCCGGTTGATTCTCAAACATTCTCTGATTGGAGAACCATGGGAGCTGGAAGAGGCCGAGATCTCCACACAAGCTGGCTCCTTCTCACACGTTGTGTCAGCTTTTAGAGCAGGAACTATGTTGTTCAGTACCACAAGGAGCTCTTGGGGCTTTCCAGATGTGTTTGACCAGATATACATGGCTGTGGAGTGCTTATTCTGCTAATTCTGGGACCACTTTCAAGGGGCTTGTTTCTGATTCTTCCTTTGATGTCAGGCTGTTGGCCATCATTTCTTACTGCCTTCAATGTTATCCCTACCAACGTCTCTTACCTCCTTTGTTGGCCCCCTCCAATTTTCTGCTTTTAATTCATTATGGGCTGAGAGACTACTTAAATTGCCTTGTTAGGAGTATGTGTTAATTACGAGTCAATCAGACATAGTTAAAGTGCATTGATTTGTGACTGGTGTTTCCGCTGCTTCGAGCCTGTTTTGCTTCCTTCCTCTTTCTCAAGCTGAATTCCAGAAGGTGGAGATTGGGAGATGTCTGACCTCTGGTTAAGTGGGGCACTAGGATATTTACTTTCTTGTCACCTTTCACTGCTGTCAAAGCTCAGAGAGTCTGGTTGGCCCCCCAGAGGAGCCAGTGTACCTAATGACTCAGGACACCTGGGTGGACCCACTCCTCATTTTCTCTAAGCTCAGTGATTTACAGGAAGAACAGGAAGAGGGGATAGGAACCAGGAAGCAAGAGGAAAGGCCCACTCTCCAGGGTGGACCAGAAAGTAGGAATCAGCTTCTCTGAGAGACACACTAATTTCCAGTTCAAGAAGGGTCTAGGTCTGTCTCCCTCTAAGAGCTGCTGGGGCACTTCATCCATGAAATGCCACATTAAGCCACAAGGGTTCATCTGGCTGGGGGTTAGGGGCCATCTGTAGCCTAGAAGACATAATCAACATATTTAACACTAAAGTTCATTCCATGCAAAAATACTGCTATTTTCTAAAACATTTTCAACATATAATAATATCCTTAGAGCCTAAGCTTTATTTGGCTGTGATGGGGTTGTTGAATAACATCAGAATAATTATGAAGATCATAAAATTTTCATCTTCATCTTATATTAGGAAATAAAAATTAATTATCCTCACAATACCTCAGGATCCTTCGCTCTCCCTTCATTATACATAAATATACAATCTTTTGAGTGGAGAAAGCTTTTCGGTCTTTCCAAAGTTATAGAATGACAAAAATCAACCCAAAGTCAATGTTATTTTATTTCATGGGGTTTTGTGCTTCTTGTGAGCTAATGTCTTGTTTTTTCCAGAAAAAAAAATAATGTCTTTAGCTAATATCCCAGGTCAAGACATGCTTGACTGAAGATAAAGTGTGTGTTAATTTTGTTAAAAATGGGATTTTGAGAAGAGGCAAAAAGCAGAAGGTACTTGTACACAGGGAGGGATCATACTGATCCATTTTCAGCGCTTAATTACAAATCTGCTCCAACTAATTTCCTTATTGTGCCCACAGCTGCTATTCTTTTGTCACCAGTTTATTTTTCTTTGAAAATCTGAAAAGCATCAAGGCTCGCCCTGAAAGGCATCAGAAGCAGAACTAAGGTCCCAGATGCCTCATTACTGGTCTTGTTTGCAGGCCTGTTTGGTTGTTTATGTCTTGCATTCAAATCATTTATTTTGTTCAGACCCTCTTTTGCTTTGAAAATGACTTTAGGACACTGAACTGCTTTTGTCACTCAACCGTTTGCTTGCTGGGTAACAGGAACATCATGGTTTAATTAACATCACAATTTCTCAATCTCTGGGCAGGTCTTGTTCAGTAAATATCAGAAAGTTTAGAGCTCCAAAGACTTTCACAATGACCCAGGGGTCTGAGTATCTTTGTTGGAAAGAAAAAAATGTTGCTCATATGAAGTCATAGTGATTTTGGAAGATTTTCATCTGTAACTCTTCTTGTCATATAGAATGGCTTGGAACTTGCAAAGGCTTTGCTTTCTCAGCCAGGAAGATTGGCTTCTAAACACAGTCAAAGTACTCGGTGGGTTGAGGATGCTTGGGGTATTAGTAAAATACATTATATTGCAAGCACCGTGGTAGAAAGCTGAAATGTTTGTTTCCAGGAGTCAGAGAGACCTAGGTTCAAATCCTGACTTGGGCAAGTTACCTTAACCTCTTGAGGCTCAATGCTCCCAATTGTTAAAGAGAAATGAGTAGCATCTGACTTCTAGGGTTATAATGAGAATTACATTAGCTAATGCTTGGAACACATTCCAACTCAATAAACAAGAGCTATTATTACCATTATTAATATTTGTTTCTCGGAAGAAGAGCTTAGTTTGGCTGAATATTTCTGGTTAATATCAGTATTGTGGGAAACAATGTAAACTGATCTCAAGTAAAAATTGTTATGTTAACTAATCTAGTTAAGATGACTATATAATTTGTGGTCCAAACCAAGATATTTTAATAAGGAAATTGTGCTCTATTAATAATTATGCCAGGACAATAGGCACAAATCAGGACCATCTCAGGCAAACCATAACGTATTCATCTTTTGCCATAAGGAACCTAAAACGAAAAAATTATTAGAACTGAAGATAACCTTAGATATTTTCTAGTTCAATGCTCCAGTTTTACAGTTGAGACAAATGAAGTCCAGAGCAGTGAAATAACTTACCCAAGGTCACACAGCTAGTAATTTAAAACCAGGGTCTGGAATTCTAGTCTTTTAATTTTAACTCCAATGACTGTTCCACAGTATGGCAGTGCTTTCTAATGACTTTAGCGAGACTGGGACTATTTTCCTCCTGTTTCTTCCTTAAGAAGGATCTCAAGCCATTCTATTCTCTTTTTTTCTCATCACTTTACACCAGAACAGATGACAGCCTGTACAAAACAATCCTCTTAAAAGAAAGCTTGTCATTTTTCTAACCTAAATCCCTCATACTGTTGTTAAAAGCCATTTCCCCTTCTTATTTATTCAGTCATGAGTTGAGAAAGAAAAAGAGCAACTGTTGCCCCCTTCAATAAAGGAAATTATTTTCGGTCACTCTCAATTATTCTTTGTTTCATTTTCCTTTGGGATTAAAGAATATTTAGTTGTAAGCCAGAATGCCCTTTTAAATGATTTTTCCAAAACCTATCACCAGGAAACTTGTGTATCTAAGACCCCTGGAAATGGCACATATGAACTTACATCTTTATCCTTGCCTGTAAATTATACCACACGTATAATAGTGTCATGAATAGATCTCAGAAGCTCTCATTTCAGGCAATTTTTTTGCATTATTCAAACAAGGTAAATATTCCATAGACAGAATTTGACTTTAAAGAGATGAGAGAGCCAGATGATCAGAAATCACACATGTGAGGCCTTCCTAAGGTATATCACCAGCCTCTCTCTTTAATGACCACATTTTATAACAATGCTCCTATTCAAATGCAAATTTATGTAGATTGTTTATTTAGACTGTCGCTTTTGTACATCAATCTCTGTATTCCATCCTCCTCTTCTTTTTGCTTTGAAAGAGGTAATGTGGTTATTCAGGTCATATCTCTCCCGGTTTTATGTTCTAGCATGCCCATAAAGATGAAAGGAAGTGCATTTCGCAGGCAGCAGCCTTCCTCTCCCCAGGCTGTTTGGTGCTGTAGACGAGGCACCAAAGCAACTGCTATGGGATGGATCCATGCTTTCCTTCTGGATATATGGTTCATTGATGAGCAAGTCATGAAGCCAGGCAGTCATGAAGCTCCCAGAACCTACTGAGCATCAGCTGGGTGGAACCACCAGTGAATACCTTAAATGTTACCTTAACACAATGCCTCTACACAATATGTTTGTTATGCATGTAGCTTTATCTTTAAGAGTTAAGAGATGTGGAACTGTTTCTAAGTCTCTGATTAAAAGCCCATTTTTGGAAGAAGAGGCTAGATATGTAGATGGAAAACTGAGTATTTACTCAGAACCTGGTCAGAAATGAATGAACTCAAAACCATCCATGCAGAAAATATACCAGCTTTGTGATACCGTTTAAGCAGGCAATATAAGTCGTAGTTAAGAGCACAAACTAATGTCAGATGTGAGTTCAAGCCCTGTCTCTACCACCATGTGACCTTGGGCAATTTACATCCTCATCTGTAAATTATGAATAATAAAGAGTATCTGCCTCATGGGATTGCTATGGAAAGTAAATACTATGAGGCATGTAAGTCACTTAGCATAGTGATTGGCACGTTGGAAGGACAAAAGAAACTTTTGCAATAATTTTCTTTTTTATACAATAATGAAAGTTAATTGAGATATATATATATATGGTTTGTTGTTTTTTATATATAGTAGATCATAGAGCATGTTTTGGAAGGAAAAGTTAATGCAAGAACTATGTATACAGTTAGACAGCAGAGAAGTTCAGGCTATGGTTAATGCTAGCAGAAAGTGAGAGACAATGACAATGATTTTAAGAACTGAGTAGCAGGCACAACAAGAGAAAGAGACAAATGATGATGTAGACATGTGATGCCACATGGCTAAGAGGGAGCAAAAGGGCAGTAAGGAAAGGGCATAGTCAAAAATGCCAATATGATCAGGATCATGTGTGGCAGGCCAGGCTAGTGGCATTTGATAAAGTGGCTCTATCTCTATAGCAAGATCTTGCAGCACCTCTTGTGAAGGGTGGCCTGAGGGCTCATCAGGGACCTCAGCCTCCAGAACCTAGAAGGAGAGGGGAATCCTCCCAGGATCACCAGGTGTTCCTCCGTAGAGAAGTCAGTAAATAGGATGTATCTGCCTGTGCATCAGATGTTCACATAACCCCACCCCCACACTATAACCTCAGCCACAGAGAAACTGAAACCTGTGTGTTTATGAAAACCCCAGGGCCCAATGCATCTGGTTTTCAGCCGTGGAGCTGGAAAGCAGAGCTATTCTGCCATGCTCCGCATCAGTCTGCACTCCATCCAACAGCTAAGAGGGTCAGGGCGGGCTCAAGTTTCATGGTCAGGCACTGGCCAGGCAATTTACCTCCAGGTAAATTCCAACTGGTCCATTTCATGTGAAATTTTCCAGCTTGACCAAGAGTCGCTGACCTCGAGAACAGCCGTTTAACCTCCATTACTTGGTTTATATTGGTAATATTTATATTGGGAACTTGATTAAAGCTGACCTTTGGTGAAAACGGAATCTAATATGTATTAGAAAACCCTCTGCCTTCTCCAGCCATGTCAGGAGTCATCTGTTTCACGTCTCCCCTAATTGGCTGACTGGCCTCCCCTTTGCCTGCATCCACCCCTCTCACTGAATTTGTGCAATACTTTCCGTTTGGTTTTGTGCCTTTGTCCGTTACTAGCACATTTGAAAGTTAACTGGGTTAGGGGCTGCTGCCTGATTGAGGTTGAGGACAGAGTTAGTCTGTCGTAAATAGATCCTATTCATCACAAGGTGCAGAGAAGGCACTGAACGTCTCCTGGCCTTCCTGCTCTAACGAACCTTTCCCCAGTGTGAAGCAATCCAGATGTCCCAAGTCCCACCTTCATAAGGATAACTGAGCCCCCTGGAGAAGGAAGGCAGTGGCCATTGGCTCCAGATAAAACTCCTCTTCCTATAAGAAAATGTTATCTGTATTGCTTTTCAGATCAATAGATCTGTAAAATTGAAAGGGAGGCTACTTGATGAAATGTTTGTTTGCTGACATGTCCAGAAATTGTTCCTTCCCTCCACCGAATCAATTCAGGACATATTTATTAATTACCTCCTTAAAATGCTGGACAGCCCAGGAGTCGATATACCTGCAAGGAACTTTAAATCTAAGGGGTGTGTGTGTGTATGTCTGTGTATGTTAGGGGTGGGGGCATGGATAGGAAACATGTCCACACACACACAAGTTAAATAACAATCTCAGGTGATGAAAACTCTATTGGCCTGTGCATCAGAGGCCTGGCTTTGCCACGAGCTAGCTTTAGTACCCTTAGTAAGTCACACAATATCTTGGGCTTCAAGGACTTACGCAGTAAAGTGGAAGCCTTGGCCCAGAAGGTAAATGAGATAAATTTCAGCTTGACAATATTCTGTGACTCCATCAACAAAGAACAACATAAGGAATGTCACAGACTGAATGTGATGAAAATACAATGCACAGTTGATTCAAGGGAAGTACAAGCCATGGGTCACTGGCAGATGTAGAGCACAGAGGCACTGGGAAGAGGGTAACAGCACAGAGAACGGGCAACCTGGGAACACTGGTCCTGTAGCCTTGGGTTTATGGTTCCTACTACAACTATGTAGCATGAGGCACAGAAAGTGCCATATTCCTGATAAAATGGATTTCCTTTTGCAGAGATTAGAGGTAAAGTTTTCAAATATGGACTGTTTTCCCCATGTCTCAAGCACACAATTTCATGTCATCCTTATCACAATCCTGTGAAACTGGAATTATTCCCACGTTCCAGATAAAATTGGAGACTGAGAGAGTTAATTTCCTCTGATCACATACAGAATAGAACCAGGATGTAAGCTTAATTCTGCCCATTCTAAAGCCCATGCTCTGGTCTGGTGCAGACCCAGTCTTCTGTGTTCCCCAAGGAGTCAGCCCAAGTTACACCAGTTTGCTATACTAAAGGGGACAGGTGAGGAACGTTAGCTCTCAGTCTCACTCACCTTGAGCACCTCCCACTAAAGAAAACAATAGGTGCATGAGCATCCAATCTACCCTCCTACAAAATGAAAGGGCCTGAGCATCTTCAGAAAGCAGGAACAAACAAACATCTAGAAACAAATTGAATGGATATGCATAGCAACGATTTAAAAGACTACATTGAGAGGAAGAAAGGCCACCAACTGAAAACTATTTAGGGAGCTAGAGCCTTGTCTTTGAACCCAGGAGGGTGTCAGGTGTACCTTACAGGATATAAGGAGGCAAAGAGATTTCTTCCCATTCCGTCTCTCCAGTCCACCTGGCAAAAGCAGCCACTTTCAGTTTGGACTGACAAGGTCAAGGTCTAAAGAAAGTGCAAAGAAATGATAAATGTTTGCGGTGATGGAGATACTAATTACCCTGACATGATCATTACACAATGTATACATACATCAAACATCACATTGCACCCCCATAATCATGTAAAATCATTAAGTGTCAAAGATAAAATGAAGAGGTAGTGACTCCTCTTAAAGTCAGCTTGACCACACTTTCACCAGCAAGCTCCCCACTGGGGGCAGGACACCCCAAGTGGTGTTTACACAGTCCTGCTTTGTAGTCCCTTTGGATGCTGGGAGCCCAGGAGCAGACCATGAGTGCTGGAACCAAGACGGCACTAACTTGGGGGTAGGCTTCGGGCACTGGAAGTCAACCCTACAAACAACAGAAAAGAATCTCAAGTTATTGGGAATCCTGTGATAAATTAAAATTTCTTTTCAAGATGATGTTCTTTTTTCTATTTCTAGCCAAAGAATCTCTTTTCCCTTATCTAAACAATCAGAGAATTTGTCCCTTAAGTCTCAGCCTTCCCTGTGAAGATTATTATTGGCTTGGTTAAACAAAGTACTTGTTTATAATAGATATAATAGATGATGAAGTTTTGAAATTACACAGTTGGTGTAATAAAACCAGTTAAAACCTTATTTAAAAAATGTCACAGTTGGTCAAATGTATTAATGGCATATGGTTTAGTTTTTCTCTTTTTTTTTCCTCCCAGAACAATATGTGCATTCTCATTTCACAGAGTGAGTAGAGGATTAATGGAGCAAGATAAACTTTCTGCTGGCTTTTCTTGTAGACAATCTACACTTTCATTAACTGACTCAAGCTTTATTTATCCCTTTCTATGTCTCATCTTCCCCAGTTTGCCATTTTCTTCCCCAAAGCACCCAATTACAGAATTCCTAAAATTCCGGGTAATGTAAGAGATGAATATTATATGGAGCATGTTTTAGAAGGAGAAGTTAATGCAGAAATTACACACTACATAAACAAAATGCCCACAACTGGCAGATGTAATTATTTGTTCTCCTGTTGATATTACCAACTGTAATAATAAAGTCAAAAATGTGCCCCAAAACATAATATTTCAGCTGCATGTAGTCATCATACCAGCAAAGAACATAATTGTGTTATTTGTCTCCTCTGAACTCTCTCACTCATAGCTATACCTTTCCCAAGATCTATTAGAGAATTATTTGGCTGTTTCCAAAGTAAGGTATTGACTGAAGTTTTGAAGTCTGGACTTGCCAACTTAGCTGTACCTGTTCAAGTGGGTCATCTCAGAAGTGTGCCTGGACTCTGCCTGGAGCTCAGAGATGCCATCTCTAATCTACGACCCTGCCATGTATTTGTTTTTTGTCATAAATGAAGCATGGGGCTGTGCTTTAATTTTCCTTACTGCCCTCTGTCAAGTAATAACCATAAATATTGTCCTGAATCATTAAGTCACAACCCGAAATGTGATCCTGCCCAGCTCCCAATCAGACGGCCATCTGGAAGATGAAAGAAGTCTATTTGGGTTTCGGAATGATCCAGACTCTAATTTGTAGTAACAGTCTTAACAGGCTGTTTCAGAGACATTAACCAGCAACTTGTCTCAGGTTCTCAAGGAAGGCACATTGTCCACAGTTGGAGGCATTTGCTTCAAGTAGAACCATGAACTGTAACTGTTGGAAAACTACCAGGCTCGCCGGCTTTCAATCAAATGCCACATTCTTCCATGGACACTAGATTCCTACCCAAAGGCAAGAATATATGCATAGAGCAAATGCATACATAATATATCTCCAAATATTCTCTGTGTCATAAGGAAAGCAAACATTTCAATAGAGGAAAACAAATTGCAGCTTCTACAAGCAAACAACAATGCAACATGATAGATATATAATTTTTCCTATCACCCTGAGGTTACTCTTGCAGAGAAAATAAATTATACTCATTTTGCCATAGAAATAATTTAGTAAGCACAAAAAGAAAGTCACTAAAGTCTGAAAACATATGCTTAGATATGAGTAGAGTACTGATTAAAAGGACTACTGGCCAAACAATTGCTTTAAATATCTGAACTTCTTGATTATTAGAGATGCAAACATTATCAATAGGAGATGCCTTTCCATTTCTGCTTGACTTTGGATTGGAAAACTAAGTTGAGAAAATAACTGTGAAAAATCATGATTCTTCTCTAAGTTATACATAGCACTGTTCTCTCTACAGAGTGAGTTGAATTTAATTTTTGAGCATTGAAAATACATGTAAAAATTAAATGAAGGTATTCACTCACAAATAAATGATATTTTAGGCAAGTATGTCAATGATGACTCTCAAAAAACTAAACAAATGCTAATGAACACAAGAGAGTTTCTTTTCAGCCTTCAGGAGAGGAAATTTCATGCCAACTTTCAGAAACCCTCTTTTTTTGCCTTAAAATTTGGTTTGGTACTTTCAGTAATTTAAAATATTTATTAATTCATTAAAATTTGTGGCATGGAAAAGATAGATTAAAAGAAACTTAAATGTATTTCACAGCCTTCTTTGAGCCTTTGAACAAACCAATTGTTAAAGAGTTCATGATATGAGAGAATCTGAACATTGGCTGGGTATTAGATAATATTAAGGAATTGTTATTACTCTTGTCAGATGTGACGGCATCATAGCAATTTTAAAAGTCCTTATCCTTTAGAGATACATACTTAAGTATTTATGAGTGAAATGATATGGTGCCTGAGATTTGCTTTCAAATAATAGGTGTTGGATGTAATGTAGGTAGATGAAATAAGTAATAGTAGGTAGATAAAACAAGACTGGCAAAATACTAATAATTATTAAAGAGGAGTGGTAGATATCTACAATTCATCACCTTTTTTCTTTCTACTTTTATCTATACTTAACATTTTTCTATTAAAAATATTTTTTAATGAGAAACTAAAGCAGTGGTTCTCAACCAGGGGTGATATCTGGCTACCACAACTGAGGGGGCAGGGTGGTACTGGCATCCAATGAGTAGAGGCCAGGAATGTAAACATCCTGCCATGCACAGGGCAGACCCACAGCAAGGAATTACTCAGCCCCAAATGTCAATGGTGCAGAGACTGAGAAACCCTGGCCTGGACAATGTACTGTTAGGATAGAGCTGATGCATAGGTAAAATATAATCACTGCCTCTATGGAGTTTACCATCATCCAGAAAGAAGAAAACAAATAACTATCCTACGAGGCACCCTGAACCTGTCTTCTATCATGTCTGTTTGTTGGTGACCTCCAGGAGGGATGGAAAAAGGATGAACTCATTATAGTCAGGAGTTTAAAGGCGGTGCTTTTCATTATTACTTATTTATAACACTAGCCTCTGGAAATAAGATTTTTAAAAGATCTTTGATAGGAAGATAATTTAATGGGCTACATTTTAGATAAAGATTGGTATATACACTGTGGAATATTACTTAGCCATAAAAAAACAAGAATAAAATAATGTCTTTTGTAGCAACTTGGATAAAGCTAGAGGCCATGATTGTAAGTGAAGTAACTTAGGAATAGAAAATCAAATATCATATGTTCTCACTTAAAAGTGGGAGCTAAGCTACGGATATGCAAAGGCAGGCAGAGTGATATAATGGACTTTGGAGACTCTGAAGAGGGAGGGCAGGAAATGCCGTGAGGGATTTTTAAAAAACTATACATTGGGTACAATGTGCATGACTCAGGTGATAGGTGCACTAAAATCTTAGACTTTACCATTATACAATTAATCTATGTAACCAAAAACCACTTGTACTCCAAAATTAGAAAAAATGGTTGGAAGGAAAGTGTTTTAAACAAAGAGAACAAAGAGTACAGAATGGAAGGGTGTGGAGGCAGTGGAAACCACAATTGGGAGAATCTTTGATGAACCTGAAGAGGAAGCATCTCCAAGGCACAGAGGCAGAGGCACTGGTCTCCATCCTTTTTGTGTGGTGAAGTTGTTTTAGTGTCCTCTCTCCCCCAGGCTACCAGGAGGCATAATTAAACGTTCCCTTTCACCTCTCCGAATGTGGACATTGCATGCTTGGGACTAAGGAATGGGCCTGCACACCACAGAGGCCTCCCTGCAGGTGAAGGATCAGAAATAACTGGATCATTTCCATGAGCAGCCCAACACTAAACCCATTAAAACCAAGCCAACAGAACTCCCTTATCTCTACCAGGGAGAGTGTGTAGAAGTCCCCATTTATTTTTAGAAGCCACCTAGCCACAGGACAGGTGTCCTTAGGAGGAGTGATTGTTCCTGTGGATAAGTAGAGAGGAGACAGTCACATCCATAGAGGGTCTGATGTGCCAAACCTTGTCCTAGATACTTGTCATGAAGCATCACCTTTAATCCATACGCCAGCACTGAGAGGTATGAGGATATGAGCCCCACTGCACAGATAAAAACGCTGCAACGTATTGAGAAATTGTGGCTTTTCCCAAGGTCCTGCAGCTCCTAAGTGGCACATTTGGGATTCAGAGCCAGAATTCTCTGATTCTAAAGCCACACAGTGAGCCTCCCATTCTCCACCAAATCTGTGCACATCAGTAACACCAACAGCGACAACGAGTGGAGACGCTTCAGGCTGGGAGCTCTTTCTGGCCTTACTGTGGAGATGGGCAGTTCAGGTGAAAACAGGTACAGGCTGAGGCTGAAGCCAGGTGGACCAGGAAGGAAGAAACAGGCACCACTGTTTTGAGTAGGGGCTTCCAGAACAGGGGTGGGCAGCTGTCTCCTGTCTGAATGGAAGAAACTGGACATCCCCAGCCAAGGGCTGTGCCTTGAGCACCAGCAGTGCGCTGGTTTGGGGCTTTGAGAGGCTTATGGTACTTGAGGCTTTGGCCCAGGGGAGTTATCAGGAGGACCAGGAAAGCTGCCAACTCCATGTCAGAGTTCCCAAGCGAGCTCTGGCTAAAGAGCAGTTTGGGTGGTCCAGAATTGGTGCCTTCCCAAAACAAACAGGAGACGCCTATGTTCCTGGCTAACTCCCACTGTGACCCTAACGTCTGGCACCCCAGGGCACTGCCTGGGCTTAGAGAGCTCATTAGTGCACACAGAAAGGAAACTGTCCACGTCTGGGCAGAGGGGGTTGAAGAGCAGGTGGGTGGGACAAGAACAGTTGAAAACCACCCACTCCAAGGGATTCAGCTGAGCCAAGTATGGGCAGGGGGAAGGATCCCAAAGCAGGAAGCAGGAACTCCGAGTCCTATATCGCCTGCTGGGTACCTGTTGGCAAGTTATGAATGCCTTGTGGACTGAGTTCAGTGCCTGTGAGCAAGGACTTACATTCTGCCAGATCTGGGTTCAAATCTAGTTCTGGCACTCACTAGCTGTTTGACCTTGAATAAGTCACTCTAAGCCTCATTTTCCTTAACAACATGACCAAAAAGAGGTACCTTCCTCACAGGGCTGCCGTGAGGATTAAAAAAGCAACTGTGCATAGAATACAGGGCCAGGGCCCCATACATTGTAAGTATTCAATTTCTTAATATCATCACCTCCTCCTTTGGGTAATGCCACAGGCTCTGCTCTTTCTCAGCACAAGGTTATTGTAATGATCCAATGAGACTGTCTACACAAGTGAAAGCATGATGAGGCAGCAAGGCACTACATAGACAATGGCCAGACTTCTAAGTAGGGACCTGCTGCCTCTGCTCCCTCATCTTCTCTCCTGGGCTCAAGAAGATGCCCACAGGAATATTCCCTTGTTGACGGTAACCAACTGTCTCATGGAGGCGATTAATGGAGTAAATAATTCTATTTTCAGGCCAGGCACAGCGGCTCACACCTGGAATCCCAGAACTTTGGAAAGCTGAGGCGGGCAGATCACAAGGTCAGGAGTTTGAGATCAGCCTGCCCAACATGGCCAAACCCCGTCTCTATTAAAATTACAAAAATTAGCCGGGTATGGGGGCGCACCTAGTCCCAGCTACTTGAGAGGCTGAGGCAGAAGAATTGCTTAAACCCAGTAGGGGGAGGTTGCAGTGAGCAGAGACTGCACCACTGCATTCCAGCCTGGGCGACAGAGTGAGACTCTATCTCAAAAATTAACAAAGGAAAAAGAAAAAGAAGAAATACTTCTATTTTCAGGGAAGTTACATGTCATTGGTTATTGGCTTTCAGCACATAACTAACAGCAAGGAACCATCTACTCACATAAGAGTTGGTGTTCAGATCATTGCACCCCTTCAAGTAGGGTCATAGCTTTGCATTCTTGTATTCCTCATCTACTAGCTTCCCCTCCACCTTCAGCCGACTGTCTTAAACAGAGCCTTTCCTGGTACACATTCGTTGGGGAAGTGATTTTTGTAAACATCTTAACAAATTGCTTGGGCATCATGGAGAGCCAGGTCAGTGTAGTGTGTAACCCTTCCCAGGAGGCTGCAGGGAACACAGTGAGCTTTTGCTATTTCCTCAGACCCCTCAGACCCTTCTAGTCTGGAAACCACAGTGAGAATCTTCAGAGAAAAGAGGCCTCGTGGCTTGTTGACTCCTTTGTGCTTTCTGCAGTACTAGCTCCAGCAGAATCACACATGCTTCCTCTGAGTTTTATCTAAGACATTTGAATGTTCACAGGCCTGGCCAGGGCATAGCAATCTGAAAGGAACTGCCATGATGATATGAAAAATGTCTTTTCAGCCGGCTGGAAGTTTGGCTTAGGTTTTGGTCACAGATCAGGTCGATAGTAAAGTGCCCCTCCTAGGTCACCCCAAACTGGGAAGGGGACCCTCTGGGTCTGCTTTGATTTAGCCATTGCCAGTCTCCTTGTCATCACGCTGACTGTTTCTTTGGAGGCTGTGCTGTGAATGTTTTGCTTCTCCTGATACTAGTTGAGACCTGTGGTCACTGCCCCACCATGGCCTACTGCCCGCCACATCTGTCTTTCTGTCCAGTCTGCAGAGCCAGTACCTGCGTGGTCACCTTTCCACTTCCTGGCTTGTCTCTGTGCTCACAGCAGGTTTAGCTGCTCTGCAGATGCTGAGAATGGTGCCCAACAGGACTTTCTGCAGATTCTGAGAATGATGCCCAGCAGGGCTTTTCTTTTCTCCCTGTATAGAGGTAACAATGGATAAAGTAGTGCCTCCCTAGTCACAAAGAGCTGCCTGGTCAAGCTGCAACGAGGGGCAGCCTTGCCTTTGGGCTAAAAATCTGAGAGAATGGAATGAGAACTATGGCCTGCTCTAACTATGCAAGCTCTCAAAAACATGATTCAACTCTCTGGGGCCTTTCTGAACCACAGGGGACCAGGAGGTGGGTGGGCAGCTGGGGAGGGCTTCAAATGCCCTTGTGATGAATTCTAATGCACCTGCACACATTCTACATCGTGATTATATTCCAAAGACCCATCCATCACCTCCCTTCCTCGCTTGCTTATGGCTACTCAGCGTCCTCCCAAACCCAACAGCCCAGTGGGTCTCAGCTGCTACCTAAGGTATCGGGGATAGCATACTGGGTGAGACCTGGACTCTGGAGCTCGATGGTGGGTTAACCCTGGCTCTGCTGCTTATTGGTCGTGTGACCTCAGGCAAGTTATTCAGCCTCTCTTTGCTTCCATTTCCTCATCCATAGAATGGAGGTGATAATAGGACCTACTCCACTGGGTCATGGTAAGAATCAAATGAGTTAACATCAGGAGAGTGCTTGTATCAGCACCTGGTATGCAGTGAGTGTTTGCAACATATAACATATTCAAAGACTCAATGTTAATTTTTCCATGGGATATAGGGCTCATTACTGGGCAGCTTCTTTGAGCTCTCTTGATGGTATGGTTGAGGTTAACCTAAAACATAGTGGCAAGAAAACCACCTGACATCATCAGCACTGGAGCAGTGTAGCTGTGTACCTTGGTTTCCTCTGCTACACAATGAGAAACAACTAGAATTCTCCAAATTATAATTTTATTTTGGAAATAAATAATTCCAGTAATGTTCTTAGAATACCTGGAAAAATATTCAATATGTATTTAGCTATACTTACTAATATTATTATTATGGTGTCTGAGATAGGCCAAGGAAGGGTAAGAGTTGTTCTTAAGACACCTGCTCCCTAAGGTACATCAGCAACATCTGGAGTCATTTTGGAATGTCATAGCAGGGGTTTGCTACTAGTATCTAGTGAGTAGAGGCTAAGAATGCTGCTAAGCATCCTATAATGCACAGGAAAGTTCCCAAGCAAATAATTATACAGCCCAAAATGTTTATAGTATCAAGGTTGTGTGTTTTGAATATAGCTACTGCCACAGTGCACCACATCCCTGACTGCTGTGTGATCACCCTTAGAGCAGGCTTTCCATTGTTGTATAGAAAAAAGGAGATAACTACTCCAGATTCACTGGATTTGAAGGGAGATGTCTCTCGGGCTAACTTCAGGTTTTCAAGTAACAGAATCAGTGAAGTGCATGAAAGCAACCCCAATCCCACACCGTTCACCTAGAATAGCTGCTTTGCTGAATTCTCCCTGATAATGTTTGTAATCCTACCAAATGTGGGTGCTGGCTCAATGAGCTTCTGCAGGCCAAACTCCCTCCCCAGTACAGTCTCCACTGCTGTAAATGGCCGCATCCTTCTCCATGCAGTCACTCAAGCCAGAAACCAGGAAATCCTTGTCAATGCCTCACTTTCCCTTGTCACCCATAGCCAGTCATGATGTTGATTCACTCTTCTAGATGTCACTCACACCACTCACCTCTCCCCATTCCCACTGCCATTGCCTTCATCTGGGTTTTCATGATCTTTGACTCAAGTTACTCCAAGAGCTCCTAATCTCTGTTTCCAGTCCCTTCCAACCCCAATCCATCCTCCACCTTGCTCTAAGAAGCATCTTCCCAAAACATAAATTGTGTCACTCATTTACTTAAAATTCTATCAACAAACTGTTGCCCCAAGCCAGAGCATAAGATGCAAAGCCTCAGCCTGCTTTTCCAAACTCACCTTGTATTCCCCAGACTTCAGCTGCTTCACTGTCACCAGACATGTCATACACAGTCAAGCCTCTGAACCTTCTCACGTGCTGTTACTGTGCCTACAACACTAATTCCAGCCTCTTCTATGGACTGACTCCTGCTTTCCTTGAAGACTCAGTTTAAGCGTCACTCTCTCAGGAAAAATTTCCAAAGACTCTCCCCAAGAGACTGAGTTTAGGACATTCCTTTCTGCTTCCATGGCTCTTTATGCACACTCTTCTCATCCTGTATTATAATCATGGGTTTCCTTAACTGATTCTTCCACTAGACCATCAGCTCCTTTAGGTCAGGTACTGTAATCATTTCTATTTACCAGCATCTAGTACATGGCCTTGCACATGATAAGATGATCAATAAATGTTAATGGAATGAATAACTATTGGGGCTATGATTGACATATAGTTGTTGAATTCATTGAATGAATGAATTAATGACCTTTCATCCAAGTTACTCTAGGAGCTCCAAGGATGTCACTCATTATATTAAGCATCTGATTTTTTTCCTCCCTTGGTTGATTTGTCAGGCACCTACTATAAGCCAATCACTATACAGGTCTCTAGAAATTTCAAGGTGAATAAGATGATGTACTCTCTTCCTTGTGAAGTTTGTAGTCTGGCTGAGGACACAGACCCACTAATTAATCCCCTCTTGCCTCCCTCTCCATTATGTGGCTCAAATAAAAAAAAAAGATTCTTTCTTTATTGATCTCTTCTACTCACCCCCTTAATCCAACCCAGCAGCAGGTCTCATTGAGTCTACCTCTAAATTATAATATCCTTCTTTTTCATCTCCATTTCTACCACTATAATCCAAACCAGCATCTTTCTCTTTGACTCATTAGTCTTCTAGCTTTCACTCTTGCCCTTTACAATTTATTCTCACCATAACAGTCTGAACGATTTTTCGAGAATGTAAAAAGAGCATGTTACTTCCATTCTTAAAATAATTGCTCCTTATCACACTCTTACCAGGCCAATGAGGATGATTGAGCTCAATTCTTCACTTCATTCCTTAACAGAATTTTGCATCCATACCCTTGCTATGACTTCTTGGTAGGAATCATGTAGTTGTCCAACTCTTGACCTAGAAATTGGCCATATGACTCCTTTGACCAATACGATGTTAGCAGACATTACCAAAGCAGAGGCTCGTCATGTGCTTGCATGAATTGGCATGCCCCTCGTGCTTTGCTGACCTGCCATGAGATGTCAAGCCCTGGTACTTCCTGTGCCAAAGAAAATGTGGAGACATGTGGAGCAAATTTGAGCTCAACCCAAATCCTGGAGCAAAGCCCCACCAACCCACATGCCTGCAAACAGGTGCTTAACCTGTGTAGTTGTGCACGGTTCCTTGCTTGGAAGAGCCCTATGCTTAGTTTAATGTTCTTCTGTTACTATTTTGAATGTTTTAATATTTTTAACAAGGGGCCCTAATTTTCCTTTTGTTCTGGGCCCTCAAATCATGTACCTTGCAAGCAAGTATAAATGTTTATTATAAGCAACAAAATTTTGGGTGGTTTTATTTATGTTCTTTCTTTGTAACATCTATCAACTTCTGAAGTGACCTGTCCACTTAATTGTTGACAATTGTCTTCTCCAAATAGACTGTAAACTCCTTAACAGCAAGAACCTTGTCTATCTTGTGTGCCTTTGTAGGCCCAGGGCCTGATACATCCTGGGCATCCCAATCAATGCTAGTCAAATAAATAAATGAACAACTGCTATAATTTCTAAAATCAGGCAAAAAACTGCAAAAGCCTCATGGACACAAGTATTGGTTCTGCCCAAAGTCAGAAAGTTTACAGAAGAGGCAATGCTCAAATTTATTCATCTCCTTCACTCATCCTTTCTTGTCTTTTATCTACTCAGAGTGCCCAGCATCTGAGTAAGATTAGCAACCTCTGTAAAATGAGGTTTTCCTACAGTCATCTTCCAAAAACATAGATGAAGGAGAAAACAAGAAATGCCCCCTTTTCCGGACCACTCCAAGAATAAGGTCACTGCTCAATAGGTTAGGGGGTGGGCAGAAGTGTTCACTGTCCCCTGGCTTTATTCTTCCTATTTATTGAATAACATGATGCCAAGAGTTTTATCTGGGCACTGACCACTTAGCTCGAGCCTCCTCTGCAGCCAGCTGTGCCCCGTGACTCATTTCAGCCAATACGACATGAGCAGAAATAAATTACACAAAAACATTTACTTCACAAAGTTGGATATAAGAAGCTTGTGAAGTATGAACTAACATCACACGTGAAGGACTTAGAAAAGTGTCTGACTCATAGTAAGCACTCAAGAAATGTCAGTCAGAGTGATCATTACAATTTGAATCTCCAGTTTTGCACTCATTATAAAAGAGTAATTTATGAGTTTTCCACTGTTTTCATAGCCACGTAGTATCCCAAGTCTCTGGGTTTTGATTCAGAGACTGTTTCTTCATTGTTCTTAAGTGGAGTGTATTACCTTGGAGAAGACATTGCAATGGAACCAGTCACTAACCAAGCATTTTCCCTGCTATATTCCAATTCCCATGGGCATAGGTGTGCCAGGGCCTCAGGAAAATGAGTCTCATCTCAGATCTTATGAGTTGCTTTGTGCTCACCAGGCGGCTTTACCCAGCCCAGGCATTGCCAAGGACATTTAGGGGCTCAATAGAAGAGCCCAGAGCATGCACTGTTCTTGAGTAATAACTATTTGCAACATAATAGCTTCCTATTTGCAACATTTTGAAAATGCTGTGCCACAGTCTATAAAGCTGGAGGCAATTATGTGAGAAAGTGATAAAATGAAATAAACTATTTGCCCTGGAAAGCCACAGATTCTGAGGCAGTGTTGTAGAGGCACGGTTTTTTCTTACATCTTTCTGACACGTCCAAATGATACAGAGTTGGGTGTTATAAGCACATGACCTTCAAGACAGGCAATCTGGATTTGAGTTGTAGCTCCATCCCTTCCAACTGGGTGACCTTGGGAAAGTCACTGTCTCACCAAGTGTTTAAATGTGGCCCACTTCATACACTTGTAGTTTATGTAAGGAGCAAATGAGAGGATGGAGGCAGAGTACTCTCAATAGCACCAGGACAGAGTGGGTGTCACTGTTATTACTGTCTCATTGCCCAAAACAGAGCCCATCAGCTTTGTCCCATGACTTTCAGCAGCACTTCCTGATGACAAAGCTGTTTCTGCAAGTCACCAACAGCCAACAGACCCAATGGACAAATAATTTTCATTCTCCCAGAGAGACTTCAATTTCCTATTGGTCAATTCAAGAATTCGTAACTGCCTCCTGCCCTTCATGTTCAGCTTTTTAAATGGCGCTCCCTAAAAAGAACATGCTTCATCCTATCTTAGCCCAGCCCTTCCCAGTCAGGAGAATCTTTACATGGGACATTCTCATCCACATTCATTTTCCATTTTGGAGTCCAGCACATAACCTTGGGAATCAAGTCCTCCACTGGCTTCTCCCCACAGGTGACTCTGGGAACAGGCCTCCCAGAAAGGCCTCTGATAAACCTTCTGGGCAGAGGCGTGGGCCTAACATATTTTAAGCAGAGGAGGAAATTCTCTTCAAGCCGCAAAGACAATGGCAAAGGTTCATGAGAAAGTGCTTTCACACAGTCAGGCTCAAGAGACTCCTCAACTCTGAAGAGGCAGGAACAGAATTCATGAGAAAATGGGATAAGAATTCAGCCCTCAGACCCACAGCACTTTCAGATATTAACACCCCTGCCTTCACTTTCTCCCAGATAGCAGGAAACAGCGGCATGAACTATCACAGTTGAAGCAAGCCCAGGCTGGGTAAAAACAAACCCTCTCCTGGCCCCATTGCAGAACTCACCTCTTGGTCGATGTGAAAATATCCAGAACAATACAATTCAGGAATAAGTCATCTTATATTCTACTGGTCTCTGTTATTGAATCAATAAAAGTTTTCCATTTCAAATATATACACTTCTGTCCTGCAAATAATGCTCAGAGCATTTTTAAAATAAGAATATTCCTCAATTGCACATAACCTCCCATATCCAAAGGAAACAAGGACTCGGGCTATCACTTGGACAGAATGTAGTTGTGAGTAGGACGTGAGGCTCAGTGGGTCTCTAAGAGCTCTTCCAGTGCAATAATGAAGGCATTAAATTATCAGGTCAGAGGCCCCAATTCACAAAGAAATAATATCGGTTTATTGTTTCTAATCTTATTAAGTTAGAAAATAGTCTTGAGATGCACTGTCATCCCAGAATGGTTAAAGTATTGACTATGTGAGGCTGCACTCATGGATAATTCAAGGAGTCTGATTTCATTTAATTTCAGTAATTTTTAAAGCATTCCAACAAATTTTCTATAAAGCAAATAATCCTAAATTATTCCCACAAATAATGTAGTTATATAGTCAGATTTACTTAGTATTTTCCAGTTACATATTTTATATTATGAGTTAGAAAAAGAATAGAATTCTTTTTAATCCTATTTTTCCAATCCCCAGTGTCTTCCTTGAGACAAACAGCCCCTTAAAAATATATATTGAAGTTTAAAAATATATATGAATGTTATCAAACTAGAACTTGTGACAATCCATTGATGCCCTCATTTTCTTATAATTGCATTATGTCCAAAACTGAAACCTCAATATGCTATGATTTGAGATTATGCAAGGAAAAGTCTATAGCCAGGCATTGTTACAATGTCAACCTACTGCAGCTGGAATTATAGACAGCAGTTAACTCTGCCGGAGCCCCTTTCTCTCCTACCTACCAGCAAAGCTCCACTTGAGGGTAGGGCCAGAAAGAAGCCTTAGTCTCCTCAGCCACAAACCACATTCTCCCCTCATGTTCAAGGAAAGTGGCTCCAGCCTCTGGTGAGTAGGCAAGACTGGCTACTAGAGCCAACAGATTAATCTAACATTTAATGAACACCTTCTATATGCCAAGACCCAGGCCAGGCATTCAAGGATACAAGATTTTCTTCCTTCTAGAAGTTTCCAATTAGATGTATGGCTGGATAATAAGAGGATTGGGAAAATAATGTCCAGGGTGGCTATTCTCCATGACTAGATATTACTAGGGCTAAAAAAGTCTCCACTCTCTATTACCACCACCACATTCATGACATTTCTCTCAGTATCCTTCCTTCCTTCCATGTAGACTTTTTTTCATTCTCCAAGCAAATAACATGTCCCAGGTGCTGTGCCAGGCGTTAGGAATACAGCAATCAGTGAGATCCATATTGGGTCATTTAGAGCCTTACAGTCTAATGGAGAATACAGGCAAGTCAATGAAAACCATATGGCATCATATACCGTGTAAGAGTAGATACTTGGTATGATAGGATCATGGAATTCTTTCTGGGGGAGGATGCATCTAAGCTGAGTTTGCAAACATGATGACAACACATATAAGGGGAGGTGGGAATGGAGTGCAGCATTTTAGACAGCACGTGCAAAGGCCCAGTGGTGAGAGACAGAGACATGACAGGGAAGTCCTAAGTGAGATGTCAGGAGTACACAGTGCAAGGAGGCAAGTGAGGAGCTCCCAGTCCTGCTCCCAAAAGGCCCTGCATGAGATGGCATGGAATTGGAGCTATGGTTGACTCACCTGGGGTCAGCCTCCACCAGTGGCCCACTTTGGCCTATGTCCCGTAAGCCAAAGAATCCCACAGTCTCTTCCCTGCCTCTCACTCACATCCCCTTAGGTTGTTAATTAGGCTCTTCCCATCCCAATATTTCATGAGCAAGGCAAAGTGCCTTCATGCAATTAGTGAGCCTGAAGTTACCAATCTGAACCTGAGACTCACGCCCTCAAGAATGTTTCCTCAGGATATTTATTAGCTCAGAAGACATGTGTGGGCAGAGCATGTTATTTAGTGACCTGTAATGCCTGAATAATGATCACAATAAATCAGACCTCATTATTATGTGCAGGAGAGCTGGACAGCCCAACAGCCTAGGTAATGAGGTCTAATTTAATGCCCTGGTATTATTCTCCACATGTTTGCTGGGAAGTCAGGGGTGGGATGGCGGGGTTGGCCTGGTGGATCCAGATACCCTGGGATGTTCCACAGTCACCTCTGGAGGATAGGTACATATGTTAGGAGCCTGGGAAAGACTGTGCTCAGTAATGCTGTCCCTCCCTGTGGGTTACAACAAAGCCTGGTCCTCTCACACTGGCTTAAACTTATTATAACAAACAGCAGCACCCTGGGAGCTATTTATTAGAAATAAAAGGAAGGTTACAAAGGCAGGAAATGCCAGCACAAATAGAGAAATCAGAATCTCCATGAAAAGAAATATGAACCATCGGAGAGTTCATTTCATCAGTCATGCGTCTCAGACCAGACTGTGATAGAATATGCTCAGCATGTCAGAGCCAAGGGAGATGGCTCTTGGTCCAGCCTTCTTTGAGTCTGAGTAGCCCTCACTTATTTCTTGCCACGAGGAGCCTTTTCCATAGCAATCCATTATTGTGGTTTTTAATTCTTCATGGACAGCCTTTTCTCATTGATTACCTAACATCATTCATTTGAGCCCGTCCCATACAAAAGTCAATGGAGAGATCAATTTTAACCATTTGATGTACAAAAAGTGCTCTTAAAACATCCAGAGACTGAAATCATTTATCTTTTGCCCACCAACTCATAAATATTTTCCTGCTATTGGTTTCTGGTTGGGTAGCAGACATAAAGAAGGAGCCAGCCAAAGCAAGACCTTTGTGCAGGTGGCCTTCTCTGGATCCCCATGGAACTGTTGTCTAGGAAACCTCTGACATCCAAAGGCAGTTACAAAGTGTAATATCTCTCTGTGACATCAGGTGCCAGACAGACTGTAACACTCAACACACTATCAGCTGAAGCTCTCTCACTGCCCTCTTCATCAGTTTTCAGTCTTCTCATTCCTATCAGCGGAATCTGGTGAAACCCAACAAAGCAGACTGCACTGCCATGTGATGGGGACTCATGTAAGGCAGATTGGCTCCCCACATAAAAAGCGATGTTTAGTGCAAATCCTCCTTGTCTTCCATATCAGCAAAATAGCAGGATTCTCTTGCATTTTCCCTGAGCAACAACTTGAGTGTTTATTTCTACAGGGCACATAAAAATCCTTCCTCCACATTCTCTTTGGACTTTAAAAGGATTCTTACATCTCCCTCTTTTCTGGGACCTCTAGGCTCATAATCAGACAAAAAGCCTTTTAGTAATACCTAACTGTGATGCAAGATAATCATCCCAAATGTAGAAGAACAGTAGGGAAAAAACTCAATTGTCTTTTAAAGCACTCTGAAAAATAACAACCCATTCATTTGAACCCTTCAGAAGTATTCTGTGTTGTAGGTTCTCTAGCTGGCATTTTAGCTGAATGTGGCAGTAAATCTTTATTGTATGGCAAAGCCTCTAACAAGCAAAATGGGAAAAGACTAAGTGTGCATTGGGTATTGTAAAATAGAACAGTGAGATGGGTGTGGGTGCAGTGGGCTAGTGGAGTAGAATCTGTCTGGGGTTCAAAGTGATAGCGAGATGGTGAAGATTGACTATGGTCAAAATTATCCTTGAAAATCACACAGGATGGTGCCCATTGATGATGGATACACTGCCTCTTGCTAAAGTCAGCCCGGCTAGATTTTCTCTAGCATTGAAATAGGACTATGTCTACATTTGAACTCTATTCAGGGACTAGTTGGCATGAAAACTGTGTGCCTATAAACAGTAGAATGGCACGCAGCATTAAAGAGGCTGATGCTGTGAAGGGCCAGGAAGACCGAAGTTATCTGCAAGAACAGCAAAGTTATGCTTCCCACTTCATGTACACCTTCGCCCAGTGGTCCTCAACCTTCAGCCGTCATCGGAACCACTGGAGGCTGGTTAAAGGACAGATCAAGAGTCCTACCCCCACATTTTCTGATTCAGTAGGTCTGGGGTGGGCCAAAGAATTTACATTCCCAGTGAGGCTGTGACCAACTCTGCAAACCACTGATTTGGGGGTTTGTGTGGACTCATGGGAAGAACTTTTTATACTAACCACTTCCCTGTGCTTCCATGCTGCCTTTTCTGGTACATCTGTACCCACACTTCAATTTTCTCCACTCTTGAAGTAATCATCTGACTCTAGCTATAGCTTCTATCAGCTTTGCTTCATTCTGTTATTGGCTTTTTTTTCCAAGGTTGCAGAAGAATGTATGATGCCCTTCCTTATGTCTAAAAAATTTCATCAATCTTTAACTCCTTGCTGATATTGGTTTTCAGTTTTCTCTACCACCCCACCAACAGTGCCTAGATTTGCCAGAACACCAACACTTTAATATGTAGGACAATACTCTTTTTTTTTGTTCCTTTGAGCTAATTCAGGCTTTCTCACATGCACACATTTTTTTTTTTTTGCCATTATAGGTCAAAACCTACCCCCACAAAGGCCACAGAGAAGTATATAACATACATGGCACAGCGCATTCAACTCAACCTAAGTGTCCGTGAGTTTTCAATAAGGCACAGTAACTATTCACAAGATTATTATAGAATTCAGGGCACAAAGGAGATGTGTAGTTGTGTGTGTGTGTGTGTTTATTTCAGGGACAAATAGTGCTAAAATACTTCAGTCCTTCTGAGGTAATACTATATTTATCAGTATCATATTCATGCTAAGAATGCATTTTTGGCATCACTTAAATTGTCTGTGATGTACTAGATTGAATGTATTTTATGACCAATGAGAAATATAGAGATCTAAAGTTTTCAGTAACAAAAAAGAGAAAGATAGATATCCACCTCATATCTAATTCCTTGGTTTCAGAGGGTAACTCAGAAAAGGTTCTCTCCCAGGCAATTAAGTGAGCTAATGAAAGGCAATTTACAGAGGAGAAAGAGAAAATAACTAAAGAAACTTATTTAGCGTATGGCCTCATCAGGACCAGAGAGCCTCTTTCCTGGAGTCTAGAGCTCCTGAACCTATGAAATAATTCAATTTTCATCCTTTGGAAACATCTAAGAAATGTTGGTTGAGAATAGTTTCGTGCTAAGCTGTTTGAATTTTTGAAAAATAATATATATATTCATGCCTATATAGCACTATTATTAAATTTAGTGAATAGTGGTTTTTAAACAAAAGATTATTTTCTCAATAATTGAAAATATAAGTATTTTCCTTTGTATCTATCTTTCAGTTTTCCATATCTGAAGCTGGGAGTAGTGAGGGGCTCGTGCTGTCCCAAACAGATACCACCACACAAAGTGACTATTGTTACAAATACTGTCTTCCAGGAGCACAGTGGCCTCTGCAAAAGCATTCTTGCAAACTCAATATTATCTCATGGTTGCAAAGTGATAGACCTATAAGAGGGTCCAATTATTCAGGAAAGACTTGAGAAATGTTCTACAATAATGTCAGAGTCATTCAGGTCTCTACTGCTTCCATACCTGTAGTCTCCTCCCATCAAAGTGAGGAACCTGTTGAGAATTTTTGTGAAATCATAACTTCCTACTTTGCTAAGAATATTATAGCCAATATACCACAACATCTTTATACACCATATGTTTTTTTTCTCCTACTCTGTAATTTAAATGTCCAACATTTGGCTGGGTGCAGTGGCTCACGCCTGTAATCCCAGCACTTTGGGAGGCTGAAGCAGGTGGATCACAAGGTCAAGAGATAGAGAACTTCCTGGCCAACATGGCGAAACCCCATCTCTACTAAAGATACAAAAAAAAAATTAACTAGGGTAATGGTGCATGCCTGCAGTCTCAGCTACTCGGGAGGCTGAGGCAGGAGAATCACTTGAACCCAGGAGGCAGAGTTTGCAGTGAGCCAAGATTGTGCCACTGCACTCCAGCCTGGCAGTGAGTGAGACTTCATCTCAAAAAGAAAAAGGCCAACATTCAAATACTTTCTATTGTTTCCAGCTTAGTATGGGTAAAGGTCACAATTCTGGGGTAGACCTAATTACAAAGTCCCATGTTCCATTCTGTGCCACTTGCAAGCTTTTCCAAGAATTTTACAATCTGGAGCTCTGACACTTCCCAAGTGAATATCCACAAGTACTGTTAGTGCCTGATTGTCTGAAGAAATATTGATCTCTCCAAGCTACAAGCATTTCATGTTTGGAGAATATATAATCCACACTAGATATTATTATTCTTCTACTCCAGACGGTAATCTAGATTGAAGATTGTGGAGGACCTGTAGTTCTTTTTCCTTCTCCATCCATGAAAAGCACTGTTCTCTAGTTCCTACAGGTTGCTCCTAGGCTTTATTGACTTATCTCGTTCTTTCAGGAAGTCCTATATCGATGTCGTATTTTTCAAAGTAATGCTACCTGTTGTATCAGCAGAACTCAGAAATCTCAGTTTAGCAAAAGGAAAGTTTCTTTCTCGCTCATGTCACAGCCCAGTGAGATCATTCCTGATTCAGAAGCTCCCCTCCATATAATGAATCAGAGACCCAGACTCTTTCCATCCTGTGGCTCAGCATCTTCATCAGGCAACACCCAAAGTTGCCCTAGAAGTCATTTCTATCCTAACCAGCTGAAGGGACAATGAACATGGAGAACCTCACAAGGGAGTTTGAACAGGACAGGCCTGGAAGTGGTGTAATCACTGCAGCTCATGTTTCCCAGGCTCCAACCCAGTCACACAGCCACTTCATTGCAATGGAGGTTGGAAAATGCAATGGGCTATGTCAGCAGGAAGAGGAAGTAGGTTTGGTAATTCCCTAGCAGCCTCTGTCACAAGGGGTTGTGCATCCTTTTGGACATTGTCATTGATGGAAGATGGCCATAGGACTGAAACACACCTGGCTTGCTGTGTGCAGACTTCTCCTTCCTGGCTTTCTGACTTCTGGGTAAGGGGCATCCTGAGCCTGCCCATGGGGAGCATCTTCTAAGAGAAGAGAGGAAAGAAAAAAATGGCAAAATGAATTACCAAGAAATTATAGCTTCTTGGTTGTCAGAGACAAGTGTGCATACATTTAAAATAATTAAGTAGACATTATAGGAAGCTAAGTGTGCAAGTGAGAAGCTCTGAGAAGTAACTGGTAGGTGGCCCACACAATTTCAGCACCTCCTTAGTACACAGCTGGGGTTGGCATTCTGCTACAGATCTGCCAAGTCACCGGCCCTTTACTCTTTGTTTCCTTGGTCTCCAGCATCAGAAATAAGTTCAACTAAGGAGTTTAGTTTTGCTGAGCTAGACAAAGCAATTTTCTGGTGTCATCTCATTTGTTAGCAACTGTGAGATGTCAGCACCATGCATGGTATGGACCCAGGTGGTATGTGCATGCCCAGATGTAACAAAATGTCTGGAGGACTGTGAGAAAGACTCTGTCAGAGCAATAATTCTGTGCCATGTAAGAAACCCAGAGAGTTAATGGTCTCCAAGGTCCCGGGAGTAATTTGATTTTTATGGTAAATCCTGGGAGACCTTTTTCCCTACCGTTCCTATTTTGAGTGTAACTTTATCTTGTTTGCTTTTATGGATACTAAAGGCTGGAAACCTTTAACACTGAGAAAGTTCTCAGATTAAATCTGGGCATCGTTCAGCCAGATTTGCCAATCCAAATCAGATTTTCAGACTCTGTGGAGAAAAGGAATCTGGAAACAGGGAGATGCACAAATACACAGTCGCCTCTTCTTCCCAGCCCTCATTGCTCAGGCTGAAGGATAGAGACAGGTCAAAGAAAGGGCTGTGACATAGAACAAACTGGATTCCAGAAGAGACTGGGGACCTGCTGACCTTGCTCTCTCATGGATCTGGGGATCCACAGTCCTCAGCCTACCGCAGAAATGTTTCATTGCTTGGGCAAGAGACCTCACTAGAGGCTTATAGTCCCCACAGGGGCAAATCAGCAGGGCCATTTTGTGTAGTGCTTAGGATTAGAATGCCTGGTGTTCAAATCTTTGTAAAAATTTCCTGCAACATTATTACAGTGCCCCATGCAATTCAACCGCTCAAAATGCATTTGAGGATTTGTCACACTTCTTGCTTTGCTTCTTTCTTTTTCTCTCTGGCCTCCCCTATCGCATTTCTTTAAGCGATCATTATCTTCACAGCTAGTGAGCAGGAAGAGGAAATAAATGAATGTCTCCTTCCTTCAGTGAATGAGGAGGGGCCCCCTACAGATATCCCTTCATATTCTCTCCTGAGAGACATTTGATTACAAGTTGATCACGAAGGTCTTAATTCACAGTCAACACCCAAGTGTCTATACAGCAGCATTAAAAAGAAAAGTTTTGTCATCAGTGATGAAAAGGAGAACAATTGGGGAATTTCAAGTAGCTCTAATACACAGTAGAGTTCCCACACTAAAAAGCAGACAAGAGTAAACAGGTAATGAAGAGTGAAATTGGCTGGGAGGAGACTGGGGGCAAACTGAACAGCACTTGGCCCACTAGAAGAGGCCACCACCCGCCAACATCTATTCATGGCTGCCAGGCCAAATGGGTGGCCACTGTTGTTAGATCCATTGATTTTCTAAAGAAGCAGGGGAAAAGGTTCCCATATGAATTATTCCATTCTCCAATGATGAAAATTAATCCATGCTTTCAAAAATACTTTGCTGGCTGACCCAGACACATTTAACGGTGGATGTCCATGGGGCCTTCACTTTGCAACCTCTGTAAGTCTACCCCTCTGCAAATAATTGAGGGCCAGCCATTATTGATATGCTCTTCTTGTTCATTTATACATTCCCTGGTCATAGGACTTCCATGCGCAGTAGTAAAATGAAATAATCCTCATTAAGAGCATTACACTAGAGACCAGGAGCAGTGGCTCATGCCTATAATCCCAATATTTTGAGAGGCTGAGGCAGAAGGATCACTTGAGGCCAGGGAGCTATGGCCTCCTGTGAGCACCACTGAATCTACTGGACACCAAAGTGAGCATCAGTCTCTAAAAATATAAGTAGATCAAAGTAATAATAAGAACATATAACTAGGAATACGGATAAAATAAATTCAATTTATGGTGAAAAGTAAGAATCTACCTCATCTCTTTATAAAACTGTGGTCTTTCCTCAGCAGTTTAAATTACTCAACATTGTTAGATGTAATGTTCATTGAAAAAAGATTTTTTAAAGTCATTAAAATCCAAGAATTTGGTCTTAGGAAGCCTGGACACAGACATTACTAAACACAGTGTTGGACGAGTATGGAGAATTCCTCTCAATTGGACCTCCAGAAAGATCTGCAGATTGACTGGAAAAGGGGAAATAATTAAATATAGCCTCAGGAGGACAAGAAGAGAGGATTGGAATAAAAATGCTGAAAATCTGAAACAAGCAAGGATCCTGTGAACAGCCTAGATAACTGAGCAGACAGGCCTGCCTGACTTATGAAGGAATATGACTCATACATGATGGGTTCCCTTAAAGGATCAAGGAGGCCTTCATAAGGAAAATTGGAGGACATGCCTATGGCTGTATGTCCCTTTGACCAAAGGCCTGGGCCAGAGTCCCCCAGAATTTGGGGTTTGATTAGTTCAAACACAGACGCCTACACCACTAGATATGCCATCTTAACTAAGTGTAGGCTTCACCTCCTTCCCACTTCTACCTCCAAACTCATCCCTAGGTTAGAAATCACTAATTAATTGGCTTGAATTCATAGTCACTGGACAAGGTTATTAGACATACACTGATTTCATTATCACCTATCTTCTAAAAGTTAATAAAGTTTTTTTTTAAATCCAGGTTTTAATAGGCTGTATTTCTTCATACCTAAAGAAGTGAAACTGGGGAAAAACTGAATATAATAACAGAGGAATTGATTATTTTTAATCTTGGTAAGTTCAAGATAACTCAGTTGGTTGTTTTGTATCTCTTTGACAGAAAAACAAAATCAGGCACACACAAAACCTGATTCTCCCTGTCCTCATGAAACCTGCCTCTTAAAGAGGCATTTGTGTTTATTTTTTAATAGAAAAATTCTCCTCCTTATGGCTTGTCTGTGGTTCTCTTTCATTGCTGCAGGGTTTCAGAGCCTGGGGAAGTGGGCTTCTGGGTTCCAGGAGAGTCAGTGATGCCAGCTGATGCTGTGTCAGCTCATTGCACACCTGATCCTGGATCTTCTGGAGCTCAAGATTTTTCCTCCTCCTTTTGTTCTTCTTGTTCTAGGGGTATAAGAGTGCTTCTCTCTTGTTTAAAAGCCCTGATTAGAGATTTAAAATTATGTACTTAGTAATAACTCTAAGCAATTTTTTAAAAGTTTATAACAGGGTAGGAGATATAAAATAGTCACAGTAATATAAAAAAAACCCTCAAAATAAAATGCATAGACACAATATCAGAAGTATTTTTCGCAGTTTTCCTTGGTCATGGGAGATTTTCGAATCTTCTTTCTACAATAAACCAAAATGAAATGCCATTTAACTTCAGAGAGGTGTTTTTTTTTAATGACGATGAAAGCAAATAATGGAAATATTAAAAGAAGTGAGAGTTTTATTACGTTCCACTTTTCTATGCTGAACATCAATTCTTACTATAATTAAAGATGCATTTTATAATTTACATGTTTTTAATTTATGAAGTTGAATGTCCTTGTCACCTGCCCTCAGTCGTCTATAGCAGGGATCAGGGACAGGATGTCATGAACTTATTGTCCCCACAGTCAGCCCCAGTGCTCAGAATCCAGGGGGACTCAGGCCCTGGACATTGGATCTCAGCATCAGCAAGGAGCTGAATCGTCTCTGACAGGAATGACTGATAAGAACATTTCCCTTCACCATTTTTAAAAGCCAAGTCCTTGATTTTCATGGGCTGGAAGGGGAAATATGGTGGGTAGGGGTGGTTAGTTTACCACATCATATTTTCGCATTTTCATCTATCATAATTTAGATCTTTACATTTCTGGAGTTGGTGATTGATAGCCTCCAAACACATAAACACTCTCCACCTGTACAGAATGCACCAGGGACTCTGCTCTCATAAAGTCAGGACCAAGGTAGAAGTGAATAAAATTCTGAAGCCCACTCCTTAGCAGTAGTAAGTCCCAGGATCTACCATGGCTACAGAAGGTGACAGTTTCTGGATGCTGTTAGTTTGCAGCAAATTGAAGTTTTGTGGTTTTATCTATTACTAGAAAAGCCCTCCAAAAAAAAATGTAGCCAGTGGGGGAGAAAGCAGGAGTCCCACCGTCTCATTTTTAACAAGGAACAGCTGAAAAATGAAGGCGCACACCACACAAACCATCTTATGTCTGCCAATTCATTTCCTGGCCCCAAAAGAAAAAAAAACCCTCGTGTTTCCTCTTATGCAGGCCAAACATGGCAAAGCACCAAGGGAATTCTGAATGGAATCAATTGCACTTGTTACTAACTGAGTTTTCTTTTATTCTTATATTACCAAGGGCTGGATACTCAGCTGCAAGCAATTATAATGAAGAGTTACTGAGTAATGGTTTCCAGATTGCTCCATGATGGGGCATTAATTGAAAGGGACAATTTAAGAGCTTAGGCCATGTAAATGCATTTCTTATTCTGTCAGATTGAGAAATTTCTGGATGCAAAAGGCTGAAATGCTTAGAACTGATAAAGACTTAATAATGCCCATTTAAGCCAGCATTTTCAAAATGAGTTTCATGTTTTGAAGAGAACAAATATTAAATGGTGAACCTGTGGGCTTGTTCATTCAACCAGGAAAATGATCTAAATAGCACATTTGCATGTTGCGCTCATATTATAAACATATACATCGTATAAAATGTGACTTGATTAGTCTGTTGCATTGCAAAGTCAGTTAAGTTTACAAGTAAATTCTTATTTTTCAGGTCTCATGCTATTATGATGCATATTAAGCACTCTCTCTTGCTCTCTTGCTCTCTATATATGCCTTAAAATTCTAAACAGCATTTAAAAACACATGAGTTTTATATGTATATGCATGCTTTAAAATTTAAAACATTTCTTTTTTTTAATTTAAAACATTTCTAAATAGATTTGCATGCATATCAAAGTGGACCTTCTCAAAAATTAACTATCAAGTCCATATCAGAAAGCTTTATTTTGCCTTTTTTAAAGTGGACTTTGATTTCTCTGAGCCCCATTAAGCTGTAACATTTTCAGAGAGGTTCTCTGATATGTCACATTAAGGATAAGTATCATAAGACAGTAAGACAGTTAATGCAAAGCAAGGAAGGAAATCACCAGCTCGCTCAAAGAAGAAAAAAAAAGTGTAGTACTAGTTTTTAAGGTATAATTTCAGACTTCTGCATTAGTACTAGTTTTATTTATGAAAAGGAAGAAAGGAAGAGAAGGAAGGAGGGAGAGAAAGAGAAAAAGAAGGAAAGATGGATGGATGGATGGATGGTAGACAGAAAGAAATAGATGCAGATATATTTTAAGACTTGAATTCATAGTTGAGGAGAGATAGACACCACTGCTCTTTCTCATTCTTTCTAAATCTGAATTGCCATCTGAGAATTGAACTTTTACCCTTCCTTCTGCCTTAAGTCTGGTATTCTGGATTTGTGCAGAGGAGCTGCAGTGCTGATGGTAGATTTCTCTTAGAGCCTTGACACAAACCATGACATGAATGGCAAAATAGGCAGAGGAAAGAACTTGTCAACCTGGGTAAATTGAGAGCAGTCAATACAAGAGAATGAAAAGGAAAGGCCTTGTGATATAGTTGTTATTATACATTGCCCATTTTTACTCATTCATTCAACAAGCTATGATGCACCTTTATTCCATCGATCACTTCAAATGCTGGCAAAGCACAAAACAAGGATGAAGGCATCTTATCTATTCGTGGGCATATCTTTGTTTATTGGACAATTCTTAGACTATTCCTTGGATGGAAATCTTTCTTACTGGATTAGTCATTTGTAGAATGAATGCCGTGAATTAATATCTGACTCTTCACTTTGGGCTGTTCTTTATTTGATAGCAGTGAAAGTAAGTTCAAGCAGCTGTGAAAAATTCTGGTGATCTTTTCTGCTCCCTCTAAAGTCAAGGTCAAGCCCCATCAGAATGTCCCAGGCAGCAGTCAAAAACACAACCACTTGAAAAGTAGATGGTTAATTTGGGACAGGGTTGAATACCATCATAAGTAATAAAGTAATCTAAGCTAATTATTCAAACAGAACTGTCAAGGATCCAAGATGAGACAGGGAAAGTATTCTTCATCAGCAAATAGCATTGCCTCAAATGGTCCCTTTTTAACCACAAAAATCTCCATTATGTATCTGTCCTTTACTTTGCTACCCTTTCTTTTTTCCATCCATTGCTGGAATCTGGCATTTTAACTGAAGGTTCGAAACTCCCTTATTTATTTCCAAGATTTAAGGGGAAAAGGTTTCTCTTTAAACATCCTGAATTGAAAAGTAAATAAACTGAACAGGAAGACTCAGACTGTCTATTTTAATTGATCTAGTGATTTCTCATTTTGTGGATTATACTGATAAATCATTGTAAGTCACATCGTAGTTTTGCCTAAGAAACGTGAGCATCATGGGGTGTTTTTAAAATATAATAGGAGCCATCTTTCACCCAGCCATTTCCTGGGCTGCTGCTTTTCCTAGTAGCAGCAAACACCTAAACAAACCCAGGAATTTCAAGCTGAATGGTTCTGATAACAGCAGATCTTGGGCAGGATTGATTTGATCAAATAACTCATTCAAAATGCAGCTTAATAGGTGTCCTTCTTCTCAGGACTCCACTTACCTAGGGAGAAGAGAGTGAAACACATTCGCTTTTGATAATGTACTTTATTCTGAAAAATGTTTGTACAAGTACATACATGCTTAATTGAATAATATATGAGTGTGCCTACTACCCAAAAGGGGTGTCATTATAACCTTGGATCCTGAACATATACTTAATTTCAACAGCTTACAAAAAAGAATGTTTCAGGCATAAATGTATTGTGAAAAGTCTGGAAGTTGAGTTAGAGGGTTGGTTTAGTTTTGTTTTTTAACAATTTCAAAGTTCCTAAAATGCAGATAGTATGAAGAAGTGAACTGATTTTCTACATGACAAAATATTCAGAGTCAGCAATTTCATGCTTATACTAAACAGTTTTGCTTGAATCAGTACCTGGAAAAATTAAGGTAATTCCTGTGTTTACAGGCTCTATTCAAGCAAGGCAGGAGCCACATTTGAGAAGGATTAGCAATCAAAAATTGAAAATCTACCATCACCACACAAGCTTGCCTTTTCATTTTGTACAGATCATAAAATATGTAACATGGACCAGACCCTTGTCCGGCAAATGTTCACATCCTAATTTTTAAAAATAGCTTTTATACACAATTGCTCTCTTTGCAATAAAACAAAGATTTGTTTATAGCTACAATTTAATTAAGAACCTTTCCGAAGAGGAAGATCTGGAAACCAGGAATCTCATTTTTGCTTTTTTTTCCACCAGCGTTGTTTGTTTATTGGTTTAATTTTCCCTGAAGTAAAAATACACTTTGAAATGTAACATGTCATTATGTAATTTGTAGTAACAAAGTGCAGGCCCTTGCACACGACAGCAAACAGGACCGCTCCAGCTCACAGACAGTCCCCGTATCCACAGCCCCCTCCCCGATCTGATTAACAGCCTGTATAAACATTCAGCCAACCAGAACAGCGGCCAGTGCACAATTTGGTCAGCCATAAAACTGCCAGCCAAACACAGACACCGGGGGTTTATGCAGAAATCTTAATTTGGGGGAAATGATCAAAACTGAGACAACATGGCCCCCACAGAGATCAGGAAGGCCTAACCTTTATTTTCATTAATCCCACCCCACCTCCCAAACAGCAAGGGATGCTATCAGCACTGAAGGTGAAATGCTTCATAAAATGTCCCTGAAATGCAGTGTTGCAGAGGGAGCATGGTTAGGAGCTCCACTCCTGAACAACAAAATCTAGAGGAAAAATAAGCTGCTACTTTAAGGAGAAATTTTAAATGGTCTGAGTTGTTTGGGAGAGGTCCTATTTTGACATATCCAGAATGGATCCCCTCCAACAGCATGTTTTCTATTGGTGCAAGAAAAACTAATATGTATTCTAGTTGTGCAGAAACTGGTGGAATTTATATAAAGGGTGTTTTGTGGTTGTTTTTTTTTCCTTCCCACCACTTTCATTGCTCTTGGCAAAAGACTTTAGACCCTTCACATAATGGAAAATTCAAAATGTTCAATGTAAATCAGATAATTAGTAAGAAACAGGTTTAAAAAGAAATTTTTTTAGAATACTCTTACAAGATGGTTAACTTGTTTTTTCTGGCTTGGGACAAGATTTCATGCTCACTTTTGAGACTATATGGCACCTTTTAACAGAATTGAGTCTTTTTTAAATTCTTTTTTTTGAAAATATGCTGGTGGTAACAACAGTGATAGAATTAACTGTATCAAAAGATATTACCATAGTCTGGGTCCTTTCTCCTCCTCAATAGCTCTTTGCTAATGGGCTACTATAGAGAATTGGACTTCACAGAAAGTTTTCATAATTGTCACCTTTGTTCTAGTCTTGCTCCTCAATTTGGAATCTCTAATTTGTTTGGGAAAAAACAAAAACAAGAAAGCATGATCAGTCACCTTACCATGCTCTCTTGGACCACGTTACCCACGTCTTCCTTGGTATATCTAATCATACTCATAAGCGTTTATTTTTTTCCTCTCATAAGAAACCCACATGCTTTATTCTGGGTGGCCTTCTGCTAAAGAAATTAATAACTAAACATAATGCAAACTTCAAATAAAATGAGAAAATGTGTGGATATATTGAATAATTGTTTTTTTCAGGCCTTAGGCAAATGACTTGCCATTTCATTTAATTCTCACAAAACCTATGAATTGGTCCTATGTATTATCCACCCTTTTTTTTTTCTTTTTTTACAGATTAGGGAACTGAAGTACAAAGAGTTTCAGTAATTTGCCCCAAGCCACATAGCATGTGAACAGCAGATCGAGAGTACTAGCTCAAGTAGCCTAATTCAAGAATCAATCTACTGCCCCTCCTAGCTATGATGTTATTTCCTTTGTCGAGAGGTAGGTATGTCTCAGTTCCTTAGGGTCATTGCAAAGAGGTGAACAGGGAGCCCTCCATGATGATTTCACTTAGGTAGTACGTGAAGTAGCCTGGTGAATATAAGAAGTATCAGTTGAGAGTTCGAAAGCTATAGGTTCCTTTGCAAGCTCAGCCACTGATTAGCTGCAGGACCTTGGAAATATTTACTTACATCTCCCAGCTTCTGTTTCCTCATCTGCAAAAAGGAAAAAATTTTGTGAGAGTTAAATGAAATGTCATTTTTTTAATGCTTCACAAACATACAGAAGATTTTCAGGTCTTCTTTTCTCTCCTCCAAGCTAATCCATTTATATTAGTTTGTGATCAGTTTTAATCATTATAACATTAACATACTTTATAAAACTGCCTTTCTAGGGCATAGCTTGAAAGGATTTCATATCTAAAAAAAATTTAAACCAAATATTTGGGTACATTTTTGTTAAACTCATTGGATCACACTAAATTGCAGATACTCTAAAAAATGAGTTAGGTCTCCTAAGTATGGCAAAGAGGTAGGCACATTTGCCTTCACTCCAAAAACCAGCAAGACAATTTCTAACATTCAAGAATGTTCATTTCAAAAGCATATGGTAATTGCATATGGGCTACTCTTGGATCAGCAAGTTAAAGAAGAGCAGAGATGGCAAAGAAGCTTCCTCTGTGACATCAGCCACCAACTTAAGGTTGTTGGACTTTTTCTGTCACAGCCTGACTTCAACCAATTCTCTCTCATTGTTGGAAAAAGGGGGAAATGAGCAAAAACTACACATGCAATACTTCAAATCATTGCCCAAAATGTTCTTCCAACTCTGAGTTACATAACCTTAACCTATCTTGAAAACCACAATAGATTTCCATCTACTTGGGATGGCAGAAAGCAAGAGGATATTCTAAATGACATTTTCAGGTTTACAGGTTTGACATCTCTTTCAAAACATTTCAGAGTTTTCCCCACTTCATCCCCCAACACCTCCCCAGGAGCACTTGCAGAGAGCAGGCCTAACATTTTCGATGATAAATTAGTTGTCAATATATAGACAAGTTACTTTTTCCAAAGCCTCTTGGAGCAGAAGCATATTCTACTTCCTCTCAAAGGCCCTAGAACTACCTGTGTACTGGCATGCTCACAAGAAAATTTTTATTCACAAGAATAATCTGTTGAAAGGAGGATAGATTTTCAAATGGAGTTTCAAATAATCCTCACCTTTGAGATCATCTGTGCTCACAGCCCAGTATTTGTACAAGATGAAATGATTTACAGAATCAAGCCTGGAAAAATTGGAGGGCAACTCCAAAAGGCAAGAACATGTTGCCGAGTCAATCATTCATCCTGCCAGGGAAACTTTTGTAGTTTCCAAACTGTTATGAGACACCGCTCTCTATCCACGGCAGAGGAATCGTTGAGAAGGCAGGAGGTATGCTGGCCACATAGCCAGCAGGGAGAGCTTGAGTTTTTGGCAGGGCACTTCCACCCCAAAAGCAGACAGAGTCCTGGAAGGGTGTTCATGTAAACAAAGCAGGGAGATAGCTTCAACTCTGCAATGAGGCACAACCTTTCCCAGATCAAAGCCTGCATCAGAGAGACAGCCCTGAAGAACTGAGTGTCCTTTCTGGAACATCCAACTCCAGGGGAGAGACTTGAACTGAAGCCGCAACCTTGCCACCTGTGGCCAATGATCTGACATGAGAAGGCTTTCACAGGGTGGGGAGCCTGCAGCTGCTCCCATAACAGAAGATCAATGGAAAGATAAGACAACACAGGGAAAAAAGGTTTCTTCCTCGAGAAACTAAAGCTGAGATCATTTGAGTAAAACTTGCATCCAGGCAACCCAAGCTCTCTATGCAGTGTTGAAAGTGGACAGAAATCAGTACAGGGTCATAAGCTCTGAAGCCAGGTTGCTGGGGCTTTGCCTCTCTGCCCTGCATTTACTAGCTGTGTGACCTATGCCTCAGTTTCCTCACCTTCAAAATGGACCTAATAGTGCCTCCTCCATAGGATTTAATGAGTGACTGGGACACTAGAAAGCTCTTAAAATGTGACAATTATTATTTGAAGTCACACAGACCTGGGTTTGAACCAGGTTTGGCTACTTAGCACTTTCGTGAACCTGGAGAAATTACAATCTTTGGGTGAATTCCCCAAGGGTAAAATGGATGTTAATATAGCCCTTGCAGCATTGTCATAGCGATTTAATTTTGTATGACACACAGTAGGCTTTCAGTAATTGGCACTTCTGATTATCATCATTTTTCCTGGTTTCCAACAGACAAAACCGACAGGTCTGGTGAGACTGGAAGAAACATAGCCAGGAAAATTTAGGATCCTCTTAAGACCACAAAGCTTCATCCATATGCAAAAGAGATACATCCCCAGGAAAGATTGGGTCCTGGATGTTTTTAAATACACAACTTATTTTAAGAGCAAAAAGAGAACCTGGAACTGTTCCCAAATTTAACATCTGCAGGCAGATAGGATGACGAAATGTATTAGTAATGAGGAATAACTTTCTCCTGTCTTCTTGGAAAACATCTGGGGTATTACCCTCCCCTCCACTCATTCTCCCACCTCTTACCCCAAAGCTGACTCTTGGCTGACAGTTTATCAAAGATAAATGGAAACACCTGGGCGCCAGATAAGGCCAACTGAGTGTGAGCAGCTGAGGAAACCTTAGGGACACGTGCCACTCAATATTTCTTTTTCCACGCCAGGCAGGGCAGGAGCACAATCTAGCCTGTGACAGATAGCAAGGTTCACTTTCTCATTCATTCATTCATTCATTCACTCAAAACAACCTCAGGAGGTCAGCAGGCCCAGCTCCCTGCCTGAAGTAGGTCAACGCCTGAGCCACCAGGTAAGTTAGAAGGCTAATGATCCTGCTCTTAACCACATCGGCAAAAAGACATTCTAGAAACTAACTCTGTGTCTTGTTCAAATCTTTAATCACCATTTCTTTTGTGAAACCAAACCCTCTCTAGCTATAATTTCTCATCTTTACAGAGATGAGAAATATCCTCTTTTGTACCCTGTGGCCAGACACAAAAATATTTTTATTGCCATCTCTGCTATAATAACCTCCACAAACTTGAAAACTCTAAATCCTATTTTCTTTCCATGTCTCCACACCATATTAAACAATCCCACCTCCTTTACTCTTTCTTCAAAGGTCCTACTCATCTACCCTTTAATTAGTTTCTTTTTTCTCAACTCATTCCAGCATCTACACATCATTTAGAGACCAAAACTAGACACAGAACTCTAATCGTTGACAAGAGATATAGCTGCTATTAGAGTGAAAATGATCCAGTGTGTGTTTTCACAAAGCCACTACCTGGACCCTCAAGCAAGTGACTTAACATTTCTGGGCCTCAGTTTCCTCACCTGAAAACTGTTTCAATCATAAAGAATGAGGTCTGTGAACATGACATCAGGAAAACCTACCAGCAGCCAGTAGTCTATAAAAAGTATAAGTACTTCTTTCAGGAAGTAAAAGAAGTTCAGAAAGACACATATAAATTAACCAGGTCAAGAGAAGAGAGAAATCCTACTGGAGGCAACTACATATGTAAAGGTCCTGAGGACCAGGAGGAGTAGATCCCAGAGAACAAGAAGAGGGTTGCAAAATGAGACTGGTGAAGGAGGTAGGACCCAGATAACATAGGGCCACGTAAGCCAGAATTTTGGTCTTTTTTTTAAGGCACCAGGAAGATGATGAAGTTATAAACAGATTTGTATTTTTTAAAATATAAATCCTGGCTGCAGAGTAGGCTGGACACAGATGTGGGGAGAGTAGAAAGCTCTCCAGGTAACCCAAGAGTGGGACTGTGAGAGCTCGGACTACAGTGGCATTTGTGAAGATTAAGAGACTCGAATAGATTTGGAAATGAGAATTAACAGCACTTTACTAATTCACTGGCTATGGCAAGTGAGTGGGAGGGAGGTGTCCAGGGTGCTGCCAAGTGTCTGATTTGCTCATCTTGGATGGCGCTGCTGTTTACTGAGGCGGAATGCTGAGGGAGGAATGGGTTTGAGGAAGAAGGCATGAGTCCAGTGTTTGGACATGCAGAGTTTGAAGTGCTGTGAGATGGCCAAGTCGAGATGTGGAATAGGCCATGGGATTTATGATTGGGAGCTCAGAGGAGAGCCTAAGCTGGAGATATAAATTTAAAAGTCACCAGAATATAGATAATAATTAAAACCATGAGTAGGGACGAGGCCACAGAGGGAGGGTATAGAATGTGAAAGAGAAGAGGGTAGTGGATCAAGCCTTGAAGTTCTCTAATATTTAATGGTAAGCAAGAGGAGAATGAGCCAGGAAAGAGACTGGGGAGAGTCCCAAGAGGTGGGAGAAAATTAGAATGTCAGGTCATGGAATCCAAAGAGGATGTTTTAAGAAGGTGATGCCAACAGCGACGCACAGAATGGCCGAGCAGGACCCATAGAACGTGACGTGTCAGGAAGTGAAGTGTGGCATTTATTTATCCTTAATGATCTCATCTAGGTTACGTTCCTGTGGGATTTTCAAGATTGTGTGCAGTCCTGGGTTTTGTTAACTCGGGAGTTTTTCCACCTTTCCTATGCACAGCTAAGGCTTAGTGTTGCATATTAGGACCGAACTTTCTATCCAAAGTGATCAGTTTAGCAACACCGGGTTATATCTCATTTATCCAGATGCTTCTGCTATTCAGACTGCAATCAAGAATTAGGAAAAAAAAGAAAAAAATCTCAATGATTCTTGCTAATGTCTTGTCACTAATATTTGTGTGTTTACTAATTGAAGCCTTTATTTAGCTCTCACTGAGAGCTATTTAAACTTTATAAGTTTTACAAAGATCGATGGTTGGTTTCTCAATCCACAGTAAAATGGGAAAAACCTGTGGGCGGGGGCCAAGGTGGAGGAGGAAGACCAAGGAGGAAGGTCACTGAGGCATGTGAAAATTGTTACAGTACAGTCAGTGCTCATTAGAAGCAGATGAAAATCTACAAAAAGCAGGCAAAAGAACCACAAAATTACATCAGTCTGACTCCATTTAGCGAGGAGCTTAGTCCTCAGTAACCTTTGGGGAAAACATCACAACATACTGCCTGTTAAGAACAGAATAATCAAGGAAATTTTAAATAAATGTTTGCTATGATAAAATAAGTGGGGGAAGCCTATCATGTGATTTTCTTTTCCATCCCTTGTATTTTCTGTAACTGGTTTTGAGAACTATAGGCTCAATCAGTTTCAAGTTAAATTTTTGGGTAAGAATTCGCTCTGGGAGGTAATATACACATCAGATTGTTCGAGGATGTTAGGATTGACCAGAGGGCTCAGGTGTCATCAGCCTTATCCAATATAACATTTCCTGTTGGCCTTTCACCTAATGGTTTCACAGCTACTAACTATGGTCACCTAGTTGTATTATTTTATTAGAAATTAATAAATTCAGAATGTGGCAAACTCTACAGCACAAGTTACTTAGTTTTTTAAACAAATAAATTGCTAGGGAAAAAGCAGTGGGAAAGGAAAGCTATAGTTTAAAATATTAAGAGCCACAACAACCAAATCCAGTGTATATGTTTGTCCTACTTATTAGTAAATAGACATTAATGAATCAACTGGGGAAATTTTAAAACTGACTGGAAATGCAATCCTATTTTTTAGGTGTGTGACAGCATGGTAATTACACATTTTTTAAAGTCCTTATCAAGATACATACTAAAGGGTTTATAAATAAAATGACATGATGTCTGGTGTTTGCTTCAAAACAATCCAGTGGATGGAGGTGGTGGACCATGGAAGAGCAGGGGAAAGGGCTTGGGGAGAGAGGAAATCAGATCAGCCGTTAGCTGCCATGAAGGCTAGCTGACAGGCACCTGCGGGTTCTCGGTGCCATGCTCTCTACTGTGGATGAATTCTTGAAGTGTCTCTAACAAAGAGCTTAAAAATAGGAAGAAGTCGTTTTTTTTTTCATCTTGTTATTTTGGAAGAAACTATTTCTGAACATCTTCAGCAGGGTAGACAGAACAACATTAAAAACAAATTGTTTGGAAAATCCAATAGTGATTACAAAGATAAATTAAAAAGAAGCATACCTTGGAATAATGGAGGTGTGACTATATTATTATCTCAGTAATTGAAACAACCAAATTGAAGCCAGGCGAGAAATCACTCCACACTATGATGGGTTAGAGAGCCTCAATGTCTCAATTAGGAATGATTTCTAACTGAAACACTCATGAACTTCAGGCAGCAAAACCCGCTTCCATCGCAGCTCTGTGACGCTGTTCTGGAAGATAGGATTCTGTGCCTCAGTGAGCTCCTGTATGAAGCCCATTTTCCCTACTCTTCTCCTTCCTTTACTCTATGTTCCTCTGCTCCAGAGAAGTCACCCATTTGTTTGCTAACTTAGGAGTGGCAATGCCAGTAAATGTTTTGAGAAGCGTTAGGGAAAAAAAATATTTAAAATGAAATTCAAACTACTGTGGAGTGGACTCTTCATTTCCAAGCCATCAACTCTCTTTCCTTCATACCGGGGCATGTGGTTTCCATCCAGGTCCACTGTTGCCCCTTTGGGCTCCCTGGACTACCTGTTTTGACAAGGGGAAGGCCACCATGCTGCCCTCTGCAGCTCCCTGGGTGAAGGGAGGAGGTTGGCCAGGCAGGGAACCGCAGGCAAGAGCCTGTGACTGACTGACTTTGGTTCACAGTCATCTGAATTGCACATGCCTGAAAACTTCTGGGGTTTCAGGCTACATCAGGGTTACTAGAGACAGCAAGTTCAGAGAATACCCAGCATCCAAGGTTTTTGCTCCTTCTCTACTTGTGTTTTTACCTACACCATTTCCTGAGCTCAATAAGCCAATCACCACGGAATTCCTTTTGATCTTTTAAGAGCTCACCTTCGCCATCACCGAATCTGCAAATCTTTTCCCAACCTGCTCATCAGAGCTAAGGGACCCTTCCTCTTCCTCCAACAGTTTTCTGCTTGTAAAGCTCTTACAACATTTAAGGATCTAGAGAACGAACTAGTTGGTTAACTCCTCCAGGACTGGACTGTGTCTCATACACATGTGTATCCATGCCCCACGTATCCCTAGACGTTGCCTGATATTCACACCACTGCATGTGAACAAGGCACATGAGCTCTGTCCATAGCCTTCCAACCATCTTCCACCACTTGTCTCTAGCCTCCAACCCCTTTTGCCTCCTTCCTGCTACCCCTCCTTTTCCGTGAAACCACTTTCCCACACCGCCTCTTTCTTCCCCTGAATCAAGAAGTGAGAACATCAGGAAAGAGAGGGGTCAATTTCACACCAGGGTCTCAGGCTGTCTCCACGGATTTTCCTGTGCCAGGCCATTTGGCTGGTGATTACTGAACTAGATGAGAATTCTCAGCCCTACCCAGGAGTCCTCCAGCTCCCACTGCCTCATGGGCCCATCACAGCTTTCTGGATCAACAAACCCTTCCTTCAGTCAATAGGAGCTTTGTGAACTAAACAACAGATGCCACAGAGCCTAGAAGGCAAATAAATATGGTTATTCAACATTATATCACACTGTGCATAATTCAGGAAATTCAATTATGGTCTCCCCAGCAACAGTAACATAACTTCAGGCCTGGTACACAGGCCTTGTTTTCTGGTGCACAAGGGGGTGACCTTCACGCCTTCACATGGATGGAGACAATGCAATCTGGCAGACTTACAATTGCCATGGGAAACCTCAGTGAGTCTTCCTCCCAAATCCTATGCTTCCAAATTCAAAGCCGATTTTCAGCATTCGGCATAAAGACTCGGGTGGGGAAAGGCACTAACATAACCACAGACAAGTATAGATGGTTAAGATTCATAGGCACAGATCCAGACACTGGATGCACTTGAGACGCAGAATGGCTGAGCAGGACTCTCAGAACACAAAGTGTCAGGATCAGACCTGCCTATTGCTCTATTGCCTAGAGCAGGGTTATTAACTTGGGGTCTGTGATGTCACTAAAGAAAGACCGATGGCATAGTTGTTGGGAGCATGGATTCTGCTCCCAATAGGGAGCCAGACTTCACAGGTTCAAATGCTATTTAGCTCTTCCATCTATGTAGCTATATGACCTTGGGCAAAGGACTCACCTGTCCTGTGCCTCAGCCTCCTCATCCATAAAATAGGGGTAATAGTATTGGGAGAATACAGTGTTATTTCATTAGCTTTGTTTTGCAGCACAGAGCAATACTGGAGCTCTAGGCAGGATTTGCTAATGACAGCATTTAGCTATTCTGCATGGCCCCACTTGTAATCCTGTGCCTGAGCCAAATCAGAATTGGGACATGTCACATATGTGCTCCCTTGAGTTTGTTCTTTTTTATTTTCTGAGCAAACCATATTTCTTTTTCCACTCCTCCTCTGCGAACTTTAATTAAGCCCTCTCCCATCTAGAGAGCAAGGCGAGGGTTAGGTTTTGTTTTTGAAAAGCCTCACAAGCTTGCACAGCAGCAGGTTTTGCCACAGTTTGACAGTTCCAGTTCAGCTCGGTGCGGCTGATTTATAAGACACTGAGCTCATTGGCTTTATCCTCTGTTCTCTCCCAGTCATTTCTCAATCAAGTCGCCCTGGCTGGAAACATCTGAGAAAGAAATTTACTGAGAGATGCACAGACAGCCTATTCACATTTCATAAGTTTTCAGGAGGCTTCCCCCAGCAGACCCAGCAGTAGCCAGTTAACTCATGCACAATCCCTAGCTAATGTCCCTGCCCCCATCGCTCCACTCACCAGTACAGACAAACCCAGGTCCCCTCCAAACTCGGCTTCTTTGACTCTAATGCTAAGTGATGTAGCCATCACAACACACACTATTCTTAGACCGCGCCCAGCCTCGACTGTGACAGCAGGATTAGACAGGGAAATATGAAAGAAGGCACCTGATGGATTTAGTGATTTAATTGTCTGAGCACTTAAAAACTCAGGATTAATTCCACTTAAGTGCAGTTGTTTCTTTCTCATTAACAAGGATCTGTTTAAAATAATTTATAGAAATAGGAACCTAATGGAGGCTCAAAAGAATGCCTTTGCAAGACTTATCTACCTCACTTTTCCCTCCTCCTCTAACCAGCCCCTCTCCCCACTGGTCTCAACATATAGAAACCTCTAATCTGAAACTGGTGTTTCCCACTAAACCCTCCATTTGTGCTTGAAGTAATTTGCAATGGCCACTTTCTGTGTCTTGTTCTCAGACGTGTCTTGGTCAATTAGTGCGATGTCACAGCCGTGTGTAGTTATTGTAACTCCAGCTGTGAGCTGTTAATAATAAACTTGCCCACAGGACAACCCTGTCATATGGTTGATGGTCAATCAAGAATAAAATATGCATTAGGAGAAGAAAAAACGCTCCTGTCAACAGTGAGCGGGTGGAGGTCATTGGTTAGGATGCCGGCATGTAGCTGCCCAGTTTGGGTTAATGTCGTGTCGACGGCATCCTTGACTCGCTCCCACTCTATGATGTTTGTCCTGAGACACAAAGGCGTGATAACTAAAATGACACAGCTGGAATCAGAAGACAAGTAGACAAAACACGGTGAAATGTAGAATATGGGTCAGGGAATAGGGGTTTGTTGAAAAGAAACATAGCTCAGATTCTTTAGTAGGAAAAGTAGACAGATCTGCGTTTTGGTCATGGGAAATGATCTGTGGGCTACAAGACAAATTTTATTTAATGGGAGTTTTGAGGCAAATAAAAACAAGCTGATTTGTGGCAAATGAGTGAAGAAGGAACAGTAACCCACTTGGGTGATTCCGATTAAATTCCTTCACAGGATCACAGGGTGTTTTGATTATTTAATTCAGTTTTGAATTTTGGTTTTTCGAGGGGTGGCTGTGAGTATGGGAGACTCTTAGCAAATAGATGAACTTTGACTTTTGTTCCTAGATATCTGCCCAAATATGAAAATCAAATGGCATTTACTTGTTTCGATGGCTAAACTGCTACTTACTCATCTCTATGTCAGTTTAATCTGCAATTGCTAAGAACCAGTACAGAATGGTAAAAAGCCATGCCAACTGTCTCAGTCAGTCCTTGCTTTTTTGTGTGTTTAAATGATAAGTTCTCAATACAGTATCTATCATAGATAGCGTTTGATAATACCCCAAAGGCCACACTCTGAACAATGTCCAGTCTCTTCACTACTGCAGTTCTCAGTTCAACATTTTCTATTAATAACTGAAAACCCAGGTTAAAGCAGTACATGCAACTTTTTCTTTGAATTAAAGAACTCCATTGCCTCCTTTAAAAAAAAATACACTTTTTTTCTACTTTCTTTATCATTTTTTCTTCTATGCTGGTCAAGAAGTGAAATGATTCAATTCCTCCTGAGGTTTGGAGAAATGCCAGATACAGGTGATGGGAGGATGGAGGCAGAAACCACATTGCCATGTATGTACCTATGCAACAATCCTGCATGGTCTGCACATGTACCCCAGAACGTAAAGTACAATAAAAAATTTTTAAGAAAAAGAAAAAGAAGGAAATATTTTTCCACCACTAAAATCAAGAATTTTAATTGCCATTCAAAGGGTAATCATACAATAAAGGCCTTATTACAAGGCTGGAGTCCTTTTACTCACTGTGGAGCCTGGCTTGATTATTTGATAATTAGAAACACCCTGCTAATGACTGGACTGGAGTCTTCCCTGAGGGAGTGCCCCCTTCCAGGAACCCATTATCTGTGATTACACTTTTGTCATCGAGAAGGTAAAATGCTCATTTCTCTTTCCTCCCATATTCTTTCTGGATTTGCCTGAAAATTGTGAGAATCCAGGGAGGACTGCTCTGTCTGGAGATACCTGCACACATGCACATGTGCACATACATACATGCATGCTTCTCCTCCATCCCAGTTAGTTGGATGCCAAGGGTTTGCTGAATTTCCTGTCATTCCGAGGCTGTTTCACTGGCTCAGTGGTTCTCAGCTGGGTGCATGGCAATGTCTGGAGTTGTGTTTGGCTGTCAAACTGCAGAGAGGAGAGGGGCTACTGGTATCTAATGAGGGGAGGTCAGGGATGCTAGTAAACCTACAATGCATAGAACCGCCTGCCCCACTGCCTTGGCAAAGAATTATCTGGCTCAAAATGTCAATGATGTCAGTGCTGAGAAATACTGCACTGATGATCAATTTAGTTTGAGGTGACATGATCAATCTATGGGTTAATGTTCAGAGTGAAAGCAATGGACAAAGGGGTATCAAATTCCTCTTACATCATTTTCCCTTCACCCCACCAAAACATTATACCTGATTCACCCCAGTTCTGCCAAAGCCAGTTTCCCCTGTAATGTTGTAAAGCAGGGATCAGCAACCTACAGCTTAATGCAGCTGCCACCTACTTTTGTACAGCCCACAAGGCTATGACTGCTTGTTACATTTTTAAATGGTTGGGAGGAAAACAAAATGAATACTATTTGTGATGCATGAAAATTATGTGAAATTTAAATTTAATGTCCATAAATGAAATTTTATTGGGACCCAGCCATGCCTACTTGTTTACATACTGGCCATTGTTACTTCTACAATATAGTAGCAGATTAATTTTGACAGAGACTATATGGCCTCCAAAGCCTAAATATTTACTATCTGGCTCGTGACAGAAAAGGTTTGCTGGCCTGTACTATAATATCCAAAACCAATTATGTGCCCTGCACAAAAGACAGACTCAATGATTCCTGGAGGTCCTAGGTCATCTCACAGTGATTAGGAAAAGTGGATAAATAACACTGCACTTTTTCTACATTTGCTGCTCTCAGATATCACCAGGTTGGTGTGAGGTCATTTACAAACAAGTTATTTATTTTTCTGATATTACCACTCATCACAACTCTCTTGTCCCAATAAAATTCATCAGGTGATTTCAAAGCTGGGCTTTCCTTTCAATCTCCTTCCCCAGCATTAGCCTGAATTGAGGATACAAAACCATAGAGAGAAGGCAGAAGGGTCTGGTTTATCCTCCAACTGGATCCTCAGCCATGAGTAATTGAAAGAAAAACATAGGAGTACCCTAGCCACAAATTCTCAGACAGCTCCCCGCCCCCACTCCCCATCGAGACTGACAATCCTCTTCCTATTTCAGAAATGGTTTGAACATCCAACAAGAACATTCTCCTGCAGCCCTAGGGGGAAAGAAATGGGCATTTAGGGATGTTACCCACACAGATAGAAAGAGGTTAGCTGGAACAGGGTTCTACAAACACAGTGGGTATCACTGTTTAAGCTCACCAATTTAAAATGAAAAGGAATACATACAAAAAGCCTGTCCCTGACGCTGTGCATGCGAAAGGGGTTAAGCAGCCGCACACATATTTTCTATGACATATGACAAGGAGACATGACAAGGACACACACAGAAGGCTGTGAGGATGCAGAACAGGGATATACCATGTCTGGATTTGGAGATGATAATGATAAGAAGGAGGAAGGAGGAGAACAGGAGAGCATCATCATTTATTGTTGTCAGAAAGTACTCTGAGCACTTTACATAGATCTTCACGGCAACCCAAAATGTTGATAGTGTTCAACCCATTTTATAGATGGAAAAATCGAACTTCAAGACATTAAGTAACTTGCCTAAGGGCACAGAGCCAGTAAGATAGTGAAGCAAAGTCTTGAAGCACATTGTCATGCTCTTCTCCATGTTGAGGGGATTTTGTCATTGAGAAAGCAAATTACTCACTTCTCTTTCTTCCCATTTTCTTTCTAAATTTTTTGCCTTAAAATTGCGGGAATCCAAGGAAGACTGCCACAGCAGCAGCAGGATGTGAACAGGCCTGGATGAGTGGGTTACAGATTGGAAAACTAGTGGGACAAAACATTCTAAATATTACTAAAGGATATGAATAAAAGAACAACTCTGGAATGGGTGTTACATTAGGGGTGGTTCAGAGATGGAATAGAGGAGTCTCTTGGAAGCAGAGTTTACACAGGGCAGATAAGGCTGGAAAGGTTTGATGAGGCCCAAACATAGCCAAATACAACCACTGTTAGGAATAGATTTTGCAAAGTCTTGACATTTGACATTGAGTCTATGTGGAAGGAATGTGCTACAGTAATAGCACCTTTATTCATGACTGCCAACACTTGCAAGCAACCAAGATGTCCTTCAATATGTAAATAGATCAAACCAGTACAACCATATGATGAGATATTATTCAGTGATAAAATGAGCTATCAAGCCACCAAGAGACACGGAGGAAATTTAAATGCATACTGCTAAGTGAAAGAAGTTAATCTGTGTGACTTCAACTATATGAGATTTGGGAAAAAGCAAAACTATGGAGACAGTAAAAAGACCCCTGGTTGTCACCAATTAGAGGAAGAGTAGGATGAACAGGCAAAGGATTTTTAGGGCAGTGGAACTATTCTGTATAATACTATAATGGCAGATACATGTCATTATACATTTGTCAAAACCCATAGGCTGTACAACACAGAATGAACCATAAAGTAAACTATGAACTTTAGTTAATAATATGTCAGTGTTGGCTCATTAGTTGTAACAAACGTACCATACTAATGCCAGATAGTAAAAACAGGGGAATTTGGGGTGGCTGTAAGAGGAGACATATGAAAACTCTATGTACTTTTGGTTCAATTTTTTCTGTAAACCGAAATCTGTTCAAAATGTTAATTCAAATTTTAAAAGATTACTGGACCTGGCTTCTAGACCTGTCTCTGACTTTGAGCAAATCACAGCCTCTCCGGGTCTTATGGACCAAGACATTAGTGCGTGACCCACCATCATAGGACATCCTATGACTGAAATAATGTTTATTTGTTTAATTTACTCTTTTCGCTGAAGAGTGAAAGAGAGATGGAGGGTGCTTGAGCCTTAGGCTCATGAATGTAAGCCCTGAGAGCTCCTGGGTATTTGCAGCAGAGGATCAGAATCCATGATAGCACTTCCCTCTTGCACATGAGGTCACTTTGCATTCAGTGGCCCCAACTACCAATGTGTTTGTGGTGTGGTCCTGGTTCGTTTAGAATGGTTACCAAATCCCAACTTCTTCAAACTTTTTTTAAAGTGCTGATTATTTTGCAGCATGAGAGAAACTGGCACCCACAAAATGTGTTGACTTTAAAGAAGTAGATGTGAGAATTAAAACATCTTTCCTTCCACACCCAGCTTCTGAGCTCATGTGCTGAGCTGCCTGACAGAAAGTTGGCCTCTGCAGGCCCTGCAGCTGCCATGAAAATGGCAGTATGACTGGCAGCTCTCAGCAGTATGTCTAGGATGTACTAATATTTACCGGAAGAGGCAGCCTCTGGTGTCACTGAGTCCCCACTCGCTTCATGTGACTGCTTCACAGAGTTGGCCCAGGGGAGGGTGTGGTCTGAGCTTGCATCAGAGATCTGGTTTTACCTTAATCCCTCAAAAATCACAATTATATTTAACAGATCTCAGCAAGCATAGTATAAACAAAAAAACCAACCTTTAAGGATTTTGTTCACAAAGGAGGTAATGTAAATGCCAAGTAAGATGGATAATTTAACTTTACATATATATGGATGGAAACATATACAGCTTTTAGATTGTGCCTGAATTTTCTACATATACAAACACACATATTTTTTAAACAGTTTGGGTAGAAAAAATAATTTCGCCAACTTTTACTTGTGTGTAAACTTTGTAGACACAAAACTTAAACAGATGTGCTTGTTTATGATTTTAAAGATGCACATATGTAAAACATTCAATAGTATATTTGTTCACGCAGTTGATTCAACTGAAAGAGGCTGTATTTACATCTTTTAATTGTGTTATGTGAGACAGTGCTACATATATTGTTTATGTATGTTGACATTTATGATTGAAAACCAAGTGGCTTGGTGGAAGTAAGTTCTTCATGGGTTTTGAAACTGTTCCAGACCTGAAAGTTATGCACACTCTGAAAGGGGTAAGGAATAGGAGGGGTGCTGAATGTTGATTGATTCCAAAATACTTCATGAGGGTAAATAAAAAGAAATTAAACTTAAAAATTTTAAATTCCCTGCTCCATACAAATCACAAAATCTGAGGATATTTTTCTCATTCAGAGAAAGCAAGCAGCCTTCTACTTTTGTTGACATGTGATATTTCATAGAAAAGTGGGGTCTGGGACTGGGGACAGGGAGGTGGGCGGCTCTCTATGGAGGCTCCTCCATCCAACACTTCTCAACGAGTATTCCAGGAGGCCCAGCCTTTAAATGCCTATATTGTCTTCCTACTCTGCAGTCACAGGCAGCTGAACATTTTGCTTGGTAGGTGCACAGAAATTTTCTTCTTTAATGCAAGATTTGGGGTTTTAATACCTGCTCTGTTTGGAAAAATTCTAAAATCAGAAACGATGTGGTCTGAAATGTTGGTATGTTTGGCCACATATGAACTACACAACTCAGAGAAATGAAGTGGCACATTTATCAGGTCTCAAGTTTTGGGTCCCATATAGATTTATTTGAGCCACACTGGGTAGCAATGACTGAGCCTCTTCAGTCCTTAATATGCTTATGTTTTTTTTTTTATGCTTATGTTTTTTATTGTCTTCTCCAGCTGTATAATTTCCTCTGCCCTTTGGCATACAGTATTAACGGCACTGACAATTCTGCTTATTTCCCCTCTTTTTATCAGTAATTCAGGCTTATGAATCCAATAAATATCAGCCTAGGCTTGAATTATACATTGGTGAATTCTTTATCTGTCCTTTTGCTAGTTTTCCACAGCTTTGGGGCAAATTATTATACCTAGTGCGACATACTTGGCATGGAACAGTGTCCCTAGGGAAATGCTGGTAAAGTTATGCGATCATATCAAGTCAATCAAGAAATACACGCTGTAGAACCAGTCTTCAGATGCAGAAACTAGAGGCTCCCTCAGAACTTACAATCGCTCTCCATGTTATAATTCCAATGAACGTAGAAACAAACACGGCTAAGGAATTCTCTGCTCCACTCTGCAGAGCTGCATAAAATGTGGCCAGGTCGATGTGATGGGCAGCGGGAAAGGGGATGTGTGTCTTTTTGCCTTTACCACTAATGCTCACCTTGACCATATCCAGTAAAATCAGCAAGTTAAATCTAGCAAGCTCCAGTGAAATCAGGTTCAAGTAATCACATGGGCAGCTTTCAGGGGGCTTAAGGTAACTGGGGCAAGTTTATACACACAGGAACTTCAGGCCTCTTCTAGTGCCAGTTCCTCAGTCATAGCTGAGAACCAGTCCCACCTCCAGCCTAGGCCACCACCAAGGCTCCACTGGGGGGCCCAGTGGCACAAAGCCATGGCCGTGTCTTCTCAACATTTAGAGAAAGCAAGAGGCAAGCGCTCTAAACAACCGGTAAGGACAAAGTACACAATAGGAACCCCAAAAACTGGGAGGGCATTCGGGGGCATTCAGAAGATTGTGTCAAATAAGCAGACCTCTGTAATAGTGGAAAGACAAGGTCAGAAGTCGGGGAATGTATGATGAGGGGGTAGGGGTGTGTGTTGCAAGAAAAAAATGATATTCTCTCTTAATCTTTTCTTTTGTCCCTCCCCAACTGTTCTACAATCCTGCCAAAAGGGAATTAGAAAAAAAAAAAAAAAAAAAAGACCTGCTTCCATCACACAGGTAATACAGAGAAGCCCATGGAGAGAAAAGGGGAAGACTGGGGGACCAGACCCACCTTTCTATCATATTTGAGCATCACCGCCACCACTGTCAATCACTACTACAAAAGTTTCTTTCCCTACACCATTAAGGGAATAGGGCAAGTTTCATCTGAAAGAAAAGTTTTAAATCTGAAGGAAAGACAATCACTATGTATTTTTAGAGAACTAAATGTCTTAGCATCTTGCCATTAAATAAATGTCTTAGCTTGCAGTTTTCCATGAGCAGCTACAGCTTGGGGAAGGATGCTTACTCCTATCAGCTCTCCTCTTGTGGTTGCCCCAGAGGTTGTAGATGGAGGGAGCTCGCTCCTGCAGGGCTTAGCACGTGGCTGGTCACTGCCTTGGTGGGGTCCATCAGGCCCCCTGTCTGCCACTCTGGGAGAAGGATCCATCGTAGTTCTTTCCACACCCTTTTTATTCAAGAGTTTCTACTTTAATCCTCATGTCTTTGGCCTCTCGTTTTGCCTGTAAAGAACTTCTCCATAAGGCCTGATTTTCCCTCCTTTTTCAACATGAGCCTCAGCATCTTCTGCTCTTTGCTGCCCCATCAAATCTCCCTCTGTGGCACCGGGTGCCATCACACACATTGTCAAAGGTGACATCAGGTGACACAACTGCAGAGCTCCTTGTCCTGCCTCTCTCTGAGAATCCATGGGGCACATTCCACAGGACACTAGAGATGTGTCTTGCCAAGGGGGAGATGCTGTGTGCCGCATTCCACTCTTGGTTGGAATTCTGCAGTGCTCATTAGTCCACACTGAAGGTCCTAAGACTTCTCATTGTTAAGTGGCCTGCTTAACTGCCTATAAATTAGTGTTGCACCAACTTATTTTACCATGGAACCTTGCCTTTTGAGTCATACCTTCTACCATTTTGCAGAACTGCTGCTCCAAGGATCATGTCTCAAGACATGTTGCTGATCTACACGGAGGGTCTACCCAGGAGCCAAGTGCTTGTTATGTGCCATGCTTCAAGAAACAAACTTCCAAGAAAAACGAAACAAACTCCCTTCCCATCTTCCTTGCCTTCTCTTCAACTCAAGCACACAGCAATTCCTGTTTAGGCCCAAGATGCAGATCTAGAATTACCAGCCCCAAGTCAGTATACTACTACTATCACCCAAAGAACTCCAAGAAGTTCCTCTTGTCTGCTTTAATGTAACAAAGACTCATGGTTGTCCTACAAAATCTTTTCTTTCTTCTTTAATAAAAGAACCTCTGATTTCTGGCTGGACATGTGGTCACTCTGAGTAAAACTACAGTTCTCAGCCTTCCTTGCAGCTAGGTGTGCAACTTCAGGAAGTGCTGGGTAAAACATCTAGGAACTATGTTTAAAGGGAGGGAACATGTGCTTCTTTGTCTTTTTCTCCTTTTTACTGCTGGCACAAGGATGTGATTACAAGAACTTCAGCCATTTGGGGTCATGAATTGGAAGCCACATGTTGAGCAGGATAGAAGGGGACTAGGCCCTTGACACTGTAGAGTAAAATCGTGTTCTAGGATGACACACTTGGGTTTCTTTTCTGAGAAAGAAAAATGGACTTTTTTATTATTTAAGCCACTCGTTTTTTTTTTGTTTTTTTTTGTTTTTTTTAATCCTTAGTAAACTAATATAGGATTAAGCCACTATTATGTTGGGATTTCTGCTACCTTGACAGAGTCTAATCCTAACTGCTTTGGTCCCTCTCTTCAGCTAACCCCTCAGACCTCTCAAGAACAAACTGAAAGCACAGATTATTTCCTAGAACAACCTCTCAGAAAGTCATCATGACTGAGAACAAGTTAGCCTCAGGGTGACCCCACTGGAGTTTCTCTCCTGATGACCATCAGCCCCCTGTATCCAGACCCTCTGTCACTCAAGACCTTTCTTGAGGAGATGGGGATGGCTGGGCAAGTCTCCACACCACAGTGATTAGCACATCAGCAGATCCAACTGGGTGGTCTAGTCTGAGTGGCCATATGTTTTCCCACTCTTTACCCCAAATAGCCATTCCCTGAGTTTTCCAAATTTTTCGTCTTCATGTGTTCACTTGGCTGTGTTCCCATTCACTGTTGGTGCCTTTCCCACAAGAACCATCCAATTTGTTCGTTAGTATATACACACCATCTATTCTGAAGGACCTCAGCATAATTTGGTTCCAGTTCAACCACACATAACTTCTAAGTTAACAAAGATATTCTAATCTACTACTACAGTCCTGCCAGTCGATTCCATGTTTAAATCCTAGGTGCCAAGGCTAGTAATTCAAACAAAGGCAAAACTCAGGCTATGTCACCCACAGACACTGGCTGAGCTGGGCAAGCCCTGGACCAACAATTGTAGGCTAGAATTTGGTTCTCTGCACAAAACCAAAGCAGGTAATGGAGCAACTGATGTGTGTGCTTCCAGTTGTGATACATTTTTCTTCATCTCTGTTTATGAGATACATGAATAAAGGTTAATCATATATCATGAGGGTAAAACTAGGCTACTCTGTATATATACAGACATGATTATCAGCCTTTTTGTTTATACCCTTATTGTAGCAGTTATCCAATGCCTGGAATTAGAAGAGTTCATGGCATATGCTTATCCTCTGCCATTAGACTGACAAGTGCTTGCAGCACATTTGCATCTTCTGCAGTACCTAGCTTCACGCAGCAGCTAAGGAAAAGCAAGTGCATTGGACTCAGATGGACTTGGTCTGAAATTTTGAATAACTGTGTAATTCTGAGAAAATTATTTAATCTTGCCAGTCTCAATTTCCTCATCCAAAAAAAACCAGATAATAATACATACCTTATTATTACCTAAATATGAAGCTGATAGCAAGTGAGCACTGTGACTAAGTCACAGGGACACAGGTGTTAAGTGCTCAAGAAATACCTAATCAAATGGAGTTTTCAGGAAGCAAGACCCCCATGTCCATAAGCTATGAATTATCCTATATATCACCAGTCTCTAAGATATTTAGTCATTTGTTATTTGTTCAGCCAAAAAGCATTATACATACATTATGCATACATAGGATTAGACTCTGTCAAGGTAGCAGAAATCCCAACATAATAGTGGCTTAATCCTATGTTAGTTTGCTAAGGATTAAAAAACAATAAAAGTGTTAAAAGAAGCTAGGGATACTAAGATACATTTGACATAGTCCCTGCCCTCAATGTGCTTAGAATCTAGCAAAGAAACAGACAGAAAAACCAGTAAGCGCTATAAAAAAATGGTAGATGCTGTGCTAGAAGTGTTCTAGAATTCACTGAGTGCCCAAAGAAGGGAGTGTTCTGCTCTACTTGGAGCAGGAGTGAAGATGGCAAAGTCATGAAAGTCTTCAAGAAGTGGTGATTCTCAAACTGAGACTTGACAAATAGATTGGTATGGGGCAGGCAGACCATCCTCAGCACAAGTGACTGTGAGCAGAGGCAATGGAAAGAAGTGTATCAGGCTGGTTTTGGGGGAAACAGCAAATAATTCTCCCTCCCCCATGGCTTAGGGTCAGCAGAAGAGAGGACACCTGGGTGAGCGTTTGAGTTAGAAATGGAGTATAGACCAGCTAGGGAGCTTAGTCCTGATCCTACAAGTGGCAGGGAGTTTACTCAGCAAATTCCAGTCACCATCCAAGGGAGACAGACAGATACCTAGAAAAGGAACAAGGTGACACACAATGACCCGGTTTTCTACTATCCAGAGACAATGTCTATACACCTAGGTTGTAGGGCCCTTGTCTTGTGCACTCTCGCAAATCCCCAGCACTATCTCATGTTCTGGTCCATCCCTTCCACCATCAGGCACCACCCACCTGGTGTTTCCCTTTCCTTGGGAGTCAGTTCTCTGTTAGATGATTGTTAATTGTATGATTTTTAAATTCTCAACTATCCCAGTACACATCAATGTATGTTATTTTTTCCAAGTTATAGACTTGCACTTGAACAGAGACTTTCTGGGGTAATACTTTAAAGCAAATGGATAAAAACTCTAGTGGTAGAATTTCAAGTACTCTGGCACCTCTGTGAATGTGAGATTTTCGTACAAGAAAGTAGTGATTTACCACCAGTGCTAGATTGTAAAATCAGCTCCTTCCTTGGTGTTCGTTGCCAACAAAAGGTTTTCAGAAAAAGAAAATAATTTTCCCTTATGAAGACTGTGAAAACAGCCACATTTATAAGCACAATTACATACACTTCTGACTCTATCCCAGTGACCAATACGTAGTAGCTGCCTAATATATGACCAAAGTAGAAAAAAGAAAGAGAGAAAAGAAGAAAGGAAATAAGGTTTCCATAATCTTTTTTCACATGGCTTCCAGCATAAAACTTGGTGACTAAAAACAGATATTTTTTCATTCCTAAGGGGGCAGGGCAAGGGACATAGATATCCAATTTATTGCCACTAAACTTTTTATCCTAAAATGTGAAATATTTGAATGTACAAAAAGCTTCATGTTGTATGCTCTTTATTGGATGCATAGATCTATGTTTATGGAAAGTTTTAGTGGTTGCAAAGTCAAATTGCAAAAATGATTCATTTTTGTAGAGATCTTGATATATCATACAGGATTCTAATAAAATTTTCAATACTGGCTGTAATGTAGATTATAATACTAATGTTTCCTATGGGATCCCATGATCAGAACTCCTTTGGTAAGTGTCCTAGAGTTAAGACAAGTGCACCAAAGAGCTGTAACTCACTGATATTTAATATTGGCTAATGCAATATGAAAAACTGGGTAGCAAATACAGGCTGTAGAGAAACACTCCTTCAAGATTTGGAGTCCAGGTCATTCACAAAATGATTTCTCCTCATATTCTGAGATTAATGCAGTTCTGACACCTTCCTCACAGATACATGATGATTTAGGAAAGACAACAAGAAAGTCATGGAGATAACAGATGAATGGGACCTTCAGGCAATGACATTATAACAAGAAATGAGACTTGCACTCTTTGAACAGAATTTTTCCAGGAAAGCACTTTCAAATTCTTGAAAGGGAAACATCAAAGTCTGAAGGGAAGATATAAAAAAGGTTTCCCCTCTTACACCAAAATGACACAAATTCAATCTGACACATATTTATAGTGAATTTTGTGGGCCAACAAAGATAAAAAGGAAAAATATACATGCTTGTCCTCAAGGAACTTATTACAATTATCTTTCAGCTGATTGGGGCCTCTGTTTTCTGAATATTGTTCCCTTCTGTCCTCTGTCTACTTCAAAAAGGACTGAAGTGGTACAGGATTTTTTAAAGCACTCTCTTAAGATGCTCAATTTCTGTCAAAATGCTAGGAAACACAAATGGTAACTACAATGAAAAAAACATTTTTACACCAATCAGCATGGCAAAGACCAAGAGGTTCAATAATAGAATGTGTTGGTAAGAGTGTGGAGCAACAGGCACTCTCAGACATTTCTGGTGGGCATGGAAAGAGATACGACCATTACAGAAAGCAACCTGGTGATGCTTACTTGAAGTTTAAATGCATATACAAGTTGATCCAACAATTCTTCTTCTGGAAATATAGTGCCCTTTACAAGTACTTTACTCGTGTGAAATGATGGATGTTAGGTATATTTGTGGCACTACTGTTGTAATGGCAAGAGATCAAAAGCCACCTAACTGTCCAATCATGGGGCATATGTGTCAATAGGCACACGCATACTGACACATATATTCTGAATAAGAAGAAGCTATAATGACTGGGGAAGCTCTATATGAGCTCATATGGAACCAGAGCCAGATATATTTCTAGGAGAAACAAGGTGCAGAAAGACCTTATGGTGTGTTCCTATTTATGTTTAAAGAGGTGCTGTGTGTGTGTAGAGCAAGAGCCATATTGTGCATAAAGAATCTCTGGAAGAGGACACAAGAAACTGAACACAGTGGCTCCTCTAGGGAGGCTGAGAGGGTGGCTGGGTCTCTTGGGTGGAAGGGAGACTGTTGGTAAGTTTATTATCAGTCTTCATTATCTACCTTCCTTTTGTACCTTTTGTACCAGGTGCATCTATTACTTATTCAAATAATTAAATTTAAAGGGAAGGTTTCTAGAAGGGCATGTTTCCACACCAGAGCTCTCAGGGAGTGTGCAATGCACGCTATTGAACTAGTCATTTCTACAAGGTCCTGCCATGTTTGAAGCCCAGCAAATAGAAGGAGCTTGTTCTGGAACACAAGTCCTAAAACTAGATCTCCACAGAGAGGATTGGGGAGACTCTGTCCAGGGGTCTTTGGACTCACTTCCCAGGTCAGCATTTTGGGATGCCTTTGCCCTCTTTCTCCCTTGATTGTTGCCACCTTGAGAAAAAGCTCAATGCCTCGGATTTCTGCATCCATCAGCACCCTCAGCTGTGCTCTGTGCACCCCTGGCATCAGGGTGCCCATGGCCTTCCTCACCCATGCTTGGTCCTGTCTCCATGCCCTCAAGTCCCACCCATCCACCTGGAGGTCACAGGCTGTCCTAACCACCACCCCCCAGGATGTTTACCACCTTCTGTCTCCTGCTGCTGCTGCTGCTGATCAGGAACACTCTTTGTGACACAACATTTCAGTCACAGCATCTTTTTCATTGCATTTATTTGCTTGTCCTCATACTAAATGTTCATTCCCTGGAGTGGCATCTGTTCATCTTTGTTTCCCCACAGCAGCCATTCAGTTGAGATGTTTAATAACTGACCATCAGCTGAAGAGCCACTTCAAAGCAGGTGCCCCCTGTGCCCTCTCTGCCCAAACCATCAGCCCCCCCACTGCCAGCAGGGCCCAGGGATGCCAGTCCTGCAAATAAGTCCTTCGGGGACTATGCTGGCCCAATGGCAAAGGAGACTCCTTCTTACCACAAGGTCCTTTCTGCCCCACCCTTTCAGAATTCACTCTCAGGCTCGGAACTGAAAAGAAGCCTCATGTCATGATGGAAAAACAGGGTAGCTGTTCCACCAATTCATACTCTTTCACACCATCTTACACCCAACACCAGGACGCAGGTTGACCTGCAGCTGAGGGCATTTTCCTCAGCCCACTTTCCTTCCCAGGGACCCCAGTCCCCTGGTCCTGCATGAGAAATTCCTGCTTAGGGAAATCCACCAGCAACGGGGTCTCCTGGGCTCCCTGAATGCCCCAAGGAGACAACTCCTGGATTCAGCAGTAGGCCGTCTTGTTTACAAAGCCCACCCTCTGAGAACAGAAGCTCTGTCTTGGTTCTATGAAAACAGTCAGTCCTGGCATTTTTCAAAATGAAGTTTCCCTAGAGGATACTTCACATCGACACACAACTTTCTGCCACGCTTTCACCCCTGACACCTTGAGAGTGGTGCTGCTGGTGCCTCTAGCACCTGCTTCCCCAGACAAGAAACAAAGTGCAGTAGCCACACACCATGTAGGGGCTGGTGTAGGGGTGGGAGTCCTCAGGGTTGGCTTAAATTGGGATTCGGAGTCTGGCCATGCCTGGAGAACTTCTGAACCAAAGGGCTTGGGTGTTCATTGGCATGAAGAGTGCGGCCTGGAAGGAGGAAGATTCATGCTTTGAGGCCCTGAGCAGAGGCAGCAATGCCCCAGGAGAGAACACAGAGTGGCTCTAGCACAATGAGCCCAGAAAGGGGCCTGGGACCTTCTGGCACCACTGGAAGCTCTGACAATCGGTATTCAGGGCAGCCACAGGGGAGAGGGCATGAAAGTCCCCAGAAATCAGCATTCTCAAGTGGCTTTGCAGGAAACAGACACTAACGAGGATCCCTAAGAAAAGAACCTATGAGAACTGTGCCTGAGCCCATGTGAAACATAACCATAAATAAAATCAGGGCAGAGGGCAGAAGCAGTACTGTCACGCCGCCGAATACAGTGAGGCAGCCAAGTCTGATGGTTCACGTCAAGGTGGCAGCCTTCCTACGCCAGGCAGAAGAGGCCTGAGGAATTTCAGACTACAAAAGCAACTTGCAGACATGTCAAGGGTACTGAAAACTGAATCAACAGTCTTTCATCCCTGAGGATGACAGCTTCCAAAATGTAGAGCACATTCTGCCTCAGGCGCTCCTGCCCCACCAAGTTCACTCCTGCCCTTCCCAGAAATGAGGTATGCAGGGACCAGTGAACTGCCAGCCCTCACCCTTGTTTCGGCTGCTCTTAGAAACAACAGCTTGTCTTGAGTACAGACACCTCTCCGGATGCACCCAGAGCCTCTGCCTATTACGCAAAGGGAATATAACTCTTGACAAGAGGAAATAAATCTGATCACCCAAAGCAGAAGCCAAAATCAAAAGTGTGATGGTGGTTTTCCAGCAGTGAATAAATCCATGGCTTGATTTTTTTTTTTAATATACATTCCAGATGTCTAAGAGAAATCTACAAGGCACATCTCTAGATTCCAAACTGACTTCCCTGTTCATCTCCTGTCTGCCCTAAGCAACTCTCCTCTCTGTAGTTGAGTTAATTTCCCCCAAAGCCTACTTTCTTTATTAATTTGCTGAAGAGGTTCTCCCGTCACCACACATGTTCCGAAGTTCTTAGATTTGCTTTTAGAACTTGGTGAACTGAACCAGTATTTCCAGGACTATCTCCAGCTAAGCTTCAGGCTCATCTGTTGTCCAAAAAGCTTTTTTCCATCTTTGTTCTTGTTGTCTGTCACTCACCCCATACCCATAATCATTTGTGGATATCTTGCCATCTTTCAAAATCCAGTTCAACACCACCTCTTCCAGGAAGACCTTCCTGATTCTTCTGGCTGGAATTGCTCGCTCTCTCTCTCTCACCAGAACTGTTGCAGGCCCTTGTTGTCTTTGCTCCCTTCACGTGATTCCTCTCACATTGCTTTGTGTTATGGTTGCTTTCCAAACAGCTGTGCTCCTGAGGAGTGAGCTGTATTTTGGATTTTCTGTGCTACAAATTTTCTGGTATCTCACGGTACTTAGCATGACACCTCACATGTAATATAGACTTGCAGCGTTTAGACTGCAAGTGGCCTCCTATGGGCTAAATTGTGCCCCCCTCAAAAACTTAATACGTTGGAGCTCCAACCCCCAATGTGATGGTATTTGGATATTAGACCTTTGGGAAATAAAATGGCTTAGATGAGATCATGAGTAAGACCCTCATGATGAGACTGCTGTCCTTTTTAGAAGAGACACCAGCTGGGCGTGGTGACTCATCTCTGAAATCCTAGCACTTTGGGAGCCCACAGTGGGTGGATCACTTGAGTCAAGGAGTTCAAGACCAGCCTGGGTAACATGACGAATCCCTGTCTCTACAAAAAAATACAAAAAATTAGCCAGGCATAGTGGTGTGTGCCTGTGCTCCCAACTATCGAGAGGCTGAGGTGGGAGGATCTCTTGAGCCCAGGAGCTCAAGGCTGCAGTGAGCTGGGGTCGGTCACACTACTGCACTCCAGCCTAGGTGGCAGTGAGAACCTGTCTCAAAAAAAAAAGACAGAGAAGGAGACACTAGAGATTTTGCCAACTGTCTGTCTATCTCTGCCATGTGAATATGCAGTGAGGAGATGACCATCCACAAGAAAGAAAGGGAGGCCTCACCACAAACTAACCACAGCGGCACCCAGATCTCACACTTTCCAGCCACCAGAACTATGAAAAAGTACATTTCCGTTGTTTAAGCTCCCAGTCGACCTATGGCACTTTGTCGTGGCAGCCTGAACTGACCAAGAGCCAGCCTTTGTACTTTCTACAGTGGTTAAGTACCAGGTCCAAAGAGACACAGAGCAGAGCAGGGATCAAAACCCAGTCAGTCTCCTAACCCCCAGCCCACAGCTCAAGCAAATAGAACAAGCTTGCCAAATAACACAGAATGAAAGAAAAGGCCCAAAGCAATAAGTATATTTTTCTTAGACATGTCCATACCTTAAACTCTTTTTATCCTAGCTTTGAAATAACAAACCAAAGGTCCAAGGGGACTTCCAGCAAGGTCTGAAATTGAGAATTTGGCTTAAAAGGCTGCAAGGGATGAAGAAAAGAACAGGAGGAGGCTATTTGGTTAAGACAATATCATATTACAGAGTTATGAATTATGCAAATGAAACCGCAGGATTCACAACCACATGAGATTTCTTGTACCTATACAAAAAACTGCGTGAACAAGCATTTCAGAGCTTTGCTTTAAAACCTTCTGTTACTACCACTCTGTTACACTAGTTATAAGGTTTTATATCTCATGAAGGGCTTCCTCATATATCATCTCATGGAATACATGCAACAGCCAGCACAGGTATCACCATCGCCCTGAAGCAGAGTACACTCCTGAGCCTTAGCTCGCTTAAGTGACCCAAGCAAAGTCACAGAGCTGTTGGAACTGTGACCGGAATACTGTGTGTCTATGTGCATGCAAGAGAGAGAGGGAGAGACATAAACAGAGAGTGAGTTGGGGTGGGGTTGATCTCACTTCACTATATATTCCCAAGATTGCATTAAGGAAGTCCCACAAATGTTTCCCATCAGTGGGCAGCTGAAAGAAAATAAACCACCAATGGAAGCCCTGGGCTTAGACCTCGCTCTGTCACCAATTCACTGTTGATGGGGGTGAGTGATTTAGCCTCTCTGATTCTGTTTCTTCAACTTCTAAAAAAAAAAGTGTGCTGAATTGTTTCATCTTTTGTTTTTCCCCAGTCAATGCAAGGGACACTTTATTGAGGTTCCAGGGTCATGGGGCCTGGTCAGGAGGCTGCCCTTCAGGGAAGGAAGAGCCTTATTTGACCTTCTTCTTGGGGCGCAGATTGTTGGCATGGCCACACCTCTTCTTGCAGCAGTTGACAGCACAAGTGTGCAGTTGAGCACAGCACTTGCAGCAGATCATCATGTGGCAGTTGTATTTCTGGACGAGCTGGTGGAGGGAAGGCTCAATAATGCCACCTCACAGGCACAGCACTAGGTGCAGGGTGGACACTTTCTGCATGTTGCAGTCTGAGAGAGTGCTGCCATCCTCTAGCTGTTTGCCACAAATATTAGATGCTTCTGGTCAGGTGGGATGCCCTCCTTGTCTCGAATTTGGCTCAGACATTCTCAGTGGTGTCACTGGGCTCGACCTCAAGGGTGATGGTCTTGCCTGTGAGGATCTTCACAAAGATCTGCATCACTGCATCTGCAGCTCAGCAGCCTCACTCTTGTTTTGTCTTTGATTCCTTTTAAGTTCAGACAATCTGTGGTTTTCTAAATTAGACAGTTAGATAAGAGATCAGGCCAAGTCACTTCCAGAAATTTCTGAGCCCTGGATCAGGTTCTCAGTAGGAATATATATTTTCATGATGTTTCTTCCCCAAACTCTTCATATGGGTGGAGGGGAGCAGAGACAAGACTGCAACTGGTCTGAATGCAACCAGAATTTAAGCCGGTGCTGTCATTAAGAAACTCAGCTTTAGCCATTGGCACCAACGTGGACAACATGGCTTTGCAGGAAACCAGATCCAAGTATGCAGAAGATCAAAAGCCTTACTCCACTGAGACCAGCAAAAGACACATTTCTCAGACACTGTTCTCTATGGAATTTAAGATCTTGTGAGATCCTGCCTAATTTAGAACTTAAACACTAGTAATTTCAGGCCAGTGACAGCCCTAGATCAATAAGTACCCAAGTCACAGTAAATCAGAAAACAATGTTAATAGCACCAAAAATTGCTTTGTATGGCAGCAACTATATTTATTCACCATATCTATTACTAATAAAATACAGAGAAGGTAGGGACTTAATATATCATTCTGTGAGTTTTTATTTTAACACAAACTATTTATAATCAAATTCAATAGATTTCCTCAATGATTCCATGGCTCTAGGGCAACTAAGAACATTCATCAAGAGAAAGACATTAAGGCAGGGTTTTAACAAATGAGAAATAAAGTCATTCTCTAGAAAAGATGAGGTTTTAAGACGTCATTATTAGGTCTTGAAAGCCTTGTAATTAAAGCCAGTACTAATACTGGCTTTCAAGTCCCATATTGTTTAGTGGGTGTATTAGTCAGAGTTCTCTAGAGGTACAGAACTAATAGGATAGATGCGTATATAAAGGGAAGTTTTTAGGAGAATCGACTCACACAATCACAAGATGAAGTCCCACAATAGGCCATCTGCAAGCTGAGGAGCCAGGAAGCAGTACAAGTCCCAAAACCTCAAAAGTAGGGAAGCCGATGGTATAGCCTTCAGTCTGTGGCTGAAGGCCCAAGAGCTCCTGGCAAATCACTGGTGTAAGTCCAAGAGTTCAAAAGCTGAAGAATTTCAGAGTCTGATGTCCGAGGGCAGGAAGCATCCAGCAAAGGAGAAAGATGGAGTCCAGAAGACTCAGCAAGTCTTCTCTTTCCATGCCTGCTTTTATGCTGGCAGCTGATTAGATGTTGTCCACCAGATTGAGGGTGGGTCTGCCTCTCCCAGTTTACTGACTCAAATGTTAATCTCCTTTGACAGCACCCTCACAGACACACCCAGGAAAATAGTTTGCATCCTTTAATCCAATCAAGTTGACACTCAGTATTAACCATCACAGTGGGCATAGTACAATATTGGCTTTCAAGTCCCATAGTGCATAATTGGTGTATTCTGTATTAATTCATGTTGGCACATATTATGGAAATATCAAGGACCCTCTACCAATGGGTTTCTCCTTATTAGCAGATGTCCGTAAGGAAGATAGCAGGAAAATTCATTCATCAGAAGAAATGCAGCTCATAACTATGATAGCTTTCCCAACTCCAGCACTGGAGTCCCAACTTCACAATTTTTTTATTTTCCAATATACAACATTATCTACCTGACATCTTACTTTATGTTCATACTAAACAATGAAATTGGTGAAATGAGAAGTTCAATATGTAAGTTACATTCTTCTCAAACACATTAAACTATTTAATAGCTATTTAAAATGTTTATTCCAGTACTACTCAAAATGATGCATTATGCACTCACACAACAAGGTGATCTGTAACTTTCAAAGTGTGTTGGCTATAATTTGGGTTTCAGCATTCATCACTTATCAAATACTCAGTTAATATCTTCCCCATAGATATAAAATAAATACTACACAGTCCTTGCCACAATAGTCACCGTATAGTGAAAAAGACAAACATTAAAATTAATAATTACAGTAATGCAGCTAGTGGTACAATAGAGATATGTATAGTGGCTATATCTATTGACATTTATTCTATTAGAATTTAAAACTGAGAATTTTTAAGTGTTTATTGTTCATTGAAATAACAATAATAAATCCATTGCATGTTAACATAAATAACATTTTTATGAAAATGACTGTATTTCAAAAAAAATGGTTACTAAGTGAAATAAACCAGTCACAAAAAGACAAATACTATATGATTCCACTTATATAAAGTACCCAGAGTTGTCAAATTCAGACAGCAAGTAGAATGATGGCTGCCAGTGGCTGAGGGACAGATGGTGTAATAAGGAGTTATTGGTTAGTTTGTATAAAGTTTTAGTTTTGCAAGATGAAAAAAGTTCTAGAGATGTTGCACAACAATGTTAATGTACTTAACACTACTGAACTGTACACTCAAAAATGATTAAGATGGTAAATTTTATGTTCATGTATATTTTACCACAATTATTATTTTTTAATTTTAAAAGTTTAGTAAAAAGAATGGCATAGTTTTACAGTTTTATACATCTCATAAATGTCTAGTTTAATAGAACACAGCTGGATTCTTATATCTGCTCCTACATTCAATCTGTTGCAATATATTGTTTTGGTTGAAGTATATGAAGATTATCCAGCATCACAGATATTTTTTTCTAACTGCGATTATGTACTTAGAAAAGCAAGAGCATTTTGATAGCGTTATCAGATCGCTACAGATATTCTTTGGTATCACACCAAAATTTAACAAGTGGTAGCTTCTTAAAGGTTAGTTATAATGTGGAATCTGAAACTATGTATATTAACTGTTGTTACATTCTGTAACATTACTATCCATGGTTTAGCTCCTACATTGAATGAATCTTTTACCTATGCATGATTTTGTAATATCAAGCGTTGGTCATTGGGAAAATATTGGTTCACTATGTTAGTTAAGCAATTTTCCAGATGTTGCCAGGTCTTATATCACAAAATTGCATGTGTTAATATCACTTCTGAGCTCAGAAAAGTGTTCTTTAAGTATTCTGAAGCTATCAAGCTCATGGTGGTGAATACAGGATCTCCAAGATTCTAATTTTCTCTTGAAAGCTCAAATTTTATTATTAGTTATATATGCTATCAGTGAGTTTCTTGATACAATAAGAACATTTTGTTTATTTTTGTAAAAACGCTCCACTAAAAAAAGATCTGCCATGTCTAAATTTCCATCATTTGTCTTATTATTTCAAGTAAAAATAGGGCCCCATGAAAGAAAGGACTATACAGCTCACATTTCAAACTATCAAACAGAGATAGCATTGTACTTCAGTGTGCAGAAGAAGGGCCTTGTGCCCATGTCTCATTTTGTCATACAAAATATTTTTAAAAATTTTCATAACGGTCAAGTTTTAGTAAAATTAATAATTTCTTAATCCTTCATCAAGGACGTTGTTAAGAGAAATTTTTTTTCTCCCCACAAATACACGGTGGTGAAGAACACAAGGACCACTAGGACAACTTGATTTTAACACCTTGATTCGTGCTAAGAAGCAGCAGTTTGTCTGTCATTGCTTCTGCACCATTAGCGAAAATGCCAGCACAGAAAGGCAAGTAACTTCTTAGTGTTAATATGAAAATGCTTTGATCTCATGGGTGCCTAGAAAACAGTCCATGAACCACAGTTGGAGAGCCTATGATCTAGAAAGTTCCTGGCTTTGGAAACAAATTTCCTAGGATTGTGTCCTGGCTTTATCATCAGCTATATGGTGTTAGGCAAATTACTAAACTTTAGTGAGTCTCAGTTTCCTCATCCCTTAATAGAGATAATAATAGTACCTATCCCAAAAGAGTGCTAGAGGAAAAAATAAGCCAAACTATGTAATCCACTTACCTCAGTGCCTGGCTCATTGTATGCAACAAATGTTACCTCAATGCCAGCTATTGTTATTAATGTTATTACTTTCTGCTCCTTTGCAAAATGCTATACATATTAAATGTCTTATAAATGCTGCTAAAAAAGGAATGATCTTCTCATTTCTCAAATGATAAGTTTTTATTTTGCCAAAACAAATCCCTAAAAATCCTGTCAATAAATGTTGGTGGACTGAATAGAAAGCCCCATATGGGAAGAGGTCATTGCAGATGCATCTTTATGTTTAGGCATTATACCAGAAATGCTGCAGCTCCTCAGTATAAAGAAGGACTATCATGATGTTTCTAAAGGCCAAATGGAGTATTTTAATGCTGGAATGTAATTATTCAGAAATACCCAGATCTCAGACAACCCTAGCATGGAATCTTCAGTGTTAACGAAAAATTTAAAACAGGTAGCATATCAGAAATGCAAGAATAAAACAAAAATCATCCATCCAAGCTAGTTACTGGGTTTCTATCTCTAAGAGAGATCTGTGGCTTTTAGATATTTCTTCTTTTTCAAGAGGATAATTTTTTTTTTCTCTCCCAAGAAAAATTTAATAGAGAAGAGGGAATCCCCAGTCCTCATCTTATTTCTTTATTTGGTCAAAAGTCGTGGCCTTCACAACCAATAACAGCAGAAACCTTTATGAAAACAGCACAGCCTTTTCAATCTCAAACACTTTAAGGACTGTTAGATTTCAAGGAATAAAATAGCTGAAAAGTGACTACATTTGCTATATTTCAAGCTGAGTGTGTAAATAACTAAGGTCAAACTCAGAAAACAAAGCTGATAATTCCATGGTGACCAGCCAGACTCCAGTTCCCATCATTTATTCACATGTTGATAGACTTCCCCAGGAAGCCTGGGAAAATAACAGAAGTTACTCAACTTCCCCCAAGAGAAAAAGGCTTCATTTTGCCTTGGCAGATTCATTTCTAATCACATAGCAGGGAACCGTTATTAACATCTGGATATTCAAAAAGAGCCACTGAATTATTATAAAAATGTTTCAAATCATCGGCCTAAAACTCAAATGATCTACAATGTGTATGATCTTTTTCCCTCTTTAGTCAAAAAGATAAATGGAGAAATTCTTTATATTTCAACTTTCATTACACATTTGTTTTTAATCTAGGAAAATTCATGTCTGCCTACTATACCTCAGTATCAAAGACTGATATGTCAGCATTGGTTTCTGCTCCTCCCACCATGAGCTTCTTTTGAGAACACATGTTTCTTTATTTTTTTTAGAGACAAGGTCTTGCTCTGTCACCTGAGTTGGAGGGTAGTGATGTGATCACAGTTCATTGTAGCCTCAAACTCCTGGGCTCAAGAGAGCCTCAGCCTCAGCCTTCCAAGTCACCAGGATTACAAATACATGCCACCATATCCAGCTAATTTTTAACTTTTTATAGAGGCAAGGTCTTGCTGTGTTGCCTATGCTAGTCTCCAACTTCTGATTTCAAGTGATCCTCCTGCCTCAGCCTCCCAAAATGCTGGGATTTCGGGCGTGAATCACTGCAATTGGCCAAGAACACATTATTTAGGAGTGAGATTACTGCAGAAATTAATTGGTTCAAAACAGTCACAGTCTACTACAATTACAGATACTAATACTGAGTTATATCCTCTTTAACACAATTATATGCTGTTAGGTTGAACAAGAATGCAGCAGATCAAATGTCATCATGTTTAACCAGCTACTTCCTCCTTTACATAGCTTTTAAAAATTTAATTGTCATGACTTGCTACAAATACACTCAGATATTATAATGCTGTCTGCCAAACCTCATCCAAGTCCTTAACATTAGAAGCGGGCAGCACTTGATAAATACGTCACACTTCTCATTAAAACTGTCTAGTAGCTTCTCATTGCTCTCAGGATATACAAATTCCCGCCATGGCCCTCAGGGCTCTGCTTGCAACACCATCAAGAATAGGTCAGAGGACAAATGTGGTGGTTTATACCAACAATCCCAATACTTTGGAAAGCCAAGACAGGAGGATAAGGATTGCTTCAGGCCAGGAGTTTGAGACCAGCCTGGGCAACATAGTGACACCCTATCTCAGCAAAAAAAAATAAAAAATAAAAATTAGCTGGGCATGGTCATTCTCACCTGTCATCCCAGCTACTTGAGAAGCTGAGGCAGGAGGATTGCTTGAGCCCAGGTGTTCAAAGCTGCACAGAGCTATGATCACACCATTGCACTCTAGCCTAGGTGACAGAGTAAAACCCTATCTCTGAAAAAAATTAAAATTAAAAAAGAATAGGTCAGGCCCAGGTGAAAAATGATGGACCATCCCCTCCAACCCCAAACCCACTCCAGTAAGGATGGACAGGCTAAAATCTTTGCAAGTAATATTTAGTTAGGTAAAGCCCATTTCAAACTTCTTGCTCCAGCAATGGACACCAACTTCCCACCATGGAACTCTATCTTCTGCAGACCAGCTCCTCCCCAGCTAATTATCTGCTCCAGCCTCCTCTTCTGCCATACTGCCCATCTCTAGCCACCCTGAACCCAGACTCTACCCAAGGTGATTCCTGTGACTGTTTTTCTGGCCAAATGCTACTTAACCTTGAAGTCTCGGCATAAGAGTCACTTTCTTGAGGACGTTTTTACCAGCTCTACCTCATACACACTCAGATTCCACAGGCATCTTTCATCGCACTGACCATAATAGTAAATAGCTAACAAGCTATTGAAATAGCCTGCTGTTCAATGTCCACCCCCTACTTAGTCAAAAATGCAAAGATTAATTCTGTTTGGCTAGCGTAACCATCCCAATGCCTAGACTAGAACTATATATAAGCCCTTAAAAAACATTCCTGCACTATGCAAGAGAGTTTTTAACAAGGCCAAACCCCTCCTGACTAAACTTTACATTCAGATGAAATTCAGTACAGATCAAAGACTGTTTCAGAGGAGAAAAATCTTTACAGTCTATTGGCTGTAAGGTAGAGAAATTGAAGAAGCCAAGGGGTTTTGGTTGGTTGCAGACTTAGGAGGGTCAGGGTTCCCCAATTGTGTGATCTAGTTCAAGAGTACAGTGGGGGTGTCAAAAACCACTGGTCTGAGTATTTATAAGCTTTGGATCAAGCTAATAAACAGTTAAATAAAATAATGTCCTCTAGTCCTATCTTGAAAATATGCCTTCAAATAAATTGGCGGTCTGGATAATCAAACATAGTGAAATAGAGAGACTTTAATCAAATCGGGTTTTTAGCACCAAAATTACCCACATTTAAAAACTCTTGAGTGGGAGATAATTTTCTTCATCATGTGTGCATGCACACACACACACACACACACACACAAACACACGTAGTATGTAGTTATCCATTAAGAAAGAATAGTTGCCACTGTTTTGAAAAAAAAAGCTAAGATTTATAGGACGCTCAGATTCCAGTTCTACTGAACTACAAAACCAATTTGTGTACACATGGGAGTTCTTGCCCATAAAGAAAGTGCTGCTCTTAATCATCTTTCTTCTTCCATATCTACCCCAATAAAGAGTCATGCTATGTTTCTCCTTTGTACATTTTTCAACTTTCATCCTACGTTTTCCAATATTCATCTTTGGTGCCTCCCAAAGAGGGATATTATGTTAAAGTCTTTCAGTCTCAGCCAGCTATTAGCAGTGTCCTGTCTTGTAATTACCACGAGCATTTTGCACATATCATGGGGTGAGGATCCCAAAAAGTGAAGGAAGACATTCACAATGTAGCATGAATATACCTCACATTACAACATGGCTGTAACCTGGCACACTGTGCTCCTTCCCACTGACTCCCACTTTCCCTTCGTCTTCCATGTCTTTGCAGATTGTTCATCCACATTTCTGGCAGTGACTTTAACAAAGGTCTTTAATTTTATCCCTTCTCATCCTCTTTGTTAGGTAATTACCATAATCTGCATTCAAATACTCTATGAGGAACTTTGATATATGATTTATCATTAAATATAAAAAGAATATTTAAATATGAAAGAACCCACAAATCCCTTTGAAGAGTGAAACGATCTGTTGTGATGTGAATTAAATTACTATACTATACTTGTTCTGTACAATTCTGTTGTTCCTGCGTTGTGATACTACCATAGCCTGAAGAAGGCTTTGCTCGGGCTCCTGTTTGCTTACTTGCTACTGCACTTACTACATTTCTGTAAAGATAAAAACATCCCGGCCGGGCGCTGTGGCTCACACCTGTAATCCCAGCACTTTGGGAGGCCGAGTCAGGAGAATCATGAGGTCACGAGTTTGAGACCAGCCTAGCCAACATGGTGAAACCCCGTCTTTACTAAAAATACAAAAATTAGCTCGGTGTGGTGGCAGACACCTGTAATCCCAGCTACTCGGAAGGCTGAGGCAGGAGAATTGCTTGAATCAGGGAGGCGGAGGTTGCAGGGAGCTGAGATAGCTCCACTGCACTCCAGCCTGGGTGACAGAGCAAGACTCCATCTTGGAAAAAAAAAATTCCTAAAAGCTAACTTGGAAGAACCTGACATTCCAATTGTTTCACTGACAGTATTGGTTGAGACATGAAGAACTGCTTTGTGTCAATGTATCTGTGTTGATGAGAACTCCTAAAGGTTTCTGAAGTGGCTTCCCAGGCTCGAACTTGCCGCATAACCAGTAGTGGAAGGAAGAAGGATAAAATTCGAAGGTGAAATGTATTAAACAGAGACTTATTTTTCAGCTTCTCCTTTTGCTCCGCCTCCAGGAGAACTAATGCCTAATGATTCCAGGAAGTGAAAAGCAATTAAATTTCACTTGGTGTAAAGTTGAAGAAATTGTCCCATATGAAAAGAATGTTTCTTTGCCACATTCCAAAGGTGGCAATAAACAGGCAAATTTCACTGGTTTTGATATAGTAGTATGAGTCGTTTTCACAGGGCTCAGGTTGATTTCATTTTAAAAAGTTGAATTTATGGGACAGAGGATTGAAAGGTTTGTACTGACATGTTTAAAACCCTCTTTTAAAAAGTGGCATATTGCATCGTTCCATTTAAGTGTTCACACCGCAGACTGAAACATAATCTGTTTACTGAAAAAACAACCTTTTATTGCTCTGTGAATAATTTCCCATTGAAAAAGAAAACAATGTACAGTATTTTAGTGCTTCGTGAAACATCTGGAAAGTTTTCTTCAGTTGTGAAAGCTATGAAGAATTTGCATCCACAAATTACTAATTTTTTTAAATTTTAACACAGGAAAACTTCAAACATACTATTGAAACTACCTAAATTTGCTCCAAAATAGCAGAAGTTTCCAAAGGCCCACTGAAGTCACTCAGAGAAACGAGGCAAGCAGCCCACCTCAGGGCAAGTCTGGTTTCACAGAGAACTCATTAGAGATATTTTGCTTCTTTGTCCTCATTTTCTGAACACAACGTAAAGTGGATTGTTTCGGTTAGGGTTATGCCAGGTGTCCAACAAATAAACCCTAAGTCCCAGTGGTTTAGCATAGTAGGAGCTTGTTTTCTTGATCACCTAACAGTCCAATGTGGTGCGCCAGATAGACAGGCATGCAGGTGCAGGGACCCTGACGGTGCCTCCTCTGTCTCTGCCATCTTCAACAGGGAGCTTTGCAGCAAGGAGAAAGAGTGTGAGGCCTAGAAGTGACCCATTAGGATGGGGACATTCCATTGGCTAGAACTCTATCATGTGACTAAGTGAGCTGCAAGGGAGGCAAGAACTGCAGACTAGTTGTCCCAGGAAGGAAAAGGAAGGGTTTGGCAAACAGCTGCCAATCCTTAGATCCCAGCCAGCGCTTTACAAGATTAAACTCTTTCTCCAGGTTCCAACACAGACAGTGCTCAGTACTGGCTTATCCAGCCCTGACTGTGGGCTCTCTGTCAAGCACTCTGCTATGGGTACTGGGGTGTTTCTGAGGTGAGTCACAGATGCAGGAAAGCCACTTGACTTTCGACACTCTTTTATGATCTCAGCTCCTAAGCCTGTGGCCTTATTTGTGAACGTTATAAAATGGAACTAATTATGCAGACAGCAAGTTAACTAATTGAAGCTCTGGAAAAGAATTCAAGCTTTGGAGTTGAAAATCCTTTTGGCATTTTATTCTATTTTACTTTTTTCCCCAAGACATTTATTTCTCCACAAGGAAGCTTCATGCAAATTTCAGACTCAGGTGCTTTGTGCAAAAACATCTTTCCAAAGTTATAAGTGCTGATGTGTAGGCACAATACTTAGACTTCAAGAACATGAAGTGATATTTTCCCTCAAGAACAGGTCCACCTAGAAGGTATAAATGAAAACATAGATAGCTAAGGGTGATATTTGTCTGTGAACTCTTCTGCCTTGGTGTCCCGGCTTATGGAGCAACCCTTTTCTGTGCTACCATTAGACACTCTCCTGCTTCATCACCCTATGGGAATTGTCTGTTTCCTTGTCAGCCTCCTTCATTAGACTATAAATCCTGTGAGGAAAGGGATCCTTGAGATCTCATTTATCCCCAGCACATGCCATAGTGCTTGCTCCTAATAGATGCTTGCTAGGTATTTGTGGAATAGGTACATTAGAAAAAGTAAGAGCCATAAGATATTAAAAGAATCTAAGAGCTACTAGTGCTGTAAAGAGGGAGCACTACGCAGTGGGTTGGGGAGGAGGGAAGGTTTCCTGAAGCATTTGAAGTGGACTTTAAAGGAAGGGTAGAGTTTCACCAAGCAGAATTTCCAGGATGGCACTGCTGGTACAGCAGCGGCATATGTAAATGCTCAGAGGTGGAGAGGCAAAGATGTGTTTGTGGAATAGTCAGTATTCTCATTTATCTTGTGCCTAGAGTATGTGGAGGGAGGGATTGGAGTTGTGGCTATTCCAGAAAGAGTTTTAGCTCTCAGGCTGGCAAGTTTCTATTTAATTCTGTGGGCAGTCGGGAGCCAGGAGATATCTTGGTACCAAGAGGATCAATTTACCAAGCGAGTAGGGGGTGAAATATATTAGTGAGAGGCAGGAAGAGGAGAAACCTCGTGGAAGGCATGATAACCACCCAGGTGAATGGCAAGGCCCTAAATAAGGAAAATGACAGTGAGGAGGGACAGGGCAGGAAGAGTTCAGGGCATAGGGCAGAGGGAGAGCCAATAGCTCTTGACAACTGGTCATGTTTTAAGGAACGATGATGGAGGAGGAGTGCAAAGTGAATGACGATACCGTGTCACCACACACAGAAGAAGAGATTTTGTGAGGAAGAACTGATTTGGTGGTTCAGGACAAGGAGAAAAACTGAGTTTAAGATATTTTGAGCTTTGGGAGGGGCGGGGAAGGAGTTGGGGAGAGGAGACATCCAAATGAAACCAAGAAGGAGCTGGTAATGCAGAGCTGTTAGGTAGGGGTGGGGATGGGGGAGAAAGAGGACTATTTGGCCCAGGCCTTGTATCCATGAATTCCTCAAACTGAGACTTTTGACATTGCCTCTACATGAGGGCCATGATCTGAATGGCTCATAAAATTCATAGGTTAAAACTTAGTCCTCATTGGGGTGATATTAAAAGATGGGGTCTTTTGGGAAATGATTAAGTCATGCTCTCATGAATGGACTAGTGCCTGATACAAGAGCTGGAGGGAACTAGCTTAGGGCCTTTTTGCTCTTCTGCTCTTCTGCCCTGTGAAGACACAGAGTTCATCCCCTCCGGAGGATGCAGCAACAAGGCACCATCTTGGAAGCAGAGACAAGGCTTTCATCAGACATGAAACCTGCTGGCACTTCGATTTTGAACCTTGAATCCCACAAAACTATGAGGACTAAATTTCTGTTCTTTGTAAATTACCTAGTCTTAAGTATTTTGTTATATGACAGTAGCACCAACAGCCTGAGAAGATGAGTTAATGTATACAGTCCTTGAATTCATGTGGGTGTTGAAGTTTGATAAATTCAAACTTTGAAAATATACCACAATTTTGCAGCCCTATTGAGATATTAATTTACTTCTCTAATGTACATGGAAATGTAAAAATATTATAGAAGTGCCTTCTAAGAACACTGGCTAGGGGTCCTTTCATAATCTGCATTTACCTCCAATTGTAGCAATATTTTCACTGACTTATAACTGCTGCCTCCCTGTCCGTCTTCCTGCCTGCATGAGGGATAGAATTGTGTTCTGCTTAGTTGAAATTCCAGTAGCTAATCTAATGTCTGGCAGAAAGAAGGTAACCCAAAATTAAATAATTTGGGAGGGATAGTAAGAAAAGAAAATCATCTATATTGAAGTAAAATAAGTACAGACATCAAAGTGGAGAAGCACATTGTAGAAGAGAAAAAGGATCTTCCTTTTTAATAAGGGCAACAAAACAATCTTGTGGTTTTAGTCATTGTAACTAATATATGGCAGCTCTCAAATACAAACCAGACACCATCTTTTGTGTGAAGCTTCCTGACACTATCAGAGAAGTTCTGTCCAACTCAGTGTTGGGGTTGGGAGAGGAGATGAGAACTAACAAGGGAAGTACCACCCAGTTCTTTTTAGCACCTTGGATTCTGCTTTTGAGCTCATAGAAACTTCTCCAGAGAAACTCTCTGACCATCTTTTCTATTTCTCTCTTTTTTTGGCTCCAAAGTGAGCATGGATTAAGAGAGATAAAGTCAAGATCTGGGAGATTTAAGCAGATTTGAAGATGAGAGAAAAATAATCCTGGCTTTTTTTTATTCCTCAATAAACCCTGGCAGAATGCTTCAAAAAGAAAGAATAACACATTGGCCAATTATTATAAGAATATACTTCTGATACACCTGTTCTACTTCTCAAAGTCAACTTTGATGACCTTAATTTCATCTACACTACAGTATAAATTTTCACTGAGATCTTTTTCTCATCCTGACACCAATTAGCACATGCATTTCAGCAGAAGAATCCACAGCAATTTAATACATACCTTTGAAGGAAACGAAACCCTAATCGAAATGAAGACTGTCCCAAAACCAGCTGCACAATTCAGCAACCAAGTGGTGTTTGCTGCTTTTGCTTGTGAACTGAATTAGTAATCTTCACATGCCCTGTCCCGGTGATTGAAATAAATTACTTTGTTAAATTGCGAAGCAGGTTGACCCATCTGTTGGCCCATGAATGTTCAGATTCTCAGAGGGTTTATTATTCCAAATAATGACTGCCATATGCAGCGGTAAACAGTTCCTTTAAAACTGACTGAAGGATTTGGTGCTACTTTTGAAGGCAATTTATAAAGCTATTCATGTTCCCCTAAAGGATCTGCCCTTGAACTAAACTTCCAGAAAGGTTGTCTTGATCTGTTAATCCTGGCAGAGACACCTTGTTCTCTTTGGAAAGGTAAGAGGAGGGAAAAAACAGAAACCTAAGTTCCAGCAGCACCTACTAAGTGTCAGGTGCTGGCACATATGCTAGCACTGCCCCATGAAACCTCACAACAGGATATTGTCCCAGAGAAAACAGGAGGTCAGACAGGTTAAGTGATGCATCCAGATAACTGCTATGCTGCAGAACTGGGATTTGAACCCAGTCCCCCTGGCTCCATGACACATTATGCTGTTGGAGCATCTGATGGAAAGTGTTCACACTGGGACTTGCAGTGAGTGATAATTCTTTAGCACAATTCAGATCCCTGGAAGAAAAGAAGTTTAAAAAATAAAGTGTTTATGCCACTGTTCTGATTCTGCTTAATTCCAACTTCTAATCATGCTTTCCCTCTTTTTTCTAAAGTATAAGCCCCACTATTCTCTCCCTGATCTTCTCCCTTAAGGAGGAAGAGGACAGAGCTCTGAACTCTCATTGGTAAGAATCTAATAGGAATGTTTTAAGGACAAAATTCTGTGAGTCCTCTTTTCATATGCAGCTTTCCTTACTTCAGATCATCCTCATTTTCAAATCCCTGGGGAGAATGCAAACTCTGCCCACACAAGGTCCATAAACTGCTCAGACCATGAACCAGCCATGATTTGTTCGTGATGTTAACAGTGACTTGCTGTGGCTAGATTACAGATGTTAGATTGCTGATGGATGGCCCAAAGCCAGCACATGGTCGGCTCTTCTGGTATTCAACTGCAAAATTAATCATGTGTGAAAAGGTACTTTTTTCCATCTGTGAAAAATGAAATGGCTAATATACAGTATGGAATGAGTGCCCTGGAACAATTCCTTTCTTAACAGGCAAAGAATAAAGCTATTAAAAGAATAAACTCCTGTATGTGACATGATGACAGTGGGATTTTTTTTGATGAGCTAAATGAATAAGCTCTCTCTCTCCTTTGATTTATGCCGGCACAGTCTCTCAAAACTTCAAAAGACAGAGAGCACGTTTGGAGACACTGATGATCTCTACTCTCTTTGTTTAAAGGGAGTGAGAGGCTGTGATTGGGCCAAAGGCAAGCATTTGACAGGCAAAGACCTGAAAAGGTCAGCACCCAAGGGGGTCGGGGGAGAAGAGGTGCCTTGGGGAGGTTGCCAGAACCTTTGGTTGAGGAAGCTTGCCCTCATTTCAACAACCCCCAGGCACCTCTGCATGGGCTGAGGCCAGGCCCTGCCTCTGTGGTTGGTCTCCTCCCACGACCAGAGGAAATTAGACCCGTTCCTTTGCTGTCAGCTTGAATCCTTAGGAGGGGGCTAGAAATTAAGATTGTTCTTCACTCCACCAACGATGGAACCAGAAAGAAACAAAGCCCACATTAAGAAACTTAGGAAAGGCTTAACATATACAGTGAAAATAAAATTCCTGGCAAAGTACATTGAACATCAGAAAAGATCACCCAGGTAATACACATTAAGGAAAAATACTGTAGTTGGGTTATATAATTAGTTTATTTAAATCAAGAGCAAGGAATATCTGTTCAGAAAAGCATAAAACATCAGGCAAATTCAAATTAAAAAAAAAAACAAATTCAGAAATATGCTATAAAATAAGCAGTCCATACTCTTTAAAATTGTGAAAAACAAAGAAAGACTAAGGACTGTCTCAGATTGAAAGAAAGTAAGGAAAGACAGTAACGACATGCGGTGTGAGATCACAGGCTGGATCCTGGACCAGATCAAGAACGTAATGGCACAACAAAGACACTTGTAAATTAATTAACGGTAGTTAACCATCAACCTGCAAATTGTTAGCAATGCTCTATCAGTGTTAATTTTCTGGTTTTAGATCATTGTAGCATGGTTATGTGAGATGTTAACATTTGGAGAAATCTCTGTACCATTTTTGCAACTTTTTTTAAGTCTGAAATTATTTCAGAATAAAAAGTTTTGTAAAAGGCATTGATGCAGAAAAGCCTGCAATGAGAAGTAGTAGCCTAAGGTTCACTGTTTGTCCATGCCAGTCCTAGTCCCTGGATGCAACCACTTTTATCTCTTTAGCTGTTTCTTCCAACAGTTACTCATGTATTGCTAAATATTATGCTTCAAATACTATTTCTTGATTTATTAATTTTACACAACAACTATTCACTTCATACCACAATGGATGAAAATTTAGTTTGCTTTTGCCAACTTTTAAATTATTTTTTTTCAGGCTGGGCATGCTGGCTTATGCCTATAATCCCAGTACTTCGGGAAGCCAAGGAGGGAGGATCACTTGAGCCCAGGAGTTTGAGATGAGCTCGAACATGGCGAGACCCTGACTCTACAAAAAATAAAAAAATAAAAAAATTAGCTGGGCATGGTGGCGCATGCCTGTGGTTCCAGCTACGTGGGAGGCTGAGATGGGAAGAGTGCTTGAGCCCCAGGAGGTCAAGGTTACCATGAACTGTGATCACACCACTGCGCTTGAACCTGGGTGACAGAATGAGACTTCATCTCAAAAATAAAAACAAAAATAAATAAAAAATTATTTTGAAATAATTTTAGACTTTTTGAAAGAAGTTGCAAAGACCATAAAGTCCCCCATTACCCTTTACCCAACTTTCTCCAATGTCAACGTCTTGCATAACCATGATACAATTATCAAAACTGAGACATTAGCATGGTACAATTCTGTTAACCTACAGTTTTGTTGGGATTTCTCTGATCTTTCCAATGTTGTCTCTTTCGTGTTCCAGGATTCCATCCAGGACACCATATTGCACTTAGTTGTCATCTCCTCTGGTCTGTGACAATTCCTCCGTCTTTCCTTGTGTTTCATGACCCTGACATATTTCAAAACAGCTGGTCAAATATTTTGTACAATGTCCATCAATTTGGATTTGTCTGATGTTTTCTCAGGAGTAGATTCAGTTATAGATTTTTGGAAGGAATGCCACAGAGGTGATATGCCCTTTGCAACATTTCAGGGATATTTTATCAATATGTCTTATTATTGGTGCACTTAACCTTGATCACTTGATTAAGATCTATGAGGTTTCTTCAAGAAAAGTTACTAATTTCTCCTTTTGATTAGAAGCATGTCATGAAATCACCTCACATTCAAGGGGAGATGTATTAAACTCCAAGTCCTAGAGAGAAACGTATATCAATAATTTGCAGACACATGTTAAAACCACCACAGTAATAAACAATCATGTTGGGGAAGACACTTTGAGGCCAGATAGATATCCCACTTCTCTTTAAAGTTTCACATACTATTCTTAGCATTTCTTGGTGGACATTGCCTGCAGTAATCATTATTGTGAGGTTCTTATGGTGATTTTCAATTTCCCTCATTCCTTCATTTACTAACATTATTTAAAATATGTAAGTAAAACTTATTCCTTCTCCCCATGTATTTATTTATTTAATCATGTATTTATATCAATATGGATTTATAGATATTTGTTTCATTTGGGGGGTTATATGTATCATTTTTTATTTTGCTTCTCATATTTTCCAGGTTTGGCCATTAGAAACTTTTTCAGGTTGGATCCTGTGTCCTTTGGATATGTCCCATCCTTTCCTTTTTTTCTTAATCACTTCTTTAAATTCTGGTACCGTGAGATGCTCCAAGTTCATCTTATGTTTTCACTGCCCCAGCCCTAGAATTAGCCATTTTCCCAATAACACTGGATTCCTTTTATTGTAGAATAATGTTTAGAAACCAAAATCTGGAGTTAAGTGTGCTCATTGCTCAGGAATGTCACTGTTGCTAGCTCTCAGTGGACAGCCCTAGGATATGTGTGTATGTATACCAACCTATGTATATTTACTCCTGTATCTGCTTGGCTATATACGTATTAAAATAAACATGACTTCATACTGACATCTCTGACTGCAATCCAGCACTGAGTTTATTCTGGCATTACTCCTTTATTTATCTGTAACTTTTTTTCAAATAGACAATCATGTTATCTGCAAATAGAAACAGTTTTGTTTCTTATTTCCCAATATACATGGACTTTCTTTTGCTTCTCAAGTTCACTGAACAGTGATGAGAGAGGAGATCCTTGCCTCATTCCTAATTTTTTAGAGAAAGCTTCCAGTCCCTCACCATTAGGTATAATGTTAGCTGTAGATTTTTCATAGAAGACCTTATCAGGTTGAGGAATTTCCTTTCTATTACTGATTTGCAGAGAGTTTTTGTCTTGAATGAATGTTGAATTTGTTAGATGCTTTTCCTGCATCTATTGAGATGATCACATGGCTTTGCCTCTTTGGTCTGTTAATATGGTGAACTATACCCATTGATTGTGGATGTTCAACCAGCCAGGCTGAATGGTCCAGGTTCATTCCTGGAATAAACCTCGCTTGGTCCTGATATATTAATCTTTCTCCAAATTATTGGAAACAATTTGCTAATAGTTTGCAGAGGATTTTGCATCCATATTCATGAGAGATATTAGTCTATGGTTAGTCCATATTAAGAGTGGTAAAAACTTTGGTGGCCAAATAGAATCCTTTTTCCAAACAGACAATTTTAGTTATACTCAGAGAAAGGTTACACTAGATGCATCTCATGCCTTTTCAGAGTTATTTGTTGGTACTAGTAAGGGTAGAACACAGAAATAGAAGAGGAGATGGTGGGGAAATGCCTCTAAAGACTAACACTTTAGAGACTGAATAAGATGAAAATCAAGGCATCAGATGAAACAAAGTGAAGCTGAAATATATAAATTTAACAATGTAAAAAGAAAAATGAATTCAAAACATTGACATGCGTACAATTGCTCTTAAAACCAAATTCTGTCCTTCCCTGAAGAACAAATGGAGCTTGTGACAGCTGGCTCTGGCAAAGCCTGTAGCCTTCCTCTCCCTGCTTTCCACAATTAGAACACTATTGGCCAAGGTCCTTTTGGATCAGCTACTATGTAATGTTGACAATAATGTCAACTGCACTCTCCTGAGACTAATTAAATTTCAAAGTTTAATCAAAAGAAAGTGTACTTTCTTTTGAATAGTGTACTTCCTATTAATATAATGATTTGTTTGGAAGTTGGGTGAATGTTAGCTGAACTTTCAAAATAAGCTAGGGATTAATACATAAGATATACCATGAAATTGAGGCCTTGGCTCCTAGAACAGAAAGCCAGAAAATATTGGCCCGAATATGGTGGGTGTTAACAAGTATTTGTTGAATAAATATAAATTTAAAACTTGTTATACTCAGAATGATTTTCAAGACTCTTGCTACTCAAATTTTCAAGATTCTCTGATTAGCAAAACTCAAATGTGGATTTTTCTTAAAAAGTCTTATTCTCTTTGAGTTTTTATCCATTTGTGTCCTAGAGGAAAACTCAACCCATGAGTTTCTTGTTTGATCACACTTAGGCAAAGTGTTGTTTGTCAAAAGGACAAAGTAATATTTTATTCACATTTGTCTGAAGATACTATACTGCCATTGTCCAAGAACAAATGAGGTAACAGCCTACACTGCCTATTCTCAGTTTCAAATTTAGAACAAAAGGATTCTCTATAAGTGTGGCTGTTTCCCAAGACCATCCAGTAGTGAAAAATTGGTCTGAGAGCCTGAAACATCTGCATATGCAGAGCAGCTGTGACATTTCATTTCCTTTGTGCAGGCACTATGCTAAGCCCTTTTTATACGTATTATCTCACTTAATTCTCACAATCAACCCACGTGATTGCTGTCAGTAGTGTCACCTTGTTTGCCTAATCAGAAAACTGCATCTCAGGTCAGGAGGTGAAGGGCACCTGAGATAACAGTTTCTAAAATGATTCTTCAAATCTCTAGCCCCAACAAATTTTTTGTCATTGAGATAACCATGAGAAAAACACGGGTTAGATTTTTCTGATAGTGCAGAAGAAACCCCAGTTTTGAATGTAAGTAGGCAGGGGAAGTGAGTAGGGAAGAAGGAGACTAGAAGCTAATATTCATTGCATGCCAACATCAGTGACTGGGATGGAAACTTTACATTAACTCATTCAATTTGCATAAAACTCCAGGTAGATATTATCCCCACTTTACAGAGAAAAAAGCTGAGGTTTAAGGCTTAAGAGGTGGAGACAGCCTTCAAACTCAGGTCTGTCTGACTTCAAAACACACTCTCTTTCTATACATATAATGTGCTTCCTCTGGATTTCTTCTTGATGGAAAAAAGAGCCAATGGCTTATATTGCCATTCCAATTCCCTATATTATTACCTCTTAAACACTGAAAAATTGGTCCCATATTAAGAGTGGTAAAAACTTTGGTGGCCAAATAGAATCCTTTTTCCAAACAGACAATTTTAGTTATACCCAGAGAAAGTTTACACTAGATGCATCTCATGCCTTTTCAGAGTTATTTGTTGAAACGTATAATCAAATTAAACATTGATAAGTCTTTGCCAAGAGTTTTCAGCTGTAAACTCTATGAGCTCAGGAACTTTATCTTATTCATAATTTGTCCCCATTACCTAAAATATTGCTTAACCAACAGGAGGCACACAACAAATATTTGTTGGGGAAACCAGTGTTTTCAAGCACGATAATCCAACATTTAGCTCACGAGTACCATCTGTCATATACAATAAATAGCTTATCCCAGTGTGCATGTCCCATGTGTAGCCTAAGGTCATAGTCTAAAGAGGGAAATCTTTCCCCAAACCTTAGGACTAGATAACAGCACCAGACAATACCCTTGGTAATAAGTTTGCAGCCTAATGCCTGGAACGTAGAAAATGCTCAGTAAACATTTGTTGACTTAATGATTGAGGAAGAAGAGCTACATTTATTTAATGCTACTCTTTGTTGGACACTCTACTTGCTTTATCTCACAAAAGCATCCTATGACAGTTCTATAAGATATCCCTTTTCATGGAAAAGCAAAGTAGGATTTAGAGAGGTTAAGTAACGTGCCCAAATTAGTACAGTTATTATACGGCAGCACTGAGATCAAACCAAAACAGCCTGATTTCAGAGTTCTTGACCTGAGTCACCCCACAGCACTTGGTGAACTTGCCAATCCCATTCCTCCCTCAAGGCCTTTGCTCTTCTCTCCCCTGTAGCTTTACACAGCTGGCTTCTTATTCAAGTCTCTTCCCACTGTCACTTCCTCAGAGACTTTCTCTAACCAGTCCCCCCTCTGTCTCCAGATCCAGATCCTGTTAGAGTGCCTTCACAGCATCACCCACCATCTAACATTCTCTTGTTTGTGATTTAATTGCTATCAAGTCCCCCAACCAGACCTTGGGCTTCATGAGATTGGGGCCTTGTCCATCTTATTGGCCACTGTGATCTATAGTATGGTGCTGAGCCTAGGACATCAAGGCTATTTGATTTCTAAATATTTGCTTAATTACTGAATAACTACTGCAGGCTGGATAACCCCTGATATGTTAAAGAGGACAGTTCTTTGCAGATCAGTCTTTAGAAGAGTGTCTGATACATGACTGATGCTTATCTCCAAACCTATTAAGCTCAATTCCCATCCCATATCAATTCTTCTCTGCCATTTTGGGCCAAAAAAAAAAAAATAGATTTATACATGGGCCAATTGAGCACATATTTTATGCAAAGAGGAAGGCTCAATGACTTAATGATTGTAGCATGCTTTATAATTTCTCCAACAAAGACACTTTGCTAAATAAAAATAATTTCTATCCTTCTCAGATTGGAGCCATACCTACTTAGCTTCTAAAGACCAAAATGTCAGTTGTTGCTGGTTTACAGAATGCTTCTCCACTGACAGTCTTAAACTTTATGTATCTCACGGGATAAAATCCAAGGAAAAAATTTATTACAGAAAACCCTCTCTGGCCTGGGTCCAACATTTGATGATGGAGAATATTAATAATATTGCTTGGGCTTGACTCTCTTAAGTCTCTCAGTTCCCCCAACACATATCTGAAAGAGCTTGATATATGTGACACACATCTTGTTTTCAACCTCTATCAGTGCGCTAGTTGACAGCAGAATTGTTCTGCAGATCTCCAACCAGTTCGAGACCTCCCACCTTGCTGCCATGTTTGTTTCTTCAGAAAGTCTGGTTCTTCTGATAACATCACCCTCCTCTTCATCCACCCTAGCTTTGTGCTTTCCAGCCCAGTCACTTGGTAACACACTGAGCTCACTCACCTTGAGGTACTATACTCTCTGCTTCGAGTCCCTCTCCCGCTACTTGTGTCTTCCTCTTCCTTCTTTTTAAAGACTCACATCTGCATTCCCACCTCCCCTTGCCTGACATTATCCGCAGGCTCACTCACTCCCAAATCCTTCCCAGGTTAAGTCGGATGCCCCTCCCCTAAAAGAACTTCATACAGACATTCGGCTTAATTACTTACAATTCTCTTCTTATGTGTTTGTTTCCCCATCTGATCATTTGGATCCTGGCACATCTGCTGTGTCCTGCACAGGACAATTAGCTCCTGGTAAATGGCTGGGTACTGAATTTATCCTGACTCCCCCACCCCACCTTTATATTATCTCATTTAATTTGTATGAAAGTCCAGGTAGACATTATTCTCATTTTACAGAGGAGGAAGCCGAGGCTTATGGCATAAGAGGCTTAGGGCATATGACCTTCAAGATCAGGTTACCTAAGAGGAAAAAAAGTCATTCTTCTCTACTCATTCTTCAGAAAGTTGATTTCACTCATCAAATAAGGAGGCAAGATTTTAGTTCCTGATGTCATTCTCCCGACTCTCTCTCATAATCTACAGTCACCCAAAATCATGGTGTGTAGAGGTAATGACCTCAGGAACACTGACCACAAGGGCATCTAGAGCATGAAGACATTCCTGGAAGGAAACTATATAGGTCATTATATGTGAACCAAAAAAAGGACCAGGATGGGCAAGAATCATGGAAGCTTCCTTGTTTTTGCCCAGCCTTCATCTGACTGAAAACATACCTGCATGTATAAGTTTTCCCTTTAAATCATCGTAACCATCTCCAAGATGCAAAGGAAATAATAACTGTGTCCTCAGTAAGAAATGACCATCTAGTAACAAGACCGGTGTCATTTACAGCTTGCAGAATGAATTGCTCACGCAGCCACATGCCGAACATACTTTGGGACAGCACAGTTACCAGGCATATTGGTGTGCCTTTTCCTAGCTGCTACTATTTTAGAAAACATTTTGAGAACTTGTCCACCCTGGACCCATCGAAGACATTTTATAGTAAAGTCAGTTTACCCAAAATCTGTGTCTGGGGCCGTGGCCAGGCTCTGCACACCTGGTACACTTCTCACCACTTCCTAAACGCTCTCAGCCACAGGGCCATCATCTCTTACAGCCTCCAAGAAATCACCAGTGTGGACTTTCTATCCCAGGCTTCCATTCTCCATGCCACTATCTACACATAAAGTATAGGCTAAGAGGCAGCATCAGACTTAGAGCCTGCAAATTCCTCCCCTGACCTACTTTACCCACTGAGGCTTGAGAGCCTTCAGCGGGTCTCAGTGCTAAGTCACCACACCTGGCCTGCACCTCCCATGCCTTCCTTCCTGGGAATCTCATAAGAAACAGTGATGTGGCATCAAAGAAAAGGTACCTTTCTCTTTCTCCCATGCTTTTGCTACTTAACTTGGCCAAAATATGTTATCATAGTCAGTCTCAATGATGTGACCTCCCATTGGGCTGCAGCAAGTCCAGAAATACTAAATACAAATGATGCTTCAAAGCTATTGGCAGAGGTTCCTTCACCTCAAAAGAGTATGTCACCAAGGGTTAATGAAGAAAATTTAATGGGAGGCCATTTCTATAACTCAGAAAGTAGAATATCAACAACAAGAAAGGGAATGGCAAAAATAAAACTTGGGAGCAGGCTTAGGAGGCTGGGGTGGAGACTGAGGAGCTTGAGGACTTCAGAGTTAGCTCCACTTTGGAGTCTGCAGTTTAGAGGAGGCAGGAGAAGGAGGAAACCATCTCTTTTTTCAAGTCTTTAGTAAGTGCCCTTCCCCAGGGAGTCTACTGAATTAGATTTTAGAAAAGTCTTAATGTTAACATTATCAACACCTTGCCAATCAAAACATAGCATTATCAAAATTTAACTATACAAGAGACCACAGGTCTATGGTATCAATGGTCAACTAAGGCATCAGCTGTGACAACCACCATGTTCTGGGCTACAAACATACTTATATGCCTCTTACCAGTTGATTTCTTAAAGAATAAGTGAAATAATGGAGAACTCTAAAGCATTTGCCAAATTTAAAGAATTTTCTTGTTAGGTATACTCAAGTTGTTATAACTGGTTAAAGGAAGCAGATTGTCAGATCAAATATGACAGTGGTATAAAGAATTTCCACAGATGATTCACTCCACAAATGCTGTTGTCTGTCACCCTGTGCAGAGCACTGTTTGAGGTGCTGGAGAAGCAGTGACAAGATATGTAAGGCCCCAGCTCCTACATTCTACGGGGAGGGATGCGGAGAGACAAACAGTAGTCAAGGAAGTAAACCAACATGATCATATCACAGAGTGGCAAGTATTAGGGCAGAAATAAAACAAGGTGATACAATAGAGAGTGATTAAATCGAAAGTGACTGGCAGGGGCAACAGGAGTGATAGTAGCTGGCTAGAGAAAGCCTCAGAAGGAGGTGACATTTTAAAGGGTACCTAAATGATGAAAGATTTGACCAAAAAAGGACCAAAGGAAGAGAGGAAGAGGGCTATGGTGATTTGAAGAGAAAACTTGCACACAGAGGTATGTTTTCAGTCAGATGAAGTCTGGGCAAAAATGAGGAACCTAGGCCTTCCTTGTTCCTTGCCCTTCTTGGTCCCTGTTTGGTCCATACACAGCTTTGTAGTCAGGGAGAATGGCAAGTGAAAAGACAGAAGTATGTTATAGAAACAAAGGGAAGTCCAGAGTGGTTGGAGTATAGCGGGGAGAGTGGTAGAGTTAGGTAGTGGCTCGGTATTGCAGGCCCTGATGGCATGTTTGGCAGGTTTATCTCTACTCCCTTTCTCCCCTCTTTCTTTCTTCCTTCTTTCTTCTCTACCTGCCCTCCTCTTATTCTTCCCTCCTTTCTTCTTTCCCTCTTTTCTTTCTTTCCTTCCCATCTTTCTTGTTTATTCAGTGGCTGAAGCCCTTTCTTATGTTCAAGGAATCTTTCATCCTCTTCTTTATGGAAGGCCATATTACCTCTTGCTGTAAAATTTAAAAACACTAAAGACCTCCTTTCTAGCCTCCCTTGCAGCTAGGATGCAGGTACATAATCCAACTGGCCAGTCGATCCACAGGTCCCAGTCCCTAGTAAGGGAAGAATCATGAATCCTGGAGAATCCACCCAGAATTCAGCTGATGCCAGTATTGTATCGGAGTAGCTTTCCAGGGGAAAATAAAAGCTCCAGTTTCAGAGTGGGTCCAGTGTTTCATGGGTGGGAGATGGTCATTCACATGGTCGCCTGAGATGTTCCACTGTGGTGGAGCAGTGTCCTCACTAAATGGCTGTGGTCCTGGCTGCTCCTATCCTTCCTTGCTCCCGACTGCTCTCTGAGCCGGCTCCTGCTTCTGCCTAGAGTTTCTATGCTCCCTCACCCCTATATCTTTTCCATGGCTTTCTCTGCAGTTTAAATAATCCAGGGTTGACTTCTTTTGCTTAGAACCAAGATCTTTAATTGACATGGTAAAAACTTTGAGGTTTTTTGTTTTTGTTTTTGATTGTTGAGACAGAGTCTCATTCTGTTGCCCAGGCTGGAGTGCAGTGCTGTGAATATGGCTCACTGTAACCTCAGCCTCCCACACTCAAGCCATCCTCCCACCTCAGCCTCCCAAGAAGCTGGGACCACAGGTATGCACCACCATGCCCAGCTAATTTTTTTTATTTTTTATTTTTTGGTAGAGATGAGGTCTCACTATGTTATCCAAGCTGGTCTCAAACTCCTCGGCTCAAGCAGTCATCACACTCAGGCCTCCCCAGTGCTGGGATTACAGGCCTGGCCAGAACTTTGAATTTTATTCCAAGAACAGTAGAAATCCACTGGAGGGGTTTAAATAGCATAATGTCACAGATGAAATAATGTTTGAGAAGAATTCCTGTTCAATCTCTATTGTAATTCTCTTAAACAATGGGCTTGTTTGGAGGTCTTAGGGATCCTCTTTTGGGTAATTGACAAGGTTTCTTTTTTTTTTTTTAGCCCAAAGTTTTACCTGTTTGTTGTCAAAAGACAAGGTTTATTTTTTATGTATTGCCTGCTAGAAAATTTGAGTCCAATTTGGAGCCAGTCCTTAGTGGAAGTAAGTATATATTTTCAGCCTTATTCTTGGCTCCATGTGGTCCTCAGTCTTGCTGTTCTTCATCCTTTTATCCTTCTTTCAAATTTATGCTACTTTGTCCTATGTTGCTTCATATTCTTACTGGAAAAAGCCTGACTATGTATACTGTGCTGCCAGATACAGCAGCCACTAGCTGCATCTGGCTATTTTGATTTAAATTTTAATTAACTACAATTAAATTAAACTAAAAATTCCGTTTTCGGTCACACTAGTCACATTTGAAGCACTCAATCACCATGTGCAGCTAATAGCTGCCTATCTCACAGCACAGATATAAACCACTTTGATCATCACAGAAAGTTCACTCCCTAGTGCTGATATATACTATAGTGTAGTATAATATAATATCATTTAACATAATCAGTATCTTTTTTTATTCTGCTGCCTCTCAGTATTCATCCATTGATGAGGTCCACTTAGGGACCAGTAATGGCAAGGGTTATAAGAACATCATATTTAGTATAAATTACGTACAGACGCTGAAATAGAAGGTTTATCATCTCACGTGCTGTGAAAAGCTCTTCTCACACCTCAGTGTGAAGGATGCTTGCATGGTAATGTGCACTGGAAAGAAATATTCAAGATGCCCTCTCTGGGGAATAAACTCTAAGACACTGGGAGCCATGTTCAGATCAGAAACTGCTCCTATGATCTGCATGAAACAGTACCTTTTCTGAGAGCAAAACAAAGCAAAATTCCTAGTGACCTCTAATATGAGGAAGAGGCTTATAATTTATATAAGTTATAATATAAATTGTAAGTTATAATCTGATAACTTAGTAGAGGTACATGGTTATTGCTTTACAATATGGTCTCTTGGAAAGAAAGCTGAGGTCACTATGCCAATAAGGAAAAACAAGTTCATTTTTTCCCATTGGTTAACTATAAATGTTTTCTTTATTAAGCAAAATACCCACACAAGTGTTGTTTTCTGCATTGTTTCAAGGTCAGCAAGGCTAGGAACTGATTAGAAAAAGCAAGCAGTGTCTCTCAGACACAGGAGGACAAGCCAGATGGGGGTAAACATTTTTCAGAACAGCAGATTTTCCTCCACCAGCAATCTTTAGGGAAGAGAAGGCAGCTCCTGGGACAACTATCAACACAGTAGCAGCCTGGTGCATTTTCTTGTCCTCCCCTGGAGACCTATTCTCTTTGCAAAACTACTGTAATTTTAATGGGCTGCCATTTGCTCTTTAAAGTCATCTGGGAATTTAGTCAGCATACAGACCACAAAACAGGACCCTGTCTAATGTTTAGGATTTTGTCGTTTAATAAAACATTTTATAAGCTCAGTGCGTACCTATTAACTAATAACTGCCCTTCTCTGAGCTCAGCAGCCTACCCTGTGGTCTACAGTGCACTGACTAGTATAGGTGAGTTATGGAGAGATCTTTTCCCAAGTTCCCATTTGTCTTTATTAAGATACTCAAATAGCAGATGATGAGCAATCAGTCACTGTTAAATTCCATCCCTGGGAATTGAACCAGGCTTGGCTTCTTATCATTCAAAGTCTTCTTGAAGGCGGCCTCCTTTGGAAAAGGGAGGCCCTGAGCTTCTGATCCCATAGAGGGATTTATTATCTGCTGCAGAGGAGTGAGTGTGTGTGTGTGTGTGTGTGTGTGCGTGGCTGTCACTGATGGAGCAGTTCCTAAAGGTCAGTCCATGAATTCGCCCCGTTAGAATCTCCCAGGATGGGTAATAAAAATAGTAGGCATTCCTGGCCCCCAGTCCAGACCCACAGAATTATCCTCAAGGACAAGACCCAGAATTGTTTGAAAACCAGTGCCCTCTAATTTTTGCTAATACACAGCCAGATTTGGGAGGCACTTGGAAAACAGAATATTCACCAGATCAAATGTTTACCAGATCCACACACTCTGTCTGCATAGTGGAATAGTTTGCTTTTAACAAGAAAAGCGAAAACAAACCAAAACACAGATGCTGATGCATGCCACAGAATGCATCTCAGAGCTGACTCCCATTCCATGAGTGCTGATCACAATGGTAGAAATGCGAAAGGTGCACCACAATCAACCACCATGCGTAAAAATAACTCAAAAAAGACACCACTTATTAATAGGCATTGTTTTCTTGCACTTTATGACTTATTTTTAGCATGTTTGCCTCATTTTACCTTCAGTTCCTACAACTATGGGAGAGAGGGCTTACATAGCCCCAGGTTTCAAACGAGGCACGACTCAACTCTAAGAAGAAAATGAGTCCCCAGTACAAGAAGGCAAAGAGGTTGGCAGTGTTTGAATAGCAATGGGAATGAGCTAAGGGCGAGGCCGGCCAGAGGGCAGCGCCCCCACCAGGGACAAGCTAGGGAATGCACACATAGAAAGTTTCCACCCTGGCCCAGCGCAGTGGCTCACACTTGTAATCCCAGCACTTTGGGAGCCGGAGGCAGGTGGACCACCTGAGGTCAGGAGTTGGAGATCAGCCTGGCCAACATGGTGAAACCCTGTATCTACTGAAAATACAAAAATTGGCCAGGTGTAGTGGCAGGCACCTGTAATCCCAGCTACTCGGGAGGCTGAGGCAGGAGAATCGCTTAAACCCAGGAGGCGGAGGTTGCAGAGACTGCCCACTGCACTTTGGCCTGGAGTTTCACTCCATCTCAAAAAAACAAAAAGAAAAAAAGAAAGAAAAAAGAAAGTTTCTATTCTTTAACTACCTGGACTGTGTTCCATTGACATATTTCTCAGGGATTTCTTTAGTATTTTCTCACCATAAATATAACAAATCTCAAGTCAACGTATCCTAAAATTTGTTGAGAAGGCACCACTTTTTGAAGATTGTGCTTAGAAATTCTGTTCCTTTGAAAACCCCAAAGTTTCTGATTGGGAGGCAGCCATTGGGAGGGGAGCACATGCCCCGCGAGTTTCTAAGGGAAGAAAACTGTGGCTGAAGGAAATGCACCAGTGCTGTCTGAAAACCAGAAATCAGTGACATAAATCAGGAGACATCAAGTCTGGTTCTACTTGTGCTGTTCTATGATCAACTAATGTCCACTCAGAGCTGTCTCTGGTCAGCCACTACCTCCATTTCTGGCCAGCATTGTCACCTTTGTTCTCCTAAATGCCTTATAAGCTGGGTGTTATTATTATCCCCATTTTAAAGATGGGAAAACTGAAGCTTAGGGGAAGTTCAATAATTTGTCAAAATTGTGACTCAAATGTTTTAATCAATCTTTGTTCCCAGATTCAAACAATGCCATCTGGGGCACTGCAGGCTGCCAGCTATTCTTTCCTAGCTAAGAAGAAGATAATGTTATATGCAGCAAAAATGATCTTTTAACCAAAAACCTTCCAACAGGAAATCAAGCCAGTTTCAATGGGAAAAAACAATAAAATAATACTTATTTAGAACATGAGATATGAAAGCTACAGATTTGAGATTTGCAGTCCTTCCATGACCAGATCCATCTCTCCCTGTCACCTCTGCCCCTCAACAAAAACAAAATTGGGATAAACATTTTAAAAACTTAAAGTATCTTTATCTTCCCTCAAACACCAATCAAATCTCTTTTTAGAATTTCTCTTTTCTGAAAGCTAAGCCCTCCCAGAGAGCATCTTAGATCTGGGACCCCCTCTCAATAGACGATTGATGATGAGGGACCCAGGTCCCTGAACTCCTCAGGCGGCTTTTCTCCAGGGAGTCCCACCCACACTTGAGCATTCTCTCAAATTCTCCCTTCTGGATCCTGCGCCTCAGAGAACATCGACATTTGCCAGGAGGCAAATTTTAGTCCTTTGGAGATTCTAAGAAGCCTACTATGACCCAGCAACACATCAAAAGCATCTGACTTTTGCCCTGCACAGACCCCTCATGCCCTTTCCAAAGAGCATCCACCCACTCTCTATGATAATTAGTATTGATACTTAGTGAGCAATGACAATGCACCATACACAATGAGAAACACAAAAGCTCCTCTACCTTCCCTCCACCCAGCGCCCAGTGTCCTACAGATGAAACTAACAATAGCTGCCATTCACTGTGCCCTTACTATGGTTCAGATCTTGTGCTGACCAACTGACATTTACTCTTCACAAGAACATCAATAGGTGGGAAGACTTAAACAACCCCATTTTACAGATGGTAAAGCTGACACTTGGATTCTTTCCAGCCTAGTGAGTAACTGTGCTAAGATCAGCAGGTTCCACAGCCCAGGCTCTGAACTAGTGTACCGTAATGTCTCCTACCACTTGGTAACTATTCATGGCCAGAACAGAGAAAAGAATGGGCTTTGAGTGACACACATTTCCTGCTCAGGTTATCTCCCATCTTGTTTTGGTTGCACTATTAAATATTTTAAAAGGAGAGGCAACAAGATGGAAAAAGACCTTCGTGATTCCCTTGCAGTTATTTTACCTTTAGGCAGGCTTTGCAAACACTCTACAAAGGGAGGTAGACAAGACACAGGATAGTAGGAAATGCTGAGGAGAATGCAAGTCCCTTCTTTCACAGCCACAGTTTTAATTATTCCAATAAAGTGTAATGAAATAATAGAACGGCCATGAAAAGTGGGATTCAGGGGGACTTTTATGTTTTCTCTATACCTATTGTCCACAAATGATTTCCAGCATGACATTTTCCCAGGTCTGGGTCAAAACTGAGAAAAAGAAGGACACTGCAATGATCATGCTTTGTATAAAACTAAATATGTTTACTCTAACTGGTTATTCTTTATGCTAAAAATCTTTTTAGCACACTAATATCCTTTCTCCATAGAAGTGATGATGAGAGAAGATGTTCTTTTTCTCTCTCTGTCTTTTAATTGTCCTTACTTGATCAAATAAGGAGTTGGCCACCTTATGTCAGTTTTTCAAAAAAAACACTTTTTAAAATTTTACTTATTCTAGAACGTCTTTGGATAATTCTTCTGATTTTTCTAAGTAACATGTATTGTTTTTGAAAAACTAATAAAAAGTTACTTTAAAAGAAATAAACCACAAATAATTAAGGGAAATATATATGCAAACCTGTCCTCCTGACTATAATTGTATTTTTTTAAATTTAATCTAGTCATTTCGGATTCTTTGTATTACCTTCCATCACTGGTGGGAAAATGTACAAAAGCAATGTCAAGAAGGCTTTTTGGCAATGTTGAGAGATTTTTGAGGTGAGAGAATAATTAGAAGCAGCAGTGGGTCAAGTGAAACTTAGCAAAAGAATATTTTAAAATTATTTTGATGAAACCAAATTGATACAATAAGAAATCATTTGTTTGCTAGGCAACAGATGACATTTTTCTCTATTGCAGAAGTGAAACTTAAACTAGTTTTGCCAAAGCTTAGACTGCGGGGAAAAAAATGCTAAATATCTGATTTAAAATTTTTTAAAGCTAATTATCTGACCTTATGAAAGTAGACTGACAGTCAAGGAACAAAACCTCTATTGTGAACAGACTCTATTTCAAGAGCAGACCAAGGGAGGATTTGGCAAAATGAAGTTTAGGCTTAGACTAATTTCACATGCTAATGAGAATCTCCAGATAAAAGCTGCTTTGTAATGGGTACTAACCAATTGGCAGATTAACAAGATTCAAACCAAACAGAGTAGGAATTAGTCATGTTTGTCATAAGACCATAGGGCTAGAAAGAAACTGGGTGAGCTTGGTTTAGCCTGTGTTGGAGGGTATTTTGGGGGACAATATAGTTAGCCAGAAAAATCAGAGTATCTCATAGTCTAACAACCTTTACAAGGAGCTTGTGCAAGGTTCATGTAATCCCTTGGAATCCCTTCTGATGGGGGGAGGTGGGGAGACGTTTGTATCCATCAAAATAAGATGCTAGAGTTTATATGTTCATTCTCTTTCTTTCAGTCTCCAGAATTCCTGCATCAAAGAGAGAAAATGTGGCAAAGAAAAGAATACAGGTTCTTGAGCCACTATCTAATATAGGAGCCCTAGATACATGTGGCTATTTCAATTTAAATTCAAACGAATAAAGTTAAATAAAATTTAGAAACCAGTTATATTACCACATTTCCATTGCTCAACAGCCACATGTGGCCTGGCTACTGTATTGACAAGCATAGATATGGAACATTTCTATCAATGCAGAAGCTTCTATTTGACGACACTGCTTCAGAATCAAGGATCTCACTACATGAACTTGAACTTCACTTAATTTACTCATCTGCAAAATTAGGAAACTAATAATACCTGTCTCACAGGAATATTAGGGGAATCCAATGTATCCAATGTATGCAAGAGTTGTTTGTAAGCTATAAGACAAATAAATGTTAGCTATTATTTGGATGAGGATGAGGATGCTGCTAATAAGATTAAGACAATGATGATGAATGACTTCCATATAGGAAGCCTTCAGATGGTTAGGAATGATAAGCACTCTTGGCCTTTACTCAAAGTTTGCATGATCTCAAGTTGTGAGGGTTTTCCTTCAACTGTGTGCTCCCTCTTTCTTCTTGAAAGTTTTCCTTCACTCCATGCTGTGAACAAATACCTAGACAATATAAAAGGAAAAGATCCCAGAATTCTATCTGAACACAAATTATGTGTGACTACTAAGCTTAAAAAAAATTACATCAGACAGAATTCATGCTCTCCACCTAATTTGTTTCCCAAGCAAACCCCAGGAGCCCATGGAAGTATAAGGGTTGGCCAGAGCAGAGCAGGTGAAGGAAAGGAAGGGAGTGTCAAGGAATGTGCTATTAGAGTCATTGCTACTATTACAAAAGTCTTTCCAGAACTAGTATGTTTTCCAGGATGAAGCTAACCTAGGTTGTTTAAATATAAAGCATTCATTCCCTGAATTTAAATTAATTCAGTCAACAATATTATTTGGCAGAACCACAAGCAATTTTCATTTTGTAGGTCAAAAATAGTCAAACATTGGCAATCTCATATGGTTCAACCTAACATTGTCTCAATTTGACCTGTAGCAGAGGAGCCAAGTCTTCAGGTTTTAGTTGATAGACCTGGGTTCAAATCTCACTCTGCCATTTCATGATTGCTTGTCTTTGAGAAATTAAAATGATAATAGGAAAAAGAAATTTAATATTTAGACCAAATCTGAATCTTTGAGAAAAAAAAATAAGAAAGTGGTTTTGTCACCCAAAAAGGTTGACAACCACTGATCTCTTCCTCAAGGTAGGGCTTTTAACTGGCAACATACCACCCGCTTTAGGCTTTTTTAATCATCTAGAACACAGAGAAGAAGAGAGATAAATAAGCAAAGGAGATCTTAAAAAACAAAGACTTATCAAAAAGCCCATGCCCTTCATATCTGAGGCACGATAGAAGCACCTTCAGGTTTGACCAAGACAATTGTGAATAAAAAGCTACACCAATGGCAGAAAGAATCAAACTAACTGCAAAGGCCAGATACAGAGGTTAAAATATATTTATTATCAGAACTGACAAGAAACTCTTGGTCTTGACCTTCTCAATGACCCAACAACTTCACCATATTACAATAATGCTAAATATCAAGAAAGCAGAAACACACTTCATTATCAGGCTGTTCTATGTAAATAAGAAATCATTGCACTAAAGCTGTGATGCAGAGAAGGGGCAGCCCATATGCCCACTACCTATAAGGGAACCAAGGGAGAAAGGCTGCTCAAACACCACTTGCCCACATAGCCATGCATGAGACGAGAAGGCAGACACCAGGAGCTGTGTCTGCAAGGACACCCCATCAGTACCAGAAGAGGAAGGTCAAATCAGGTTGTTGGGACCAGGGGTGAGATAGAACACCAACCACGACACAGAATCTATACAAACCAAGGGAGAAATTGAAAAAACAAGAGATCTGAAAGCAAAATATTGCAAAGCAGACAATCAAAAGGTAGGCTAGATAGATTCTGGAACAAAAAAATTACTAAAACTGTGGTCTTTACACAACATGAGCAGGGCTCTATGTGGACAAAAGGGACCAAAAGGGATAAACTTTTTACTAAAACTCACCCATGTAGTAGCCCCTGTTTCAAACCACAAAAATTCCAACTTGTTACTGGAAACGAAGAAAAGACAGTCCTAATTTTAAACAATGACCTGATCTTCATTTAGACAAGCTGTTAAAATGACAGTATGCACAAAAGAGAACAGAATTTTGATTCAGACAATCCTGAGGCATGTGGCTCAACTGTTTATTATCTTTGTGCGCAAGGGCACATACTTGAATCTCGGAGAACTTCAATGTCTTCATCTTTGAAACAGGAACAGTAATGCTACCTTCACAGTGTTATGGTAGATGACTCCACATGTGGAGAGTACTTGATCAATACCTGGTACTTAGTGTGTAATCAATAAGCCTTAGATCGCTTCTCTTCTCTGTATTGATGATTCATTTATTAGCAACTGAAACAACAGTTTCTAGACTTATTTTCTCTGTTTTATTTGTGCATCATCAGTCATTCCCCTTGCACACTACCAAGGGGAAGTATTCCTACCTAAGAAGGCTGCACTGTTTATTCTTTCAAAGCATTGGAAGAATAAATTTCAATCCTCACTTTTAGACTTAGAATGACTATCTGAGCTTTATTTTTGGTCTTAGTGCTCATAGTATCCTTTAGCTGGATGTCAACTCTAGGAAGATTTCATTGTCAGCTGATGGCAGCACGGTAGAAGAAATCCTCAAAAAGCAAGTGTAACCTCCCCCACACCTGTCCAAGAAACAAAACACCAAAGCAGGCAGCCCTCACCTCCCGGCGTGAGCAGCTGCTCTGGGCCGAGCCCTTAGCTCTCCAGGCCAGGCTGCTGCGTACCTCACCCTCCAGAGGAGCCCTTGATGGGTCTTCAGTCCCTGGTCTCTGGACTTATCAGGAGCAGACATCTGCAGCCATGTCTGTGGGGACCACCCAGAGGGCAGCTGGAGAACCCTGGGGCTCCTCACAGGATTTGCAGAAAGGTCAAGAGTCACATGCTCCAACCAGTTCTCTAAAAGCATCTCAGAAAGACCCGGTGGAAAGGTCATCTTAAGATAGTGACAGGGCACAGCTTGAGGGGGAAAGAGAGGAGGGGACAGAAGAATTTCTTAAGTAGCAGAAAGTACATCTGTTTCTGGCTCAGCTTAGACTTTCAAGTCTGATTTTTATTTCCATGGCATTTCCTAGGCTTTTCCAATTCATGTCTAAATCACAAAATGTGTCCATTGTGCACTTCGGGACTTGCGTACATGTGCCACAGAGCACAACACCGCAAATGCATTTTCTCACTTCATTAAACATTGCTTTAAAATGGCATCCAAATGTCCGCTCTCACAATCGCGTCTAGGGGAGATTGTGTTACTTTTTCCCCCACAGTGGGAACAGAAGGAACAGCTAAGCCACAAGCTGTGATGTTTAATATTTTTCAATTTCGCATGTCCAACTCTGAAAGCTGATTGTAGGGACAGCCTGGTCAACCATGCCACTGCGTGCAAGGGCTCTAGTTGTCCTGGGGAGGGTTCCATTTAGCCTTGCAATTCTCTGATCTCCACTGCAACAGCTATAACTGGCCTCACCCCAGGAGAGCCCTTTTCACTTCACTGGGTGAGGTGCTGATTCCACCTTCCCCAGGCAGGCCAGGACGCATTCTGCTGACTTAAGAAGATGCCACGTAAATTAGAACTCATGTAACCATATGGTTCAAACCTGCGGGTCATATTTTATATACAAATGACTATGACAGGCAGTATTTTTGTGCTGACAAGTTGTATTTCATCCATGTTTACTTAGAATTCCATGCTATCATTAAAATCTGAACGATAGAACTTTATCCTATTTTCACACAAAAATTTCACTGAATGTCCCTCATAAAAAAATAAAAGGAGAAAAAATCACCCATGAAGCTTTTGCTTTCTCCTTAACCCTTATTATCCAAGGGTTTGGTGCTAAGATGCTTTCAGATATTCTGATATCAGGAATTTGAAAGTTCTTGACCCTTGGCTTCCAGACTGGCTAGCACTAAGTATGCTAAACAGCTATTTTATTTGTGTCCCAAAAAATAGAAAGTATATTAGTTTACCGACCACCACACGCTGTGCAGTGACCTCTGGATGTTTGAAAGCTGAACCAATTGATTCAATCTCCTGTGACTTTACCTCCTGTAAAGAAGCAAATAAGAGAATCTCCAATATAGTGGCTAGCTACCTCCCAGACCTCTAGGTTAAGAAAGAAAATAGTAAACAAAATGCTAGCTGGGTCACTCTATAGCCTCTGGTCCTTCAAAGACAAACCTTAGAAAATACTTCTCATGTTTCCTAGAATTCTGATTAAACACACAACCCAGCAAGTCCTAGAGACTCTGTGACTGTATGAAAGCTTCAGGAACTAAGAGACTTCGGCACAAATCTTGAACTCAAGCTGGAAAAAAGAAATATAAATATATATATATACACACACACACATACACATAAATAAATATATAAACATACATTAATAATGCCTTCTGCCTTGAGAAAATGTCTTAGACCCCCATATTCTCCTCTCTGCTTTTGCAATCCAAAGTGACCCTATTGGCCGGGCATGGTGGCTCATGCCTGTAATCCCAGCACTTTGGGAGACCAAGTTGGGAGGACTGCTTGATCCTAGGAGTTCAAGACAAGCCTGGGCAATCTAGGGAGACCTTGACTCTATGAAAAGTAAAAATAAAAAGAATCATCTGCAGTATGACTCTATTTTCTCAATCAAACCTAGGCGTGTGGTCTGGGAAAGGTATTTTTCCAATTTATAAATGAATTGATGGAAAATCCTCTGACAAATATATGAAAATTATAGTCACATCAGATTACATATTTAACAACTGACCCTTCTTGGGGTCATTTCTTTTAAATCAGGACTGCTCTGACCACTCCAGGCACGTGATTGTCAAACCTCAACCCTCCCCAGAACCTTCAGAAAGCTATCCTGAAGTCTGACAGGCATCTCTGGAAGCTCTGGGAAGACAGTTCATCACCTCTCTCCAGACCTGGCTGTGAATCCTCACTACACTTCTTACTTTCTTTAAGCAACTCCATAGTGCCACCAAGCCATTTCCTTACTTGTTAAATGGGATGCAATATACAATGCCTAATGCATTTATCAAATGATCATGTCTTCACTCTACCCCTAATTGAAAGAACAACATGAAATTGCTGCAAGGTAGCTGCCCAGGACAGGGAAAAGTGTGATGGGACTAAAATCTGATTTTGCCTCCTTCCAGGCTCCTCCCTTCTTGAGCTGTATGTCTTCCCCAGGTGTGTATCTTTCAAGTCTTTACTGATGATGGCTTAAGGATTGATTCATCCCAGGTGTATTTTAATGAGATACTCTGCAAAACTTTAAAGCCTTTAAAGATTGAAGGGAATTATTTTCTTTTAATGAACATGTGTCATCCTATAATTAAAGTAATATACGATTACTATAAAAAATGAAAAAAATGCAGAAAAGTAAAAAGGAAAAGAATTGCCCATTCTTCTGTAACTGAAACACAAGCACCATTAACATTTTGTTGTATTTTTGGCACACACATTTTTTGTACCCTTTGTGTGTGTGTTTAAAAGGGGATGATTCTATTGTTGATTTTAGTTTTGACTTAGGAAAAATTGCATATACAACTTTGTATCCATCTTGTCATTTAGTATGGTAACCCACCAAGCATTCTCCACATAACCATACACTTTTCATTAATAATAATTTTTAATGGCTGCAAAATGAGGGATGCATTTTTAAAGGTAAAGTTCTTTTTAAAATTTTTTAAACAAAAATTTCTAAATGTAATAGATCCTGGAAAAGATAAATGTATAAAACCAAAACTAAATGTAAGATCTCTGAGAGCAGAGACTTTTGTCTCTTTATTCTCTGCAGTAACCTTAGAGTTTAGACTAGTGCCTGGCCCAAGATAGGTGTCCTCTAATGAATAAGATTAGAGAAACATGTGACCTCTAGGACTCCAGCTTCTAATGTAGCATTATCCCCTGGTTTGCTGTGAACTCATTCTACAGAGTGATTGACAAGTAGCCTGCTTTCTCTATGCTTTTATTTTTTCCATGGTCTTTTGCTAAGACACAAATACAAGTAAACACACAATTCATCAAAATAACAATCGATTTTTTAAAGCACCTGTTTCCCATTTAACGCCTTCACAACCATGTTTTGAAAACGATGGGGAAATCTGAAACTGTCTTAAATTCTTTACAGAGTTCTTTAGAAATTTTTTTTTAATACCAATTGTAAAGTCAGGTCCATATTAGTGACTCTGATCCCCAAATATCTAAACCTGTTGGAAACTGTACAAACAAGTAAGAACAGGATCTCATTTAATGCAAAAGTAAAATTATAAAAAAATCCATTAATTTGTTTAGCCAACAGCTTTGATTCCCAAGAAAACACATCAAGACTTTGCCCTGCCCTGGAAGCATTTGGGTAAAGTGCTAGCAAATGTGATATCTAATTAGATTCTAGGGTCTTCATCACCAAGAACTAGGGCAAAATCAGTGGTTCAACCCAAGAACCAGAAACCAGTTCATGGAAAATATCAAATAACAGTAGGGCAGAGCTGAGAGACTATTTACTGAAATGATCATACCTAGTAAAAAGACCTCCTGGGCAAAAATAGATTTTTTTCTGATCTAGGAGCCACCACTGAATTTACTCTTGCATTACACCGAATAATTCTTATTATATTACATTAATGTATTGCCATAATTTGGTTTTGCCCTTCTGAAACCTAAAGATGTAATATATGCCTTTGTAAATGCCCACAGAACTACTGTATGAGCAAAATTTAACTTTGAAAACAATTATAATGTGGTCAAGAAAAATGTTAACATATTTAAATATTATCAGGGCCATTTAGCCTATTATATGAGTTTCAGCACAGGGAGCCCAAAGAAATAAGGAGGGACAAGTGTTGCCACGTTCTCCCCTCTCTCCCAGCCCACAGCATAGACTTCAGATGACAGAGGAAGTGTCTGAGGCAATGACAAAGGTGGATAAGAGGTTGGAAGATGGAACTACTAAGGGAAAGAAGGCTAAAGGAAATGGGGAGATTCAATGAGATGAAGAGGAGATAGAGAACTTTTTGAATTTTAAAAATTAATCTTCAATTAAGTGAAATGATGTTTGTGCAAAAAGGTGACTCACTTTTTTCCATCTCTACTGGGGCAGAGGAAAAGAAAATGGACTTAAACTGTAGCCGAGTGGTTTAGGTAAGACAGAAGAAGGAATTTCCTGAATGTGGAGGTCGTTAAAAACTAGAATGAGTTACTAAGGAAGTCTGTGGACACTCTTCCTCTGGGGAACATTTAAAAATAAGATAAATTTTCATCTGTCAGGGCGAGTTTAGAAGTAATCCAACCAGAAGGCCTCTCAAAGCATTTTCCAGCCCTATAACCTGAAGGCCAAATTCCCTCTGATTTTATTTCTACAGTTAACTAGAGGTAAGATGAAGGCCTGAAGCAGAATTCCAATTTCAGATACAGTAACTTGAGCCTGTCACCTTATGCTCTATAATAAGATGCCACTTTGCATAAAGACTAAAGGTGTAATCCTTCCTGGAAACCACAGCAAGAAAAAAATTCACATCTCAAAACTTGGCAAATTAACTCTTGCTCAGACACCTTCACTCTCATCCTTGAAAATACAAAATACCATCTCCTCCTCTAAATTTTTTTTTTTTTGTTCTCTTATGCCTACTGAGCACATCTTTCCAGTTCTTAATTTTATTTTTCCCAGACAGCCATTCTGAATATTCCATTTTTACAGCTAGGCAGTTTCTTCAAACAGTCTTTTGAAACCTAACCAAATACTTTCCCAGCAATTATCTGGCGATGTTTCAATCTTAGCTATACCAAGCTAAAACACAAGTTTGCATTTTGAACAACTGTACTCAGATACATTCCTTTCTCTTCATCTTCTTCTGAGTTTTAATTAAGCCAATCAGTGGCTTTTATTACATCTCCCAGGATGGAATAAGCTGACATGGTGAATATTGATATAACACCTTCCCTTATAATTGATCAGCTTTGTTTCAGTTCCATGGTTTTCTTTTCTTTTAAATGCTTCAAGTCTCCTTTGTTTCAGGACAAATCAGGAACATTAAAAGGAACTGATATCCAAAGCCTCCTCTAGGTCACCGATGCCTCCTCCTCCTCATTCTTAGCCTAAGGTTTTTTGTTGTTGTTTTCTTTTTTCTTTAGCTTCTCCCTCCTCCTACTCACCCCTCACCCCAAGGCATTTGTCAAAGGTTTCCTCCGATTTCTTCAGTCCTTTTCTCCAGGGTGAATTCTCTGGATTCAAGTGTGAAGAAAGGAAATCTGGCTTAGGTAAAGAAAGGGGAGACCATCCAGGGTAAAGGGAAAAGAAAGGCGTTTCAGTCACAGCGATCGCTGGCCATACACCTCTTTTACTTTAATCAGTGTAAAGACTAAGGCAATCTAGTGTGGTAGGAGTTATTAAGAAATTATTTTAGGCAGATAGAGAGGAAAAAAAGGGGTTTTCGGAAGATTTCTTGCAGCTCTTGTCTAGCATGAAAGCCCTGGCTCTTAGACCGGACTGGCAACCTTTGATATGCAAATGCAAGCTATTAGAAACTGGGTCCACCCAATATGGCGATGTCCGCCGTTGTCCTCTGGCCCTCGCCCCCACGTATGCCTGGGAGCATGGCCGTCTCCACATATCCCACGTGTGTGGAACATCATGGTGCCCTACATTTGCATATTAAAAGACTAGTGTGGGAGGGTCAGTTCTCTTTTTGTACAAATAAGGAAAGCCAGGAATAGAGTGATGACATAATTTACTCAGAATGACATAAATAATCACAAGGTTCTCTGCATTTATATTACCATACCCTTCGCCAGAATGCCCTGTTACGATGAAATTTATTTATATAGTTAAATAGTTAATAAAGTGAAAAATAAAAACTAAATATATAAGTATATATATATGCACAAAAATATATTAAATTGAGCTTATGAATAATACCTTTCAATATACATTATTAAATATTTAACATGTGGAGAGGAGCTGATTAATAGCAGTCAGTCTTCCTGGCCAGAGTCAGTTTCATCAACCTCTCCAGTTCTGAAACCCCAAGGCTCTATCAAGGTTTACCTGGGGAGATAACCACAGCCCCCCATCCTCTTCAGGCAACTCAGAGTTTAACCTTTCTCAGAAAGAGAGATAGCAACATCTCAAGAGATAGAGCTAGAGAACAGTCATAGAGGCTTCTATGAATTGGTTACCCCTCAAGGACACACAGACACACCACCCTTCTGGAATACTTCCTGTCAAGTGATTAGCCCTTCTCTGTGAACTGGTAATCCAGTCCTTTGTGGAGCCATCTCTGGACTAACTGTCTCTTTGTTCTCTGAAGGTTGAGAGATTATCATGAGCAAAATTCCCCCCTTTAACCCCTGCACTTCCTTATCCCAATTCATCCAACCACTACTCTCATTTGCTGATGAGAATCTTCATTTGCACACATGGCCTGGGCCTTTGCCTCAACCCTTTCCCTAAAACAGCTAGCTGGTTCTGTCTTGCTCTCTCTTCTTCCTTTGTCTTTGGTACAGATGAACAGCAGAGCAAACCTTGGACAGGACAAATTCACACTTCCACCTCACAGAAGCATGGAGCCCAGTCAGGGAGAGTCTGCCAAAGCCTTAGGGTACTACAGGCCACCATAACTACTCTGACAAAACTTTTAAAACACGGCTGGTTCTACTGCACCAGAACAGATCACCCTTTGAACAAAAAGCTCCAAAGCTTACAAGAAAGAGAGGATGAAAGCTGCAGATCTCTTTTTTGAATTACATATTATCTATGCCTAGAATGCCCAGAGGGGTCATGAATTTAGAGAACTCAACAACAACAAAAAGCCAATATCTGACACCTTACGTTCCCAAAACTCATTACAGCTCTGGGAATGAAAGTACAGGAAGAAAGAAAAAAACAGTGAATAAATTATTTAGAAGAGGAGATGTTTTCATTATTTTTCTTGCGTTTTCTTAAGCTTTTCCCAATAGTTTCAGAACTGGAAGAAAGAGAAGTTCTGTCTCCTAAATTATCCCTTGAATTCAAATTATCTCTGGTCTGGGATTGGAAGGATCCTTTGTACTTTTATAAACTGGACTGAAAATACAGAAGCCCCCAGTCTTAACCCTTCCTTCTCTTTCTAAAATATCCTAAGGAAAAGCTATGAGATTTAAATTCCTATCATCTGAGAAAGGGACTGGGTTTTTTTTTCCCCCAAATCAACCTTTCCAATTAATGAAGCCCCTATTCCTTATACTGAATTGGGAAAATGTCTTGTGAAAAAGTTGCTGACCCTTCTCTGATACCTGGAATCCTACTACATAGTCTCACATTTGACACAGAGAAGGTTCCAGAAGTGTGTGTCCATTGTGCTGTATGGCACTGAGCTGGTGCCTGACATTTTAGATGCTCAATGAACATGTGGCTCTAACTCAATTGCTGCAAACTCCTCAAGATGTCTTGCTCATTTCAATGTCCACAGTAGACAAACATTAAATAAAGCCTGATTGACTAAACGAATAAATAAATGAGCAATCATGTCTAAATCACTAAGTGAGAGATTCCCCCCTCCTTCCCCGCTCTTACCCTCTAGATCTATCTTTTCTGAGAATCACTCTTTGTCCATTTTCTTCTCCCAAGACATTTCAGTAATCAAAAGAATGTATCCTATTCCAAGAGTCCTACACATTCTGTTTCTTATTTCATCTGAGAAAGAATTTACTGAAAGTCCTCCCATCGCATGTGGATTGAATTTCCATTCTCTTCTCCCCATTTCCACCTTTCTTTTATTTCTATCTCCGTCAGAGCAGAGCACTCAATATGCTGCAGAAATAATTTTCTGCTGAACGAGGTTCGGCCATAAGTCAAGGGCAGATTTATTAAGGCCCCTGCACAGCCTGTTCCCTGGCTTACTGTCAACATGACAGTTTAAATCTTTGATCACCCTTACACATATCCCCTTCACTGCTGAACAGCCCAGATCTACAAGATGAGCATCTCCTCCTGGCAATTGAGATGAATTGAAAGTGGTTCTAAGTCCACGCAGACAGGGCATCTTCACCAGGACCCAGGGGCATCCACTGTGTTCAGTGATTTTCAAGGTACAATGAGGCGTAGCTTAATGACAGGGACATCTTCTGGGAAATGCACTGTTAGGTGATTTCATCATCATGTGAACGTAGTAGAATGTACTTACACAGACCTAGATGGTAGAGCCTAACATACACCCAGCCTATATGCTATAACGTATTGCTCCTGGGCTACAAACCTGTACACCATGGTACTGTACTGAATACTGTAGGCAATTGTAACACAGTTATCACAGGGAGAAGTTGGCCTTCCACATCTCCAGTTAAGGAAACTTAACTTCCCTTGGTGGAAAATGAAATGACAGGAATTAGGGTGGAGAAGACATGCATGGAGAAGAAAGTAAAAATGGAGGAAATATCCAAGAATTTGGGGTAGATTTCCCCTTTTACAAAGAGAAGAAGAAAATCATGTCCAAACATGAGAACCAATGCAACCACCATCAACTCATCAGCCACAATATCAGCCATGGGGCATATTCCTCTAAAGTTGCAATTTCTGAGGCTGGGTGCAGTGGCTGATGCTTGTAATCCCAACACTTTGGGAAGCTGAGGCAGGCAGATCACCTGAGATCAGGAGAGCAAGACCAGTCTGGCAAACATAGTGACACCCCATCTACAAAAATACAAAAATTAGCTGGGCATGATGGCAAGTGCCTGTAATCCCAGCTACTCAGGAGGCTGAGGCAGGAGAATCGCTTAAGCCCAGGAGGCAGAGGTGCAGTAAGCCAAGATCACGCCACTGCCTTCCAGCCTGGGCAACAGAGTGAGACTCCATCTCAAAACTAAAAAATAGAAATAAAAGTAAAAAAGTAAAGTTGCAATTTCTTCTAGAAAAACAGAAGAACAGAAGAATCTCAGATTTCCGCCCTAGACTGGCAGAAGAGCTAAGCCACAGAAGTGCTTAGAGGTCATACATCTTCTGTTTCTGTTTAGGTAAATACAAGTTCCTGCCCATGCCCAGTTATTGCCAGCCACACTTGAAGAGAAATAAGAATACATTTTTCTTTCAGCAGAAGATTAATTGTGCATCCACTGAGTTGAGTGTCAGTATGGTCCTCGGGGCCCCACAAACTGCTCAGAAGCAGCAAAAGAAAACAATACACAAAGTACACAATCAGCTGAGGAGAGCAAAATCTTCAGGACCTGGCTTGGTGCTCTCAGGAGAAATAACAAAAGCAGTAGTTAAATTCCGAGAAAGTTGAGTGTTTTCAAAAGATCCTAAGTGTTTCCTACTTCAGGCAGCCCATATAAGTACACTGTGCTGATTCCCTGTAAGCCCTGCAGAAACAACCTAGTGCCCTGTACTCTGTCCTCATCCTAAAACTTAGGTTTAACAGAGGGGAAAATTGTCCACTAGGCTGCCTTTTTTCTCCCAGCAAGTCCTCAATTGTCACTAACACCAGCCAGCTGTACAAGGTCATCCCCCCAGCTCACTTGCAGGATATTTTCATTATCTGCCAAATGAGCTGGGGGAGCTCTTACTTGCAGAGAAATATATGTGCCCCCTCCCTAATCACACCATTCATCTCCTTCTTAGAGCATTTTACTTGGGCCCTGTTAATGATTTCAGGCAGCCATTTATCTTGGAGTTTATGGGATATTTGGCCGTATCTGCTAATACTGTGAACGTATCTTTAATCAATGTGCTTTGATGTCCAGTTGTAATAATATAGGTGTATCATTCCATAAAAGTTTCTGATTTTAAAAAATTCAAAATAATTTTTATGATTGATTGAATTCGGTCCCCTAAATTCTTATTTAAGAAAACAAGTTGCCCATAAATGTTTGAAAAGCTACTTTCTCAACATTTCTCCCAAAATACCTTAAAAGCCAAGAGTATAACAGCCACATTGGAACAATGAGGGTAACTGACAGGTTTTGTGCCTATATATTTTTCTTTTGTGACCAAAGTTTCTAAGCCTTTGGGAACCTCTAGGAACAATGACTCTAGTTTAATAACTGTGAAATGCTATTGAACTAGCAATAAAAAATATTCTCTACCACCAAACAATATGATACTTACAACAGCCAGCATTCCTGCCAATCACAGGACATTCATGCAAAAGTGGCTTGAGTTCCTTTAGCAACGAGAGTGGCCCTTATAAAATGTGTGTGCACAAGCACAAGGGTTTGGCAACACCAGAGGAGCTCTGCAGTTTGACATCACAGTTTAGATTGCATTCAACTACTGTATTTATGTTCACTTAGAAGAAAAACATCTCTCTTGTTTGCAGAAGATAAATTAAAACATTAGGGTTGTGTGCAAATGACCATGGCCTCTACCACATGCGTCTTTTACTCCTTAAGTCTGTTTTTCATAAATTAGTGCACTTATTCTATAGGCCCACTAGAATGTTCCCAAGGTCCCTTATTTTGATGGATAGATTTGGCAAACAAGCAAGTTATTCCATATGAAGGTGATTTTCTCTTTAAGTGAAAGAAGTGAGCAGGGTAAAGTGAGGCCTCACTTAAACAGGAAAGGACAAAACCATCCATTTCTCTAAAGCTGAGAAGTATTCCTTTCTGGGAAGAAGTCTGTAAGCTCCAGCGAGTCCTCAACCAGTTGTCTAAGCAAATGACCACTCAAGGAAGAATAATAACCATATTCTCCTTACAGGGAGTTCTTTTTCTACATGAGATCAAAACTGGCCTGAGTTAGGCAAATTGTCTCTGTTTTTAAGTACACATTATGTGGAGGAGAATTGTGGGCAAACACACTGAAATTGAGATATTTAGAATAAATCATCACTGCTGGATCACTGCTGCACCATGTCTGGAAATCTAAATCAAGAAATATGGATAGAGGAAGCACAGAAGGTCATCTCAGATGCCATCTAGTTGGAGAGCCCAGTTATGCGTAAACTGAAGTCACAGTAAAATTTCTGTAATTCTTCTGCTATGCACCATTATTATTCTTCACCGTCTGCTTGTGTGAATTGGGGATTTAATGCAGCACAGATAAGATTCTGAGTTGGTTCTTTTCCAGACAAAAGGAATAAAAGAAGAAAATTCGGCCAAGCATGGTGGCACACACCTGTAATCCCAGCACTTTGGGAGGCTGAGGGGGGTGGATCACTTGAGGTCAGGAGTTCGCGACCAGCCTGACTAACATGGTGAAACCCCATCTCTACTAAATACAAAAAAATTTGCCAGGCATGGTGGTGCATGCCTGTAACCACTCGGCTACTTGGGAAGCTGAGACAGGAGAATCGCCTGTACCCAGGAGGCAGAGGTTGCAGTGAGCCGAGATTGCACCATTGCAGCCATTGCACTCCAGCCTGGGCAACAAGAGTGAAACTCGATCTCAAAAAAAAGAGAGAGAAAGAAAAGAAAATTATCATGCAAGTGGAGTGAATTAACACAGAGACCAGATGAAAAATCATATTATGTTTTATATTTTCCTTGATTCTTGACTTTGGGGGCTGCAGTGTAACAATTTCTAAAGGATTCAAACAAGACGGAGGTTGCAAGCAAATGAGTTCTAGGAAGTGTAGCAACAGAACTCTTCTTCAAATTTGACACTATAAAAAGACCGTTCACAAACTATACAAGTGACATTTCACTGATAAATAAGAAATTATTTTTTTTAAAATACTAATCTTTTCATTAGTTTATGGAGTGAGGCCAACACTATAATCAGTGGTTTCTCAGTAAGTTCTGAGTCCCTCACTTGGCTGTGGCCTCCCTGAGAAGAGGGACCTTGTGTTCTCCATTCAAAACTCCCTCACAGCACTTAAAAAGATACCCACATATAGTAGGTTCTCAACAAATTTTAACTAACAGTGTGGCTCTACTTTCTCAGTAGCTGAAAATAGTATCAGTTTAACCATGTGAAATTGCTTCTTCTGTAGTCAAAAATGGTTCAAGAGTGGCAATTTCACATAGTTAAACCCAATACTTACTAACTACCCTTATACTGTGAGCTATTTCATTCATTCCACAAACATTTCCTAAGAGGTACTGTGTGCCTGCCACTGTAGCTAGAACTAATCCCACTTTACAAGTGAGGAAAGAGATACGTAGATAAGCCAAGTAGTTACCCGAAGAATAGAGAAATCTTGTGTATTAGTCTCTAAACCTTGTATGTTAGGAGCATTTTCATTGTAAGTGAAAGAAATCCAATCTAAACAATTATAAGCAGAAAAGTGGGTTTAGGGTGGAATTCTTTTCAAGCACAGGGGCTCAAGTGATAGGAAAATTCTCTTTATCTTTCTCTTTCCATCTCTTTGATGTACTGGTCTCTCTTCTTGTATGCTGACTTCATTCTCTCTTTCTCTATACATAGGCTTTCTCTATACATAGCTTGCCATCCAAAAGTATCTCAAATCTGTCCCAGTGCCCACACACTGGCTTTTATAGAAGGATATAACTGATCCTACTTGGACCATATAACCTGGCCCAATCCTTACAGAGCCAAGATTAGAGTTTGCCAGGCACCATGAGCCTACCTCCCAGAGCCAGGGATAAGGCTCTATAATTGACAATTCACCAGAGCCATCAGAGATAGAAAAGCAATTTTCCAATGGAAAGAGGAGTGGCAGACAAAACCACAGATGTCCAATATATCAAAGGGATGCCTGTACTCACATGTTTATTGCAGCACTATTCACAATTGCAAAGATGTGGAATCAATCTAAGTGTCCATCAATAGATGAATAGGTACAGAAAATGTGGTGTATATATACACAATAGAATACTATTCAGCCATACGAAGTAATGAAATCATGTCATCTGCAGCAACATGGATGGAACTGGAGGTCATTATCTTAAGTGAAATAAGCCAGGCACAAAAAGACAAATATCTCATGTTCTCAGTTATATGTTGGGACTAAAAATTTGGACACAAGGAGGTAGAGAGTGAAAAAATAGATGAAGACTGGGAAGGGTAAGTGCAGGGGGAAGATGAAGACGAATAGATTAAAGGGTACAAACACACAGTAAGATAGAAGGAATACATTCATCATCTGATAGCAGAGTAGGGTGACTCTACCTAACAAAAATATATTACACTCAGGTGATGGACACTCTGCATACCGAGTTGATCACTACATATTGTATACATGTAACAAAATTTCTCCTGTACCCCATAAATTTGCACAAGTAAAAAGAAAACACCACAGATGGCCACTATCACCTTGTCAATTCATCCCTACATGCTCCTGTCCTATCTGAGAGCTCAAAAACTATTTATGACTCATGAACTACATCTGCATCACAGAGTTGGACTGAAAGACCAAATCACTACCTACTCCAATTTGGATGACCCCAACTTTTCCAACACCAGCCACAGGATGTATCTGTCACTTGCTCCTTGTCAGGGCCAAGGCACTACAGGAATTAGTACACACTTCTGCTGAACCAAATGGATTTGGTGTCCCTGTGAGCCAGTTGGTTCTGAGCTACACCAAAGCTATATTACGTCTACGGACTATACTGTGGCCAGGTCAGACCTGGTCAAGGGTTTCTGAATTAGGTGCCTCTTATTTCACCATATAAACCAAACAAAGGTGTGTGGGAGCATCAGTGCAAGCCCCTAAGAGGTGAGAGCCAGAAGGAACGCTGTGCTGCATTTCTAAAATGAGATCAACATTACAGGTATTTGGGAATTAATTTAGGCAGGGCAAAGGTTATCGGAAAATGTAGTTACAATAGTCTGCAGATTTTCTTACATTCTTATAATATTTATACAGGGATTCATTGATAGGAAATAAAATACGTAGCTAAAGGCATCTATAGGTGTTTAATAAATATTTATTGAACTAAACTGGATTAAATTTAGGGTTATTTGTCCTTCCAGTCAAATAGGAAAGTATGCTATGACTACTAGACTTAACTGTCTTCCCAAAGGGAAAGTGACAAATCTGGTAGTAATTAGGAAGTGGTGGGTGCAATGTCCCGGCAGGATTTGGCTGTGGTTGAAGTCCAAAGGGTAGGACTGCATCCACTATATGAGATGGTCTGGAATACACAAAGGGGGCCAAAGGAGGGGGCCTGGTTATCAAGAATAGCCTCACTGCACGGGGATGCCCTGCCTCCTGCCTGTGCACCCTGCTGAGGTCTTCTCTAGCATCCAGGCTATTTTCTTAACAGAGGGGCCACTTGAATATCATGTCTTAGTTCTATATGGACATGAGGGAGAGTCACAACAAGTTTAACAAGACAAAGGTCAAACATCTTAGATGAATATGGCCTTCAAAGGCTGGGCACAGCCCTTCAGAGACTGCCCAGCAAAAACAGACAGGCACCCAGAGAGCAAGATGCCACCCTAGGAACCTCAGAAGCCTTTGGCCACCTAGGACTAATTCAGTGTTGCCCTGGGGTAAATGCCTCCCTGCAGGGTTGGCTGCTCACAAGGGAACTTTCCCAGAAAGTTTTTTTTTTTTAAAACATTCGCTCACAAAAAATTCACTGTTGCCAGCCTTGGGCCATTTTATATGCCAACACAACCACTATTTGGAGGATGAATGGTGGTGAGAGTAAGGAAAGGGCTTATTGCAGTTGATAAAGAATACTGTTCCTAATGGAAGCTACCCTCACGTTATTAATGTAGGCTACATAGTAGAACAAAACAATAATAATAGTAATAACACTTATATGGCACCTATGGTGGACCAAGAACACTTCCCTGGGCTTTCCAAACACTAACTCATTTAGTTACACAACCAATTTGTGAAGCCCATGCTATCATTACCCCAATGTTATAGCTGAGCATCACGTGCAGGGAGCATTTGCCACCCAAGGCCGGGCTCTTAGTCACCATAAACATTGTTTCAAACAGAGGGCTTTTGTCTTTTATATAATATATAGAATGCATGAGGAATGCACTTAGCACATGTTATTATTATCATATAAACAACATAATATATAATCCATACGTTATATTAATAATTATTATTACCAAAATTATTATTACAAATAATTAATGGTAAAGGTTATCTGATTTGCCTAAAAATCACACAAGAACTAATAATGAAGGAAATGGACATGCAGACCAAGGCTCTGACCCTGTTTCCAAACCTGGGTTTACTGATTTACTGGTCTACAAACTTGGGTTTAGTTTTTCCCTGGATCTTCCTGTAGAGATGGCCCCTCAAGTCTTCGGGTAATCTGGTTTGGAGATGTTCAGATAAAACTCCAAGAGTGTGCTATTGCATAATTGACACTTAAGTTTCTGAATATTAAAACAATGAGACTCAAAACAGGGATTTCAAATCTTAATCAGTTCAAAAAATAGAAAGAATTTAAGCATTATCAAGCAGACTTTCAGATGTAGTTTTCAGTTACTTCTGTGTGCAACTCCAGAAAGGAAATTGTGTTTCTTACGGCATCCATCTAAGACAAAAGATTTAGCAGCCATCCTAAAGAAAGCCCAGCTGGACAGATTTTTTGCAGGCATCATTTAAGTATGAAGGCTGAGAAACTTATTATGGCCAGTATCTGAAAGTTATGTCCACACACCATCAAGCCACAGGATTGACTGTATTTGGTACTGAGTGGGAAGGATGTTCAGGTCACGTGTGGGCACAACCACACCAGCCATGGCAGGGTCAATGCTGTGTGGCTGGATTGTGACTTCGCAGCAGCCTCTGTCTACGTCTCCTCAACCACAGCAACAGGAAAGGACACAGGGAAAATGAAAAGCTGTTTGCCCCTAACTGCTTTTATTGACTGAATTTGGGAGCTGCCAGAGCAACACTTGGGATTTTGGTTTATTTTTACTTTTTGGTTTGTGTGTCTGTTTATTTGCTCTTTACCCAAAGCAATTTTTTGAGTGTCACCTATGAAGAAATTGAAGGAATGAGAGCTTTATCTAAAGGGTTTTCGCCCACTAGCACAACCAATGCCATTTTAAGAAGTATTTCTGTCAGCTGCATGCTTTTGCTTGCAAGTGTTTGTGTAGCTATTAATGTTAAAAACAGAAGCTGTGGCATCCACTTTAAGTCTCAGGCATAAGGAAAAAAAAATGTTTCCCTTGTTTAGAAGGCTCCAGTGTTTCCCACCAGTGCCCGAATAGGATGTTTGTTTTAGGCTGAGAGAAGGAATGGCAGGCAGGCAGAAAGTGAACCGAGAAATGGCTTTTTTTTTTTAAGTGTGCCAGATCGTTAATAACCAGTGAAGGATGGACTCAGGAAGCCTCAGAGCACATATTTCTGGGACTGAAGTTGAAGACTTCATTAATATTCTAGAGGAATATTGTTCCCATGAAGTTTCCTATGGGCATAAAATCTAACCGATAGTCCGTTCTAAACAACTTGATGCGCTGTAGGCTCTAAGATAGCTCACAGAACCTCATTATCATTTGAGAAAAGACTTTCTTTCTCCACCTCAATATAGAAATAAGTTATAGTGTTTTGTTTTGTTGTTAATCCATTCCCATTTAGCCCATTTTGATTCTTTAATTTCACAGTTTGGGGTGAAATGCTGAAAATTCATTTCTTTAGAAATTGTTTAGCTTTAGTAACACGGAGTGTGCATATTTATTTTAACAATTTTTAGACCTACTTCAACTTGACAAACTTTATTAGCCTACACCAGAAGCCATTCAAATTTCAGTTTAGTCTGTCTAAAGCAGGTTTATCCCTAGGGGCCCATGTCCATGGTTAGAGAAAAACACAAAGTCTACACTTTTGGCTAGAGAAGGAAGGAAGAAGCGTGGGGTGGGGTGGGGGGATTTTTCATTGCCTAATAGACCAATGCACACACACTAAGTAACGTGAGTGATCCCAGGAGCTGCTGGAAGATAGTACCCCAATACCTAGACCTGAGCAGGGGACAAAAAAGAGAAAAGAAGAGACAAAATTTTGCTAACTCTGACTAATTTGAGAAGTGTGTTGGGAGGTAGAAGGTAGGCATGTCAAAGAAAAGAAAACTACGGAGGGGGAAGTGGGGAAGACTGCCCTTGTTTTATACAAAACCTCCTGAGGAGAAGCAAGAAAACAGGCAAGTAATAAATAACATACTCAAGTTTATCCTGAGCCCACACAACCCTCAGGGCTGAGGCTCTGCAGACCTCCTTCCCTGCCAGACCCACTGCCACTCGTCTGCGGCAAGGGGATGCCTTTCCTGCCTGAACACCCAAGCCTTCAGCCCTAGGTAAAAATATCTGCCTTGGTGTTTTGTAGCTTTTTCTTCTGGATGCTGATAAAAACAAGCCCCGTTTGTTTAAAAATCAACTTCCCCACTCCTTTTCGAATTTTTTTTGAAACCCCTTAAAGGAAATGTCACCCAAACATAAGGAATTGGTCATTAGTATGTCTAACGGTGGACATTTTTTATGTAAAGCTCTGAATCTATAGCGAACAAAAGCAACTGTTGAGAACTCTCCAAAAAAATTGCCCAGCAATTTTAAGTTAACGGGCAAGATTAATGGATTGTCATATAACATGAAGAGAAAGTATTAGAAAAAAATGAAAGTGGCTCAACAAAATTGGTTTGGAATTGGCGTCTACCTGAAGGCCCCTCTGCCAGAGCATTTACTGTCTGCAAGCTTTTCAGCTAAGCAGTGTATTAATTTGAAAGCCATGCCTCGTATGGATACCCAGCACTTAGTGGTTGGTTTTATGTTAAAAATTCTTAGTATGAAACCTGTGCTGAAAATTTGCCCAAACATCTCACAGTTGATTGCAAACCCAAGTGCCTGGGGGCTCTGAGTCCACACCTCAAGAATGCTGGAGTCGGGGGACTTTCTGGCTCCACACCTGGGTTTGTCAAGGCCTCTTTGGGCTGCTGGGAATGTGCCCTGCCTGGGGCCCGCTGCTCTCCCCATCAGCCCTCTGACAGATTAAAACACAACAGGGTCTGTTGCCTGACTGACACATTCCTCTCCTGTCTGCCTCTGAAAGGACTTTATTTAACAGTCCTGGAGTTGGGCTTTGACTGACAGATTGTGAAGGGTAAAAGTCATTCAGTTCCATTAAGCTTTGTAACTGCCCTGGAACAAAACACCTTCCAAAAAAAGTGTGGGGGGGAGGGTAAAATAGAGCTGTGGAGAGTTGGGGCATGAGCTTTCGGGAGAAAAAAAGGGGATTCTTTTCAGGTTCAAAAACAATCCTCCTCTTTGCCTTCTGTCTATCAATTAGGGCGGCATTCCCAGAGGGAATACAGGCCTGGCCTCATTGGTGTCATTCAGCTGCCAATCTCCTGACAGGGACACCAAAGGGCCTCATGTAGCGCTGCGGAAACTGTCTGTCAGGCCATCAGCAGCTGCTATGACGACATCGCCTCTGTTTTTCTAGGACTCTTATGGCGGGGGGGAGTTCACCCCAACAGAGTCTCAGAGTCTCAGCTCCAAATCTCTGTTCATATTTTCCTTTTACAACCAACCACCACATCTCCTCAATCCCAGTGTGAATTTCTTCACAAAAACAACCCTGATTTCTTTGCCTGGCTCAGCTACGAGGTAAATAATAACTTGCCAGCCAAGGACACGGTCTTGGGTATGAGAAGGGGATTCTGCTCTGGGAAGAACCAAGTCCTGACTGAATACATTCAAGGACTCTGGCTCAGATGAGTCCAAAGAAACCCGATTTGCAATGAAAGGTGTCTCGATCCACCAAAAGGCCCACACAGGCCGTGTGTGAAGAGCCGTGTGGCTCCACAGACGGCCTCCTGCCCAGCCTTAACCTTGTTTGGGTTGCTGTGGGTTTCATTCCCCTGGAGTTTTGCTTGGAGCCTGAAGGCTCAAGTGGAGAGCTCAACGCTTTAAGCCAAACTCAGCACCAAGCAACCACTTCCCACTGCTGTTTTTCTGTCTTGCTCCCCGCTTTCCCCAAAGCCAGACTCACAGAGCTGCCTTGGGTTTGCCTCAAAGATTCCTTAGCCTCAGTTGATCACACAGAAGACCCAAGACTACAAAGGAAGAGTCCGTTTACCTGAGCTTCCTAGCCGGACTGGAGAAAATATCTTCACTCCCTTCTTGCCCTCAACTCCCTCCTGCCTGCTCCAGATTCTGCCTGAGACTTGGGGAGGTAGATTCGGGCTGCCGATGGCCACCTGCAAAGATACATGGTTGTCTCTGCGTTCTGTGATGTCTGTGTTTGTGATTCCTGGCGTTTCTCTGGAAGTCTTTTCACATTACAGGGAGCTGCTTCCAAACAGTAATGATAGCACTTTGTACCAAACAGAGCTGGAGCATGCTGCTGCCAAGCCCCCACGGTCGGGCCATCGTGTTGCAATGCTTCTGCTTCTATTACAGTTCTTCACATGTTCCACCCGAACCGTACAAAATGTTTAGCCAAACCCTGTAAGAACATGTACATAAAGCTGTCTCCATGCTGCCAAGGCGGTAAAGTCAATCTTTTTTCTTCCTTAAGTCTGAAAGCTCTACTAAGGTCCAGCACTTCCTGAGCATAAACTCCATCTGGGGTGGCTGAAATCTGTCTACACAGCAATATACTGATTTTAGACACCCAGATGCAGGGCCTTGGATATGCACTATTTAAATGAAGACTCTGCCTGGGGAAATTTAGAATTAACCATATTTTTGGCACTGAAATTATATGCAGAGAGGAGCAAATGGACGGGATGATGGGAGGGAGAGAGAGGTTAATGTGATTGCCGTCTTCCTGCTCTACAGCCTCGGGAAGACACACTCAGAAGCCAGCCCTTTGCCATCTGCATGGATAGAAATGGCAGCAGTCATGGGAGGCACTAATAGTTCACTAATGAGTGAACATTTCCACACTGCTTTGCAGATCTTTGGTTATTATGCACATTTTCATTACTGAAGCAGAGAAGAAACCAACCTAAGGGATTGGGCAGGCCATCAAGGATACACACAAAGTGCTCTCACCTACTGGGGCATCACCAAAAAGAGAATTTAGTAGCTGGATCAAAGCCTATTGGGAACATTTCACTCACAATGAATTATCTTGAAAACACCACCTGGAGTAGATCCAAATGAGCAGATGCTTTGGAGTTCCTGAATGCCGAGTGGTGGCACGAATTCCCAACCTGGGGCCCCATGTCACCATCCAATGTCCGGTAACCCCATCCATTCCCTTTGTATTTTCCACAAGGACTTCAGATCCTGTACGATGCGATGCTCACACTTCTGGTCTTACCATAGTCAGTGGTTTCCAAAAGCTTCTCAATTGAAGGCACAATAGTCTAAGATCTGAATATTGAATTGTCTTTGCTGGAAAGACAACTGTCTTTGTTTACCGCTTTCTGAAGCAATTCCTGGCTGTTTATGCCACCTGAGATTCTACATAGTTCTCTCTGGCCTTGTGTTCCAACATCTATTATATTAGGTACTGTGCCTTTCCTGTTTTTCTTTCCATTGTGCTAGGCAAGAATTAAATGGTCCTTTGAGCCCTCAACACAGTTATGTATATAATATTCATTGAGTAGCATATTAGTTGGATTTTTGTCCTTATAGTATTTCCCCTTGACTGGTTACATTGTGGGTAATCTTCAACCAAACCTGTTAGTTACAGTTTAATTTTAACTAAATAAATATTTCTACTATTTAGTATTTATACACAAGTTTAGACAATTTGTTCTTATTTCTGTGAGTAGATTCCCCCTACTGTAAATTAGCGTACTTCTAATTAATCTTAATTAACCTTACTCAGGTTCTTATTATAGCAATAAAATCCATCATAAGCACCACTTTTCCATCTTTTCGTTTCATCCCCCTGCAAACTATGAAGCCAAACAAGACATGCTTGTCATAAAGATACCTAACGTCTTCCCCCTACCTCCCCAACTCAGGAAAATTCTAAGCCACAAATATAAATACATAACATCCCACTTTGTGTTGATATGTTACAACTTTTAGTCCATCTCCAGAATGAGATAGGAATTAAAGGCTTGAATAATCACCTATCATCCCCATGAACACAAATCCTGTGAGGATGGCTCCAACATATTCCTTGGAATGTTATGAATTTCTAAAATGTCATATATATCCATGTGCAAAGATATACAAAACTTCATTATTGTTACAATTATCCACCATTTTCTATTAGCCACACAGAGAAATCTCTTGATAAAACAAAAATAACTTTGAAGGACATGATATATAAAAAGTATCAGAATAACCAAAATGATTGACTGAAAAGAATCCAATATATCATCTTTAAGTAACAAAACTACACATATGAGAGGTGTGTTCTTGGCACTTCAAGGAAGCATTTCGAAGAGTGCATTTGAATAGATGAATGGAACTGATCTATTAAAAGCACAGAGACAGCTGTCAGACCCCAAAACAGTAATGAGGCTAAATTTTCCCAAGTTAAGACTTTGATCCTCAGCAATGATCTTAGACTTGGGATCAAAGATGCCTAGGCACTTTAATCTTCACTTTACTTTCCCAAATCCCATGGATTATAATATCATGACTTTGAATAATCACTATACAGGAGAAGACTGGCTTTTTAAAAAGGAACTCAGCTAAGAGAAGCCCAGCTAAAGGTGAAGTAACTTCTGGTTAGGAGTGTGGAGTACTCAGTGCCCTCTTCATAGCAGTGGAGACTATAAATCTAAACTAGATATTTACGATGTACCTTGTTTCTTTTATATGACTGGTCGGTTTATAAAAATGTTGTGCCCTTTAACCTCCAAACACTTGTTTTGTTCTTAAATATAGAAGGAGAAGGAGTGCAAGGAAAAAAAAAAACAGAGAACAAAGGAAAAGATGAGAAATAAAGACAGTTATGCCTGTCTTTCAGGTCAATAAGGATCATCTCTGAAAGGTCCATTCATCCACTGGGTTGACAAAGCCACTGAGCCCAAAGGTGGGTCAGAGCCCCACCCAACAAGCACAGAGCCAGCCACAGATGACTTTTCTCAAGATGTTGACATTCGATTAATTCTTAAAGCAAGGAGAAAAAGTTTTAACTTTTTCACAAATAAAATTGGTATTGTGGTGCTTCCATAGCCTGAAGGAACTAATTGTCAAACAAATTCTGTTTCATAATCTTTTTTTCTAGCTTTTAATATTTATTGCCTATTAAGCATTTAGGAACTGACATCGTTTATACTAAAATGTGGTTAGCCTTTTGTGAAAAAGCAAATTCTCACTTGACACAATGACTTCAGCTATCCTAGGAAAAAATGTCTTTAATCAGTACTGAAAGCCTAGTGCTGTTTGTATGTTGAAAATGAATGTATTTCACTGAATTTCATCACATTTTTATTATAATTTTCAAAGGAGTGGACATTAAGAATCTTTGGCAGAAGATCTTTGTTTTAAAAGGTTGCTCCAAGGTTCAAACCTCAGCGTTCTTGCCCCTCAGGGATTCATTACTTTATCTACTGATGCTAAATTCACAATTCTCATTCCTTTCCAGACCTTCCTCATCTTTCCTGGGAAAGATACTTTTTGAAATATCCAAGTTTCTTAAAAGACTCTGGAGTTAAAGAGCAAAGAGAGAACCTAGCTCATTCTGGTTTTCATTTGTTCCACACAAGTTGAGAATATTATAAATGCCCAATTTTCCATAAGAAGTGATTAACACCTGATCTATTTCCTAGTTTTAGTAGATGAATACGTGGATGTGGAATTCTCACTGTGAATGTTGAGTGGTGATAATAAGTAAGCCACACACTCATGTCACTGAAAGAAGCCACCCCTTTCTTCCTAACAGTCTTATACACCACGGCCAAGTCACTGTCCTCTCCAATTCCCATTCATAAAACATGAATAATATTTCATCTCAGTTTTGCCGTGATAAAATATATTTGAAGCCTTTTGTTGGTTTCCTGGTAATGATCTTCCATGAAGTCTTAGTCTTTCTCCCTGTTTTTTCTATGATTTAGGTCACAGGAAAAATCAAAATCCAAGATGGGAGCCAACCAAGAACTTAAAACCAACTTCTCCATTCTGACATGTTTGTAAACATGGAGAAAATTTTTTCTTCAGTTCTTTTAGATGTACATTTCACCAAAACTGAGATTTTTTTACTTTAAATACTTATCTAATTGGCTATTTTTCTGCAATGGTTCACCACTCATGTATTCTTAAATGGGTTCAAAAAACAGTGTGTGCCCTTAATATTGGTTTGACATTTCCAGTTCTAGTGGCTAATGTGCAGAAGTGGCTTCTATGCTCGGTTGATGCATTGTCTTTTCTAGACAAATGTACTTTGTGACATCTGACAACAGTAACATGATTAAACCATTGAAACCTATGTATCAGTTATTTATTGGTGCTTCAAAAATACTTGAGACTAGGATCTTTGATATAACAGAAGAATGCAAGCCCCCTCTCTACCCCCACCCTAAATATCAACTACCACACACAGAAAAGATCAGAAACAAATAAAGATTTCATTTTAGGTTCACTTTAGAACATATCCCAGTACCAAAATTTGTTTTGCATTACAGTCCTCTTTATTACTGGCTTTCTATACCTCTTTATTACTGGCTTTCTATACCTATTAGGGTATAAGTTCAAATTAAAAAAAATAAAAATAAAAAAGCTCATTTGAAACAAATACAAAGCAATAGCAAGGAGTCACTTTGAAATCGACACCAAGGCACAAAAATGTCTTCTTACTAATTAACTGTACCTTCATGTTTATAGTACACCTCTGGGCAAATCTAAAAGGTTTTATTTATAATTACGGCATTTTCCCAATTGTGAAAAGTATATTACCTTTATTATAACTTTATTTTAATCTCCTTTAGTTAAAAAGCAAAGGAATGTGGCCCAGAAGGCAAAATATTTCAAGACATAGCATCAACTGCTTAAAAATACACACCCACTAACACCAGTAGCATTTATAACAACATAATGGCAAGATTCTAATAACTTGTCTTTGGCTGTTTTCAGAGGTCCAATGCAAAATGAGACATTGAGTTCAATTATGCAGCTATTTTGGGTTTGGTTGCTTGGCTTGAATGATTAGGATAATTGTCCCAATTATTCTCTGTACTTTGTGTGTGCAGACCCAGACTTAAAACGTGATTGGGTGTAGAGTATCTGATAGGAAGACAGAAAACCTGGATTCTGTGTTTCAATGGATCCATGATTAAGGCTGTAATTTTGAACAAGTTGAAGCCTCTATATGCCTCAGTTTATCCATCTTACAGAGAAATAGAAATGCCATTTCATCAGAACATATCAAGATGATTGAACTTAAAAATTTTTTCCACAGCTTTTAGAGAAAATGTCATATGAAAACAAAATAATCCTATGTTAGCCCAGTTCTTCTAGAAAACACAGCTGAAGCAGGAATTCCATCCCAGTGTTTTCTATGGGAGGTGCAATCCCAGGGCAATGAAAGTGAAAGAAAGAGAAGTGAGGCAAGGAAGGATAAAAGGCAATGCACAGTGATGCATAAATATGTTGGTCACTACTCCACAATGGGCCTAAAGAGACACAGGAGTCCACAGAGGAAGAAGGAGAGGAAATTGGTCCCCCAGGTTCCCTTCCATCTCCTGTTTGCCATTGATGAAAGCACATGCCACAGGGAATTATGTCCCCACACATCCAGATTGCACCATCTGGCCCCCTGCCAAGTGTCATTTCATTGGGTTTGGGAGAAGGTAAGAGAACCCAGGAGCTCAGGTGTGTTAACCAAATGGCATCAAGCTGCAGAAAGACGTGGGTCCCCACAGAGTTTCAACACAGCCAGAGCTGAGTAGGGTGAGCAGCTGAGAGCCTGGAGATTGAGCTGAGAGAGGCTGAAGAGGCTCATGAGAGGCATGCAGTGCACATGTGGTTAGGCAGGTTGGCTCCCTGTTATAACTACAGATCTGATATATCAATACGTTACCAAGAGTTACCAAAGTGCCATTCAATTTGCCTAAGCACACTGACCCAAACCAAAAACTTTGAAATTTCTGACTTTGAACAGCAAAGTTAGAATATTTTCTCTAAATTTATGATTTAAATAGAAGGGACAAAATGCTAAAAAACATGGATGATTCCCAACCTTTCTAGAAACAACCATGTCACTAACAGGAGACAGCACTGCACGAAGAATTAGGCCCACATTATCCTTAACAAACTAACACAGGAACAGAAAACCAAATACCGCATGTTCTCACTCATAAGCAAGAGCTAAATGATGAGAACGCATGGACATAAAGAGGTGAACAACATACACTGGGGCCTACTTGAGGGTGGAGAGGAGGAGGATGGAGAGGATCTAAAAAAATAACTATTGAGTACTTCGCTTGGTACCTGGGTGACCAAATAATCTGTACAACAAACCCCCATGACACGAGTTTACCTATATAACAAACCTTCATATATACTCCTGAACCGAAAATAAAAGTTTAAAAAATAAAGAAAATTACAAAAAAAAATTAGGCCCAGCTCTTCCAATAAGCTAGCAGTTCACTCCAGTTAGCATGTGGGAACATCTACTTTGCTAGACATGGTACTAGGAAGTAGGACAGATGCAAAATTTATGGACATTGTCTTTCTGAAGGAAAGCTCAAGTTCTAGGCAGGGAGTGCAATGGCTTTTTTTTTCTGCATTACCCAATATCCATTCTTCCTTCTTCTAATTATGGTGCCCCAAATATCATTTGAGGATCTATTCTCCTCCTAGTCTCAGTCATTGCAGTTTAGGTAGGACAGACTCAAAGCCCAGCTTCATAGGCATCTACCCTAGGCCCAGCCAATCAGAGCCACCAGATTAGTTCGGGAATGCTTCTGAGCCCATTTGAACCAGGCTGGCAGAGAGAAGGGCCCCTTTTTCCCCTCTGGATTTGGAGTTGTAACATCCTGTGTCTAGGCTAGCAGCAGGCACTTGTCCTCACCAGTTAGAGCATGCCAGCACAATGGAGCCAGTGCAGAGGAAGGTGGGGCTGAGAAACAGAGAGACTGGAGCCAATTAAACTTTTTGGTTACTGAGTCAATAAAGTCTTTTTTTTTTTCTGAAAGTAATTTGAGTTTTCAGTCACTTGCAGCAGAAAGACTCTGACCTGATACAAAGAGATGGATATGCAGGTAATCACAATGCAATGTGATGAATCTTGATGTGAAAAGAAAAACTACCTTGGGTGTTCTGGACAGACAATGTTGCTTCTTTGGGTCTTTTTTGGTAAAATGGCTTACCTGCCTAGATAACAAAGTACCCCTCAACCTGACCCCATGCCCACATTCTATGGTTCAGTGAAGCCTTGGCTCATTAGGGCGTCTCTCCTGGTGTCCAGAACTGCTCCACAGGGAATGAGCATGTTTACAGCCATCTGTTTACTAGTAAAGCAGTGCAGCTTCCTCTGCCTCCTCAAAGATTTCATCACATTATTAACATGGTAGGTTACTGGTTGGAAATGTAAGCCCGTAGCCAATTAGTGGAAGACGAAGTGAGCCTGCCAATCAATAATCACCACACCACCTTGCACTTTGAAAAATTACCTCACGACATTCCTAGGTCCTTAGGTAAATCCTTAAACTTCATCCTGAGGAAAATGAATCACATATGTGTCTTCCTCTCCAAAGGGATGTGCATTGGTCTGGGTAAAGCACTGTAGCTGTTCTATACAAACATGGGAAGCATTTGAATACAGGGGATGATGGGCATCATAAGAGGGGTAATAAAAAGCAGAGTTCCTGGAGTTGTCTCATGTAGCAGTGGACTCTATTCTGGAATTCCTTTCCTGTAGTGTCTACAATTATGCTATTATAAATAGACACAGAGTTCATTCACAAAATGGCTTGATTTCCTACCCTCAGCAGGTAGACCCTTCAACCAGGGACAGGGGATCCTCCACACACTGGGTGTCATGTGGTCAAAGGCAGCTTCTGCCCCTCTCTCTTCAGGCTGATTGCACATTTCAGATGCAGTGAAAATAAAAACGGTTGCTGCCACTGTTGCTCTCAACAGAGATAACTGACCTCTAACCATCCACATATTCCACCCTTTCAGTGCATCCATCATACTGGTCATGGACAGTAACACTGTTATCCAGGTAGCTACAGTCAGAACTGAGAGTGTTCTTTAATGCATTCCCAATACAGACTCACACAATGTGGTTGACCTGACTACCCTGAAAAAAAGATCAGGTACCTTACTCATACCTTGACTTTGAGGCTGGGGGAGACAAGCACCTACGTGAACCCCTATTAGAAGCCAAGCACTGTGTCATGTATTCTACATGCATTATCTTGTTTTATTCTCACAATAGTCCTATAACATATATTAGTATCACTGCTTTACAGAGACTGAGGCACAGAGACGTTAGTTAACTTGCCCAAAATCACATAGCTAACAAGTAGCAGAACCCGACTTCTATCCTGGAGGCTGCGTTCTTACCATTATGCTCGACGTCCTTTCCCTAGCTCTTGCTCTTTCTCCAGGAAGGATGCATTTCAGTCCTGCATTCATTCCTAGAGCACACCCAGGTTTTTCAATTTACAGATTTTCTCCCACAACCCCATTCACAACTCAACATCCTTTCTAACCCAGAAATTAAAAAGTCATCGGATAAGACAACGTGCTTGTAACTAACAGTGTTATTCCCAGTGTATTGCTTGGAATATACAAAAGTCCCATGTGTACATCATTATATATATGGAGTGTGTGTGTGTTTGTGTGTGTGTGTGTCTCTGTGTGTGTGTGTGCATTTGGGTAGATTTGATACATTGAATCCTCTCAAAAAAAAGACTTTGAAAGAATGCTTCTCCAGTCAACAAATGTTGATTGCATTTCTCCTATGGGACACTGGAAGAATCTAGATGCTTAATAATCTTGACATTGTAGACGTGTAAACAAGTAACTTCAAATAGAGGGAAGAACAAATACACTCTATAAAAGTTCTATCAGCCAAATCCTTTGGTGGCAAAGTGGAAGAACTTGACGTATAGGTGAGAGTTTTGAAGGAAGCAGCATTTTAATTAAGCCTCGAAGACTGAGAAAAATTTTGATAAGCATAGAAGGGGAAGAAAAAAAATCCAAAAAGCATTGAAAGTAAAGAAAATACGATGTTAAGATGAAGGCAGGTTTTCATCGCATGAAATAGTCCAGTGTATTTGGTAGGTAGGAGTCTAGGGAAGTCCTAGGAGGAGCTGGGCAAGTAGAAAGAGCCAAGGAATAAAAGATCTTGATAGAGGAGCTGCTCCTTCTCCACTCTGTGTGGTCCCAGCGAGGATATCATCACTGTGTCCAGACATCCACAGTCATGGGGGGAGCACGTGGCTCAGATGACAATCATTAGAACAGGCATTAATGACGAAGATCATTAGAACGGACATTAACGATTGGTCCAGAGGTGAACACCAAATCCGAGCAGGGTCAGTCAGGGCTTTCTGGATGAATGTGAGGATATCAGAAGAAAGAAATGGCTCTTTTATCTGAGGTTGAAAGGATATAAATTTGGGGGTGTTAGCAGCCATCTTTCTCATTATCTAGGAAGATGCTTTCTGTAAAATGAAGCCGTGACAATGAGGAACCAGGAACCAAGATACAGCAAAAGACAGGGAGAGCCCTGAGAGTACTGTGTGGTCCCCTGGATCCACCTATGCCTGAAGCTCTGGATCCTTCTCTGGACTTTTCAGTTGCATGAGTCATTCAATGCCCTTTTGCTTTGAGCTAGTTTAAGCTAAAAGAGTCCTGACTAGTACAGCCATGAGTGTTATGCTAAAGAGTTTGGGCTTATTGACGTAGGGCTAGAAAGTCTCTGAAAGTCCCCCATTCTTAAGTGGTTAGAGAACAGAGACACACAATGGACAGAACGACTATGAAACAATTAAAATCTCTTTTCTTTAGTCTCTTAACTTCACATGTCACAAGATGAACCTTTACCAAATAAGATCTACTCAGGGCTGGGAAAGACTTCAAGTGGACACCTGCTTTTCTAGCGCCTCTGCATAAGAAGACATATGAGCCCAACAACATGCCTCCTCGGAGCCGGAAGGGTCTGTTTGTGTGGCAACTTCTTACCATGCCGACAGGACCTTCCAATCCATCATGTGAATGAAAAAAGTTAAGCCAATAATACTACAGCCACAGTAGGATGACATGCTTTGCTACCCGAAGCAAGATCCACACCAAACAATGACAAGTTTGAGCTAGAAATGATTCCCGATATTGTTAGCAAAATCTGGATAGTAGATGTCTCACCCTATAGGGTGATAATACCCCAAGAGGAGCAGGTGACTTGCAAGGTCAAGGAGCAAGCCCTGAAACAGCATTACTGTAGCAAATGTGAAGGGTCTGGTTACCTCCCTGTCTGAAACCCAAGACATTTGGAGGAAAAGAGGTGCTGAAATATCTGCAGTTGGTGGTGACACCTGAGAACCTGGGTGATCCCACCTCCCTACATACAAGGGCAGGGATCATGCCTTTTGCTGCAAATAGCTTTGAACCTTCTGACCACCTCCAGCCCTGATTCTATCTTGGAGAAAAAAGAAAAACACTTTGCTCTTAGGCCCAAGGCCAGGGCATCAGGTTGTCACTTTGAAAGTAACCTAAGATGAACCCTTATGTTGCCTGAAGTAAAACCCAAATTAAAATAACCCCTAGGTATACTAAATAGGGAGACTGCTCAGCCTCCCACCTGTAATTACAAGATGAACTCTTACCAAATAAGAGCTCCTTAGGCCTGGAAAAAAATTCAAGTGGGCACCTCACTTTCTAGCACCTCTGAATAAGAGAACATATAAGCCAGGCAACGTGCCTCCTCAGAGCTAGAAGGGACTGCCCCTGGGCAACTTCCTACCATACAGATTTACCATAGCAACAAGGAGACTGAAGGAGGCATTGCCAGTTCAAAACAGAAAGCATCCCATCTCCTGGGTGTTGCACTCTTTGCTCAGCTCTACTTAGTCTCCACGAGCAACTCCACCACTGCCCTCACAAGATAGAAGACCTGGGAGAAGGAAGAGGCCAGTGAGTTGCAGCTCAGCATAGGGGTGCTCAGCAGTGCTATGGCTGCAACAGAGGCTGAGGCAAGGGCAGGGAGCAGGGAGACCCCAGGACCTTCTGTGATCAGGCTCAGAAGACTCAAGACAGATGCTTGCAACAATAATCTTGCTGTAATTTGACCAATTCTCAGACGCTCATTTTTCACATTTTAATCACTCTGAAATAGGGATGCATCTTGTAATCAGTGGTGTGTCATGCTTGAAAGTTGGCAGCACTTTTGCCTTTCCTTGTGATTTATGAAATGATGGTGTGTTTTACAATTGATGGTATTGTAGGTTCAACAAAATATGGTGCCTCAAGACCAGCTATTCACAATGTTAAACTAAAACTCTCTAACCATTCCTAAGAGACATTTCTATCATCCAAAAGCCCACTGCAGCAGTGGGAGCTGAAGCCACAAAACCAGAAGGGATCGCAGTGCAGCAAGAGAAAGAAATGATTCGCTCCACTCAATTTCTCGGAAGTTGCAATATACCAAAATAAAAAGATATGGCATATGAACCATTTATACCTGGGAAATGCCATATTGCTGGCTCCTATTAAGAGGTCATCAGCTCTAATGGACATTTCTCATCTTGAGGACTGGGTTGATGGCAGACGGTGACAAAGGTGGTAAGGTGATGGAAATGGTAATTTGACAGTGGCCACAATAAAACCTAACATCAAAATTGTACTTTACAGTTTTCTAAAATTTTCCTGGAACAGAAGGAGCAGCTCCTCTATCAAGATCTTTTATTCCTTGGCTCTTTCTAAAATTTTCCTGGAACAGATTACTGGCTCACACCAGTAATCCCAGCACTTTTAGAGGCTGAGGCAGGAGGATCACTTGTGGCCAGGAGTTCAAGACCAGCCTAGGCAACAGAGTAAGAAAAAAATGCAGAAAACATTTTCCTGAGCATTACATGATTTCAGGCCCAGCTGGTGTTACTGTCCCCTTTTTAAAGATGAGGACAATAAACCACAAGCAGCTGGGAGATTTATCCAAGCTTGCACAGTTAGTCAATGGAGAGAAGTGACTAGCCTCCTGAGAAATAGGATCTTACCTTAAGAACCTTCCACTATTCCACAAAAGACAAGAGAAATATTTAGTCCTGGGCAGACTTTTCCTCAATCTTTTCAAGCCTCCAAAGTAGACTAATTTTCATGTCTTTTTATCCGCATTCCAGAAATAAAAGAATAAAAATAGTAAAAAGGGTGAATGTATGTTTTAAATGGCCATGTGCAAAAATGTCTGCATGGGTCCTGATAATTGAATTTTTAGTATGAGAGATAATTTGTGCCATGGTGACACATTTTTCTGATTATTAAAGTGATACAAATCTAGAAAATGATGAGGTTCAAACTGTTGAAAGTATTTACACAATCAATTAGCCCACAGTTAATAAGTGACTTCATCAAGCAATCAGCACTAAAAAAGCATTAAAAGGCCACGACAGAATTCTTCCCCCATGGAATCAGACAGTGCAATTGGGGGAACAAGAGAAACATTTAAAAATATATTAATACAAGATTGTAAGGTATAAGCTCAAATAAAGAAGGACTATAAACTGGAATTGCCAAGGCAGACTTCTCAGAGAAGAAAGGATTTGCGACGGGCCTTAAAGGATGATTAAGATTTAGGTCAGCTGAGAAGGAGGTGGGTGGCATTCCTGCAGCTAGTAAACAGGTGAAGAAACAAATATTATATAAGAGCTTGGCATGACCCCCTCAGTGAGGGTCACTGGGGGGAAATGGAAAGAACAGCAGCCTCTTGGGGGTGAGCGAGGGCAAACCTAGTGGAAGAGGGGCTTAAAAATAGTAAAGACAGTTCCAAAGGGAGTTTACACAGGATCTTAAAACCAGGCTGGAGTATTTGAATTTTTACCTATAAATAATGAGAAGCTATTGAAAGTTTTTGAGCAGGAGAACTGGTGGTAAGAACTTTTACATGGATAACCTCTGCAACATGCCTATAAAGGACCCCATTAGAAATTTTATATAAAACAGGGGTCAGGGAGGGTCATTGAAATAGAGGGGTCCTTGTCCAACATGGATGCTGAGATGGAAACAAACCATTGACTTAAATCACAAACCAACTGCTCAGCCCTCAAGGACAAATGACAGAGATTAGGCCATCTGTGGGCATACAAGTGGAAATGCCCAACGATAGTGGAACTATAGGGTCTTGCTTCAGGAGAAAGGTCCAAACTATACATAGATAAAGACAGAGATAGATAGGGATGTAGATTTAATACTCTTCCACATTAATTAGTGAATTTCAACAGCTAGTTTTATATATGTGTGTGAGGAAGGAAGGGAGGGAGGGAGAAAGGAAGGAAGGAAGGAAAGGGGAGAGAGGGAGAGAGAAAAAGGAAGAAAGAAAGGGAAAGATAAGAAGAGAGAAAAGATCATGTTTGACATTTAATTTTGCTCTTTTTTCTCTCTCTAGTCATTCATCCTCCCACCCTTCCACAGTCTAGCACCTTATCTCAGTACCTTTCAACGCTGAATTTTTCAAATAACGACAATAAGCCACCAAAAAGATCTCAATATTGCCTATCTCCGATACGCAAGAGTATTGAAGATAGAAATACCTGCTGACACTGTGATTTGCACCATTCTTTCATTTATTCATTCATATGACAATCATTTATTGAGTGCTTTCCATGTGCTAAACACTGTGCCCAGTGCTGGAGATACAGCAATCATTCATTCTTTGAATACATGTTTGTAGAATACATACTGTATGTAAAGCTTTGTGCAAAGAGCTATGTAAGTCACGGTTCCTAACTTCAAGGTAAATAAACCCCTACTGGTGATATCAATATACATGAAGTTATCTCCTTATAGGGAGTACATTCATGATTCCAGGCTCAAATAAAGTGTTCTATTCCACACACCTGGGAGGCACTAAGGTCTAGGGAGGAAATGAAACCCTTATAACTGTCCTGAGCATGTGGGATTAACAAGTGCTCTTGTAAAACTAAATGCCAACTGCAGAGCTGCTTATTGGCCAGTGGCCTCCTCAAAGGCATTTATGTTTATTTATTTATTTGTTTATTTATTTGCTAGATTTATCACATTTGCAGGCTGTGCCATTTGGCCTCAGGGTCAAATAAATCACTTTTAAAATTTTAACATCATTCTTGAGCATTGTGTGTTCCTGTGTGCCCCTGACAGACTTGCTAAAGCCTTTATAGGAACAGAATTAAATCCATTTCACAAATACATTGCCTGGAAACAGCAGGGTTTAAATGTACCGATAAGGAAAAAAAATAAATTCTAGGAAAAACCTGGAGATAGGATTGATGTGTTCTGCGGTACTTTTTAGATTTAGAAAAGTTCCTCTCCACAAAAATGGGGCTTCTAGCTGACCTTCTAGACAGTAAAAAAAAGAAAAAGAAAAAAGACTTGGGGTGGTATGTGGAATCCTGTTTCTCTTCTGCTTAGAACACATTCCTTTTCAAAGATATGTGCTCCATGAAGATTTGCCATAAGGTTCAGAAAGACAGCCAAAGATCATAGTAAAGTACGTAATGGAATGGAATAGCATTTTTAAGAAAGCTGGCCATGTCATTTGGAAATTCAGCTGAGGTAGATTCTCCCATCTCCCAAGGCCTAAATCTGTCTCTGGGAGAAAGCTAAACATGTAGAAAGGAGAATTGACTCTTTGGATATTATTCTACTAGCATAATTAATGTTATATTAAATTATCCTTTCATATGCTCATCAAACATTTATTGAACACTGTACTAAGAACAGATTTGGAGCCATGGAGTGCAAAAAATAAGCCAATGTCCCTGGTATTAAGGAGCATTCATGCAAATTAAAAATTACCATATGTATACTTAATAACAATATATTATATCCTTGAAAATTACTGACAGTAGATTTTAGATGTTCTCACCACAATTAAATGTTGCATGTGCAGTAACGCACGTTAATTAGCTTGATTTAGCCATTTCATAATGTATACATATTTCAAAACATTATGTATCATAAATATATACAATTATTTACCAATTTAAACATAAAGAAATAATTTTCATCACCAGATTCTAAATCCTACACAAAGTTAGAAGAGCCTGAGAAAGATGCTTGATATTAGGAATGACTTTCTTTGTCATATAATCTCAGTCTAGCAGTCTCTCATTTTTTTTTCTGTGCTCTGTAAAAATGACAAGATATATTTATTTGACTATAAAGCAACTTCCTTTTTTCCACTATCTCTTTGCTTTTTCCACTATCTCTTTCAAGTAGTGCTGACTTATCATGACTAAATTGGTTTACTATGGAAAGACATTTTGATATTTGATCTGGAAGACATGTGTATTTTTGTTCTGGGTATAACCTTACACCATTATTTTGGATTGACCAACAGACTCCCAACCCCAGTTGCATTGGATAGAGAACCTTCTACTATATAATTTCTGCTTCTACAACGAACTACCAAAGACCAGAAACCATGTCTTAAAAATCTATGATTCCCTACCCCACAAAAACAGGAATGATAAATAGGAATTCAGTAAGTATGGTATAATTTAGACAAATAGTTTCTAGATCTTGTCATCTCATACAACAAGTAAACCTGTGTTCTAAGCCACTGAGATTTAGGCATTATTTGCTACTGCAGAATACCTTAGCTTAAGCTGACTGATACACCAGACTTCAATATATAAATATGAGTAAATGGCAAGTGAATGAACATATCTGTAGTGTTGTGTTTTTGTTTTTGTTTTGTTTAGTTTTTGAGACAGAGTCTCGCTCTGTCACCCAGGCTGGAGTGCAGTGGTCCCATCTCAGCTCACTGCTACTCTGCCTCCAGGGTTCAAGCAATTCTGCTTCAGCCTCCCGAGTAGCTGGAATATAGGTGTGCACCATCACACCCAGCTAATTTTTGTATTTTTAATACAGATGGAGTTTCACCATGTTGGCCAGGCTGGTCTTGAATTTCTGACCTCAGATGATTTGCCTGCCTCAGCCTCCCATAGTGCTGGGATTACAGGAGTGAGCCACTGCTCATGGCCATGTAGTTTAATTGATCTATTTTACTGGCATCTTTTCCAAGTTCTCTGAAAAGTCTGATAGAGCAAACTTTACCTCTTTCTATTCCTCCATTCCCTTTAAACTCTGCTGTGCATTTCAAGTGAAATATCATTTATCCTTGTTTTTTATTCTCTCCCATGTACTGTCCCTATAGTCACTGATTAAGATCCTTGAGGTCTAGAAAAATAAAAACATTGGGGAAAAAGTAAAGATCTTCCAAAGAAAAATGAAAGTCTCTGTTGTTCTGGGGTTACAAGATCACTCCCATAAGAACTGATATGAACAATAATTCTCATCTATTGAGTGGCTACCTTGTGCCCAGTGCTGAGCTAAATGCATAATCCTCCCACCAAACCAGTGAGCTAGCACCACTATTATCTGCATTTCACAGAGGAAGAAAGTAACAGTTCAGGAGCTATATAAATTTTGACAGGGTCTGTTTGTCTTTAGGAGACTATTTTAAAAGGCAGCTCAGCATTTGCTTGGATGCAGTCTATCTTCAGAACTGCTTCAAACAGAAGGGGTAGAAAACTGCTCATTTTGTGGCTAATTGAATTAGTGCCTCTCTCTGGAACATAATGAAATTCAAAGCCATTTTATTAGTCCTCTTGGGACTCTTTTTAAAAATTCTTCCTCTACTGTATTAGATTAGCCTACCAAGATGACCCCGTATAAAATGAGGTCAGGCTTCTTTCAGGGTATTTTTATTTATTGCTCCTACCTATACCAGGGCATGTGAAGGTCACTTTGTTCTGTCCTTCCATTTCCCTTCCAAATACCCCAAAAAGAGATCAGAGTATCTTCTAAACATCAGAATCAAACGGACCCTCCTCCATTCTCCCATATGCTCTCAGTGGCTAGCACTGTGTGTTTCTGGATGCATCATGAAAACATTACCTCCCACACCTCAGGGGAAGAGAGATGTGTTTAAAGGAAATTATATTTGTCTTCAACCAGTGTCACCCCACATGTACTCAGAGACTTTTAAAAACTTGGCTATGTCATAAAAGGTCTTTTGAGGATAACATGATGCAGTGGACTAAACGTCTGTGTCCCCTCAAAATTCATATGTTGAAATCCCCAAAGTGATGATAGCACTAGAAGGTGAGAACTTTGGGAGGTGATTAGGTCATGATGATGGAACCCTCATGAATGGGATTAATCCCTTTATAAAAGAGGCCCCAGAGAACTCTCTCACCCTCTTTTGGGAGGATATAATGAGAAGATAGCAGTCTGCAACCCAGAAGCAAGCCCTCACCAGAACCTGATCATTCTGGCATCCTGATCTTGGACTTCCAGCTTTCAAAACTGTTAGAAATTGATGTCTGTTGTTTCTAAGCCATCCAGTCTATGTTACTTTGTTACAGCAGCTCCAGACACATAGTCTGTCTAAGCATACAACTTGGAACAAACAGTAGCTATTATTAGGAACACAGCTTTGGAAAGACCAATTTGCAATCAGGAAATGCCCTTCTTTGATGTTCTTTCCAACTCCTCCTGCCATGGACTCTTCTACATGACCTCAGGCTGAAGAGAACAGAAAGAGTTTGAACCTAGCTCCATCAATACTAACCATATGGCATTGCTAAGTTACTTAACTTCTCTCCCACAGTTTTCTCATCTGTGAAATGGGGTTGCTAAAGTTGCCTATCTCTGACAATGCTGTGTAATATGCCTAAGGTTCTTAAGGCAACGCCTGGCACTTGGTAAACCCCACAGACAGGGTTTGCAATTTGTATTTCTTCCTTCCATCTATTCCTTCTCTCCCCACAATGCCCTGATTAAAGGAATGATCCCAGCCTCAGCCATTTACCCTCATTGGCTCAAGCTAATGCTTCTCAACTTTTTTCATGAACCAATATATGAATTGTCTTCTATCACAACCAAATACACATACAAACCTATACAAAATGTAAACAAGAGTTTCATGAAACAATATTTACCTTTATCATGGGCAATGTGCTCTGGTCTTATCTTGTTTTTTGTTTGTTTTGTTTGGTTGGTTTTCAAGCTAGTCACAGTCCACTAAATTTATTTCATGACTTAGCAATAGGCTGCTGCAGATGGTCTGAAAAATAGCTGATCTAAGCTAACCACCATTCATTAAATTCTGATAACACCAGCATAAGGCAGGTACTATTGTGAAGTCAATTTGACATATTTTTTAAAACTTAGCACAGAGAGGTTAAGTGACTTATACAAGGTCACACAGTTTGCCAGTAATTGGCATAGGAACTTATGAAGAGTGTTCCTGATTCAGAAGCAGGCACATGGCCTAAGTCAGCCCAGTTAAACTGAGTATGAATCAGGATGTGTGTAGCTCAATTGACACCCATGTTACTACTGTGAGTGGGGTGCTGTGTCTGAGAAGAGCTGTCACTATAGATGGCAGCCTTGCCTAGGCTAGGCTCTCTAATGCGTACATTTTTGTCTTCATTTTTAACAAAAGAAAGTTTAAAAAGTAGGAAAAAAATTTAAAAATAGAATAAAAGCTTATAGAATAAGGATATAAAGAAAGAATTTTTATACTGCTGTATAATGCATCTGCGTTTTAAGCTAAATGTTATTACAAAAGAGTCAGAAAGTTTAAAACACTAAAAAGTTCATGAAGTAAAAAAGTGGCAATAATCTAAGGTTAATTTGTTATTATAGAAAGCATTTTTTATAAATTTAGTGTAGCCTAAGTATACAGGGTTCATAAGGCTTACAGTAATGTACAGTAATGTCCTACACCTTCATATTCACCCACCACTCACTCAGAGCAACTTTCAGTCCTGCAGGCTCCATTCATGTTAGTGCCTTACACAGGTGTACCATTATTTACCTTTTATACCGTATTTTTACTCTATCTTTGCTATGTTTATATATGTTTAGATGCATAAATACGTACCATTGTATTACAGTAGCCTAGAGTATTGGCACAGTACTATGCCATACAGGTTTGTAGCCTAGGAGCACTAGGCTATAGCATATAGTTTAGATGTGTAGTAGCCTATACCATCTAGATTTGTGTAAGCCCATGCTATGATGTATGCATAATGAGGAAATTGCTTAACAACACATTTCTCACAATGTATCCCCCATCATTAGGAGATGCATCGCTGCAAGATCAATCCCCATTTTATAGAAAATGAAGCTCAAAAATTTTACCAGAAAAGTCCTAGCTAGTAAAAGGTGAATCCAAGATTAGACCAAAGTGTGCCTGACATCAAGACACTGCACCACACAGCCCACACAGACTGTGTACTCAAATATAAAGGACAAAATAAGGGGCTGATAGGTGCTGACTTTCTCCAAAGAAGGCCCATCATTACCACGTGCAAACCTGCCTCCCCAACACAAGCACTTTGCTGCTCAACTTAAATGTTCTTACCCCTTTCCACTTTACATTACAGCTATCAGTGTTTGCGCTTTAGACTCTCTGCTGGACTCTAAGCTCCTAGGGGAGAGGGGCCGGGGACATGGAGCTTGTAGCTCTGTGCCTTGCATATCAAAGACATGCAAGAAATACACAATTAATTGGTTGTACTTGGATCACTCTTTGTCCCATTTAGAAATGTGGAGGAAGTGGGGAGGAGGTGGAGAGAATCCTGCAGCATTTGGTGATAAGGTTTACACAATTTTCACCCCACATGCCCTGTTATCATCGTGTGTTATATGCGGGCACTCTTTGCTGATCCTTGTAAGTATCTCTCTTAGGCAAGAGGGTAGAAGAAGGACAGGTGGAATCACTTTAACAACAGATAAAATATTGGCACTGCTGTTGATGCAGGGACCAGGCCAGGTAAATCTAACCCCTGTAGGTTTTCAGATCTGACCTAATCCTCATTATTAAAGCCAAATTCTCATCCACTTTGGACTGTGGCCTGGCCCGGAGTTCATTTTAAATCCCAGGACCAGTGGCTTTGCCAATATTTTATGTGTTCCCTGGGTAACTCTTGGAAGGCTGCATTCAAGAAGCAAACAGTTCTGACAGTGGTTATCACCACTTATAATCAATCCTTCAGTGGCTTCCCTACCTGCCAAATTCAGTGTAAACTCTTAGAATGCCTTCAAGGTGCTCCACAAGAGGGCCTCTTTTTTTTTTTTTTTTTTTTTTTTTAATTTAACTCATATAGTTTCTCCTCCCTTAGCAAACTAGCCTACTCCAGTTGCCCCAAACATCCCCTGTTCCTTGTGGCCTCTGGGTCTTGTTCATGCTGGTGCCTTTGCTTGCACACCTTTGTAGCCATGCTGCCTGTTGTGATCACATCCTTTCTGGAAGGCCCAGCTCTAAGACCACCTCCCTTGTGAAGTCTTTGTTCTTCCTATAGGTACTCTCCCCATTCTGAACCCTCACAGCATTTTGCCTATACCTCTCCTAAAGCAGCTATGACAATTATTTGGGAACTGGTTTCTATCTATTAATTAAAATTTTAATATTCATGATGATTGCCAATTACTTACTTACTGAGATTTCCTAATGCCAGGCATTGTGTTAAGTGCTTTGTATACATTAACTTATTTAAACTTCATTGTATTCCATAAAGGATGTAAAAACAGAGATAATAATAACCTACCTCATTGGCTTATTGTGAGGATTAAATGAGGACCACATGAAAGTTCCATGCTTCTGAGTTCCATGCCTGTGAGCCTGGCAGGTTGTGAGTACTCAACACATCTTTGCTGTCACCATCATCATTATTATCATCACGATCATCATCATCACCATGATCATCAAATCCATCTTACAGAAGAGGAAACTGAATCTTAAAGTAATTTACATATAATTACACCACTAGTAAAAAGTGAAACTTGTGTACTGTGTTAATCACTGCCCTATACCACATCTTAATGTAAATCCTTTCAGGGAAGACACTGGATGAACGCATCTTTATACCCCTTCAGAGTTTAGCACAGAGCCTGACCCAGAGACAGCCTATAAGCCTATGATGAATAAATAGGCCCATCAAAAACTGCCAGATCTTGCTTGGTGGTTTCCACCAACTGCCATCTAATCATTTATTTTCCTGGAAGAGGTGAAAATGTACACACCTGGTACAGGCTTTCCTGAATATAGGTTTGAATGTAGGTTTCCTACTTTTCAATCCTTTCAAATGAAGCACCTTCCTTAAGCTATTGAAAATGTCCTCTTTCAATGCAGGATGTAAACAAACCCAACCATTTTTCCAATTTTAATATGAGCAAAGTATGTGCTCATGGTCCAGACTCTACAGCCGTCCTGCCCTGACTCACGCACACAAGTGAATGGACATGAAGTGCATGAAGCACACCCACACTTTTCTCCTATCTCCCTCATCTTGTAGTTTCAGCTCAGGCCGCTTAGGTTTTGTTTATGTTGCCATAAATTAAAGGGCATGCTTTTTACATGTCCTGAATACATTTCACTCAAGATGACAGAGTATAGGAAAAGTGGTTTCTCTAACCCTCTCAAATGTCCCTCTCAAATGTCCCTCTCAAATGTCACAAGGAGGAGCGTGCTTCGCAGCCAGGCACCCTGATACCTGAACAGGGGCATGACCACCTGAAATTAATACATAATCAACAGCAAGCTGCCCATCTGGCCAGAGATGGAGGGAGATCATTTTCACCAATGCATGACTGAAGCCTCTCACCCCAGGCGATGGTGCGCCTCTCAGCTAACCATGAAAATCGCCCACATATGTCTCCTGGTCTCTTACACAGCTGCAATTTGACCACAATATTTCAATTTGTTTCACCAACATTTTCTAAATGACCTATGACTTCATCATAGTCCCAGATAGTCTCCCTGTGCAGAGCCCCCACACAGAGGCCTGAAGTCAACAATAATTGCTGAATCTCGAATATCCAGGGTCCCACCCATCCTGGCGTTTCATCCCCACTGTGCTGAAACCAGGTCAGATCCAGGGCTCTCAGCCACACTAGGAAAACTGCTAACCAAGCCACTTGTCCAAGAGGAGAGGCTAAAGGTTAGTACCTAAGGATGGAAAAAAAAAAAGCCCACCCTACTTACAGAGGCATGTTTTATATAACATGGTGATTACAAAAATAACATGCACACAAGATGCATACATTCATCCCATCTAATAAAAATGAAAATATTGTGATTTTATGTAGGCCATTTTATTTGACCTCTCTTCACCCTCACAACTATCAAATTGCCCTGGTGTCATTATCTCCACTTTATAGATAAGAACACTGAGGCTGAAAAAGTCTGAGCTATGTGCCTAAGGTTATTCAGCCCATTAACAGCAAAGTCAGGACTCAGATGATGGTGATGTGATTTGAGCCAGCATCTATTTTATGTGTCAGGGGCAGAGAGAAGCTCTGGCAGTGGCAGTCAACCCTGGTATCGCCTAAAAATCACCCAGAGATCTATTAAAATTAACACGCTCCTCATGAGTGTCCCTGGCCAACCCCAGGCCAATTGCAACAGAATCACTGTGGGAAAGGGCTCAGATATAGTTATTGCATTAGTCAGAGTTCTCCAAAGAAACAGAACCAATAGGATATGTGTATGTATAGAAAGGTTTATTTGAAGGATTTGGCTCACTTGATTACAGAGGCTGACAAGTCCAAAATCCGCAGGCTCAGCTGGCAGGCTGGAGACGCAGGAGAGACCTAATGTTACAGTTCAAGTCCAAATGTCAGTCTTTTGTTCTATGCAGGCCTTCAACTGACTGGATGTGGCTTACCCACATTAGAGAGGACAATCAGCTTTCCTCAAAGTCTACTGATTTATTTAAATGTTATTCTCATCAAAAAACACCCTCAAACAAACATCCAAAATTGTGTTAAACCAATTATCTGTATACCATGACCCAGTCAAGCTGACACATAAAATTCACCATCACGGGTATTTTTAAAGCTGCACAGGTGCTTCCACTGTGCAGCCAATGTGGAGAACCACTGATCTGTCATTTCATATACTCATCACTGTCTCCAACCTCTTCGGAACCAGAATCCACCTACCCATTAACAAATTGCCCAGGATAGAGATAGACAAGGCATCTGTCCAAACCAGGTACTGCTTCTTTTGTGGAAACTAGCAGAGTGGTTTCTATGGGTATAAACAAGAGGTACATTTGGTGTTCTGCTAGAAGGTAGGCAGAGCAATCATATTATGCACAGGCCATTTTGGCTGCAGGTTCAAATGGTTTCTGGTGAATGCCCAAGGGGTATTCTCTTATCTAAGCACTCTCAAAGCAGAATTCCCTATCTTAGAAGGAAGGTTTAATTTTTAAAACTTGAAAAAAGCCAGAATGAAATGGTTTGTTTGCACCTGGCCTATGGCTTGACAAGAGATGCTGGAGGCTCATGTGGAAAGACAGTAAATCTTGCCAAGATGGCAGGAAAATTTGTAGCCAGAGCTAGGCAAAGCATCTTCTATAGCAGTGAACAGAGAAGAGCTGATAGGACTGGCTGATAGTATATTTGCAAAATTTAGAAGCCCTTCTATTGTTGGCTGAGAAAGTCTGAAAATACAAAGCATTATGCAACTGAAGCATCAAGAGGCAATATACTTGTCTTATTTTAGTTTTAAGCATCAAAACTTTGGTATTTTGTGGTGCGTTGTTTTGAAAACATTTAGATGCATTTTACATAAGCTTAATTAACTCAGAATTAGTAAAGAGACTCACAGCAGCAAAATCATTTGCTGGAAGATGGTTCTTTAGGGTCAGGATCCCTATGCAGCACAGGAGTGCCTCCTGGGAATCTAAGCATGAATCCTAGGTGACACACTTCTCCCAGCTGCCCCCTGGGATGCAGGTGTTGCCACTAGGTCCAGGCTCAGTGATGCCTGCTGAGTTACCACTTTCCTCCTTATAGAATTCCTTCTCTTCCCATCTCTTTTTCTGCCTTAGTCCTCTTTTTGTTCACTTCAGTTTATAACACAGATGTTAGCTAATAATGATTTTTATCTTGATCTTCCAACATTTCAAAGGAATACTTTAGAAGGGACTTTTTCTACGGTAAAATGGCAGACCATAGGATAATTCCAGTGGGTTGGGGAAAGAGATTTGGGAAGGAGATGTCTTAGGAGGTTTAAATTATACCATGTGACTAGTTCTCATGGCTTTCAATGGTAACTCACAGTAACTTTACCACCTGTTATGGCTGAGTTTTGCCTCTTCCCTGAAAATAGGATATATTGAAATCCTAACCATCAGTACCTCAGAATGTGACCTTATTTGGAAATAGGGTGGTAAAGTTAAAATGAGGTAATTAGGTTGGGACCTGCTATGGTTTGACTGTGTCTTCTCCAAAATTTAGATGTTGAAACTTAATGGCCAATGTGATGATATTAAGAGGTGGGGCCATTAAGATATGATTAGGTCATAAGGACTCCTCCCTCATGAACAGAATTAAGTCACTATTAATAGAGGCTTCATGTGGTATTCAGCTAGCCTGCCCTTCCACCTTCCACCAAGCAAAAGCACCACATTCCTCCCCTCCAGAGGATGCAGCTTCAAGGCACCATCTTGGAAGCAGAGAGCAGCCTTCACCAGAAAACCACACCTGACAATGCCTTGACCTTGGACTTTCGAGCCTCAAGAACCATAAGAAAGTAAATTTCTGTTCTCTATAAACTATTCAGTCTCAATTACCCTGTGAGAGCAGCACAAACTGGACTAAGATAAGCCCTATTCCAATATGACTGGTGTCTTTATAAAAGGGGCAAATTTGGACATACGGACAGACACACAAAGACAGAAGATGATGAAAAGACCAGAGGACACATGTGAACTTGAAGGAGTGGGTGATGCATTTGCAAGCCAAAGAATCCCTAAGCCTACAAGAAGCTAAGAGAGAGACATGGCATGATCCTTTCCTAGTGCCTTCAGAGGGAAAACAGCCCTGTTGACACCTTCATTTCAGATTTCTAGCCTCCAGAATTGTGAAGCAACAAATTTCTGTTGTTCTAAGCCAACCATTTGCTTAGATACATCATTTCTGAGAAATAACATACCACCCAGTTTTACCTTTTAGCCAAAGGCTCTTGTATCAATTGTCTATTGCCCCAATAAAGCTGCACAACAAACAACCACAAAATTTCAGTTACAAACAACAAACACTAGTCAAACTCATCAAGTCTGCAGGATCTGGCTAATTTGAACTGAGCTCAACTAATCTTTGCTGGGCTTTCTTAAGAGGTCTCTGTCAACTGCACGTGAATCCATCAATTGCTCCTGCCAATAGTAGTGGCTTGCTCACTCACTTACATGGGATGTTGGCTGATTGCTAACTGATACAGGTTGGGCTTAACCAGGATGACTGGAGTGACTTGGCTTTTCTCACCTATCTCATTTTCCAGCAGGCTAGCTCAAACGTATTTCACTCAAGGCAATAGCAGATGGCAAGAGCACAAACAGAAATAAGCAAGTACATTTTCAAGCCTCCATTTGCATGATGCATGCTAACATCCAGTTATTCTGAGTGAGTCATATGGTTGGGCCCCTTGTGGAGCACTAAAAGATTATAAGACCATAGGTTAGAGAGGGGTATAGAATAAGGGCCATTAATGCAATCAATCTACTATTGCTCTGATTTCAGTGTGACATTCTCAGAAATAGGGAAGTAAAGTACCCCCTGAAAAATCCCTTAGCATCTTTTCTGTACTTGGACAAGTCTGCCTTGTCCAATCACAGCGCATTTATCCAGCTATTCAAATCTTCATAGGGATCAACTCTAGGCTAAGAACTCTAGGATATACAGAAATAAGTAAGGATGGGGTCCTACCATAAGGGAGCTTATAATATAATAGGCATGAACCCAAAAAATGTCAGCATGATGAGGACCTTGAGAAGAGCCAAAGAATACCAATACGTTGTCACAGGGTTGAGATTGCCAAATCCCATGATCTGCAGAAGGGTCTAAACCCATAGTAAAATTTTCAGAAATCTAATGTGAAATGATGCAAAAAAAAAAATGTAGACATATTTTTTTGGTGAGATCAACTCTGTTCTACTTTAAAAACTATTGTTTATTCTGAAATCATGTCCTTCCTACCTTTGAAATTAACATGCTAACTTCTATAAAATTAAAAATAGAAAGCATTTTCATTTGTGCATTTTTAAATATCATTCCTTGATAAAATAAAAGTTCTCAATCCAACATCGATCCTTCCCAAATCCCCAAGTTGTTTCTTGGTTTTACCCCAAAAGTCTGTGCATCATTGCTAGAGAGAAGGGAGAGGAATCGTTCCACAGAAAAGGGATCATCTGAGACAGGCCTTGACGGGTGTGCTGGATTTCAGCACATAGAAACAACTATGAATGGGATGGAGCCTAGAAAAGGTGCAAGATGGGAAGGTAGACTAGGGCATCCCTACTCACAGCCAAGAGTAAAGTTTATCTGGGCATCCTCGAGCAGCTGAAGTTGGTGGAGGCAGGGCTGCTCCAGAGCAATAGGCATCACCTTGAGGTCCATCTACTCTTCCTTTAGCAGGCCTGTTTTGGCCTGGCTGCAATTGACACCTGGAGATTGTCTGCAGCCACACATTTTGAAGGTTTCTTACCATTGCTACAGGCTATAGGATAATTTGCCTCTATTCCTGCTCCATCTACCAGTAGCGCTTACTGGAAATCAGCTTTCCATACCCTTACTTCCAGTTGCTGCTTCTCCTACAGGAATGTCTAGCTGATTGGATGAGACCAAAGCTAACTTTTTTCTGTCCTGAACCATCCACCCACTAGCATTTCTTCAGGGTTGTCCTATTGTGAGCCACCCCAGTAGGCATCCTTGATGCAAAGACTGCATTCTCATCTCAACAAGCAAGAATAATAATAGAAATTATAATACTGTTTATTTGATATTAATTCAGAAGCACAGCTACAGAACAGAGCTCTTTAGACCCAAGTCAATCTGATTCAAAAGCTGGTACACTCTTCCATCTCCCCATACACACACATGTACATACTAAGATAACCTCCTTGATGTTCTCATCACCACAAATACTACTGAAAAAGTAAAGTAGGCCCAACATCCTAGTTACTACTCAGTCTTAGTAGCCAATGTTCAAAAACATCACTTGGGAATCATGGAACTGAATCGTTTCCTTTTCAGCTAGAATTTTGAGGTTGGGTTTAGATTGGAAATCATCTCTGTTCATCTGGAGTAAGGGCTTTTAATACTTTTTGATACTTTACACTTTGGAGCACTGTGGCTCAGAGTTACCATCAAGGGGCCACTGTGTAAAGTCCCATGGCATTTAGTGGAGTTAGAGGATGGAGAATTCCATTGTCCTCATTCCACATGTGCTGCCTCAGGGCCCAAACTTCACGACAGCACAGTGAATGAAATGATGACATTTGCCAAAAACAGCAGCTATACCACACAGAACCTCTGAGCATGTGAAATTGAATGACAATGTATTGTAAGATTTTGAACACAAATCCAAGATAAGATTAACCTAATACTTTTTTTCAAAAGTCACCAAAAGAGAACATTTCAGTGCAAAGACTTCCATTTGCATAACACCTTACACTTCTCAGCATACTCTCACATCATTTGATATAAACTAATCGCTAGCATAACAGACTAATAGTATTCCTTTTTTACAGAGGAGAAAGTCAGCAGCTGGTCTATGCAAAGTTATATGGCATGTCAATAATGGATATGAGACTAGAATTCAGGCAGGTATTTCTGTGGCCCAGTCTACTCAGATAAACACAATTAAGCTAGTTTGGTTGACATGCTTTGTCTCGTTGGCCTGTTTCATTTTGCTGGAGAATCCTGATTAAGATTATCTGGAACTCATGGTGTTTTGTAAATGAAATAGTTGCCTAAAGCAATCTCAGACCATGTAAGTAGGATCACTCAATTGACTTCACCAGTAAAAGGGTCTCAGCTGCATACGTGGAAAAGAAGATATACTCAACTATCTGGACATTCCTTCAAGACTGTAGAACCTCATTATCATGGGTGTTCTGACCCAAATCAGATGGACACAACACAAGGGAAGAGTCTCCCAGCCCAGGGTCACACTGAGGACTCTATCAGCAACAGCAAAGCCAGAATTCTATCTAAAAGAAGTTTTGTTAGGGATGGCAGTTCCCACTGGAAGGTGTTTATGTGTTGCATTATATGTTACCGATCAAAACAAATTTTTTTCTGAAGTAGCTTTCAACTACCTTTGCATAAAATTGAGAACATTTAAATTGCACCTAAAAGAGAATATTAGAAACTATTAGAATATTAGAAATATTAGAAAATATTAGAATATTAATGGTGGTGCTGGTTGTAGTAGTAATTGTGGTAGTAGGGTGACCAGCTTTTTCCAGTATGCACAGGACCATCTCAGTTATAAAGCAGAAAGGCCCACATTTCAGGGTCTCTGTCCAACCCATCTCAGACAAGTTGATCACTCTAAGTGATAGAATAATATTAATAATTGTTATTATTTCTATTATTATCAGATGTGGCTAGAGGGGAAATCTGAGGGAACTGTGTGGTACTGAAACCTGAAAGACACACTCTTGGTGTTGCCATTTACTGCCTAAATTGGGTTATTTGGTGGCAAAGTATCAGTGTCCAATAAAGCTGGTCCTCAAGGTTATCATCCTTCCCCTGTGGCCATGTTCCTTCTCCCCTTCTGGACTTTCAGCATCAGTCTACTCAAGTGACCACCAAATATCACCAAACTTACTTGAATGCCTCATTGGGCCTGGTCCTCTCTCAGCAACATCTGTTCCACTCTGAGTATAAGGAACTCTTGGGGCTGTCCTGAGCAATAATCTCTACTCTGGGTTCTTAGTTCTTCTCCAGGGGTCTATCCAGGAGTTCAAGGTCTTTCTACTCACAGATGCCCCTAAACACCTCTGGAGTTTCTGTTGTCCTGAAAAGAGAAAGAAGGACAATAAATACTACTTGTATCAGAAAGAGGAAAGCAAATGGGGTTGGGAAGGCTGAAAGAGTTGGGACTGGAGATGTAGTCTGAAGGTATGGTAAGGTTTAGATCTGAGCAAGCAAGAGGAAAGGCATTTCAAGTGGGGTGAAAACACATGAACAAAGGGCTAAAAGAACTTTAACAAATGTAGCTTGGGGACTTCGAGGCAGACATGCCTCAAGGAGAGGGTAAGAGAGGTAGAGACTAAAGCCTTGGCAATGGAGAAGGAAAGATCTATATTCTTTATTCAATTGACCAGTGTTTCTCAAACAGGACTGGTTTCTCCTCCTAGGGAACATTTGGCAATGCCTAGAAACATTTTTGGTTGTCATGACTCAGTGGGGATATAATTTGATCTGAATATTTATGTCCCCTCAAAATTCTTATGTTGAAATCCTCACCCCACTCTAAGGTGATGGTATTAGGAGATGGAGGCTTTGGGGGTGATTAGGTCATGAAGGTGGAGCTCTCACAAATAAGATTAGGGTCTCTATGAAAGAGACCTGAGAGACCTCTCACCCCTTCCATCCTCTGGGTTAGAGTTAGAAGTTGGCTCTCTGTGAGGAAGTGGGTCCTCATGAGACACCAAATCTACTGGCACCTTGATATGTGACTTCCCAGCCTCCACAACCATAAGAAATAACTTTCTGTTGCTTATAAGCCAACCAGTCAATGACCTCAATGTCAATAGCACCAAGGTTGAGAAACCTTGTAACAGACAATGTGGAGGCACAGGAGGTTTTTGAGCAGGAAGATGCCAAAATGATGTTAATGCCGATAGCGTCATAAGCCTGAGGAAATTATCTAGCAGAAAATCATCTCTCTTTATGCAATGGAGCATTTCCTAAAAAGCTTTGTGTTTTTCGTGTGTTTTTCTTTTAAAAAAAAAATCAATGTTTTAGAAATTCAATTTTATTTTAAAAGTACTAGAGCAGCTACTAGACAAATCTGGGGGTGAATACACCTAGAAAGCGAAGAATCTTCCCAATGCAAGCATCATCCCTATCTCATTCTGATATATCCAAATGGCTGTACTTTAGTGTCTCTTAAAGTGGGTGACACATAATTTTCTCTTCCAGACACAGGAGGACAGTGCAAGCTTCCCCTCAAGGAATGGAAGATGAGAAGCCAGATTCCCCGGCTCCTGCCCACTGTCTGACCCAGAGCATCTTGGTATTAGATCATTAGCTGATTCCAAGATCATCATTTATTTTTCTCCATGATTCATTGACTCTTAAATGCAACCATTTCTTCACCCTGTCGTTGTGGAGCACTAAATCCAAAATTTTATTGAAATCGAGAGATGTTTTCCTTGCTATTACATTGGGAGCAGAATACGATTCTTTTGAACACTTCTAAAGTTCATATTTGTTTCTCCGTGACTGCTTTCAAGTTTTCAAACAATAGAGGATTTTGTTTTTCTCTGGCTATGGCTTATTTTTACCCAGTCTTGGTTTTCATTCCTTTCCTTTAAAAATACTCAGCACATCTAAGTACACTAAATATTTATGAATGTAATTTATGAGCTTTGGCTGTTTACTCCTTGCCAAAACTAAAAAGTATGTCTGTGTGTGGCCTGAAAAATCCCAACTATGACAAAACTAAAACAGAGAAATGAGCTACTACTTCACATAAAAAAGGGAAAAAGAGGTCAAACTTTACAAAAGTCCAGAAATTACTCACTTGACATATTCAGACTGGCACAAAGAAAAATAAATAAGTAAATATCCCATCTCCTCCAAGGTCCTTGTCCTGTATGTTGTGCCTCAGATGTCCTGGGGAAAACATTTATTGAGAGCATCAGGAGGGAAAATGGGCCAGGCATCCAACAGCTGGCTGGGTAGCTAGGGCCCAGGGTGCTGCCCATCTCAGCCTTGTCCCCCAAAGCCTTTGTCAGCTGCCTACCCTGAGCGCTTAACCATGCAGCGAGGAAAATCAGCAGATCTCTAATGAATTCCTGATCTGACTCCAATCCCTCCCTCTCTTGAACACATTTCTTTGGAGAATCAAAACCCAACATCTGGAATTTGACTTTTCACTGTCACAGGATGTCTCAAATGCTGGCTCTTGTTTCTGGAGTTACATAATTTCTCCTAAGGAGCTTTTTTTCTCACTTCAAAAAGAAAGTGAGAGAGATTGCGGAGGAAATGCCTACGATATTAAAAAGTCATAAGCACTCATCTGTGATAACAAAAAAGCAGTGGTCCTAGACACACATAGGTTCTGATAGTTAATGTTGAACTTGAGGGAATGAGGCCTGGTGGAACTGACCATAAATGAGCATAATGGAGTGTAAGGAAAAGAGGTAAATGCCTCATGATGTGCAAACATTGTGGCAGTGGTTTAAACATCTCAGGAAGGAATTGAAGAATCCTTGGTTTGATAGGCATTTGGTTAGCTCAGACCATCTCACCCAGATAATCTTATGAACCTTCAATCAATGGTTGGCTTAAAGTCTTTAAGCCTTGCCACTAGACATCACCTCCTGCATACTGCAGAGGGGCCACCTTGGGAATGCATACTGCACTGTTCAAGAAAGAATCCAAGGCAACTACAGACGCCTGTCTATAGCAGCCAGAACCCCCAGGCCAGCCCGCAGCATTCACTGGGCAGACCCTGGCTTTTCACCCAAGATTCCACTGGTCCTGCTGAGTGCAGATGAGCTTTGTAAACCACTGCTTGTTCTCCTGAAAGAGGCAGTTGACCTAATGGCTGATTAGTTTCCTGAACTGGAGTTCCATTCTCCCTATTAAAGGAAAATAGGAATAAATACAAACCAAGAATCATTATAAACAAGAGTTTTACCCTCCCTCTGTTGAAACGTCTACCACAGCTCTAAAGTGTCTTAGTGCCGAAGATTCCAGAAAAAAAGATCCATTCTGAAATGCTCAAGGATTTTAATCTCAAAAGGTATGCAAGTTCTCTGCCTAACCCAGAAATGAGAGCCAAGAACAGCTGTGTGTGTGAGCATGTATGGTGTTGGGTGGGTGTGATGGTATTGTTGAATATTTTATCCTCTTCCAAGAAACCAGTATTTGTAAGCAGATTCGACTGAATTTCTCTGGAATGTCAAGACGTTTCTCCATTCAGGGTGCCTAAACGTAAGAAAGGTGTCTAAAGTTGTCATAAAGTCATCAGCTTTAAAATTGAACGCTGTGTGCCTGGTGCTTGGGATTCAATAGTTAACAGGTATGGTCTCTCCTCAGGAAGCCTATGGTCTAACAGGAGAGCTAGATGATGAAATAGGCAATCACCATTTAGGGCATTAAGTGTCCATTCTTGTCACAATAGGGAGTTTTAGACTCTCTGGAAGCATATATGAGAGTCACCTAGCTCCATCTTTGGAATTCAAGCAAGGCATCATGGAAGAAATGATATCTAAGCTGAGATCAGAAAAACAAGGTAAAAGTTTACAAAGAGAAAGGACAGAACATCAAGGCAGAGGCAATCTTAATTGCAAAGCCCCAGAAAGGAAAGTGCATGACTTTTGGCTGATGCGATTAACAGGAGAAAAACAAAGACAGATTTCATAAAGCGGGATTGGCAAACTTTTCTGTAAAGGGCAGATAGTAATTTCGGATTTATGGGTCATGCAGTCTGTTGCAACTATTCAAATCTGCTGCTGTAACTAGAAAGCACTCATAAACAATGTGTAAAGGAATGTGTTCTTATAAAACTTTATTTACAAAAACAGGTGGTAGGCCAGACCCGGCTGATATCCTGACTTTACTGGCACCTGAACCCTCACTGTTCTGTGGTCCCCAGGCCAGGAGCATCAGCATCACCTTGGCAGCTAGTTAGAAAGGCACACTCTCAGAATCTCCCTTCTGACCTACAAGCTGCATTTTACATTCAAGAGATCCCAGGTTGGCAGAGCCCTATTAAGGCATTTGGTCTCGTCTTTGATACACTCATATATGCATGTTTGAAAGATCCTTGTGGCTACAGTACTGCAAGTACACAGCAGTGAGCAGCTCCTGAAATTTTGTCTCCCTTGGCGCCCAGCTTGCCTCCCTTACCCTGGTCCTGGTGAGGAAAACGGACAGTAGAGGGCCAGACGACAGGATGGTTTCTCTTTTCTCCCAGCCCCTAAAAGCCCACCCCTACCCCACCTCCCTTCACAACAAAGGTTGATCTTCAAAATCTACTGGAGGTTTATTCTCATTAAGCTTTCCAAAGACTAACCCACTGGGTGTATTTCTAGGTCTCACTTGAAGCCATTCTTCTAGGGACCTCCTACCAGACCATTGTGTTTCTCTGTTGTCCATTAGGTCATCCTTTGTTCCCATAGACATTCCATAGTACTCTGAGGGTCCAGTCTTCTGGGCCAGCTCCACCTCTAGAGGTATTTCTGGCCAAATGGGCTTGATGTCGGCTTCCAGACAAGCATGCAGGCAGCAGATCTGTGCGTGAGCAGAATGAAGCCCCTTAATTAGGCAAGAGAGGGACTCGGCCAGCTGTGCACACTTGAGGGAAGACATCCATCAAAGAATGCTTCTCCCTTCCCTACCTTTTATTTATGCTTTAGAAAATCCAGTTAAAGCCGATCCTGGCACTCTCCTAACTTTCAGCCATTTAACACATACAACAGAGTTGCTGGCCATGAATTTAAACACGCACATACACACACACACTCATGCGTGCACACAAAATAAACATGCACACATCCTGTTTCTTCTTTGTGGGCTTCCAGGACTTAGGGATTTTGGGTGTGCCTATGGACACTTAGCCAAAACGATGACCAAAGGTTGGTCAGAAAATGTCATTCAGCTTTCATTGGTTTCTCGTGTCTTTTCCACTGCGTCTGATGATTATATTTCATCCGCATACCTTTCCTGCTCATTTGGGCTTGTCCTTGGGGATCGTTCACTGAGATTATGCTGATGTCAGCAAACTCTGTGAATGGTTTTCCCTGCTGTTTCACTGGTTTAAGGTTAGACTATCACTTTATAGTCCAACCTTCACTTTGCTGGCAGAGTCTTGATAATGTATGGCCCCGGGAAAGATACCTTGTGGAAATTATCGCAATGATCAGGCTTGGACGAAATGGAAACTGGGAATTTCCTGGTGTGGGGCATGCTGAGCTACTCATGTCTATAAATGCCCCATGCCAGGTCAACTGCTCTGCCACCTGAGTGCAGGAATTCAACACACATGCACTCAGTCACCTGAGCCCCTGAGAGTAACTTCTCACATCTAGAACCCAGTAAATGCTCTTTCTGTCCTACCAGTGTATTTGGTACATGACAGAGCTTAGCATTTTTTTAATGGGATAAACTCAAGGCATAGTAGTTGGAAACCTGGATTCTAGGGTTGGCCAACTTTAGTATGAATCCCCGTTCTGCTAAGTAACCTCGAACATGTGACCTAACCTTCTCTATAACTGTTTCTCTGTATTTTAAAAAGAGGATAATGATATTACCTGGCTCACCGGGTTATGGTGAGGGGTCTATGAGAGCGTGTACACGGAGGAGTTGGTGGAGTGGATGGGACATGGCAACACAAACAAATGTCAGCTATAATTCCCAGTGTTGATTATTATTAAAGCCTTCCCTCTAGCTTTTGCTGATCCATGTGTGTCCCTCCCTCACAGCCTAACTTAAAACTCACGTTCTCTCAAAAGCTTTCCTAGCTAAACTCAGCCAGACCAGGACATGATTTTGGTTCTTGTTTCCCAGCACATATAAATAAGGCTGCTAGTGGCTTTGCTTTTATTGGGTTTTCAAAAAAATGTTTCCCATTTACATGTTTTATCTCCTCAAGCAAATCATAAATATCTTAAGGGAGAGGACCTGATCTTGTTTTGCTATGACCCTCCCACACCCTAAGATACTTACCATAATGTGTATATAGAATAGTATCTTAATCATTTTCCCCTTATAGTCTCAATGTTTATTTTCGATTCAGGGGGTACATATGCAGGTTCGTTACATGGGCATCTTGCATGATGCTGAGGTTTGGGGTGCCAATGATCTCATCACCCAAGTAGTAAACATAGTACCCCACAGTTAATTTGTCAACCCTGGCCTCCCTACTCCCCTCCTCCTTCCTGTAGTCCCCAGTGTCTATTGTTGCCATCTTTAACATCTTACTCTTTGATGAATAAATTTTACTTAAGAATATATAGCATAATGTGTATTATAAGTAACATGGGTTCAGTTTGATTTATCACCTGTGGTCCTGTGACACAGGCTAAATGGAAATTTCCTTTTGTAATTAGAGTACTCAGAATGCCAGCTCTGTAGCCTGATTTCCAAGGTTTGAATTCAAACTCTTCTCTTTATTGATCGTGTGACTGGGAAAAGCTTCCTAACCTCCCAGCCTTGGTTTACTTATCTGTAAAATGGGAATTTGGGTGAAGATTAAATGGGTTAAGGCAAGTTAGTTGCTTAAGAACATGTAATTTATTATTGTCTATAAATAATTTGATATAAAATTAATGCTACAAACACATTTGCAGAGAAGAATGGCATTAAATAGAGGAATAAACTATTTAACAAAAATTATACTATGTTGATTTTTAAGCATAACCCGTAATCACTTGCCAAATAAGTTATGTAAATAATGCAATTGTTTTTCCCTTAAAAACATTTTTTTATATAAGTATATACAATCTTTGTCAATAAAGAAATAATAAGAAAAAAAGAATCACAAGTCCCCAAAATCTGCCCCCAAAATTTAGCTTTTCTGTAAGTACGTGGTAGTGTTTCATAATGGTTTTGATTTGCCATTTCCCTAATAATTGATTATCTTAAGCATCATTTCAGGTACTTATTTGCTCTCCTTGAGTTAAATATATATTCAAATACTTTGAATATATTTTTTAAAAAATTATTTTGTCCATTTTTTAAAAATTATTTTTTATTTTAGTGACTTTTGAGAGTTCTTTATATACTCTGGACACAATTCCTTTGCTAGATATATATTTTGCAACTATTTTCTCTCTGTGGCTTTTCATTTTTTGAACAATGTTGTTCAAAGAGCAGATTTTGTTAAAAATTTGATCATGTCCAATTAATCATTTTTAAAGACTCCTCTTTGTGTACTAACAAATCTTTTCCCATCACAAGGTCATAATATTTTCTCTTTTTTTCCTAGAAAAGTGTATTCATCTATTCTCACACTGCTATAAGGACATATCTGAGACTAGGTAATTTATGAAGAAAAGAGGTTTAATTGGCCCACAGTTCCACAGGCTGTACAGGAGGCATGGATAGAAGGCCTCAGGAAACTTAAAGTCATGGCGGAAAGGGAAAGGGAGGTAACCACGTCTTACCATGGCCAAGCAGAAGAGAGAGAGACAGTGAAGGGGGAGGTGCTACACACTTTTAAACAACCAGATCTCACTCACTATCATGAGAACAGCAAGGAGGAAATCTGCCCCCATGATCCAGTCACTTCCCACCAGGCCCTTTCTCCAACATGTGGGGGTTACAATTCAAAATGAGATTTGGGTGAGGTCACAAAGCCAGTGGGAGTCAAGGTTGATATTTTTTTGGCATATAGGTTTCAAATTGTTCCAGCAACATTTGTTGAAAACACAGTTTGTTCTCCTTTGAACTATCTTGGCATCTTTGTGGAAAAATCAATTGACAATATATATGTAGGTCTATTTTTGGACTTTCTATTCTGTTCTTTTGATTTATACCTCTAACTTTACATTAACACCATGTCATCATGCTCATATAGCCTTATAGTAGCCTGTATCAGATAGTGTACAACTATTAAGTGTCTATTTTTAAAAAGCTATTCTTGGCCTGACATGATGGCTCATGCCTATAATCCCAGCACTTTGGGAGGCCGAGGTGGAAGGACCGCTTGAGGCCAGGAGATTGCGACCAGCCTAAGAAACATAGCAAGACCCCAATTCCAAAAAAACAAAATTAGCTGGGCATGGTGGCATGTGCATCAAGTCCCAGCTACTCAGGAGCTAAGGCAGGAGGATCACCTGCGCCCAGGAGTCCAAGGCTGCAGTGAGCTATGATTGTGCCACTGCACCTCACTTTGAGTGACAGAACAAGACCTTGTCTCTCTTTTTTTTTAAATCTCTTCTTTATTTTTAAAAATTGCTTTGACTATTACATAGTCATTTCATTTTATTATATATTTACATTGTTATTTCCTTTTATTTATATGCAAATTAAAAAATTTCATATAAAATGTTGTCAGTTTTTACAATCTTTACTTGTCAAAAAAGGAAAAATAAGAAAAAAAAGAATCACGAAACCCAAAAATCCCCCCCAAAATTTAGCTTTTCTGTAGGTGCCGGATATTGACTGGGATTGCCTTGAATCTATTAGTCAATTTGAGAAAATTGACATCTTAACACTAGTGTGCCTTCCAATCAGTAAAGAATACTGTATTTTTTCATTTGTTAAATATGTTTTAATTTCTCACATTGATAATTTTTATTTTGAGGAATACAAATTTTACACATTTCTTAGATTTATCCCCATGTAGTTAGTGTTTTTGCTATTATTACAATTGTTACTTTTTTGAAATTTTAATTTAGATTGTTTACAAATTTCAATTATTTATTTATAGAAATGCATTTGATTTTTGTATAGTACAGCCTTCCTTAGCTCACTTTTTACTTTTAGTAGCTTCTTTGTAGTTTTTTTTTTAATAATCCATGTAAATGATCATGTCATTCAAAATTAAAGACACTTTATTATTCTTCAATTTGTATGCCTTTTATTTGCTTTTCTTAGTTATTCCACTGGCAAGGACCTCTAGTGTTGAGTACATATGGTGAGAGCGTACATTTTTGCCTTGCTCACAACCTTAGGGGAAAAGCACACAGTCTTCCACCATCAAATGCAATGTTAGCTGTAAATTTTATATAGATGTCATTTTCACATTAAGGAAGTTCTCTCTTCCTAGTTTTCTTACAGTTTTTATGATGAATGGATGTTGAATTTTGTTAAATACTTTCTCTGCGTCTATTGACATGATCATATGTTTTATTTTTCTTTACTTTGAACAACATTGGTTACATGATATCAACCCTCTTATTTTCCTTTGGAGAATCACCCCTTTAGCTCCACTTGGTCCTAGTGAGAATGCCGACCTTAGCAACCATTCGGTCCCTGTGCTCACCATCTCACCACAGGTATGAGCACATGACCAAACTGAGACAATCACAGTCTTTCCTAAGATGAGACTTATGGATTCTGGGAAAGAAAAGTTCTTCCTCTGGGATTGAGAGCTGCAAAAACCACACAAGCTAGAGATGCGTTCAGTCACTTTGAGTACCTTTGAAAAATGGAAGAAACTATGAACTGGTGTCAACACACAGAGCTAAGTGATGGAGAGATGGCAAGAAAAAGATAAAAATCTAGTAATGTTTTTTGAGCCCCTGGACTATGACATGACTGTAGACAACTCAACCTATAGGCTTCCCACATCTGTGAGCCAATAAAATCCCTCTTTGCCTACGCTAATTTGCATTACCTTTCTGGCACTTGCAACCAGAGGAGCCCTGATGGAAACACTTTTCACTCTGTGAGTCATATGTCCACTAAAGTAGGTCCAACCAAAAGAGAATCATTTACTTCAATTAGTTGGCATTACATGAAACTAATAAACCTATTTTTTTAAATCTATTGTAATATTTTTAATTTCTATTAAGGAATTTTGACTAAAAAGAGTTGTTTTATTATGTCTTAGTTTTTGTTTTAGGCAGTCATAAGTAGAAGTTAAAGTAAAAAGGCTAAATCTTTTAAATAAATACAATAGTAAATATGCAAAATAAAGTGAATTAGATTTGCTGTCCATTTATCTATGAAAAAAGTAAAATATTATGTATGATATATATACACATACATCTATAGATAGATACTATGTACTATAGTATATACACTGATAGGGCGACCACATGAAATTATTGAGGTTCTGCTATATGACAGATCCTGTTCCAGTGCATTGTGAATGTTATTTTATTTGGTCCCCACAACAATGTCCCTTCAGGGTAAGCATTATTGTCCTGCATGACACATGTGAAAAAGAGAGACAAAGAGGTTATATAATTTGCCAAGGTGACATAGCTGCTACATGACAGAGCCCGATTTCAATCCAAGCTTACTAGTTCCAACAAACCACGAGTTCTTTCCATTACACCACTCTGGCTACTTCAGAAACAATTGCCGTTACCACCTTCCCAGTGTCAGAAAGGAATCTAGGTGCTATTACATAAGCACACGTCTGTTTCACATACACTTGTGTAGAGCAAGCATCTCTAAAACTGTGCTCAAATTCACAAAGTGAAAATGCAAATCCCTGTGTTAGTTCATCACTGGCCTTAAATGCGTAGAAGGCCAACCTCTGCAGGGGAAGCCACAGGGGAGGGAATCCCAGCTAGAAGACCATCATGCCTCACCCACAGGTACCTTTCTGCCCCTCAGTGACTTGCAGACTTGCTCTAACATATATGGATCCCCAGGATAGAGCAACCATACTATTGGCTTTGAAAATAAAGGCTCAAATATAACTATATCATTTGGAAATATTGAGGTAAAATGTAAAAAATATATATATATATATGGGCTGGGCATGGTGGCTCAAATCTGTAATCCCAGCACTTTGGGAGACTGAGGTGGGAGAATAGCTTGAGCCCAGGAGCTCAAGACCAGCCTGGGCAACATGGTGAAACCCCATCTCTACAAAAACACAAAAATTAGCTGGGTGTGCCTGTAGTCCCAGCTACTCAGGAGGCTGAAGTAGGAGGATCACTCGAGCCCAGGAGGTCAAGGCTGCAGTGAGCCATGATAGCACTACTGCACTCCAGAAAGAAAGAAAGGAAAACTGGTGGTGCATAGTGGTTGAAGCTGAATGATGGAACATGGATTTCTCAAATATTCTCTCAACTTCTGTATATATTCTAAATTGCCCTTAATAAAAGTAAAAGAAAAAAAGAAATATGGACATAAGAATCATAGCTTTTAAAAATGGAAAGAGTTTGGCTTTGGGGGACGGGATGATGGAGGTAGAGGGCAAGGCTCAAGTATGGAGAGCTGAGACAAAGGACCATACTTTTCCTTACATGCCCTATAGTATCATTGACTTTCCCTTTTATGTGAAAATATCACTTGAAAAAAATTTAAACATTAAAAGAAACTAAAAAAATGATGGAGCAACTGCTCGGCCAGTCTGTCCCTGCTCCATGGCAGACATCACTAATCAGCCTCAGCCTCAGCCTGATATCCACCTGAGCCCAGAAGAGCCTCTGGAATCATTCTCAGTGCAGCCTGCTAGAGATGAAGCCCATCCTGGGATGAGGAGATCTTCCATAGCATGTGTCTATCCCACACTTTGCCTGTAATTGTTCTCACAGTTTAGACAGGATCAGATCTGCCCAGAATACTTGTCCTCTGGACTCTAGGACAACCTGGGTACTCTAGCAGAGAGGGAGGCTGGGCTCCCAGAGCCTCCTGCAGGCCCTCAAAATGAGGTCCTCACCCCCGCCTTGCCCTCATCAGCCTCAGCAGATGCTTCCATTTCTGTTGGAGTCCCTGCTGAGCCAGAACTACCAGACCTCATTCCATGGCTGCAATAACATTTTCCTAAGATGTGCGTGCTTTACAGCAGCTCTCAGACAGCGATGAGTGCTAATAGATCCCAGTCCTATGCAAAAGGAAAGTGTTAGTATTATATTTGGGTGGATTTTTGATGTGTGAGGGGCTTTTCCACATTTGAACAGAAGTGAAGTGCCAGTCATGTCTTTCCTGGATGTGCTGGTTTATAATTATCCTGGGAGCCTTAACTGCATCAGTGTGAACTGAGGGGAATAAGCAGGGTCTAATACAGCTGAGAACCGGTCCCCTTTCCTTTTGTGGGAAAACTTCAATGTTCCGTAGGCCTTGGAACTGTCAACCCAGACCACTTATACTCCCAGCCTTATCCCAGGGCTAGGTTCCTCAGCCAATCCCATACTCGGTCTTCAACACTAACCCCAAAGGTAGGGACATTCTTCAATTCTTTCACTTGAAAGACTGGGAAGCAAGTGGGAGGAAGTAACATATCTTGATTATCTCTTTGACCAGACATAGTTCTAGAAGCTTTCAATTTATATTTCATCCTACCCATAAATCCTGTGAATCCAGTTTTACAAATAAAAACAGCGAGGCTCAAAGAGGTCATAGTTTTGCCTATGGTCAGATAACCAGAAAGTGGCAGAGTAGGATTTAATTTCAGGTCTTCTGAATTCAAAAACCTTTGTTCTCCCCCAGTCTGAAGCTCCAAAGAAGTCTATGTTGGTCTTTCATGAATACCAAGCCCATAGCACTGGACAATTTGGAGCCAGCATATACACCCATCTAGAAAGTGTTCACCATGAAGAAAGAGACTTGGGACAATGCTTCAACCCATGCTTCAGGCAGTGTCAGGTCCCACTTCCAAAATCAGAATTTGCTGAGGAAACAGCTATCTACAGGTAGAAGGTACTTCCTAGGTAACTCCCAGCATTTGCCTTCTGTCTAGTCATATTTCCATTTCTCGCTGTCTTCACACAGACCACAGCCATCCTTGGTGTATTCTCTGTAGCTGGGAAAAGTGAGCATTTTTGTGGTCAGACTTAAAGAAGGAGAAATATTAGACCAAATAAATCAAAAATCCTACCAAAATTACCCTTACAATCCTACAGTTACAATTATCTAATTGACAGAGGTTGATTTGTCATTCATACGTGACACTGAGTCTTCAACACAGGCCTCTGACTCATCTTGCAGATGTCCAGTCCATTGAGGCCCAAGTCCTAGGGCTGACATTCATACTCAGCATGAGTTCTGATTATGACTCCAGGAAGTGCCACGAACATACTCTGTACAGTCAGGCCAGCCTCTAAAGCTATACAGAGTAGCACCAACCTTAATACACCTCTCTCAGTATTGAGAGAACATGCAAATATAAGATCAGCAAAAAATAAAGATGGCTGGAACAACCTAATTAGTCAATTTGACCTAACTGGCATATTTAGAACACTCTACCCAACATCTGGAGAATCCACATGCTTTCCAAGTTCATATAAAACAGTTATAAATATAAACCATAAATTTGTCTATACAATAAGTTTCAACAAATTTCAAAAGATTGAAATTAAACTATCTTCTTTGATCATAGTAGCCTTGAATGAGAAGTCAATATAAGAAAGATAAGAAATAACCAAATATTTAGACAATAAGCAACACACATTTAAATAACCCCATAGGTCATCAAAGGAATCAAAATAGAAATTAGAAAATATTCTGAACCAAGTGAAAATGCAACATATCAAGACTTGTGGAATCCTGCTAAAGCAGTGCTTACAGGAATATTTATAGAATTAAATGCATGTGTTTAAAATATTTTTTAAATTAAGTAAATACATATATTGTTAAAGTTTTTAAGGCTGAAGATTAATATGTTGCTGTCTCAAAAAGCTTGGGGGAAAAGTAGCAAATTAAGCACAAGTAAAAATTTTAAAATAGCTATGATAAACTTAAGCACAGAAACTAATGAAATATAAATATACAATGAAGAAAAATCAACAAACACAAATGTTTGGTAGTTTGAAAAGATTAATAAGGTTTATAAATTCCCAGCATTGTAAATTTAGAAAAAGAGAAAATATAAGTAACTAATTCCATAGATGAAAAGAAGGATCTCACTACATATCTTACAGACACTGAAAACATAGTAAGAGAAGATTATAGAGAACTTTATGATAATAAATTTGAAATTGTAAATGAATGAATGAATTATGGAAGAAAACTATTTACAATTGACCCAAGAAGAGATAGAAAATGTGAATATTTTTAAATCTATTCAAGAAATTGAATTCATAATATAAAGACATCCACAAAGAAAGTCGTGCACCCAAATGGCTTCATTTGTGAATTCTTACACAAATCTTCCCAGAGAATAGAGAAAGAAGAAACCATTCCTAGCTTTTTTTCTGAGGAGTATAACATTGATATCAGAATCTGATATAAGAAAGGAAGATTATAGATGCAAAAATCCTAAGCAAGATATTAATCCATTGAATCCATTAATACAGCCAAAAATTAACACATTTTGACCAAATGGGATTTATTCCAGGAATGCAAAGTTAGCTTAACCTGCTAAGTAAATTAAAGTAATTCACCACATTAACATAATAAAGGAGAAAACATGTTTATCTTAACAGACACAGACAATGCATTTGATAAAATTCAACAACTGTTCATGACTTAAAAAAAACTCTTAGCAAATTAAGAATAGCAGAGAAACTCCTTAATCTGATGAAGATGCCTATAAAACTCATCTAACACTCTCCCCTGAGATAGAGAACAACACAAGAAAATACTCCTGAATCTCTTCTATTCAATATTATAGTAGAGCTGTTACCCAGACAATAAGGCAAGAAAAAGAATTAAAAGATTTGAAAGAAAAAAGTAAAACATTATTCATAAAGGAGAAGATTAAGTGCACATAGAGAATCCAAATAAAACTATAGACTATTCAATTTATTAAGGTAAATTAACAAGATTATTGGATACAAAAAGTAATTGCATAATTACTGAAAATAATTAGAAAATGAAATTTCAAAACCACTAAATATGATTGTATCAAAAATCATAAAATACCACGTATGAACAAGCCTAACAAAAATGTACAAAATCTATACACCAGAAACTCCAAGGCATTGCTGAGGGAAATTTTGAAAGATTTAAATAAATCACGGAATAAGTCATTTTCATGCATTAGAAGACTCAACGTTGTTAGGGTATATATTCTCCCTAAATTAACTTAAAAATTCAATGCCATCCTAATAAAAATTCCAGCAGAATTTTTGTGGAACCTGACAAGCTGATTCCAAGATGTATATGAAAATGCAAAGGACCTGGCCATGGCCATCTTAAAGGATCACATATGGAGGACTTACACAATCAGATAACAAGATGTGAGATGCTACAGTAGTAAAGATAGTGATGAAAGCACAAACAAAGAAAAGTGGACCAATGGGACAAAATACAGAATCCCAAAATAGACCCTAATATAGTCATCTGATTTTCAATAAAAACACACTGTAATTCAGTGGGGAGTTTTTAAAATAAATAGTTCTGGATCAAATGGATCTTCATCTAGAAAAAAATTAACTTTGAGTTTCTACCTCACACGATAGGAAAAAATTAAGGTAACACATAGACTCAAATGTAAAAGTTAAAACAATCAAGCTTCTAGAAGAAAGCATAAGAAAATTTATCAGAAACGATGTGGGCAAAAACTTCTTAAACAGAAACAACATAAATCATAAAAGTCTGAAAAACTAGACTTCCTTAATAAGAACTTCTGTTCATCATAATATAAGATGAAGATCATTAACAATTAGCTGTAGATTGGGATAAGATATTTGTGATTAACATATCTGTCAAAAAACTAGTATCTAGAATATGTAAAGATCTCTTACAAATCAATAAGGAGAATGACAATCAATTTTTTTTTAATGGGCTTAATCCTTAAGCAGTCACTTAAAGTTTATATGCTTGCTGGCCATCCAAAATTCATATATTGAAGCCCAGCTCCCAATGTGATGCTACTTGACGAGGCTTTGCTTGGGAAATTAGAAAAGAAATTAGGGTTAAATGAGGTCATAATGACAGGGTCTTAATCTGGTAGGACTGGCATCCTTATAAAAGGAGGGGATACCAGAGGGCTCTTTCTCATGCTCATGCACAGAGAAACGACCAGGAGATGACACAGAGAGAAGGCAACTATTGATAAGCCAGAAAGAGAGCCCTCACCGGAAACCAAATTTGCTAGCACCTGGGTCTTAGACTTCCATCCTCCCGGACTGTGAGGAAAATAAATTTCTGTTGTTTAAGCCATCCAGTCTATGGTATTGTATTATGGCAGATTGAGCAGACTAATACAATCACCAAAAGAGCTAAAATTAAAAGGATTACAGTGCCAAATGTTGATGAAGATAGGGACCAAACAGAACTTTCATGCACTTTTGTTGGGACTGTAAAATTAGAACAATCACTTTGGAAACTGCTTAACGGTATCTACTAGAGCTAAACACATACCTACTTTATGATCCAGAAATTCCATTCCCAGGTATATTAACAAAGAGAAAAGAGTACATGTGTGCACTCAAAGATATGTACAAGAAAATTCTCAGCACCTTAATGTATAATCACCCCGAACAGGAAACAACCCAAATTTCTATCAACAACAAAATAGTCAAATTCTTTGTGGTATATTCATGCAGTAGAATATTACAGAGCAATGAAAATAAAGTTTCCTGCTACACTCAACAGCATGAGTGATTCTCACCAACATACTGTAGAGTAAAAAGAGTCAAACATAAAATAATGCATAGCCGGGCCGGGTGCGGTGGCTCATGCTTGTAATCCCAGCACTTTGGGAGGCCGAGGCGGGTGGATCACGAGGTCAACACCATCCTGGTCAACATGGTGAAACCCCGTCTCTACTAAAAATACAAAAAAATTAGCTGGGCATGGTGGCGCGTGCCTGTAATCCCAGCTACTCAGGAGGCTGAGGCAGGAGAATTGCCTGAACCCAGGAGGCGGAGGTTGTGGTGAGCCGAGATCGCACCATTGCACTCCAGCCTGGGTAACGAGTGAAACTCCATCTCAAAAAATAATAATAATAATGCATAGCCTACAGTTTCATTTAGATGAAGCCTAAGAACAGGCCAAAGTAATCTACGGTGTTAGAATTCAGAGCAGCGGTTCCCTTTTGTGGGGATATTCACTTAGAGAGGGGATGGGGGAACTTCCTTGAATGCTGGAAATACTGTAATTTTTGATGTGAATAGTGGTTTCATGGATATCTACACAGATGAAAATTCATTCAGTAAGCAAACAATTAAGATTTGTGAACTTTACTGTACATGAGTTATAAAAGTCAAAAGATTATCTTGACTATTGAGAATCAACAAGACTAGTTTTCTTTCACAAATTTGTCTCCATTTTGGCTTGGACCACATTGCACAGAATCCAGTGGACACTGGGAAATACACTGTTTATCAAGATTGTTGTGGACTGCCTCATGCAAAAATTAATATGTCAAATGTAATCTTTTTTCTTGGAAATTGATAGCTTGTTTGTGAACACTGATTATATTCATTTCCAGCTCTCCACTTGACTTTCTGTTGTGAAATTTGTCATAGCTTCTGTTTCACTTTGTCAGAGGAGACCAGGCATATGGTTTTGTGAATTCAAAGCAGAAGAAATTCCCTTAGAGCAATGAAAACATTCTTAAACAACTGCTGGATTCTGCTGCAATGGCTTCAACCTCTCTGGAAATTTTCTTTTTCTTTTTATTATTTGTTCATTCTGAAGTCTGTAAAAAGTAGTTACATCCAATAGCAACTTTTACTCCAAAGAAAGAGGAGGTGGGGGTGGTTGTGTCTGTGTCTTGTCAGTATGTGCATATAAAGTCACAAAGTTCTAGACAGAATTATATATTTCCTCCTAAAAAGATATTAGAAGGTATCTTTTGCCTCTCTTAGGAAAATAGTGAATGTAACAGGAATATAGCCACATCGGTTTTGGTAAAAAGAAACAGATTTTCTATGAAAATATAGATTTTATGTACAACTTGACATTTGAAGACAGATACTTTACCAACGAAATGGTAAAAAACAGTCAGGACTGCTTGATTGTGGCTGTAAAATTCCCAACTAAAAATAGCTAAATCAAAATGAGGGGGGTGATCAAGAAGGTACTGGGTGGTTCACTGAGTCAAAGGAGAGCTTCAGAGATCAGAGGTGACACTTCCTGTTCATCTCATTGCTCTGCAGGCTGTTGGTGCCACACTGTGTACTGCCAAAGGGCTTTCTACACTACAGCGAGCATAGCTGGAGACAACTCTGACTTGTACCTTTCCAATCTGAACAGAAAGACATCCTCACCACCAAAACCACCTCGAACTCCTTGGAAGGCCCCTGATTCTCCTGGCTGGCACTGTGTGCCCACTCAGTCATTATGGATCATGGAGCAAGAATGAGGCAGACAAAAGCAGTAACCATCCCCAATAGATAAATAAACCTCAAAAAGCCCACACACCCTAATTCAGCTTAAACATCCCATTTACTCACTTCTCCAGACATCCCAGACCATGTCGTCCTCTTCAATTTCTAGTTGTCAGTTTTCCATCCTTCATTCTCTGACGCTGAGACAGCCCTTCCCACTGTCTGTCAGCACCCTCGCCCTTGCTCTCTATAATACACAGACAGGAAGGCTTGGAACAATTGAAAAGACTGACAGGAGAAAAGACTATGTAAAACATTTTGAATTTTGAAACAGAGTTTCAAAATTCAAATTGTTGAAATTTGAGATGCTTCAGGTTTTTTTCAGTCTGGTTTACTTTAACATCCATAGGTAGCATTGATCAGATCTATATGCACACATACTTAACACACACATGTGTGCTTTCCACTCCCACCAGGCAGAATAATCACTGGTGATCTAGTGATTACACAACTTAGAGAATAAAGATCCATATGGAGTAACTGAAGAGAGCTGTACAAATCTGATCCACTGCCTGTTTTTGTCAATAAAGCTTTATTGAAATGAAGCCATACCCACCCCTTTAAGTATTTTCTATGGCTGTTTTTGTGTTGTAAAGTTGACCAGTTGCAATAGAGACTGTAAGGTCTGCAAAGTCTAAAATATGGACTATCTGGCCCTTTACAGAAAGTTTGCCAAATCCTGATCTAAGTAAGTCGCCACAAAACCATTTTTCCCTTGAAACCATTTCAAGGATAAGTAGTTTTTTTAAATCTGAATTATCCAGATAATTGCCACATCGTTAATTTTCTTTGGTGGTACTTGTTGTTTAGCCTAAGCTACGTGGACTTATGTCTGTACAGGCCAAGACTTGAAGGAGACTAATCAGTCAACTGGGTATTCAGTCAACATAAGTAACCAGTATTACTCATATTATCCCTCAAGCAATTGGAACAGTAATATGAAATATCTACACACTTGTCCCACATCTCCCAATTCATTTCTCTCGGTCATAGAAACAGACAAGAAAGATTTAAGAAGAAGCAATGTGTATTCAGCTCAAAGTGAAGTGGAATTGTGACCATCATTGAATTCCACATGGATGACAATTCTTGGGGAAACAGACAAGAAAATATATTTAAGAGTCTGAATTTTCTATTTTGCCTGTCAAAATAGCTGAATTGCTGCTGAAATGCCATTTAACTTTACATTGTGTATATACAACACTAAAAGGCAAAAATTATACTGACAAAATGCTATACTCACATTTTTCAGTTTTCCTCTTTCTTAGTGCATACAAATTCTGTAAAGGCTGCACCTCTCAAAAATTTTCTGTGTAACGCAATATTGACATTTTGAGGGAAACCAGAGGAGGGAGCAAGAGACCCCTACACACACACACACACACACACACACACACACACACGCATGTTTCTGACCAAAAAAAAAGAAAGAAATTCAAGAGCAATAACCAACCCAAAAATGCCAGGAAGCAGGGTTATAAATTTAACGTGAACAGCTCCCTCTTCCAACTCCCAGTCCGTTTATCAAATTTTAAAAATGAAATGACAAGTTAAGATTATTAGTCAAAATATATAAATAAATCACCTTACATATGTGATTTCCAAAGTCTGTGAATGATTTCACAGTGGTTTGTTGTAATAAGTGAATACACAGGCAACCCTGGGTTTGGGAGCAAAACTGGTCCAGGTAAGGCTGGAAGCCTGCCAACCTCCAGACAGCACAATTAGCTCAGGAGACGCCAAAGCTGGGCAGCACACGGGGGCCTTTACAACGACATTGGGTGAGCTTTTTCACAAAGACATCCTAGCCATTGCTTGGTCTGACGTTCTCTACACGCAGTTCAGCTGTTTATAGAAAGAACTTTTTTTAGATGCCTCCAAAAAGCAAGGATTAAGTCAGCTCATCATAAATTCCTCCTGCTGGAAACCAACTCACGGAAAAAACTTTCTGAAAATACAGTTTGTCAAATGCTTTGGGTTTTAATGAAATGCCAAGATGTGGGAGTCATAAATTATCTGCTGGAACAGGGGGCCTCACAGAGAGTGAGGAACTCCAGAGTTCTGTGTTCAAGATGAATTGCTAGAAACTTCTCTGTCTTAAAAAATTGATCCTGATTTTTTACTTGTTCAGATTTACACAACATCCAATGTTAACAGCCCTTATGCAGCTGCCATGTGCCAAATGTAGATAGAAAAACAAGAAGAAAATTTTCTTTGAGCTTATTCCCCTCAGCTGGCCCAGAGCCAGGTTTGTCACACAAGGGCCCCTGCCCTCCAGGTATCATTTGGTTGCTGCCATTCATAGTATTAGTAGTGTTGAAACAAAGCCAGCTGTATTCTTTTCAAACCAATTTGTCCAATAGCATGGATTATTGTGTTAGGTAATCTGTCACTTCTCAAAAAATAAAAAAACTTTAATGTCCTTTACATATTGCTCTTGGAGCATTTGAAACCCTTGTAGTGATACCATCCCCATGCCTGATTTATTCAACTCAGAAGAAGCCACGCTATTTGGCACCTTCTCTGCTAAACAACAATAGCGTTTTTAAGTGTAGAGCTACTCAAACCTAAATCTCCTAGATTTTATTTATGCAGTGCATGCGAACATTGGAAGCAAATTCACACCGCCAAGGGAAATGATCCCCGTAACATGTCTAAAAGTCATCTGTGACTCAATGATACGAATAGTTCCTGTGAAAGCGTTCAGGAAGTCAAGCCTCTCTAAGCAATTTCCTCAGTCCTCAGATTTGCTTTGTGAGCCTAGACCTAGGAATGAGAAATTTTTTAAGGAACATTTTCAGTGTGCACTCAGAAGAAAATATGCGCTGTTTTCAAGAAAGACATTCACTGTTTGAAGGGCTAAGTCCTGCTCATGTTTCTCTCAATTTCCCTAATTCAAGACATGCACAATGATGTTACCCAAGGTTGAGGTTAAGAAACAGATAAGATTTCCTATATATTATGCATGAGTCCATCTGAAATTGCATTTCTATGCAGGTAAGAAAAAGCTTGACTCTAATCAAATAGGACTTATTTCTCAAACACATAGCAAGAAATACTGAGGTGGCTGGTGCAGGTAGATGTAGCAATTCCTCAGCAAGAGCTGGGTACCAGCCTCCTCCCTCTCTCATCTACTCCTCACGATTCTTACCTTATGGTCACAAGATAGTGGTCCGCCTGTGGTCCCCCAGACACACAAAAGGAAGAGGGAAAAGGAAGAAGGGCACGGGACACCAGCCTACACCAGAAAAGCAAAATCTTTCCCCAAAATTCCCAGCAAATTACTCATGTCTCACTGGGGAGGCTGGGACACATAGTGGTTTAGGTGGGGACGTTGCCACCCCAAACAGGATTAGGATTCTCTCAGTACGGAAAGAATGGATACTAGGAAGGTTTCTAGCAGGGTCCACAGCAGTGCTTCAGAAGTCATGTATTTCTATCCCGAGAAGAGAGCCACACCCAGATTTCAGTGAAACAGGCTGTGTTCTCCAAAATCCTGGTAAGCCCCAGAGGCATTCACTCCCTAAGAGGGACGGCTTTGACCTGACTTCCTAGCAGGTGAAATCTTGAGTTAAATGTAAAGTGGGCAATTATGGAATCAAAATATGATTACTACTAATGCTGGAAGTAAGTGGCTTCACCAAATTTACCATAAAACATGAAACACACACATAGATATATATTTTATAAATCATCTTCATAACACTCTTTACCTCTTTCCCATTGAAACTATCAGCTTGCATAATCCTATGGAAAAGGACAACTTCCCAGTCCAAGATATTGCAAAAAGTACTCCCTGCTGAAGCAAAAGGAAGGGAAGGAGGAGGGAGGAGTGGGGAGAGGGAGGAGAAGAGATAGGGAGGATAAAAAAGCATTTACTCTATAAAATAGAAAAGAGGGATGATTATTCACTTTAGCCAATGGACTTCCCTTAAGATAATTTTTAAGAGCAAGATATCCCAATAAATTTATGATAGTTCAATTTATATGCCTCTTTACAGGAACATGTCTAAATACAGAAACTATAGGCTGGGCATGGTGGCTCACACCTGTAATCCCAGCACTTTGGGAGGCTGAAGTGGGTGAATCACCTGAGGTCAGGAGTTCAAGACCAGCCTGGCCAATATGGTGGAACCCCACCTCTACTAAAACTACAAAAATTAGCCGGGTGTGGTGGGATTATAGGTGGGTACCTATAATCCCAGCTACTCGGAAGGCTGGGGCAGGGGACTCACTTGAATCCAGGAGGCAGAGGTTGCAGTGAGCCACCAAGATCGTGCCACTGCACTCCAGTGACACTCTGGGTGACAGAGTGAGACTCTGTCTCAAAAAAAAAAGTATAACCTGACACTTGGACTTTGACCAAGATTGGCAAAACGTTAGCAATTGCTACAGCAGGATTATGTATACATCGGGTTTCTTTATAGTTTATTTTCTCCTTTTGTTTGGGGTATGAAATTTTATATTATAATTTTTTAAAGATTTGCCACTAGAAAACTAGAATAAAAATTCTAATTTTCTCTAAATAAAAAAACAAAAAGATGTGTACCCCATCTTCTAGCTTAAAGGGAATTGCATCTTGTAAAGAATATATCCAGGTCAGTAGGGCAATTCAGAGTGATGACTCATTAATTAATAAAACCTATTTTCAATCATTAAAAAGTCTGGAGACAACAGATGCTGGAGAGGATGTGGAGAAATAGGAACACTTTTACACTGTTGGTGGGAGTGTAAACTAGTTCAACCATTGTGGAAGACAGTGTGGCACTTCCTCAAGGACCTAGAAATAGAAATTCCATTTGACCCAGCAATCCCATTACTGGGTATATACCCAAAGGATTATAAATCATTCTATTATAAAGAAACATGCACACGTATGTTCATAGTGGCACTGTTTACAATAGCAAAGACCTGGAACCAACCCAAATGCCCACCAACGATAGACTGAACAAGGAAAATGTGGCACATATATACCATGGAATACTATGCAGCCATAAAAAACAATGAGTTCGTGTCCTTTGTAGGGAACATGGATGAATCTGGAAAGCATCATTCTCAGCAAAGAGACACAAGAACAGAAAATCAAACACCGCATGTTCTCACTCATAGGTGGGTGTTGAACAATGAGAACACATGGACACAGGGAGGGGAGCATCACACACTAGGGTCTGTTGAGGGGGCAAGGGAGGGACAACAGTGGGGGTGGAGAGGTCGAGGAGGGATAACGTGGGGAGAAATGCCAGATGTAGGTGACTGGGGGATGGAGGCAGCAAACCACATTCCCATGTGTGTACCTATGCAACAATCCTGCATGATCTGCACATGTACCCCAGAACCTAAAGTGCAATTAAAAAAAAACCATTTTCAAATTCAGCAAAGGGTTATCTGCTGTGAAAATGGAACAGTCTTTCAAGATATTTTAAAGCATAAGCATGTGTGTCTGTGGTTAGAGATGTTAGTGGACTTAAGAAAAGAACCTCACTGGAAATTATGTCTCCAGAGTGCCTCTCTCACCTTTCAGCTCAACTGTAGTGCTTGATGCTCCAAGCAAGTGACAAATGCTATGCTCTTCTTTCCACCATCCCTTTGAGATAATAAGAAATGGCAGGAATTCCTCCTTTTGCTTTCTAGAACTAACTTTTTAGAGGAAGGCTGTGGCTTATACAGAGCTGACTTTTGCAAATAAACCATACTTGGTATTTATTACTGTGCACAAAGCATTTCTTATTCTTGGTTTATTGACAAATCCAATCATGGCTTTTAAAACATTTATCTATATCCCAGCTATTTCCTCTGACTGCACCATCCACACCACCATTCCTCGGTGACGCATCTGTCACTGTGTGAATTCCTGAGATGAAATTGTTTCCATACTGTTTGCCCTGAGATTTCCCCTTGTTTTGAAAGATTCTTCTTCTCACCTCCCTAGCCTCTCAAAACCTCAATATGACATTTTCCTCAAGTTCAATTATTACTGCAGAGGCACATTAAACAAACACTTTTGTATTCATTCACTTATTTATTTGCAACGCAAACCAACATACTATTTCCCAGATCATAGGTCTTTTTCCAAAATATGCCATAACCCATGCACAAATTATTTTCATTTTCTATTTTCAAATAGCAAATGCACAACCAAGCAACCAAAGTTTTGAAATGAAATGAAAGTTTTGGCAATGAAAAATAAGTTGATAATGTTTGATAATGTTTCTAAATTAATTACTGTCTTAGAACTGAGACACCATGGTGATTTTTAATAGTTGCAATTTTTTTATTGAAAGCTCTATTTGGAGCACTATAAAAATGCTTCAGTTTTATAAGTATTATTTCAAGGCTAAAACTGCATTGACAAATGAAAATAAAGTGTTAGCTTAAAAATAGACCTTTGTCCATCAAGACAGCTTGCAAAGCAAAACAGACCCATGGGCAGCTGCAATCTTTGTATATAGTACCAAATTTGTGGTGGGAAAAATGTTATATTGCTTAGTTTGGATAAACTATTCTTGTCCAGATACATACAAGATATATAAAATACATATGGTTAGGGCCAATTTTGCCCTTTTGAAGATAAAAGCACCAGAAAAGAAAATGCTGGCAGTTCTCTCTACACCACCAGAGCTGTTTAATTTTACCATACTTTGCCATGTCAGTGGAAGTGGAGATCCCTGAGGCTACTGTGATCTGTGATGAAGGTGATTTTTGGAGAAGGAAAGTGAAAAAATCTTGCCAAACTGCATAAGCTCCTTATTGCCAGGCTGATGCAGTACAGTAAATCCACAAAAACCAGTTTCAAAAACAAATTTTCACAACTCTGAAGCAGAAAGCTCTTATGGCCACAAAAGCTTTGTCTCTTACAAGCCTGAATTTTGAGTACATCCTCTTGGGCCTCTAGTGAGTAGTAGCCTGTTTAAAGAATGTCTCCAGTGTTAACAGCCTATTTTTATGCTTAACAAGAAAATGTCATTAGACGGCCACCAAAGAGGATTTTGGAGAAAATACTCTGTTTTAAAAATGTCATCCTTGATTAAAAAGTATTATAGGAAAGAAAAGTAGAGATCCACAACAGGGCACATGTAATAAGTATGAAATGCAGAAATACCCAAGAGAGAGGCCCACACATTACCACATTCTTGGAAGGAGGACTTGTCTTCAAGAGAGTCTAACCAGCATGATGTTAGTGCCTCAAATTTATTATCATCAAGGCACTCTGGCAGGAAATAAGTTTTAGAACTTGCCTTATACCCTAATGAAATCTCAGTGTTGTTCTGTTTGCAAACCAGATGCATGTGGTCTGGGCAGAGCAGTGCTGAGTTTGTGCACTGCCACCTACTTGATGTGTAGTGATGCCAGACACAACTTGAACACATTGGAATGGTGTGCTTGAAAACTAGCAGAACGGATTCCAAAGAATTTCCTTAGGAAACTCTACAGAGGGTGGGTATGAAAATACTACGATGGAACCATCTATGGAAATACTTCAAGGAAGCCATTCCCCTGGCACTGCTGGCAGACAGTATGGCCAAGTCATTGGTACAACAAATTGGTCCCAGAAAATCCAGCAGCTGTCAGTCTTACAAGAGTGGAAGGGGCTGAAGGAGGTCACACAGCCCATCTCTTGCCTCCTCCAGCAGGATGTCAAAAGTATCATTTTCTTTTTTGAGATGGAGTCTCACTCTGTCACCTAGGCTCCAGTGCAGTGGCACAATCTCAGTTCCCTACAACCTCCCCCTTCAAGTGATTCTCTTGATTCAGCTTCCTAAATAGCTGGGATTACATTCACCCACCACTATACGGAGCTAATTTTTTTTTTTTTTTTTTTTTTTTTTTTTTTGTATTTTTGGTAGAGACAGTTTCACCATGTTGCCCAGGCCAGTCTCAAACTCCTGACCACAAGTGATCTGCCCACCTCAGCATGCCAAAGTGCTGGGATTACAAGTGTGAGCCACTGTGCCGGCATCATTGATATGGTTTGGATGTTTGTCCCTGATAAATCTCACGTTAAAATGTGATTCACAATGTTGGGTGTAGGGCCTGGTGGGAGGTGATTGGATTATGGAGGCAAATCCCTCTTGAATGGCTTACCATCCCCCTGGTTATAAGTGAGTTCTCACTCAGTTCCAGGGAGATGTGGTTAAAAGTATGTGGCACCTGGCCCTCACTCCCAGTCTCACCATGTGACACACTGACTCCCTCTTTGCCTTCCACTATGACTATAAGCTTCCTGAGGCCTTACAGAAGCAAATGATGGTACTATGCTTCATGTACAGTCTGCAGAACCATGAGCTGATTAAGCCTCTTTTCTTTATAAATTACCCAGCCTCGGGCATTTCTTTACAGCAACACAAAAAAATGGCCCAATACAAGCATCGATTACTCACTTCAGAGCTATGGGGAGGTTCATTGCTTTGTTTTGTTTTGTTTTCTCTTCTCCACATTTCCCTCTGGCCCTCTATGCACAGTGCTTTTAAAAGATAAGACACCATAGGTATAGTTCTACAAGCCAGCCCAGGAAGGAGCCTTTATGACATTTTAGAGTTCAGTCTATTCTTCTGCCTCCATGCAAGATATATACTGGAATCTTTACGCTCATTTAACGATGTTTTTGTAAGACAATAGAGTGTAGTAGCAAGGCCATGGAATATGGAGTTAGAACTGTGTTTGAATACTGAATTTACTCACTCATAAATGCTAAGTTCTCTTTTCCAGACCCACCTTGCTGCTGCTTCATCACATCCCGTTGGCAGATCCCTTTGGTTGCCACTTATAGTGTCATTGTGCTTAGAAATAAATTGTCTTCCTAGCCCACAGACTGCAGGTAGGAGAGGAAGTATTTGCTGAGCCTTACCTATTGTCTCCCAGGTGTGAGAATTGGCTCTAAGGCAACAACAGAAAACCAGTTCAGTTCATCAAAATCTGATTTACTTGAAAATCAATTGCTGAATGATCTAGTTATCTAAATGCCCAATTCACTGAATTTTTCAAATTTACCGATTTATTAAAAACTAGTTGTATTTCAACTATCTATAGAGTTTACAGAAATTTGTATTGGACAGAATGATTGTAACAGGTATTGAAATAAGATTGCTTCAAAGTTATAATTGACTGTATTTCATTTTCTCCTCATAACAACACAAGAAATATTCCATTGGTCAAAAGAAAAGAATCACAAGGTGATTTGGTCTCTTTATTAATGTATTAAGAAAATGTACGGTCCAGGCACAGTAGCTCAAGCCTGTAATCCCAGTGGGGACCGAGGCAGGAGAATCACTTGAAACCAAGAATTCAGCATGGACAACATGACAAGACCCTGTCCCTAAAAAAAAAATTAAAAATTAGACAGGCATGGTGGCATGTGCCTGTGGTCCCAGCTACACAGGCGGCTGAGACTGAAGGATGACTTGAGCCTAGAAGGTCAGGCCTGCAGTGAGCTATGATCACATCACTGCATTCCAGCCGGGGTGATAAGATCCTATCTCTAAAAAATATATTTCTTTCTTAATAACCAAAATTTTTTTGTTTTATAATTTTATTTTATATTGATTTTTTTCTCATATCTTTTTGAATAATTTTCTGTCCTGTTCCAAGTTCAGATCAAGACTCTTCCACTTACACATCTGGTTGGCCCTGGCCAAGTTGCTTCATCTCTCTATGCTTTATTTCCCTGCACTGGAAAATGGGAATAATAATAGCAGTTACTCTGTAGAGCTGTTCGGAGGGTTAATGTTGCTTATTACCTATGTAAAGTGCTTAGAACAGCAACTGGCCTGTAGGAAGGAGCAAATAAATATAAACCATTATTATAGCTTTTTTTAAAATATCAGATTGAAGCATTTCTTCCTAATACTTCAGTTACCTCCAATGAATTTGGAAAACCCCTTATTTTGATTCACTCTACATTTTCCACCACCAGGAAAAGTCTCTTTCTGCCCTACCTTGAATATTCAAGATGCTATCTATGAAAGCATACACCTGCATCCATATTCCCCCTGAACTGTGAGCAAAGACCGCAGCCTGTTCATCTCTGTATGCCATCATGCCACTAGCACTATGCCTGCTACCTGGTGAGCCTTCCACAAGCCTTTGCCAAATGAACAGGTAAATGTTATCAATGTACTCAGTATATGACTAGGGTCTGAGCTCATCCGTTTGTGTTGGTTCTCACCGGCTTCTCTTTTGAAGGGTGACCTTTTTGTGAACTCCTGCCCTTGTTCTGGAATACATTCTCTTCTGAGCAAACAGTTCCCATCTCCACTTAGCATCCACACCCTTCCTTCCCTTGGAGCCAAGGACCAGTATTACATTAACAGGCATGCTTATTCTCAGAGGTGCCTCCCTGGGATGAGGTGTAAATTAATGCCAGCCTGACCAGTCTGGGTCATTAAAGACCAGATGGTAATTTTTGCAAAAGGAGCAAATGAACCCTACTGGCCTGGCCCAAATCCAACATGGATAATTTCCTCCAGACTACACAATATCCCCCCTCTCATTTCAGACACAGAAATGATTTTCACTTTATCCTCAGAAAGCTCACCAGGCAATGCTAGGCTGGCTTCTCACCCCACCGCTCTTGCATGGATGCAGGCTAACAATGCAGCATTCCTCTGGGGGGGTCTGCAAAGTGCTCTGGGGCAAGTAGGTCAATGTAAATCTAAGGCTTTTAATCATATATTTGGGAAAATAAGACTTAGTCAACTTGAGTGAAAACATTTCATCTCCTAGTGCATTTTTAAATGTTTTAAGCTACAAGAGTGACCAGAAGTTTATTGCACCTGAAAAAAAAAAAAAAGGTTTAATTTGGACATGAATTGTTTTTGTTAACATCATAGAAAGAATGGCTTATCCTCGGTCTAGGTAGTCCCTGGAGTGGGTCCGCTTTTGACATTTAAGCTACATAAAGTAGTCATGAATGGGTCTTCACTGGAGCAAATCCCATTTCTTATTACTATGGAGAGAAGTTGGGGGATATAGCAAAAACCATGGATGCTTGCTCAGCATGCTGCTGCCTGCACAGGAGAAAAACTCATTGGCAGGATGGATGGAACAGATCAGGCTGACCGTGAAATGTCCAGGGCCAAATGCCAAGGTCAAGAGCACCCAGGGTGGATCTGATTGGCACAAAGGTAAACAGATCAAGTATGAAGCATAAGTCAGTGAGGACTGGTTAGGAACACTATTCCCCATAGGCCTGCAGGTCCTGACCCTTCTACATGAGATTATCCAGAGCACACTGAATTCACTTGATGCATGGACAAAGTCCCTAAAGTAGTTTATGATTATGTATCGGCTTGACACTCTTGGAAAAACCTGTGGCTCGGAATTCTCCATGTCTCCCTTTGTGTCATTAGCCAGAGATATGGTTTGTATGGAATGGGCTGAAGCATATTTTCTCCATCCAGATAAACGTCAGGCGATCTCAGAAGACCACTCGTAGCTTATTGCAGGAACGTAGAGAAACACTGACTTGCCCACAAACGCATTCTCCTCACCGGTAGAATTGGCTCAAATGTGGCTTGGAGAAGCTATGTCTTGACTCAAGCTAATACTTGGTAATAAAGCTTCCTGGGAAAGTAAGACTGCCAAAGTTTAAGTGGTGGGTTTTTATGACCAGGATTATGGTCCATTAAGGGACGAGGATGAAAACAGCAGCTTGTTTCATTTTGATCTCTTCTCTAGGTCGAACTGCCATCCTATTTCCAATTAAAGTTCCACAAGAAAAATGCTGACGTTCCTCCTCCAGAAATAATCCTCCTGGCTCTTTCCCAAAAAACCCACCATTGTCTGGCCACATCCTCACAACATCAAGATTCTACAGTTTTGTTTTCTCCAAGAGAATAAATGGCCTATAAATAAAATGAGCATTCATTGATTTTGTGTAATGAGAAAAGAGAGCACATGAAATGTGTTCAATCTGAATGGGATGTGGAAACAGTGTTCCCTTCGCTGATGGAGAATGAAAATCCTTCCCATTGATGATCTTGGCTTTGTGCTGCAGGAAGGGGTACATCAGCACCTGACTATTACAGTGAAGCCACATGACCATGAAACATTGTTCAGCTTCCACATTTACCTTGCCCTGTGGCTCAGGGAATGAGAGTGAACAACTTTATTCCTTCCATGGTTAATTCCAACAATGACTGCCATGCATGGCAAAGAAAGGCTCCTTCACATCCAGACATGGTCTGGTCATTTTTGAGAGCAAGGTGCACAGGTGTCATAAGGGCACTCTAGGCAAATCCTACTAGGTAAGAATACTGGGATGGAGAAATTAAACAACTATTTAACTATTGAGGAAGCCTTGAATCTGTCCCACATTTCGGAGGATGTCAATGTGATAAACTACTCTTTGGACTTTTCCAATAACAAGTTTTAAAAAATAGCTTTGCATCATGTATTGAAATAAATTTCAATCTAACCAAAGAGATCTCATATGTACATAAGGAATCTCTCAAAACTATTCAAAAGGAAGTAAAAATGAATAATAATAAACTATTTTTATAAGAAATATTGAAGAGCCCTATCAAGAAAAATATCTAATAGGTTATAAAATAAAGTTGCCTTTAGGTTAACACAAGAAAGTCCCAAGAAAGATAAGCCAATTTCTCTTTAAGAATATTTTCATCAAGCCAGGAGATTTCAAATAAATCCAAATGGAAAACAAAACAAAATGGAAGTTCTAACATCACTTGGCTTATCTGTTCTGTCAACACTTATTAGATAATACATTCACCTGCTTCTGAACACACAAAAGGAAAATACTTTCATGGACAGCCAGACCAAATATTTGTTAATGGAAAACTAGAGACAAATGAAAATTTTTGCAACAACTATAATTTGGATCAAATTGTTTTTCTGTCTCTCCTCCTCTTTTTATGGCCCACCCTAGGATACATTTATCCCAAATGATTGTTTGGTTTATCGTCACACAGCAAAGCATATGAGGCACGATATTTCCAAGGGGAAGATTTTCCTTTTTTCTTTACCCATGCTTTAAGATTTTCAAGGGGGTGGGGGAAAAGAAGATGTCTGTGGGCTGTGGGCTGAGGTTATCCCCTGGCTGGGAATTGGGTGAAGAATTCCCCTTTAATAGGAATGTCTTCTTCCAGAGGGTGTTCAGAGGGGACACTGGCATACACTGAACCTGGAGGGTTGATGCTATCAAAATTTAACCTTGCAATCTGCTTTTGTGTAATTATATATAACAGATAAGCTGCAAATGGCCACCAAAAAAAATCTCTTTCAAGTTCCCACACCCTAAAGATGACTAAATGAACTGCTGGAATTTTCAAGGAGAATTACTATTTATTGGGAGGTGTCTTAGTCTGCTCAGGCTGCCATAACAAAGTACCACAGACTGGGGGGCTTGAACAACAGAAACTTGTTTTTCCACCGTTCTGAAGGCTGGGAAGTCCAAGATCAAGATGCCAGCAGAGCTGGTGTCTGGTAAGAGCTCTCTCCTTGGGTTGCAAATGACCACTTTCTCACTGTTTCTTTACATGGTGGAGAGAGCAAGAGGAAAAAAGGAGAGAATGAGTGCTCTCATGTCTCTCCTCATAAGGACACTAATTCTATCAATCAGAGCCCCACCCTCATGACCTCATCTAGCCTGAATTACTTCTGTAATGGCCTTATCACCAAATACAGTCACATACTTAGTGGTTAGAGCTTCAGTCTATTAATTTTGTGGAAAGAACAAAGTTCAGTTCATGGTAGAAGGGTAATAACCACTACATACAGGTCCCAACCAATCAGAAGAGATGCTTACTACATCTGCCCACCAGACTGCTTCATGCAAACTGAGTATCAGCTCTGCCCTATGAACCTAGAAAACAAAAACAGCAGAAGTCTTCCTCTTGACCTACGCCTGGAAAAGTCTCCACTGTGTAATTAAAAGAAGGTTCTGGCCAGGTGTAGTGGCTCAAGCCTGTAATTCCAGCACTTTGAGAGGCTGAGGAAGGCAAATCACTTGAGGTCGAGAGTTTGAGACCAGCCTGGCCAACATGATGAAACACTGTCCCTATTAAAAATATTTTTAAAAATCAGCTGGCTGTGGTGGCAGGCACCTGTAAGCACAGCTACGTGGAAGCTGAGGCAGGAGAATTGCCTGAAGCTGGGAGACATAGGTTGCAGTGAGCTGAGATGACACCACTCCAGCCTGGGTGACAAAGTGAGATTTCGTCTCAAAAAAAAAAATTTTAAGAATTAAGTAAATAAAAGATGGCTCCTACATAGTGCCTTGCCCAAAAAAGAATGTAAAAATAGGTCTTATCCATTCCTGCATGGAAGTAACATGTTGCTTTATCTATATAAATATATTTTAATTTATCAATCTATTAATAGTGTTAATCTGGGGAGAAGAAAATTGTAGGAAGCATTCATTGTATAGATTATATAGTTTTATCATTTCCATTTATTATTTTGTAATCAAAAAGCAAGCTTTCAACCTCTTTTAATTTATAAATATGCCCACTCTTTAGTCCTTAAAATTCTAAAAAAAAAAAAAAAAAAAAAAGTCAACTACACTAGCTTCAGAGATTTGCCCGGGGTTTTTCCTATTAGAATTAAATATTGCATGAAGAGCTGGATCTGGTGCTAAATATAAAAACAACTTTTTCCATTCATGTGGATAGTTTATTTCTTGTTTCAGAGTCGGCTTTTTAAAAAATGTCAAAAATGACAAATTTCTAAATGAGAAATTGAAATGTTTACAAAGACCATTCTAAAGGTATTCAAAGGAGTGACTGTCAGGAGGACCCCAGCCACTCTTTAAGTATGGTTACAGTCTCTCTCCCCTAAAAAATGAAATTGCCCCTTTTCTTCCTCAGCATTTGAAGAATGAAGCCTTATTTCCCCAAAAGGAGATGTTACATCCACAAGCAAGACAGCCCACATCATGTTTCCACGTGGGTTTCCTGCATGATATCTGTTTTAGTTTCACAACCTACATTGCAAGATATTTATTATTCCTTCTACAAAACACTAGAATCACCTTCTGGGCATTGTGACACTTACTAGTTATCTCTGGGGTGTAGTCCTGCTGAGAACACTGCATCTAACCAAGCTAGACCACTTGTAGTATCCAAAACATTCCATGCAATGCTGTGCCTCTGGACTCATTACATATTCTGTTTCTGGTAATTAAAATGTTCATCTGACCTTTCTTCTTTGTCCATTGAATTATTATTCACCCTTCCGAACTTTGTAAAGTCTTTCCCCATTCTCCTTACACCACATTTCCCATCTCCAGCTTTGAATATTGCACTTCATTAGCCAATGAGTTTATATACAAATAACAAAAACCCTGAATCACAGTGGCTTTCAACCAAAAGACAAATAAGAATTCTGAAAGGGAATCAATTCAAGACAGTTTCAGTGCTCAATTTTATTTTTCAAAACTCATGCCTTTTCTTTCTTCAATCAGCCATCATCAGTATATTAGATTTTCATCCTCTTGCTAATTGACTCATGGTTGCAAGGTGGCTGCCAGAACTCTAACATCATGCCTTCACACCACTGTTGCAGTTAAGCAGGAAAGAGATTATCAGAAGCAACATGTTATTTTTTATCTGGGAATTAAATCTGCACTCACAGATAACTCCCTGTGTCTCATTAGCCACAACTGTTCCACAAGAACATGACCCAAAGAGGCTGAGTGAGAAAGTGAATCTCTATTAAGGGATAGTATGATACTATGATTGACTTAGAAACAAAATATTTCATACTTTATGGCTGACCATATTCACTAACACACACGCACACCAATCAAGGTGCTGAAGTTTAAGGTAAGGAGAAAGGGAAGAATGGTGGTTCAGCAGGCATCTCACAGTACCTGCAAACTTGTGAATCTATCTCTATAGGGCATCTGCAAACCAAGACATCAGGATTTAAGTCTTATTCTCTTGCAATTCCTCAGACTCCAGCAGAACAAAAAACAAAGTTTTTCTCTGGGAACAGAGTTTAGATTCAGCTGTCACACCCAACAAAAGACAACTGGTACACCTGGGATCAAGACCAGGTCCCAGCCATGTCTCTGTAATTCCAGCCCTTTCTTTCTCTCTCAAATAGGTCTGCAGCTCAGTATCCCTCAGGGATACTAGACCACTCTGTATATAACTAGATGATGATAGTAAAATAATTGTTTATATTTTACACACCACTTTGCAAAGCCTTTTTTTTAACCCTGACATCTACCCTGAAGGTAAATAGTATGATCCCTATTTTACAGAGAGGAATAGAGGACCAAGAAGGGTAAATATAGTTGCCTGAGTCCACAAAGTGTAAGGCTGCAGGCATGAGGTTGCATCGCAGGCCACCTGACTGTGTCTGCTTCAGTCACTCTCTGCTCCTCCCGCACCCTGGGGCTGCTCTGAGCTAGAAATAAGCAAAATCTTGGGCAACACTCTATGAAATCCCCTACCCTCACCATCCCACAAAGAATAATCTTCCTATCACCATCCAGGCACTTACAGGATCAGCCCAGTGTCTAGACTACAAGAATGAGATAAGAAATAGTCTTTCTGACTCCACGTTAGAACGACTGACACATTGCGAGAGAAGATTTCAGGGTTTCATATAGACCCAACAAAAAGGGCCCAACCTCTTTTAAAAGTAGAGAAAGTATAAGTGTTTGGTTAGGATAATAAAAATCCAATGAATATTATATAAACATGCTTATTGAGAGCCCAGAATGGGTTGACTCCAAGACAAAATGCAAAATCAGACCTTGCTGTCTAACAGAAAACTCAGCTATGTCACCAACTAGTTTATGAAATAAATATAAAAACAGACTCACACATTATTCTGAGATAACAGACGCAGGTTCTTTTTAGATTTAAATCATGTGCCCTATTATTAAGAGCATTAATAGAAATGTTCCCTGAATGTTTACAAGGTGTTTACTCAGTCTCTGTACTGAAAGTCAGGACATCTTGGTACTGAAAATATTTCATGCCCAACAGTTATACAAAACCACTATTTCTTCGGTTTATAGCCCCTCTTAATCTCTTTGTGGAAATCTCCAGACCTCAACTACATTCCTTGAAATTTTACAGGGCACAAGAGGAACAGAAATCAGCTCAAAATGAATATGTGTATTCAGAAATGCATTGAGATTTTTCCAACTTTTCAGGTACCTCATACAAATTAATCTTCTTAAGGGCCCTGGTGGTCTCTGAATCACTGCTTCACTTCCCCACTTCTCAGCACCCTCATTGTATTCTCTTGATAGGAATAACTGCCAGATCATTAGGGAAGAAAAAGTTTATTGAGTCAAGATCTGGGAGGGCCCCCACAAGGTCAGGAGCAGGTACCACCAGTTTTACATAATTTTTGCATCTGCACCAATTTGATTTAAGGTTATAAGTGGAATTTATTGGTGAGTATTGTACTATAAAAAGTGGTTTATACCATATTGTCTCATATTTATTATGATTCAGTCAAAAGTGAATTGTACACTTGCTGTCTGCAAAGAGCTGATACAATGGGGAAACAAAATCCTGGCTTTTGAAAAACACATTTGTTCTCCTTTCCATTGTCTTTAATGGTTTACTTAGGTGGAAGAAAAATTGCTTTAATGTTAAAACCATATCTTTTCCTGTGGCACTAATCACCAAATGGAAATTATTAGAATTTTTAAAAAGCAGAAGGAAGTTGAACATGATGTGTTAGGATAATGGTAATAGAGAAAAATAGAATTGTTTGAGTGAAATGTGTAAAATAAAGAAATTATTTAGGATCTAAAAGAAGAAAACAAATGTGTAGAAGTGCAGGATAAATAATTCTGTAATTTCAATCTTCTAACAAAAACAAAAACAAAGTCACTAACCTACCGTTTCTGGTTTAGACTGTATCTCTAGGAAGAGAAGGGAATCAATGCCTACTATACTCTCTCAAGCAGGGTGACAATTGAGAGTAACTTAATGGCCACTGGAAACTTCCCCAGGTTGATTTATTACTTATTTATTTTGAGACAGAGTCTCATTCTGTCACCCAAACTGGAGTGCGATCATAGCTCACTGCAGCCTCAACCTCCCTGGCTCAAGTGATCCTCCCACCTCAGCCTTCCAAGCAGCTGGGACTACAGGCATGCACTACCACACCTGGCTAATTTTGTATATTTTCTGTAGAGATGGGGTTTCACCATATTGGCCAGGCTGGTCTCGAACTCCTGGGCTCAAGAAATCCTTCTGCCTTGGCCTCCCAAAGTGCTGGGATTACAGGCTTGAGCCACTATGCCTGGCTGCAGATTCCTTTTTAGAAGGCAAATTGGCCATTATTATTTCTGCTATACCAACCCTGCCACTATTTCCCAGAAATTTCAAAATTTCTGGGTTATATATCTGAATAAGTAATTCCATCATTCCAAGAGTGAATTACACACTTTAAGCTCATGGGAACATCAGAATCCCTTCTGAGACTACAACTAGATTCCAGTGCCTAGCTTATTCCTCCTTTAATATGTCCTTAGTCATGGTTGTAATATTACTAGAGTGCAAAAGAACACAACAACAACAAAAAAAGGTTTACTTCTTGGTCAATGCTGAGACTCATGATCAAGAGGTGCCCCTAGTGGCTGCCTCAGGATGGGGAGACTGATTACCATTTGGCCATGTTTTTTACCCAGTTCTCTCATAGGAGTCTCACATAATCTAATGGGTACATTTAATGCTTTTCATTTCACTTAGTTTGATTTCCTCTGCTTCTTACCATTCACCATGTGGTTCAATATCCTGAATGGTATTTTCTAATGTGTATAAATAAATTAATAACATGTCTGAGATTTGCCTCAAAATATGCCAGGGGGACCTGTAAATGAAATAAGGTCGGCCATGACTGGTCATCTCTGAACCTGAGTGATGAGTACAAAAAGGGTTCATTATGCTTCTACCTCTGTACCTGTTTAAATCTTTTTTCCAATACAATTCATATAAATACTGTGTTCAGAAGTGTTATCATTCTGGTTTGGGGGGTTTGGTTTTTTTCTCTTTTGTTTTGGAGAATTTACGTGTAGCTTTCTCCTGGACAGCCAGGCTAATTAATGATCTGGTTTACTCTGGGTGGCTGTAGGAGGGTGGCCATTTTCTAAGAGTCAGGATACAGACACTTCATTTAGAGACTGCTGCTGATCTATGAGCCAGAGCCAATGCTGAGTTCTATAAAACCCACACTTGGGGCTCCCTTATAGGCAGAATTCCATCCACTGTTCATGAAAGGCTGGTCGAAAAGAAGATGACCCCCTTGGCTCTCCCACCCCAAACCTGCAAGTGACTCAGGTAGAGAAGAAGAGGCACTTTAAGTCCATGGGGAGAAGAGAGACGAAGGGGAAGTGGTACAAGAGACACCTGGTTCCCAAGAGAACTTAGTTCAAAAGTGGAAGACTCAGACCACGCTGGGTGTCAGTCATCAGCCTGACAAACAATGGGTTAACTAAGGCTGTTCTAATTTGAAACACTGAGAATTAGAGGCCCAAGAGAATGATAGTATCTGGCAAATATATCTTGAATTAAAATGAATTTCGCTTTATTCCTTTTCTCTTTCCCCTGGGTGGGGGGGAAAAACTCTTTAGTTGAAGGATCTCTGAGGCTTTCTTGATTTTTAAAATTGATCTCTCTCTGGAATGTTGCTAGAATGCAAAGAGTGCAATTTTTCCAGAATCATTTGCTTTTTCAGGGATCTGAACACTGGAATGTTTCTGTGTTCTCATTGCAGCTCAGCTCTCCCTTAGACTAGCCTCAGAAATGTTACTAATTAGAAAGGAGCTGGGTGCCTTTCTGAGGCTTTGTTTCTTTGTATCTTGAATTTTTTTGTCTGTAGTGTTGATACTAAAAGCTGCTCCATTTGTATAAAATCAGAGCCATCAACAAACTGTGTCCTTACACAGCCCAATGTCATGGTTGTTACATAAAAATGATTCTCATCAAATTAAAGAATAATCTCCAGATTTTGTAAATCATCCACCCCATCACCCCATCAACAAAAAAATAGGAAACATACATACACATACACACATACACATACACTTGATCTTTAACAATTCATGCAAACACATAATTTGGGGAAAGGAAACCCTATTTAATAAATGATGCTGGGAAAACTGGCTAGCCACACCTCATCTTTTCATACTTAGTTGAATAAAGCAATTTATTTGCATAATTTAATTGAATATAAATTATTCAATTATTTACTTACAAATGATAGCCCTATTGAAATAATGGGAAGATAGTGTCAAAATATATAACAGTGTGCTCTGCCCTCTTCTAAGCACTTTACATATATGAATGTTTTCATCTTTCTAAGAACTCTATCAGATGGGTAATGTTGTTTCTTCATTTTGCCAATGAAGAAACTAACACACAGAGAGGGTTAGTTACTTACCCAAAGGAATGGGAATGCCATTAGGAAGAGGCAGAGCCAGAATTCAAACCCTGGCCATTCGGTTCCAGAGTCTATCTCTTAAGTAGTAGATTAGTACATGATAGAACAGAAAGAGAAAGAAGGGGGAAGGGAAGGCAAAGGAAAAAAAAGGAAGGGAAAAGAATGAAAAAAAATAATCACCAACTGAGATTTTTTTAAAGAAAATGAGAACATTTTCTTTTAAATTTTATTCTTCTTCCAGCCCTCACAATGTATCATCTGGCACACTACCAGGGGCTCCTACCTCCTCCCCATACCAGGTTGGAAGCCATCAACCTAAATGTTGCTTCTTTGGAAGCTGGTAGAAGGCCGTCTGGGATGGGCTTGAGAGCTACAGATTCTGCAGCTAATCCCTAGTATTCAGTGTAATCAGGGTGATTCAGGACCTTTGATGGCATAAATAAGTTTCCATGTCATAATTGCTTGTCTAGGTGTGAATCAATGTTCTCACCATCTTCTGGCTACATTTCTGGGCACCATTATACTTTGCTTACATTCATATTACTATTTATTATCTGGAGAGCTTAGTCCTGTATTGTCAGGAAAACAAGGAGATGCTGAGAAAAAAAAATTAGTGCCGAGGACTAAAGTGACCATTTGTAATACAGTCTTAGAACTGAGGGGGTATCTGGTACCCCAGGGCCATTGCCAGCTTCATGCCCAGCCAGAGAGGAAATGGGCACCAAACATGATAACAAACTCTAAATGCCATCCCTACTGGCCGTCCAGGGAAAACATTTTCATGGTGTAAGTTTTGCCCTCCCTTCTCCACCACATTGAAGTCAATGCCCAGGAGACCTAGCGATATTTAAAAGTAGAGATGATCTAGACTTTCCAAATGCCCCAACCAAGACCAACCTCACTATGTGCCAATCCTGGTGGACTGAGCAAGTCAAGTGAGGATGAGTGCATCAAAAGTGGACCTGTTGTCATCTCTTAGGAAAAGAGGAAGATGACTCACATATTACTAAGTGCATTTCATGTTCCTTAAATCCTATCACCTCACGGCTGCAGAAAATGGGGAGAGTGAGGCATAGAGTAGGGCTCACATCAGGCCTCATACTCTCTGTGAGGCCCACCTGATTGGGCCCCCAGCTACCCTGTGGCCCTACCTCCTACCTCTCCCTTTAGTGACCAGCCTTAGTCACCTTGTGCCAGACACTGTCCCTCTTGCTGTCCCTGTAATGTGTCAAGCAAGCACCATCCGCAGGCCAGTAGCATATGCTGCTACCTCAGCCAGAAATATACATCCCAGAAAGCCACCTGCTCAGCCTCTTGCTTCACTCAGACCTCTGCTTAAGCATCGCCTCCTTAAAATGCACCTTCCCTGGCCCTTTCGTCTATCATAGCACCTCACTCTACATCCATCACCTGCTTTATTTTTTCCTTCAAAAGCTTTATCTCTCCACAATATCAAATTATACATAGCTATTTGCTATATGGATATATCCCCCGATAAAGAAGGGAAACTCCATAAAGACAGAAACATTCTCTAGTTTGTCCTGCAACACACCCTCAATGACTAGAATGGTGCCAGGTACATACTGAGCATTCAATAAGTATCTGTTGAACAAATTTCATGAGGAGTGTAGTCCAAACACAAATCCCTCTGAGTATAAAACTCCTACTCTATTCTCCCTTCGGAAACAATCCATATGACTTATTCTCAGGGCCTGCTGCTTGAGGAAGAGAGTCCTCTCCACTGCCCTCCAGCCCCTCAACACACATATATACAGCCACCATCTGGAAGTGCCATCTGCTGCCTCTGGTGAGGCTGAGACATCAGCTGAGGCTGCACAGCACCGCTGTCATCCTGCTCCAGTTACCTCTCATCGTGTGGAAGCCTGAGAGCTCCCTCCGAGTGGCACCGTCTCCCCTCTGCCCTGGCTCTGCATTACAGCATTTCTTCTCTGAATCTATCATGCAGAACAATGGATTAGCAAACACCCAAGGAAAATGCCAAGAACATTTCAGACATGGTGGAGGCAGACACAGCCACGCGAGCATGGAATGTTAGAGACAAGGCCAAGAAAATGAAAAACCGCACAGTTTCAATAACCGAGAAAATTCCAGAAATCAGGTCAAGCCAAAGTTGGCTTTTCAGTGAACATTAAATCAAATCCTCTATCAAGTACCATAAGGTCCTTGGAGGACAAGGGTATACCCACTGTCTCCTCTCTGGGGATCAGTACACATATCACTTACGTTTTCATTTAAAAGCATGAAATAAGACTTTAGAAAAATAATAACACTGACCCTAAAAGCACCTGAAACTGCAACTTCGTAGTTTGCTTTTGTGATTTTGGTGAGTCTAAAGAGCCTTCAAATAACAAATAGTAAAGAATTAGGGGTGATCAAATTCAGTTGGGAATAACTCTTCTGAGTAAGGAGTTTTATCTGAAATTGTGGCACAGATCAAGGTCTTCCTCATGCCAGGAGCCTCTCTCTGTGCATTGTGGGTTCTTCTAAGAACAGAACAGGATGTTCCAAAGAGTACTTTTCATGATCCTGACCAATGGATCAATATGTTCACTGCTCCTGCAATTGTCCATCTGCAATGAAGGGAGAAGCAAGTGCCCTGGGGCCCTCATTTCCATCAGAACTAGTTCTTCCCTGCATACCTGATCCTTTCTGTGATTCTTGCCAATTCAATGGTGAGAACAAAGAGAAAACAGGAAGACTTTTCAGAGTGTGAACCATGAGGTTATAGACGGGGCTAGGAAACATTCTCACCAAGATAGGTGCCCCAGGTTCCCACCATGCACATATTTTCTTGGATGTTAAGAATTAGTAAGTTTAGGGAGATTTGATAGTCTAAATTATAAATAAAGTTAAAATGGATGCTGAGCCAGTGCCTTGGCCTGGAAGCGGGCCGCAGACCCTCAGCTTCGTCCACCGCCTCCCGACCATGGACCCCCGCAAAGTGAATGAGCTTCGGGCCTTTGTGAAGATGTGTAAGCAGGATCCAAGCGTTCTGCACACCGAGGAAATGTGCTTCCTGAGGGAGTGGGTGGAGAGTATGGGGGATAAAATACCACGTGCTACTCAGAAAGCTAAATCAGAAGAAAATACCAAGGAAGAAAAACCTGATAGTAAGAAGGTAGAGGAATACTTAAAGGCAGACGAACCACCAAGTGAGGAAAGTGATCTAGAAATTGATAATGAAGGTGTGATTGAACCAGACACTGATGCCCCTCAAGAAATGGGAGATGAAAATGCAGAGATAGCAGAGGAGATGATGGATCAGGCAAATGATAAGAAAGTGGCTGCTACTGAAGCCCTAAATGATGGTGAATTGCAGAAAGCCATTGACTTATTCACAGCTGCCATCAAGCTGAATCCTCACTTGGCCATTTTGTATGCCAAGAGGGCCAGTGTCTTCGTCAGATTACAGAAGCCAAATGCCGCCATCCAAGACTGTGACAGAGCCATTGAAATAAATCCTGATTCAGCTCAGCCTTACAAGTGGTGAGGGAAAGCACACAGACCTCCAGCCCACTGGGAAAAAGCAGCCCATGATCTTGCCCTTGCCTGTAAATTGGATTATGCTGAAGATGCTAGTGCAATGCCGAAAAGTTCAACCTAGGACACAGAAAATTACAGAACATCGGAGAAAGTATGAGGGAAAACATGAAGAGCGAGAGATCAAAGAAAGAATAGAAAGAGTTAAGAAGGCTTGAGAAGAGCATGAAAGAGCCCAGAGGGAGGAAGAAGCCAGACAACAGTCAGGAGCTCAGTATGGCTCTTTTCTAGGTGCTTTCCTGGGGGAATGCCTGGTGGTTTTCCCGGAGGAATGCCTGGAATGGGAGGGGGCATGCCTGCAATGGCTGGAATGCCTGGACTCAGTGAAATTCTTAGTGATCCAGAGGTTCTTGCAGCCTTGTAGGATCCAGAAATTATGGTGGCCTTCCAGAATGTGGCTCAAAACCCAGCAAATATGTCAAAATACCAGAGCAACCCAAAGGTTTTGAATCTTATCAGCAAATTGTCAGCCAAATTTGGAGGTCAAACGTAACGCCCTTCTGATAAATAAAGGCTTTGCTGAAGGAAAACCAGCCTAGAAAAAAAATAATAAAAATAAAATAAATAAATAAATAAAGGTAAAATGCCTATATGAACGAATAAACAAAATGTGGTCTATCCCATACAATGGAGTATTACTCAGCCACAAAAATGGAGTGAAGTACTGATACACCCTGCAATGTGGGGAAAACACTATATACTACATCAAAGAAGCCAGTCACAAAAGACAGCCTATTATATAATTTCATTTATATGAAATGTCCAGAATAGGCAAATCTATAGATATAGAAAATAGATTAGTGGTTGTCTGGGGCTGGGGGGCCAAAAGGATGAAGGGATGAGGGGTGACAAGTAAAGGATAAGGGGTTTCTTTCTAGGGCAGTGAAACGTTCTAAAATCGACTGTGGGGATTGTAGCACAGATCTGTGAATGCACTAAAAACCGTTAATTGTACACTTATTAATTTATTATTATTATTTTAGATGAAGCCTCGCTCTGTCACCCAGGCTGGAGTGCAATGGCACAATCTCGGCTCACTGCAACCTCAGCCTCCCAGGTTCAGGCGATTCTCCTGCTTTAGCCTCCAGAGTAGCTGGGATTACAGATGGGCACCACCACAGTTGGCTAATTTTTTGTATTTTTAGTGTAGATGGGATTTCACCATGTTGGCCAGGCTGGTCTCAAACTCCTGGCCTCAAGTTATCCACCCTCCTCAGCCCTCCAAAGTGCATGAGCAACAGCGCCCAGCCTAAATTGTACACTTTAAATGGGTAAATTCTATGATATATAAACTATATCTCAATAAAGCTATTTTTTTAAAGCCAAACAAGATGAAATGCCTAGTCTGCACCTGCCATAATCAATCTTAAAATGCATCTCAGAGTATTGTTTTTCAAACTGTGCATTGATCATGGAATCAACTTAGTGAATTGTATCAGGCATTTTAAAAACTAAAATAGACCTACAGCTAGTATCATACTGAATGGGAACAAACTGAAAGCCTTTCCTCTAAGATCTGGAACAAGACAAGGATGCCCGCTTTCACTACTATTATTCAATATAGTGTTAGAAGTCCTACCTAGAGCAATCAGACAAAAGAAAGAAACAAAGAGCATCCAAATTGGAAAGGAAGAAGTCAAATTATCCTTGAGTTCAGACGATATAATTTTATATTAGGAAAAACCTAAAGACTCCACCAAAAAACTGTTCAAACTGATAAACGAATTCAATAAAGTTGCAGGATATAAAATCAACACACAAAAATCAGTAGCATGCCTATATGCCAACAGTGAACAATCTAAAAAAGAAATCACATGTACAATAACCACAGATAAAATAAAATACCTAGGAATAAACTTAACCAAAGAAGTAAAAGATCTCCACAATAAAAACTATAAAACACTGATGTAAGAAACTGAAGAGGACACCAAAAAATGAAAAATGGAAAAATATTCCATGTTCATGCATTGGAAGAATCAATATTGTTAAAATGTTCATGGTCCATACTACTCAAACCAATGTACAGAGTCAATGCAATCCCTATCAAAATACCAATGACATTCTTCATAGAAATAGAAAAAAAAAATCCTAAAATATATATGGAATTATAAAAGACCTGAAATAGCCATACTGAGCAAAAAGAATAAAACTGGAGGAATCACAATACCTGACTTCAAATTATACTACAAAGCTATAGTAACCAAAACATCATGATACTGGCATTAAAACAGACACATAGACCAGAGGAACAGAAGACAGAACCCAGAAATAAATCTATACATCCACAGTGAAGTCATTTTCGACAAAGGTGCCAGAAACATACTAGGGAAAGGACAGCCTCTTCAATAAATGGTCCTGGGAAAACTGGATATCCATATGCAGCAGAATGAAACTAGACCCTTATCTCTTGTCATATGCAAAAATCAAATCAAAATGGATTAAAGACTTAACTATAAGACCTCAAACTATAAAAACTACTACAAGAAAACACTGGGGAAACTCTCCAGGACATTGGTCTGGACAAAGATTTCTTGAGTAATACTGCACAAGCATAGGCAACCAGAGCAAAAATGGACAAATTAAATCACATCAACTTAAAAAGCTTCTGCATAATTAAAAAAGTAGACAAAGTGAAAGAGACGGCCCATAGAATGGGAGACAATTTTGCAAACTATCCATTTGACAAAGGATTAGTAACCAGAGTATATAAGGACCTCAAACAAGTCTGTAGGAAAAAAAAAAAAACAAACTAACAATCTGATTTTTAGATGTGCAAAAGGTCTGAATAGGCATTTCCCAAAATAGGACATAGACATACAAATGGCAAACAGGCATAAGAAAAGGTGCTCAACATTACTGATCATCTGAGCGAGAAATGCAACTCAAAACTACAGTGAGATATCATCTCATCCCAGTAAAAATGGCTTTTATCAAAAAGACAGGCAGTAACCAATGCCGCCAAGTACGTAGAGTAAGGGGAACCCTCACACACTGTTGGTGGGAATGTATTAGTACAGCCACTATGGAGAACCATATGGCAGTGCCTCACAAACTACAAATAGAGCTACCATATGATCCAGCAATCCGTTTGCTAGGTATATCCAAAAGGAAGGAAATCAGGATATCAAAGAGATGTCTGCATTCCTATGTTATTCACAATAGCCAAGATTTGGAAGCAACCTAAGTGTTTACCAACAGATGAATGAACAAAGAAACTGTGGTCCATATACACAATAGAGTACTATCCAGCCATAAAAAAAAAAAATGAGATTCTGTCATTCACAACATGGATGGAACTGGAGGACATTATGTTAAGTGAAATAAGCCAGACACAGAAAGACAAACTTTGCATGTTCTCATTCATTTGTGGGAGTTAAAACAATTGAACCCATGGAGATAGAAACTAGAATGATGATAGTTACCAGAGGCTGGGAAGGGTAGTGTGGGGAAATGGAAAATGGGGATAGTTAATGGGTACAAAAATATGGTTATATATAATGAATAAGATCTAACACTTGATAGCATAACAGGGGGACTACAGTCAGCAATAATTTGCTGTACATTTTAGAATAATTAAGGGAGTACAATTGGAATGATCATAAAACAAAGAAATGATGGATGCTTGAGTTGATGAATCCCCCATTTATCCTGATGTGATTAAACACTGTATGCCTATATCAAAATATGTCATGTACCCCATAAATATACACACCTATTATATACCCACAAAAATTAAAAATTATTTTTTTCATAAAGAAAAAACTAAAATAAAAACAAAATAGAACATAAAGTATCAGAGTGTATTGCACAGAATAAAGATATCATCTCCCAAAGCTTTCATTTCCTGTTGGTGTGTATCTACTGAGTCACAATGTGCTAATTCAAAGACAAGTGACTTACGTTTGATGAAGAGTCTCAAGCAAGCAGCATACTTTCTTCATCTGTTTGATCGGTCTGAGTGACTCTTGCACAACCCTAGACAGTTCAAGGTTTGCCAATTTACTCATCAATGTCCAGAGTTAAAGCTATCATCCAATTTTTCTTGTACTTCCTCCACAATTATCACACTTTGTGTCTGGATTGGTGACACAGTAGTCCAGACTCTGCCATCAGTCTCAATGACAGATAGGAATGTTTTAACCTCTCAAATTATCATTCTGCCAGGTCTTCTAGCATGCTGGGACATCCACCCTCCTCCACACCAAATTCATGCTTACTGATTACATGGGGTTTCCTGCCAGACAGCTGAGAGAGCTCGACTCTGAAAACTGAGTTGCTCCTAGGAAGTCCCTTATTTCTAAACCTTCATTGATTGATTTGACAAGTGTCTTCTGACTGCCTGCTACGTGGCATGAGCTCTAGGCAGACAATGGTGAGCAAGACAGGAGGGGCCATTGCCTTGCAAAGTCCCCTGCCTTGTCAGAGTCCAGTTGTCACCAGACAGGTACAGTCTGAAGTTCTTTTAAGGACTGACAAGCATTTGCTGCACGATCATTGGCAAACTATTCCATCCTGTCACTTTGAGGTTTGATTGCTCAGAAGTTGAGTTTTCTGGCCCACTGAGAATCATGGGATCTTAGACCTGGCAAGGCCCTCAAAGAGCAGAATCTCTATTTACTGATGAAGGAACCGAGCCCCAAGAGGTGATATCCTTTGCCCACAGGGACACACAACCCACTAGAAGTATGTGTCCCAGCACCCCAACCCCACCCTACCACCCAACACCCATAGTGAAGTTGAATATGGTCAATTCCTTATGAAGAATTGAGAGACCTTCAAAAGGAAGTACCCTACTTTCCAGAAAGATTGGTAGTGCAAAATGTTCAAGTGGCAAGACGTGTGAAAAAAAAAAACTAAAGACATATTTGGATCTTGCAGAAGGGTTTTCAACAATACAAAGGCACAGGAATGAGAACAGCAGGAGTCCCAGTTACCAGGAGCGTTCCCTTAAAGCCTCATGTGTGCCTCCTAATAAATCTGCTTTTTCTTTTTTGAAGTTTAAGTGCTCCCTTAATAAGTGGCCTCCTGGTAGCCAGGAGTCCCTTCGGAAACAATTGTCTTGCTTACAGTGCTGGGGCACTCAGGCTCTGTTGGTTTGGGTTTAGTTGGTGGGTTGGTTGATGGGTGATTTTTCCCTCCCTCTATCCTCTTAAAACTCCAGCCAGCATACAGGGGTTTTTCATTTAGCTTCCTCAAATCCCCAGCCATTTCCCTAAAAGTCCATCCCATTAAACATGAAATCCACAGAACACACACCAAGCTACTTTTTCTCTTCCCTAATAAATCAGGTAAATTACCTCTTTTGTTTTTAAGACCATTTCAAGTTTGCCTTTAACATTTTTAGTTAAGGCATTATTTATGTTGTGATTTAATCGAGATTTAATCCACTTTTCAGCACGCCATCGTATCGCAATATCCCTGAATTTTTCATCCATATTATTAAACTTGAGGAGCACGGTAACATTTTCCTCGGACATGACACTGATCATTTCCAGATTGTGTGTGTGTCTCTCTGGCTTTGTAACACACCTGAGTTTCTAAGGCACACTAAAATAAATAACGATTTGGTCTGCAAAGAACTGGGCTGCATTAATAAATGCGGAGAGATCTATGTTTATCTCCACTTTCTGAAAACATAAGCGTCTTCTACAAATATGAGTATACACAGCAGAAACCATGTGAATCTCTTGGTAAATGTTTTCCTTCACACTCCTGGGGTATGTTGCACACCAGATGGTTTGATCAAAACAAAATCTCTCTCTCACACACACACACACACACATGTTTGAGCACCATGCCTCCTCGTTGTTGTGACATTTTTTTCTCCTTTCATGCATGAGAAAGAATGTAGAAATACTTAGAATAATGACCAGTATGTTCTGTGTTTACTGCTGCTTTCCCTCACTAGAGATTAACTCATAAAATTTTACTCCAAATTAAACAAACTGAGGCTCTCCTTGCAGCCAGTCAAACTGCCACTTATACCAAAGGAAATCTTAACTTCCATCTCTGAGAGTTTGACTGGCCACCCCTGTGGAAAGATAACAGGGTCTCTCTTTTCCTTTCTGTGTTCTGCCAGTTCTTGGAGGTGCCAAAATACTTGTCTGGACTCTGGCCCCTAGAGCACTTCATCTGCAATTAGAACGGAAACTATATTTTAGAACATTAACATCTCTCCTGCTGTGTATTTTCTAATTATCTGATTGCTCCAATTATAGTTATTTGGAGAATTCAGTCAGTCAAGGATTTTACCAGCAGGTAGGCAAGAAAGCACCTTTGACTGTGGCAGAGGACTTCCAAAAATAACTGTATCTAGAATAGATTTAGGAACCATCTCACCATCCTGTCTTCCCAGCTACAGTTTCTCTGGGGATGATTAGATGTTGTCTTTGAAAAATCCAAACGAAAGAATGTGTATAAAACCATCCCATTCCGTGCCTTAAGCATAGTAAGTTTTCAATGGACGTTAATTCAGTTGGAATCCCAGAGACTGCAATCCAAGGATGCATGTAAAAGACCTTGAGAAAGAAAACAAAAAGGCTCAAGGTCATGACCTCACCAGCCTTTTTGTCTTCCTCTCTGTATTGCTTGGGTTTCATAGCCTTCAGTCCCTCTAAACAAATTTTTACCTGGAAGGAGCTTAGAGAGGACTTTAATTTTAGAGGGGCATTTACAAAGATCCCCTGACGCAAGCCCCCTGCTTCCTACTGTTAAAGGTCTGCTTCGTTTCAACCATGCCCGCCTGGAGTCACGGGTGTGTTTTTGTGTGGTCCCATTCCTGTTTTATGGATTGTTCATGTACCCTGGAATCCCTGGGATACTTCAATTACAAAAATTACCATGTGCTGGGTCCTTTCGGGTTGACAAGACTGCTTTCCTTTCTCTCTAAGCCGGGTTGTGTTTGTTTACATAGGAAATGTACTCTTTCTTAACATTCACTGTTTCAACATCCACTTAGATAGCTTTATTAAAAAAATGGGTTAAAAAAATTAAGAAGAGAGGCAAGAGAAGGAAAAAAAATACATCTTTCGATTTCAACTAAGGATCTGGTTCAGAACAAACTTGGAAAATCAGAGGATGTTTTTCTTTTCATCGCTGAAACAATGCTCTGCTTGTTCTCCCACGGCATTGAGAACTACCCCAGCTTGGATCAGTGGGTCACGTTGCGCAAAGTGATTTTCCTGTTTATGCGCTTTCTTAAATGTTATCTTTTTGAAAAAAAATTAGATAACCTTATGTCCCCAGACTGTATCATATTTGTTTGAATAGGAAATGCTAATATTTTTCTACATGCTTCGCATCGGTGTCAGTGGCAACGAATACAAAATTTGGTGGTTAAGGCAGGCCCCTCTAAGCTCTGGGAATCGCATTGGCTATCTTCCAGAAGCCAAGAGGTTCATAGTGATTTCGAATAATCATCTCCATAGCTATGTGAATTATCTGTATTACTTAGAAGAAAATAAAATCAGTTGTACCTTTTCTGTATTTAATTAATTTATCTTTAAATATGCCATTTGATGAGACTTCTCCTTCTTAATTTCTCTTTGTTTACCTCCACCCCCTATGTTACTTCTGCTTTCCACCCAGTCCTACCAATTAACTCCCCAAACTTCCTGCAACTTCTACTTAAAGATCGTGCTTAATTAGTCATTACACCTAAGGCTCTCTGCCCCATCTGTTTCTACATTCCCATTGGTCTAAGCCAATGCCTGTTACATCACAGCCCCACCCCTGCCCATGACTAGAGGCTCCCCCTTCCCATATGTCCCCAGTTGTGTTCAGGCCCTTTTATCTGACATCCTTGGAAGCAGAAATAGCAGCAGAAACACATTTCTAAAACAACAGATTCTCCATGCAAACAAACATTAACCAAGTCCACTGTAAGCAGCACTGCCCCATCTAAAATGTTTTAAAGTGAAGCTTGTCATTTGCACTTCAATCTCCATTTTCCAGTACCTTCTCTTCAAACATACCACGCAAGTGGTTTTCTGCTCCACTAGAACAAGTAAGGCCTCCTAAAAACCCTACGTGTCTGTTTAAACTCAAAGCTTTAAACCTGAGACCCTTCCACCCTAAATGATAACACTGCTCTCCTGTTGCTCTTTAATCAAACCAATAACCTTAACTCTATACCTGCAAACACAAGTAAGTAGCAATCATGCCCACTATTAAGTAAAGCACAAGAACAACACTGAGCAGAGGCAGGTTCATTGTAAGCCATGAAGCTTAAGCCTTGGGGACCTTCACTTCCACAGGCCCCTTCCCAAACCCTAGGCAGGGGACCTAGCAATTTTGTGTTCATAATTTTATATTCTTTTTAAAGAAGGCCCTGAAATTGTATAAGCTTCAGGCCCCATACAACTTTTAACAGGTCCACCTAACTCCTAACAGGTCCACCCTGTTAGGAGCTGAATTGTGTTCCCCCAAAATTCATATGTTGAAGCCTTAACTACCAATGTAATGGTATTTGGAAAAATAGGGCCTTTAAAGACTGAAATGAGCTTATATGAGGTCATAAGGGTGGAACTCTCATCCAATATGACTGTTATCATTATAAAAAGAGCAAGAGACACTAGGGATGCGTGCACACAGAGAAAAGCCGCAATCTGCAAGCTGAGGAGTAAGGTCTCAGAAGAAATTAAACCTGTCTACACCTCTATCTCGGACTTCAAGCCTCCCAAACTGGGAGACAATCAATTTCTATTGTTTAAGCCACCCAGTGTGTAGAATTCTCTTGTGGCAGAATCCACACCCCTAGAAATTAGATACCATTTTTTAACTTCTCACTAGAAAATTTTGTTAATGTTAACATTCAGTGCTCACTGAAGTATAGTGAAACAGGTAATCAAACATAAATTGCTGACGAGACATGATTCAACACAACCTTTTGGAAAGCAAATATTAACAGACATAAAAATACTCATTTTCATCACCCCAAGAATTCTTCTGGGACTCTATCCTAACCAAATAACTCAAAATATTTTAAAAACTATATACATAAAGAAGTACATTAAAGTATTATTTACAATACTTGCCCATAACTGGAAGCTCCCCCCTCCCCATGAATTACAATTTGTGTGGGCCTTGGGTTTCTGGAAGAATCTTCCAGGGACTTTTAAAGATCCCCAAATTTGACCATACATCTATATATAAAATTGCATTGGTTTATTTGCAAAAATGTTTTCAATAATTTTTTCTACTCCTGTCTGCATGCCCCTCTGCCCTGTGACATTGCTGCCCCACCCATCAAGAAATAGAGTCTCTTTTTTCATCCTTTGATCTGGGTCTGGCCATATGACTTGCTTTGGCCTATAGAATATTAGCAAATAAGATGCAAGCAAAAAAGTACTGAAAAATGCTTACACATAAATCTTGTTTTCTGTTTCTGCACTTGAAACCATAAGACTCCCAGGCAAATGAGCCCAATCTAGGGCTATAATGCTAGAGAGGAGACATATTGAAAAGCCAAAGCACTCTGGTCAACAGCCTGCCAACCCAGCTATGTGATTGAGTCCATGCTAGACCATCTAGCTCCAGCCAAGTCCGCCCAGGCCAGAACCTCCCAGCCATCTCAGACAGAATAACGAGCTAAATAATAAATGCTTGTGGTTTTAAGCCTCTAAAATTTGGGTGATTTGTTATGCAGCAAAAATTAGCTAATACAATAATTTCCCCTTGTAAAATGCTTGTGGGACAAATTGAGAATAGACAAACTGTTAATATCTTTATATTGAGTAAGCAGTTGGTGTTCTGGTTGGCGAGCTCCTACACTCCAGTCTTGCGACTCAGATTCCCCTAAAGCTTCAGTAAAATTGCTAATTACCACATGCCATGGACCTCTGGATTGCCTGAGAATACCTGAAGTCTTGAACGATAAATCTGCACATGCCCATGGCCTGGTTTCGTTTAAAACTGGAAATAGGCAGAATGCTCTACGTTACACACTTCCCTTCCACTAAACCACTTAAAATTATGGCTGTGAAGACAATGTAGAAACATGGGGAATATTTTAATGCAATATTAAATGAAAAGAACAAGATACAACACTGTCCTTAAATTATTATTACACATATGTAAAGAAAAATAGTTACACTGAGGGAAAAGATTATAAAGAATTGTGCCAAAATACATTAGCAGTTGTTTTAGGGTGTTAGATTATGGGTATATTCTTTTATACATTTGCTGTAATATTACCTTCATAATTAATTATATTCATAACTTTTAAAATTAAAACCTGGATATGGGTGTAGCCCATCTGTGTGCTTCATAATTTTTAAGCATACAGACTCTGCTAGTTTAAAAGCATGATTTCCCAGAATATGAAATAAAGTTTTTAGTTATTTGGATCTTACTAATAGTACACTGAAATTTTACATAAATCTGTTTAAAATCAATTTAAACTACTTTATAAGACCAGGACCAGCCAAATTTCAGTAAGTTAATAATTATTAAAGCCTCATGGATGAGACCTTTTTTGATTCAAATCTAAGCTGAGGGCAGAGCTTAGATTTGAATCTAAAATCATGTTGCCACCTTTTTAGGCCATAACTACACTGAAAAATAGCTCTAGACGCAGTTACCTATCTTAGAATGAACGAATCTTAGTTATTCTCCTGAGAAAATGCTGTATACAACAAAAACTTTTGTTATCTGTATGTATTTGTACCCACAGCCAGGAAGGCATTATGAGAGAAAACAATAATAAAATCAGACGGTTTAAGTGCTTTTCTATGGCTCCCCCTTGGACAGTCTCTTTAAAAACAGCAATTCCTTTGACTTTTGACCGCCGTAGTCTCCTATTTTTGAGCCAGTCTTGACCCATCTCACATCCATCATTGCACAATATGCCAAAATGAGTGAAAACATGGATTTCATCTCCATGAAGTTTTCTTGTGAAACTTAAACAGAAAAGATTCTAGTCCATACAGGCTCAGGCCTCCCCCAGCTATCACCATAGACTTCCCACATCTCTACAGTCAGCTTAACATAAATTCTTAGGCGAACCATGTCAGTCTCTGTTAATAAACATGGTTCCAGCATACAAATTCAATCCTATTATGAAATCTAATATGTCAAATGGCAAAACAATAACACAGAAAGTTTATGTAATCAGGATATTAAACAACTGTCACTCAGTTGTAATACTTTCAATTCCGCAACAGCAAATGGCTCCATTAATATGTAAAGCAGCAGGATTCAAATGGCTTCCTCCTTTTTTCTGTATGGGGCTTCACCACCAGCACACAAAGGTGGTTTTAGGAGCCCAAACTTGCTTCCAGGAAAAGGTCTGCCCTGATAAAAAGGGGAAAGAAACTAAACCTATAACCTTTCAAGCCAGAAGTATAATCATTTGCCAATTGCCTTCTTTTACTCACTGGATACTGTACCTCTGCCCAGTTGAGTGTCAAGGTTTTAAGACTGCAGAGGTGAACTGGAACCCTTCAGTACGAGACTTGGTTTGTACACCATGTCCACAGCAGCACTATTCACAATAGCCAAACGTGAAAACAATCAAAGTGGACATTGATCATCAGAGGATGAGCAAAATCTGGCAGAATGGATGAGCAAAATCTGGCATGTTCATACAATGGAATACTATCCCAGTGAAATATTATTCAGCCTTAAAAAGGAATGAAGGTCTAATTTCTTTGGATCTTACAAATATTGCACTGGAATTTTGCATAAATCTTTTTAAACCCAATTTAAACCACCTATGAGCCCAAGACAAGTCTAACCCCACTAAATTATAAATTACTGAAGCCTCCTGGATGAGGCTCAATTTGATTCAGATCTAAGCTAAGTGCAGAGACAATCACATTCCCACCTTTTTAAGTGCAATAACGTAGATGAAGCCGGAAGACATTAAGTTAAGAGAAATAAACAAGACACAAAAGGACAATATTGTATAATTCTGCTTATCTGAGATACATAGACTAGGCAAATTCATAAAGATAGACAGTAGAATAAAGGCTACCAGGACCTGAGGGTAAGGGAGAATAGGGAGTTTTTATTGATGGGTACAGAGCTACTGTTTGGAACGATGAAAAGTTCTGGAAATTTATAGTGGTGAGGTTGTACAACATTATGAATGTACACCTAAAAATGGCTAAAATGGCTAATTTTATGTTATGTATATTTTATAATTAAAAATTAGATAAATAAGCCTTGAAACCTCAAGCATTTGGGATAAAAAGAAGTGCAACTTAAACTATACTGTGTGGCACACTTCTATCCTTCTGCAAAACTTTTTTCATCTTTTCTGTCTTTATTAGCAGAACCTCTTCAGGACTCCACATAGTATCTCTTATTTTGCAGATAAGAAGACTAAAGACCCAGAAAAAATTGTTCAAGTGTACCCCCAAGTTGGCACAAGAATGTGGATGCCCTGGTTTCCATCTTTTTAGCCAATAACCTGTATCTCCTAACTTTAAGGTTGTGAGACATTTGCCTTACGCTATAAAGAAAGCATATGTGTTCCTAATTTAAATTTTATTTCTCTGCTTTCCATGTAGCCAAAGTCCACAGAATGAAGGCACCCTGCCATGCACTTATCAAATGCTCAGTAAGCAATTTTTCGTCATCATTAAAAGCAATTTATTACTCACATATCTGTTACCAAGAAAGACAGTAATCATCTAGAGAGAGACATAAAAACAACCAGATGGAGATTCTTGATTTTGTTATTTGATGAAATATATAGCAAACGATAATCCCTTAGCAACAGATTATTAGAGGAAAAAAAAAGATGATAGGGGCATAGATGATTCCTAAAGAGATCATTGATGATCCACAAAGATCGGAAAGCATGTGAATTTAAAGTTTATTGTCCAAATCTATTTTTGACACTCTTTAAGGCTGAAGAAGTGTTAGCTAATAAAGTAAGATTGGACTTCCTGATATAGGAGGTTTTAAGGTCTGGTTCTCACTCAATGAAACATGAGTTTCAAAACTCCATATATTCCATTTACCCAGACCTCCAAAGAAATGTCTTTTCTAAGGTCAATTCTAACACCTCCAGATGGATCAGAGCAGCATTTCCCAAAGTGTCCTCCAGGGAATTTGAATGCTAAAAGATGTACCAAAAAAAAAAAGGTTTGTGGTCAATTAAGTTGGGAAATTCTACTAAACAAAATTGCCTACTTGAAGATTTACTTTACACTTGAGCATTTTAACATCTCCTTTTTCCGTGAAAGTATCAGCTACTCCTCACCTTTGCCATGCTTTCATGTGGGAAGCATCCTAAAACCAGTGACATTCCATTTAGCTGTGAGCACACCTGGAACCCCAGTCTTAGCTTATAAATACCATTGCTAATTGAAAGGAGCCAGGGCTCTTTGGAGAAATGGTTGATTCTAGGGCTGCGGTGAGGAAAGTAAAGATGAGTCTGGAACATTTTGCCTTGCCAGAAAGTTAAAAAGGTGCCCACAAAAATGATAGCAATATGTCAAAAGAACACAAAAGCCAACCTGAAAGGGTTCCTACTGGCCAAATCTGGGGCAATTTAAATATCAAAGGAAAAGGGTTAGGCCGGGGGTGGTGGTTCACACCTGTAATCCCAACACTTTGGGAGGCCGAAGCTGGCAGATCACTTGAGGTCAGGAGTTCGAGACCAGTCTGGCCAACATGACGAAACCTTGTCTCTGCTAAAAATACAAAAATTAGCTGGGCATGGTGGTGCACGCCTGTAATCCCAGCTACAGAGGCTAAGATACGAGAATCACCTGAACTTGGGAGGCGGAGGTTGCAGCGAGCCAAGATGGCGCCACTGCACTGCAGCCTGAGCAACAGAGCAAGACTCTGGCTCAATAAATAAACAAATAAATAAATGACAAATGGATTAAAATTAATTTAATAAAATAGTAATCTATGAGTGAATTATTTTAAAAGAAAGAAAAGGAGAAAAAAAGAAAATCCACCCTTTAAAAAGAATGCAGACCAATAAAGCTGAAAGGAATGGACACACTCTGGATCTAAGCCTCCTTCACATCTGTGTCTAGGCCACCTCGTCCAGGTTGCAGTCTGCACACTTGTATGCAGTGGCCCTGAGGGGTGGAAAGAAGCACCTTTATCAACTACGAGTGTCTAAAACAGAAAGACTTCTCAAGAGAAGTTTTTCCAGTTAGAGGAGCCAAAAATAAATAAATAAATATAGAAAGAAATAAAAATAGAGCAATGGAGTAACAGAATAAGAAGTGGTGATAAGACCCAGTGACAGGAACATGGAGTCCCAGACCTGCTGACAACAGAGCAGCGAGCTCATAACAAAGAAACAGAAGACAATCTTGCAGTTCCACAGCCCTTGAAACCACAGAGCAAGAGTAACAATTATGCAGCCTGAGTTGCCATCACTTTCTGTCTTGAAGCATCGCAGATATCAACCATTGGTAATAATCGTGAAGTTTTTCCCTACTGCTCCTGGATGCATCCTCGGGATCTTTCTCAACACAACAATCCACTGGCTTTTCATCCAAGGCAAAGGACATCTTCTCTATATGTGTAAGAGTTTTATAAGGTTGAGGGTAGGAAGTGGCCTCTAGTGCTGGGTCTCAATTCAGCATCCATGTTGGTGACAGAGCTAAACTAGGGACCTTCACAGTGAAAGAGTATGGAACATTTTAATATATGTGCTACCAAAGCACACAAGAGTATAGAACATTTTAGAGTTTTCCACCCAAGTAACCATGCTAATTTTAACAATTACAGCAAACTGGTGCCTTAAAGGTTAATTCCTTCCCAGCTGTAAAGAATTCTTTCTCTAAGCAGTCCATAAAACTTAAACTTAACTATGGAATGCCAGAACAAGCATGCCTAACTTTTACTAAATCTACCTGTGGCACTGGGAGTTTTTATGGTCCTACTTAAACCAAATGTCAATCAAAAGCGTTTACACCTCCATTTAAGAATTAGCAGTTTAGATTGTGAGGGCTCCAAGGGAAATAAAATTCGACCAGTTTTCCCAGGATCCCTAAAGTCACAGGAGGCAGGAACTTTTAGCTAAGAACATGAGTATCTTTGAGAAGGTGAATGAGAATGATGCAGAGAAATGTTAAAAGTTTTTATAATAAGGGTAGGGCGTAGCCCTGTTTCTCTCAAACCCAGCTTTCTAGGCCTCAAAACCCACACATATTTGCACAGCTTCTCTCTACAGAATCTCCTACAAAATGTTTAATTTGGTAGCTTAATATAAAAATCATCCTTCAGTATACCATTAATCTAGGGCAGGGATCTGCAAACTCTCTGTAAAGGGCCAAATAGTAGAAATTTTCAGCTTTGCAAGCCATACAGTCTGTCCAACAGCAACTCCGCTTTGTAGAAAGAAAGCAGCCATACAATATATAAACAAGTGAACATGGCTGTGTTCCAATAAAACTTTATTTACTGGGTCACAGCCACAGTTTGCTGAACCTGGTCAGTTTGCTAAGCACCAAGTGCAGCTGAGTTGCTAAGTGGTTTTCCAGATGCAGCTGTCAATTTCCACCCTACCCATGAGATGAAACCTTTCCTTCTGGTGGTTCCTAACATGACTTTGTTTGAAAATCTGAGGCGATATTCATGTACTAATGGATACATCACTGCCTCCTCTTATTTACAAAGTATTATGGGGACTACTTGGCTGTAGCTTACCAGCAACCTCTCAGCACAAGCAGAGCCGGGAGGCTCCACTGAAAAGGCTCCTAATGCACAATTAAAATATCATCCCTGGAGATGCTTTTTTGCACCCTGAACTTGAGTTTTCTGGAAAAGTTTATATTTGCCTTTTCATTCCTCACCCTGCATTCTGATGGCTTCAGGCCTTTAACATGGGCCATATTTAAATTGTCAAGAAATGTCAACAAGTTGTGAGGGACAGCCTCACACTGGTAGCAATTACTACAGGGCAATAATCAATGGGAGTCTTTTGTTAGCACTGCAGACTCACCATTGACTCAGGAAGTAAGTGTCCCAGTGGTTTAGGTGAAAGCTGAAATGGACAAGCAGTTTCACCCGAGCTGTTCAAAAGCCACAGACATACACTTGCCCCATTAATTATTCCTGCCCAAAAGACAGGCTGTTACCGTCCACTGTCTACTATCTGCTAAGGAAAGGGGGTGGCCAGAGACTCACAGACATTCTATTTATGGTGCCAGGAAATGCATCCTTCTTGCTTTCCGAGAAAGGGTAATCGCCTTATTCCACTGTGATTCCTTCTATAAATAGGTAAAGGTCACATGTGGAAATGGAGGGTTTTCAAACTTCGCTCATGCTTTTTGATTTCAGAGATTATATTTATCTGGCATAGTGACCTGGTGAATTACTCCAATGTGGAAGAAATGCCCTTTATGACCCACAACGCCCATATTGACTTGCTCTTCTGCCTTGTTTGTAATTTTTATACTTTTCTTGCTTTAAAGTCACATGACTTGTACAAAAAAAAATCTAGAACTGGAAGGTGAAGTAAAGTCCACCCAGGTCATCTTCAGACCCTAATTTCCATAAAAAATGCATGGATCTACAGTCATTTTTTCAAGGAAAATGGAGTCAAAATCCCATTCCCACTTGATATCACCTTTTCTGGATTTGCCCACATTATTTACCTGGTTAAATGCCACCTACTCCAAGAAGCCTTATCTCATGTACAAGGTAGATACAATCTCTCTTGACTCTGACCTTCCAAAGGAATTTCCTGCATCTCTGTAACACCCCATTTTCAGACATGCAGTCATGCCTTGATATGCACATGCTTCGGCCTCACTACCTCATCCTCAGCCCTTGAGAGCAGGATCCAGGTTCCTTTCATCTTCAATCTCCACAGGGCCCAGAACAGTGCCTCAAATGATGTAAGGGCTCAATAAATGCATCATGAATAAACAAAGTAGCTCCTGCTTCTGTCTCTGAGACTCAAGGGACCATCAAAAGCAAAAATATTTGCTGTTGTAAGTCATGACAGAATTGCATGGACTTCCACTTTAATTAAAATTAGAAGAACACAAAAGTCCTTGGTTTCCTTGTTAAAAACAAAAATTCAGACAAAAATTGAACATTAGACTTTTCTATGGAGTTTATGAAAAGCACTGGATCAAAGAAAGCCTTGATGAGCTGAATTCCAGGGAGAAACAATGTTCTACTACAGATAGGAAAACAGAAGGCCATTTGCACAATGATCTTGAATTATCATCTTGCTTATACACAATAGGGTCCTACATTAAGAGCAGCCCTGGCTCTAAAATCATTTAGAAGATGGCCAAACAGCGGTTCCTCTGGTCTCCTCCTCGGCAGCTCCCACAGGTGGCCCCCTGCACACTGGGTCATTTTCTCACCCCATACAGCATCCTCTCACGGGAGACTCCCACCAAATTCCATCAGATGGAAAGCCGGCATGCTGCCTTGGGATGAGAACAGATAATGATGGATGAGGCCAGTTTCCGTGAGACTTTCATTGAGGAAGTTTGCTTCTGAGCACTAACGTACTCTCCCCCGGATCACTGAGTACGCTATTCCATGGGGGCCCCCAAGAGATGGAAAGAACATCCTGCTGGAGGAATGTTTCCCATTTAAAAACTGGCTTTGTGCAGAGGTAATTATGTCCTAAGGTAAATTTTAAATATAAGAAAGGACAGCCATTTCCATACATGAAATTACACCATTTAATTTTATAGCCATCTCTTTCCTCAAGCAGTTAAGTTAATTTTTAGATGAAGGGCTTGACTATCTATTTTTACTACATGTAATTTGGTGTTCTGTAACTTTCACAGCTATTGCTCTTCACTGCTATGTGAAAAATCATGGCGATTATCAGGCATGTAGTTTCAGCCATTCAGTCATATCTACAGGGTCTGAGGATTTATGACAGGAGGAAGATACTTCCTCCCCAACAGGGTTTGTGGTAAATTGATTCCTGGGGCCACTGGACTGCAGGAAGTTTTTGTGATGTTTTCTGTGGCGCGTGGGTTTGGCATAACCTGAATTGAGAGTAACTGTTTCTGAATTGGTGCATATATTAAAAGTTTGCATATATTAAAAATCAGTTTACAAATTTGTAAGATGGAAATAGCAATGTTTACTTATGTCACGCGAAAGCTGCAGCTTTCAGTTGAAATTTTTATCTTATAAACTGAGACTGACTGGTAACAGGGTATTATTATAATAATAGCCCAAATGCCAAAAGAATATGAAACGTGGGAAAACAGGCTTTGTTTATGTACAAAGCCATAGGCTTTATTCAGAGAAAAAAATGTAGAGAGAGTGAGAAAAGATTTTTTTTCAACTAATATAGAAGGTAGAAGAAAAACAGCAGTGACATAAAATTTGGCAGAGTCTTCCAGCTTCCTGGGGACTATAGGAATTTCCCCAGATTGGTCAACCTCACAAATCACATCTTCATCTTCCATTTCTGACAAAGTGAGTTTGACTCTGTAAAAGATTTATTCTCTAGTGGTTCTAGCTATCAAAGATGGCGGTTCCTAACCTGTTTGGTTCAAAGTTTCCTCTGCAAATCTGGTTAAAAATCTGTGGCTCCCAGATCCACTTAAAATTCACAAAAGTATATCTCATTAACAACAATTATAATAATAACATCTAATATTGAGAGAGCACTTTGGGGCCACAGGTTGTGCTAAGTGCTTTATATGCATTTTCTCATTTAATCCTCACCCTAACCCAATGCCGCAGATATTATTTTCCCCATCTTATAGATGACTAAAAAAGCTTAGAGAGGTTAAGTAACTTAGCCCTCCATGCAAAAACTTAGTTAGGATCACAGAGGTTCTCAGACCTTTTCCAGGCCCCTCCATGGGCCATTAAGCATGCACCCCAGGTTAGGAACCCTGCCCTCTGCAAACAGAATATGTGCGCAGAAGAGCTTGTCAAGATGTCCTAAATTCAGAGCTCATCCCCAAACACCAAAAACAATATGCATATGTATGTGTATATTCACATGCATATACGTGTGTATATATACATATGTATGAATTACTATGTCTATGAATGAACCATTTTTATTTCTGAGGCAGCTCTCTAAAGTCGCTTAAGACTGCTGAACTATTTCATCTCTACTCAGCTCTGCTACCTGATAAGATACTAGCATCACATGTTTACACCACACCCCCCACTCATCAAACAGAAACTGCGTTCTCTAGCAGTGCCCCTGGGGAGGTGTCACATGAAGTGCTACCAACCAACAGACAGGTTCGCAGCTCCTCGGCCGACATTGGTAATGAATAACATATTACCCTGGGCCTTGAAGCCCCTTTCAAATCCATTACTGATGACCCTCCCTGTCACTGGGCTGATCTGGAGCTGGTGTTTAATCATAGTCCTGCAGTGACATCGGAGATCTGGCACTGGACTTTGCAGAAGGGCCTGGGGGAGGGGTAATTAATGTTGAGTGACACTGAGGAATTCCCGAGAGCAGGCACCAAGACTCTCATTGGCCTTTGAGCAGCCGGCATCCTGGTGAGGTGGTACAATGTTGCCGGCAGGCTGCACTGGAGAAGTTCCGGGGCTAGCCCTGAACCGTCTGGTCCATATGGGCTTGCTAAACTGATTGTCAGCATCCAAAGGCAAGTTCAACCTGAAGAAGCCAGCCTTCCCTTCAGGCTTCCAGGGTGTCTGCTCAATGGCAAAGCAGCTTTAGAAAGAGGGTGCTGACTCTCAGGATGTGTTCCCCTCTCTTCCTTTCCAATAGCCGACTTTGAAGTCCAGGCGGCAAACTAAGAACCCCCTCTGATTGCAGGAAATTGTCAGAAGAAGCTATCCAGTCCTCTGATTGTGGGAATCTGGACTGAGCTGGCTGCAGCGCTACAAAGATGAGATTTCCAAGAACACAGAGTTGGGTTTTGTATCCTCCACATGGGAAGATTTCCCAATTTAGTGACCTGACACGTGGCAAGAGAAAAAAGTGATGGGAAAAAAACTCAACTAGAAAATATCAGAGAGAAGTAGCATCATGCAGTTTCTTGTCTTTTTATTTTGTTTTGTTTTTTGGTTTTATTTTTTTTGAGACAGAGTCTCACATTGTCACCCGGGCTGGAGTATAGTGGCATGATCTCGGCTTACTGCAACCTCTGCCTCCCAGGTTCAAGCATTTCTGTTTGCCTCAGCCTCCCAAGTAGGTGGAATTACAGGCACCCGCCACTACTCCCGGCTAATTTTTTGTATTTTTTGTAGAGACAGGGTTTCACCATGTTAGCCAGGCTGGTCTTAAACTCCTGACCTCGTGATTCGTCCACCTCGGCCTCCCAAAGTGCTGGGATTACAGGCGTGAGCCACTGCGCCCAGCCAGTGAACGAGGGAGTTAATGATAATCAGCCATTTCATCCCACATGAAAAATAAAATAAAATATCTACAGAAAGCCAAAATACTTTTTCCAAACACCATCCTGGAGTTATTTACCACCAACCAACCTTCCAAACAAATCAGTTGTTGACTTGTTTATTTGTTACACAACCAGACACATACGGCTGATGAAAGTAATCAGATGCTGGTGGGGTGAAGCGAGAACTCAAAAATAAATTGAACTGAAGAGCAAAACATGCTGCAAAAAAGTTCAGGCCTCAGGCACACCTTCCAAGTTGTGTTATTCTATGCTATTCATACCACTTTCCTTATTTATGTAAAACAATTTTTGTTTTCTTTTCCAGAAAGAATGCTGCCAATCGCCAGAGGCAGACATGTTTATCAAGCTGTGTATCTTGAAGTCTGACATAAAATCTGTGGCCTTTGGTACAGCTGAAAAACACTCTGTCAACACCATGGAGAGTGCAAGCCCGTGGCGCTGGCCTCAACCCAAGGAGTGCAGGGGAATGGACAAAATTTTGACTGAAGGCCAAAAATTACAAGATGAGGGAAAGTCAGACTTGAGGCGAACAAGCCTTTTCCATTGAGTCTGTTTAATATCTCATGTAAGCATCCAAACCACAAATCGGTCAGTGCTTAGGTGAAAAGACAAGTTTTTCTCCCTTTTGGAAAGCTATTTTGCTTAAGCTCATATGAATACATCAATTATGTTAGCCCTGAGAGTGTCTGTCAGTGCAATGTTAAAAGGTCCACTATTTTTCAGACTGCCCACATGAGAAACAAAATACCCTTCAATCTCCCTGCCCTGAATTGCCTGGGCCAAAGAGAGCCTGAGAGAAAAAGGCATGAACTCCACAGCATCGACAGTGAGAAGAGCCACTGGTTTTAAGTAAACTTGTATTCATATTTACCAGCTTCATAAAATCCCCCCAGCACTCATGTGCCATCAAATTCTTCAAGTAAGGAAAAATGGCTCTTTTGTGACAGAGATGTAAGGCCAAAGAGCAGGTTGTTAGAGAGACTGCCTCCCTCCAGGCCAGCTGGACTCTAAGCTTTGGGAAGACAAGTTTGCAAGAGACTAGCCCTGTTGCAGAAATACTCTGTCCTCAGCTTTTCCTTCAGGGCCAGGTCCCTGGATTCCTGGATAAGACATCTACAATATGCGGGCACCACACTGAATCAGGATTGTGTGCAGAGAAGCAAACCAAGCCTTTCCATATAGATGGGGAAGAATAATCATAACAGTTCATGGTTGTGCAGCTTCCAATGGACTCCATTGTTACCTGGTAATCATCAGTCAATTGCCATCGCCCTTAACCTTAAAGATGTCATTTTCGTATGTCCGGTATTCTTTCCAGAGTCCCTCTACCGCTTCTTGTCCCTGTCTTATCTGTCCCCAATCTCTGCCACCCTCAGTTGCTTACATTGGCCAACCAGCCTGAAATGGGAGAGGCTGAATCCTTCATGCTATGTGCATAGCCAACATTCCACAAGATTTATGTCACTAAAGCCTGTGAAAATGACAAATGGTGGGAAAGAGGGCCAAAAAGGGAAGCGAAAATAAATCCAACTATGATTTAACAAAGGGTGGCCCAGTACCTATACCTAGTGGGTGCTGTGATATCTTAGGGAGTATGAATTTAACAAGAGAAATAAACTGCTATATGAGGACCTTTAAAATGCTCTTGTTTTCCATTCAAAATATCTTTAGAAAAGTTGCTTTTTACCCTTAGGTCATAATCCAATTGTGTCAATGTGGTAATCAAACATCTGAATTGATTGGGTGGGGAAAACGGAGATGCCTTTCTAAGTTATTTTCTTGAAAAAATAAGCTTAAGAGTAGAAGGGGACCTGGTTGCCCAGAGTTGCCTACCGTCATGGAAGGAAGGCTGCCAATATGAGGGATGAGGATGGTCACACCGTAGGGTGACTTTTCCATAAAATAACTTTTTGTTCTTGTCACATTTAGTGAGCTTATTGCAACGCCCACCCTACCAAAAGTCACTGATTTCCATAAACCATGGCTCAGTCATACGATGTACCATCCAGATGCTCAAAATTATTCTTATAAAGAGCTTTTAACAACAAATACAGATGCTTGTGATATAACATTAAGGGAATAAAATCAAGATATACAAGGGCATTTGCAGTCTAATGACAACTATGAAACCAATCTGCATATGCGGACAGAAATACCCCAAAACTTCAAAAGGTGATTATCTATAGGTTGTGGGATTCAAGATGATTTTTGTTATTTTCTATACCTTGTATTAAGTGTTCTATAATAAGTATAGATTCATTTTTATAATTAAAAATATATTTTTAAATAGAATAAAATCTCTAAAAGCCATATTTCAAAGGTCACATATTCCTTAATCATAGGCTTGAAGCCTCAGAGATAAAATGGCACTGTTCAAAATATACACCTGCTTTAGAACATATTTTCTAATACTTTCCTCTAATACTTAAAATTTCATAGACCTTCATGGAAATGTGGGAGGAAGTCTGTTAGTTACTTTGTATGTGCACCTGGACCATCTGGAACTGGTACTCTCCAGTGCAGCAGCCACTGGCCGCTGCGGCTAGCAAGCACTCGAAAGGTGGCTGTCCCAAACTGAGATGAGCTCTGAGAATGAAATACACACCACTATTGACTACACGGGAAGGGGGGAAAACATGTAAAATATCTCAGTAATAACTTCATACCGATTACATGTTGAAGTGATATTTTTGAGATATTGCATTAAAAAGAAAGATACTATTAAAATAATTTCACCTATTTATTTTTGTTTTTAAATGTGGACTCTAGAATATGTAAAATGAACTGCATAGCTCACATTAGAGCTCTTTTGGATTGAAATGCTTCAGAAAAAAATTCTGCAGAAGTGTGGTTTGGTTATCCATCTATCATCTTTCAGAAAGATGCAAGATCTGAATACGCAAAGATTGCTCGCCCAACCCAGATCTATGGCCCCCAATAAGATGTATTCTCCTGCCCCTCTTCCAAGTTGTATTACACTTTCAGTGGTCAGATAATTTCAGTTATTTCCAGGCGCAGACGAATTGAGGCCAGTTCGATGAACAGCACTTACAGGCTGCACCTAACAATCATCTTGCCTTTCTCAGATGGACACAGCCCACAGAGCTCAGAATTCTCTAACTCCCTCACATCTGCCTCTGTTCCCATGGATTCACTCACACATCTGTGTAACACTTCATTCAAAGGACACAGACCCCATTTGAGACAGCCTCAAATATTCACAGCTCCCAAAAGGCCGTGCCAAAGAAACTTCCTCCATATAGCTTCCTCCATGTAGGCCATCTCTCAAAGTGCCCTTGGTGTGAGGGGACTGAAAATTATTGCTCTTCAAAAGGGCAGGGGAAAATGAAAGGAAGGATTATATCTGCCTGAACTGCCAAACCAAACTCTGAGAAGCAGATTCTCCAGAGAGTGACTCAGGCCCACATGGTGTTTGTCGGGGATGATGTTTTCACTGGAAGGTGAAGTGTGCATTTGGCTACCTGGTCAAAGGCTACTAAACTTTTGTGGCCAGCCCACCCCACAGCAAACATGTACAAGGTTTCTTGTTTCTCCCTGCTCAGAGCTGCATTCTCTCTCTACAGCAGTCATTAGAATAAATAAAACCCTTATAATCAACATGAGAGGAAGAGGACATATTTTTGTAATGCAGCAGGGGAGGAGGGTGATTTTTTAAATACCAGGGACACCACGAACACCACAGTTATTATGTCAAGACTCATGAGGTCAAAGTGAGTTAATAATTCCCGATTATTCTCTTAAAGATGACTAACACACAGCCCAATGCTAGCAGTTTTCATATTTTAACAATCTTCCGTAGAGTTCTCTAATTTATTCAACCTCGGCAGATTCCATTTCTTCATAAAAATAAAGTCCTTTTCATCACAGAAGAATAACTTCAAGTTTTTCTTCAGGGATGATAATCCAAAATCCTGACTCTGCCTGCCATACTACTGAGCTGTCTCCATTTATCTCTCTGAAATTTTTTGGCTTACAGATTAAAGCATTAGAGTAAATGAAACTATAAACATAAAAGAACAATAAAGATCATAATTTGTTAATTTTTACATTCTTATTATTAAGACAATTTAGGAAGCAAAACAGCACTTCACCACTTTAAAATATACCCCCAGAATCACTACACTAAAGGGTATTATAAAGGGTGACAGTGTAAGAAAGTTTAATTGATATGGTTTGAGGGGAAGGGCTGGCAGCACACAAGGAAGAATCGAATTTGAAAGAGAATTTGGTTAATTTTAAAATGTTATCCAAGTAATTACAGTCATTATACCTCCCTGTGGCGCAGCAAAGAACTAAAAATACCAAGCTCTCCCGCAAATTTTCCAATATATACATACTGTTAAAACATACACATGTGCACACAAACACGTACAGTGAAACCAGATTTCGGAGTTTTTCGCTTGCCAAGGTTCACCCCAGAGCAAATATTTACTGCGGAGTTACAAAGTTTTCCTAAAGGAGAACCAAAATGGAAGCGTTTACAGACACTGCAAGTACTTTATGTGCTCAGGGGCCACAAGAAAGATATAGTTTAATAAAAACATTTATGGATTTTGAAAGCAAACACAAGCCAAGAGCCTTGCACATGTGGGAAAAGATGATATTTCAGCCTAACACGTTCTCTCTTGAAGATCTTTTGGCTGTTTGCAGTGAACAAACCCGTTTCCTCTGGGGCCCCGCTAATCCATATTGTAAACCATTCGCAGGAAACAAATGAAAGAACAATCCGACACTGCCCTCAGAGACAGCGGCGGGGATGCGGCTCTGCTCCACACGCAGACGGAAACTTCCCAGGATGGGCAAAGGTGGCTGCTACACAAAGAACTGGGGTTGTCTAACCGAAACCTCTGCCGCCTTCCTTTTCCTATCAGAAGAATCTCTCTCTTAACTGATTTCCTCTGCATTCTCCCACCTACCGGGCTACCATCCACTTCACCATCGCAAAACGAACCTGATATTTGCAAAACTTGGGAAAAGACACACCAGCCTGCAGCCCACTGTTTCCATGCCTTTTGGCCCTTGCTTCCTCCCAGGGCCTGAGAATCCGCTGTGTGCATGGCCTCAGAACCAAAGTTGTGCACTTCAAGTGAGCCTCGTGCACGTTCCCCTCATTTTGCTCTGCCACTAGGTTTGGGGGTGTGCCAGCCCGGTCTTCATTAGTGCTTTTGTGCCTCATTCTTTATGAACCCCGGGCTGCATCCATCTACCTTAGCGCTAATGATCAAATGAGGGATCTTGAACTCACTCTGCGCCATTTACAAATAACACAAACTGGAAAAAGGAATTCACACCGAGTTTGACCAACTTTTGGAAAGCCTTGTGGAGCCTTGCTCCTCTATCCTTGGGCTCTATCGCCCCCTGGTGGCCAGGGCTCAGCTCAGAGGCTCAGGTGTCCTGCCCTGGGGGCTGGAGCTGCTCTCTGGGACACAGTGGGGCGCACTCGGGGGTGGGCAGGGAGAGGACAGGAGGAACGAAAATAAACGTGGAAGAAAAGGGAACTTGGGACATTTATCCGGCAAAAAAGAGTTCAGGCTTCTCCACTTAAAAGAACATTAGAGCTGTACAAAAAAATGCAGACATCCTGAAACAGCCCCCTCTTTCTACAAACGAGAGACTAAGTCACAGAGAAATGATAGGACTTGCCCAGTCGCATCATCTGGTTGCTTATGGCTAATCTCCCCACTCCTGATCACGATGCTTTTGGGAGATGACAGGGTTTGGGGGTCCACGCGGCCGGGAAAGTGATGAGTTGGCCTTATTCTGTTGGAAGACGCAAAGGAGTGATCAAATAATAGATTTGTGTTCCTGGCCCCAACGAACCCGTAACTGGGTGGGACTGGGTGGAGCAGCCTTCAGGCCACCCTGGCCCCTCGTGAGAACGCGCCGCGGCCCCCGGACCCTGGAGCGGCCCGACCCTGCTTCCCAGGCCCCGGGCAGGCGGGCGGCCGAGACAAAAAGCAGGCCCCGCGGGCGGTGCTCCGCGTTTCGGGAGGGCGGCGGTGCGCTTGATTGATGGATTCACGGCGTTTAACCCCCGCCGCCTCGCCGGAGGCGGCCGATCCAGCTGCGGCCGCCGGCCTAGGGTGGCCACCGGCCCGGCCCCCGCTTCCCCCGCGCCCCCGCCCCGGCTCGGGAGGGCGGCCCCCCGGGAGTGGAGAAAGGCTGATTTACAGCCGGCCGGACGCACTCTTGCAAAATCTCTGCGGCGGGGGAAACCCACTCCCAGGACTCAGCCTGGAAGAGGCCCTGAAAGGGGAACGGAGACGGGGCGCGGGGGTGGGGGCGAGGGCGCCGAGCCTCAACTTCCCGCGTCTGCTGGAAGTTCGCTCCGAGCGCCGGCAGCGGCGTTTCCCGCCTTCTGCCCACTTTTTCTCCCAGGAGTGGGTTTTTGGGAGAGGCGGGGACCACGGCGTCCCTCGCCCCGGGACCGCTGCCCTGCGCGCCCGCCGCCGGGTGCCCGGGCCTTTGCATCCGGCGCGCCTCGTGCCCCAGCGCAGTCCTCCCCACGCGCGGGGGTGCTCCACATTCCCACCTTGGGACCGCCTTTACTCGGGGTGGGGCGGGGGATGCAAAAGAAACTTAGAAGCGGAGACTCGGGAGGGGAGCTGCTAGCTCCCGAGCCCTAGGCCACGCCTGGACAGCCCACAGGCCCCATCTCCATCTGTTTCAACACTTTCTGCCCCGTTTTCTTCAGGGCAGAAGACAAACGAGAGCAAGATTGCGCTTTGAAACTTTAGGTTTTCTTTTAAAAAGCTCACTCTCTCTGCTCTCCCTTCTTACCACCTAAAGGAAATAAGCTCCCCCTAAAATTCTTGCTTTACTTCTAGCAATTCTTGCTCTACTTTTGCTATTGATGCCCTCTGATCTTTTTCGAGAGGAAAAAAAATATGCAGATAGTGAAATAAAATAAGAAACGCATGGTTTCAGCTTGAACTAAAGAATCCGAAGTGTTGCTTCTAAACTAAAGTGTTACCGCTTTTTTTGCTTAGATGTGACTTGGCAGGATGAGTTTTCCTACAGCCTGCGAAGTTGGTCAAGGGAAACCAGGGCTGGTGAAAATGTGCAGATTCTTGCCCTGCAGACACTAGGGATCTAGCGCTGGCTAGAAAATTCCCCCACAGTTAGGATGTCAGAGGACGATATAAGTAAACGTCTACACCCTAATCATTAGTTTCTGACTAAACAAACGTCCACCGACAGAGCACAAAGCAACAGACCCAACAAATCCGCCTTCTTGTAAAATGAGGGCTTAATGACTATATTCTGAAAGATGTTTTAAAGTACTTATTTTTAAAGGCTGAATGCAGTTTTAAAATGCATAATTATAGGGTAGAGTTAATCAAAAGTGAGTGTGCAATTCTGCTTGTATAAATGGGCAAAGAAATCATGAAGTTTCCCAGCTAGAGGGCTGTCGACCTGTAAAATGTAAAAATGTGCGTATAAAGCTGTAAAACTTCTCACTTGAGTACAGTATTTTCTTCTTTCCTCCTGTCTCCCCTCTGCAAATACCATAAGTTCTTATTCTGGCCTTGATGTGGGGACAGCACTCTTCTTCTCTTCCTGATAAACCCAAACAGAAAAGCAGATATAAAAGGAAAGGCAGATGAGAAGTGGAGGTCTCCACTTTCCAGGGTTAGACTCTCAAATGCCCCACTGAGGTTGGCAAAACAAAGATGCTGCCCCCTACTGCAGTGACTTGTGAGTGGAAAGAAAGTCTTGCCTATCTATCATAGGGACCCCAAAATGAATTCCTAAAAAGCAACGCTGCTCTAACAGCAACTCGATCGGAAAGCAGAGATGCAACCTCGGCCCTGTGGCTCCGGCCAGGCTCTCTTCCCAGTAAGAACGCTCGCTGGGAAAGAGTTTCCCCCTCGATTTCGGTTTAATTCCTAAGAAATTCGCCGGCCGGGCAAACAACACGCTCAGAAACGCAGCGGCCCCTTACCCTTATCTTTTTAAACAGTGCTTAAGGTGCGCACTTCGCTTAAGGAAATATTTTTGCTAACACTTTCACTGGATGAGTATTTTACTCGCAAACTTTCCTAGGCAAAATCTCCAGAGGAAGTTTCACATTAAAGCAACAACCAACAAAGCTTATTTTTGTAATATGTGGCTCCTTAACAGTGCCAGTATGTTCTCACTTCATTTGGTTATAAAATATAAAAGTGTTTGGTTTTCAATTTTTCTAAATTACTTACAGGGTACAAGGTGGGGGTGGAGATGGCGAGAAGGGGATCCTTATGCCATCTGGCGGTGCCATGTGGAACTTCGCTGAATAAGCTAAATTTACTGACCATCTGTGCCTAGAGCGGGTTTCTCCGGGGAAAGTCTCTGTAAATCTCGTTCTTTTGAAATCTAAAGGAAAACAACCTCCTTCACTGAGGGTTAATTTAAAGAAAGCCATTCCCTCTGTTGGCGGGAAATAGGGAAATTCTGTACGTTGGAAGTCTATTTATATTTCTAGGTGAACCATCATATATGTGCACTACATAATTCTTATTTTTTTTATTTTTTTAAAAAAGGATAATTTATATTCCAGTGACAAGTTTGGGAAAGGCAAACGCAAGCAATAGAGTTGCACATTATGTAGCGTTTATTTAGACCTTGCAGATATCTGTGCAATATCTACCACTGAACACGAGGGGTCGTACTCAAGTCTCTCTGGCCCCTGGTAATATGACTCCCTTCCTTTATTTGCATGAATCGCTTGGATTGGGTGTCAGGTTTTTAAAACGTCAATGTTTACGTCAAATTGTTGTCAACCAATCAGCATTCTACTTTGGCGTGATTGGTTTCTACTGTAGGTGTCAATCATCCAAAATTTGCATACTACTCCGCAGGCCGCCAGGAGCTTGTCAGTCGGCTGTGGCAGCTGGAAGAGAAGGAATCGGACGGAGAAAAATGAAAAATCACTTTGCTTTAGTAAAGCTAAAGAAAAGTATTATTTTCTTCATTATTTTTAAATACATTTAAATGTATATTTACGTAATAAAATAAGGACATTCAATTAAATAAAAATAAGCAACTATCAAAGATTTGTTTACTAATTTTCGTAATGTTTGCTGTTTCAATAAGTAGTCAAAGAAATAATAAAACACAAAAATATGAATGCTAATAATTTTATGTCATAAATGACCATTTTAAAACTAAAAGTGAACATGGGGCTTCTAAATAAAATTACCGTGGTAGCGTAAAAACACCGCTTTCAATACTTGGTCATGCTGAAAGCGCTACATCTTAAGATGAAAAAAAATACACCAAGGGGTGATTTAAAAGAACATTATTTTGCTTTAATAATCGTGTATATCTATCACTTTGCCCTTTTTATTTATTTATTGTGCACTCCCAGACAGGATAGTAGTGTCTGTAATTCTTGTGTTTGTACATTTCTCATCTTACACATACCCGCACACCCCAAAATAAAAAAACAAAGAAGAAAATTTCAGGGCCGGAGAAGTCATTGCCAGTTTTAAAATTCAGAATTCGTAAAACCGAAGCTCTGATTTGTCAGCTACAAAATTCTTCTAGAACCACCGTAATTTAAAATATGTGCAGAGCTATAAGATGTTTATTATTTCCCTAAAATATGTGTGAGTAGAAACCAACGAGTTAACAGCTTATAATAGGAAAGCACTCTCCAGCCTTTTGCCCATCTCCATAACGCCGCAGAACTTGTCTGAAACGAGAAGTTGGATGCAGCAGGGCAATCAGCGGTGTTTCTCCTCTGCACTAAGCCAGCCCTCGCCTCTGAAGAATTTTGTACTAGGCGTTCACTAGCACTGATTTAAACTGGAATTATTTCCACGGCATTAACAGACTTAGGAAGTTATTTTCAAACTTTGCATTTAACGGATTTTTTCCTTCGGCATTTTATTTACCTTTGCCACTATAGTTTTACTGATTACTGCATCTTTCTAATTTTTTTTTTCTTTTTTCTTGCTCTTCTTTTCTCTTTGCTTTCTCTCTCTCTCTCTTTTTTTTTCTTCTGCTTCTTCTTCTTCCAGTTAAGGATTGTCACAGTGTGCCGGGTCTTTGTAAGTTCGTCCCTGGTCTGCATGATTACAAAAGGCTGATATATGTGTACCTTTGCCTACAGGGGAACCGAACAAGGCTAAGAGAGTGCTGAGAGGAGGTGGGAGAGAGGTGTGTGCTGCAGACGAAGGCAAGGCTGGGATGCGAGGCGGATTTAGTGTGTGCCTTACAAGGAATGCACAAATCAACACAGCGCTCAAATTAAATCTCTTCTTGAGGGGCTTAAGTATCTTCTTCAGGAAAAGTAAAGCATGTTTTCTACTTCTCTCTACTTCCTCTCCAGTTAGCCAGTTGCTATAAAACCCCCTCAGTAAAAAAATCCCTTCAGACTGACTCCAGCGTGGGTGAGAGCGCGGTCTGTGACCACCAGCCCGTCTCACTCAGCGGAAAACGTCCGCAAGAACTACGCCTCACGGCGCTGACAGGAGCAGCCTCAGCTCCAGCACTCACAGCCACTACCGTCACCGTCGCCCCGCCACCACTACCTTCGCTCCCCCAACGCCGCGACACACGCTCTCTCTCACACACACACACACACACACACACACACACACACACACACACGCGCACGCGCGCGTACAAACACCTCTCCCTGCTGTCAATCATACAAGCGCACCACAGAGCGCATGCGCGCTGGAGGACTCCAGCCCCCACCGACCCTACGCCCAGTCTCTACGTCACCCCCCCGATGGACCAATAAGAGAGCGGATTCGGGGGCGGGCCACAAGGAAGTAGCCAATGAGAGAGCGGTTGGAAGCCGAGGCTAGAGAGGAGTAAATCCTTCTGTCATCCGAGTTCAGTCGCCCCCGCGATGATTTATGCGTCCTTTTTATTATTTGTAACACTTTGGGAAGTTATTAAAAGGAAGATCTACTGCTTCCTCCTTTTGGGGTGGAACTGGATGGCAATATTTGTCACTGGCCCTTATTAGAGAAGAGTGTGGCGAGGTGGAAGGCGGTTAGAGCTGGGTTTGTTTGTGTGGGTCCTGTTTTTTATTACAAGACACATTATCCTTTTCATTACAAGCTGTAGACAGGGCCAACTTCGAAGGTCTTCGTGGCCGAGTGATCTTGGATCATTCAGGGGGCTGAAACCTGATGCCTTCTGACTTTCGCGTCGGTACTCTTGGCGTTGGGAAGCGCCTCTCGGGAAGGTGTTGCAACCTTTGGTTGTACCAGAAGGAAATAAGCAAACTCCCATCACTCCTACCCCCACTCCCCGCCTTAACACAGAGTAAACCTCGGCCTTTTTCCGCTTGGATGCTCATTAAGAGTTAGTTGACTTTGTAGCGGATGCAATAAAACTTGGATGGTTTCAAGACCCCAAACAATCCTGGTTTCTGTTTTCCTCTCTCCCCAACCACACCCCCAAGGAAATTGCCTTTTCAGCAGGCGCCTTCGGAAAAGAACCGCAGGAGACAGATTCCCTTTAGAGACCTGCATGGGGAGGAGGGGGATATAGAAATAAAGAGGGCCAAGGTAAGAGTACAGAGCGGCCAGAGAGGACTTTCATGTTTGGATTTGAGTTTTCTGGCCAACTAGGGGTGAAATTCACAAACCCGCGGTACCTGGTGGTTGCGCTGAAAAGTTAGCTCTCACCTGCAGAGTTACTCCACCCTAGGGAGCTTCTGCTCTGCCGGGGACGGCCAGTCTCCTAGGGCGGAATAAGTGTGGGTATTGGACGGGAAGTAGGAAACAGACAAAGAAAAGAAAGGATACAAATTTTCTACTCTCGACCTCCAAACCGAAATCGCACTTTCAAACGTAAAACACAATTCCAAGAAGACGGATGTAGGGAGTATGATGCCTCTGTTCAATAGGTCACAGACAGGAACTTCAGTCTCTGGTGTCCAGATATTTTTCTTTGAAATTAAGAAAATCAACGCAGGAGGGGTCGCTGAAGGATAAAGTGGGGTGACGAGAAACCGAAGGAGGAGGACAGGGGTAGAAGAAACCAAGAACAGTTTGCTGATGGAAAAAAAAAAAAACCTGAACTTCAAAGCTCAGGCCTAATCCCCCTCAGGTTAATTTCTGCTTCCTAAAAAGTTTGATCAGGGTCATAAATCACTCGGTCCACCCTTGCCGGTCCTGCTTGTTCCCCAAGGTTCTCTCCCCATAGCCCGCTGCAGGGGCGCAGGGTGAGTTTCCAGTCCGCCACCGTCTGAGGCCTCCCGGGGCAGGAGGGCTCCTGGGGCTGGGTGGGCGCACGGAAGCGCTAGAATCCGTGTGCAGGGAACGCGGGGAGTGGGGAAGGGTCTAGGGAAGGTGCTGGGTGTGGCCCGGGCCAGACTGTGGAGAGGTCCCGTGCAGATGCAGTTTCCATTCCGCCCGACCTTAAAAAAAAAAAAACCTCCAAATGTGTCTGGTGTGCTGTTTGAAGAAGGTTACAGCGTGTTTAGAGATTTGCAAAGCTCTGCCGAGCAGTAAAGATTAGAAAGGCCTGCCTGAGATTTGTCAAATGACTTCCGGTAGCAGAGCCCCCAGTAAACCGGGCCGGCCCGGCAGCCTCTGATCTTGGCTCGGTCGGGCCTATAACTCCAGGCTGCACGGCGCGGAAGTTGTACCGCTCCACTAGGCGCACTGCGAGGAGGGTAGGGCGGGCCGGGGACCTGTGGAGGATCCGCCTCCAGTCCCGAGGGTTCCTGTTTGTGGCCGTAGTGATGTGGCGTAAAAGTCAAGTAGTGGGCCTTTCTATTGGCCTTCCCGTGCAGAAAGCCCTAGGTATAGACCAAGCACCAATTTGGTGAATTTGTGGACCAACTTGACTGATAGGCCCGGGGAAATGTCACCTAGATGAGTCTGACCCTCCCTAAATGAAAGCCAACCCGGAGGAGGCCAGGGAGTGAAATGGCTGGGGAAGGCCAGGTAGGTCTTCATCATAGGGCCCACGTTTCTCAGCAGCAACGATAATGTTTTAAAACAAAGCAAAACAAAACAACATTGTCAAAAATCTAAGACACAGTGATCACTGCAGTCACTGGCGCTTAGTGGGCCGCAGCTCATAGGAATGCTGGAGTTTCCCAGATTCTTCCCAGGCAGTCATTGCTTTCCCTCCAGGAATGACAGTTTCCGCCTTGGCTCGCCCCGGAGGTGCGCATCAGAGCCAGCGCAGGAAGCCACTGCCTGTCGCAGAACCGACCACCGTTCTGGTTTACACAGAGTATATAGCATGGGCCCACCTGGCTAAAATAAATAACTGAAGAGAACTGTTGGTCAAGAAAAATAAAAGAAAAAATATATAATACAAAGGAGTATCTATTGTTAGACGTGAGTCGGGTCCCTCCACACACGGGAAGATCAGGGAGAGGAGACGTTATTAATACTCCTGCGTATTAGATACAAAGAAGCACAAAAACAAAAAGAAAGAAAGAATAAGGGAGAGAGAAAGAAAGAGAGAGAAAGAAAAGAGAGGCAGAGAGAGAAAGGTCAAGCCTTATAGAATTTGTTATCCTAGATAAATAATTACTTAGATTCACATACGCAGATGTTCTTTTTTCCGTGGAAAAGGGATTAACATGGTCTGTCCATAATAAGATACACACATACCAGGGTTATATTTCCATTTTTTAAAACACAAAAATAACTCTAAAGTTGATCAGTGATGGACATGTTTTTAATGGTTTAAATATTTTATGATAGACCAGTAAAAGCAGAGTTAAATTTCAAGAGATCATTGACTGGGGATTTGATTATTTTCTCCCATTTCTGAGGGGGAAATAATCCCTTTCCCAAAATAAAGTTATACTATTGATTTAAAAAAAAAAAATCGCGCAGAGGACCTTGAGAGTTAACGCAGAAAAAAAGACTGTGTTGCATCGAAGCAAAAATCATAAAATTCAAAGAATTAAAAGAAAGCAATGAGGATTTCGGAGGAACTGCCACTGCCACCGGCAGAGGAGCCACATCTGTCCCAGATGTCAGACTTCCCTGCAACTAGATCCACGCGTTTCCACTTTGGTTTCTGAACCGAAGGAGGAGTGCAGGGAAGGGAACGCCCGCAGTCCTGCGGTACAGAGCTGGCGCAGCCTGAGTGCGTGTGTGAACTCTGCCAGGAAGCTGTGAGAACCAGCCCAGGATTCAGTGACCCTGTTTCCCAACCCACAAGGACAAGTACATGATTTCTCTCTTATCACTTCCAGCCCCAGGAAACCAAGTGAAAGCAAATGCTTTGGACAGCTTCAGGATTAAAATGAATTGCTATAACCACTGCCTGCTCTTTCCGGGGCCCAGGCCTGTCTCAACTCGAGGTATTTACATTCCTAGAGGCCCTGCTGAGGAGCATGCCGAGGAAAACGGGTGCCCGCAGCGCCGCAAGCCTTGCACCCGGCCTCCAGACCCAGGGTGAAAATTTTTTAAGATCTGGTTCTCTCCTCGCCTCCTCTGTGGAAGGACTAGGGGGCATTCATCAAGTCTGCAACGTTTATTCATTGTTGTAATCCCGAGCTTTCCAAACGAATAGGAACCTTTTACATCCGTTCCTTGAACAGATATTTATTATCTGTAGGAATATTTAAGGGGCTGTACTGGGCCGGCCACCTTTGACAGGGGCCGTCACCTCACACTCCAGGGTAATGGACCACACTGCGGGCTGCATTTAATTTATTGGAGTGAGATGTTGCTGCGGGAGGTTTCCAAAGGGGGTCTTTGCCACGAAGAGAGAGGCTCTGGTCCAATCCCGTAGGTGCTTAGATTTTATTTTGGCCTCGGGATAACATAACCAAACACAAATCAAAATATGAAAAACATTTCCTTAAGGTGTGGGTTCTGGTATGGGAGTCCACAGATACTTAGGGGTCTGTGGACTGGCCTTAGGCGGTCAGGAACTCTCTGAAATGAAATGCTGAATTTTGGATGGCGGTCGTGTGGCTCCTTAACTGTTTTTTTTAATTAAATTCTGAAAAGAGTCTGTGACTACCATCCACAGATGAAGAAGAAAAAAAAAAATCATTAAGAAGCAGTAGTTGAAAATCACACCAAGGGCTCCGAAGTTTTGCATTGAGCCTCAATAGAGGAAACCTGAGAAGCTGGATATAATTAACAACAAAATAGACACGATTTCTCACTTAAGGACAAAGATCAAAACGAGCATTACTGAAATCCTTTAAAAAGCCATGCTATTGCGATAAACTCAAGAGAGCTCAGGGACCTGGCAACCGGCTACCTGGCGTTAATATTAATGTATTTTTAAACCAGAATGTTTCATGACTCAATTTTCCCTCTAACTTCAAGGCAACCCAAACTCTCTTAATATCGTCATTACCATGGCCCAGAGAGGGAACCCGATCCGATGTGCTTCTAAAACAAAATGGGATATTAACCGTGTTTGTTTTCACTTTGATCCATAGGAAATAGGTCCTGCGCCCTGTGACCCATTAAACTAATAAGATTATACACATCAGCAGAGCGGAGGTTCTAATTGTTTCCATCTGTCCCAGATCTTTGTATTTTAAAAACTGATGAAAATAAGACGAGTTACAAATAAATATATTGGGAGTGAAAATGTGACAAAGCTGAGCCCCTCGGACCACACATGCAACCAATTACTGAGAAAATAAATAGATGTATATGGTGTGGCGCTTTTGGAAGAAGAAAAATAGAGGCAGGAAACATAATCATTGAATTTATCTGGGGATACTCACACATTTCACACAGCTAACACTCGCTTGAAAACACCAGCCAATCAGAAGCGTTTCCGGGAGACACTGTACACCTCCCTGCCTCTTCATAAATATTTAAACAGCTCCATTGCTAGATTTGTCATTTAAATCCACTAGGGAATGTGCCCCACAGGCTCATCTTTCACTGGGTCGTTCACACAGAGGCGGGGCGAGAAGGAGGAGGCGCGTTCGCCCTGCGCTCTCATTTGCTTAAACTGCCTTCTTTAAGTCATCGGACGGCTAAGCCAATCCGTGAAGCTCACTTTGACAACCTCCCCGCCCCTAATTTCCTCCGTTCACAGCCAGCCTAAGCCAATAGTGTGGCTGCATGTAAATGACAACGCGCGAGCGTCCCCCGCTCCGCCCAGTTCCCCGCCTCTTCCCGGGGCGTACCAAGCCAGCTGAGTGGGCGGGGCCTGGTTGAGGGCGGTGCGGGGAGGAGGGAGGGCACGAAGAAGAGGCGGAGCGAGCCGAGGCGCGAGGAGCTGGATTTGCTACGTGGTTCCTTCCCCGGCCCCACCTCCCGCCGGGCGGGATGCCGTTTGGTCATTGGCTGGATTAATAAAGAGGGCTTGTTTATTTTGCATAAATAGTGGGCGGGCGCCCAGAACCCCGTTGTAACTCGAGAACCCAGTATCCCGCCTATCTCCCGGCGGGTAAGGGCGGGTCGGGGGTGGTTCCCCGCCAGCCTAGCCGGACTGAGCGAAGGGCCTGAAGAAAACACAGGGCTTTCTGAAAAGATTCGTCTTAATTCGCCCTTTTAAGAGAATTCTGTTTCTAAATGCGTTTTTTCGTTGATTCTTACAGGTCGTTAAGAGTTGTATCATGAAATAAGTAGAGATTACCAATCTATCCGCCCCCAAATTAAGTTCCTGTTAATCTGTGTAAGGGCCACTGTTCCTGGCTGGCCGTGTGTGAAGGAAAATTTGTGTGCAATAAAAATTATTCCTTCACTAGAATTCATTTTTTCCTTTACCATGAATTCCCTGTCTTCCTAATTTTCCACTAGCAGAGCTAGGGAGAGCCGAGTTGCTCTGAAGCAGAGAAAGGATGGAAAAATTCTTTCGGGCCAAGCATTTATGAATTGCTTGTGAATGATGCAAGTGTTAAAATTGTTTCCAACAGTAAAATGCCCCGGGAATACTCGGTTGATATTTTTTTAATAAGAGAATTCTTCTTGTGATTTTTTTTTTAACAAAAATGTTACCTCTGTTTTAAGTCTAACTGAACATAGACGAACTGAACATATTTCATAGATTTATGAACTAAGATGTCAAGTGACAAATAACTGGAAAATGAAAGGATGAGCACGATCTTCAGGAACCTGTTTTAAAACATACTATCCGCGCATTTATACTGGGTAACATTTTACAGTTTTCAGAAAATTAATTATGGTAGTTGGTTTGCTCCAAACTAAAATTTGGGAGCCTTTGTTCCTTAATTTGGATTCATTTTAAAATCTGAGTTGTCAACAAGGCCGTTTCACGAAAGATTAAAAGAAGGTGCAAGAAAGAATGACTTCTTTTGGCAGGCTATGGGCCTTTATTTAAACAGAAATTGAAATTCACAGCCAAAACTAATATACAGCATTCCCCATCACGACTAAAATTCTGTCTTTCTCTCTCCACTGGAAAACAATTTACACCTTTCCGATTCTGCAATTTCTGTTTCTCCAGCACAGAAATGATAGAGGATTCCAAAGAATTTCTCTATTAGTAAGAAATTAAGAGTGCTCTCAATGGAAAATAATGGTTTGAAGAAAATTTTAAGATCAAGGGAAAAGGAAAAGTTTTCTTCTTAGGTCAGTATGGTGTAACGTTCTTCTAAATACTTTTTGACATGTAGTAAAGATAGGAAAATTTGCTTAATCACTGTCTTTTTGAATTTATATCCGTATGTTGATTACATTTAACTCAATTCTTATTTAATTTTGTAGTCTTAAAAGTAAATAACTTGAGGCATTATTTTATGCCTCCTCTGTGCAGTTATATCCAGAGACATTATTCCATTGCTAACAAGTGATTTAATGTTAAAAATAAATGTTAATTCCTATGCTACTCCAAGCAATTAAAATAATGAATATCCATCTTAAAGCCAAAAAACATTATGTCAGTTGATAATTTGTCAAATTGTTATTTGAAATTGTACTCTAGGTAAGGTAGAGTAATAAAACATTAGGTCTTTTATACACTTGGTTCTTAGTAATTACAAAAAGTTAATTTTACAATCTAATGCAAATAATTATATTTTAGTGTTAATATTAGGAGTTAGCTTTATATGACTATGTTAGTGCTGTTTTAATAAGCTTTGGGATAATGAATAAAGTACTATTATAATTTAAGAAACATAACTGAAAATTAAAGCCAAACTACTTGTTATTTAATCCAAACTATCATGTTATTTTTATTTTTTTTTATGAATAAGGTTTTTCTGTTTATGAAGTATATATGTTCTGAAAAAAGTCTGAGAAATGCTGAAAGGCATAAGAAGAAAAACTCCTGTTTATATATATTCTCAGATCAATAAGTAAATCTAATGGTTTCCTATATTTCCTTCCTACCTTTTTCTATGTATTAGTACCGAGGTCGTTCTTTTGTTTTGCTTTAGTACAAAATTCCAATTGGGTTCTATATTAAGAACTCACTTTTCAAAGCTCAGATTTATTTTGCTCTTTTCTGCTTGGACTGTAATTTGACTTTGTAAGAATTCACAGTTTTATTACATTCATATTTTCAACTTCGTTTTATTATAAGAAATACACGTTCATAAAGTAACCACTCAGAACTACCAAAAAGTACAAGTAAAATATAATAATGGTCTGTTGATAAATAATTCCCACAGTTTGTATTTTTTAAAAACACAGTCTTATCATTTATAAACATAAATCATAAATCTTTTGGGTTAAAACAATATATTCAAAAGTAATTTACCCTTTTGCATATTTTTGAAAGATTTAAAAGTTGCATTTTAACATTCTAATGTAACAAAGACTAATTTTGTAATTTACCTTTTTGAATATTTTTGAAAGATTTAAGAGTTGCGCTTTAACATTCTAATGTAACAAAGACTAATTTGAGTTTTCTTGTTTAGCTTAACTTCTGCATCCTATGCCAGCAATGCCAATATTGTTCACATAAAATAAAAATTTTCTCTGAGCTTCACAAAAATGCTTCTTCTTTATACTTTCTGCTCTTACTTAGATGCATTTGTGGATTACTCCTGTTTCAAATCCTCCATGAATGCATAATCACAGCAAACCAACACATAAAAGACATTGGTCTGTTTTCAAATTGCAACATTTTTTCTTTAGCCCAATTATGTTTTACTAACAGCATCTGCTTCCAATCTATTTGCACTTTTAGGAATGCTGATTTTTATTAATAGCACCTGAAAATACCAGCAAGCCACAGAGGACATGTAATTAAGAATATCATCAAACAAGTATTTAACAAAATGCATAATTAGCTATGTTTGTGGCCTCTACATTGAGCAAAAGTACATATCTCACCATTTCATTTTACAGTCTCTAGTTCTTTCCCATGCTGATGTTAAGATTTCAGTAACAAAACAAATAGCCCTGTTTATCATTAAATCGTAAACTCATAACAATACGCTCTTTATATATATCACATATCCTGTAAGTTTCTAAGCCAAATTATTTCATTGTGGTGGCAGATGGAAAGAAATTGTGGAAAGAAATCTGCTTTTACATGTTGGTTCCCTTAGCCTACAGTAATAACTAACTCTAACATATTTAAACAAGGGTTCAAATAATAGAAATGAACCATGTTCCAAATATGTAAATTAAATTGCCAACTATGAAAAAGACAAAATCTGTGTTCCATGTTATTTTATTTAAATTTATGAATTATGTGAAATGGGTAGTTTCATCCATTTTCCCGGTATGATTTTATAAGAAAAAAAAACATGGACATTGACATGCTCCACAGAAGAGCAACAGTTTAGGCCACTATTTTTATGGATGCAAGGATCCAAGAATTAAATAAGAATATACAGTGGCATTTAAAAAAAAATCTCTGAGTAAGAACTGATTGACCAATTACATGCTCACAGCTGGAAGGTGTTTGTTTTCCATATACTTTTCAAAAGACTACATTTGCCTTTGTGGACAAACACTATCCATAAGAAAAGAAATTAAGAACATGGAAGGGGTGTTTTGTTTGTTTCAGGTTTCTTTCATCATGAGTATTTTTTAAAAATTTAATACCGTGGGCCAGGTGGGGTGGTTCACTCCTGTAATCCCAACACCTTGGGAGGCAGAGGTGGGTGGATCATGAGGTCAAGAGATCAAGAACATCCTGGCCAAAATGGTGAAACCCCATCTCTACTAAAAATACAAAAATTACCTGGGCATGGTGGCACGTGCCTGTAGCCCCAGCTATTCGGGAGGCTGAGGCAGGAGAAGCATTTGAACCTGGGAGGTGGAGGTTGCAGTGAGCTGAGATCCATGAATTCACTATTTGAGATATATTATATCATATGTCTATAATTTTTTTCATGAAAACAAGGAATGTTTTGTGCCCAGAGTGCCATAATTAAGTAATGAAAACAGATTTGGAAAAATAAGTGGCTTTATTAATAGTCACCATATTTAGGGATCTTATATTCCGTGGCTATTTCTAAAAGGTGGCAGAGCAGTTATGAAAGACTTTCATTTGCTGTAAAAACATAATATACAAAATAGTGCCAGAATACCAGCTTCCCATACAGACACAAAAATGTATCTAAAGAGAGAAAGAAGCAGTCTGTCTCCAAAATGTAAAATGAAAAAGTTTTCTTTTTCTTTTCAGTTTGGATTATGTTGAAAATTGCCTCAATTTTTTCTCTTCACATTGTACAGATAAAGAATGTTCAAGTGACATTTCAAAGTCGTATTCAACCCCCTAAAAAGCTAAACAATCTGTTGTATTTAAGTTTGATTGTAAAATAAATTTTTTATAGAAAAAAATTATAAAATATTTAGTACCTAAGTTCACAGGCTCCAGAGTCCTTGATGTCTCAACGTCTCGGTGTTATTGGTATTTACCATGATGGTGAGCAACAGTATGCCAGAAAAAATTACATTTCTTTTTAAAATTATAAATTTGAAATAGTACTCTGACTTCCAGAGGTGGTATGGGAACTATTTCTGAAGGAAAAAAAAAATCACTCCTGGAAAAAAAAAATACATTTAATAATTAAGTCTTTTCTCTCCTGTTTAGTTTGTTTTCTGCAACATATGCAAAATGTCAGTGTTATTAATAAGAATATTCCAAGGAATATTAGAGGTAAATGAACAGTATATTGATGACCAAATTCAAATATGAAGTTGTCAGAGAATTTGTCACATCTGGGATCAGCTTGTCCTGATTTTTAAGAGTCATCAATATTAAAAATTGCCATCTATGGGCTAGTGTATTTTCCAAACTGTGTACATATTTTTAAATATTAAAATAATATATGTGCATTGTAGTAAATTTTAAAAGCACGAAGAAAACAGGGAAGCAAAATTCATCCCCAATGAATGAAAACCACTGCTCAGATCTACATATATATTTGATATATATTCAAATATATATATTCTTAAAATATTTTGTCTGTGTATGTATTTGCATTTCAAAAAGTTGAATAGTGCACATTCTGTTTCGTAAACTGTTGGGTTGTTTTATTAGTCTTGGTAGATGACGAAAATCTTCCCACGGTCCAGGAGTCTTCTGTAAGGTAATTTAGATTGGCTAACAAGGCTACTTTCAATGATCATAACTTGATTCAAACAGCAAATACCACATCATGAGATGTTTAAGTTGCGTCTGATTTTTCAGCATTAGAAACAGTGCCACAATGCGTATATTCTTACACCTCTGTCAGCATCTGTACTACCTTTGTAGGGCGAATTTCTGTGAGAGACATTGTTTTCTGTTCTTTTTTTTAATTTTTTCTGCTTTTTTTTTCTTTTTTCTCTTTTCTTTGGTATGTCTGTGTCGCTTAATTTTGTTTTATTTTCAGATTGATTGCTTGTCTTGTTTTTTAACCAAAAAAAAAAGCAATCCAAAAATGCAACCTTGTTTTTAGAAGCCAAAATATTAAAACATTTAAAAGACTGAAGTTCCCACATTCCCACTTCCTCCTCCTCAGTTTGGTACATAGCTTTTGAATTCTCTATCAATTTACAGGTAACATATATGTATATATTGAAAATATATCATAAGGCTGCATAGTCTTAAATACTATATAATAATTCAAATTGCATTCATTCTCAGTGATGGGCATACAATTGAGCCAAAGGGAGAGTGAGAGAGAAATTAAAGGCAAGATAATCAAGTGAAATGATGATACGAGCTAAGCTAAAGAAGATAATGTCTTCTTCCATGACTGGAGAAGCCTGCTTAGCATTTTAAAAATAAAAAATTGTGATCCTACTGCAAAGTCAGTCCACAGTTTATTCCACAGACAGAGGCGATGAGAAGCCCCCTGGACTGCCAAGCAGTCATTTCTCCTTCTGGAATCAGATCCTTTAGTCCTACTGTGCAGTTGTGTATACCATTCAGCACCTTCAAAAATTACCTTAGGAAATGTCCAAAAGATTTGTAGAAAATGTACACCAAGCCAGAGCTTTTTCTGTATTGATGAGCAATTTTAGAGCTAAGTAGAATAGACTTCCGTCAGAAAGCACCAAAGTACTCAGAAAGAAGTGATAGAATTGAATTTCAAATTTTCTGCTCTCTTTTCATAGGTTCAAGGATGACAGAGAGAATCAGGTGCGTGAGAGTTGTGAAGCAGGCGAGTTGCAGTTGAAGCAGTCAGGGAAGAGGGCTTAGCACATTGAAGTGCTTCTTGCAGACATAGCATGATCCCCTGAGCACTGCCTCTCCTTTCCATAACTCCCTCGCTCTGCCCATACATATATTCCCAAGAAGAAGCAATGTGTCATGAGGATAGTACAGGAGACAGTGGTGTCATCCTGGTGGCACCGGGTTCTCCTTCCCCCTGACCCTCGTACCAGGGATGAGCTTTTAATTCTCTGCCTTTCACTGTGAAATGTTTCCATCTAGAAAACATTGTGAGCTGTTTTCCATCTCCCCAGGGATAATGCTTTCCTAATATAAAGGAGGGATATTGTAGGGGATTGGGGGTGGCAATGGAGGATTAAGAAGAGTGGAAAATGAACCACAATGCAAAAAATAATAATTTACAACTCCATTCATTTTTGTTTCTCCTCAAATTTTCTCTCAGTAGATTCTTCAACAAAACTAAATCTACCTATGTTTTAGGTAGATTTTAAACTTAGACATTGATCAATTACTGTTTTTTTCATTTCTAAGTGTCAAACCAACCCTAAAATGCCATAAAAACAAACTTCCTGTCAGTAAAGAAATAGGCTTCAAGCTTATGGAAAATACTTCAGAAGCATACTAGACATCAAACTACTGCTTCAAAACATTCTGATACATCAAACCCAGGAGTATCAGAAACAGATGGGCTCCCTTCCTCTCTGTATTTCACACAAACTCCAAAAATAAAGAAAAAGCCTGGAAAAAAGAAAGCATTTCCATTTGCTCATCCCATGTTTGAAAAACTTTTTGCTCACACCCAACCCATTCTATGATTTTATTGCACTGGGGAAATTAATTATTATTGCTTCACTAGAAGTGCTGACACACATTTGATCTTTCAAAAACGTCTGACTCTTCTTTATGTAGTCTCTTTTGCAAAGGCATCAAGTCATTTGAAAAAAAAAAAATCCATAAAAGAACTTCTAGGCTCTGGCATCAGAATTGATGCCACATTGTTTACAAGCAAACCAAATCTTCACACATGCATTCTTCTCCAGGTCTACCTCCGTGGGACAAAAGGAGGGAGACATTTGTCATCTTTCTGGCTAATGTGAGCAATAGTGTACTGCCTCAGAGAAATTCCTCCTCTCAAAAAACAAAAGCCACTCAGGTTTTTCTAATTTATTCCTCAATTTTATGCATTAACTACTAGGTTAGTGCAAAAGTAATTGTGGCTTTTGCCATTTTTGTAAAAGGAATAGCAATAGTGAATACGGCAAGTAGTTTCACACCAACACAATATTTTCCGAACCTTCCCTTCTTTTGGAGCTACAGAGAAACCTAAGAAGCTATAATTGTATCTATTTGTATCTATACCTATGTCTATTATCCATAGAACGTTTATTTGTGTGTCAGAGTGTATGGATTACTGATACAGAAATGTTTGGAGAGGCAGTTTCTGCTTCCATGTGTACGTATGGTGAAATTCAAGTCCTAGTCCGTTGCATTTGTGATAAACGCTTATTCTTAAAGATCTCACCCAATCATCGCCTTTTGCCCTCTTTAATTGGTCATTCTGTTCTTCTGTCTGGTAAAACTCATCAAGAATTAGGATCGAAGATGGAGACTTAAAACCTAAACCAGCTCCTTTCCTCCATCTTCTGTTTATTGAATCAAGAGTTAAGACTGGGTGAATTCAATTACTCCTTTGAGGAACACATTTTTGTTTTGAAAGACAGATCCCTAAAACCAGCATAACTCAAGCATCTGTTCATCTGAACAGCTTAGAAACATGCCCAGATTGTGCCAGCTTCCAATTTTAAATACAGTCTGGAGTGTGGCCCTGGGAGCTGTGCTGCTGGATTTTCTGTTACAGGCACTGGCCACCTGTGTGCCTGAGGCAGGTTTGTAACCTGTCTGTGTCTCTACTTCCCTCATCAGGACAGAGAATAAATAATTATAGGATCCACCATCTCATGGGAATTGGGTGAACATTTCATTAATATTCATAAAGGTCTTAGTGCCTGACACACAGAAAGCAATCAAAAAATTTTTTTACTAAGTGCATTAGTGATAGGTAGCCTATTTGACTAAATACCTATAAATTCCTTTTGTCTAGAAAGTGGACTCCTTAGGCCTTTTGAGACATTCTCACCAAGCCAATTTGGTCTATATATTATTGATAAGTGTCTCTGTGGGGACATGAGGGCCTGGGGCTTCCTCTTCTGCCCCCTTGCTGATGTTGCTTTCCATATCTAGGTCTCTTTAAAGGCTTGCTTTCTTGTATTTTGGGGGAGGTTATAGGATTAGTTTCATGCCCGTAACAGGCTCCTAATAATTTTGGAATGAATGAATGAAGAAATAATAGACTATGATTTTATTTTTAAATAATGGATGGAGATGGTGGTGAAAGAGGGGGAGTGTGTGCAAAGAATTGAGGCACAAGTACCTGCTTTAGCACCCTGCTGAAAGTTTGGATTTTCACCAAGGAGAAAAACAGAATTCTGAGCCCAGTGACCCAGGAAAGAGATTCTGATGACAAAACCAGTGGCAGCTGACAGAAATGGAGACAGTCATCCTATGACAGAAACAACACTCCCTGGGAATCAAGCAAGCTGTTCATAAACTTTGGCTCTCTCAAAGATTGTGTGACATCTCCAAGGTCCAGAATCCCCCTCTGGAGACAACGGTGATAATAAATAGAACTTTCCTCCCGGGTCTTGACCCCACCATCTATTATGTTGGCCAAATCTCATATCACCTTGAACCTCAGTTACCTCTCTCTGAAAGAAAGATAGTAATTCAGTAGGTTCAGAAAAAAACTAAGTATGTCTGTGAAAGTGTTCAGTAATCTGCATAAAACAGAACTAAAAAGAAGGTTCGAAGCATTGTCATATCTGAATTATAATAGAAAGTAGGGTTAGTCCTAAGGAAAATAACCCTAAGAATATTGATGATGTAGTACCAGACCAGGCTTTTAAAGGAGACTGTGAAATCTCTATCTGGGGAGAATTCTAAAGGGGAGGAAGGAACATCTGTTGGAAGGAGTGAGTAAAGTAAAAGGGCCCTGGAGGTTCTTTTTGGCTCTCAGGTTCCATAATTCTGTGGCCACTAAGAACACACACTGTAGCACCCAGGAAGGGCTGGTGACTAATAAGTGTCACCTTTCCTGTGGTGTCCAGAGGCACAGGCCAGCGAGGCTCACAGGTGTGTTGAGATGTGAGCAAGGATGGCATCTGGAAGAAATAGAAAAGCTGCAGACCAGGCTGGCTTCACCAGCTCCTGTTTGATGAGTAATCTCTTTTAGGAGACAGCAGTCTACCCAAGTGCCATCTTGTTACAAGGTTTTGTAGGGCCTGAAGTGTATATAATTTGGGGGCCCTTCTTTGAGGAGAAAATTATGAAATTACAAAAATGTCAAAACGGCCAGGCACTGTGGCTCACGCCTATAGTCCTGGCTACTCAGGAGGCTGAAGCAGGAGGATCACTTGAGCCCAGGAGTTAGAAGCTGCAGTGAGCTATGATTTCATGACTGCACTCCAGCCTGGGTAACAGAGCAAGACTCTGTCTCTAAAAAAATAATAATAACAACAATGCACAGGGCCTTGAAAGGGGCCCATGCAAGTGAGAGACCCTGAAATCTAAGCTTCATTAGCTTCCTATCTTACTTTGCCTACAACCATGTTATTATTACTCCTTTACAGATTAAGGAAACTGGGGTTTGGAGAAGTGAAAGGATTTGTTCCAAGTCATGTCGCTGATGAGTGGCCAAGTTGGAACTGGCTCTCAGCCCTCTCATGTCTGTGACACTACAGCTAAACTTACAAGCAGGGTGGAGCCTCTGCTCTCACCTTTGGGTAAATCCAGGATTGCAGGGGCTCCTATTTCCCTCAGAGGTGTTCACTCCTCACTCTGAGCAGAGTAGTTAAATACTGAGTATCCTCCTGTATGAGGGTTTCAGAAAACCTGAAGGTTTGCCAGGGCTACAGTTCTTAGAGGATTGATTATTGGAGCCTTCAATGAGGGCAACTGACAACAATGATCATCTGTGAGTGTTAAAAGAAACAATATTTATGGCTATGATAAAAGATGTAAGCATTAATGTCTATGGCAGAAGTCAGGAATACGGTCACAAAAGTGATCCCAGAATGTTAAAGATGCCAGGGCACCAGTCCAATGCCATCTTTCTCCAACTCAAGATGGAAACTGAGGCCAGGGAGATTAAGTCAGTTCCCCTAGGTCACACAGATTCCAGTGGCAGAGTTGGAACTAAGAATATACTCCTGGAATTTCAGTGCTTTGTTGCCAACATGCTTACTGGGGCTCCAATTCCACAAAACATTCTTTATTTACTCCCTAAGCAAGGACAGTAATTCTGCTTTCAAGAGTTGAACACTTAACCATGAATCTTGATTTTTGCTTTATTTAAATAATAAAACACTTTCCGTGTATATTTTTTTATTCTACAAAATGGGGAAAAAATCTCCTATCATGATCTTTGCAAAAAAGTTATTTTCCACATTTACATTTAGCTGATTAATGTTATTGCCTGGTGCTTTCTATCTGAACAAAGAATTAGCCCAGTTAGGGGTGGTTGTGAAAAGAAAGTTTGCATCCCTGAACTTCTACCTTGGTGTCACTGAAGAATATAATTTTCATGCTTTTTAATTGACTTTTGGAAGATCATTGCCTATGATAAGATTTAAGATGTCCCATCTCCAATTATCTGGCTACATTGTTCCCACAATTCCATGCCAATAGACAAAGTTGACTGGTTGTAATGGCCACTTTCCCTCTTATTTCCTGTCTTTCTCCTCATTTTTCTACTCTGGATACTTCCCCAGCTACTGAGAAAACGCTCAAAATGGCCCTCTAAAACCATGGTGCCCAATAGAATGAATTAGAATGATGGAAGTGTTTTCAATTGGTACTGTCCAATATTGTAGCCATTAGTTATATGTGGCTAGTGAGCCCTTGAAATCTGATTATTCTGACTCAGGAACGAAAATTTAAATTGCATGTTATTTTAATGAATTTAAAATATAGTCATGTGACTAGTGGCTACAATATTGGACAGGACAGATGCAGAACATTTTCATCACTGCAGAAAATTTTATCAGACAGCATTAAGCTAAAAGTTCTACCCCTAAGCAAAAGCCTTGAGACCCTACCCCCGTGTCTGCCCCTGAGCTGGGCTTCATTATTTGGGCTGAGCTAAACGAGAGACCTTCGGGATGGCTTGGTGAGCAGGATATAATGTGCTGTTGAGCAGGATACATTGTATACTTCAGGATAAGGTGAGTTGGGGCAGGGTGGAGGTACTATATTGGTTCCTATACAATCAAGATTTGGAGTGTATAATGGAGAAGAAAGCTTAGAGACCTCTAGTTGCTGCCCCTCTTTACAAACAGGAAAACTGAGTGGCAGTAAATTAGTTGCTTGGCAAAAGTTAACACAAAAGTTAATAATTGAGCATGACTGCTAATTCCCAAGCCAGTCCTCTTTTCTGGTTGGGTACAGATCAGTTCTGGGAGACCAGGACATGTCATTCTTTATTGTATTACTTCAGCACATCCATACTGAGTATTTCTCCTGTACAAGGCTTCCTTTGTTTAGGATGGACAGGGTGGGAAACATGAGTTGCCTCTTAGTGGAGGCGGAAGGCGTGTTCATGAGCTTGCCTCAAAGGGCTGTGCAGAGGACAAAACTGCATTACCTGGGACTGACTCAGTTTAGCACTCAATGCCCCACACACCAAGAAATCTCTCAGGCAAATTAGGATGGTTGTTCACACTGAGACCAATGATAATATCATTCAGATGAAGCAAAGAATCAAGGGAAGTGGCCGGGCATGGTGATGTACACGTGTACTCCCAGCTACTCAGGAAGCTGAGACAGGTTGACCACTTAAGCCCAGGAGTTCGAATCCAGCCTGAGCAACCTAGCAAGATGCCATCTCTAAAAAGAAAAAAGATTCAAGACAAGTATAACATTTTGGTGGGTGGCTTATGCCTTCGCTTTATAGATTCAGAGAAAAAGACATTTCCTGGGGTAATATCCTGGTACTTTTCCCTTCATCTGCATTCAATTGTTCTCCTCAAGCAGCACTGCTTTTAAATGGACCATGCCTCCTTGCAGAACATTACATCTTAAAACATACCTTTAAAAGACCATAATATGATTTTAAAACAGAGATATGGAGTGATTAATCCACAATATAGGACTCTGTTCTGGAGGCTGAGACTGGCTGTTACAAGGTGAAAGCATTTATACAGTCTTCAGTAATCTGCACCAAAACATGCTTTAGTAGAGGTCTGGGGATTTCTAATGGCCTCTTTAAGAATGCCCTGTTTCCACTCGAATCACTCCTAGACAGAAACATTATTCAGGTACTCATCAAACACCTGGCTATGACATCAATTAGCCAAAGTCCCAGGATGAAGGAGACAGCAGAGGATACCAGACAGAGTCTCAGGTTAGGAGACAAGAATCTGGATTCTAGTTTTAACTCTTCCATTAGGTAGGCTGCATGACCTTGGAAAAATCACTTGAACTCTCTGAGACTCAGTTTCCTCATTTCCACAGGGAGAAACCAATGCCTAGCCCTATTGTTCTCATGCAGAGATTATGGGGAATCAGTGAAGTAATAAATGTGATGGTGCTTTGAAAAGTACAAAATATTATAAACCTATAAAATAGGTTTATGTAATTGGTTTTGTACCAACCTAGGTGCAAAAGAAATTGTGTTTTTGCTATTAATTTTGCACCAGCCTAATACAAGAAGATACATAGTTCAGGACCTCTGACAGATGAATCTGAGCCTTGGAAATTTAACCATGAGTGGAGACAAAGCACAGTTACAGAGCAGGGAGAACCAACCACCACTTAAATCATCCACCTCCCTGAAGGGTGAGAAAGGGGACATAAAAAGGCAGGAAAGAAGCAGCAGAAGAAACACTAATCCAGAGAAAATGTATCAAAGGGCTAGAGGAAGTTGAAAAGTCTACATTTTCTCACTCTGGCATTTTCTTCTGTAACAAACTGGGTCATTTAAAACAAAATGTCAGAACAATGGCAAAGCCCCAGGAAGTCAGAAATATGTACAAGATACATCTATTAATGTGTACTTATGCTGGATTTTTTAGCATCACAATGCATGTCAAGCTATTGCTTTCCTTCTATTTCTGTATAGAATACATAGGAGGTATCACAACAATAAGATCACCCTCATCAGAAGCCCAATCTAATTTATTTTCCTAGAACATTTTTTATACTGACAGTCCCTATATTAGGCATCTACTGCCACAATAATACTGTGTAACAAACAGCCAACAAACCTCAGTGTCATATGTCAGTAAATACTGGTTTTTGTTACTGAGTCTAAGGCCGGTTCTGATGGTGTCAATTGTGCTCACTTGTGCACCTGTGATCAACTAGGGATTGGGAAGACATATTTGCTGATTTGGGCCAAGCTCACTCATATGTTTGGGGGTTAGGCTTGGCTGACTAATATAGAGACATGTCTCTGGGAGCTCTTCAGTGTGCACAGTTGACAAATAAAATACAGGACATCCAGTTAAATTGTAATTACAGATAAACAATAAATACTTTTTTTTTTTTAACGGAGTCTCACCGTCGCCAGACTGGAGTGTAGTGGCATGTTCTCGGCTCACTGCAACCTCCACCTCCTAGGTTCAAGCAATTCTCTTGCCTCAGCCTCCCAAGTAGCTGAGGCTACAGGTGCGCACCACCACACCCAGCTAATTTTTGTATTTTTAGTAGAGATAGTGTTTCACTATGTTGGTCAGGCTGGTCTTGAACTCCTAACTTCGTGATGCACCCGCCTCGGCCTCTCAAAGTGGTGGGATTACAGGCGTGAGCCACCACGCCCAGCCAATAAGTACTTTTTTAGTGTAAGTATATCCCAAATATTTGCTAAATCTGGCAAGCCTACCTGTGAGTCTCCCCATCCCTCTAGCAGGTTAGCCCAGGCACAGCTCCATGGCCGGCAGGGGAAAACACAGTGGAACTTGCTTGGTTCTTTGGACTCTAGACTCAGGGCTGGCACTTCACTGCCTTCTGTTGGCCAAAACAAGTCAAAAATCCCAGCTCAGATTCAAGGACTATAAAGTCACATTGAGAAGGACATACAGGGAAGTTGAAGTGTTGGAGCCTTTTTGAAGTCAGTCTTCCACAGTTCCTAGTAGGAAAATCACCACCAAAAGAGCTCAGCACAAAATTCTCCAAGAAAATGTCACTTGCCCATTCTATTTTATAGAGAAGAGGAGGGACTTCATGAAGTGTTCAGGGTACCTAACTACAGGGGAGAAGACTCAGTTTTTGGTTTGACATTATAAATCATTTTGTTTTCTTGGGCAGACTGCGTCTTCTCTGGGGCTCAGTTTTTTCATCTATGAAATGGTAAGTTTGCACTCTTGGGGCCTTGCAGCTTTAAGATTCAATAATCTTGAATATTTTAACTTGCCTTCTTCCATCATTTCCCTATTGCAAACTCTTCTAGCCTAATTGACTTTATGACTGTATTAGCTATCCTATAACTTAAAACAGCCCATTACGGTCCTCATTGACTGCTCCTGTATTCAAAGTAAATTCAATCACCAATACATATTCAATAAAAAAAATGGAAATCTCCAGGCCAAGGGGACATCAGCTCCTGGCAAGGAACAAGCCTCTGGAATAAATAAATCTGCTTTGCCCAATATTTTCCCCTCTTGATTTGAAGAGAGACAGTAACCCTTTTTCTGTCATTGAATTAATTTGCTAGAAGTGGCTGTAATTTCTATATAAATCCTGAGATTGTTTCTAATTTACATGTTATATATGAATGTTTATGCATGTGGTGCCAGCCTAATGTTCTCCAGGGATACTCTTGGAAACTGTATGAATCATGTAAACAAAATTAGACTGAAATAAAAAGAATGTATGATATTTTCTTCAGTAGTACTAATTTTTTTTTTAAGTTTGGTTTTCTCCATAATGGTCCTCCTGCTGACTTTAATTATATTTATGGCACAATTATCCTGTGCTGGGCACAGCCTCATGTGCCCACAGCTCATTTGGTGTCTGTCTGGTTTGGGGGATGCCATGCAGACAGAGGGGTTGTGTGGCTCGTTCACTGTTTGTTCTCTCTGGATAAAAAGAAAAGAGGGATAGAAGGTGCTAAGATGGCATCTACATGGCTTTTTCTCCTTTCTCTATCCCATCTCTCTTTTTTTTTTAAGGATGAATTCAGTTCATGGGCAAAACTGCAACCAGGTCCAGGGAACTCCCTCTTTTTCTGGCCTCCCCAGAGTGCTATTTGAAGATCATCACTGCTGTTAATTAATGGTTTGCCAGCTGTCTGTACTAATGTTATAGCCTTTATGTATGCACGCACATTGTACTTTAGTCTGCTTTTACTTAAAACCAAACACAACAAATGTTAAATATGAGTTGAAGTTTCTGGTCTCTGCTTTTGGCAAGAGGTCTGCTTAGCTAAGATGATTCTGTCTTGTGTCATCACAGGGCTGGCTGTGTGCCCACTTCACAGATTGGTAGAGATATTTCTTTCTAAAGCTTTGCTCTCCCAGAAGACCCGTTCAGGACCAGCATTGCACAGGGATGAGTTGCCGCTCTTGTTTAGGGTTAATAATCAGCTCAGTAGTTCCTATGGAAATGTCACAGCCCTTTTCAGGAAATTAATCTGTTCCAGAGTTCCCTCATTTTTGCCAGGAGGAGGCATCAACATCTCCAGGGGGCCTCATTCTTATCTTAATCTCATTTCTCTACTTACTGCATATGTGATTGCTTCAATCCAACTATTAAGGGCAATCCCTGCCACAGCTCACCCCACAGAATGGAGGTACTCAGGAAGGGAGGAGACGTTTGGATTGGCCCATCTCCAAGGTTCCTCTAACCCTGGTATTCAGGACTGTGAAGTGTTCTGCTGTGAGTAGCTAACTTACCATTACTTCCCCTTCCAGCATGGCTTCTCTTAGCCAATCTACATCAGACCAGGCTGTCCCTACCCAAGCATTTTGACCATCCCATTCTGAAAAACCAACAAAAAGTATCATCTGCCTGTTATAAAGTATAATAGTGCAGAGTGGCTCAATTTTTGCTTAACCACTCAACAATAACAATACTGTTATATGCAAAGAAAGACAGCAGAAACATGACATGATCCCCTGGGAAGAAAGGAGAAGCCAGGGGTGTTTATTAAGTACATGCTGTGAGCTGGGCCTTGTGCTCTGTCCTGTTTCATCTTCACAACAACCCTACATATGTGATCATTTTGAAAGCGCAAACCTGGGACTTAAAGAAGTGAGGTTATCTCTAGTTGAAAAGGGTTCAGTTGAAAAGAATGCCTCATTATTATTGAGCGCCAAACCAGAAAGGCTCTTCCAGAAATGCAACAGAGGCTGCAAAGAGAGCAGGATGAGCAAGAGCTGAGGTAGATGGTCGGGGAAGCACATGGAAGACTCTGGGAAGAGCTGAGAGCTGAAGCAGCAGGAGAGAATATCCTATATAAGAATCCAAGTGAAGGAAGGCAGGGATGAACACATGCTCTTGAGGAAACAGTGAGGGTGTTGGCTTTATCAATGGCCCAGGTTGGGGTGGTAGAAAGCTGGTGGACTCCAAAGTCTACATTCCAGACAGTACTAAAATTGGAAGTTGGCCCAATCTGAGCATGTCTGAGCTATTTGAAGGGGTCAGAGAAGGTAGCACTGGTCTTTCTGCCTCTTCGGAAGGGCCCTCAATCTAGCCAGGGGACCTCTCTAGGTTTCCTGGGGCAACTCAATTTAGGACATAAATGTATATGTAAACACTCTTTCCAAAAACCACTAGTGACATGACTGCCCACGATGCAAGTTGCTAGACCCTACTGGATGCATGGGAGGAAGCACGTTGATGATGGCAACGAAAGCATCAAACATAACATCCATCATCACCTCTTGGAGGTTTTTCTTGAGTTTTTTTAGGACGTGACAACTAATTCATTAATTCAGATGCGTTTATGTTCTGTTCCAATACCCCACATTCAGTATACTACTTACTCATCTGTCTTTAAGAACATGAAGATTTTGGTAAAGATAGGAAAAAAAAAAGGGAATTTGGGGAAAATATAAGGCAGAAATGCTTTTTAAAAGTTTTCCTTTTCAATATTGAATCAATTCAAGAGGAATTCAATCTAGAAGGTCAAAACTAGGTCACATATTCTGACTTCCTTGCACCCACAGCTTAATAATCTAAAAATAGAAATCAATTCTTGTCTGAGAGTTGTGAAGAGCTCATAATTGCTTTAGAGTAAAGCTCAGAATGACTGTGCCTTCTCCCGCCTTCTATTTCTCGGAGATGAGAATATCATTTTTCAAGTCCAAGGCACTGTCAGTATTAGATTGCATGGTAACCAAGTAGAAAAATCTCTGTTTAAGATGAAATAATTTTCATCATTATACTGTTCAGGCAGAAATGAGACCCCTGCTTTAATGCTGTTATAAAGATGGAAGATAAGTAATATGAACCAATTGTTAGTTAGAAATATTTTCCCTTTAAAAAAAAAAAGCATTGGTTTACAATCTTTTTTTCTTCCTGCTGTCATGCTAGTAATCTGAATCAAGACCTTGCTTTGATTTTTATGGAAAACTTGTTGCCCGTTTTCCAGCTACTGAATTTTCTTTCTACTTAAATCTCAAGATGTAGATGTGCTTGGAGCTTCATGATATGATGCATTTTAACAACAAGCCTAGTGGGGTTGAATTTGGAGTTCATTTGCTTTATTAAAATGTTTGCCACTTAATAGAGCTTTGGACTTCTAGAATACTAATGAATTTTCCATCAGGACTACATACTATTTTGCATATAAGGCTATTTATAATGAGGACAGCTTTCCATTTTTATTAGCATCTCTTTATAGAAGTATTTAGCCTTCCAACCATCCAGTTTTTTTAAAACCAATTCCTGGAGTTTTCATGAAATTTTAAAGTACCTATCAAGAGTCTTTTAACAGTAAAGATCAGCCATAAGATGGAAATGAAAGAGTCCATTAAAACATCATTACAGGAAGAGAAATTCTCTGCCACTTTTTCTTAATTCTACCCAACAGGAATGTAACTGTCCTCCTTCCCCTGGTTCTATCTAGTTATGGCTTTCCCTATTAAAATCCAAGGGTCGAGACATAGGCGCACCATCCCATCCTCAAACTTGGTCGCAGGTACACACTGCCGTGGTCTGCCACCCCTGGCCTTTACCACCTCGACCTTGCATCATCCTTCTCCATACAACACCTCCTAATAAAATGGGCCCCCTGCCTCTTTCGTGCGCCACTGCAGAGCATCACTGAGTGCTCCACTGCTGGTGAGTGCAGGTGAGTCTTTCTTCATGGCACAGCATGCATCGTATGTCTCCCCAGCCTTATTTTAAATCAACATTTAGACATTTCCACAACCTGATTTCTTTTAGACCAAGCCAACTTTCTTATAAGCCCCAAGTCTGTTCTGTGAGGCCAGCTAATTAGCCTGCCTGTACCAGAAGTACTCACTTTTTATTACCTTTAGAAAACAAAGCCAGGTTTGAGGAAGTGTTGGATGTAAGCTGTCTCCAAAACCTCAGGAAGGGGACCCTGCCTTCCAAACCCCCTCCTCCTTTCCAGTAAGATTTGTAGTCTGGTTAGAAGGACCATTTAGATGATGAAAGGAACCAGTGGACAGCCCCTGATTTATAACTAGTGTGATTTTTTTTAATATCTACCAAATTAATATTTTTATGTCTGTTCCCCCATCGAGTTGCTTCGGTTTGAATTTCAACGAGGGGAGCCTGCCAAGATCGTGTAGTAAAATACGAACTGGATCATAAATCCCAGCAGGGGTGGGAGAACGTAAGACAGATTGCTAACACCTTTAAAAAAAAAAAGTTTAAATAAAAAGGCAGGAATTTGCTTTAAAGTATACCAGGCGCAGCAGGGACTGGGAGATACACAAGCTGGCTGAAGGTGGGAGCTGCTTTACCTTCCCAAGATCACTTTTCCAAGAAGCCCAACCCACAGAAAACCTTTCTGGCAGGTAAATCAGGCCCCATGAGCTTTTCATCAAAAGCCAAGGATGTCTCTCTGGGATGTGTGTTAGAGATAAGGCAGAAATGTTCTCAAAAGGCGCGCTTTCCAAAAAGTCAAGACTTTCTGCATCCCTCTCTCTGGAGTGACCACTCAAACAGCTCATCAAAGTCTCCTTTCATTAGTGCCAGGCCAAGGGAAATAAATGCAGCTGGCAAGACAGAGCTTGAAGCTGTAAGAAGAAAGCCATGTGTTTCCTTCCTAAGACTAAAATCATTTCCCTACGAGGAATAAAGAGCTTTTACAGACCTTCTGGATGGATATGTCTTGGAGGGGAACAAGTCGATTACTCTCACACTCTCACTGTGCTCCAGCAGGAGAAACAGAAGCCCTTATTTGCTTGGTTTTATAACAACTTTACTGTATTTGAGCATATATGGCAAAGTAAATGCCCTTATAACCTAGCTTATTATTACACCGATTTGGATAAACTACAGGTCAAATCATGTCGGCTGAAACAACTGCTACCCACAGGAGAAGCCTGATATAACTCAGTTGATAGCCTATAAAACCCACGTTAGTCCCGTCTGTCAACACCAGAATTATAAAGGTGTTTCACTAACCCTCCTCGGTGGAAAACACCAACTCCTCCAGCAATGTTGTCTTCTCATTTCGTGACTAGCCTCTCCCTGGGTCCTGGGACACACAATGTGATCACAGGAGCCGATGACCTCCTTGCAGCTATAATGAGGGGCACATCCAGCACCACACTTCTCCAGGAACTGAGCAATGCTGAAACACATTTATAGACTAATCACCCTTGCTCACCACACTTTGCCAAAACACTCCTTGGACTTTTGTTTTACTCAGTCTGGGTTCAGAGCTAAAGCCATTATCAAGACTTTCAGAAATCTCGTGAGCAGGCAAATAGAAAGGCACAGCTCCTGACCAGGCAGATATTGAGGAGACTTACACTGAATTGAAATGCACAAGGAATGCAGAATCTGTTTTATTTTTTGGTTGACAGATATAAAGGTTTTGAATTTTCCCATTATGTACATTTAATTATAATTATCGAAGAAGAATTATCAAGGTGAAGATACTACAGATATAACATATACATATTTTTAAGGTAATGTTTGGTTTTTTAGTTTAACAGCCTAAAATTTTAGCACACTCAACCCTCTCACGTAAGTCCCCATAAATGAGACACGAGGCATGAATTTCACATAACCCCAAAGTCAGTGGAAAACAATTTTTTTCTTTCTTTTTTGCTAGAAAGGACATCAGTAGGACATTTACTGAAATTCAAACAAGATCTGTAAGTTAAATAATAATACTATCGTAATGTTAATTTCTTGGATTTGATAACTGCTCTGTGGTTGTGTGAATGAATTTAGGAAATGTGTACTGATGTATTTAGGGATAAAGGGGTAGAATGTATACAGTGTACTCCCAAACCATTCAGAAAATAACACACACATGCACACAGGCACACATACCCAGATAATAATAAAGCAAACACAGCAAATTGAAAGAAGCTGATGAAACATGTATAGGAACTTTTTGCACTATTTTTGAAATTTTTATGTGGATTTGAAATTATTTCAAAATAAAAAGGTTTTTTTAAGGTTTCCTATTAGTGCTACAGAGTTACTGTTGTTTATTTCAAATAACAGCCTAATATAGAGTGTATCTGTAAGTTCCTTTGTTTGCTTCCCCACATAAATCTAAAAGGAATTTTATATAGGTCTTTTTTCTAGATAGGTCCTACTTTAGATATCATTTAGAACTCTTAATCTTGAAGAAAAACAGAGCAGGGAAGCTAAAGACAAAACTGGCAAGACACGAGATGCTACCAGTTAAAAGAATGCCTGAGGAAGGATTCCAGAAGCAGAAGACCTGTATTCTCCAGGGATGAAGAGTTCGACTGTGAAATATTGACCTCTGTGGGCCTCAGTTTTGTCATCTTTAAAATGAGGGGCACAGAGGCAAGGCAACGGTGAGGACTGATGTGGCATGTTTTGTGTTGTGGAGTATTCCGTTCATGGTGTCTGGTCACAGCTCTGCCACCTCCCCTGACCTCAAGTTTACTTGTCTGGAGCAATGGTCTGGCACCCCGTGGCATATGGTAGAAGCTAAGGTTAGCCCCATGTTTTTGGAGCATCTGTGAAAGCCCACTGGAAAAGGCTCTACTTGGGCAGCTGGAGGGACCCTCTTCACCCCCTTAAGACAAGTCTTGCCTTCTGTACCTTTCTTTGGTAATGGAAATATCCCAACCACACTCCTTCCTGCTAATCAAATCCCATTTACATTGAAGGCCTGCTGACATTCATTAGCCCAAACCTGCTTTTCAGAGATTGCCACTCACTTTGAGCTAAACATGTGTGCCCCAGTCCTGAGATGAAATGAAGATTTCGCTTTCTTCTTTCTCTTTCAACCAGAAACAGCAATCTGCTGCCATTGGAAATTGATGCATATGAGCACAAAGTGTCTGTTCCCTGCGTCTTTCAAACAAAACAGTGGCCCAGGCTCCACACCAGCATGCACGAGCACGCACGCGCTCACACGCACACACATTCTCAGCCCATAAAAGTCAACCATACTGCTGAATATCTAAAGCCCACCACTCAGTCAACACCGTCTCCTTCCTGGAACTTTCGGGGATGCGGACAACACCCTGTCATGGAGCACGTGTGCAGCTTGAACTGGCGATAAATTGAGGCGCTAATCCTGATGCACGACAGCACCTGCAGTAACAGAGAAGAACGTCTCAGCAGACGACACATATATAAATCACATTTATTTTCATAGCACATTTAAATAACGTTTTGGCCCTGGGGATTTTCCACCAAGTAAATGAAGCATCACCCAATGAGAGTCTGCAACGTTGCTCCATTCTGCAATGCCCCCTCACAGCAGAAGAATAAAACCTGTGATTTATATGGATGTCACGGGGTGGTGTAGGGGGCTTCCTTTCCTTTGCATGAGACATTGCTGTGCATCCAGATTAAAGATGAGATTTATCTGCAAAATAAACAAAGAACAGTCCCCCCACCTCTTTTCTCCCTTAATCACACCAGATGAGACATCAAACACACACAGAGGCATGCACCCGCTTGGCAGCACACACCCACCCTTCCACACACACGCACACACACACAACACAGACAGGCTTGTTGTGAGACAGGAGGAAGAACAATCTTGATAAAAGATGATGCCCTGATGAAGGTTTGTTTTATCAGCATCTCCTTGCAGGAGGCTCCCAGCTCCATCCTGAGGCTCCCGGCTCCATCTCAATCCTCAGCCATCTTCCTGTTGGGGTCTTCAGTCTATGTCAGTGTGGATGCCAGCCTTGGGTGCCCGAGGCCCACCACACACATGGTGGACAGAAATCAAATCTCATCCACACACTGCAAGGTGGGAGTGCAATTACAATTCACCTGCCATTTTCTGTCTTGTTATTTTAAGGAGAAAGATGACCACATTCTAATAAGATTTTTCCCTTGGATGGTCGTGGATGGGTGGGTGCCCCAGCTCACTTAGGATGAATTGCAAATTGTGCTGTTGAAACCATCATGAGTTCTTGTGGAATCTTTCCTTTCTTTCTTTCTCTTGTTCTTTTTTCTTTTTCTTCCTTTCTTTTTTCCCTTCCCTCCTCGTACCTCCCTTGTTCTCCTACCACTCCCTCCTTCTCTTTCTTCCTTCTTAGCAGTTGTTTATTCTCTAGAGCTCACCAGGACTCCACACACATCCTAACTCGAGACCCCTGTCTACCTTGCTCAGTGTGGGCTGCTCTGACAGAGAAATATGTAACCTACAACTCAGTGGAGTATCGCCTTGTTAAAACACAATTCATCATTCACGGGGCAAGATATCTACAGTTCAATCTGTGATTGCCAAAATATTTCAACTCCATCCAGGAAACACTGAAACAAGAAAAATAAGTCATATTGTTATGGTGTTTCACAGTTGGCAAAATCTGTCCCTGTCCTGTATATTATCACAGTGGGTCTTCACACAAACCTGTGCCATGGTAGGGGGTTGTAGCATGCTTTTAGATGCAGCCCTCACATTTGGAGAAATAACAGCTGCTTTAAGGACCAAAGGTACAGCATTTAACTTTTTTGCCTCAGGTTCACATGTTTCATGATCACTGGCAAAACAGAAAGCAGAATATCTCAGGCTTTCATATGGAAGACCATTCCTTGGCTAGCCAAGAATGCGGAACGGATGGCAGGTGGCAGCGTTGAAGGCAGGAATACTAGACAGCCAGTTTCACTTGAATCAACCTGGAGTCAAGGTCAGGCTCTCTGGATAACACCTGGATGTTTATAAGTAAGGGTCGTTTCCTGGAAAAACAGCCTGAGATTTACTGATGTACATTCTGTCTTCAAGCCAAAGGGCGAAGTTTCGATTTGCTCAAATCTGACTCAACGTACATTTTCATATCTTGATCCAGGTCACAAGTATACGGTAAAGAAATGCCAGCCCAGATTTCCCCTTATACTTTACAAGTTCCACATCAAAGGAAATCCCAAGCAATCACATATGTCTGGATGTAAATATATCTTTGCTTCTCCTTTTAATTTCTCAAATTTGTTGAGATAATTGTTCCCAAATTAATGTTTTGTTTTGTTTTTTTAAAAAGCAATCAGAAAAAGCAGCATTACTTAGCAAGACTAATTCATGACTATTGAAGAGGGTCAGCCTACCCCTAAAAATAGGGTGACCACCTGTCACAGTTAGCCTATGGCAGCTCTGGCATATGCTATTGTCCTGGCCTAACTATTAATAGTCTGCCTTTCACTCATGATTGTCCCAGTTTTGGTGCTGAATTAGATACTCACCCTACCTAAGAACTTTAGGAAAATCCAGTTGAAATAAGTCTTGTTCTTTTAAAGTCTTGAAGACAACCTAAAAATGAAACTACAGAGGTTAAAAAAAAAAAAAAGGAAGAAATGTTGCAGTTGGGTCCATGGTTTAGCCCTAGAGACTGGGTAAGATTGTATCTGTTTTGTTCATGTAATTCTAATTTTGAACCAATAATGTGGGATAGCACTAATTTTATTAGAACCATTAGTCTGTAATAAAGTACATGCACAGAATAATGTGTTGAGTCACGAGGCCCAGATACAGATTAACTTCAAGTGCTCATATGGGAGGCGAGAGGAAGGCCCATTACTTCCCGTCTCATCTCCTGTTGGTGTGGGTGGCACGCAGGTGGAGGGGAATTGATCTGTACTGCAGTGTGTGACTGGCGAACTGCAAGTAAATGGGGCTGCCCCTTAAACAGATCCCAGACACTGTGAAGGCCAGACCCAGGGGATGGGTGAGCAATGGACACAGCACTCTCTGCCTGGACCATGTGTAGCACACACAGGGGGCCTTACCATCCTCCCCTTCACATGGAGAAGCTTTGGCTTTAGGGGAAGGAATGGTGGTGTTTTCCAGTGATTGAGGTTTGGTCTTTCCTGGCAAGCAGGGTTGGGCCTTTTCACTCCTGGTACCACCTGATTCCCTGTTTAGGGGATTTTTGTTTACCCTTATCATAAGTATCTCGGTGCAGATGCAGAACCAGCATCTTCCAATCATCAAGTCAGAGAGTCCAGAGTGTGCCATCTCAGCCTAGCCAGCTCCACTGTGACCTACATGCCTCAGCTCAGGCCCCAGGCACTGCAGGAAGCCTCCTCTGGCAGTTCCCCACCCCTTTGTCTTTACCCTTCACCTTGGGCTCTCCCCACAATAAGCACACAGGGAGTTCAAGGTGAATCCTCATATCCTGCCGGTGACATGCCTACCATAGCACTTGGCACCTTCCATGGCAGGTGTTTACTCCCCTGTCTCCCCTTCTAGGGCCTTAGCTTCTTGAGGTCAGCAATGATGTTCTTCTCTGGACTTGCCCAGCCAGCCCAGTACTTGGTCCTTGTCTGTGGAATGTATGAGCAGCATGAGAGCTCACCTGAAAACAAAATAAGTAGTATAGTAAGAGGTGCAGTATATTTGTTAAGCACTTAGTATGTATATTTGTATATATATTTTGCAATCCAATTTTTATTTTTATTTTATTTATTTATTTGTGAGACAGGGTCTCACTCTGTCACCCAGGCTGGAGTGCAGTGGTGTGATCACAGCTCACTGCAGCCTTGACCTCCCAGGCTTCAGCAATCCTCCTAACTTAGCCTCCTGAGTAGGTGGGACCACAGGCATGCACCACCATGCCCAGATCATTTTTAAATTTTTTGTAGAGATGAAGTCTCACTATGTTGCCCAGGCTGGTCTTCAATTCCTGGTCTCAAGCAATCCTTCTGCCTTGGCCTCCCAAAGTGCTAGGATTTCAGGCATGAGGCACCATACCTGGCCAATCCATTTTTTTTTTAATTGTAGTAAAAAACACATGGCATAAAATGTACCATCTTAACTGTTGTTAGGTGTACAGTTGACTAGTGTTAAGTATATTCCCATTGTTACACATTCAATCTCTAGAACTTTTTCATCTTGCACAACTCAATGGCATGGTACATTCTAAGTGTTTTGGAAGCATTATCTCATTTAAATCTTATAGTACTAGAGGTAGGGATAATTATTTTCCCCATTTTGGGACAAGAACTTAAGCAAGGTCATGCAGTTAATGATTGGTAGAGATGGATTTGAAACGTAAACATCATTAAACTCTACCTAGCAGTTGTACGCTAAGTAAAATTTCTGCAAACTTGCAGATTTATAGATTTATAGGGTTTTGTTTCACCTTCTGCCCAATTTTTATTTTAAAAGTAGTCTTTAAATTTTTTACTGGAAAATAACATTTAAAAAATCCATGCCTCTTTATGAAGTTCATGATAAGAAAAATGAGACAGATTTACTGTCAGACAGCTGCTGCCAATGACTCATAAAATTTTAGCAAAGAAAGACACCAGAGAAGATTGAACCCAACCCAGTGATTTTACAGGTGTGGAAGCTCTGGTTCAGAGTCAGGGCAGAAGTTAAGGAACTGTCAAGTTCAGAACATACAACTCTTTCCACTTCCTGATGCAAGCTGGAAGACATTTTGGTTTCAATGCTTATGATATTTTTCTTTCCAGTTAATATGTATGCTAATAGCATTTTAAATTAAATATGCTTTTGGCTGGGCATGGAGGCTCATGCCTATAATCCCAGCACTTTGTGGGGCCAAGGAGGGAGGATCACTCAAGCTCAGGAGTTTGAGACTAGCCTGGGCAACATGATGAAATAAAAAAAAAAAAAAAAGTAAAAATTAGCCAGGCATCACAGTATGTGCTTACAGTCCCCAGCTACTAGGGAGGCTGAGATAGGAGAATCTTTTGAGCCCAGGTGGTGAAGGTTATAGTGAGCTGAGATCATGCCACTTTATGCCAGCCTGAGTGACACCACAAGATCCTGTCTCAAAAAATAAAATAAAATAATAAATTAAATGTGCTTTAATCTATTTGTATTCAAGGTCTCTGCTTCCAGTCCCATGCAGCCAGGGGCCCTCCAACCCATCTCTCCATCTGTTTTCCTGTCTCTCTCCCCTAGATCAGCGGTCCCTAAGCCTTACCCTCCAGCCTCTTCTTATAGCAGATATTCTGTAATGCCTCTTTTTTCTTCCCAGAAATGAAAATAAGATAATCTACCTAAGCACTTAATTTCAACAATGACAACAAAATCAATACAATGCCCTATCTGTAACTGAAAGGAAAAACAAAAGTAATTTGTGATTAAAAATATATACATATTTCAACAAGTAAATGTTCCAGCTGACTACCAGAAGGCATACAGCCACGGTCAGCACTTGCCCCCTGCGTGGAACCCCACGGGTGCTGCAGGGGCCCTACAGTGTGGTCCCACAGAGCATGCTGTGCAGGTGACTCAGATACCACGGGTGACATTCATCCCATACAGAAGAAAAACTCTTAAACCCTGAACACAGTGAAGTACAATCTCTTGATTTGCATGGTGGAAAATTCAGAGCCAAAAACTAAGCATTTACATATTTCTATGAACATAAAATAAAACATGTAAACGCACATATATGTGCCTTTCTGTTTAATTATAAAACAGACTCAGGAACTAGGCTTAGATAATTATAACCAGGTTCCTCACGTATCAGTGACTGTCTGGTGGGACATCGGACAGCCGTGCAGGAGGCTGGACCGTCTTTGGCTATGAGAGTACAATGTGAAGAGGAGCACAGTGACGTGACTCCAGGCGTTACTCTGAGGGATTCTGGGATCTCCAGCAACACTGACCTCTGTCCACAGAATAGCTTCATTGCCTACTCCATTTTGTCATGACCAAAGCATCAGTCCTAATTTCCAAAACACCATAGGGTTGATACCCACACCCCTCTGAGAAGCTCTGCCTGTGCCCAACTCCTTCAGAGCGCCCTCTGCCTGCAGGCAGTGAGCCCTCAACCCATGCTGATGAGTGGGGGGAGGAAGGAACAAACCAACCACAGGAAGACTTCCTACAAAGAATTAAACGACACCAAACATTACTCCTAAAACCCTCCAGAGACCAGGATTTTAGTCCCAGCACCCAACACGAGGTTGGCCTAGGAATGAAGTCAACTCATCCAGTCTCTCATTGTTTTCATATTTGTATAAAAATGAATATTTTTATATTTATATATAAAGAGGAATGAATTAATTTACTTCCAAAAAGTACAGAAACACATACACACACATATATATTCAAACAATGCTAAAACCTGAAAACAGCACATAGTATTAACTAATTAGTTACATACAACTGTATGTAACTGTGGGTTGTCTTGTTTCGTCCTCAGAAGGACTCTGCCAACAAAGCATCTCATCTCTATTTTGCAGATGAGCAAACAGAGGAATTGGTGATGAAGCTGGAACTGTAATCCAGGTTTTTCTGACTCCGAGGCCAGTTCCCTCAACCACTACTCTGTCCGCCCACCTGACTAGAATGAGGACACTAATGCCTCTAATTCAACTGTACATTTCAAAACAAGTTTTCAGCCCCAGAATCACAGTGTTATGGGAAATACTGAATGGAGGGCTCCCTTACCATTTTTTAGTTTTGTTGTCACTAAAGCAAGAAGACGTTGGCAGAGCTGTCCCCAGCCATTCTCCTTGTCCTTCATTTGATGGCTATTTTCTAGCACCTTCCATGCACATGAACCATGGTGAAAGGCTCACATGGCTATCAGCGGGTCACAGTCCTGCCCTTGTGGAACTGACAGGCTAGAAGGAGGAGCAGACATTAATCATATAATCATATAAAAATATACATAACCAGGCACTATAAGATGGTTTTGCGTTGCCATGAGATTATATGCAGGGGCCTGGCTTGGTCTGGAGCTTTTATGATGTGAATCATTTTCCCTTTAATAAAAGTCACGTATCATTTACAGGGTACCTGCAATGTGCCAGCCCCTCTGCCAATCACATCCTATACACTTTCTCCAATCCTGGAAGGTGATATTGTCATGCCCTGTTCACCAGGGAAAACACTGAGGCTTCAAGAGGTCAGGAAACCCACCTAAGGTTGGCAGTGGCCAAGCCAGGGTTTCAGGGAGGTCTTGCCAAGCACCAAAGCTCCAGTCTCTTCTCTGCTCTACGCTCCTGCCTGCAAAGGTCTCCATAAATGTTGGTGACTGTTGTCACAAAGCTAGGAGAATTTGAGACATGCACTGTCCTTCCACTGAGAATCTGTGGTCAACCTCAACTGGCCTCCCTCCAGCCCATGCTCTGTGGGCTACTGGGCTGCACGTGTCTCTCTCTGGCCTAAATCCTGATGAGTACTCCAGGCTTTTGTTACAAAACTGCTCTGCTTAGCATAGCATGCTGAGGACCTCTCTAGGTTGACCTCTCCTCCCCTCCACATCCCTGCTCCAAAGCAGCGCTCTGCTGGCCTCACCTGTTTCTGTGATGCCCCACCCCTCTTGCTCACCTGGCTGACTCCTATCTTCCAAAGTCACGTCCTCCAGGGAGGCCTCCCCTGATTCCCCCAACCTCACAGGATCCTTCTTGCATGCTCTCTTTCCAGTGCAGCCTGCATCCCCTGGACTGAAAATAGCAGGTGTTGCAAGCGTGTCCCCCTCCTGGGCTTGGAGCTCCTGAGGGTCAGGGATTCCACCCAGGCCAGGCCTAAGCCCAGTCTGTGGTGCTTGGAGCCACCCATTTAAATACCTACAAATCAAATTAAATTGACTTTCATCTTCATGGAAGGGGTGAAAGAAGACCCTTCTTTTTTCACAGCATTTTACCATTTTGTCTGCAGCATTTAGAGTTAAGCCAGATTCATCAATAAATATTAACAATCTAAAATTCTCAGTGATTGCCTTTCACTATTTTCACTTGCCAAATATGTATAATTTGACTTCCCTTTCCTCAAAATATGAATATCCTTATGAAATAAATATCAGCAACACTTTTTGTACATAAAAATACTCTCTTTTGGAATATTTTAATTTTATTCATAATCTTTTTTCTATCTCATAGACTAGCTCTGCATGTCTTTTATTTAACTGAATGGGTATCAAAAAAATTAAAGAATGGTTCAATTATTAAATGATGTGATAATTTCTGAATTTAAAGACTGTTCGGTAACTGATTTGCAAAGAACATCTTCATGGACCAAAGAAACTGCATAATAATATGACTTCTGGAAAAAAAGCCTTTTTGGAGGTAAAAGGCTTCTTTTCAAGATAACGATTGTTTTCAATTTTTAAATCTTCTACCAGGGTTCATATACAAATTATTTTGACTTTGTGCTGGTAACCCATTTGAAAAAGGGCCTGGAAAAAAAGGAATCTCAGCTTCTTGCATCCCCTACTCCCTCTCCAGATAAGCCAGGGCCCCAGAGTCCCGGACTCATAAATAAATCAAGATGATGCTAATGACTAGAGCTGGGCTCAGTGACAGACTTTGACAATTCCACGCAAAAGACACCAGAGGGCACTACAGGACCACATTTTGTAATTTCAGGCGCCATTTTACCCTTGGATTTGAACAACAATTTCTTGAAAAAACTGTTAACCTTCTGAGCTCCGGATATGGATTTATTTATTACTTTCAATATCTTATCACCACTAAGCTTAACTAGCTGGGCTTGAAAGGTTATTTTAAAGGACAATGCCCTAAAAAGACACAATTGGGCTTCCTCTTTATTTTACTTTCCTGTAGAATGTCAGCATGTGTGTGAGTTGTGTGTGAGCCTGTGTGTGAGCGTGTGTGTGTGTGTTGTTATCAGATTTTCAATTTTATGATTGAAGAAGCCATTCAGGGAATTCAAAAACTAAAATGAAGGATTCCACTGCCTCCCCACCTCAAAAAAGTTGTGATGTTTCAGGCCAAAAAATTTCTTTCATTGTTATTACTTGTGTAACTGTCCTCATTCATCTATTAATTCAATCAGCAAATATTTATCGAAGCCCTTAATGTGCCAATACTCATGTGCCAGGCCCTGGGCACACCATTATACCTGAGCCACATCTCACCCTGCAGGGTCGCACCCATGATGAGAAAGCAGTTCTCTTTACTCTTGTGAGCCAGATTTAGACTTAGAGCATCAACATCTGTCAGTGAAAAGTGATGCTTCCGCTTAGATTATTTCTCTTTTCACTGCCCTTCAGAATTTTTTTTTTTTTTCAGAAGCAAACAGTAAAATCACTGCTTTCTAGATGTGACCATCTCAGCCTGAGCAAGAAGGATCAAAACTCTGTTGCTGGAACTGCCTTCTCAGGCACTGAATTTTTATGAATCAAATAAAATGGTTGCTTATGGGTTTGGGGGATGGTTTTTTTTCCTTCCAAAGCCCCATATTGATTAGAATGAAATACACTGAAATTTAGCAAGCGACAGAAGAAAGTTCCACCACTCTTGGCATCTAACGGAGCTGTGCTGGCAGTGCCGGCATCCAGGGTTGGGCAAATGGGACACAGGAAGTCTGTTTCCTCCTCCCCCAACAATACCCCCAGTCCCATTGGTTTCTACAAACAGGTACGCGAGACCACGTGGTAACACAGACAAGTTACATTCGTTATCTCAGGTAATAGTCACAAGATAGCCCCATTTCCCAGCTGAGCAAACTGAGGCTAAAGGTTAATTCTTTGACCAAGATTACACAGAGCCACTATCCAAACTGTCCACCTGCAAAGATCATGTGCCTTCTGCTATCCAGTGTAAATAACCCAAAAGAATTCAAAGACTGTTTTGTTTGAAGATAGATGGGGCGACACTGCTGTGTGCTTGCCCTAAGCCATCCCATCTTCTTCCTGTGCACACAGCTGGACTACATTTCCCAGCTTTCCTTGCGGGAAGGTATGGCCCTGTGAGTGGCGTCTAGTCAGTAGAATGTGAGTCTCAGTGAGGCGCCCCACTTCCAGACCTGCCCGTCTCCTGCACAGTTCTTCACTCTCCCTCTCTACCTGTCTCAGCCAGACGCAGAGTATTCAGCAGCAAACATTAAGGCCCCTGGGGACGGTGGGGCCACAGAATGGAAGGTGCTTGCGTCCCTGAATCACTGCATGGAAGCTGCCCAAGAAGCATTGATTTTCAGTGGTTCCACCAGCAAGAATTAACTTGTTTTGTGTTAAGCCACTGTTACACGGGGTTGCTTGTTAAACAGTTAGCTTTCGATACATAATACACAAGGAAAGATAATAGCTTCTACAAAGGTTTCCATTTGCCCACCAGTAAATACTCACAAGATAGCCCCATTCTGCCCTAGTGAATTTGTTCACAATTTCCCTGGGCACCAGGAAAAGAAGACATTGAGCCAACTGATCTCTAAGGTCTTTCCCCCGACCTGAGAAACGCCTGTGGTTCTGTGGCGTCCCTCCTACACCCGCGGGAGCCCCTGTCTCCCAACACTCATACTGCTGGTGCGAGCTAAGTTACCTGGAACCAGGAGGGACTTCGCCCTAACTCTTACCCACGCAGGAGTCTTCCTTCCCACAAAACACCTTCCCTGCACTCCGCTGGGCAGCTATACACAGATATGCCGACTCGGCGGTGACAGCAACATGTAAGATGCCCCACTAGGAGGACGGGGGGCTTCACATGGCCCTGTGCCACCTGTCACAACCTTCCCTGGCCCGTGTAGTGTGTGGGAAGATGAGCACCTTCCTCCAAGAAAAAGGCTGAGTATGGACTGAGACCTTGAAAACTGCTGGGTATCCGAAGAGTGAATATGAGGAATTCTGCTCTTTGAAAGCACTGCTTCTTGGAGTGATGTCGCTAACATGGATGAAATACCGTACTTAAGCTATTTTAAGTCCACCTCCAGTGGTTCATGGGATCCCATTTTCTGTCACTGAATGTGATGTGCTCAAACGGAAGATAGTGTTAATATAGGGAAAAAGCAGAAGTGAGAATTTTAATGACACAGACTCCAGGCCAGATCAGGAAAGGAGTGTGTCATTCGCGGCATTTGTGATTCCGGCTGGGTCTCCCGTGCGGAAATGAACCTCGCCCCCTGCTGGCCCGCCGCGGCGCTTTCAGAGGGAAGGGGCGCCTGCCCTGCTGTGAGCCTCTCACCCGAGCGTTGCCCACGCCTGGCGCCCCCGCACTGCCCATGATGGGGACCTGCTGAATTGGATACTAGTGGTGTTTCTAGAAAAACCAGGGAGGATTGAGACCAGGATTTTTGAGTGACAAATTGGGGATGCAGATGAAAAACGCAGTACTCAGTTGCATTTGGTAGCAGTCTTTGGCAGCCTGGAGAGAGGGGTTGGGGGGAGGGAGAGACACAGTGAGAGGAGAGACAGAGAGAGAGACAGAGAGGCACAGAGAGACATAGAGACATACAGAGATACAGAGACACAGAGAGAGAGAGAGCGCACACTATCAATATGATTAACTATTATAGTGCACACTGTTTAGGGTTATTCGTTCTCTCCCCTTCTTCATCTATCACAGATTCCTCCCTCTCTGATTTCAGGTGGAGTAGTTAGGGAGGGTCAGGTGACTGCCTGACGGAGGCCATTCAGCATCCCCCTTCCTCCACCAGAATCCTTGGCCAAATAAAAGCCATTCCTGAGAATCTTCTGCAGAACCCTGCCCCTCTACCTCCAGCCTGCTAAGCTTTTTTTCGGTCCTCTGCAAACTAAAGAATCCTGACTACCAAAGCTATTGATGGTTCCCACAATATGTATTGTTTGAATGTACTAGCATTTGACACGACCCAAATTATGAATTACCATAATTACCAAGGGTAAACTCCAAGGTTAATGATGAAACAAATTAATGCACAGTTAAAAAATATAAAAGTGTTCTATAACTACTACAAAATGAAATAAGGTTAATTAAAGTAATTTTCAAAATATTAACAGAACCATAGTTCCAGCAAGTATAAGAACATTATCAGAACATTTGCATCATTAAAGGATTTAAACAATTTATAGAGCCATAGATAGAGCACACTTAATTTGTGAAGGTCCAAGAAAGGATAAACTATTTAGCTTTATATCTGTAAGCCTATTTTGTTTTCTACATACTGTGGCATTATTATATCTAAGAGTTAAACTGCTCTAAGTATTATTTGTAGATTTCTATTTATGAAAGAGATTATCTTGCTTATAGGAAAAATTATTGATTAAGCTTAACCATTCACCAATGGACAGTTATTTGTAGGTACTTAAACATGAAGATCTATCAGAGCATGGTAATTTGTCATTTTTAGTGTTTATTTGACTGCCTATAAGAGCACAAGTGAGTACAATATTACAATGTTTCTGTAGTGCTACTGCTTGATTGATAATAAGAAGATACAGCTACCATTTTTAATTTTTAAAATGCAAGATTACTCAGGAGCAAATTAACCTAATCACACAGTGCAAGTAAATTAGTGTCAGTTCCTCACTTAATTGCAAAAATAATATTAACCTAAAGAATCTGAATCCACTTCTGACACATATTCAATTTTTATAATGTTACATTGACAGTTTTTCTGGATTAGATGTAGTAGTTTCCAGCATTAGCTTCTCTGCTAATTGGAAACATTGGGAGTGGGAGCATACATATTCCAATGGTGTTGAAGAAGGTTGCTTCCAGAATTGATCTAGCCATATTACAATTCAGACACCATCAAAAAACCACTGGGTATTTTTCATGGCAAGCCTGCTATAAACTCACCCAGTGAGAACTTCTCAGGGCTTTCATTCCCCTGGCATAAGTGGGTTTTTTCCAAAGCAGACTAACAGCTCTCACTTGGAGAACTCAAGTTTTCCAGCTCTCATTTCCCCAGTCTGCCCTGAGCAAGTCAAACAGTGTCAGTACTGTGTCCGGCAGCACCTTGAGGGCTGGGGCCAGTGTTTTCCCGAAATGAGGGTAGACGTGGTTCGTGCAGACTGGAGGAGAGGCCCTGAACTCACAAAATGTCTCCTCGGCCTTAATGCTTTCCAAGTTGGGAGATTTATGTTGCAACCTTGAGAAGGGCAGAGTAAATAGAGATCCTGCCAGCTATTTGTTTTCCTGTTGATGAATTCCCCAAATTCAGACTGGAACCCCTCCAAGAACTGAAGTCTCTTCAAAAGGCGAAGTGTTAACCCTGAATCCTTCGGCTGCTTTTGCCACGTCTTTCTCTCCCACCCAGAAAGCTCCCAGACATCTCTGAGGTTGTGTTTGCTATGTATGTAGCTCTCTGATGACTCTTCCTTTTTATCACGCAAAACAAGCCAGGGCCAAAGACCACAGAGGAAGAAACCAGCTGACCACATGGTGCAGGGATAGAAGAGCTTCTCCCAGTGAGGCTTTCTAGAGCCTCACCCCTACACATTCAGCATCGCTTTCTTAGGTCATGAAAGTGATTCCACTACCTAGTCAAACTTTGCAAGCTTGAAATAGTTGCCACGTCCTCTACTGCAATTATGGTTTTCATCTTTAAATCATACATCCTTAACCTTCCCCTTTGAAATGTAACAAATTAGCACTATATTTTTGTTTGTTAGTTTCTCCTGAACATGAGTCATATAGTTTATGAACCAATCTAGGTAAAATGACCATTTTTAATCCCCAAAGCATTCTTTATTTTTAGTGTTTATTCTCACTGGCTGCTTTTACAATTTAAAAATTTTTATATAGAATCTTTTTTTCTGATTATAAAATTACTACATCCTTTTTATAGGAAACATGGGAAATGGGTATTAAATCTAAAAAATTTTATTTGTAATCTCATTACTCACAGTTAAGTTTTTGTAATCTCATTACTCACAGTTAAGTTGTTAACATTTTGGTATACATCTTGTTTCTCTGCTGTTCTATTTGGATGATGATGACTTTTTTCATTTGATCTCGTATAATATATATTTTCACATTATTTCCATAATTTTTTTTGAGACAGGGTCTCACTCTGTCGCCGAAGCTGGAGTGCAGTGGCATGATTATGGCTCACTACACCCTTGAGGTGATCCTCTCACCTCAGCCTGCTGAGTAGCTGAGACCACACGTGTGCACCACCACGCCAGTTAATATTTGTATTTTTTGGTAGCGACAGGGTTTTGCCACATTGTCCAGGCTGGTCTCAAACTCCTGGGCTCAAGAAATCCACTGGTTTCAGCCTCCCAAAGTACTGGGATTACAGGCATGAGCCATCACCCCCAGCACCATCATGTTCTTAACTAACCTTTTATTGTTGGAATTATAAGTAGCATTCCCGTAAACATATTTCTATGTAAACCTTTGGCCACATATCACATTAATCACTTAGGATAGATTCCTAAAGCAGAATTACTAGGTCAAAGTGGAGAAATAGTATTAAGGTTCTCAATACATTTTGCCAAATTGCTTTTTCCAAGGGATGCGTAACCATTTGTGCTCCCACCACAGTGAGTGAGAGTGGCTGGTTTGCTGTGCCCTCATCCACAGCCAGGATCGCTGTGTTTGTATCTGGGCCTACATAATAGACACCTCCACTGAAACAGGTGGTGTGGCCCAGGTTTGGGAAGGGCTTAGACTGGGAGTCAGGAGACCTGGCCTTGAATTTGGAGTCTCCTATTATTCTGTGACATTTTAGAAAACCCTTAGCAGCAAGAATAAAAACTAGGAACAGATTGCCCAAATAAGGTAATGAATGTGAAAAATGCTCCGTAAATGTAAAACGTGAGGCGTTATGGCAAGGCACTATCCGTTGCTACTGGTACCTAAATTTTGGTGCTAAAATTAGACACTAGGTATGTAAATTATAAAGAAAAATAAAATTTTATGGAAATATGGATTTGAGGTTTACTTTTAAAAAATAAGAGATAGGTGGCCAAGCGCAGGGTCCCATGCCTGTAATCCCAGCACTTTGGGAGGCCGAGGTGGGCAGATCACAAGGTCAAGAGATTGAGACCATCTTGGCCAACGTGGTGAAACCCTGTCTCTACTAAAAATACAAAAATTAGCTGGGCATGGTGGCGCGTGCCTGGAGTCCCAGCTACTCTGGAGGCTGAGGCTGAAGAATTGCTTGAACCCAGGAGGCAATGGTTGCAGTGAGCCGGAATTGCACCACTGCACCCCAGCCTGGCGACAGAACGAGACTCCATCTCAAAAAAAAAAAAAGAGAGAGAGCAAGAGAGGTTGCTTTCTTATTAGCATTCTTTCTCCCATCTCTGAGCTCACCAAAAAAAAATTATGCAGTATCTGAATCCCAGGTGAGCCTGCCTAACTGTAATGTGTGAAATAAAGTTGGATATTGTCTTAGATTATGCAGACTAAACTGGTAATGAAAATCATTTTTCTTTATTTTTGTTTTTTAGAGACAGGGTCTTGCTTTGTCACTCAGGCTGGAATGCAGCGGCATGATCATGACTCTCTGCACCCTCAGTCTCCCGGGATAAAGTCATCCTCTTGCCTTGGCCTCTTGAATAGCTGCGACTACAGGCAGGAGCCACTACATCTAGCTAATCTTTTATTTTTTGTAGAGACAGGATCTTACTATATTGCCCAGGCTGGTCTACAACTTTTGGGCTCAAGCGATCCTCCCACCTTGATCTCCCAAAGTCCTGGGATAACAGGCATGAGCCACTGCACCTGGCTGTTAACACGCTTAAGGAGGGTGGATTCAGGTGTAAGTGGCATTTAGATGGAGGTAACATAAACTCAGGATATTTTTCTATTTTAACTGTTGCAACTGAGGGAATACAAAGCCTTCCCTCAGATCAGGCCACTCTGTTCCTGCCCTTCCAACCCAAGATACTCTATCTGCATTCTTTCCCACCTGTCCTCATCCACCTGGAGCTATATTTCCTCTAAGATTTACCAGGATCCACCTTTTCCTGAAGTCTTTCCCAGCTACTCCAGTTTGAAAGATTTACTTTCCAAAAATGCTTACCTGTAAGTCCCCTGGCTCGTTCGGGAGTACCGCTGCTTTGTAAAGTCCTTTCATCCTTTCATTTCTAGGGTGTAGAGATTCTTCCCCACCTAAGCCTGAAACCATTTGAAGAGAGAGATTCTTCCTTTGCATTTGAAGCACTGTGTATATACTTGGCCATAAATTAACTTGCTCCTGAGGTTGACAAAGAAAGAAAGTTTTACCCAGGACCAGGGAGTCATTTTCCCAGTAACTCTCACTGGGGAAACTTTCTCTAGACTTTGCCCCTCTTGGCGTGAGGGGGTTGGAGGGCAGGTCAGTGCCTCCAGCTACATTTCTTCTGGGAACTATTTTTCCCTCATTAATTGTGCTGACAGGATTAAGAATAGCTCAAAAGCCAGTGGCAAAGGCTAATGTGGACAATCTTGTTATTTTCTCCTTTTCTTCCCTCACCCTACTCCTCTTGCGTCACCCTCCCACCCCTTGGCTAGATCTATCTCCCTTCTTATTAAACGCCACTGTTTTTTAAAACAAAATGAAAGAAGAGGCTGCATTTTGGTATCATCATTATGATTCCTAGAGAAACATTAAAGTTATGAGGGCAACAATGTCTTTTCACATTTTGGAGGGCTAAAACTCAGTTATGTTTTAGAGACCATTCTAGGTATGTTCCCATTTCTAGAGGCTTAGTTAAGGCAGGTGTGACTGCAAGAAACAGAAACTTACCCAAATTATTCAAGTCAAAGAATAGAATCAAGGTGCAGAGAGGTATACCAGTCATTCCAGCACATTAAGTTTGGGATGTTTCATGATTTCTCAAAGGGAGTGCTGGTTTTAAAAGCATTGAGAAGGACTGTGTTGAACTAAGAAATTGCTACAACAATAGAGAGGTAAAATTCCTTGCTTCTCATCAGGCAACTGGTAAGGTTCAGAGAACCTTTCTAGTTATTGGTTGCTGCCAGAGACGGTTGATGATATCTGCTTTCAATTCTAATGGAATATAAAGACTAACACGTGTGTCTCCAATTGGGGCATCAGGCCTCAGGCGATGACCCAAAACAACTTTCCTCAGATTTCGGAACACAGTTTCAAAAAGAGCACTTGGCAACTGTCCTGAGAAGAGGTTCTGAGAAAGAGCTCAGCAACCCAGCCAAATATAATCTCTTCCCAAAATTAGGCCAAAGTTGTCAGCAGTAGCTGAGAACTTAAAGGCTAAAGTCAGAGCCCTGACCAATTAGTTTGTAAACAAGTTCATCATTGGCCTCCTTCGGAAACCACTCCATGGGATTTATCTGCCCTATTGACAATCATGTCTTAAAAACATACACTAGGAGGGAAAGTTAAAATCTAAGTTTGTGCTCACCACCACCACAGGAAATGATTCCATGATCCAGAACTTTCAACTACCCATTTCTTTTCATGCCATTTCACTTTTCATTTCCATCTTAGCTTCTTTTTAATTTTAGAATCATCTCATAGCTACGTTTAAAAAGCTAGCAGGTAGAGCCTCTAATACCATCTTCCGGCAGTTTTAAGAATGGTCCAGCTTTGCCCTGGACCCCAAACTCAGTCATGCCAGGTCCCTCCCACCCACCTCATTTCAACTGCGAATCTTCTCAGCTTCCACAAATTAAATCACAATGAAGCTGAGCCTGTCCCTGGTGTTGCTAATTGTGAACAAAATATGTGGTCATAGTCTACCAAGATTTAGTTCCAATGATGAAATAACTACAGCTTCTGACTTTAATCTTTTGTAAAAGACCAGTTCCAGGGGTTGAGCTAACAGGATATACCTTCCTTAAGCTGTAGACCTTGATTCACAGGTACCACAGCTGCTGAACCAGAGGAAATAAAAGGGAAACACAGCAGTCCCCTGGACTATCAGAAATTCTCTTTCTGCTAGTATCACATAAGATGAGCCACGTGGAAGGGTGGCACTAATAAAGCACTGAGGAAATGGGAGACCATAAAAGAAATATTATAAGGGATATCATGTCACCTATTTCAGGCAGAAGTTGAATAAATACTCTCATTACCATTTTGAATTCAAAGTCCAAATCAGAGGCCAGGCACAGTGGCTCACATCTGTGATCCCAACAATTTGGGAGCCCAAGGGAGGCGGATCACTTGAGGCCAGGAGTTTGAGACCAGCCTGGCCAACATGATGAAACCCTGGCTCTACTAAAAAATATACAAATTAACCAGGTGTGGTGGTATGTGCCTGTAATCCCAGCTACTTGGGAGACTGAGACCGGAGAATCACTGGAACCTGGGAGGAGGAGGTTGCAGTGAGCCGAGATCATGCCACTGCACTCCAGTCTGGGTGACAGAGTGAGACTTGATCTCAAAAAAAAAAAAAAAACCAAACTTTAAATCAAAATCAAGCTAAAATCACTCTGTGGAAGAGGCAAAGGTGTTCTCCAACTGAGCCCTGTGCTTGGCAACATTTCCAGCCTTGGTTACAGTTGGGCTGGGGGCTATGTGACCACCTCTGGCCAAAACACCATGAGAAAAAGGGCTGATGGACTATGTATCACTTTGGTCCAGATTATGTAGAAACAGAAATGGGTCCCTCCACACTCACTCACCTCTGCTTCAGTGATCCTGGAAACCACATACTGAGATGGCAGGAACCTGGATTCCTGAGTCACTGGATGAGGAGTGCCCTCCGACTTAGAATGCAAAATGCAGTATGAAGGCACAAAACAGAGATTTCAATGTTTGTTGAATACCATAGCATAATAAAGCCTATCTTTTAAAATACATTGACTTTTCCTTCTTAATTAAATTTCTTTAGAAACTTAGTGCTCTTTGGAGATGCTTACAATGAATGGAAGTGATTGTACATGGTGCAGCTTTTGTACCAGGTCTATACAATCAATGATCTAGGTAGTTTTGAAAAGTCAATTCCAAATCAGATAACACTGTACATAGTGAATAACCATCTAACCTAATGGCTCAGTGGATTAAAACAGCTGACTCTGGCACTCAAAGTTCTCATTCTGATCCAGTCATTTGTTTTCTCTGAGATCCTAAGTAATTTCATCTCTTTTCTCTGTTTTGGTTTTAAGATGTAGAGAAGGACCTGCCTCAGAGGGTTTTGGTGAGCAATAAAAATAACTATAAAGCACTTTTCCGGCACAAAGTGCTGCATAAATGCTTAATGATTTCCTTTAATGATATCATGGACAGGGGCACTATACTTTTAAGTGAAATATTTTCATTTGAGTTATAGCATGTAATACTCTAGATGTCAAGGCCTGATAGATGGCTGAAATAAGGATCTTTTGGTTTTTTTCTGGAGTCCCAATAATTTAATCATTTCTCCTTCATCTCTAAAAATTACCTAATTAAACACATGCAAGAGTCAGATCTCAGAGTAGGCTAAAGATAGTCTATATAAAGAGAGGGGAGTTTGTCAGCTGCCATGAATGGTACAGTCTTAAGGTCATCAGTTTTGTTCATGAATTCTGCTTTGAAGGAAAAACACTCAGTTGGCCTTTTTTTTCTTAACTTACTCTTATTTAGAAAATCATAGCCTTCTATTATACTGAGCCCAAATCAATCTCAAGGGGCAAGCATTTACTTTCTAATGAAGGTGGGCATTTTGTTCCCTAGAGCATGAAAGAGAGCATTTGGTCAACTGTATCCATGAAGAGGCCGCATTCTTCTCTGTAAATAATAAGAAGGGAACAGGTAGGGACATTCTTTGGAGATAACGGTCTTCAACTTTTTTGGTTTGAAAAATGCAGCTATATAATCATTTATTATTTTCTATATGTATCCTAAAATAAATGAGTTGAGAAGGTCTACCCTACTCATCCATTTGCAAACCTCTTGCAAATATGAATAGAGAAAACTCTATTCACATAGATGTCCCACCTTGAATTATTCCAACTCTCAGATGTCAGATGTGGCCTCTCCCCTTCCTACTCATCTTCTCATAATAGCTCCCATTTACGTAATGCTTACCTTATGCCAGACTTTTAACATGCAATTAATGTAATCTCATGTAGTTCATACCATGATCCTGTAAGGTAGGAATTTTTGTTTTTAATTAATTTTTTTTTTGAGACAGAGTCTCACTCTGTAGCCCAGGCTGGAGTGCAGTGGCGCAATCTCAGCTCACTGCAAACTCCACTTCCCCAGTCCTGGTTCAAGCAGTTCTCCTGCCTCAGCCTCCCAAGTAGCTGGGATTACAGGAATGTGCCACCATGCCCAGCTAATTTTCATATTTTTAGTAGAGGTGGGGTTTCACCATATTGGCCAGGCTGGTCTTTAACTCCTGACCTCGGCCTCCCAAAATGCTGGGATTACAGGCATGAGCCACCACGCCCAGCTGGGGTAAGAATTTTTTAACCCTTATCAGATGAGGAATTTATCAGATGAGGAAATGATGCACAGTGAAGTTCAGCAATTTATCCTAAGTCCATACAGATAGTAAGATGCAGACCCTGAATTCAAACCTAGACTAGCTGCTTCCCCAGTCTGGGCTATTAACCTCAACACTAATGTGTCTTTTCACCTAGCCTGGGCCCCACATGGTTGGGGATGGGAATGGGGAAGATGGGACAAGGAAGAGAAGGGAAGAGAAGGAAACAAAAGTTATTGTTGATTTTTTTCTTAGAAAGAATGTTTAGAGCTGGAAACAACTGCAGATTTTCCAGCTATTTCCATGCTTTTTAGAAAAAGAAACAGATATCTACACAGTATGTTGGGACCAGAATCTGTGTCCAAGATTTCCAACTCCCAGATACACTCTTTCCACCATAGACCTCCCACCTCCCTACACCCCTAATTTTTAAAAACAACTTCTATGAGTGAATTTACCTCTTATTAAAAACGTGTAAATAATTTCAATTGTTTTAGTGGCCTAGAATAGCAGTTTTTATGACTGGCAAATCCAACCCTTAAATTTCTTCGTTATTCAACTAACTTTTCAGAGTATCTACCTTGTGTAGGGCTCTGTGTCAGGGGTCAGCATATAGTGTCCAAATTGCCTGATGGGTCTCTCTCTGCGTTGAGGAGTTTCCAGCCAAAGGAATCTAATGGTTTAATGAAACTGACTCTTGACCGGGAGTGGTGGCTCACGCCTGTAATCCCAACACTTTGGGAGGTGGGTGGATCACCTGAGGTCAGGAGTTCCAGACCAGCCTAGCCAACATGGTAAAACCCTGTCTCTACTAAAAGTACAAAAAATTAGCTCGGCATGGTGTCAGGCGACTGTAATCCCAGCTACTCCAGAGGCTGAGGCAGGAGAATCACTTGAACTTGGGAGGCTGAGGTTGCAGTGAGCCAAGGTCACACCATTGCACTCCAGCCTGGGCGACAAAAGCGAAGCTCCATCTCAAAAAAAAAAGGAAAGAAAAAGAAAAAAGAAAGAAAGTGACTCTTCTATCATATGCCACCGGTCAAGAGAAAAAAAAAAAGTGAAGGTGATCCAAAATAATTCTTTCAACCGTATCCTTTCTATATTCGAATTCTTTATCAATTTCTATAATACCCAAGCCCTTTTAATTATGCTGAAAAAAAGTGTTTTTTAAATTCATTGCAAATTCTTATTGCACAACAACTATGTACAAGAAAGGTTCTGGGCACATGAGGAAGGTTCTGGGCACATGAGATGCATCCCTGAAGAAAATGGACAGAAACATCTACCCTTATGGAGATTACATTCTTAAGTGGGCGAGGCAGGCGGTAAACAATAACCATAATGAGCTAGTAAATTATATATTATTTTAAAAGGCAACGTGGGTTAGGGAAAAATGAAATAGCCAAGAGTAAGTGGGACTCGGAGTTCAGAAGGGAAGAGGAACAGGTTGTCATTTTAAATAGGATGGCTAGAGCAGACCTCACTGAGGATCTGTGAACAGTTTTTCAGGTGTAAGAACCTTTCAGCAGAGTGGACAGCCCGGGGCAGTAAGGAGCCCACTGCTGCTGAGCAGAGCGAGCAAAAAGGAAAACAGGAGGAAACGAGTCAGAGAGCAAAAAAATGGGGGCAAGGTGTGCAGACCACGCAGGGCCTGGAAGTCCACTGTAAGAATTCTGGCTTTACTCAGTGTGAGTAGGGAATGCCTGGAGGCCTGTGGGCAGAGGAATGATACGATGAGACCTAAGTTTTAAAAGGAGCCATCAGGTTGCTGTGTTGAGAACATACGTCAGGGGGCAGGAGATCAACCAGGAGACACTAAAGCATCTGACCAAAGTCATCCAGGTGAGAGACCACGCTCGCCCAGACCGGCGTGGGAGCAGGGGGTGGGGAAATGGCTGGATTCTGGATACCATGGGTTTTCCTGGCAGATTAGATGGGAGAAACATGACAAAAGGGAAAGGCCTGGAGGATGCCATGGATTTTAGTCTGAGCAGCTGGAAGGCTCAAGTTGCCAGTTCCTGAGACAGGGAGAATATGGGTGCAGCTGATTTGCAGTGGTGAATTCAGGAGTGTGGGTGTGGTCAGGTTTAATTTGAGATGTCTAATTAGCCTTCAAGTGGAAGGGTTGAGTAGGTAGTTAGAGACGTGGGCCTGGAGGTTAGGAGGAGGGCTTGGACTGCTGGTGTGTATTTGGGAGTTAGCTCCCTCTGAAAGCCATGACCATGAGGCCGAACGAAACCACAATGGGGCTTGTGATGTCTGGCAAAATCTGGTGAAAACCAATGCTCATTCAATTGGAGAATTTCATTTTCCAAAAGACATCAGAAGAGGAAAAAATAAGAGCAAAAGATTGTTTGACAATTTTTTTTTTTTGAGACAGAGTCACTCTGTCACCCAGGGTGGAGTGCAGTGGTGCAATCTTGGCTCACTGCAATCTCCGCCTCCCAGGTTCAAGCGATTCTCTTGCCTCAGTCTCCCAAGTAGCTGGGATTACAGGCACCCGCCACTACACCTGGCTAATTTTTTGTATTTTTTGTAGAGACGGGGTTTCACCATGTTAGCCAAGCTGGTCTTAAACTCCTGATCTCGTGATTCATCCACCTTGGCCTCCCAAAATGCTGGGATTACAGGCATGAGCCATCGCACCCAGCCTGATTGTTTGGCAATTACAGTCATCCCTCAGAACCTGTAGACGTTTCAGGATGCCCAAGGACACCAAAATCCATGAATGCTCAAGTGTCTGATATAAATGGTGTAGTATTTGCATGTCACCTACACACACCCTCCTGTACACTTTAAATCAACTCTAGATTACTTATGTTGCCTAATACAATGCCTAGGTATAACTTTATTCGTGTAGATTAAAGGTAGTACTCGGTGTGCACCAAATACACGTTTTGCTTTTTGGAATTCTATGGAATTTTTTTCTGAATATTTTCAATCCACAGATTGTGGATTTGGTTGAATCTACAGATGCAAAACCACAGATACAGAGGAACAACTATATTTATTTTTAAAGGACCCCAGAAAGAAACAAAATCAGGGTAGAAACTTTCATTTTTAAATTAATTTTTCTCAATCATAGTTACAGCTTTTGACCAGAGGCACCAGACCTCTGTACAGAAAACTCACAAATGTTTGGATAAAAAGCAAGAATGGAATTTCTCATGTGCATGAAAATATGCACACAGACAAAACCAGAAGGTGCAGCAAAGACCCAGAGGCCACGCTCTTTATTCCTGCCCCTGGGAGAGTAGGTTTCACTCCCACAGAGCTGGCCCAACCTCCAGCAACCTTGGACACAAGGACAAAGGGAGATGCAGGGCTCCTCAATGAAAGAGATCCCAGGTAATCCTTGTGTAAGCTCAATTACACTGGCAGATATTTATATAAAAATGGCTATCCTTTGGAATCTACCATCTTTACCATCAGGAATGGGAAGCAGAGGCCCTCCTGCTACTATAATCTCAAAATTGTAAAAATGTTTGAACTGTGAGGTTACCAGTGCTGTGTCATTCATTATTCCTTCAATGAGTAGCTATGGAAAGCCACTGCAGCTCCGTCCACACACAAAGTGGGCAGTGAGACTGCCCTGCAAGAGGCCGCTGCTGTCTGTTTCCAGGAAGACTCCTGCATCTTTGCTCAGCAGGCAGTCACCTTCTCTCTTTTGCTTCCTACTGGCCACCTCTGCATCCTCCCGACACAACCAATTGAAACTTTCTGGCAAGCCATGAAATGTGCTCTCAGGAACTCACGCTGTTGCTGCAGTTGGGGACCAGCTACTGTATGCATTTGCTTCATTCCCCCAAGTCACAGGCCCTGCAATGTGAGGCATGCTGCACCGCACAGCAGTGCAATTAGATCCCTATGGTCTTCAGCTTTGCACCCTTCCCCAGTGGGCACTTTGTTGCTTCCTTCCCTCCAGTGCTGCAATTGCTACATATCAGAGTCATCTCTCCTTTTTTGGCCAAATCACACAAGCCAAAATATGTGAGGATCAATAATGCAGATGATGTGTGACAGTGAACCAGTCTCTTCTTGCTTCCAGACTTTAAATTCCCCTGTAAGTATAGATAGGAGACCCATGTGCCTACACTTCCACAAACCAGTCCTCTCTTTCTAAGCAGTCCTCCAAGGAAATTCTTATTCTGCTGGCATCAATGCAGCTGCTCATAAAGCTATCCAGGGGACTTTGTGGCAGGCGCCTCTACTAAGCTCTGTAATTAATTCTTGGAAAGCCATAGAAGGAGCTTGTTCAGAGCACTGTTAAATCAAAAGCAGGCTTCCTGTTGGCCTGCTGAGATGGAGGCCTGGTAGCTTAAAACAGATCACGAACCAGGCTGAAGAAATCGAACAATCATTCATTCCTCCAGCAGTAGAATCTATATGCCACCCGAGATATAAATAGCATGTGTGAGCCATACACAGATGCAGAGGCCATTGCTCCCCAGACACATGGAGAGGCCATGGAACCTGAACTTTAACTATTGGCCAAGCACTGGTTTGCTGTATGTGATTTTCTTTAACTTATTTATTGGCTTGTTTGGTCATGGACTCTCAGGTTGTTCTGATAAAAAACATTTCAGGAAGATGTGTGGGTGTGACATGTATCATGTAGCCAGAGGCAGACAAATCAAGCTGGTTGGTGGGCCCTGGTTTATACACATGAGCTCTGATCGGATAATAATAATAGTAAAAGCTACAGTTTATTGAGTGCCAGCTATGTTTCAGCAGTGTTTGACCTTTTTGCACACATTCTCCCAAAAGCTCTAAAAGGATGGAGTGATTGTCTTCATTGTACAGATTGAAACCCACTGTTACAGTGCTGTCATGTGCCACAGATGGCTTCATGAGAATGGAGTAGACTACAACTTTCTTTCTCTGTGCCTAAATAAGACTACTTCCACAAAAGAATGGTGTGTTATACACATTAAAGGTTAAATAAATATTCTTATTGACTCAGTGAAACTCATACTTATTCACTATGTAGGGAGATATGCCATTTCCCTATATAGCAGAACTGGGGATAATTTTGCCCACCCCTGGCTCCCCACAAGACATTTGGCAATGTCTGGAGTCATTTTTCATTATCACAACTTGGGGATGTTTTGCCAGTGGCATCTAGTCAGTAAAGGAAAGGCCAAGGATGTTGCTAAACCTTCTACAATGTCCAGGACAGCTCTCCTACCCAATCCAGCAAAAATGTATTCAGCTCAAAATGCCAATGGTGGTGATCTTGAGAAATCCTGATCTATATAGACAAGGTCAACCAATAGATCATCATTTGTTTATTGATATTTACATTATAAAACATCAAACTAATAAAAGAAAATGGTTAATCCCATTACTGAGTATATACCCAAAGGATTATAAACATTCTATTATAAAGACACATGCACACATATGTTCATTGTGGCACTGTTCACAATAGCAAAGACTTGGAACCAACTCAAATGCCCATCAATGATAGGCTGGATAAAGAAAATGTGGCATATATACACCATGGAATACTATGCAGCCATAAAAAAGGATGAGTTCATGTCCTTTGCAGGGACATGGATGAAACTGGAAACCATCATTCTCAGCAAAACTGACACAAAAACAGAAAACCAAACACTGCATGTTCTCACTCATAAGTGGGTGTTGAACAATGAGAACACACAGACACAGGGAGGGGAACCTCACACACCAGAGCCTGAGGGTAGGGGGCTAAGGGAGGAATAGCAGGAGGTGGGGGGATTGGGGAGGGAAAGCATTAGGAGGAATATCTAATGTAGATTACAGGGCAATGGATGCAACAAACCACCACCATGGCATGTGTATACCTATGTAACAAACCTGCACAATCTGCACATGTACCCCAGAACTTAAAGTAGATTAAATAAATGAATAAATAAAAATGGTTAATCCCATAGCATCTAATAGTTAAACTGCACACTAGAACTAGCCAAAGATGTATTTTTTACATTCCAAAATCCAGAAGAGAATCTTGCACTAAAACTAATACCACATACCTTAGGTTGAGAAATTTCTGACAAAGATTGGGATGCCAACCCCAATCTTGTATATGGGAATTACTTTTGAGCTTTCATGTGAAAGGAAAATTTAGCCAATATGCCAGTATTAAAATTGGCTGTCCCCTAAGGCCTGGACAGAGACACTCCTGGAACTTTACCACAGGGAGAGCTCCCCAGCACAGAGCATACATGGAGGTTCTACAGAGGCTAATGCCTAGGCAAGATAAGTCTGCATTTTTAAAACATATGAGGTAGGCAATACCAAGAAAGACACTCTATGGCCTCAACAAATAGTAAAATTCAAACCTGAGGAAGTAGAGCTAAAAGAACAATGTTTGTAAGTTAAAAAAAATTAAATAAGCATTTTGAAGTATTTGCAGAGATTTTTAAAAACTCTATTATAAAAATAACATGGTATTATGAAATCAGAAGAGGTGAATTTGAAAAACCAAGATTTTACTATTTAAGAATAGTCATTGAAATAAGATATTTAACAGATGAGTTAAATAGCAAGTTAGATAGTATTAAAGATAAACTTAGTGAATTGGGAGAGAAATCTAAAGAAATTACCTTGAATATAGCCCAGAGAGATGAAGACATGGAAAATATAAAACAAAAATTAAAAGACATGAAGGATAGACTAAATAACTCTATTTGTTCATTATTAGAACACAAAGACTCTCAGATTTGATTTAAACCCAAAATTCGGCCATTATAATGTGCTATTTATAAAAAAGATACTCCTAAAATGATCAAGAAAGGCTGAAAAGAAGGAATGAAAAAAGAAATTCTAGGCAAATAATAACTAACAGAAAACTAGTGTGGAATATTAATATTAATAAAAATATAATTCAAGGTGAAAATTAATGGGAATGGAGAGACATTATTGAAAGAAGCAGCCCATCAAAAAAAAACTCTACCAACAATTAACTTTCATTTACTTAATAAATGTACTTGAAATACATAAAATGAAAATAGAGTTACCAGGAGAAATTGACAAATCTACAGCAGGACTGGGAGATTCTAATATACTTCTCCTAAAATCTGAATGATTAAGCAGCCAGAAACTGTATAAAGAATAAATGATATTAATAACACTATTGAAAGGCTTAGTCTATACACACACATATAAATATTTGTGGGTATACATATATTATATATATACACACACACACACACACATGCATACATATAAAATGGTGGCCTATAGATACTTATATGTATACACACATATGTATCTTGTTATATAATATATAATATCATACGTATGTTTTACATAGATAGAATCAGGTACCAAAAAATTCCTCTCATGAGGAATTTACGTTTATAAAATTTGAACCTTTCTCAAATCAGAAAAAAATTTTAACCAGTTCTAAAGAACTGATATCATACAGACTATGTTATCCAACAATATAAATGAGAGTAAAAAATTTTTTAATTTTTTGGAAAAGAAAAAATACACATATAAATAATTCACATTATTTTATTAATTGTTTTTGTAACTTAATCCATCATAAACATTTCTCTTATATCTTTAAAAACTATTCTACAATATAACTTTTAGAGTAGCATGATATTCCAACATATGGATGTCATATAATTTATTTAGCCAGTTCTTTATTTGGATACATTTATATTATTCTCACTTTTGCTATTATAATAATGCTATAGTAAAGACAAGGCCAGGTTCAGTGGCACGCCTATAATCACTGCACTTCAGGAGGCCAAGGCAGGCAGATCACTGGAGGTCAGGAGTTCAAGACCAGCCTGGCCAACATGGTGAAATCCCGTCTCTACTAAAAATACAAAAATTATCCAGGCATGATGGTGGGTGCCTGTAATCTTAGCTATTCAAGAGGCTCAGGTGGGAGCATGGCGTGAACCCAGGAGGCAGAGGTTGCAGTGAGCCAAGATCATGCCACTACACTCCAGCCTGGGCTACAGAACAAGACTCTGTCTCAAAAAAAAGAGAAAGAAACATTAATGTTTTTACTTCATTGTACACAAATGTATTTTACACCATTAAGTTCTTGTTACCCAGGCTGGAGTGCAATGACACGATCTCGGCTCACCGCAGCCTCCGCCTCCTGGGTTCAGGCAATTCTCCTGCCTCAGCCTCCCGAGTAGCTGGGATTACAGGCACGCGCCACCATGCCCAGCTAATTTTTTGTATTTTTAGTAGAGACGGGGTTTTACCATGTTGACCAGGATGGTCTCGATCTCTTGACCTCGTGATCCACCCGCCTCGGCCTCCCAAAGTGCTGGGATTACAGGCGTGAGTCACCGCGCCCGGCCGTGTTTCTTAATTAGAATGTTCCCAATTGGAAAACAGTTGTACAACACTTCATTCTAAAAGACGAAGAGCCATAAAAAGAGGGAAAAAATAAGAAACCTTGCATTTTAGATCTTCTTACAAATAGCAGGTTGCTCCAGGAAAAGACCAAGCCAGGTGATAAAGATTTGTGTCACCATTTCAAAAAGAATAAGGAAAAGGGCAGTACAGACACTGCATTATCAGACGCCATCATTATAATTTGTAGATCTCACACATCAATATGTAAATAACAGAGGCCAAGCTATTTCCTCTGCAGGTTGCCTCTAAATTGAAGTAAAAACTATATTGCTAAAGCCACGCAAGCTAGAACAACACCGATTATAAATCAAACAATGATATGAGTTCATTTAACACTGAGAAAACAAGTATTTCCAGATAACTACATATCGTGCAAGACAAACAATTCTGGAAACGGGAAATAAAGGGGTGAGGCAAAACTAAAAGGAAGAAAATTGGATAAAATTCATGAGGACTAAAAATATTGGCAGTTTCAGGGCAGAGGTATTAGCTGAGCAGTAAGGTGAGAGAAAGTGACACAAGTCTGCATTGCCTGTGCTCTGAGGGAGGCCACAGGGAGTGCCTGTTAAGAGCTCTGACTGGCTTCAAACTGTCTTGGCTGGATTTTGGTGGAAGTAGTGGGTGGCCTTGGCCAAATTTTCTAAGCCTTGATTTTCTTATCTCTAAGGTAGAGAGCTTCTACCTCATAGGGATGCTATGAGGATGAAATGCAAAAACCAATGTAAATAAAGGGGTTATCCCAGTGTCTAGTACGTTTGTATGTGCTCATTAAGTGTTAGCAATAGTACATGAACTTCAAAGGATTAAGAAAAGCCAGCTGGCCAGTTGAGAAACAGGAACAGGAACTAGATATTATTACTAATCCCCTGTGATAAACTCTGTAGTTCATGTTAACACAAAAACAAAAATTTACTTCTATGATCCATTTTTTTAAAGGCTCTAGGCCAGGCATGGTGACTTATGCCTATAATCCCAGCACTTTGGGAGGCCAAGGCAGGCAGATCTCTTGAGCCCATGAGTTCAAGACCAGCCTGGGCAACATGGTAAAACCCCATCTCTAGAAAAAATACAAAAATTAGCCAGGCATGATAGTGAGCACCTGTACTCCCAGTTATTTGGGAGGCTGAGGTGAGAGGATCGCCTAAGCCCAGGAGGTCAAGCCTACAGTGAGCTGTGATTATGCCACTGCACTCCAGCCTGGGTTACAGAGTGAGACCTTGCCTCAAAAAAAATAGTAAGTAGAATAAAAGGACCTAAAATTTAAAGTGTTATAAAATCCGTGTGCAAGTTTCCAGGATAGAGTCTAGTTACTAAAACAGATATTTAATTTATGATGACAAGACATATTGCCAAACTGAGACCAGTGGGCATGACTGCAGGTCCACTGGCAACTTTAAGGGATGTGAGATCAGGTTGCCTGGGCACCCAGCTATGCTGTCTCTGATTGGAGGTGAACTGCATTCTTTCAAGTGGTGAGCACATAGATGCACTCTCCATGATTTGGCAAAAAATAATACAATTGATTTATTTTTGTCAAATGTATTCTCTTGATAATGGCTGGATGCCAAAATATCGTTTCTGAGTTTTCTTTTCAAGAATTTGGCTTTGGAATATGAAAACTCCCCTGATTGAGAGTCTGCTCAGAAAGAACTAATGAGCCCTGAATAATGATCACCCTCCGAGACTTCCTCTCCACCACGTCCATAAAACCCCTCCAGTTGGCGATGGCTTCAACTGCCTTTTAGTCAGAATTCAGCCTGTCTTTATGGACATTTTTTGACCTCATAATTTCTCCAGGTTGTATTTTAAAGGTCTTATTCACATACAAAATGAATCGACAGATAATCATCTTTTCCTTTTCAAAAGCAAGTCTGATCTCTTTGTTCTGAAATTGCAAATATACTAATCCTAGAAATTATGCATGGGCAAGATTCGTATTTCCAGAGAGTTTTACTTTCAAACAAGGTGAACTGTCAAACTGTGAATGCAGCTTGTGGAGTGAATGTCTCCCCAGGAAGGAGGCTCCTTTCCTTGAGGGGAAGGGAAATGGCTAGTCTGGGGCTTTCTCATTGGCCCCTGGGTGCGGTTTTGCACCTCTGGTTAGAGGCTGTCTGCTTTGTTTTGTCAGAGAAACATATCATCTGTTTTAATGCTGATCTGTAATGTTTTATTCAATTGTAAATCTTTTTTTTTTTTTTTTTTTTTTTTTTTTTTTTTTTTTTTTTTTTTTTTTGAGACGGAGTCTTGCTCTTGTTACCCAGGCTGGAGTGCAATGGCGCGATCTCGGCTCACCGCAACCTCCGCCTCCTGGGTTCAGGCAATTCTCCTGCCTCAGCCTCCTGAGTAGCTGGGATTACAGGCACGCGCCACCGTGCCCAGCTAATTTTTTTGTATTAATAGAGACGGGGTTTCACAATGTTGACCAGGATGGTCTCGATCTCTCGACCTCGTGATCCACCCGCCTCGGCCTCCCAAAGTGCTGGGATTACAGGCTTGAGCCACCGCGCCCGGCCTCAATTGTAAATCTTTTATCGCCTGTGACTCCTGTGAAATTTCCCCTTTTGTTAGCATTTTTTTCTGATTGGTATTGATTTTCAATTTTGCCAAAGGGTTAGGAAACCTACTGCCCTGTTGGCATGATTGCAAAGAATCCAACTGCTGTTTTCCTCCCCACAAAAGAAGTATCTGTAGCCATTTAATTATGTAGTTTATTTTTAAAGCAAGAATGAAAGAACCAGGGATCATCTTTCACTTAAATTCAGCTTAGCATGTTCTCAGAACATTAAACATTTTCAATTCTTTTAGTTATTGAAATGGGTGTCCTTGTCTGGAAGCAAATGAGTGCATTTGGTTTTATCCAGTCTAATGTCACAGATTTTACTGTACACTGTTTTCTTTTGTCAGCTAGAAATAGAGTCCATAACCTCAAACACTGTCAAAAAGAAATAAATATGCTCTGTGGGAAAAATAATAACTCTGAGACATTTCAGCAGCAGAATAAATCCCTTCCATTGGACATAGCCTGCATATAATGGGAACCCTTAAACTGCCTTAAATGCCCTAACAGAAGCTGTTCCTGCTTTTATACTTAAAGAATATCAAGATGTTCCCTGGCAATTGAATGTTAGTACAATAGAAAAGTGTTACTCACAGGTAACAACAAAAAAGGGTAGGCAGGGATATGTCAAACAATTCATGTTGCCACAGGCCAAAATAAGTGTATGCATCCAGAGAGAGCCGAACATCTAGACTAGAGAGAGATGTTTCTTCAAAGGAGAAGACCTGTTCAGGGTCATTCAGAGCTCTGGAGCTCATGGTGCTCTCTGCTTCACAAACACCTTCCATTTGCCCTCCTCCCTGCCATCTGTGGATTTGGTCTTCCAGGAGCTTCCACCTTTTTAGAAGTCTGAAGCTTTAACACTCCAGCTTTCTGCATGGTACTCCAGCCAATCTCAAAGGATTCTTCAGTAGAGGGAACTGGAGGGAGGAAACCTGCAGAAAAGAAGCTGAATTCTGCCGAAGTGGAAGAGATTGCTTTCTGTACATAGAAAGGAAATTGTTGGTCCAGTCTTTCACTGTTCAATTCCACCCCAAGAAACAGATTCAAATCTTGAGCTCTCTGGGAATGGTGGAAGTTTCACAATGTGGCCTACGGCTTCCCAGTCCTTCTGGGTCTCCCTCAAACACACACCCACACTCCCCATTCTACAATGATACAGGGGAGAAGTGGAGAGTTATTTGGCCTGAGACTCAGGAAACTGACTCAGATGCCCACTCCACATCTTCAGCACTACCTGGGTGGCAGAAAACACCAGGGCACCCCTACTTTGGGTCAACACCAACTGCTCTGCCAGCCTGTAAAACTCTGGCCCTTCCATAAAAAGAAAAAAGTGAATCCATGAATTAATAGTGGAGACACACAAATCTGGACTGCATTAGAAAAACAAGCAAGAATGTCTCTACCCATGTCTACCAGACAGATGTGGCTCCAAACATGTCAATCAAAGCCACAGAAGTGCTGAGGTAGAGGCATTATGATGCCTTTAAGATGCTTAGTCAGAGGGATGCTTTCCTGAGTTTTGCAGATTTTTTTGTAACTTAACTGCCCTCAAGCCTCAGCAGCTTAACTGCAGGTTAATATTAATGCTGAGTCCAGGAGGCCTGTTAGGCTTCACCTGCCCCACGGAAGGACCTCATATCCTCCCGTCTCCATGGTTATTTCTGGAAATCTCTTATGAGTGCCACATTTGCTAGAAACCAATCCACCTGTGTTCTCCAGGGTGTTGCCTCCTTGTGGGAGCCTGTGAGCCCCTGGAGAGAGGCGCTCATTTGTCTTGGCCTCAGCTGTTGTGGCCCTGATAAAGAACACTCTCTCTGCCATGCTATCAGGCATGGCAGGCACCACCATCACTCTTCAGTCCACCAGATGCTGAGATACTAGCCCTGCTTTCCTTGCAGAAACCAAGAGATGCTCATTTCTCCCACTTAGGACTTACCCCTTGGGAGGATCCACATCAAGAAACGACCCCTTCCACATCTTCCTGCATCCACTCTCTCTACAGCAGTCTCTGAAACCCTGGGACTTTTGTGAGGATGGGAGTGGCCTGGAAGCTTGTTAGAAAGGGAGATCCCTACATCCCACCTCTAGGGATCCTGATTCAGTAGCTTTGATGAGGGGCCAGGGAATCTGCTTTAAAACAAATTCCTCAGATGATTCTGAAGCAGGCAGTCTGGAAGACACCTTGAAAAAAGTGGCAAGAGACCACATGATGAGGAGTAACACACACTCGGTTTTATAAAGAGAGGAACCAGCATTTGGAAAAACTCCATGATAAAGAATGTGGCCAGTAAAAATGGCTAGTACATACAAGGCTAAGAGAATAGGAAAAAAAATGTAAGACATCAAAATAGCAACCCTGGTGAGGAATCACAACCTAGGGACTGCACAGGAAATTAACACTACACCATCTCTCTTAGCCTCTTTCCACCCAAAGATGGGGCTCCCGGAAAGAATCTACCAGCCACCTTTTCCTAGTCACCATGTTCTTCTTAATTGACCAAGCTGCCCAAATATAGCAAGCAGAAAAGTAGTATCTGTTGGGATGCTCCTTCCTATGAAGAGGGAAATAACCGGTTTGATACCAAGCAGTTCGGACATGGCATTTCTATACATCTTTTCTCCTTGTGCTAGAACCTCAGCTATTTGTGCCACTAGCCCTCGACTGCCACACTCTCACCCCACCCTCCTCTTCCTGGCACTCTTCAATCTATCTTGTCCACTCCTAGAGTAAGGAATGGCCTTTAGAAAACAGGCCTGAGAGAAGGAAAAGAGGAGTGGGTTTGGGAGGATTTGCATTATTTCAAATCTCAGAGTAAATTAAATGTCCTGAAGTCATTTTTTATCTCTTAACAGTCCTGAACAAGTACAGTGATGCACAGTTCTCCTCCACTCCTCTGGCTTTGTGATGGACATTGTATTGTAATTAACCCCCCAATATCCACTCACCCCGTGACTGGCTGAGGCCAATCAGCACATGGGACCTGTCTGGTCACTGTCCAAACTGTGTCCAACGCCTGGCCCCAATAGAAATGTAATGCGAGCCACATATGCAATTTAAAATTTTCTAGTAGCCACATTTTAAAGAGTAAAAAGAAACAGGCAAAATTAGTTTTGGAAATATATTTATGTAACTCAATACTGTATATTCAAAATATTATATAAACAGAATCAATACAAAAATTGAGATATTTTACATTCAGTTTTTCATACTAAGTCTTCAAAATTTAGCATGTTGTTTATACTTAAGGAATACCTCAATTTGGAATAGCCACATTTCAAGTGCTTGATAACCACATATGGCCATAACTGACAGTATAGGACTTCAATTCTATGTTTTAGAGTAGAGTGAGGAAAAGAGCGTTGTTTCTCTTCCCCCTCTTTTTTCAAGCTATAAATGAGGAAGGATATTGCCCCTGTGGCTGCTTGCAACCATCTTATGACCATGAAGTGATCCAGACTGGATCCTGGGCGCTTGATCACATAACTAAGCTTTGCTACTCCAGAGTCTGCCTGCCTCTGAACTCCCAGTGATGGGACATGATTCATTGCTCTAGAGTTTAAGCCATTTTGAGTCTGACTTTCTGTTAAACACTTCAGAAAATGTGCTAATCTACATACCCCTCCCATTCACATTATAGCCACAAAGGAGTATTTTTAGCCCCTGTGATGAGTTTTCTTGTCATATCAAGTAAGTAGACACCAGCCAAACACATTTCTCACCCAGGCTACAAATTGAGAGAACCAGTGAAACTCTAAGTCTCCTATTTCCCTGAAAAGTTACTACTGTCTTCACTTTTGCTTGAATCCTATGGCAGTGGATCTGTTCTTAAGGAAGTTAAGGCAGCACTTTATATTAGATATTTTAGAAGCAAAAGAGCAGACTGATTTCCTCTAAGCACTGTGTTTCAAACAAAATGAGTCCATCCTTGGATATAGACATAATCACAATAAAACAAAATTATTTGAGTCCAAAATAAAACCAGTTAGTATGAACTTGTTGTGCTTATATAAACAGGAAAAGCCTCTCCAAAGTCTCAGATATAGGAACTGCGTGAAACTCTGAAACTGAAATATGGGCAGTGGGCAAGTATCTAATGAGGGTCCCTTACTTGGGATGGAATGGTGCCAACTGCTCACTGATTCTTCCTATAAAGTTACCAGGATAAATGCATGTAGATGGCTCTGTTCAGAAAGGTCTAAAGCACTTACATTAAAAACGAAGAAAGATCTCAAATCAACAACCCAAATTTATACCCTAAGGAACTAAAGAACAAACCTCAAAGTTAGCAGAAGGAAGATAATAATACAGATTAGAGCAGAGATAAACAAAATAAAGAATAGAAAGCCAGTATAGAAAATCAACAAAACCAAGAGTTGGTGCTTTGAAAAAGTCAACAAAATTGACAAAGCTTTAGCTAGAATGACTAAGAAAAAAAAGGAATTAATAGTCATAACTAAAATCAGAAATGAAAGAGGGAACATTATCTGATTTTACAGAAATAAAAGGAGTATAATAGTGGCCATTCATGCTACAACATGGATGAACCCTGAGGACACTATAAGTGAAATAAGCCAGCCAGAAAGGATACTATATGACCCCACATACATGAGGTTCTTAGAGTAGTCAAACTCACAGAGACAGAAAGTAGAATGGTGGTTGTCCAAGACAGCAGAGTTTCAGTTCTGCAAGATAAAGAGAGTTCTATAGATGGATGGTAATGATGGTTGCATAACAGTGTGAATGTACTTAATGCCACTAAATTACACACTTTAAAATGGTGAAAATAGTAAATTTGGTGTCATGTGTATTTTACCACGATTTTTTTAAAAGTTCAATTCTTGCTTCTCTAGTTCCCAGAAGACTCAATCATTATAACTCAAGAAATCCATTTCAAATATAGTATTAAAACATTTAATCTTAACATGTAAACAGGGCTGCCACTCCTTTAAAATATAAAGGACCCCAAACAAGATGGTTTTACAAACTCCAGAGAGAAGCAATATAGTATTCACATCTGGATTATTTTCTCAGGAAAATTTTTCACCTTCAACTCATCAATATCTCCCTCTTTATGTACTTTGTTCAACCAACATTTATTGAGGGCCTACTGTGAGCTAGACACCAAGAATACCAGGAAGTTATAAGATTGAATCTATCAGGCCTCCTTAGGTTGAGAATCTACACTTGAGCTAGATTTTGCAGGATAAATAGAATTTGCCAAGCGGCAAAAGGTAGGGAACCGCATTCTCAGAAGCTAAAAGAGCGTGTGCCAAGGCATGTAATTGTGAAAGGGGAGGATCCATCCTAGGAAATGGGAGACAAGAAGGCATGAGTGGCACGAAGCCAGGGAGAACAAGTTTCCAGCTCTTTGCTCTGCCTTCTTCTCACTTAATCTGCCTTTTCAGTAATAAAGAGTTACCTCTAGGCATCTTGCATGCAGTCTAACGGTAGTAGAATTAGGTATCTATATGTCTCTGTGGTCCTGGGAAAAGAAACAAAGATGAGCATCTCAGGCCAAGCAAGGCAAATGCCAGCACACATGCCACCACCACTCCCTTCTCCCAATTCCACAGCAGGCATGAGTAATCAGTTATCTCCCAACTCCACAGCAGATATGACTAATCAATAATTGGGCTCTTTCCCTTTGAGGCTACACACAGTCTTGTAACCTCAACACAGCACTCAGACAGACAGAACCAATGAATCAGAATGGCACAGGAGATAAAACCTGTTTACCATCCATATCCCAGGGAGTAGCATGCTTTGGCTGACCCATGTTGAATATGCAGCGAACAAAACCTTGACCACTTGTCAGCAGCAAGGAATTTATGGTTGAAAGTTAGAATACATGGGTAGATCAAGGAGGAATCTTTTCATGCTGAAGCTTACTTCCAGTTTTTGCAAACTCTTATTTTCAAGCATCTTCCATGTGCCAAGGACCCAGTACATACCTTATGTATTTTGCCACATGGACTATTCACAACAACCTAGCAAATCAGGCATCTTTATTCCTGTTTAAGATGAGAAAAGTGTGACACAAATATCTATGTAATCCATCCCAGAAAACAAGTTGAGAAAGAAGCAAAGTGAAGATTTGAACCCCTGTGACCAACTGTACCATATTGCCTCCATATTGTGATAATTAATTACATTTTAGGTATTACTTTTATTGTCTCATTTTGCATTTAGCATGGATATTGTTGAGAAGTCAAGAAGTTACTCAAAAATTAGGAATATTCACAAACTCAGAAAACAGAGGTCAAAGGGATATTGGCCACAAATTCTAAGGAAACTATCCATAAACTGAACAGAGTTCAGTCAGTATGAAGGTCTCACATGACACTTAATCACTGGTCTTGAAAGCTTATGATGGGTTCCGAGAAGTTATGGATTTCCATCTTGCTCTAAGAATTAGGCATTCACCATTATCCACATTTTTTTTCTCTGTACCCAGTCAAGTAAGACATGATGCTCTTTCTAGCATTAGGCATCCAACAGCATTTCAGTTCATCCCAGGAGACCTCTTCTTGTCTAAAAAGAGAAACCACAGAAGGCTTTTGCTACCCAGGGGTAATTGCTATTACCTACAGTTAAATCAAGTTGATTTGGATTCTGTGCCTATCCACTGCTCAGGGGAGAATTCCCCTCTGTGTGGAGAACGTGAAGATGGTTCTTCCCTGAGGTCTCACTCTAGGCAAAGTTGACTTTCCCAAAGTATCTATCCTAACTTGTGTGTTTGTTGGACAAAAACTGTATCTGTCTTTTTCAAGTATTTCTTTTAAAGATATGTTTTTGGCTGGGCGCGGTGGCTCACACCTGTAATCCCAGCACTTTGGGAGGCTGAAGCGGGTGGATCACGAGGTCAAGAGATCGAGACCATCCTGGTCAACATGGTGAAACCCCGTCTCTACTAAAAATACAAAAAATTAGCTGGGCATGGTGGCACGTGCCTGTAATCCCAGCTCCTCAGAAGGCTGAGGCAGGAGAATTGCCTGAATCCGGGAGGCGGAGATTGCGGTGAGCCGAGATCGCGCCATTGCACTCCAGCCTGGGTAACAAGAGCGAAACTCCGTCTCAAAAAAAAAAAAAGATATGTTTTTATTCTGGTAGAATTATTTTATAATGCTTGCATTGCATTTTCAATTCCTAAAAGAGTATTTGTAATGTACTACTAAAGAAGGCACTATTAATACAATTTCTGTAAGGTTTTAAATTATTATCCAGGTATTTTTTAAATTCCCTTTCTTTTTTTTTTTTTCCGAGACGGAGTCTTTCTCTGTTGCCCAGGCTGGAGTGCAGTGGTACGATCTCGGCTCACTGCAACCTCCCTCTCCTGGGTTCAAGTGATTATCCTGCCGCAGCATCTCAAGTAACTGGGACTACAGGTGCATACCACAACAGCCGGCTAATTTTTTCTATTTTTAGTAGAGACAGGGTTTCTCCATGTTAGCCAGGATGGTCTGGATCTCCTGACCTCATGATCCGCCCACCTCAGCCTCCCAAAGTGCTGGGATTACAGGCGTGAGCCACCGCGCCCCGCCTAAAATTCCCTTTCTATATAAACATTCATCACCACAAATAAATAAATGCATCCTTCAACATTTTCTCCTACTTACTCTGAATAAGTTAATGTGTATTTGGCAGGGATGCAACACAACTCATGTTACTGTCCCTTAGGGCTTCAAGTGTAAATATTTTCCAGTGTCAAGATCTATAGTCACAGATGAAATCCAAGAATTGCTAAATCCTCATGCCACAGCTGATTAAAACACACCAATGAAGTTGAAAGGAAGACTGGCTTTCTTGCAGAGATATGAATATTAGATGAAATTTGGGGAGTCAAAATGATAAATCTGAGGTCACCAGTTCACTCTAAAACCAGCTGCAGCTAGAATAGGCACTCTCAAGGTAATGGCACATGCCAAGGCCTGGGAGAAGGAGGCTTGTGTCCTAGCCCTAGCTCCACATCTTCTAATCCATGTGGCTTTGACTTTGATCAGTAAAACGGAAATTAAAACATTGCCTTGCCTTCTATTCCGTACAATTGTTATGAAGAGCAAATGCAGTAATGCATATAATGTGCTCAGAAAGCCATGAACTGCTCTATCAAAGGCAGTTATTTAGACCCTTGCAAAGGCTGTTAGCATTTACATTACATTAAGGAATACTAGAGCTTTATATATTCAATTAATCCTTTAATCTCTTGCAATCAAGCCTCCACCTCTGTACACCATGACACTTTCTAAAGAATGTCTCAGCTTAGAAGTTGAGAGAATGTGGAGGTAAAGTCACAAATGAACTAAAAAATAAACTGCCACATTCCATGTCTATGAGCCTTATCTCCACGGACTTCATTTTTACCATAGATTCCCCCTCCCTTGAAAATGCCTACAAAGGGGATGTTTTTAAAATCAAATCATATTTTAAATATATGAGATTAGTTTACTTTGAAAGGGCAAAGTGAAGATTTGAACCCCTATGACCAACTGCACCATATTGCCTCCATATTGTGATAATAATTACATTTTAGGTATTACTTTCATTGTGGTGAATCCTTTGGAATGCGAATTACTCTTAATCTATCTGCTGTGTAAATACAGATTTTTATATCCTGGGTTTGCTTGAACTATATATACACTTGAGCTGAATGGGCCCCAGGAGTCATTTATTTCTCAACCTCAACTAACAAACTGCTGTTCTCAGTGTGTGACTGTTTCGGCAGCAGCCCTGGAAAACAAGAAGGAAGGCAATGGATCGGGTCTCCAGCTCCGTGCGGGGGGATGACTCATTTAAGACTCAAACACGCGCTATTGTGGCACTCAGGATGAGGATTTCTCCTCTTTTCAATAAAAGGTAGTCTTAGCCATAACCAGCTAGTATGTTGTATTAACTCTCAACAATATAGTTTTCTTAACTACAAGCTCCTAGGGGCAGATATTTTATTTTTTATTAAGCATATAATTCACCTGTGTAAAAGTACCGCATGCAGTTTGTAAGTGCTACCTAAACATGAATTAGTAAAACAAATATTCAGAGAAATGAAACAATAAGCACCTAGAGGATTAGGTACTTACTCTAAGGATTAAATAGCATTCATTTATTAATAACTAATTATGCATCAAATCTAAAACAGGAATCTCAGCAGTCCTGAGTCATCACTTTGGTAAATCAAATGCCATGAATATGAATGAATATCACTGGGTCCGCTCCCTCTTGCATCTTTCTCTCTAACAGAATACTTTCTCAGCATGTCTTGCTAATGAGTTGTACAATGATCTTTCAGCCAGAAAAATCGAGGCACACACTGTTTTAAGAGTGCCTGGGATTGTTTTAATCAGATATGGTAAGATACACAAACGTAGAAATGACTGTCATAATGAAAAGAGTCTATTTTATACTTACAGGTCCCTGAAAAGTGGAGCCATGGAACGCAGTGCAGCCCACACGGGGAAGCAGCAGGGCTGGTCAGGAGACAGAGAGAGTGAAGGGAAAACTTGGGCAAGAGCCTTTATTGTGGTTTCCACAGGAAGAAATGGGCAAGGCAGGGTAAGCAGGCTTAGGCTAGTTTGAATAATTTCACCTGGCTCTGGAGCATAAGGGCTGTCCCTAGCTGTCTGGTGTTTGGCCCTGGGATGATTAGGGAAGGTGAATAGTGGCCCACAGTGCAATAGCCCCATAGAGGCTGTGGTTGGGAGTAGGGGCTCTGGATTGGTTGGTTTGCATATGAAAGGTGTGCTTGGAGGTGAGTCGTTTGCTGTCTCCAGGAATGAGCTATCTCTGGAGGGGCAGTCCCTCCAGGGTCATCAAGACCCCAAGATGTCAAAACATCCAAAATACAGAATGAAAAGGCATGATTAATAGACATACCCACTGTACTTCTCTGAAATGATACAGGAAGCCAGGGATTAGATCCAAACGTGCACTTTACCACGTCCCTCCTGTCTGACCAGGAGTTTTCTCAGGAAGACTCTTTCTGAGAAGGTGATAGCAACAGAAATTGGAGTTATGGAAATAGATTGTCTATGACTTTTTATTGAATAACCATAACACCAGTTTTTCAAGCTGATAATACTGGGAAGTCCTCAAATTACAATATGTATCAAGCCCATAAGTAATGTCATCAATTAGAGTTAGGTTCAGTTACATGTGACTCAAAATCAAATTTGTTAACAGTGGCTAAAACCATATAAATCTTTGTCTTTTTCATGTAAATAAAGTCAGGATGCAGGCAGTCCAGGGTAGGTATAGGATAGGGATCCAGACTCCTATGAGCTGGGGCCAAGCTACCCCAGATCCTCTTTTGGTCCCCATGGTCCAAGATGGAAGCAATTATATTCCAGGCAACAGGCTGGAGGAAGAAACAAAGGATAAGAAAGTAAGAGGCACATAGCAGCTGTCTTTTATGGTTCTCAGAGTTATCATATGACATTTTAGTTTTCTCCCATTAGCCAGAACTTAGTCACATGGTCATACCTAGATGTGAAAAAAAAAAAAAAACCTGAAAAATGTATTTGTTATATAGCTTAGCTAAAAATCAAAGACTCTTATGATTGAATTTGGAAGACAACTAATGGTCCCTGTCATAGCATCTGTTTTGAGTTTCCATTCCTTCACTTCTATATTCTCTTCTCTTTTATGCCACCACCAATACCTCCAAGAGTGGTCGGCTAGACACTTTTCAAACCAGAAATCTGTCATCTTAAACTTCACTTTTTCTCTCACTCTCCACACTCAGGCCAAAACAAAGTCGAATTTTTCCACCTCCAAGTGTCTTTTGAGCAATTTCACAAGAGGATCTTGCTGTCACCTCCTATCCGGTCTACCATCCTCCAGATTTACTGCCCCTTCTCCCGGCCTGACACCCCCACACCCATTCCAGATCATGCTCTGCTCTACAGCAGGAGCCACTTTCAGAATGCTCATCAGACCATTCCGATTCCGATTCCTATTCGAAACATAGGCATGTTTCTTCCTGCCTGGAGTCCTGCAGGGGCTCCCCATGGCCTTCAGCTTAAAATTCACATTCACATTGCATATGAGATTCCCCATGATGTGTGGTCTCCATCTGTCTCTCTCACTTCATTCTCTGACTCCTGCACATAGTATAACAGCCCTACAAGATCTCAAATCCACCATGCAATGTAATGACTCCATGCATTTGTGCATGCTGTGTTACTAGGAATGCTCCGATCTTTCCATCTAGGAGTTTCTGGGTCTCCCCCAAGCCTAGGGTATCCATCTTTGGGAAGTATTCATTGACTCCCATTCCTGGCACCAGATTAGTGCTGCTTCCTGGGTGCCAACCTCCAAGCCTTATATATACCCAGTGGCCACAGCGTGGTGCAGTTATTTATTTACACATTTATTTATTATATCAAGTTCTGAGTTTCTGCAAGATAAGAATTGCATCTTACTCATCTTTGTCGAACTAATACTCAACAGTATCTGTTGAGAAACAAGTCCCTAGTAAATGTTCATTAAAAACACAGACCCTTTGCTGAATGGGAGATGCTATCTGAGCTTGGAGCTCCTGCAGCACATTGGCATGCCCACAGTTGCATGTCTTTTCACTCCTGAATGGCAGTTGGCTAGTGTCACTGGCCAGAATCTCAACTGTGAATTGTGCTATGCACCACTTGGCCAGGGGCCATCCCAGTGACAGCTGTTTAGAGGCACGTCCATGTATTTGCGAGTGTTCATTTGTGAAAAAAAAAAAAAAAAAAAAAAGGCAGGCCAAAACCCACCATCATATGCCAACTATTTCAAAGTCCTTTGTGGATGACAGAACCGGCCGTAATTTTTACAGTGTACTTCAATGGTGACCCTATCCTAAAATGTACCATTGTGAAGACATTAACCCACCAAAGTTTGCACTGTCTGTTGTTAAGATTCAAGTTCTATGTGGATACTGCAACCCCTACCCCACTCATTAAAGGAACTTTGGCACATTTCAATCCATTCATTGACCGTGACACTAGAAATTTTTAGTACGAGGCAGTTTGAAATAACTTACATGGTGAATTGAGATGCTGTGGCAGCTTCTGATGGTGAGTGAACCATGGAATGAAAGGTGGCCCAAGACACCCTAAGGAAGAGTCCCTCCTTGTGGTAACACCATCAGGTGAGGCCCGGCTCCCAAGTCTGCTGCTGAGCTCTGTAAAATGGTCTTTGCTGGTGGGATCCAGATTGGGATCCCAGCTCCACATTCTGGCTTTGCCATCTGCCAGTTTCGAAATGCTTAGAGAGTTACTCAGCTGTTTTATGCCTCCACTTCCTTGTTAACTGGAGATGTACATCAGAGTTACTTGATTGTGAAAATTAAATTAGATAATTTACGTAAAGTAGCTAGCACAAAGCCTGATCTCCATTAAGTGCCCCATAAACGTTAATGATTAATTCTACTGTGATTAAGAAAAGAGTCAGTATTATGGACCCAGACTCCCTAGGATTGAATCCTGGCTCCATCATTTCCCAGCTGTATGTCCTTGAACAAATTATTTAGTTTCTCTGTGCCCCAGTTACCTCATCTATAAAACAAACTAATATTAGGAACAACTGAGGTGAGGTATATAAAGTGCTTGAAACAGTACCTGCCACATTTAAAAAGGAAGCCTCCCGATGGATGCACTTTCCAATGTGCCTTTGAATAAGATATACAGGATCTGGGTATATTGGCAGATATATTGGGAGCAGTAACTAAGGTTAGAGTTAATACTAATAGTACTAGTAAACAGCAGCATTACTTTACCAATTAGTAACAGCTCCCATATATTGCATGCATATTCTATGCCGCACACAAGCATATGTGGAAGCTTCTCTTTACCTGTCTCCCTCCCCGACTCCCACAAAGCTCACCTGATTTTCCCCATGCGGTTGACCCTGGACCCAGCCAAGGGCCGATCATATCATTTGATTTAATAGTATGTACCTATCCTTTCGCACAACACTTAGCATCAGGCTGCTCATAATCCCAAAAAACACAATCCAGAATATTGAAATCTAAAAAAATCAAAGTCCTTAACATCTAAAATCCCAAAAATCACAATCCTGAAAAATTTTAAATTCCAAATATTGAAATCCCAAAAGCAGAACTCTGGGGAAGGGATTAGTGCATCTTCAGTCACATGCGTGATACCTGCATCATGTTTGTTGCATCATGTTGGGTGGAACTACTACCTTGATGTCGTCTATATTTGCATTGGGCAGAAAATTCAGATGAGTGGCTGGGTCATTCAATAAGGCATTAGGGAAAACTTCAGTTTAAAAATGTGTCATTTGCCTGCATTGGCATTACTTCCAGTCGATGAAATTCTGAGCTTTGAATAAACGAAAGCTTCATTTGTCTGAAGAAGCCAGCAACTTTTGACTGGTTTGAAAATAATTATGTGCAAAGCAGGATAAGAAGACATGCAACAATGTTGCTGTTTGATCACAGTATTGTTTCTGCCAAATGTCTGGTTTGTATATGAGCACATACAGAATGGATTTCCATGTACGCAGAACAACACAGAAGCACTGTACAGAAAATGGAAAAATGTAATAGGGAATGCTCATGTCAGTGTATATCAAATCATAGGATTTCAAAAAGGGCACTGTCGCATAGAAAAGATAAACATATCCTTTGAAGAGAGCCATGTCCTTCAAGAAAAAAAGCAGCTATTCATTTATGACTCAAGACTTCAAAAATATAGTTAATGATCATGAAAGCTGGCCAGCTTTTATAGATTATCTCTTTGCAATTGCCCATAATCTAGCCCTGTAATATACCTTCTGATGTATCAAATTTTCTATTTTTTCATTTTTTCCACAATTTTAACTTGTCAGCATTATTTTTTAAAAGTTGCTAAGCTATGTATTTTATCTTCACATTTCCAACACTGGGTGGAAATGGGTGAAATAAACTGGGTGAAAACTTTTAGAAAGTTCTAGTTCAATTTTATGTATTTTTTACAAATTTGACTCCATGAAAGTACATTATCACACCATTGACTTTGTGTGGAAGCATTATGTGTGTACATAAAAATGTAAAAATTTCTTCAGTAAATGACAACATGTCTTTTTTGTACATCTCCATTTGTGAAACATAAACTTTCTCTAGATCCTGGTTCCTTGGGCAACTATGTTGGTGTTGGTAACCCATCACAGTTTTTGATGGATCTTGTCAGGATTTAGGTTGTCTGTCACCGTATTTCAGATGACAACAGTTATAAAAATGAGTGCACACCATTACAAACCATAGTGTTATGCATCAATACGTTTTGCTTTTTGGCCTATTTTTTAATGAATATGGTTTGTCTGCCCATAACTGTTATACCTGTAACTGTTGTTGGTATATCTGAGTGTCTACACTTATAAAACTATGTATGTTGTTATTGCCTGTTTTATTGTGGAAAGTAGCCTATGAAGCGTTCTGTCATGTCTTTATGCTTTTCAAATAAATCTCCCTATAAAATATAAATAAATATCTTTTAAAGGATTTAAAAGTATTTTTTCTAGAACTATATTTTTGGGATTTGTATTTCTCAGGATTTCATGATTCAGGATGATGGCATTCGGGATTGTGTCTTTCAGAACTTTGCCCAAACCCAACTGGCATATAGTAGGTGCTCAACAAATATTTGTTGCAGGCATGAAGTACAACTTAGGATGCTGTATATGTGGTGCTCTATGCTGTTCCTAAAGCAAGGTTCCACCAAACTTTAGCTGTGTTCCTACAAACTCCCTATGACAAAGCTGCCACAGTTGTTTATGCTGGTCTCTGAGTGTGAACTGTTTCAGGATTACAGCTGCAGAGTGGTTCATAAACCTATAAGTGTATATTAATTAGGGTAGCATGACTTCCTGGCCTCTAGTGTTGACAATCTAAAATAATTGCAAATTTCCATTACCAAACTAATATTTACATATTAGTCATTTAAAAAGCAATGATTATTTAGTCAATATTTTATAAATGATCTTCACACTTTTTTTCTGTTCTTCCAGAAAAAGCCTCAGTATGATTCTGCTGAATGTCAGTTGCAACCAGGCAATACTGTCATAGATTTATTATATCACTCTATTGCTTTCCTTTCTAAAGAACCTGAAGTTTGGATTTGAAACGTTTGTTTACATAGCTTTCCCCATAAGAACTTTGAAAAACTATGTGCCCCAGCACATATTTAAGTAGATATTTAATGTTTTTCATAAGTCTAAATAGTTGCAAAAGAGGTTATTTCTGATAATTGAAAATACTGAACATAAGCTGGGCTGAAGGGAAGGAAGCTGGGAACTCTGGATGGGGCTACTATACACCTGACTAATCCCTGACCCCCAATGACTCCAGAGGAATGGGTGCATTGAACCAGTAAGGAGCAACTGACTGTTACCATGGGCCTCTAGAATCCCAGCAGGAGGAGAACCCTTAACCACTATGAACAATTGAGTTGGCAGGAAGAGCTGCTTAGAGAAGTGGTAAGGAAAGCACACCAGTCAATGCAGAGCCCAGAGGGTTTGGTGGGGAAACATCTGTAGTGGAGCATGGCCAAAAAAATTAAAACCCATCCGAAGGACAGCAACATCAAAGATTGAAGGAACATCAGCCCACAAAGATCAGGAAAGAACCAGTGCAAGAACTCTGAAAACTGAAAAAGCCAGAGTGCCTTCTTTCCTCCAAATAACACACTACCACTCAAGCAGTGGTTCTAAATCAGGCTGAGATGGCTGAAGTGACAGAAATAGAATTCAGAATAAAGATAGGAGCAAAAATCATTGAGATTCAGGAGTGTATTGAAACACAATGCAAGGAAGTGAAGAATCACAATAAATGATACAGCAGCTGACAGACAAAATAGCCAGTATGCAAAAGAATATAAAAGACCTGATAGAGCTTAAAAACATAATATAAGAATTTCATAATGCAATCATAAGTATTAATATCAGAATAGACCAGAATGAAGAAAGACTCCCAGAGCTTAAAGACTGGCTTTCTGAAATAAGAGAGTCAGACAACAATAGAGAAAAAAGGAATGAACAAAACCTCTGAGAAATATGGGATTATGTAAAGAGACCAAACCTACAACTCATTTGTGTCCCTGAAAGAGATGGAGAGGGTATAACCAACTTGAAAAACCTAATTTGGGATATTATCCAAGAGAAATTCCTACTCTAGCTAGAGAGGCCAACATTCAGGAAATGCAGAGAAACTCAGTAAGATGCTTCACAAGAAGATCATCCCCGATACATAATCATCAGATTCTCTAAGGTCAAAATGAAAGAAAAAATATTAAAGGCAGTTAGACAAAAAGGTCAGAGTCATCTATTAAGGGAAGCCCATCAGACTAATAGTGGATGTCTCAACAGAAACCTTACAGGCCAGAAAAGATTAGGGGCCAGTATTCAATATTCTGAATGAAAAAAAACTGCAACCAAGAATTTCATATCCAGCCAAACTAAGCTTCATAAGTACACAGACAGTGACACTATAAAGCAACCACACAAACAAGTCTACATAATAACCAGCTAATAGCATGATGACAGGGTCAAATTTACACATATCAATACTAACCTTGAATGTAAATGGGATAAATGCCCCAATTAAAAGGCACAGAATGGCAGGCTGGAGAAAGAACCAAGACCCAACGATATGTTGTCTTCAGGAAACTCATCACACATGCAATGACACCCCCAGGCTCAAAATAAAGGAATGGAGAAAAATCCAAGCAAATGAAAAACAGAAAAGAGGCAAGGGTTGCAACCCTAACTTCTGACAAAACAGACTAAACCAACAAAAATTTAAAAAAACACACACAAAGAAGGGCATTATGTAATGGTAAAGGGTTCAACAAGAAGACATACCCATCCTAAATATATATGCATCCAACACAGGAGTACCCAGCTTCATAAATCAAGTTCTTAGAGACCTTCCAAGAAACTCAGACTCCCACACAATAACAGTGGGAGACTTTAACATCCCACTGACATTATTAGATAGATAACAGAGGCAGAAAATTAACAGATATTCAGAACAAAAACTCAGCACTGGGTCAAAGGAACTGGATAGACATCTACAGAACTCTCCACCCAAAAACAAAGTAATATATACTCTTTGCATTGCCACATGGCACATACTCTAAAATCAAGCACATAATCAGACATAAAACATTCCTCAGCAAATGAAAAAGAACTGAAATAATAACAACCACTCTCTCAGACTATAGTACAATAAAATCAGAAATCAAGACTGAGAAAGTCACTCAATACCACACAATTATATGGAAATTGGATAGCCTTCTCCTGGATGACGTTTAGGTAAATAATGAAATTAAGATATAATCAAGAAGTTCTTTGAAACTAACAAGAACATACCAGACAACATACCAGAATCTCTGGGACACAGCTAAGGTAGTATCGAGAGGAAAATTTATAGCACTAAACACCCATATAAAAAATTAGAAGAAAACTCAATTTAACTAAAACAACTAGAGAACCAAGAGCAAACCAACACCAGAGCTATCAGAAATGAAATAACCAAAAACAGAACTGAGCTGAAGGAGATGGAGACAAAAAAACACCATTCAAAAGATCAACAAATTCAGGAGTTGGTTTTCTGAAAAAATTAATAAAACTGATAGACCACTAGTGAGACTAATAAAGAAAAGAGAGAATATCCAAATAAACATAATTAGAAACAACAACAGGAATATTACCACTGACTATAGAAAAATACAAATAACCACCAGAGAATATTATGAACACCTCTATGCACACAAACTAGAAAATCTAGAGGAAATGGATAAATTCCTGCATATATACACCTCCTAAGACTGAACCAAGAAGAAATTAAATCCCTGAACAGACCAATAATGAGCTACAAAATTGAATCAGTAATAAATAGCCTATCAACCAAAAAAAAAAAAGCCTAGTACCAGATGGATTCACAACCAAATTCTACCAGATGTACAAAGAAGAACTGGTGCCATCCCTACTAAACTATTCCAGATAATTGAGGAGGAGGAACTCTTCCCTAACTCATTCTATGAGGCCAGAATCATTTTGATGCCAAAAAGTGGTAGAGACACAACAAAGAAAGAAAACTTCAGGTCAATATCCTTAATGAATATTGATGCAAAAATCCTCAACAAAATACTGGCAAACTGAATCCAGTAGCAAATCAAAAAGATAATCTACCACAATCAAGTAGGCTTTATCCCTGGGATGCAAGGTTAGTTCAACATACACAAATCAATAAATGTGATTCATCACATAAACATAACTAAAGATAAAAACCATATGGTCATCTCAATAGATGCAGAAAAGGCTCTTGATAATATTCAACACAGCTTCATGTTAAAAACTCCCAATAAACTAGGTATTGAAGGAACATATTCCAAAATAATAAGAGCTATCTATGACAAACCCATAGGCAACATCATACTAAATGGGCAAAAGCTGGAAGCATTCCTCTTGAAAACTGGCACAAGACAAAGATGCCCTATCTCACCACTCCTATTCAACATAGTATTGGAAATCCTGGCCAGAGTAATTAGGCAAGAGAAAGATATAAAGGGCATCCAAATAAACAGAGAGCCAAATTATCCCTGTTTGCAGACAATATGATTCTATATGTAGAAAACTCTGCAGTCTTGGCCTAAAAGCTCCTTCACCTGATAAATAACTTCAGCAAAGTTTTGGGATACAAAATCAATGTATAAAAAAATCACTAGCATTCTTATACACCAACAACCAAGAAGCTGAGAACCAAATCAGGAACACAATCCCATTCACAATTGCCACACACAAAAAATAAAATACCTAGTCATATAGCTAACCAGGGAGGTGAAAGATCTCTACAATGAGAACTACAAAACTCTGCTCAAATAACTCAGAGAAGACACAAACAAATGTAAAAGGATCCCATGCTCATGGATGGGAAGAATAAATATTGTTAAAATGTCCATACCACCCTAAGCAGTTTATAGATTTAATGTTATTCCTATCAAACTACCAATGATATTCTTTACAGAATTAGAAAAAAGCATTTTGAAATTCAGATGGAACCAAAAAAGAGCCTGAAGAGCCTATGAAATTCTAAGCAAAAAGAACAATGCTGGAGGCATCACACTATCCAGCTTCAAACTATACTACAGGGCTACAGTAACCAAAACAGCATGGTACTGGCACAAGCACAGACATACAGACCAATGAAATAGAATACAGAGCCTAGAAATAAGGCCATACACCTACAACCTCTGATCTTTCACAAAGCTGACAAAAACAAGCAGTGGAAAAGGACTTCCTATTCAATTAATTGTGCTGGGATATCTGGGTAGCTATATGCAGAAGATTGAAACTGGACCCCTTCCTTATATTTTATACAAAAATAAGTCAAGATGGATCAAAGACTTAAATATAACACCTAAAACTATAGAAAACCCCGGAAGGTAACCTAGGCAATACCATTCTGGACAAAGGAATGGGCAAGGATTTCATGACAAAGACTCCAAAAGCAATTGCAATGAAAGCAAAAATTGACAAATAGTATCTAATTAAACTAAACAGCTTCTGCACACGAATACACACACACACACACACACATACACACACAGTTATCAACAAACAGCCTACAGAATGGGAGAAAATATTTGGAAACTACGCATCTGACAAATGTCTAATATCCAGCATCTATAAGGACTTTAAACAAATCTGCAAGAAAAAAACAAACAAACCCATTAAAAAGTAGGCAAAGGACATGAACAGACACTTTTCAAAAGAAAACATACATGTGGCCAACACGTATATTTTAAAAAGCTTAACATTACTGATCATTAGAGAAATACAAATAAAAACCACAATGAGATACCATTTCACACCACCAGTCAGAATGGCTACTATTAAAAAGTGAAAAAGGCCCAGTGTGGTGGCTCATACCTGTAATTTCAGCACTTTGGGTGGCTGAGACAGGTGGATTACCCGAGGTCAAGAGTCTGAGACCACCTTAACCAACATGGAGAAACCCCCGTCTCTACAAAAAATACAAAATTAGCTGGGTGTGGCGGCACATGCCTGTAATCCCAGCTACATGGGAAGCTGAGGCAGGAGAATTGCTTGCACCTGGGAGGCAGAGGTCACAATGAGCCAAAGTTGCGCCATTGCATTTCAGCCTAGGCAACAGGAGCAAAACTCCGTCTCAAAAAAAAAAAAAAAAAAAGTGAAAAAATAACAGGTCTTGGCAAGGTTGCAGAGAAAAAGGAGTGCTTATACACTGTTGGAAGGAGTATAGATTAATTCAACCATTGTGGAAAACAGTGTAGTCATTCCTCAAAAAACTAAAAACAGAACTGCCATTTGACCAGCAATGCTATTATTGAGTATATACCCAAAGGAATATAAATCATTCTATCACAAAGACACATACATGCATATGTTCACTGAAGCGCTAGTCACAATAGCAAAGACATGGACTCAACCTACATGCCCATCAATGGTTAAACTGAATAAACAAAATGTGGTCTATATACACCATGGAATACTATACAACCATAAAAAAGAACTAGATCACGTCCTTTGCAGAAACATGGTTGGAGCTGGAGGCATCATCCTTAGCAGACTAATGTAGGAACAGAAAACCAAATACTGCATGTTCTCACAAGTGGGAGCTAAATGATGAGAACACATGAACACATGAACACATAGAGGGAACAACACACACTGGCACTGGGGCCTACTTGAGGTGGAGGGTGGGAGGAAGAAGAGGATCAGGAAAAAGAACTAATGGGTAATACACTCAATACCTGGGTGATGAGATCATCTGTATAACAAACCCCCATGACACGACTTTACCTACATAATAAACCTGCACATGAACCCCTGAACTTAACAGTTTAAAAAATTGAAATGTTAAAATAAAATAGCAATATTATTATTTTATCTATCTCCGATGAAGCTTAAATGCCATGGCAATTTGATATCACCAATTATTCGTTTTAAAATATATGAATAAGCTCTTATGTAATAATCAGAATATTGATAATGTTTCCTTCTTTCTTGAAACTACAATGCATTCTACTTTCCCTACAGAAGTATTATGATGTAATTAATTTTTTACACTTAAAGCCTTTTTACTGATTATCATACTTCTCTGCAATGAAATACATACACAAATTGTGATTTAAATTTGTTTTAATTTCCCCTTACCACAATGTTCCAAGTATTAATTTTGCTAGATTGAATCTTCATTATACTTATTACTAGTACACGATTGATCAAAATAATGTAACTTTGTAAGTTTTGATCATTACTAAACATAAGAAGGAAAAATTTTCTGAAATGTATTTCTTCATGAGATTAATGGAAAAATTGTAGGATCTTAATTGAAGGAAGCAGTATGAATAATATTTTTTTGCTTCTTTCCCATTTCTTCCTGCTAGAATGGAAGCCCCATGAGGACAGAAATGTTTCACTATTGTGATCACTGCAGTAACTCATCATCTAGAACTGTGCCTGGTAGATATTAGGTATTTAACAAATACATATTATGAAATGAAATTGTCCCTTTGATATCATAAAGGTTTCTACACCTTTAGGTATAAAGGACATTGCAATGTACTTTAGTAAGATTTGGGATGAGGGAGGGTGGTGCCTTTCTTTTTCTTTTTTTGAGACAGAGTCTCACTTTGTCGCCAGGTGCCAGGCTGGAGTACAGTGGCACAATCTCAGCTCACTGCAACCTCCGCCTCCTAGGTTCAAGCAATTCTCCTGCCAGAAGGATGATGGAAAGGAAGAGAGATAGAAGAGGGTAAATAACTCCCAGCCCAGAGGGTTCTGATGTAAATCTGTTTTAGAAACTTGACGATAGGAAAGTTGAGGACACATAATCCAACACTTCGATACCCAAGTGCCCCTTCCAAAGTCTTTATATGCCTCTCTCGGTGGGCATGCCCCAGTCTGAAGACCTCTGGTCTTTACAACAGTAATCAAAGGTGCAGTGCTATTGTTTTTTAAAAGAGAAAGTGTGTTGGCAACAGGAAGAATCAGAATAAATTTTTTTTTTTTTTGAGATGGAGTCTCCCTCTGTCGCCCAGGCTAGAGTGCAGTGGTGTGATCTCAGCTCACTGCAACCTCCGTCCCCCAGGTTCAAGCGATTCTCCTGCCTCAGCCTCCCGAGAAGCTGGGACTACAGGCATGTGCCACCATGACCAGCTAATTTTTGTATTTTTAGTAGAGACAGGGTTTCACCATATTGGCAGGGCTGGTCTTGAATTCCTGACTTTGTGATCCACCCACTTCAGCCTCCCAAAGGGCTGGGATTACAGGTGTGAGCCACCACACCTAGCCCAGGAACAGCTTCTTTCTATTGTAATCATTCCAAGCTGGAAGCTTCCCAAACCAGGAACAACCTAAAAAGAAATGATGGAAGATAAATATAGGCTTTAATTCAATCTCACAAGAGAAAAACTTGGAAAGCAGGTACATGGAAGGCTATAGTTACCTCAACTTCACATTAAACATTAGAGGAGCCAACATTAGTGAAATTAAATTGAAATTATGTTAGCTCTCATAGTCAAGGTACATACAGGCACATACACACACAAACTCATTCACACGTTCAATCATTTACAGAATGGCCACCACATGCCATGAGCAGTGCTGGGTGTTGGGCTATACCAACAAATTATGCACAAATGGACCTGCACTCATGGAGCTTACAATTGAAGCCAATGTGGCCAACGTTCTAGGCATTGTACTACAATTTAGTTTCAACAAATTCTATTTCAGAAACAAAAAAAAAGAAACCTCATGATTTAGCTTGGGAAGGAAGAAAAGACATGAGAGAATAAAAGTTTCCTATTCTTTCCTGTTTTTTCTAGTCAAGTACAGTTTTCCAAGGTAAATTATCCACAATCCATTATAAAGTGCATAAAATCATTTCAAACCCACTACTTCAAAGCTAAAAAGACAAACTGAATTCAATTTTCTTTTTTCACAGGGTACAGATGAATCCTGATCAATCCACTGTTAACATCAGATGACTTAACAGCCCAGGCTGGTCTTGCTTAATCACTTAACCATCCTCTTCCTTTTGTCTAATCCCCAGATACATCAAAACACCCTAACAAACCCGTTCTCTGATGGCCTTTCGAAAGCTGCATTGGTTGCCTTTCCTCTTCCCTAACACATACACACTTTCTCTCACAGCTTAGGAAGACTGAAAAACCTGAAGGCGTATTTTCTATAGCACTTCAGCTCATGGTAATAACTTCAATATAAATGTTGACTCATAGGAAAACAGTAGGCAACTAAAAGTGCAGCTTAAGAAACGAAGCACACAGCAAGACCTCGTCGGCAGATACCAGTTCTGTCTCTATGCTGCTGCAGGGGGTCAGCCTCACTCACCACTGAGGAGACGGAGCATATCTTTTTGACAGCACGCAGCAGAGTTGGGAAAACAATTCTAATGCAGCCCTAATTAAGGGTGCCAATTCTACCAATGAAGATGAACCCAGGTCCAGCCCAAGAAGTATCTGAAGGACACAAATCCCCTCCCAAATGCAGTAAGTGAAAACAGCACCTCCATCCCCTTCCCATGAGCCTCCCTAATAATGTCTCCAGTTATCCATGTACCGCCCACCTCCAGGCAAGGCGCGTGTGCAACTGAACTTCAAGTAGAGACATATGATGATTTTTAACTTTGATTAGAAGCTTTTCAAGATAATCTCTTCCTGTTCTGTCCTCTGGCAAGAGCCCCTTCCTTCATTCACTCTGAAACAAACAGAGTGGTTTCCTTTTAAAAGAACTATTTCAGCTTTTGGAAAACCGACAAGAAGAAACTGGGAGAAATCACACACCACAGAAAACTGGGTACACGGCTGCTAATAAATTTCATTGTCCTTTTATCTCCAGCTTCTCCACCAACAGAAAGACACAGAGGGAAAGAGAAAGAGAGAGAATGAATCAGAAGTCTGAAATTTTACTGTTCTTTTAAACCAGTCAGTTCTTCTTGTTCAGAGAGGAAGAGGAAGGGCAGGAGTGGGTAAGGGCACCAGAGGGAGGGTTAGTGACTCAGTCCTACCCTCCTAACTGATTAAACACCAAGGAACACAAGCCTTGGAACCAGACTTGGCTCTGACCCTCTGCCCTGCCCCTTGTTGTGTGACAGGGAAGCTAAAGTCCCCTTATCATACCTCAGTTTTGTCCATAAAATTGCAGCATGAGGAAAATACCCAGCATTCAATAAATGCTCAATCAATATTGGTGGAAAGGTTCCTAATAACAATCATAATAGTACTAGGCAACTTTATTGATGATTTATCATGCATGAGAGACACTAACAATTTTAATCTGTTCAACAATTCGGTGAGCTGCATACTATCATTATTCTTGTTTTAATGACTAGAAAGCTAAGAAACAAAGGTTAAGTATCTTGCCTAAACCCCAGGGCCTTGCTACCAAGAGACTAAACCTGTGCTTGGCCTCAAGCACAGGCTTAGAGCAGGATAGTCCAATGGAGCTCTCTGCAATGATGGAAAATGTCCTATAATCTGTGATTTCTGGCACAGCAGCCACTAGCCCCGTGTAGCTGTTGAACACTTTAATGTGGCTGGTGCAACCTAGGAAACAAATCTGGAATTTTATTTAATGAATTTCCATTTAAAAAGCCACATGTGGCTAGCTGCTACCGTATCAGACATCATAGATCAAGAGGTCTCACTGTTAACTTCCAAAGCTCAGGTACACTCAGTGTAGGCAGGAGACTTCAAAAACGACACTAATAAAATTGGGACTAATGTTTCTATACATGCAACTGTAACGTGGTAGAGGATCATATCTCATTGCTAATAATATTGCTATATTATTTCCTATTTGCCTTCTACCCATATGACAAACTTATTTTTTCAAAAAAAAATCTATTATTTTTAAAAAGTCAAATGATCAAAAGTGTATAACCTATTAAGGAAAAGTTCCTCTCTCCAGCACCACCACCACCGCCCCGTCCTGATCCCCTTCAGACCAGAACACACAAATTCTGTATCTATTTGAGTCTATAAGGACATGAGTGCATAGAGAGGAATAAAAATGGGATCCAATCCCACTTACTGTTCTACAACATTTTCTTTACGGAAAATTACATCTCATTCACCTTCCCAGTTGATTGCATACATATCTACCTCATTCTTTCCTAGTAAATATTTTGTTGATGGTTTTATCACAATTTATTTAATTGGCCCTCTATTAATGCAAATCTTAATTCTTAATTTTGTCTTTAAAAATAATACTGCAAGAGTGTACAACCACCCTGGAGTTGCAGTTTTGTAAGACTGCTCCCTACACGTGGCTCAGCGGACATTGTTGTTTGCCTACCCAAAAGACACGCCTCCACCTCTTCCTTGCTAACAGAATTGACCTGGCTCAGGGTCCACCCAGTTCCTCGTGACTCAGACTTAGGTCCTGATTGGTCTAGGCCACTTAAGTGATCTCATTTTCATCAGCAGTGATTGGTTAATGCCTGGGCATCCAACTCAATTCTGCTCCATGGCAAATAGCAGAAAACGGCTGGAGGTCTTGAAAAAACAAGGTGCTCAGGGACATTCTTCTGTGAGGGCTGCAGCCATCACATTGCCACAGGAGAACCTAGTCTGAGAATAAGACAGAAAAGCCAAGGACAGCTGAGGGAAAAGATAAGAAGAAGCCAGATCTTTAATGCACTGTTGAGCTGCTGAATTAACCAACCTGGAGCCTCCCTACCTCTGGGCTTCTTGTAAAGTAAGTTATTTCTCCTTTCAGCCAGTTGAGTTTGGGTCTACATTAATTAGAGCCAAAACTACCTAACCAATACAAATATAATTGGTGATTCAAAGTGGATGCACAGATTTTATTCTGATGGGTGCCCTACAATCACTTCTGTTTAACCTCTTCATAGCATGAATGCAGAAAAGGTCTCAATGGCATGGATCATCCTCCATCCTCTAGAATGGCAGCCTTACTGCTACATCAGTCCAAGCTTATTTGAACAGCCCTCCCATCAGCATCCCCTGCCTACCAATGCACACAGATGATACTGAATTAATTATAAAACCACAGCCAGGCACGGCGGCTCACGCCTGTAATCCCAGCACTTTGGGAGGACAAGGTGGACAAATCACTTCAGTTCAGGAGTTGGAGACCAGCCTGGCCAACATGGTGAAACGCTGTCTCTACTAAAAATACAAAAATCAGCCAGGTGTGGTGGTGTACCTGTAGTCCCAGCCACTTGGGAGGCTGAGACAGGAGAATTGCTTGAACCCAGGAGGCAGAGGTTGCAGTGAGCCGAGATTGTGCCACTGCACTCCAGTCTGAGAGACAGTCTCTCTCTCTCTCTCTCTCTCCACACACAAACACACACACACACACACACACACACACACACACACACACACATATGCCAGAAATCTGAATCTGGCCAGACTTAAGATAAAGACCTTCCAGAGCTGTACTTCCTAGCCTTTTTCATATCATGTGACACACAGAAAAGGATAATATTTTACAGCACATTGGGGTAAATGGATAGTGTGACCTAAAGCCAAGGGTTTTCCACCTAAGGATTTCCACTGCCCTAGTAGGCCCTACCTGGCCTCCCTGAAGGAGAGGAGAACAAATTTGGGGTCCACGTGAAACCCAGTCATGGAACACTGGTGGTGAGGTCTGCTCTAGGATTCATCATATGTTGATTCCAAGCAATATATTTTTTCCACATTTTAACATCCATCTTTGAAATTAGGAGGCATCTGACAACGAGTAACATCTTAAAAGTGCTCTCAGCCAGGTGGCAGGCATGATATCACTGACATTTTCTATCTTTCCACAAATTCAGACTAACAATCTTCCATTGCTCCCTTCTGGTAAGGCCGAGGAGACCCCAGCCTCACGGTGAGATATTGTTTCATGGGTACAGAGTTTCAGTCTGACATGATGAAGAAGTTCTGGAGGTGGATGGTGATGATGGTTGCACAAGAAATGATGTGAATGTACTTAATGCCACTGGAACGTACACTTAAAAGTGGCCCAAATAGTAAATTATATGATGTGTATATTTCACCACAATTAAAAGCAGGAGGGAAAAGGCCCAGCACTAAACTTTGCTGAAAGAGTGTCAGTGGCTTGGATGCAGAGACAACAGTGGAACACTTAAGAAACTCTGCAGCTTGGCTTGTATTCTTGATGGCACAGAAGATGACACTATGCAGAAAAAAAAAATACAGGCATGAGGGCCCTGAATATGAAGTTGTTTTAGGAATTCTTCAACCAACTTATTTCTCCTATAGGTTTTTTCTTTTAGTGTATTCATAGATGTGACATGTGACCAAAAAAAAAAAAAAAACTACCCTGGCAATTCCCCATTTGACCCTCCATGTCCACACCCCACCATCTTAACCCCTGGAGGCTGCCCTCCTTGGACCATATCAGGGTATTCATTCCCTTGGTTCCTCCTTGCTGTGAGTTGGCAATGGCATTTAGTTTCCTCCACCAAACGCCCTAGCTCCTGTCAGGCAGCCCTCTCCTACAGCCTCAGCTTCCCCCGGGAGCTCTCTCCAGTCACCCCTTGAGGGCTGGGAGTGGTCACAGCTTCCCACGGCTGCCAGCACCAGAGTACTTCCCTCTTCCTGGTTGGCTTCCCTCAACCCTGCCCACACCCTGTGTGATACTCCGTTCAGCAAACTGTCTTCAGTGCCCCCTTCCCTTTGGAGCATGCTTTGGCAATGACTAACATCTTAGATTAGATGAATGAGGGGAAAATTTTCACTATGCCATAAAGAGTTAAGGAGATGTTTCCAATATTACACTGCAAGAATTAATTTGGGATTACAGCCAAGCAAGTTTAATGTTTCGAAATATCATACACAATGCAGCTGAGTGCCAATTTTATTCCCTGGGTTAGTACTAACCAGCAATATGTACATAAAGGCCTCAGGAACAGACTGCCCTGAACGTTCCTGTGTGTTGCCCCAGGTCAGTGGGTCTTCCTGCTCTCATCCTAAGCCCACCCACACCCCTCCTGTCCATGCCACTGGCTCTCAACATGTCTTCTCTGCATGACTCTAACAGCTTCATAACTGGCTAGTCTGTCTCCCAACCACTCGCCCTGCCTTCCCTGCCTTCTGCTGCCAGAACACATTTTCTACAAAAGCAGAGCTGATCAGGCCATTTTCCTGCTTAAGAGCTTTTGTTGCTCCCTATGGCTTTCAGGGCGTGTTCAAATTTTCACAGGTGCCACACAAGACCCTCCTTGGTTTACCCCTGCCAACCTCCTAACCTCATTTCCTGTTGCTCATCTGCCTGTCACACATAAAGACTTGCTAATCGCCAAACACATCATACCGTTGCATATTTCCATGAGCCTGTACTTGCTGTTCCCTTGAAGTAGAATGCCCTCTCCACCCTTCATTCAGGTAACTCCTACTCATCCTTCAATATCCAGCTGTCACCTCCTCTGGGAAGCCTTCCTGGATATTCCAGGTTGATTTAGCAGAGCACTGTGTGTATCATACTGAAATGGGGCTGACACATGGTAAGGAACATCCAGGAGCTGACACATGGTAAGGAACTCAAAGTTCCTTGAAAGAATGCATTACTGCAACTTATTTTCTGCTTCTATTGTTTTTCTTGTAGTACACCAACTAGGACACTTTTTAAAGAAACTGCAATTCTCAGCATTCAATTCTGTCCAGTGGCAAAAGTGATCAGAAGATTCAAAGTAGTAAAAATAATCCCCAAAGTAGTGCTACCACTAGGCCCTGGAAACCAATCTCACATACTAAAGATAGACTAAAGATTTGCATTGAGCTAAGCCCTAATTATGTTCAGTGTTCTTAACTTTGAACCTAGACTCCCAGGCTTTGTACTATGCCATAACCAATTAGGCAACTAAATGATACCCGGTACAGCACAGCTGCTAAGACCACAGACTAATCCTAACTGCCTGGGTCTGTACCTTGCTTCAGCCACTGTCTAGCTGTGTGTCTTGGGCAAGTTAGTTAATCCCTTTATGCCTCAGTTTGCTTATCTGTAAGATAGGAATATTAAAAGTACTGACCTCGTAGAATAAATTATTTAACATATGTGAATGGTTACGACAGCGCTTTGCAAAAATTAAGTATTAGTTAACTAGTTATTTTTTGTATTTCTTCCATTAACTGGCAAAGAGAGAGAGGAATATCTAAGAAGCAAATCAAAGGTAATTTCAGGAGTGTGTCTTTGCTGTGTGGAGACACTGCTGGCTCTCCCAGTGCCCACTTAATGAATTCGCAGATCAAAATCGCAAGACCTATGTTTAATATTGCCAGGGGTCTGCAGAAGAGACATCATCCTCCTTCCAGCTGGCTCCTCCAACGCAACCAAAGCAACATGGGTTGTTCATTCCTTACACATCACCTATAGCTGTGGGAACAATGCATTTTGCTTTTTTTTCCGTCCACTGCTTTCGTATTAAAGGTTGCCCCTGTGTCGGTAGCGACTGTCTCATGAGATCTCCCTGTATATACTGCCCCATGAATAAGAAAATTTTAAATCAATTAACAAGAGAGAAGCTTAGGGGAAGAAGTGCTTCCTGAACATCACCTGCGGACTAGATGATAGCAGTCTTGTAGGATCCCAGCAAAACATGTTGTGCACCCCACTCTCACCTATTTAAAAAATATTTTGAGAGCACTCGGATTCTTTGGCATAAACCCTCTTTGAAATGCAAGGTTACGTAGAATCCCAGAATTTTACTGCTGGAAGATGTGGTGGGAGATTATATAAAATGGGGAATCAGTGACGTAGCACCATGGATTCCCAGTTCCTCTGCACCCCCATCAAAGATCTTTCAGCACCCTCCCATATTTCCCAACCCTTGCATGTAAAAATTAAAATGTTCTTTAAAATGGAAAAGGTTACCAGTGTTAACAGTCATGCTCTGCATAAGGATGTTTCAGTCAACAACAGACCAAATAGATAACAGTAGTCACATCAGATGATACTGGAGCTGAAAATTTCCTACCACCTGATGTCTCAGCTGTCATGTCATAGCACGACTTTTAAATTAAATACAGTGTAGCCTAAGTTTATAAAGCCTATAATAGTGTACAGTAATGTCCTAGGCCTTCACATTCACCCGCCACTCACTCACTGACTCACTCAGAGCAACTTCTAGTCCTGCAAGCTCCATTCATGCTATGTGTCCCATATGGGTGTACCAGTTTTTATATTTTATATTGTATTTTTACTGTACCTTTTGTATGGTTACATAAATCCTTACCGTTGTGTTAGTTGCCTACAGCACTCAGTACAGTACCATGCTGCACAGGTGTGTGACCCAGGAGCACCAGGCTGTGGCACACAGCTTAAGTGTGCAGGAGGCTCTACCATCCAGGTTTAGGAACACTCACTCTGTGATGTTTGCAAAAACAATGAAATCGTCTAACACCACATTTCTCAGAATCTATCCTCGTCATTAAGCAATGCATGACTAGTTTCAGTTGCACCTGTTTGGTTCATTCACATTAAGTACCTAAAATAAAGACAAGTACCAGGGCCAGGCAAAGTAGGTTGCTAGTGATGGTTTCCTTTGCCCAACAATCTGGGTTAAAAGAACACCATGGCCTCCCCAGTGTTCCCTGTTCTTCCTTCCCTGACACGTTTATCGCCCTTCTGATTATTTTATATTTGTATCGTCTACCTCTTGCATGAGAAAGACCCCCAAGAGGGTAGGGTTTAGGGCCCATTTTGTTCACTGCTGCATTCTTAACATCTAGAGTAACACCTGATGCTTGGGAGGTGACCATACACTGATTACTCAACAACTGAAGTCTATGAGACCATGCCAGGTTCACAGTAAGCACCCCTAGACTGCCGATTTTCCCAGTTCCTACTCCTGGCATCCTTAGCACCAGAGTAAACCACAGCCCTCCTGCTTGGTTAGTCCTTAACTCAATTGTGGTCACAGACAGGAGAAACGCAAATCATGTAAGCATAAAAGTCAAACCAGACTGAATCACGTCAGGGACTCCAAACCTTACCTTTCTTTGGAGGTGACAGATCCTGACCTAATGCCTTTGTATGGATGACTATTCTCCCAGTCAACCACTCCACCCTTTACCCTCCCATTCTCTTACAAAGTTGGTTTTTCTTAGAATTCAGTATCTTCAGACTATCTTCTGGACATGTACAGACATAAGAACCAGAAAAGAGAATCCTCTTTACAAGTAAGCATACCTTACATCTCAAATGAATAGAAGATGTACCTGAGTTTGGATCATTTTATTTAACTGCACAGAGATAATTCAACCATTTTTGGGTGAAGGGTTGAGGAACAAAAGCAAAACAGTCACTGATGGAAAAGTGGGAGAATGGATAATGGCCACACAAAAGAGAATACATGCTGTCTTAGGATCAAGATACAGCATTCCAGTGAAAAGCAGCCAGTAGGTCCTGCCATTTAGCTCTAACATCAAGCAACTCTATACTTCCTCCCTCATTGAGCCTTCCTCCATTATCACCCCTCTCCCGATGATAAACCACTGGAATATACCCAAGTAAAAAAATGATGGCTTTATCAAGGGCTTCCCAGAGACAGAAACAAGCAACCCCAAGGCTTCTGAAGAATCCCTTAAAATATATAGGAAGGCCTTCCCTTACCTGACTGTCGGCACCACAGGCACATGAACCATTTCCTTTTTTCCCCACCACCAAGTGTCCTGTGCCAGGCCAAAAGCTCATGAAACCAGAACAGGGCAATGTCCATGGAACAGGACAACAATTTGGTGCCAGTTACACAGAACAGGCTATTGACAGGAACTCACCAACCCAAACCTCCGTTTCACTAGGGATGAGAGAGCAGTCTCTCCACTGAAAGTATCTCCACAGCCCAAAAGCATAAGCGTCCTCCTTCCCCAGTACCTTTCAGAATGCTTTCTTGGAAAAAGTTCTTCCTTTCCATTAATAAAACTTACTTTAAAAAACAAAAGTGAACTGGACCTAAGTCACAAATAGAATTTAGATCTCCAAAATCAATCTCTGCAGGCTGTCGTTTATCCAGCAGGTCACTTGAGTAAAAGGACCATTATCTGTGGCTTTTGTACAAATATATTTCCTTCTTTAAGGGTAGAGACTTTAAATTCCTGCAAGGCACTGCAAACTAACACATCCATTAATAAATCTGCAGCTCTCTTCTCCTGGCTCAGTGAGGCCGCTCTTTCAGTACCTGTTAAGCAACCTTGAAAAGTCCAAAGCTTTATTTTTTTCTTCTTTAAACCAAAAAATTCTGCAGTCAGGAGTCCACCAGGGTGATGAAGTAAGAGATTTGTGGGAATTTACTCCCCTTTACAGGGTTTAACCCACCGGCTTCAAAGGAGTTGATCAAGTTCCTCTTGCAGCACTTGGACCCCCTGTGGTCTCGCCCCTCCCCCAAGGGAAAGGCGCAGCGACGTGGCCACCAGGGCCACTCTGGAGCCTTCGCGGCAGCGGCGACCAAAGCCTCTAGAGACAAAGTTCTGTAGTGCACTGACTTCTATCATACTCAGAGTCGGAGTGTCTCAGAACTTTGCCTCAAAAGACCAAACGTGCTCTCTTCCTCCAGAAGTTTCTTCCTGCAGGTGTGCTCCCCCACCCCCCAGCTAAGACAAAGAAGAATAACTCGTTAAAAGCAATTTTGCTCAGGATGCGACCGATAATGGAACGGGTCATTAATTATGGAAAGTTACTGCCACAGTCAGCAGGAGCAAATGCCCAACAGAAATGGTGTTTTAACAGCCGGATTCGACAAATTCTGGTCGCAAAGTCACAGCAAAGGGGCTGCAAGAATCGCACACTCTCCCCTTCCTTCCTACCCGTCCTCAGATTAGAACCCATTCGTGGCCGAACCCCACCTCCTCGGTAGTTATCTAAACTTTTGCAAGCAGCTAACTCACTCTATCCAACTTGTGGCAACTTTTTACCTTCCCATCTGGAAAGCTGGGGGTGGGGGCGCTGCACGAGGACGAATTTTCGGAGGTGGAAGAGTTAAACGGTGGGGAGCAAATACAGGCCCGGGAAAAGCCCCGAAGATGGGACAGCCCAAGAAAGCCCGGCATTGCGGGGCCTCCCCAGAGACTCCCCTTCCCCAGCCATTCCCAACACTCTATTCCCGGTCTTCCAGGCGCCCGCGCCCAGCCCTGGGAACTCGGGTCGAAGCTGTCCCATCTCCTCCGTTCCATCCACCCACTCTTTGGGATTCACCCTGCTCCATTAGGCAGTGCTTCCCGCAGACCCCGTTCGCACAAACCTTGCACACAGTCCCCAACACCGCTCTTCTCCCTCGCCCGGCAACCCCCTTTCCCTGCAGCAGAAGCGACCACTGTGTTCCCCACCCTGGCACACCCCCTCCCCCCGCAACATACCGCACCTGAACAGCTGTTGCGCGCGTGCAACAGGTCTGGAAAGTGCCTTCCCCATCGTCCCCCAACCCCTCACCACCGTTCCATCCCCCGCCACCCCTAAAAGCCAAGGCCGGAGGGGCAGTGGGCTGCGTCCCCCGGGCCGGAGTGCACGGGCGACTGGCGGAGTGCGGGGCGCCCAGGGTCTCCAGGGGCTGAAGGCGGTGATCGCGCTGGGCCGGGACGCCTTCAAGGGTGGCCCCTCGTGCGCCCGCCGCTGGCTGCCCAGCCTGTCCCTCCAGCGCCAGCCGCCAGGCATTCCCGGGCCGGCTCCCCCCTCGCGCTCCGCTCCGCTCCCTTCCATCTTGACTTTTGCCGACGTGGAAATTTTGGGTTTGGAGACGACCTGCGCTCTTATTGGCTGCCGGCGGGCGGGGTCGGAGGTCACGGCTGCTCTCGCTATTCCGCGCCAAGGGGAGCCGCAGAGCGGCTCGTGTCAAGTCAGCAGGTTCCCTCCGCCTCCCCCGGGGTCACGTGCGCCCAGGGCGGGCCCGGGAGACGCCTCCTTATGCAAATAGAGTGGCAGCGCGGGGCTGGGGGCGGGGGCGGGGGCGAGCGGGAGCGGGGACGGGGGCGGGGCGGGGGCGCGGCGGGCCAGCCCAGCCAGGGGCGGTGCTGGGAGGGCGGGGCGCTCCAGGTGGCCACCTGGCTCGACGTCCCGCCCCGCCCTCCTGCCCACCCGCCTCTACCAGGTTGCCTGTTCCGCCTCCCGCGACACTCGGGCCGGGCGCTGTCCCCGGCCACCCCTCTGGGCCCAAAGAACCCGCGTTTTGCAGGGTGCCCCTGAATGCCCGCTTCCCCAGAGCCCCCTCTTCCAAATCTGGCCCAAGCCCTGCCGGGGCCTGGCCTCTCCCGGCTGGGGAGGAGGAGGTGGCGACGCTGCCTGCAGGGCAGAGTGCGAAATGGAAACCTCGGGAGGACAGTTTCCTCCCCTGGCAGGGAGTTGAGAACTAATAGCGAGATTCCCGGTAAGGGAATTCTAGGACAAAGCAAAATCAAGAATTCATTAAGGTTAAAAGTCGTTTCTTTTAATAAACTGTCCACCACCCATCCCCAGATAAAAAGAGGTCAAAGAGCTAACTAAAAGTAGTAAAAAGGCCAGTTCTGAATTTTTTTTAAACACGTCTACAAGGACTAACGGAAAGGCCGGTTCGTCTCCACCCTGACGTCTGCTGAGTACTGGGCACCCGACACAGGACCAGGGGACACGTCCTCCTCCCTGCATCTAGGTAGGGGTGTGACTCGGAGGCGCTCACAATTCCCTAAGAAGAGGTCATGGGGCACGTAGAAAGAATCGATTTTAACGTGGTTCCCCAAGCACGCCAAAGAAGATGCTTTTCTAGAAAAAAAGGGAAATTGATGAATGCCACGTGACCAGGATGTCTTCCTTCCTTCCCTCTCCCCAAGGAAAAGAAAGTAACCGCATTGCAAAGGTAGAGCCCTCGTTACAAATCGGACTCTCTGATGCCGGCCTGTAGTCACCAAGGAAAAAGAAGGGGGCTGCATTTTAAAAAATATAAATATTTCTCAGCACTGGCCTAGTTATTTTTTCCCTCAGGTAACATAGTATCTGTATCGTCCTTACAATGGTTCCATCTTAAGTCTGACCCAGTGATACAGAAAAACACAAGATACATTTTTATGGGAAGATTCTTACCTGGAAAATTCTTCCCATCCTCTCTTCTTAATTTACTTTCCTTCTCCCCATTTCCCCCTATGGAAAGATAAATCATTGCTCCTTCCAAATGTTTTATCCTCAAGGATCTTTCTTTCCATTCTCCTTTCTCGTCCCTCTCCACACTTGCTTGTTTATCTGACCATTCCCGGGTTTGCAGGGGCCTCTCCCCAGGCATTGTCTCCTCCAGACCCCCACCCCCTCCTCGGCCAAGGCCCCGCGGCAGTGCTTGCTGGGCCTCAGAGTTGGTCCCCCCTCTGCCGCCTGTTCTGTTGTGAGCACTGGAATATTGATTTTTCAGTGTGTGTGCGCCGGCTCTGTAAAAATCAATATTTCAGTAGCTCGAGCACAGCGCAGGGCAGTGTAATGGAGCCAGCCTGCTGATGTAGCGTGCGGGGTCCACCCTCAGCGATTGAGGTCAGTCAGAAAATGGCAGTGTGTTTTCCTATTTCATTGTTTGCTTCAGAGAGAAGGAAAGAGTTTGCATACCATTGTGTACATCAAATTCCGGGATGAGGTAACTTTACTACTGTTGGGTAACAGACGAACCAAGTTAGAAAAAAGGCAACGAGGTGATGATGGAAAACCTCCAGTTATCCGTTCTAAGAACTGATCTTAACAATAAAATATTAGGGGAGGTGGGGAGTTATTGTCTGCCATCAATCCTACCAAATTTCACAATGAGAAAATGAAAATAGGCTTATTCCAGGAAAGGGCTAGGGTTTATCTTTTAATACTGGATATATGGGTGCTTGTTATTCTGTAGCCCCTAAAATAAGCTTCTGATTAAAAGGACAAGAGATTTTTCACATGACTTGAAGGGAAAAATTAATAATGGTCCCAACTTGGGGGCTAGTCTCACGACATTTGCAGCAGATGTGGAGAGATAGGTGGCCTTGGAGTCAGGAGGGTGCGTTCTCACCAAGCACCCCTACAAAGAGAGAGCTTTTAGTGAATCAGTTCACCTCTCTGGGCCTCAGGGAATTTACGTATAATTTAAAGGATTAGACTAAATGACCTCTAAATACCCTCTTTCTCTAACACCTATGAATCTACAGAAGAAATAGTGTTATAGCTAAAACCTTCAAAAACAAAAATACAATTGAGTGTGTACCATGGATAAGAAAAATCGCTTAATACCAAAGGTGTTGCAGAAAAAGAAGCAGAGCTGCTTCGACTCCAGTTGCATGTTTTGTTTTATTTTAAATTATATTCCAATGCAATCTTTTTTAGGGGCAACTTGGCCTAGTATTGCTAATTTTTTTTTTTTTTTTTTTTTTTTGAGACAGGGTCTCACTCTGTCACCAGGCGCCAGGCTGGAGTGCAGTGGCGCGACCTCAGCTCACTGCAATATCTGCCTCCCAGGTTCAAGCAATTCTCCTGTCTCAGCCTCCTGAGTGCTGGAACTACAGGCTCGCGCCACCACGCCCAGCTAATTTTTTGTATTTCTTAGTAGAGACGGGGTTTCACCATGTTGGCCTGGATGGTCTCCATCTCTTGACCTCGTGATCCACCCGCCTCAGCTTCCCAAAGTGCTGGGATTACAGGCGTGAGCCACCATGCCTGGCCAGCATTTCTAATTCTAAGAGTTTTTCCTAAAGAAATAATTAATATTCCTAGAAAGATGTTTATCACTGCCAGTAGTATAATATTGAAACATTAGAAACAACCTATGTATTGAATAATAAGGGATTTATTATATAAAATATGGGGAGTGGTATATTTATTAAATGGAATACGACTATTTAATATGGTGGTGCTGAATGACTATCAAAATAATATGGAAGGTTTATATTCATTGAAATGTATGTACTATTTAAATCTCTACGTGTGCATGTATGTATATGTCATAATGGTAACAGATATGGGCTCTGAAGCCAAATGGCTTGAAGTCACATCCTGTCTCTGCCACTAGCCAGCTGTGTGGCCTTGGCCAGTTGTAAACTACGTGTATTAGTTTCCTGTCACTGCTGTAAGAAATTCCCACAAACTTAGTGGCTTAAAACAACACACATTTATTTTCTTATGGTTTTGGTGGTCAGTCCAAAATAAGTTTAGCTGGGCCGAAATCAAGGTGTCAGCAGGGCCAAACTCTGGGAGACTCAAGGGGAGATTCTGTTTCTTTACCTGCATTCCTTGGCTTGTGGCTGCTTCCTCTGTCTTAAAAGCACAGCACTCCATCCCCTCCTTTTGTCATCATATCTTCTCTCTGACTCTCATCCTCCTGCCTCCTCCTTTTAAAGATCCTTATGACTACACTGGGCCCACCTAGATAATCCAGGATAATCTCCTCTTGTCAAGAGTGTTAATCACATCTGTAAACTTCCTTTTGACATGTAAGGTTAACACAGTCACATATTCCAGGGATTGGAATGTGGATATTTTGGGGCCATTATTCTGTCTACCATGATGGGCTAAAGTCAAGGTGTCAGCAGGATTGCATTCCTTTCTGGAGTCCCAAGAGGAGAAATCCCCTTTTATTTTATTTTATTTTTTTAATTTTTCAGTTTCTAAAGGTTTCCTGCATTCCTTAGCTCTGGCCCCCTCCTCCATCTTCAAAACCAGCAAAGGCTGGTTGAATCATTCTCACATCGCATCACTCTCATGCCTCCTCTTCTGCCTCCCTCTTTCCTTCTGATTGCATCGGGTCTACCTGGGTAATCTAGGATATTCTTGCTACTTCAGGATCAGCCATTTACCAACCTTAATTTTGTCTGCTATTTTAATTCTTCTTTGCCATGTAACATAACACATTCCCAGGTTCCTGGGATTAGAATGTGGACATTTTGGGGAGGCTATCATTCTGCCTGCCACACTGCCTATCACACCGATGGTGATAATCTACATCATAGGGTTGTGCAGAAGATTAAAGAGTCCACACATGGAGAGTGTTTACAAAATGGCATTTTGTAAGGAGCACTCCATAATAACTAGCACAGAGTTAGCATTTCATAATAGTGATCTGTTACAGTTATTATCTAGAAAGGAAATACACAACAGAGAGTAGTTGCATCTGGAAGGTGGGATTAAAACTGATTTTTATTTTCCTAATTTTGCTATTTTTTTCTTTTTCTACCATGAACATGTATTATTACTTGGGTACTTTAAAAATTTTAAATATAAATGAGAAAAACCATGAAAGGAGGTTGTCATGTAGGAGAATAATTTAATCTGGGGTTAGACGGCCCAGGTGCTCACCTCAGCAATGCTGAGGACACAAATTGTGGTACTGGGCGAGTTACTTTACCTCGGTGCACTTCAGTTTTCCTCTTCAGTAACATGAGAGATGAACTAGGTATTTCAAATAGTCCTTCCAGTTCTAAGTGCTCTATGCCTAACATATTAAAGATCAACAAATTGATAAATGGTTTTTAAAAACCCATGCTGCTTAGTACATAAAGAACCCTGGCTGCTTTGCCTATGGAGTAGCCATTTTTTTATTCCTTTACCCTCTTAATAAACTTGCTTTCACTTAAAAAAAAGGAACTCCACAAAATCAGTAAGAAAAAAGAAATAAAAGACAGCCCTACAGAAAAACAAGAGGAAAAAGGATAAACAAGCATTGCACAGAAAAAGAAAAGCAAATGGCAAATAAGCATAGGTAAAGATGTTAAGCCTCGTTAGAAACAAGGAAATGCAATTTAAGACTTCAGTGAACAATCATTTTATACCACTAGGTTGGCAAAACTTCACAAGCCTGACAACATCAACAGATGGAGATGATGTAAATCAGTGGTATTTGGGGTCTATTCACACAACAGGTTATTATACAGCAATGAAAATGAATGAACTACAGCTCCTCACAAAGCTATGGATGAAGCTTGGAAACAATGTTGAGCAAAAAAAAATAAGATGGAAAAAAGCAAGTCCCAGGAGATTACAGATACAACGATGCCATTTGTATAAAGCTCAAACACAGCAAAACAATATGTTTCTAAGAAATCCATAAAGTAATAAAAAGCAAGGAAATGACAAATAGAAAATTCAGGAGAGTGGTTACTGGTAGGAAGTGGAGGGAAGGAGGGTGAGAAGGCAGCCCAAAGGTGGACGCAATTGGTAATGTTCCAGTTCTTTTTTTTTTTTTTTGAAAGAAAAAAAAGGAAGAAAGAAAGAGAGAAAGAAAAAAAAAATGAAGAAGAGGAAGAAAAAGGAAGAGAGAGAGGGAGAGAGAATGGGAGTATTGCTTTATTGCCCAGGCTAGAATGCAGTCTAAAAATGGGAATTGAAAACCTCTTTTATGCCAATAATTGTGCTTAACAATGGAGACAGGAAGGAATAAGGGAAGAAAATAACAAACAAGCAGCCAACCAATATTTCATTTAAACCTATGAAATGCTATGCAATTATTGAGGAGTGATTTACTTCCAATTATGTAGTCACTTTTGGAATAGGTGTGGTATGGTACTGATAAGAATGTATGTTTTGCGTATTTGAAGTGGAGAGTTCTATAAATGTTTATTAAGTTTACTTGTTCCAGGTCTGAGTTCAAGTCCTTGATGTCCTTGTTAATTTTCTGTCTCGTTGATCAGTCTAGTATTGACAATGTGATGTTACAGTCTCCCACTATTAGTGTGTGGGAGGCTAAGTCTCTTTATAAGTCATTAAGAACTTGTCTTATGTATCTGGGTGCTCCTGTATTGGGTGCGTGTATATTTAGGATCGTTAGCTCTTCTTGTTGCATAGATCCTTTTACCATTATGTAATGTCCTTCTTTGCCTCTTTTGATCTTTGTTGCTTTAAAGTCTATTTTATCAGAGGTGAGAATTGCAACTCCTGCTTTTTATTTATTTATTTATTTTTGCTCTCCGTTTGGTTGGTAAATCTTCCTCCGTTCCTTTGTTTTGAGTCTTTGTGTATCGTATGTGAGATGGGTCTGGATACAGCATACCAATGGGTTTTGGCTGTTTTGCCCATTAGTTGATGTAAGTTCTTCATTATGTTAATGCTCTTTACTTTTTGATATTTTTTGGAAAGGCTGATACTGGTTGTTCCTTTATATGTGTAGTGCTTCTTTCAGAAGCTCTTGTAAAGCAGGCCTGGTGATGGTGAAATCTCTAAGTACTTGCTTGTTCGCAAAAGATTTTATTTTTCCTTCGCTTGTGAAGCTTAGTTTGGCTGGATAGGAAATTCTGGGTTGAAAGTTCTTTTCTTCAAGGATGTTGAATATTGGCCCCCACTCTTTTCTGGCTTGTAGGGTTTCTGCTGAGAGATCTGCTGTAAGTCTGATAGGCTTCCCTTTGTGGGTAACCTGACCTTTCTCTCTGGCTGCTCTTAGTATTTTCTCCTTCATTTCAACCCTAATGAATCTGACGATTATGTGCCTTGGGGTTGGTCTTCTTGAGGAATATCTTTGTGGTGTTCTCTGTATTACCTGGAGTTGAATATTGTCCTGCCTTACTAGGTTGGGAAAGTTTTCCTGAATGATATCCTGAAGAGTATGTTCCAACTTGAATTCATTCTCTTCGTCACTTTCAGGTACTCCTATCAAACGTAGATTAGGTCTTTTCACATAGTCCCATATTTCTTGGAGACTTTGCTCATTCCTTTTTATCCTTTTTTCTCTAATCTTGACTTCTCATTTTATTTCATTAAGTTGGTCTTCTGCCTCTGATATCCTTTCTTCTGCTTGATCAATTTGACTGTTAAAACTTGTGCATGCTTCGCGAAGTTCTCGTGTTGTGTTTTTCAGCTCCATTAATTCAACTATATTCCTCTCTAAATTGTCTATTCTCGTTAGGATTTCATCAAACCTTTTTTCAAAGTTCTTAGTTTCTTTGCATTGGGTTAGAACAAGTTCTTTTAATTCACAGAAGTTTCTTATCATCCACCTTCTGAAGCCTACTTCTGTTAATGGAATGCACTCGTTCTCCATCAGGCCTTGTTCCATTGCTGATGAGGAACTGTGATCCCCTGTAGAGGGAGAGGTATTCTGATTTTGGGTATTCTCAGCCTTTTTACACTGGTTTCTTCTCATCATTGTAAATTTATCCACCTGTCGTCTTTGTGATTACTGACTTTCAAATTAGGTCTCTGAGTGGATGTCCAACTTGTTGATTCCCAGCGCCGAAATCTGAGCAATCCACTGCACCAGCCAAAACAGTGGTGTTAAGATTGATGGTGCTTTTCTGCCCAGGAATCTCAAGTCTAGCTCCCTTCTTGAGTCCTTCCTTCAATCAGCTGAATAGGTGACTCTGTCTTCCTGGAGCTCCAAATAACATCGGCCAAAATGGGACCCAGTCCCTCTCACTCTGCACCAAGAACTGTGGTGCCGAGGTGCTGGCAAAACCTCCGTGCCGCCGGCCACAAGAGTCGCGCTGGTGACCCGTGGGGCTCCTCCGCTGGGAATCTCCTGGTCCATGAGCAATAAAAATTCGTCTGAAAGTGTGGCGTCCTCTTGTTCTCTGCACTTTTACTGAGAGCTACAATCCCGAGCTGCTAGTGATCAGCCATCTTGGATCTCTCCCCATGTTCCAGTTCTTAAATTGGACATAACACTTAGGTTAGTAAGTGTTCATTATATTGCGTTTTGTAATTTGCATGTATGTAACAGAGATATATGTTTTTATGTACCAAATATTAGATTTAAAATTTTTTTTTCAAGAATTGTGTTTAGGGGATTCTGTACTGTAAGATGCTTTACATCTCAGAGTTGATGCTAATCACTTAGATTCCCTTCAAACTCAGAAAAGCCAACTCTTTATTGGCAATTTGCTATTTGTAATCCCTCTAGTTAAACAGACTTCCTAACAGCCACCTACATTTGGGCTTGTGCAAGAAATGTTTTCAGTTTATGCTCCAAGTGAGCCTCATTTTCTCTGAGATCCACACCACACTCCCAGAGTCAGGGGGTGCAATACCAGCATGAGCAGTACCTCCAAGTCTCTTGCATCTTGCCCTCTGTGTGCCCCCGGATCGCTTCCTTCGTCTTGCCTGCAGCTAGCCATTTGGGCAGCTTCTACAGCTAGGGCTGAGCTATACACTTCATGAATATCCTGCTTAGCCCATGTGAATGTGTCTCTACTCCAATTCATTACAGTTTTGATTTTAATGTTGAAAAATCACATTCCGTATGCTCCTGATTTGTCTTCTGTTGTTTCATAAAGTTTGGCTGTCTGGCCAAAACATCACCTAGAGTAGCTTGGTCTCACAGTCCTATAACAATCTGGCATTAGTGTTATTTTTGACTTTGATTCCATCTTTGATTCCATAGTCTTTCCCAAAGAATAAGCCAGTTTTGTTTGATGTGGTTTTTCCATTTCCTTGACTGTATACGAAGCATTTGGAATTAATTATCAGAACTCACAGGTACTTTAAATATCAGTGTTTCCACTGAAAGGATTGGCTTACATAGGGTTCATCAAATGAAGTGGATATAAGCAGTGATATCTGGCATCCAAACATTGTCACTTACATCCACCTTTGGATGTTGGATGCTACAGACACACATCAGTTGGGTGGACTACCTTTTTTTTTTTTGAGAGGGAGTTTCACTCTTGTGACCAACGCTGGAGTGCAGTGGCGTGATCTCAGCTCACTGCAACCTCCACCTCCTGGGTTCAAGCGATTCTCATGCCTCAGCCTCCCAAGTAGCTGGGATTACGGGCACCTGCCACTAGCCTGGATAATTTTTTGTATTTTTAGGAAAGATGGGGTTTCACCATGTTTGCCATGCTGGTCTTGAACACCTGACCTCAGGTGATCTGCTCGTCTCAGCCTCCCACAGTGCTGGGATTACAGGTGTGAGCCATCGCACCTGGCCTGGAGTAACTTCTTTTTTTTTTTTTTTTTGAGACAGAGTCTAGTTCTGTTACCCAGGCTGGAGTGCAGTGGCATGATCTTAGCTCACTGCAACTTCCGCCTCCCAGGCCCAAGTAATTCTCCTGCCTCAGCCTCCCAAGTAGCTGGGATCACAGGCACCCGCCACCACGTCCAGCTAATTTTTTTTTTTTTTTTTTTTAGTAGAGATGGGGTTTCACTGTGTTGGCCAGGCTGGTCTCGAACTCCTGACCTCTTAATCTGCCTGTCTCGGCTCCGAAAGTGCTGGGATTACAAGTGTGAGCCATGATGCCTGGCCTAGAGTACCATTTTTTAAGCCCCACCACCTAAGGTGGAATGGCCTCAATTCTTTATACTTTGAGTTGAGTCATCAGCTTTGGAGACATAGATTTAAAAAAAAAAAACTTTTTGTCATGAAAAATGGCCACAAATATACCAAAGGAAAAAGAATACAGTGTAAGTATATCCCACAAAAATAGTTATAAAAATTATAAGAAAACTACAAAGAAATATGTCACCCACCACCAGTTTCAATAATTATTAGCTCATGACCATTTATGTTTCATTTGTACTTACCCCATGCTTCCCAGGATTATTTTGAAGCAAATCCTCAATATCATGGGTGTAAAGGTTGTGAATGGATCTGCATGACAAGCATTCTCAAAGCTCCTGATAGGGTTTTAGGAATGGCAATATTGAGTAGGAGGCCTCTCTTTGCAACATTATTACATGTTGTTTATTCTAATTAATTAAATAAATGAGAAGACCAAAGTTCTTTACAGTTGAGATCCCTTTAACTTCCCAGTAGAAAATTATTTTGGATAAATTTAACATATGGAAAATTACTGTAGGGCTTTATAGTTGGGAGGAAGGGGAGCAATAGAACAATTTAACTTTTTAGAAGTTTGTAATTCCTCAGTCTCATCATCAATGGAATGTTGAGAGAGTCCATGAAATAGCATCAGTCTATTACAGTAGTCTTAGCTGGTCTCTATGATCCATCCTACATAAATTGCTAGCGTTATTTTTCTTAAGCCCACCTTTGCACATTGTTTTAATAAATTTGAGTGCCTACTATGTACAAAGCATTGTACTAAGCCCCAGAGAGAATTAAAAAATGAATCAGACATGGCTTCTATTCTTTTTGCGGGGGAGGGGAATAAAGTCTTGCTCTGTTGCCCAGGCTGGAGTACAGTGGCACAATCACAGCTCACTGCAACCTCCATCTCCTAGGTTCAAGTCATTCTCCTGCCTCAGACTCCCTAGTAGCTGGGATTATAGGCGCACGCCACCATGCCCAGCTAATTTTTGTATTTTTAGCAGGTTTTGCCATGGTGGCCTGGCTGGTCTCGAACTCCTGATCTCAAGTGATCCACCCACCTCAGCCTCCTAAAGTGCTGGGATTACAGGCGTGAGCCATTGCATCCAGCCTCCTATTCTGTAATAACGAATTTGTCTGGTCTTTTTCGTGGGCTCCTGGGAGCTTCTAAATCCTTAGAATTTTCTGAGAGAAAGGAGTGCCTTGGTTATTCATGGTGGGTCCCAAGACCCACTTGAGTTATGATAAGGAGATGACCTAGGATGGGGCTAGTCATGATGGAAAGACCAACTATGTGATGAGCCTTCAAGCCAGGAGATATCCAGGGAAGGGCGGGGACTGGAGATTGAATTCAATCATGTGACTAATGATTCCTTAATCATGCCTACATAACAAAACCCCAGTGAAAATTCTGGACACAAAGCTCGGGTGAGCTTCCTGAACATATCATCATGCCCAGAAAACTCACATATCATCATGCCCAGAAAACTCACATTCTGAATCCACACTGAGAGGACACAGCAGCTCAACATTTGAGACCCTTGCCCTGTGTGTCTCTTCGTTTAGCTCATCCTGATTTGTATGTTTGATAATAAAACTGTAATTTTAAGTACAGCCCTTCCCTGACTTCCGTTAAGTGTCATCAAACTTGATGGGGTCACAGGAACCCCTGAATTTGTAGCCAGTTTGTCAGAAGTGCAAGTGGTCTAGGCACTTCCCAAAGTGCAGCTTGTGTCTGAGTCTGAAGTAAGGGCAGTTCTGCTGAAGACTGTGCCCTTAACCTGTGGAGCCTGCATCTGCTCTGGGAAAGTAGTATCAGAATTGCATGACAGTATTGCATTGAAGGCTCCTAGCTTCAAATATTTACAGGTTAGTAGAGGAGATGAGACATAGATGCTTAAAAACAACATAAAAAGTGTCATACAACAATTACAAATGTGCTGTGGGAAACCAGGGAAAGCAAAGACTCTGGAGGAGTCCTTAGGGAGAACATGGTTCTTGCCTGGAAGCTTGAAAGATGAGTGAGACTTGGAAATGCAGAAATTGTAATAACAGACAACATTTACTGGGCGCTTACTCTGCACCAGGCTCTGTTCTGATGCTTACATGTAATAAATTATTTAATATACACAGTCCTCTGAGGTCACACTAATATTGTTTCTCTTTCACAGATAAGTCGAGGCACTTAGTGATCAAACTTGCCAGGACTGACACAGCTAGGATTTAAACCCAGACAGTAGGTGTCCAGTGGCCATGCTCTTAACTACAACACTCTACTGCCTTTGAACAGGAGGGAAGAACATTCCAGGAGGAAGGCATAGCAGAAATTGATGTGAAAGCAGTCGTATAGACATCAGGGAAAAAAATAATTTCAGATAGGTACTTAAATGCCCAACTAAAGAATCTGACCCTGGCTCAGGAGACATTAGGGAACCTGTGGTTCTCAGGGACAAGGCTTTGGAATGGGATTCTGTGGACTTTGATGCACTACAATGAGATAAGGAACTGCCATTGAAAACCATGGTCCCCTCCTCCAAACCAGAAAGCTGCTCTGCTCTTCCTTTCTTAAAAGAAAATCACTTTCTCCTTGGTACTCTAGTTGTGGTGTACAGACTAGAAACTCCAAGGAGGAGCTATGTCATTCTCATTTTTGAACCTCCAGTGACAGTTGACCTAAGGCACTCAAGTCTTTGCTGAATGATGGACCTTATACCAGGTTGAACCATATTAAATTGCCAATATTTGACCCTTTTTGACCTACAAAAATGGCTATTTATTATGAGTTGAACCTCTTTTAAGAATTGCATTACAGTCCTGCTACAGAGAAGACTAATGTTAAAATACAAGTACATTGCTGTCAAAGGCATTAAAGTAGAAATTAGAAACTTTATAAGGAACTAGTGTTTGGTTACAAACCTAATGTACATATTTAAACTAGAATGAACATATATATATGTATATATACATATTCATATATATTTGAAAAGAGAGATATAAAGGCCTATTTATAGGTAATTTCTACAAAGACAGTTATCCATGCAATCTGATCTTGATATCAGATCAGAAGCTCATGTCCCATTCAAATAAGGTTTATAAGCTTGAGGTAAAGCCCAGTATAGTAGATCAAATATGAAGGAAGAGAAAGAGAAACAAGAAAATTGGATAAACTTTATCCAATAGTTCACATTAGAATAGTGTTTCATAAAGGATTATTTCTCAGTGGGAAAGAAAGGTTATTAGCTGCCTTCTCCATGAAGTTGAGAACTTTTAAAAATTGGGTAGGTGTCATGTTAGAGATGATGTCATCCATCTAAGGAAGAAGACAAGCTGATGTTAATGTCACTCCTAAGGCAAGAGACCTGTCCACAGCTCCCCCTGCCCACATAAACCCTCTCACTGAGCTCATAGCCGGTTCTGTTGTAAGCAAGGAGTACAGAATCACTACTGAGACAAAAGTGCCGGCGGCCCACGGAGGACATGTGTCTCTCTAACCCGTGGCCACGAAAGGAGAGTGTTAAGACCTTTTATGCCTGTAAACCACCTCCTGGGCAGGGGTGGGGGAGAGGGGCTATTACTTAAGTGGTTCACACAAGTCAAGATAAGCGTTAGTTTACATACTGCCTGGGTTGGGTGGAAGTTACAGAACTTAGTTACTTATTACAAGTTGCAGGGGCCAAGATGGCATGGGTTTGGACTGCTTGCCTGTCACATCAGTGTTACAGAGAGCAGTTTCAACAGAAAGCCGAGGTATGGTAGAGGTATGCAGTTTTATGGGGCTTTTACCATGTCACAGTTCCACAGAAGGTCAAGTGTCAAAGCTGATGCCCCAAGGGAGGCCATCATCTGTGCAGGCTAGCCGAAAAAAGGGAACTACTGCCCCAGACAGCATAAGTCAAGAATGTGGCATGCTGACAAGCCACCCTCGAAATTCCAGAGAGGAGCCTACATGTATGTAAGAATCACAAGTCAAGGAGAATGAGAATCTGAAGTAGACTGAAGCCTAACTCAAAATCCTGCCCAGTGAGCCTGTCTTTAGTCAGTGTGTTTGTTTAGTTTAATTGAACAGGAGATTGTAAAAGACAGTTTGTTCCTGAAAGCAGCTTAGACATTTGTTTGTGGACGCTCCTGAAACAGACCTACTAATGGGAAAGATTTTCCTAAAGATTCTTTTCCAAATAGAGTGCTCTAAATTAAATATTCAAAAGAGATCATTGTTTCCAAGCTAGAGGAAGTCAAGGAGCTTGATTAGAAATGTAAATCAAATGGCTTTCAATTTGCACACAAAAGGTGCTTGCTTCAAAGTCTGAAGGTAAAATACATTAAGTGCAAAACTTTCCACCTACATGAAAAGAAAATTCTAGTGGCATTATGTGTATCTTAATTTACAAATAGCTGGGGAATTCTGTTAAAATTCCAAGCTATTTAATTTTTCTAAAATTATATTCAGAAAAACTATAGCTACTAACCTTTAAACTTAATAATCAATACTCATTTTACCCTGTAGATGCTGATCTTATAGATGAAATCTATAGTACGGTTTACTAATACTCTGTTAAAAATGTACAGGTGGGTCAGGCACAGTGGCCCATGCCTGTAATCCCAGCACTTTGGGAGGCCGAGGCAGGTGGATCACCTGAGGTCAGGAGTTCGAGACCAGCCTGCCCAACATGGTGAAACCCCATCTCTATTGAAAATACAAAAAGTTAGCCTGGAGTGATAGTGCACGCTTGTAATCCCAGCTGCTTGGGAAGCTGAGGCAGGAGAATTGCTTGAACCTGAGAGGTGAGGCTGTAGTGAGTCGAGATCATGCCACTACACTCCAGACTGGGCAACAGAGCAAGACTCTGTCTCAAAAAAAATAAAAAATACAAGCCCCCTTGACAGTACCTTTTGAAGAGAAGTCTACCACTACCACTCGCCTCCACCAAACCACACAACTACAGGTACAAGCATCCTCAAGCTCTCTAGCTCTCGATTTGAGGTCCTATGGAAATGACAGTACATCCTGAGAATTGTTCATCTTTACTCCAGGTTCTGTTCTAATCTCAGATTTTTCTTTACAAGGGAAGAGAGGTTTGGAAGATCAACTCTCAAAGCGGGGATGTCTGCAGGGCCTTCCCTCCAGCTGCTGGCAATCCTACAAAACAGACCTCTGCCTAGCACCCCAGTTACTTACATTGATCTCACTCCGTTACGTCCCTTTTGTTCCTCCTGCCCTAACACGAGGCAGAGCCTGTGTCTCCTGTAGCCCCTCTTGCCTGGAGACATTGAAACCCCATGAACTCTGTAGGGAAGCCATAGAGCGGTTCTCTGAAAGGAAAGGCCAGATTCTAAGCTCTTAGAATGCTCATCCCTGGTTTTCAGGTCACTCTCTTTATTTCCTGCTTGGTGCCTTCTTTCCAGCTCCAATCTCCATTGGGCTAAGAAGTGCAGACAAGTGCCTATTTTCTTGGCTTTTATAGCTTCCACAGCCACCCTCTTGTTTCTCTTCAGTAGCAACAAAGCTTTTTCTTTATCTTTAGCAGTAAAATAATGATATAGCAACCATTTTTGAAACAGTGCCTGGAGCTATATGGAATGGCATACCCACTCTAGTGCTCAGAGCTCCCCAGCCCACTCCCCTGACTTCTTCCCATCTAACATAGTATATGTTTACTCAATGTTTTTTTCTCCCCAAGACTGTAAGCTTACTGAGGGCAGGAACTTTGTCTTTCATCCGCGTTGTCCCCAGACAGCAGCACACACACACTGTAGGCATTCTATAAATAGTTGATGAATGGATATGTGTGCTTAGCGTGAGCGATGTAAACAAAGGGAGTAAAGACCAGACATGCAGCAAATAACTTGCCTAAGCCTTTGTCATGTAACCAATAATTGCTCTGTAAAGGGTTATGGAATTACCCAGCGGGTGTTAACACAGTCGATGACATTCTAATGCTGCCCTCTAGTATAGTAGGAAAAGCCTACTTTTGCTTTCTGATGTCTGTTGTAGCCTGACATTCATTGTGGGGATTTTTATTTTGTAAAGAAACAGTCTGTTAGGCAACTGTGTGAAATCTTCTTATTTAAAGCATATAAAATAGTGAGTCATATCATCAAACTCAATGTTTTCCTTTCTTTATATTCCTCAACCACCACCAACTTCATCTACCTCTGAATTTGATTATCTTTTTGGAGAAAAGTCACCTTCACCAAAAATCTGTATCAGAAACACATATGCATTTTTAAGCAATATCCTTTTAAATATAGACTACACAATCATATGTACTTTCTAAAATCTGAACACAGAAAGTGTGTTTCACTGAAATAATGAGAGAAGAGGAAAAGGGAAGAGAATGGCTTATAAATACTCATTTAATCTTCCGATAAGATTTGCTTTTTATAATTTTATTTCTTCATCTATTGTGAATGTCACAGTAAAGTATTTGATTTACTCAGGATCAAGGAATCTCTTGTTGAATCAAAAACTGATGAATGCATTCTCAATGCAACTCAGTTCAAGCTTGCCAAACGATAGTGGGGATAGCTCTGCTCTGTATTCAATTTTGCCTATTAAATATGAGTTGCATTATTGAAGTTGGTACTGATCCTCGGGCTTATTTCTGCTCACTGACACGTTTTGATTGCAACTCTCCATGACATCGGCTCTCCAATCAGTGGAGAAAAAGCCTTTTGCATGATACAGAACCCCAGATGTTCCAGTGTTCTGCTTCTTCTGCCTGGAATTCAAACTTTCTTTTGACTTACCAGGCACCATTCAGTTGCTTTCTCCTTTATGCTTTCAACATACCTCCGTTTGACACCTATCACAGAGTTTTGCAATCAATAATTTATACCCAGAACCACTAGTCCATATGGCACCTTTGTGTAAAAAGACACCCCTTCCCATGAGTGATTCAGAGAAAGATGGCATAACACCAACTACCTATTGTTATGAAGTTTAGGGAGAAAATTAGGGTAGGGGAGGACACTCATCTTCTTCCTTCCTCCCAGACCCAGTCCTCCATCATGAAACAAGAGAGGGATTTACCACCCACAAATTATTTTGCTGTTTAGTTCAATTGTGAGATGTTTTCTGTTAGCAATAATGAGAGTTGTCCTGTCAAGACCAAATCTCTTTCAGAATAAATGGAACCAGGTCAACATTTTGTGCAAAGATTTTTTGGGGGACAAGTCACATGATCTTCAAATGCACGCTTTGCAGGTTGTCAGCCATTCAATGATCTCTGACATTTTTTAGAGATGGCCTTGTATTCTGGGTTTTCAATGAGAACAAGAGGAAAAATGCAGTGGTGCTTCTTTCTTGTGCCTGAGATCACTGCAACAATAACCTTAATCATGTCTCCCTCCTGCATGCTCTTTTGGATAGGAGGGAGAGAACTGAAGAGAGAGGGAAGGAAAAGAGGCGTGGGAAGAACTAAGAGGTAGCTGACACTGGAATCTAAGCAGTATCCCGGTGGATACAATCAGGATCCACTGGAGCCTGGGATGCTTTTCTCCCTGGCGTTGGAGCGCATACTCCCTCTCTCAAGGGTTCTTCTCAGTAGGCTAATGGTGCCCCCCAATGAGGCTGAGCCTACACACACTCCTCCACTCCTGCTTTCTCAACCATGCTCTGAGCACTTTGATGATAGTTACCGATGCGTATGACTAGGAGTGCCCGTTTCAGGAAGTCTTGGATTTTTCAGCCTGAAGGAATCCCAGAGATCATCTATTTCAGTGTTTTCAAACTCTTTTACCATACCCCATGGTAAAAAAAATTTCACACTGCAACCCTATATACACATAACCATATAAACACAGATTTAACTGAAATGACAACTTTTGGCAACAATAATATGTAATATGACATGTAATGCGTTCTAACATTATTCTTTAATTTTTTCATTTTTGTTTATTTATTTATTTATTTGAGATGGAGTCTCGCTGTGTCGCCCAGACTAGAATACAATGATGCAGTCTTGGCTGGCTGCAGCCTCTGCCTCCCAGGTTCAAGCAATTCTCCTGCCTCAGCCTCCTGAGTAGCTGGGACTACAGGTCTGCACTGCCACACCTGGCTAATTTTTGTGTTTTTAGTAAAGACAGTTTTCACCATATTGGCCAGGATGGTCTTGATCTCCTGACCTTGTGATCCACCTCCTCAGCCTCCCAAAGTGCTGGGATTACAGGTGTGAGTCACCACGCCTGGCCTCTTTTTAATTTTTAATGCTGATCACAACTCACTAATTGGTTTCATGATTCACTAGTGGATTGAGGCCTACAGTTTGAGACTCACTGATCTATTTTAATCCTCATGTGTTATAGATAGAGCAGGAAACCAAAGCCAAGAAGGTTAAGTGATCTGGCCAAGGTCACACAGTTTCTGCCCAGTGGCAGAGCCAAGACCAAAACTCTGGTAGCAAAATCATCTAACTTAGCTAATTATTAATAATAAACACTCTTCTTGCAAAATACTGTGCCAGTACTGTGAACAGTACATGCTGTTACAAAAACATGTAGGTTTTTTCTTTTTAATGGTAGAAAGTTAAAGTCACTGAAATTAGAATTAAATAGAATGTCATTCCTCAAATCCCTGTATACATACCATTTTCAGTTTCAAACTCCAGTGTCTAGAGAGTTAAGTCCATATATATGTATATGTGTATATGTGTGTATGTGTGCAGATATGTATAATGTTTGTTTTAAATTACATCTGTAATTTGGCTCTAATGTGCTGGCTCATGTAAACTTCTCTTTACTTATGTTTTTAATGTAATAGAAAAAAACTTGAGCGACCAGTCCTTCCAAAGATCTTTAGTTAAGCCTGCATGGTCAAAGAAGAGCACGTGAGCCACTCTTGTATCCAAAGTGGTCTCTCAGTTACACGTGAGGGGACTCCATTGAGGTATGGATAAGAAGTGGGATGAATCTGACAGAAAAAGCCAAGCAGCATCAGTGTGAGGCTAGGACGTCCTCTGCAGAGCTCAGCCACCTCACAGCCCATCATTCACAGATGGCTCCCCATCAAGCCTGCACCCATAGAAACTACAGTTGACTCTGACCTCACCACCCCTGTAAGAGTAATAATTCCAGTAAGAGAAGTTTGTCTTTTAAAATGTAGCCCTAAATCTCAGCAGCCAGCATACTTTCTTTCAATAAAAGCATGGGTGCCTTCCTGTTCCACCTATTTTTATCCTGTAGAAAAAAAGTCCCCTCCAGCCAAAGCAAATACTCTCTCTGTCTCTGTCTCTCTGTCTCTGTCTGTCTCTCTGTCTCTCTCTCTCTGTCTCTCTCTCTGCCTCACCAGCAGTAAGGCGGGTTGCAAACCTGCGCAGGATATGGAACTGATGATGTAGTGTGCCTGATTTTGCTGTCATGTTATTCTTTTCATTGATATGGTACCTTTTCAGTGGTTCACATGTCAGCTGATGAAAGCAGCTGTGACCTTTTACAACAATTGGCCTCTGTCTTTACATTGGCTCTCTTTGCTTTACTGAGATTCATGAAGATCACCTTGGGGGCATCTTTCAACCCATTCCTGTGAAATGGCAACCAAACAGAAAATGACACTAAGGAAAGAGACATTTGTGGATACACTGAGGGATAATATTGGTACTTTTAGTTTGTGAATGTGAAAATGTCATAGGTCATTTCCGAGCATATTCCGGCTGGAGGCAAGAAATGCTTTGGGGTAAATATGTGGACCACATGTGCAGGAGCACTGAAAATTAGATATGAAAGTCATATATGCAAAATTGCCACAAAAATTCCGGTTGTGATCGTTATGAAATTGCCTTGGAGTGTGGGTTTCTGGCTCACTTTCCAAGCTATGCAATTCCCTTCCAGAAACCCCTAGGCAGCACTGCCTCCCTCCCCTAGGTCCACCCTACTTCAGCAAAGCACAGTGAATGTCCTGACTCCTAGAACAGCTTTTTTGAGAAATAGGAAGAACAGATCAGAGGGTTTGATTATAACTTTTAAAAATCAATTTAAATAACTGGTTTAGTTCTGTGCTTTCTGAAGGCAGATATCTTAAATAGTGCCTAACTATGTTTGTTTTGGCAGATACATGGGTGACTCTCGCAATGGCAGGCATCCATATCTGTATTTATGGCAAATATGTCAGCATTTAATCCATCCCAATGTCTGTGAAGGAATCAACAATTACAAGTTATCATTTCTCTCTTATTATATTGTTTTACTTCTTTTCAAAGACTGACACAGAAATTGCCATGAAATGAAGAATAATCAATCCTCAGTAGAAAATAGAATACCAAATCTTAAAGTTGGGTAGATGGCTGGTCTATGTAATCTTTGTTTCATTTCTCAGCTCCTCTTTGAGTGACTCAGTGTAGCACCCCACAATTCAGTATTAGCAAGGAGGTGTCATTTCACAGGAGTGACTGCTATGATTGTGGGGGAAGGTCCATAAACTAGATTTCCTACTGATGACATCAGCACTTCTGTGACATTTAAGAAAAAGAATTAAGCACCATTTCCAAAAGGGATGAGTACCTTTGAAGAAATAATATTGCCCTTATTTTTACTTCCATGCTTTAGTTCATCCCTAACAGATAGGTGCACTGAAGAACCTGTATCCGAAATGCGAACAATGTACTTCCTTTAATATCAGTCCCAGGTGAAATTAAACCAATCATCCCTAACAGATAGGTGCACTGAAGAACCTGTATCCGAAATGCGAACAATGTACTTCCTTTAATATCAGTCCCAGGTGAAATTAACCAATCAGGAAGAGCGCGACAATCTCTCTGATTTTAATAGTCAAATGGTCTCTCAAAAACAGACTTGTGATTGTTGTTATTCCAGCGAATTGGCAATTTACAAATAGGTTGTGTCAAAAAAATTCGCTTATATATTTGGAATATAGAGTGTCAAGTGCAAGTTCCCATATATGCAGTATTACAAATGGTATTCCCAAACCAGCCCACAGACATCCATTTCATTTATATCTTGCTGATGGTGTTGGGGAAGACAAAGAAGTATGCAGGCTTCAAAAGAGGAGTTGGCTTTGGAAAGACAATCTGGGGCACAAAATCCAAAACAATCTCCTTATGATTTCTACTTCTGGAAAGAAGGAAGGAAGGAGGACAGAAAGGAAGAAGGGACGGAGGTAAAGAGAGAGGGAAGCAAGAAGGGAAGGAAAGAAGAAGGCAAGAGAGGGAGGAAAAAAGGAAGGAAAAAGAAAAAAGCAGAAAGAAAGGAGGGAAGGGGGAGGGAGGGAAAGAGGGAAAGAGGGTGGAAGGATGGAGGAAGGAGAGAAAAATGAAGGAAGAGTGCGAGGGAGGGAGAGAGGGAGGAGAGAGGGATTGAAGGAGGGAAGAAGGAAGGAGAGGAAGGAAGAAGAAAGGAAGGGATAGAGGGAGGTTGAGAAGGAGGAAAGAAAAACAAGAAGTCTCTAAGATGATTTCCAATGATCAGCACCTCCTGGTATTCATACCCTCATGTAGTCTCTTCTTGAGTATGGGCTGGCCTTATTATTAACTCACTTCTAGCAAACAGAATACAGAAAAAGAGATGGGATGCCACTTCCAAGATTAGACTATAAAAAGACAGTGGTTTCTGTGTTGGGCTTTCTCTCCTTTTCTCCGTCTCTATAATCTCTTGCCTTGGTGGAAACTAGCTGCCACATCACAAGGCGGTCCTGCAGAAAGGCCACATACCAAGGGGCCGAGGACCACCAAGCAAGTGATCGTGGGGGTGAAGCCCCTTCACAAGTCATGCCTTCAGATAAGACCAAAACCCTTACCAACAGCTTGACTGCATGAGACAACTTGAGCCGGGGGTGCCCAGCTAAGCCATGCCCAGATTCCTTACCTACAGGACCTGTGATCTCATAAATGCTTATTGTCTAGGTTTTAGAGTAATTTGTTATGCAGCAATAGATAACTAATTGGAAGAAAGGAAGGAAACAAGGAGGAACAAGGGAAGGAGGGAGGGAGAGGGAAAGAAGGCAGAAATAACCATGTCTGCCGTGATTCAGCTAGGGAACCAAAACCACTCTGAGTATTCTGGTTTCTCAGGAGACAGCAAAGCTGAGCAGTTACTAGGAGACGGTGACACAACCCAGAGATGAGCAGGGACAGGAAGCTGTACCTCCCCTAAAGTGGAGAGTCAAAGGAGGAGGTGGTGTTACCAGAAGCCAGGAGCCAGGTCACCCTGTGGAAGCTAGAACCACAGGGCCCTGATCAGTAAGGGCTGGAGCCATAGGTGCCATTTAAGACCGGGAAGGGCAGAGAGAAACTTCATGGCTTCTCTCTTCCTCTCACCATGCGTTCCCATTGGTGCCTTCCATTGGCCAAACCCAGCCAGAAACCAGCTGACACTGGATCCTAAGAACCAGCCCACAAGGGTCAGCCTCCTGCATTACACAACAGAGCTAGGAAGGGATGAGCTCGCAGGCCAGGCCTGGCACACTAGCTAACTAGCTGAAGAGAAGGGAAAATATCTATTGACAGTCCTCAGCCGGAAGGGGCTGCTTATTAGCTCTGAGAACAAGGAACATTCATAATCTGCATGAAAACTCAAATTATTAGACAACAAAAATAACTCTACCACTCAACAGCACCCCCTGGTAAACCACAAGGTAAATCATGATCCCTGCCAAGTGAGTCCTCCAGAGATGAGAGGGACCACGACGGCCTGGAACTGGCTGGATTTGAGAACTGGAGAGAAGGAAGATCAGGATGAAGTCAGGGCTCCTGGGGCCCAAGGGAAGAGGAGGTGATGGAACCCACATCAGAGAGAGCAGAGCAGGGGAGGCTGGCAGGAGTGAGGCCATCCAGCGCGGGTGCCACGTGTGGAGACACACAGGTGTTCCACTGGGTCCAACACTATATCTTCACAGTCAAAAGAGAACTGAAACATCAGGATGAATGGAGGGGAGCCAGCATGAGTGACTGGTGTTCAAGGCAGGAAGCCAGGCTGCAGGGCATTCAATGAGTAGGTGCAGTCACGTGGTAGAGTTTGACAGTGAATGGAAAGACAAAAACAAGCTTGCAGCATGGCAGGTTCCCACCAAGCATCTGCTTTGAAAACAGAGGAAGAGAAGCTAGAAATTAACACCAAAGGCCAAGAACCTGCACAGTAAATTGCCTCATTGCAGTCTTCCTCAGAGCCTGTAAGCTACTCAAGGCAGGGATTTGTAGCACAAGTGCCTTAGTTTTTCCAGGGCCTTGGACAGTGTCTGGCCCATAATAGGTACTCAATGCATGGCCGTGAGATGAATGAATGAGCCAAAGTGAAACCACAGAACATCATGAGGGCAGGAGAGCCAGGCACAACCCACGAAAGATGTTCTGAAGTGACGTGGCGGTATGGTGGCCTGCTGGAAAACCCCAGTGGCAGCCAGACCTGTGTGGGCAGCTGCAGACAGAAAATGAGATGGTTCTTTCTGAGCAAATATGCAGAACTATAAATAGTAAGGTCTATGCAAATTGTCACAGCTGCATGGCAAAGGACTAGAGGGTGTGCTTAGCGCAGAGGATGTTCCTGGCCACCAAATTCTCCTGAGCTATCCCTGCCGTCAGCAGGGGCTGCCTCCCAGAGGGGGGATCCAAGCCATGAAAGAGGTCAGCATTGCCTTATATCTTTATAAGGCTGCTTTGCTCCTAAGGGGCTTGCCCTGAAGAGCCTTATGCTTCAAAGCCCACTCACCTGTAAAAGTATCCCAGCCACTGAGCTGGTTCCACAAAGGCATTAAGAAATGATCACCAAAGGCTGGGCATGGTGGTTCACCCCTGTAATTCTAGCACTTTGGGAAACCAAGGTGAGTGGATCACCTGAGGTCAGGAGTTTGAGATCAGCCAGGCCAACGTGGTGAAACCCCATCTCTACTAAAATTACAAAAATTAGCTGGGCATGGTGGCGCATACCTGTAATTCCAGCTACTCAGAAGCTGAGGCAGGAGAATCACTTGAACCCAGGAGGTGGAGGTTGAAGTGAGCCAAGATCTCACCATTGCACTCCAGCCTGCACAACAAGATGAAAATGAATGAAGTTACAACCCAGGACCAGTAAAATGTAAGCCAACTCACTGAACAGAGCCCTGGAGACCCTGTACTGGGAGACGCCAGATGCTAGCAGAAGCAAATGTCAGGCAGGAAGCCAGACACAGACATGGGTTTCACAGCCTTCATTCAGAAGCATCGAACCTCCTCCCCACCACATACAGCCAGAGGACAGGGTTTCTCAAGCAGCCTCCTAAAAGACTCAGGAGATTTACTTTTGGAGGGATTGAAAGGAGAGACTCAACCTAGAAGACACCAGCCTTATAAGAGCGCTGGACTGTGGGATAGGCATGAAGCTAAAGCCAAGAATATGAAATGAAAACCCACGTAGCCACGAGCCCTGGGCCCCTTCTCCTACCCAGGTCTCAGAACATCAGCAACAGGGAATATGAGTACAGACAGGAGGATTGGAAGACCCACACTTGCAGACCCAAACAGCCCCAGGGCTATATCCTGTGATGCTCATATCTAAGATTCTCCCAACAAAAAGCTGGCACCCACCTGCTTATCCTTTTCCTGCCAATCAACAATTCTTGCCCTTGTTTACAGAACTTCAAGTGAGCTTTTAGCATCTCATTCTTAAATATGAAAGAACAACCAGACACTTGGTGAAAGACACAGACTGAGCAAACAAGGGGACCAGGAGGAAAGAGAAAATGAAAGGAATCAAAGAACATTTTGCCGGGCGCAGTGGCTCACGCCTATAATCCCAGCACTTTGGGAGGCCGAGGCGGGCAGATCACGAGGTCAAGAGATCGAGACCATCCTGGTCAACATGGTGAGACCCAGTCTCTACTAAAAATGCAAAAATTAGCTGGGTGTGGTGGCGCGCGCCTGTAGTCCCAGCTACTCAGGAGGCTGAGGCAGGAGAATTGCTTGAACCCAGGAGGCGGAGGTTGCGGTGAGCTGAGATCGCGCCACTGCACTCCAGCCTGGGTAACAAGAGCAAAACTCCGTCTCAAAAAAAAAAAAAAAGAACATTTTAACAAACATTTTTAACTAATATTCTCAGAGATAAGGAAGAACAGAATTTAATAAAAGAACAACTGGAGAATATGAAAGGATTTCTGATGATTAAAAATATAAAAATTGAAGCTCATTCAAAATATTAGAAGATAAAGACAATAAAATCTTTCAGAAAGTAAAACAAAATGTTTAAGAGTCAGAAAATAGGAAAGAAGAGATAAGAACATTTAAAAAAAATCAACCTGGGAAGTCCAATATTATATAGGAGTTGCAAAACAGAAATAGGAGAAATAGAGAGAAGGAAATTATCAAATAATAATAGTTAATAATAAAAGAAAATTTTCTAGAATGAAAGGAAACATGCCTCCAGAGGGTAACGGTCCACTGAGAACCTAACATGACAAATGGAAGACCTAAATGCTCCCAGAAAGATAACACAAGTCACATAGAAAGTACTGGGAAAGAGAATGACATTACAGGTAAGATAGCATAGTGGTTAAGATCATGGCCTCTGGAGCCAACTACCTGGGCTTGTAACTCAGTTACTAGTTGTGTGATTTTGGGTAAGTTAGTGACCCTCTCTTGCTTCAGTTTCTCCATCTCTGAAATAGAAATAATAAGACTACCTCCCATTTATCTGGCATAATGGATATAAAACACTTAAAATAGAGCCTGGCACATAGCGAATGCTATACAAATGCTGACTTTTTCCCCTTAGACTTCTCAACAGTAACATTGGAAGCTAGAACCCAGGGAGTAATAGCTTGACATTTTTTAAGGGGAAATACTTTCAAATCTAGAATTGTGTGACAACTGAGCTACAAATCACCTGTGAGGGTAGAATAAAGACATTTTCAGACATACAAGGTGTTCAGAGCTTGACTCCCCTTATATTCCTTCTCAGGAAGATACTGCTGGCTTGAACAAAACCAGGCACGTTGAAGACATAGAATGCAGATAAGGGAGGACTCAACAAAAAAGAGAGGAATTCCTTAGATGATAGTAAGGGGAAGTCCCAGGATAACAGCTATGCTTCAGTTAACCAGTCTCAAAAATGGAGGATAGAAAGCTCCATAAGACAGACCTCCAGGGGAAAAAATGGAGTAGATATATGTGAATATATAAAAAAAATTATTGGCCATATACAGTGGTTCATGCTTGTAATCCCAGCACTTTGAGAGAACAAGATGGGAGGATCATTTGCACCCAGGAGTTTGAGATCAGTCTAGGCAACATAATGAGACTCCATCTCTACAAAAAAAAAAAAAAAAAAAAACCTTAAAAATTAGCTGGGTGTGGTGGCATGCTCCTGTAGTCCCAGATACTTAGGAGACTAAGGTGGGAGGAATGCTCAGCAGGTGAAGCCTACAGCAAGCCATGATCATGCCACTGCATTCCAGCCTGGGTAACAGAGCAAGATCCTGTCTCAAAAAAGAAAAAAAAAATTATTGATAGCCATGTGACAAAGATATAGAGCACTCAAGCAAAATTGTAATGACACAGAAAATTAAGCTGATTAAAAAATTAAGCAGGTTTTAACTCCAGGAAAAACAAAGAGTAGATGAGAAAGGGAACATGGTTTAGTCATTGTATGCTCAGAAGCAAATAATATTTGTATAGTCAAAATAATGTAAATGCTAACTTTTGAATTGCTTGATTTAACTAAAAACTGAGATATAATTGAGTTAGGGAAATGGGGAATGGGGAAATGATCAAAAGGCAGTGGAGAGAGATTGGTCCTCATTTACCAAAATGGGAAGTCAATAGTTAATAACTAAAACTGAAATTAAAAAAATAGCAAGATGAGCATATAATTTCAAGACATGGACGTGAACACCTGGGGACGTAGCCAAAGAGTTAAAGTGGGACTATTGGGGTTGGGGAAGGCTGGGGCAGGAAACTCCTACTTTTGCATTATAAATATTTCCTTGTAGTAGTATTTGACTTTTTAAACCACATAGATGTGTTATTTTGATAAAAATTAACTTTTAACTTAAAAAAGAAATAATAGTGGTAGGTAATTCAAAATATTAGTAATGTGTACATGTGGATAGTGGAGTCAAATCACTACCAGTGATTTGAATTCATTCTATATTTTTTTGTATTATCCAATTTTTTAAAATAATATGTATTAATTTTACAATTCAAAAAGTACATTTTATTTTTTAAATAAAATCAGGATGAAGAGAAAAAAAGAAAGGTTATATAGTTTGATGCAGGTTACAAAGTGATTTTCAAAGAAGGCAAAATTGTGATTCACACAAAAATATAAAATGAACACATGCCAAAGATAAATTGAGAGAATCAATGAGATATGACAGCTTATTCAAAGAAGTCAAAGAACTACAAATTTGCATACGGTAAAGAAATGTTGAAATGAATTTGCAAAAACTAGTTTATCCATAAAGCAATAATCAATTGCATTCTGCAGACAAACTATGTGTGTTCCTATGGACAACAATGATTTGCATTGCTATAAGTTTTCTATAACTTTTCCAGGGAGTTGTAAAATCAACAGGGTTGCATGCTCCTATAGGATCAGATAATCCCCAGAGGCTCCCTTGAAAGGATATCCAGTAAAGACTTTTCCCCATTTGAAAGTCTTAAATTTCTCCTCATCTATAGTTAAGGGCTAATGAGTTTATGCAGTCTGGTGTCATAAAGTCCTGCTGGTTATTCAATAGTGGGAAGCAAGTTTAGTTTCAATTCCTAGAAGCAAAAGCAAAAAGGGAAACTAGTTATAAGTTTATTGGAGTGAGGTTTAAAGTATTTTGAAGCCAAAAAAGTTTTATTTCATTTTAAATTGCTTGCAATTTATTTCTCTAGAGGTAAAAAGAGATCAACGTACTTTTGTAGTCAGCTTCCTTTATTTGGGGAAAAATTACCAAAATGATCCCTTTATTTATACAAATATAGAGCAATACCCAACCGTTGTTCTTAGAAAACCCTATGAGGATGCCATTAACTCAAATGCAGTTAGGGTAAGTGATGTGTTTAGTACAGGAAATTGGGTTTATTTTAAGTAATATCATGTCTTTGGAGAATTGTTTTCTTTTTAATTCTTCTTAATTATTTTCTATATGGATTGAGACTAAAACATCTCTGAAAATTGGCTTTTGGGGGGAGATAAGTGTCTTTGCTCCTAAGAGAGAGAAGACTGGATTTCCCAAAAAGCCTATGAAAATATGACCTCTTTATGCTGGACTGTGAAAAGAGGCTAAATTTGTCTGGATTGAACTATAGGAGCCACACATATGGTGCTTTTTAAAATCACCCAATTTGGTGAAATATACTATCAATTATTGAAATTCCCTTCTTCAAGCTAGCAAAGCCAGACCAAACACTACAGATGTGGCTTTCCTTGTTCCTGTTGTTAATCATCCTGAGATAGTCTGTGAGCAGAAGCGACAGGAGTGATCAAGTTTCACCTTCTCAGAGCAAAACTCAGGAATTGTAGGTTTTTTCATATGTAAAGGAAAAATGTGAACTTGAATGTCTGTTAATGGAGGATTGGGGGAAAAACAACAATTATAGCACAGTATACCCAAACAATGAAATGCTATGTAGACATTAAAAAGAATATAGAGGCCAAGCCCGGTGCGGTGGCTCATGCCTGTAATCCTAGCACTTTGGGAGGCCAAGGCAGGCAGATCACCTGAGTTCAGGAGTTCAAGACCAGCCTGGTCAACATGAAACCCTGTCTCTACTGAATATATACAAATTAGCCAGGCATAATGCCAGGCACCTATAATCCTGGCTATTCAGGAGCCTGAGGCAGGAGAATTGCTTGAACCCGGGAGGCAGAGGTTGCAGTGAGCCCAGATCATGCCATTGTACTCCAGCCTGAGTAACAGAGCAATACTCGGTCTCAAAAAAAAAATAAGAAAGAAAGAAAGAATATAATATGTATATATGAATTGACATGGAAAGTCACATATGGTTAAGTGGAGAAAAATTCATTATACAACACTATCTAGATGAAAGTATAACCCATTTTTATGTTCATTTGTTCATTCATTCAACAAGTATTTCTTAAGCATCTCAATGGGTCAGAAATACAGCAGCAAACCAACTCAAGTTCCTATTTTCATGGAGTGTACTTTATAGTGGAGAGAAACAAACAAGAAACAAATGCATCACATTTGTAAAGAAAAATGGAGCAGGTCACTGAGATAGGTATTTTCGAGGGTGCTGGTGTAAACGGAGTAGTCTGAGGCCTTTCTGACTACTCAATAAGATGACATTTGCCTTGAGACTACCTGAATACATATATGCATATATGTATATGATTGTTTCTGTTAGGATTGTGTTTGGCACTATGTAACAGAAAAACTGCAGTGGCTTAAACACCTCAGGTTATTTTTCTTACAATGAAAAAGGAAGGTGGGGCAGAGCTGGTGCAGCTGCTCAAGATGCTCAGTAAATACCCTTTATTTTCCCAGACTATCATCCTCTATGTCTGGTCACAAGATGACAGCTGCCACTCCAGGATTCACACCCACACTTCAAGCAGGGTGAAGGGGGAAGGGCAAAGCACAAAAAGGCACAGGCCAGCTACCCCTGCCCGTTTTTTAACAAGGAAGACAATAGCATTCCGAGAAGACCCTCCTCCAGTAGACTTCTGCTTATCTTTCATTGGTCAACACTGTGTCACGTGATGGCTCCTAGCTGCAAGAGAGCCTGCACACTTTGGTTTCTCAGTTAAGCACATGCTGCCTTGAATGTAAGCCTGAGTATGTGCAGGTACCTGGCAGTGTCTGCCTCATGAGTGCATCGAAGACTAAAACAAACCACACCGAATAGTTAACAGGGCTTGTCTCTGGGGCTATTATTCCAAGTGATCCCTAGCCTTCTCCTTTATGATCTCTATCATTTGCAGCTGTATCATTCCGTCTGATAACAAATCTGGAATCTCTGGTCCCATCTCAGACCTACTGAATCAGAAACTGTGGGACTAGTAATCTGCAGATTTACTGGTTCTCCAGGTGATTCTGAAGCTTGGGGAGAAGAGGGCTGAGGACCAGTGCGCAATACCATTTAAACAGAAAAAGAAGATATTTGCATATTGAGAGAAAAAATTATGAAAAGTCAAGGATCTCATTTAAGCTAACAAGTGTTTTTCACAGTAGAACTACAAATAAAACCTAATGAACGTGTCAGCTGTTTCTTTTTTCTTTTGAATCAGTAGCATTTATTCAGGCCCCTAGCAGTAATAGTTTTTCAAAGCTGACATTCAGAAAAAGTCAAAAAAAAAAAAAAAAAAAGAAAAGAAAAAAAATCAGCTTTGTGTTTTGATCAATTCCGGTACATCTTTCTTATGTTTCAGCTCTCAAATTTACAAAGATTTGATTTGGTTTTTGGTAAACTTTTTAAAGAAAAGTAAGTGCTTGTCTTAACAATATCTTGTGGAAAAGATTATTTTCACTTACCACAGGATGCAATTTCAGAATCCAAGACACTATTCTACCCTTTAAATCTTCAAGAATACAGAAAGGGGAAAGAAAAGAATAGGGAGTGGAAGGAGGGGAAGAGAGAAGCCAGCGTCAGATGGGCAGGCTTGGACTTAAAGAACATGGCAGCTGACAACTGAAAACTATTTTCTTTCTTCTTGAAATGATAAGTTGGCAGGGAAGGAAAAAGGGAAGATAATACAATTTTGATTGGGGAATAAAGGCAAGAGAGAGATTAATTTTGAGGCATTGCCAAACGCCTAATAATAAAACTTGTGTCAGCATCAAGAGGCAGGTTTTTTTTTTCTTTTTGTTGTCGTATAAGTACCATAAGAATTTTAGTTTCTTCTTTTAAAAAATATATTATGCAGCTCAGGATTAATTAGCAAGGAATATATAAACAAGCAGGGAAAACTTGCAGCACCTGAGATGACATTCCACTAATTTGAAAATAAATGTTCTCCAGTCACTATTTACAGAAAAACAAAAACTTTGTTGCTTTTGTCTTGCAAAAGTTCCAGGTCTGTAAGTAGATCCTGAATTAATTCATTATAACCATATATGTAAGAGACTAACAAGCCCATTACTCAAAGTTTATCAATCGGAAAATGTCACCCAGAGAAACAATATGTATATATGAAAAATACTAGAATTTCACAGAACATTTTAATGGTTGGCTCTTTCTCATGGTGAGATTTCACACCAAAAACAGATGACAAACTAGGATCTGAGTCAAAGCACAGATCTCTGGGGAGGGATGTCAGCCAGCAGGGAGGTGGCCAACTTCATGACACGGATCTTCTGAGGATCCATGAATCTTAGGTCCCTACGATGATCACTGTCACACGCCTCACAAATACAAAATATTCTCAAAAAATTCTGTTGTTGCAAACATTTTTGTGGAAATTATAACTTTCGATTCTTGCTTATTGCCATCAATAACGGTCTCCTGGCTTCCACCCTTTTCTCCAGAAAACACGTTATTCAACAAGGAGCCAGAATGGTCTTTTAAACCATAAATCAGATCATAAGAGCCCCCAGCACCTTTCCCACAGCACCGATAATGCCTATGTGATCTGGTCCCCGAGTTCCCCCTTGACCTTAGATGTTTCCACTTGTCCCCTAGCTCACTATACAGCCACACTGGCCTTCTTTCTGTTCTTTGCACAGCTGATCACATTCTTGCCCTAAGGCCTTTGAGCTTCCTATTTTCTCTGCCTGGAATGCTCTCCCTCCAGCTCCTGCCATGACTGTCTCCTTCACATCCTTCGAGTCAGCTCAGTGTAAACACCTCCAGGCAGCCTTCTCTGACCACCCTGGGCCAGCCTCACTCTTCTTTATCTTTATACCACTCATAGCTATTTGAAATTATCTTGCCAATTCTTTTTTCCTTACCTTTTTTTTGGCCTGTTATTCAACAAGACTGGAAGTTCTAGCATGGCACAGAGACTGTGCCTCTCTTGTTTGAGACTGTGTCCACAGAGCCTAGCACAGGAATAAATGCTCCATAAATGTTTTGTTGAAGGAATGAGTGAGTGAATAAAGAGATGTGGGATTGCCCCGAGAGTCCAGAATGAAGACCGCAGACCAGGATTGGCATTTTACAAATAAAAAAACAGTGCATCCAGTTATATTTGAATTTTGGATAAATAATGAATACATGCATTGCTGCATAAGTATATGCCCCCAGTACTGCATGCATTCATTGTTTATCTGAAATTCAAAGATAACTGGATGTCCTGTATTCTATCCAGACCTATTGAGGAGCTAGTGTGAGTTAAACAGAGCAAAGATGACCCTCCCAGTTCTTTGCCTCATAGACCCTTATGGGTTGAAACAGACATGAACTGATGTAAAGAGCTGTCTTGCTCTTTCTCCCGGACTTCATGCATGTACATGTTCAGCTAATAGTAAGGCAGTTTTGGTAATGGGTTTACCACCCCTCTCTTCCACCACTAAGGGTACAGAACAGAATAGAGTGCAGTGAACAAAAGAGCAAGGGAGCATACAGCCACAGGAAGGCGGAGCCTGTTTCAGAATGACACAACCACCCCAGGCAGCCCCTCTGCCAGAGAGCTGTCCCTGCTCAAACCCTTTCTCATCTCACAGGAAAAAAAAAAAAAGGAGGTTTGATCATAAAGTTTTTCAAAAATGGAGTAATTAAATAAATTTTTACTCGGACTTTGTGATTAAAAGAAAGCCCACATTTTCACAAAAATATCTGCAGTTCTTTTGGTCTCAAAAATACCAAATCTAGCAACTTTATAAGCAAACAAAGTTACACACATTCCAATGTTATCCTGTTATGGCCATAAAATGGCTTTAGATGTGTAAAGTCCATTTTAAAAGCTGGATCAATTTGCTCCAAAAGTTTAGTAAAGGTAATTTTTTTTTAAGTCATGGATTCAAAATCTGATTCTAGAAATCATATGGATGTGCTAAGAAGTGCTGAGAAGCCTCCTGGAGGCTGTGCAAAGAGCCTCAGGGGAAAGGGACTTTTGCATATCAAACAGGTCAGGTCCAGTACCACTGCACTGAAGGAAAGCAAAGCATGAGATGCTCTGTGTTGCACTGTTTAAAAGGCTGCAACAGGTCAAGTTCATCCCTAGAGCCCTGGCACTTCACTCGGAGGAAGCCCGGAGTCCTTATGTGTCCTATCAAATTTCACAGAACTGACAATTACCTTTGACGGATGCAACATAGAATATTGTTAAATAAATACCTCAGTTGTTTTATTTGTTTAGTTTTGTTTTTGAGGCCAACAGAGCTACTAATTAGCAATAGCAATTGTTCCTTGGATTGATATAGCAGTTTCCAAGGATCTCAGAACAATGTATACATTTTATCTCATTTTATTCACAGTAACTGTCTAGGTAAGTTAGGTTTTGATATCGACATCCTCTCCTTGATATTTTATGGACTGGGCAGGTCCCTAAAAATTTAGTCATCTGCAATAAGTTAGAAGCAAAAAGTCTCCTCTTACCCAAAACCAACCCAATACTTCAATTCAGTTGGTAATTAAAGGAGATACCCATGTAATAACGTTCATTCTGCTTACCTACCAACCATATCGAATATCCACTCTTTTCCCATTAGCCACATTGTTACACATTTTATATTTATTTTTATTTATGCATCTCGTTCCCAAAGAATCTGTGATGATTGTAGAAAATACAAAGGAAAAAAAGTCAATGTTTAACATAAATATATAAAATATTTACATACATAAAAAAGTATTCAATGCTTTTTGTTCTTAAATCTAAGAACATAGAACTTTCTAGAGCACAGCTATATTTGTTTTATAGGCTTATAGGATCAACCTATAAAACAAATTAACATGCTGATTTGTATTGAGAATAGGGACCTCAAAAGCTGGGCTTTCAGATGCTGTCTGAATGAAGGGATGATGCAAACAGAGAATAGACCCATAACTAAAAGTAAAGACTACAAGTAATTGTTATTTTTGCCATTACTTTTAATGGCAAAAACCACAATTACTTTTGCATCAACCTAATACATGCCAACGTGTACTATCTTTTCACTGCATGGAAGATGTCCAGAGCTCCTGCTTGCCAACTTCACAGAGTGTTGAGCCTGAGCATTTGTACTGGGATTCCTGTGACAGCTCATTTTGTTACCATTAACCCTTCTCAATATTCTCGTATCATCCAGCATTTTCTCCAGTAAGCCAAAATCCTATTTCTGATTAGCTTCCAGATAAAACGTTTAAGCATACCACAGTGCAGAAGTCTCTTCCTAGAAAAAAGAGATGTTTATCAACTAAAATTTTGTGAATTAAATCGTATTTTAAATGGATACAATGAAATGAAAAACGAGTTTGATGGGGAGTCTACTGTTTTAAAAAGCCCTTCAATAAATTTTTTAAACCTGCATGTCATATAACATTTAATATTTTATTTGATATTCTTTTTACATTCATAAGTAATATGAATGTAACTCACACTTGTTGAAGTGAGTCAAAGAATACAAAGTACCAACGAAAAGGCTAATAAACAGTTGGCTACAGTGGCTCACACCTGTAAGCCCAGCACTTTGGGAGGCTGAGGCAGGAAGATTACTTGAGCCCAGGAGTTAGAGACTAGCCTGAATAATGTAGCAAGACCTCATCTCTACAAAAAATACAAAAATTAGGTGGCACAGTGGCATGTGCCTGTGGTCTCAGCTACTCAGGAAGCTGAGGTGGGAGGATTGTTTGAGCCTGGGAGGTTGAGGGTACAGTGAACCGTGATTGCAACACCGCGCTCCAGTCCAGGTGACAGAGCAAGAAGACCCTGTCTCAAAAAAAGAGCTAATAATCTTCTTACCAACTCCCTAATGTATCAGCTCCTATGTTCCCCCCATGTGATTAATATTGACAGTTGGAGGCAGATTGTTCCACACTCTTTTCACAAAAATATATACAGATATACACATATACTTATTGAGTTTTTGATGGAATTGCAACTCGTTTTCATTCTTCTTATTACAACAAATTAGATTACATATGTTATCCTTTATTTTTTCTTTCACTTAGCAAGGTAGAACGGATATCCCTCAGATCATTACGTAGAGTTCCATCTCACTGTTTGGTAACTGCCATGGTTATCAAATATTTAAATAGTGTAAATATAGAATGATTTGCTAACTATGCCCCTTTAGATGGACATTCCATATTTTTCTATTTCTTCATTTTTCCTGCCACAAACCAAGCTGCAAGCAGTATGCTGGTTCTGCCTCGCCTGTAGGACCAGTGACTTTTGCGCTTTTTTTTTTTAATTGCATTTTAGGTTTTGGGGTACATGGGAAGAACATGCAAGATTGTTGCATAGGTACACACATGGCAGCGTGATTTGCTGCCTTCCTCCCCTTCACCTGTATCTGGCATTTCTCCCCATGCTATCTCTCCCCAACTCCCCACCCCCTGCTGTCCCTCCCCTATTTCCCCCCAACAGACCCCAGTGTGTGATGCTCCCCTCCCTGTGTTCGTGTGTTCTCATTGTTCAACACCCGCCTATGAGTGAGAACATGTGGTGTTTGATTTTCTGTTTTTGTGTCAGTTTACTGAGAATGATGGTTTCCAGGTTCATCCATGTCCCTACAAAGGACACGAACTCATCGTTTTTGATGGCTGCATAGTATTCCATGGTGTATATGTGCCACATTTTCCCTGTCCAGTCTATCATCAATGGACATTTGGGTTGGTTCCAGGTCTTTGCTATTGTGAACAGTGCTGCAATGAACATTCGTGTGCATGTGTCCTTGCACTTATTTTTGAAGTTTAGATTTCTGCATACTAATTCTCCTTAAAAGAATTAGAAGCTAAGATTGTGTCCTCAGAAGATCCAAGTTTTGTAAACTGCATTATATAAACAGGAAAAGTCACTGCCTATGCCTCAGTTTCCTCATCTGTAAAGTAGTAGAGAATAGATACCTGTTGGAGCAAACTACCATCTCTCTCTCTCTCTCTCATTCTCTCTATCTCTCTTTCCCTCTCTCTTTTTAATGCATGTTTTTACATCAATTAAGCCAGTGCCAGTGAACCCCGAGCCAGCTTTCTGTATAACTAGAGCAGCAGCTGCTCCTTGCTGGAGGCAGGAAGTGTTTGTCCTGCAGGCCTTTGATCATCCTGTAGCCTTTCCACACTGGGAACAATTTTTTTCCCCATCTGCAGGCTCTCTAACCAGTTTGTGAACTTTCACTCTCCTGTAAACTTACAGAGTTGCATAAAAGTACGAACACTCAGCCTCAAAACCATCTGAGGAAGGGAGTCCTTTACAAAACTGCAACTACTTATTCAAGTGGGAAGGTGAAACTCCAGCAAATGTTTGTATATTTGATGAGTGCCAGCATGTAGGATGTGAAGAGGCCAGAGAGAGCTGTGAGGCTCCAAAAATCCCTATTTTGAACCTATACCACCACAGAGAGTGATCATATTTCTCTGGCTGTAATAGAGTTGTAAGATTTAGGAATTAAAGAAACTAAATGCCCAGTTAAATATGAATTTCAGATAAACCACACATAATATTTTAGTTATTTTATTATCATTTATTGTACTATATCATATTATATTACATAGTATTTTATGATTACAGCTTTACATGCGACAAACTTACACTAAAACATTATTCATGGCTTGTCTGAAACTCAAATTTAATGGGGCATCTTGTATTTTATCTGGCAATCCTATGTGATAGAAGAAATTTGTTCCCTCATCCATCCCCAACAATCCAGAGCTTTCTTTGCTTTTGTCTCTGTGTCAGAACCACATAGCAGAAGGATTCACCTTTCCTTCCTCAGCCAAGGCTTTCCTGCAAATTTGGGAGAGCTCCTGACTTGATCAACTCCGTCGGTGTAAGGGGTCATATAGGCCCAAAACTCTTTGCCCCAGGACTGAGCTCACTTGTGGTTATCTTAAATCTACTGCATCAACTTTCTGAGTTGAAGGATCTCTGTATTTCAAACTTCGTCTCTCACTTTGACCATAAAAAAAAGTCCCACTCCCTGACCTAAGTCTGAACTTTCTAGACTGCATACTTTCTGTATTCTCTTGCCTCTTCTGCATTTCCGGTGCCCTCAGGGTATTACCTCCTAAAACTTCCAAATCAAGCTGAGATTGTTTCATCAGAAGATCCAAGTTTTGTAACTTGGATCATATAAACAGCAAAAGTGAGCACCCGAGCCTCAGTCTCCTCAGTTTATAAAATGGGTGTTGAATTCTATTAGGAGATACTCAAGATTGTTTCTAGCTCTGACAATCTGTGGCTCTAGGGTCTTCTTGCCTTGACTTCCATCCTCCTGGCCACAGCCTTCGCCTGAGCCTCCCTCCGGTACCTGAGAGTGCCTGTGTCCCAGCTTGATACTAAGCTTTTTGACAGAAACCACTTAGCGTGGCTCCAAGGGTAGGATAGCTGATCCTTGCTCTTCTAAACATCTCCCCCAACTGTCTAACTTCATAAATTGCCAGCTTTTAACATTTGCAAAGTGCTTGACCAAGCAAAGCACTCACCTTGTCAGAGATGGTCATTGCAAAAGTTCCTGTAGTGTCAATTACTGTGGTGTATTAAATCAAACTGTTACGTGTTAACACAATTAAATACTATATAGCTGCAACAACCATAAATTGTATTGACTTTTACTACATAGAAATCTTCATAAGACAATGTTTGGCCCCAAATATAAATACATGCTTTTTTTTTTTTTTTTTTTGAGACGGAGTTTCACTCTTGTTGCCCAGGTTAGAGTGCAATGGGGCGATCTCGGCTTATGGCAACCTCCACCTTCCGAGTTGAAGTGATTCTCCTGCCTCAGCCTCCCAAGTAGCTGAGACTGCAGGTACCCACCACCATGCCCAGCTAATTTTGTATTTTTAGTAGAGACAGTGTTTCTCCATGTTGGTCAGGTTGGTCTCAAACTCCTCTGGGATCACCTCAGATGATCCACCCATCTCGGCCTCTGAAAGTTCTGGGATTACAGGCATGAGCTACTGTGCCTGGTCAATACATGCTTTTTAGAGAATAACCAGGCAAGATGTATAAATACACATGAACAACAATCAGAAGAGAATTCAAAAGAGTAAGATGTGTTTCAAATACAGAAATTTTTAAAAATAAAATTGCTCACATTTATAATGGTTTTAAAGGTTTTTAATCACACCAAATATTTTAAAGTAGAAGTTTTATAGTGAAAACCTAGAAAGGCCACTCTGACGAAGTACTCCAAATTCCCCAAGACCTGAATGAACTTTCCAAATCACAGGGCTTTTTGTCTTGTTTATTTTAGTGCAAAACATTGTTTAAAAATATGTAGAAATTGGCCAAGTGCAGTGGCTCACGCCTGTAATCCAGCACTTTGGGAGGCCAAGGCAGGCAGATCACCTGAGGTCAAGAGCTCGAGACCATCCTGGCCAACATGGTGAAATTCTGTCTCTACTAAAAATACAAAAATTAGGCTGGGCGTAGTGGCTCACACCTGTAATCCCAGCACTTTGGGAGGCTGAAGTGGGCGGATCACAAGGTCAGGAGATCGAGACCGTCTTGGCTAACACAGTGAAACCTCGTCTCTACTAAAAATACCAAAAATTAGCCGGACGTGGTGGCACGTGCCTGTAGTCCCAGCTACTTGGGAGACTGAGGCAGGATAATCACTTCATTGACAGGAGGGCGGGCCCTGGTAATCAGGAGGGCCTTTGTTTGCTGAAGGTATGGAGGAGGTGAGGCTTCCTCTGGAGCTGTGGTTTCTCCAGCACAGCTGCTGGGGCAGAGTGTGGGGTGCACTTGCCATGAGGAGGGAATGCTGGGAGAGGTGACCCGCCTCATGGGAATGACATTCATTCAGAGTGCTGTGCATTGAACTCTCAACCAGCAAGAGCAATAAGCTCAGGGAAAAGGTTCATTTCTCTCCAGTACATTTTAATTTGGGGAATCAAGAAAAGTGACAAATTCCTTCTCCATGGTAGGCAGAGGCTGAGGACCCAGCCTGCCCTTGAGCCCTAGGTAACAGCGCGTTACAGATAGAGGATCGCAGTGGTCACTAATTGCCTTCCTGAATGCCTCCTCCATGCCAGGCATTGAGCTAAGAGCTGCAGGAACCCAATGACTAAGACACACTTTCTGCCCTTGAGGACCTCACAGGTCCAGCTGGAAGACAGACCAGGAAGAAAATAATTGCAATTAAACACTGTCACATTACTGTTAGAAGGGCCATACGAGAGGTGAGTATAAAATGCCTTTAAAATGTGGATACAGAAACAGTCTCACCATGGAGCAGATTACAAGTATTAGGACTAAAAGAGCAAATATTAGAAGTAAAAAGAAAGAACATTTCCCTGCTAATTTTGGCGTCTTTAAGCCACCCATAATGAAAACAGCTTCTTAATCAAATCCAGCTTTTATTTCCAGGCTGAACCACAGCCCTTTTCTATTTTCCTCTTAAGCCAGTAAAACATTTTATTCCAAGCTGGTTTTCTCCCATCATCTGTCAAATAGGGCCACTTTAGATCTAACACAGCCTCTTCATGGGGAGCAGGGGCTTCATTAGTAGAAGAATGTCCTTACATCCCTGCAGAACTCTCTGGGTTCTTTGCTATTACCAGAAAAGATCAGAAGAAAAAGAAGATGTAAAATTAGGTGATTTGGCTAATATCCTCATATCTGGTTCTGAGAACTATTCAGACTAGGAATGAGACCTGTTCTCTCAGTTTAATTTGAACACTCTTGATTCCTAGTACAGAAATGTACTATAAGCTCTGACCATGATCCTTCTCTTAGTGTTTGTGTTGCAATAGTTACATTTGTGACCTCCGGAATCATTAATGCTGCTCTACAGCCATTGTCTCATCAGGCAAGCTAACAAATGATCATCCGGCCATAAGAACCTGAAAACCTGGCACCTGCAGAGGTCAAAATGACCATCCCCAGAAGCTGCATACACAATCATAACTCAAGCAGCAGTAGAGATCCACAGTGCTCATGTTCTCAGACGGTAATGGTCTAGCCTCCAACTCAGGCTGAAGAATGACCACAAGTGGGCACTAAATTGCTTGTCAGATGTCTGAAGGCCCATGGCTTAATTATTAGCACCAAGATTACAGCCTCTGTGTCAATGTGACTTGACTGTTTGTTCAAAGAAATTCTGGCTTGGGAAGATAAGGTCATAAACCAATAAGATAGCTCCAATACTCATTTATCAACAATAGACTGCTCAACCAGCCATCTTCTCAGGACAATAGGTTGTTCATACAGGTAAACCCTTCCTAAGACAGTATGTCACTCACCTGGGCAAATCCGCTTGCCTATCAAACAGCTATTCATCAAGTCTCACCTTAAAATCTTCTTTGTTGCATCCACCAACTCTAAACAATTTTGTCATAAACTTTGTCTAATTCTAATCAGATTCCTGATTAAAATTAAAGCACTCGAACTCAGGCCTCAAAACCTGATGACTATTTTTCTTCTGAGATACTACTAAGTCGCCATAAAGGTGATACTTTCCTTTATTATAGTAAATAATAAACTCAGCTTTGTTTGATTAGCTGATTATTCTGATGGTCTTTTAGGAGAGTCAGATACCCAAGATGGATTAAATGAAGGAAATATAATGAAGAGGCTCCTTTCATAAGTGAAGGCAAGATTACCGGGATACACAAGGGATGGTGAGGTGTCCAGAGACCAGCAAGAGCTGGAAGCCATTGCCACCCCTAGGGCTGCAGGGACAAGGGGAGGAAACAGTGTCAGTGTAACCCAGCAAGAGTGGGGACTAGAGAGTCATGGCCGCAAGCCAAAGCTGAAGTCATGGAGGCCCACACCCACTGTCACAAATAGGGGAGGGCAGGGAGGGAATATTGCCTCTGCTTCTCTTGCCCTTCAATTGCCTGCTGGTTCCTTCCATTAAACAAACCCAAATGGAAGCCAGCAAGCAAGGAGACCCAGTAATTCAGGAATCGGCCTGCTGGGGGCCAGAGAAGGGCAGAGAAGGGAGGAGGCTGGATCTGTGTGAACATGGGGAAGTGGGATAGTCAGTGAAGAATAACCAGTACACAGCACAAGAAATATTTGTTGAATGAATAAGTGAATCCCCACTGGTCTTTAGCAAGGTTATAGTAAGTAGTATTTGCTAATGAATGAATAAATTAGTTACACTGAATATGCATTATCTCTACTTAGCTTATTGGCTTTGCAGGTGATGGGGAGGTCATAATCAGTAAATGTCAACTTTGTTCCTTTCGTTATAACTTTGTTTCAGCCAAAATCAATAAGGCACTTATATTAGTTCATTCTCACACCACTAATAAAGACATATTCGAGACTGAGTCATTTATAAAGGAAAAAAGTTTAATTGACTCACAGTTCCATAGAGTTGGGGAGGCCCCAGGAAACTTACAATCATGGCAGAAGAGGAAGCAAACACGTCCTTCTTCATATGGCGGCAGCAAGGAGAAGTGCTGAGCAAAACAGGAAAAGCTCCTTATAAAATCATCAGATCTCATGAGAACTCACTCTCATGAGAACAGCATGGAGGTAACCACTTCCATGATTCAATTACCTTCCACCGGGTGCCTCCCACAACATGTGGGAATTATGGGAACTACAGTTCAAGATGAGATTTGAGCAGGCACACAGCCAAATCATATCAGCACTCAAAAAGTAAAATAGAGAAGAAAAATTGGACATGTTTTAGAGATGTCATAGATATTATCGGTGGTATAATTTGGCTTTAAGCCTGGACTTAGGAGTTCTAGCATAAATACCCTTCACCTACTCCCTAAAATATCACCCTGTCTAGGGAGTTTACGATTATTACAAGAGCTAACCACATCACATTTTCTGGAAGGACTTGAAAAGGTTAGCAAATTTGGAAATACCACCAAATAAGAAGTTGCCAAAATAATCCTTTTTTAACAGTTCTGTTTTAAATTATATAATCCAATAGAATGTGAGCTTATGAGAGTTGGTCAAAGCCAAGGAAGCAAATTACGTTTTGGGGCTATCTGCCATGTAACAGATAGCCCCCAGTGTAATTAACGGTTAGAAACTTCTAGTTCTGAAATCAGATAGACCTGGTTTGGAATCTTGCACTATGTGACTTTGGGCAAAGTACTTGAGTCCCATAACTCAGTTTCCTCATCTGTAAAATGGGAATATTATTCCATGCTTCTTTTTTTATTGATGGCGATTATTTTTGGCCACCACATTCACTCCCTACCCCTTTCAGTACTTTTTCCTATAACCCAGGAGTGGACATCTGACAGCTATATGTCCATCTCCATTTCTTTCATGATTCTTGAAACCATGTATAAATACATCCTGCCAATGATATACCCTTGTGCAAATTTCGGAAGTTGAAGCTCTAGCAACTGTAAGTTTCCCAGCAACTTCTAACTTTCCCTTCCTAGTTATCATCCTGGGTGCTTCAGGATGGCTATGACCAGCTGTGACCATGGGCAGCAGTGTCCTGTTTTCTGCATCTCAGTGGTAGCAGCAGTTTCTTATAGTAAGACCGCACGGGGGAACCTAAAAGCTTGCAGTGCCTCCCTGACTTTTGTTCCTTCAGCCTTTTTAACTTTTTAAAAAAAATAAACTTCTAATTCCTTCTGTTAAACTCCTTCCTACATGAAATATCTAAGGTGGTTTCTGCTTTTCTTTTCTCTTTTTTTTTTTTTTTTTTTTTTGAGATAGGGTCTTACTCTGTCACCCAAAGTGGAGTATAGTGACGCAATCATAGCCCACTGCAGACTCAACCTCCCCCCACTCAGGTGATCCTCCCACTTCAGCCTCTGGAGTAGTGGGGACTACAGGTGCATGCCACCATGCCCAGCAAATATTTTGTATTTTTTGTAGAGACAGAGATTCACCATGTTGCCCAGACTGGTCTCAAACTCCTGGGCTCAAGTGATCCACCCACCTCGATCTCCCAAAGTGCTGGGATTACAGGCATGAGCCACCATACCTGGCTGGTGTAGGTTTTCCTAATTGAACCCTGAATGAGATCTACCAGAGTGTACATAAGTTTTATACCCCAAAAGTAACTTTTACAGAAATGATCCTTGAAGTAATCACTCCTGTGAAAGTCCTTCAGCATGTGCATAACTGTTATGGGTTCTTCTAGAATACTGAAAACTTCAGAATTCTCCAAGGCAACGAAGATAATAAGTATGTTACTCATCCTGATGACACTTTGATTTAAAATCATTTATTTGGTTCATGTGACCATTTCAAACATGATGTGACCATATCAAAACCTTATTTATAGGATTATATCACATAAAAATACAGGCTGAACCAGGTTCCTTGGTAAGAAAAGTACAATTTATAAAATTCAAACCTACATTTAGAAACTCAATGGCATTTTCATTTACTAAGGGTCATTAATAGTCATTCCTCAAGACAAAACCTTTAACTTTAAATGATCACTGTCCTAAATGTAAATGTAAATATCTTACATGTTTGTTTATTGTTCTCTCATTTAGTTTGGGAGAACTAGAAAGCTCATCTTCAAGTAACAGAAATTTGCTAGTAATTTGTATATTATTTCCATTAAAGACAGAAGAAAAGTTAGACAAGTTGTTACAAACACAGTCGTTCTTTGCCAATTCTGCTAAAATATAGCAGGATAAAAGATGGTTCCAGGTCCCTCTCAGACCACATCCCTACTTCCAATCCCAGCACTTTTCATAAGTAGGGTATAATATATATTTGAAAATATAAGCATACCTCAGAGATATTGCAGATCTGGTTAAAGACCACCACAAAAAACTGAGTCACATGAGTAATTTGGTTTCCCAGTGCATATAAAAGTTACATTTATTTAAAATAGCATTATATCTAAAAAATAATGTGCATACCTTAATTTTAAAAATACATTTTGTTCTGTGCTCCCAGAGGTTGAAAAAAATACTATTTTGCTAAAAACTATTATGATCATTTGATCCTTTAGTAAGTCAAACTGTTTTTGCTGTGGAGGATCTTGCCTCAATCTGGATGGCTGCTGACTGATTGCGGTGGTGGTTACTGAAGCTTGGGGTGGCTGTGAATATTTCCTAAAATAAGACAATGTAGTTTGCTGCATCAACTGACTCTTTCTTTCACAGAAGATTTCTCTGTAGCATGTGATGCTATTATCAATGTTAGCATTTTACCTACAGAAGTTTTTTCAAAATTGGAGTCAATCCTCTCAAACCCTGCCACTGCTTTGCCAACTAAGTTTATATAATATTCTAAATCCTTTGTTATTGTTTCAGCAGTGTTCATAGCATCTACAAGAGTAGATTCCCTCCCAAGAAAGCACCTTTTCTTTTTTTAACCCATCCATAAGAAGCAACTTCTCATTTATTCAAGTTTTATCATGAGATTGCAGCAATTTAGTTACATCTTCAGGTTCAATTTCTAATTCTAGTTCTCTTGCTATTTCTACCACATCTGTAGTGACTTCCTCCACTGAAGTCTTGAAACCCTCAAAGTCATCCACGAGGGTTGGAATCAACTTCTTCCAAACTCCTGTTAATGTTGATATTTTGACCTCCTCCTATGAATCATCAGTGTTCTTAATGGCATCTAGAATGGCGAATCATTTCCAGAAGGTTTTCAATTTACTTTGACCAGATCCATCAGGTGAATCACTATCTGTGGCCTTTTGAAATGTATTATTAAACAATAAGGCTTGCGAGGCGACATTACTCCTTGATCCATGGGCTGCAGAATGGACATCGGGTTAGCAGGCATTTAAACAACACGAATCTCCTTCTGTGTCTCCATCGGAGCCGTTGGGTAGTCAGGTGCATTGTCAATGAGCAGTAATATTTTGAAAATAATCTTTTTTTCTGAGCAGCAGTTCTTACCAGAGGGCTTAAAATATTCAGTAAACCATGCTGTAAACAGATATGCTATCATCCAGGATTTGTTGTTCCATTTAGAGCACAGGCAGAGTAGATGAATAATTCTAAAGACCTCTAAGATTTTTTGAATGGTAAATGAGCACTGGCTTCAATTTAGAGTCACCAGCTTCATTAGACCCTAACAAGAGAGTCAGCCTGTCCTTTGAAGGTAGACATAAAAGGCCTAGATGGCATCTTCTTCCAATAGAAGGCTGCTTTACCTATATGGAAAATCTGCTCTTTGGTGTAGCCACCTTCATTAATGGTCATAGATAGATCTTCAGGGGGAACTTGCTGCACCTTCTACACCAGTACCTGCTGTTTTGCCTTGTACTTTCATGTTATGGGGATGGCTTTTTTCCTTAAATCTCATGAACCAGTCTCTGCTAGCTTCCAACTTTTCTTCTGCAGCTTCCTCACCTCTCTCAGCCCTCACCAGATTGGAGAAAGTTAGGCCCTTGCTCTAAATTAGGTTTTGGCTTAAGGATGTGTTGTAGCTGGTTGAGTCTTCTATCCAGACCACTCAGACTTTCTCCATATTAGCAATAAGGCTTTCTTATCATTTGTGTGTTCACTAGAATAGCACTATAGCACTTTTAATTTTCTTCAGTAACTTTTCCTCCACATTCACAACTTGGCTAACTAGTACAAGAGGCCTAGCTCTTGGCCTATGTCAGTTTTCAACATGTTTTCCTCACAAAGCTTAATCATTTCCAACTTTTGATTTAAAGTGAGATATGTGCAACCCTTCTTTTCACTTGAACACTTAAAGGCCATTGTAGGGTTATTAATTGACCTAATTTCAATATTGTTGTATCTCAAGGAATAGGGAGGCCCTAGGAAAGGGAGAGAGATGGGGGAGTGACTGATGCATGGAGCAGTCAGACAAACACGTTGTTTATCAATTAATTTCACTGTCTTATATGGGTGCAGTTCATGGTGCCCCAAAACAATTAACACTATCAAAGAGAACTGATCACCAACAGTATTGTAACAGATATAGTAACGATGAAAAAGTTTGAAACAATGTGAGAATTATCAAAATGGGACACAGAGACCTGAGGTGAGCACATGCTGCTGGAAAAATGGCATAGACAGATTTGTACAATGCAGGGTTGCCACAAATTTGGGTTGCTTCAATTTGCAGGAAGTGCAACATCTGTGGATTGTGTTAAAGCAAAGTGCAATAAAACAAGATATGTCTGCACTCCATTTTGTATTAAAGCAGCACTCCACTCCTTCTTGATAAGGTTATAAGCTTCTTGAAGACAGGAACCAGGCTTTTCCAAATGGAGAAACTCTTAGTATGGTGTTCTGCATATTAAAAATATCACTGAGCAAGTCACAAGTTCACAGATTTGCAGAGAGAATCACCATTTGAGCCTTCTTTTAATGCCTGAGATTCTCAAAGCCAAGTCCAGTCCTGACTTGCCTTAAACATCTAATTAATCTTATCTCTGGACTAATGAAACTGATTACATGGCACTTTGCAAATATCTAAGGTACTCCCCAAAAGATAAACAGCGGCAATGGTCAAGATCAAAGCCTTGGGTACAGAATGTAACTGCTATGGATCGAGGGTCATGGCTGCCTAGAAGAACAATAAACGCAGGCTGGCTTTGATCATCTCACTCCTAACACTGAACCTTCAGTGGTTCCCCACTGCCTTCAAAAGCCCACACTTCTCCTCTGTGCCCCTACCACCTGGTCCCAGCCCACCCTCCCTGCCTTATCTTCCAGTGCCTTTCACTGCCATGAACAAGCTCACCAAATGCTCCGTGAACAACTCATGACTACACTGACTGGCTTCCTGGTCTCCAAATACTCCCTTTTCTTTCCTCCGCCCCTCCCCATCCCATGCATTCTGCATCAGCCAGCTCAGGTCCCTCCTCTTCTCAGAACCATCATGTCATGACCCTTTCCTGCTACCTCATACTGTTGACACTTCTTGCATACTCATTAAGCACTTTTCATGGGTTATCTCACTTACTCCTCAACACAACTCTCTGAGGTAGGATTATTTCCTCCATTTTATGGATGAGGAAACAGAGGCAAACACTCTAATATTTTCAGACCTTGTAACTCAAGTCTCAGATAATATTTATAGCTCACTTATGCTCCAGAAGAAAATCTGGCTAATTTACTCCTAAAACAACTGATGGACAGCTATAAGATTTCTTAAACAAAGCAGTGAGTGCTTTCAAAATTCAATATAATAATCTCAAAATTGCAACAGTATATATGGTGTTAAAAAATACACATCTAAAGATGCTCAGTATCACTAATAATTAGAGAAATGAAAAACCAAAGCCACAATGAGATACCCCTACACACCCATTAGGATGGCAATGATTAAAAAAAGAAAGAAAGTAAGTAAGGATAGGTGAGAATGTGGAGAAATCGAAGCCCTTGGGCATTTGCTGGTGGGAATGTACAAGGTGCAGCTGCTGTGGAAAATATTTTGGCAATTCCTCAAAAAATTAAACATTGAATTACCATATGATTCAGCAATTCCTCTTCTAGAGTTGAAAGCAAAGATTCAGATATTTGTACACCTGTGTTCATAGCAGCATTATTCACAATAACCAAAATATAGAAATAACCCAAATGTCAACAGATGAATAGATAAACAAAACGAGTCTATACATTTATGGAAATATTATTCAGCTTTAAGAAGCAATGAAATTCTGGCATATGCTACAACACAGTTAAACCTTGAAGACATCATGCTAAGTGAAATAAGCAAGTCACCAAAAGACAAATATTATATGATTCCACAGAGATGTGCCAGCTAGAATAGTCAAACTCACTAGAACAGTAGTTGCAAGGGGCCAAGGGGAAGAGGGAATTGGGGGTTCGTGTTCCACAGCACAGAGCTTTAGTTTGGGAAGATAGAAAGTGCTGGAGCTGGATAGTAGATACACAACAATGTGAATACACCTGATGCCACTGCACACTTAAAAATGGTTAAAATGGTAAATTTTTATGTATACTTTACTACAATAAAAAATGCAAAGATGCTTTTAAATCATGCACTTGATCCTCCCAAACACCCTGCGAGGAAGCAGAGGGGATTTACAAAGCAGAGTAGGGTTCATGGTTCTGGGTAGGGCCTGAGACTGCATTGCTACCCTGCACCTGGTGATGCTGGGGATCTACAGACCACAGCCCTGGGGCAGGACCAGGAAGTGGCAGGAATGAGATGCAAAACCTGATTCCTTATACTTGCAGTCTTTTAGCTCTCTCAGGGAATTCCCTCAGAAGCAGCTCCAACCTCACAAGGAGGAGGAAAGAGCTCAGCGGGAACTCAGATTCTCACCATCTCTCGATGTATTGATCAACTCAAATATTTCCAGGTGATCATCATGAGGCTCACCTGTTGTTGTGAATGCCACAGACACCCTGAGGATATTTAAGTTACAACCTCCTTTGATCTTACACAGATTACTTTTTTTAAAAAAAGATTACCTGTACTGTAGCTAAAATTAAACTCTAATAGAAACTAATTGGATTGCAAACTAGTTGAACTACTTAAAGCTTTCCTTAACAAGATTATTTGTCAGAAGTTCTAATCCCTGATACACATTAAAAACATCTGTTTGTTTTTTTAAAAATATCCATGCCCAGGACCCAGAGAGACTGATTCAATTGGTCTACTGCTTAGTTTTGTTTTTTAAAGTTCTCCAGGTAACAGCAGTCAGAGATGGAAATCATTGACCTAAGATTAAAATGCAACCTAAATTCAAGATATTTAATAAATTGCATTGATTTCTATTCTTGATTGATATTACTAGATATCAGAAGAAAACTCTGGTATATTTTATATGTTAACTGCAAATGCAAATGAAATATTTCAGCTGTTCCATTGGGTCTAAATTTACTTTAGGAGCAAACTTTACACAAAATCATGCAAGACTGCTAGCAGAAATCACATGCCCCTAGCAACACAAAGGTTAATTTTAGCATCATTAAACTCTCAATTGGGCTGGGCACGGTGGCTTACACCTGTAATCCCAACACTTTGGGAGGCCGAGGTGGGCGGATCACGAGGTCAAGATACGGAGACCATCCTGGCCAACATGGTGAAACCCCATCTCTACTAAAAATACAAAAATTAGCTGGGCATGGTGGTGCACACCTGTAGTTCCAGCTACTCAGGAGGCTGAGGCAGGAGAATCGCTTGAAGCCGGGAGGTGGAGATTGCAGTGAACCGAGATCGCACCACTGTACTCCAGCCTGGCAACAGAGTGAGACTCCATCTCAAAAACAACAAAAAACAAAAAAACAAAAGAAACCTCTCAGTTGGACCCACCAGTCTACTTAAAATTATGGTTAGGTTTATTTGCTTAATTCAAATCAATAGCTGTTCTACTTCCCCTGCTGAAACAGAGCTTGCCACCATAGCCATATTGATGGTACCTTTCTTATTGATTAATCATTCATATTCAGCCAGAATTTGGATATTGCCAACCAACACTTCCAGCCAAGGACACTTCAAGTTAATGTATATAAATTGTATCTTATTGATCACGGAACATCTGCTGGCACTTAAGTATGTTGACATATAAACATGAACAGAAGTTCACAAGTTTGTATTTCTGATGTTTACAGAATTATAATTTATAGTAAAACAAACTTATGCTTTTTTAAAAAAATCAACTTCATAAAGATGAAGCGGTATAAACAGGTTTAAGTTACAAAAACCTTCAAAAGAATATAAAGTCCTACAGTTTTTTTCCAAATGATTTATGGAAGGAAAACATTATTATTTCTCTTTCACACTTGATATCATTTAATTGCATTTTTCCACTTTCGAGATAAAAATAAATTTGCCAGATTATAATTACTGAAATCAGAAATTATAATGTAATGAAATAATGTATTCTTAAGAGATATATATGTGTATATCTTTTCTTATTTTAAGATTTCAGGAGTTCACAGTAAGATTAGCACAATGCTTGAGACACGTTTCCCAAAGACAGCTTGGCAGAAGCAGAGTAGAGCACTGTTATTAAATCAAACACATGGCCAAAGTCTCAACGCCTGTCATGAGGTGACTGCTGTTAGCTCTTTATTAAGAGTTAACAGCTGCAGTTTTTCCCATAGAAAACAAGATAAACCAGGCAAACAGTGCACAGGTGCTGACCTGACCTGCTGCTGCTCAAAGTCTCGGAAAGGGCCAGGTGACGTCATCAGAGGCACCACCCTAACTCAGGGAAGTGAAGAATGAGTTTCCTGGAGAAACTGAGAAATGATACGTTCACAGACATACATTGAGAAGCTGCATCCTATCTCTCTATCACTTCCTTTGCTCTGTTCCCAGAGCGAGAGAAACGATAACTCCCACCGGAGGCACTGCACGATCTCATGGTCTCGCCTGTGCTAGGAAGCCTGGGAGAATATATGCCACGTAGACTGTGTAACAGGAATAATATTTGGAAACTATGAGTGGTGTGTTTTTTCATCCCACACCCTAGTCACATTCCCTGCAGACATTCCATAGCTCCAGGGAAGAAGGAGAAGAAATGCCATTCTGGAAAGACAAGAATACAAGGCAGGCAGGACGGGAAGTCAAAGTAAGCCTCCCAGGTCCGAGAGGAAGAGGATGGAGTCAATAGAGGATGGGCTGATGGAGAGGAGCAGACAGTTGGACCCTGAATCCTGCCCCCTCCTCCACCTCTGGGTGGGAATCCTAGTAGAGCCAGACTTCAGCTGGATTGGGGGAGGTGAGGGGTCTTGATACTCAGCTCTTCATTGGGAACTGCAGGAGGTGACTCCCAGTCCTGGGTGTCACCCTGTCAGTACAGGATAGGCACAACGGGATGGAAGCAGCAGCCCAGTGTCACTTGGGTGGGGAAGAGTCCCAAGTTACTGTCCCTCACCAACACTGGCTCCTATGGAGCAAAGGGGAGTAGGGAGTCCAGGAGATAAGGTGCTAAGGGGTGAGGCGACTCTATCAGACAGGTCAGTTACAGGTCAAAGCTGAAATTCAGAAAGGCCTACATTGCCAGAGAGAGCTAAGGTGGAGAACCACTAAAGAGGGGAGAGAAGCTGCGCCAGCTCCACGGGCTGCAGCAAGAGGATCCCCATCATGAGACCTACTCTGTGGTCACCTCAGCACTATTGACATTTGGGCCAGATAATTCTTCACTGATGGAGGCTGCCTGCACATTGTAGAATGTTTAGCAGCAGCCCTGGTCCCTACCCATCAGATGCCAGTAGCACTTCCCTCCTCTCTTCTGTAGTGGTCTCAATACTCTGGACACAAAATGTCCCCTGAAGACAAACTCACTGCAGGTTGAGACCACTGCACCAGCCCTAGACACCGCTTGGAGAGGATGGCAAGGGAAGATACTCTGGAAAACTGAGCATTTATCCCAGAGACAGCTATTTCACACCAAGATTGCATGGCCTGAAGAAAGTAAGATCCCATCAGTGGCAAGTTGAAGGACCTGACCCCTCCACCTCCACCCACCCATCCTTAGGCTACCTAGCTGAGTGGGTACCCAAGAGCAATAGAAAATAATAACTCGGCCAGGCACGGTATCTCACCCCTATAATCCCAGCACTTTGGGAGGCTGAGGCGGGCAGATCACTAGGTCAGGAGTTCGAGACCAGCCTGACCAACATGGTGAAACTCTGTCTCTACTAAAAATACAAAACTTAGCCAGGTATGGTGGTGTGCACCTGTAATCCCAGCTACTCAGGAGGCTGAGGCAAGAGAATCGCTTGAACCTGGGAGGTAGAGGTTGTAGTGAGCTGAGATCACACCACTGCACTCCAGCCTGGGCAACAGAGCGAGACTCCATTTCAAAAAAAAAAAGAAAGAAAATAACATCACTCCATTTTACAGATGAGGAAACTGAGTTTCTAAGAAGTTAAGCAAACCACCCAAGGTCACACACCCAATTAGTGGCAGAGCCAGCATTCAAAGCCAGAGAGGCTCCCTCCAAAATCATGCTCATTCCTGTAAGCCAAGGTACAATTCCCTTTCATACAGAGTGTCAAGTTAGAACTTCAGGTATATTGCAGTGTCATCTCAAGAAGACGTGAGCTCCCGTTGGGAAGGAATGAAATGATATATGCCTCTATACCAAGCATGTTATTTGTGCTTCATAAATATTTGCTGAATGAATGAATGGATGAAACTCTCCTCCACCTCTGGGCTAAGCAGGCTGTTTACCAAGGCCTCGCTGCACCTGGAAAAACAAGACTGAAGATAAAGCAAAGGCTGACAATTGCAGGACCATTGTTCCTTCTCAGAGATCTTTGAGCGAGGCAAAAATAATGTACAGCTGGCTTCCAATCAACAGCACTAATGCGTGCGTCAAGAGATAAGCTCAACGAGCTTGCGGGGGAGGGAGAAATGGGAGGGAGCAGGAGGAGCCAGGCAGGAGATGAGGGATCCTGAGCAGTGACTTGGGCCCAGTTTGGAAGAACCAGAGAATTAATGGGGAAGAAAACTCCAGAGTTGAGCTGGCACAAAAAGTAAGACCAGCCAGGCGCAGTGGTTCACGCCTATCATCCCAGCACTTTGGGAGGCCGAGGTGAGTGGGTGACCTGAGGTCAGGAGTTAGAGACTAGCCTGGCCAACATGGCGAAACCGCGTGTCTACTAAAAATACAAAAATCAGCCGGCTGTGGTGGCGGGCGCCTGTAATCCCAACACTTTGGGAGGCTGAGGCGGGTGGACTGCTTGAGACCAGGAGTTTGAGACCAGCCTGAGCAATATGGTGAAACCCATATCCACAAAGAATACAAAAATTAGCCTGGCGTCATGGTGTGCATCTATAATCCCAGCTACTTGGGAGGCTGAGGCATGAGAATCGTTTGAACCCAGGAGGCAGAGGTTGCAATGAGCTGAGATCATACCACTGCACTCCAGCCTGAGCAACAGAGCAAAAAAAAAAAAAAAAAAAATAGGAGCTGGTACTGGGAAACGAGATGGCAAGATCGGAGACGGGGTGGGGTGGCGGTGCCACTGATGAGGAACGTGAAGGTTCGACAAGACATGCAGGTTATGCAGTGGATTCCTGAGTAACAACAGCCATTAACATTGATTGAGGGTTTACCATATGCAGGTGCTGCTCTAAGCGCTTTGCAGGGATTCCCTCATTCGTGGAAGGCTGATTTCCCAGCTAAGGAAACCAGCATCCCTGAGGCCTTAAGGAAGGTGTTCAGGCCACATGACTCCTAAAGTGACAATCAAGATGGGAATCCAGAATACTGCCCCCAAGAACCCATGCTGTTCGCCGCCAGCCCCTATCCCTTCCTGGCATGTAATGTGGTCAAAGTGACATAAGCACAACACTAAAAAGGAGATGAAGACACCAGGGTTCCTCCTTTGTATTCTTAATCTGCGTAATAGTCAACTCAGGGTAGGGCTTAGGCAGTGGTGGGTATGTTGTAGCAAAAACTAGAGCTTAAAAGCTATTTGCTAAATGACTGCCTCTGGTGTGTATAAGATGCAGTCATTTCACAGTCAATTATATATTAGCCCTTTTTATTCCTTGGTTTGCTCCCTTGGTAATCTGCATCTCATTAGCATATTCATCTTAGTTTTTGTTTTTGTTTTTTTTTTGAGACGGAGTCTCGCTCTGTCACCCAGGCTGGAGTGTAGTGGCATGATCTCGGCTCACTGCAGCCTCTGCCTCCTGGGTTCAAGCAATTCTCCTGTCTCAGCCTCCCAAGTAGCTGGGATTACAGGTGCCCTCCACCACACTCAGCTAATTTTTGTATTTTTAGTAGGGACAGGGTTTCACCATGTTGGCCAGGCTGCTCTCGAACTCCTGATCTCCCTCAGGTGATCCACCCACCTCAGCCTGCCAAAGTGCTGGGATTATAGACATGAGCCACTGCCCAGGCCTCATCTTAGATTTAATACCACTAAGGAGTTGGGGGACACGATTGTATTATTCCCTTCCTTGATACAAGATCAGCTCAGCACTACCCTCAGTGAGCATCTTGACAATGGAATCTGGTGGCCACTGACTTTAAAGACATGTAGCCAGAAATAATTCTGGTTCTTAAGAAATACAATCCACATCCGAGCTGGCGAGGGCAAATGCCTCATGTGTGGGGTGTTAGGAAGGGGCTTATTTGTGTGTGTGTTTCATTCATTCATTCAACAAGTACTTATTGAGCACTTACTATGCATCAGGCACTGTTCTTTTATATTTAAAAAAAATTTTTTTTGAGATGGTGTTTTGCCATGTTGCCTAGGCTGGTCTTAAACTCTTGGACTTAAGCAATCTACCTGCCTCAGCCTCCCAAAATGCTGGGATTACAGGCATGAGCCATTACACCTGGCTAGCCAGGCACTGTTCTAGGGGCTTGGGACACATCATGAATACAACAGACAAATATCCTGTCCCTCATAGAGCTAATGTCTTTGGAGAAGACAAGTAAGTAATTTATATAGGGCATTGGAGAATAATTCTGTCTTGGAAAAAATAGAAAACCAAGGAAAGCATAAGAGAGATCAGGTTGGGAGAGGGGAGGAGAGGGGCGGTTTGTAGTATTAAATAGGATAACCAGAAAAGATGGCGTTTGAGCCAAGACTCAAGAAGGTAAGGGAGAAAGCTATGTGGATATGGGGAGGAATCCTGGGGCTCAGGGCACAGCAAGGAGGTCAGTGTGGCTGGAATGGAGGAAGCCCAGGCTGAGGGCATGGTAGGACATGAGGTCAGAGCATGAGAGGCTGGAGAATCACAACGCAAAGGACTGTTGGAAGAGCTTGGGCTCTTTACTGTCAGCAAGGTGGGGAGTCCCTGCCAGGTCAAAAGTACAGGGGTAGGCCGGGTGTGGTGGCTCACGCCTATAATTCCAGCCCTTTGAGAGGCTGAGGCAGGCAGATCACCTGAGGTCAGGAGTTCAAGACAAGCCTGGGCGACATGGTGAAACCCCGTCTCTACTAAAAATACAAAAATTAGCTGGGCATGGTTGTAAGCGCCTATAGTCCCAGCTACTCAGGAGGCTGAGGCAGGACAATCACTTGAACCCAGGAGACTGAGGTTGCAGTGAGCCAAGACCGCGCCAGTGCACTCCAGCCTGTGCAACAAGGGTAAAACTCCATCAAAAAAAAAAAAAAATGTACAGATCTGACATTAACTTTCTTAGTCAGAATATCCTGTAGCAGGCAAGGGTAAGCTAGCACAGTAACCCAAAAGAGAGAAGGTGGTGGCTAAAGCCAGGGTAGTCATAATTTCCTCCCACTGAAGTGCCTGCCCAATGCCGTTCCAGAGCTGAGGAGTAACTGATGGAGTCAGAGTCAACCACAGCAAATCCCAGGATGAGACAGCACGGGGAGACCAATGCTGGGGAAAACAGGACACGCCATCGTGTACTGTACAAATAGCGACAAAATGAAGAATCAGACACACAGATCGGCTGGTTGTGAAAACGAGTGCGGCACCACCATGACCATATTGCAGGCAAACAAAGCATTAACACCTGCAGTATTGAAACCACAGCCTCTCTGACCTGCTGCCACCCAGGTAAGCCATCAGCTTTGTCTTTATACTGGCCTGGAATCTTTCCTTAGGAATTGGGGTTATGGTCAGTCCTTCCCCAAGTGATTCCTGTCCTCATGTGAAATGCCTTGGTTTCCCGTGAGATGTCTTTATCTAGCCATTTATAAGTACTAAAGAAATCCACTCTGTTCTAACAGGTTGCCTTAACTAGATTTCTAATGTGTATTAATAGTTTCACGAAACCACATGGGAAGTATTTTGCATTTGTATTGTATTTTTTGCCATAGAAGTCACTACAAATGCTTATTTGCATTTTCTTGTTTCCTGAAGCAATTTCCTCTGCTATTATCTTAGTTACAAAATGTTTTATTAATTTTCAAACTGGATTCTTGTGAAATTTCGGTGGTCTCATGTTAAAATACTGATATGAAGGGCTTTGCCTGCTAAAGGAAACAAGTATTTCTGAAGGTTTTAAAAGAAAGATCTACTTGGTGCTTGTTTACACAGATCACCTATAACTGCAAAGCTGAGAGTGAAGAATGTGCATGAAAACCCACTTAGTATTTCCCACTGTTTTGTGCTCAATGGAATATCATTCTTAGATTATTCAGAATTCATTCAATTTGGCTACGCCTCTAAAGTTAAAAACGCTTAACGCCTCTTCCTCTGGGCTTTGAAAAAAAAGGAGGAATGATCCCAGATTTTCAGGCCCTTTAGCACCTCTCTCCAGTTTTTCACCCAGCTTCCTGCTCAGGTGAAGTTGGCTGTTGGAGGAAAGTGTAGCTTGATAGTTCAGCTCAGGAGCTCATCTCTTCCTCTGCCAACATGACTCTGGCACTGCCATCTTCATGTACTTCATGTATCAGTGAAAGTTCCAGAGAGTATCCTATGACTTCCCCAGAAGACCAGCAATGACTCCCATTTCCAGAGATGGAGGCTGGGGACTGGGAAAGTCTCATGTGATGGAAAAGCAGTTCTGTCATTTGACAAGTATTTCTTAAGCCTCCGCACCTGCCTGCACCTGCCGTCAAAGATCCATCATGCAGTGACTCTAAACCGCTGCGGTAGGTTAGTCTTCCCCTTGGAGAGGACATCCAAAGGCTCTCACAGGAGGTCTAGCTGTGGGACCACCCTGGACACATGGAGCCATCCCCCTCCGTGCTGCCTGCATATCAGAAACGCCCAGCATGGGCTAAACGGGGGACATCACTGGGAATGATGTGATGAGCAGGAAACTCATCCTCACACCCATGGTTCAGAACACAAGGCCTGGAGTCAGCCAGATGTAAGTCAAATCACAGCCCTGCCAGGCATTGGCTATGTGACCTTGGACAGGTCACCTCACCTCCCTGAGCCTTGGCCTCCTCAGCTGTAAGGTTGGGTCAGTCAAAGTGCCAACCTCACAAGCTTATCAGGAAGGCTCGATGAATCCTCACGCAGAGTATAAGGCCTGGCATGCAATGCGAGCAGCATCTGTGGCTGGTTGATCCAGTGATCAGGTGTGATCAGAGCATGGAGCTAATGACATTTTAAGACAAAAATATGCGGCAATTCTCCAGTCACCAAATTTACCCTGCCCACCTCCAACAGCACCAGCCTCAGTGACAGGGAAGACACAGATGTCTGAATTCAGAGCAAAGGCCACATACAGAACAGCTGGAACAATGTTTTGTTATCACTGCTGCTGCTGCCACCACTGTTAATTGAATTGAATGTGTGTGGAGGAGAACCTAGCTGTGTTCTCCAAGCTCCATCTGCCGATTTTTTCACCCAGCAGCTGCCCTCCTGCCTTGCTCTGAAGCCTTTGGATATCTGGCAACCCCTTGCCTCACTAAACACCCAGATGTGCCCATTCAGTGGAGGGAAACCACTCAGTGTCAGATTATAATGCAGTCGGGATTCTTTAAAATTCCACTGCTGCTGGGTGCGTTGGCTCATGCCTATAATCCCAGCACTTTGGAAGGCCATGGTGGGCGGATCACCTGAGGTCAGAAGTTCGAGACCAGCTTGGCCAACATGGTGAAACCCTGACTCTACTAAAAATACAAAATTAGCCAGGCATGGTGGCACATGCCTGTAATCCCAGCTACTCAGGAGGCTGAGGCAAAAGAATCACTTGAACCCAGGAGGTGGTTGTTGCAGTTAGCCAAGATCATGCCATTGCACTCCAGCCTGGGCAAATAAGAGCAAAACTCCATCTAAAAAAAACAAAAACAAAAAAACAACAAAAAAAAACAGTTCCACTGCTTTGGTCAAAAATGAGGACTTGCTTGTTGGCCTTCTTCTTGGCTCTTAGCCAAGGCTTTCAGTTGTTTCTAAAGCGTGGGTGACATTTGGGCTGTGAAGGTAATGCTCCAAAAAGGGCAGGGAAGGCTCTCTTACACTTTCTGATGGGGCGTTCTCTTGGTAGTGTGCAGTGGACCTCAAATCCTGTGAGCGATTTTTCTCCAGATGTGGATAAGAGGCCATTCTTTTTGTTCATTCTCCTGTAGACTCCGGTTGATGTCTTGCCAATGTAGCAGGATGCTTCCCCACTCCAAATGGGCAGGAATCCAAGAAACGCAGTTTTCTGTTTGTCCAGGCACAGATAGTTGAGGAAAAGCCCTGAAGCAAATGTACAGTTTGTATTTCTCCAGTGCCTGTTGCAGACAGTCTCTTATTTCTTAGCAACAGGACAAAACCTGAGGCAAAATTCGGTTCAATGCAAGAACCATGCTTTTCCAAACCTATAGGGTCCCGCTGTGCATCGGGTTCTCCATCCCCGCTATGCAGTGGTGCTTTCTCTTGTCCCATAAATTCCTCTGTACTGCTTGTGATGTAGGTAACCCTGGGAAAGCAGAATGATTTTTAACGTCATCTTATAGCAAACTTAATCTGGAGGGCAAATCTGCTGCTAACAACCACACAACAGAAAGGTCACTTGATTACTTCCAAAGTCAAACTGAATAATCCTTTGCATTATCAGAGAGCTCTCTTCTGGGAGAGCCCACAAGCAAAAGAATGCATCTTGCTGTTCATAAAATAAGGCTTTGGTGAGTCAATGGGAGTTAAGGGCTTCACTTGTGAATTCAGATTGTAGTTAGTGGTTGTTTTTTCTTTAAGCCGCTAAGCTTGAATTAGATGAAGAGTGTGACTCATGAAATAGGTTTTATTTTGATTTTAAATGTATGTTTATGGGTATGGGAATGCTGTGGGAAAAAAAAACCATATAATCACGAGTAAATATTCAGATTAGAAATCCAGAATGCATTCCAGCTGTAGGATTTGTGTTATTGTTGGCTGGTTTGTTCTGGGGATGGGGGAAGGTTACTGTCTATCCAAACTTGCCTCGTGTAACTACACTTCACACAGGATTTGTTTTTTTAACATAACAACAAATGCTTATACACTTAAAAGTGAGAGTTAAACACTGTGTCTTTATTTTGATTAGCCAACCAGTAGTTTAACCCTGACGTTTTTCCACTCTGGTTTTCTAACCTCACCAGTGGCAAGAGTTGAAGAGAAACCCTTAATTTTCACTGGGAACCTCATAACTTTTTTAAACTTTTATTTTAGGTTCAGGGGTACATGCGAAGGTTTGTTATATAGGTAAACTCCTGTCATGGGGGTTTGTTGTACAGATTATTTCATCACTCGGGTATTAAGCCTAGTACCCAATAGTTATTTTTTCTGCTCCTCTCCCTCCTACCACCCTCCCCTCTCAAACAGGCCCAAGTTTCTGTTGTCCTCTTCTTTGTGTTCATAAGTTCTAATCATTTAACTCCCACTTATAAGTGAAAACATGTGGAATTTGGTTTTCTGTTCCTGCATTAGTTTGCTAAGGATAATAACCTCCAGCTCCATACATGTTCCTGCAAAAGACAAGATCTTATTCTTTTTTATGGCTGCATGGTATTCCATGGTGTATGTGTGCCACATTTTCTTTATCCAATCTGTCATTGATGGGCATTTAGGTTGATTCTATGTCTTTGCTATTGTGAATAGTGCTGCAGTGAACATTCATGAGTGTGTATCTTTATGGTAGAATGATTTCTATTCCTCTGGGTATATACCCAGTAATGGGATTGCTGGATCAAATGGCAGTTCTGCTTTCAGCTGTTGGAAAAATTGCCATACTGTTTTCCACAATGGTTAAACTAATTTACAGTCCCTCAATAGTGTATAAGCGTTCTCTTTTCTCCACAATTTCACCAGCATCTGTTATTTTTTGACTTTTTAATGGCAGCCATTCTGACCGGTGTGAGATGGCATCTCATTGTGGTTTTGATTTGCATTTCTTTAATAATCAATGATATTGAGCCTTTTTTTTCCCAATGCTTCTTGGCCACATGTATGTCTTCTTTTCAAAAGTATCTGTTCATGTTCTTTGCCCACTTTTTGTGGGATTGTGTTTCTCTTATAAATTTCTTTAAGTTCCTGATAGATGCTGGATCTTAGACCTGCCAGATGCATAGTTCGCAAATATTTTCTTCTATTTTGTAAGTTGTCTGTTTACTCTGTTGATAGTGTCTTTTGCTGTGTGCAGAAGCTCTTTATTTCACTTAGATCCCATTTGTCAATTTTTGCTTTTGTTGCAATTGCTTTTGGCATGTTCATCATAAAATCTTTGGCCATGGCCAGGATGGTATTATCTAGGTTTTCTTCCAGGGCTATTTTAGTTTTGGGTTTTACACTTAAGTCTTTGATCCATCTTGAGTTGATTTTTGTGTATGGTGTAAGGAAGATGTCCAGCTTCAATCTTCTGCATATGGCTAGCCAGTTATCCCAACACCATTTATTGAATAGGTAGTCTTTTCCCCATTGCATTTGTCAGCTTTGTCAAAGATCAGATGGTTGTAGGTGTGTGGCCTTATTTCTGGGCTATGTGTCTGTTTTTGTACCAGTGCCATGCTGTTTGAGTTACTATAGCCCTGGAGTATAGCCTGAAGTCAGATAGTATGAAACCTCCAGGTTTGTTCTTTTTGCTCAGAATTGCCTTAGCTATTTGGGCTCTTTTTTGGTTCCATATGAATTTTAAAATAGTTTTTTCTAATTCTGTGAAGAATGTCATTGGTAATTTGATAGGAATAGCATTGAATCTGTAAATTGCTTTGGGCAGTATGGCCATTTTAATGATATTAATTATTCCTATCCATGAGCATGGAATGTTTTTCTATTACTTTGTGTCTTCACTGACTTCTTTAAGCTGTGTTTTGTAGTTCTCATTGTAGAGATCTTTCACCTCCTCAGTCAGCTGTATTACTAGGTATTTTATTCTTTTTGTGGCAATTGTGAATGGGATTGCCTTCCCATTTGGCTCTTGGCTTGGCTGTTGGTGGTGTATAGGAATGCTAGTGAGTTTTGTACATTGATTATGTATCCTGAAACTTTGCTAAAGTTGTTTATCAGCTTAAGAAGCTTTTGGGCCGAGACTGTGGAGTTTTCTAGATGTAAAATCATGTCATCTACAAACAGGAATACATTGACTTCCTCTCTTCCTATTGGATGCTCTTTGTTTCTCTCTCTTGCCTGATTGTTCTGTCTAGGACTTCCAATACTATGTTGAATAGGAGTGGTGAGAGAGGGCATCGTTGTTTTGTGCTGGTTTTCAAAGAGAATGCTTGAGCTTTTACCCATGCAATATGCTGCTGGGTATGGGTTTGTTATACCTTATTATTTTGAGGTATGTTCCTTCAATACCTAGCTTATTGAAAGTCTTTAACATGAAGTGGTGTTGAATTGTATCAAAAGTTTTTTCTGCATCTATTGAGACAATAAGGTGGTTTTTGTCTTTAGTTCTGTTTATGTGATGAATCACATTTATTGATTTCTGTATGTTGAACCAACCTTGCATACTTGGGATGATGTCTATCTGATCGTGGTGTATTAGCTTTTTGATGTGATGCTGAATTCAGTTTGCAAGTATTTTGTTGAAGATTTTTGCATTAATGTTCATCAAGGATATTGGCCTGAAGTTTTCTGTTTTTATTGTGTCTCTGCCAGGTTTTGGTATCAGGATGATGCTGGTCTCGTAGAATGAGCTGGGGAAGAGTCCCTCCTCATCAATGTTTTAGAATAGTTTCAGTAGGAATGGTACCATCTCTTCTTTGTACATTTGGTAGAATTTGGCTGTGAATCTATCTGGTCCTGGGCTTGTTTTAGTTGGTAGGCTGTTTATTACTAATTCAACTAGAGAGACCGATTGGTCTGTTCAGGGAATCAATTTCTTCCTGGTTCAGGCTTGAAAGTGTATTTGTCCAGGAATTTATCCATTTCTTCTAGGTTTACTAGTTTGTGTGCATAGAGAACCTCTTAACTTTCTTCCGGCTCAGGTATATTTGAGGGCTTCTTCTGACAAATGCATCAATACTTTCCATTCCCCTTCCCTCCCACCAGTACACATAGGTTTGGTGCTTTTTAACTGCTTAGCCTGATATAGAAATGGAAAGATCAGTTAGGCATCAATTCAGAGTGTCAGTTAGGCATCAATGCGAAGGCAAGAGGCAAGGACCATTAGTCCTTAGTGTCTAAATGGACACTTCAAAATGGCCAGCCTCTGCAGACTTCATGGATCAGATTCCACTCACCATGAACTTTGCCTCTCTGACTAACCACCCATTAACCCAGGAGAAGCCAAAGCTGGAGAGGCCTCGGGTGATGGAAGTAGGTATTCTGGAAATGTCACCTCCCATTTCCTAATTTGGGATCTGAGCTCTGAGTCCTCATTTGACTGCAGGTGAATTAGATCATCTCATGTTCTTTCAACTCTAAAATTTCATCCAAGCTTGATTCCCTTTATGGACCCATGAGTTCTCAGAGGTCATGTAGGAAAATTAATAATAACTGTGCCCCAGGAATTAAAGGTCAGGACCCTGGAAGTGAAGTCTGGAGACTGAAGGGTATAATTGCCAAAGGGAGCCCCAAAATGTGATTTTTCTTCCTCTCTAAAATTATGTATAGGGAAGATGATTACTCCATAGAGGTGTTGTGCTAATTAAGGGAGATAATGTGTAAAATGTACAGCACAGTACTAGGCACAGAGTAGGTTCTCAATGAAAAGCATTGAATGAATGACTAAGTGCATAAAACCATCAAGCAAGCAACTTACCCCAAGCCTCTCAATTAGCAAGGTACAGAGCTGGGCTGCAGACTGAGATCCTCTGATTTTAAGTCTAGGGCTCATTCCCCTGTTATCATACCTACTGATTTGTCCCCCAAGTTGGTTGTCTAGTAGTTAATCGTGGTCATTCTGAAGCAGAAGTTCTGCCTAGACATTCATTCCAAATTATCTGGTTCAAGGTAAGGAATTTCATCTCAATGTTGGAATCTCTCAGGTGGTTGGTAAGAGCTTGTGTCCAAATTGTACACAAGTCACTTGGGTCTTCCTCTTGTATTAGGTCCACATTTATACCTTCACTTATTCCCATTAAGCATTTATTGAGCTCTTCCTTGGAGCATATGCTGTAAGGATAACAAATCTTGCATCAGGGTTCATTACAGAAATATAAAGCAAGGTCCTTAGGCATCTGGGAAGATGAGACAGGCACACACAAGACGTGAGCAGCACAAACATTATGCAAAGGGTCAAAGAGAATTCCTCAAATGAGAATGCACCATGGAAATCTGAGAAGGAGGGGCTTGATGGGGACTGAGAGATGAGCTATAACTGTATCTTGAAGGGCTTTCCTGGAGGGAAAGATTTAGACTGTTCTCTGAACTATAATGTTCTTCTCTCAGGTACCCTGAGTGCAGGGAACAGTCAACATCAAAAATAGAATTCTCCACTCGCCAAAATGCTACTAATACTAGGAATTTTAAAGCATTATCAATATCCTCTTACACAGCTGTTCTCAATGCATGGCCATGTACATCAGGACCACCTAGGGATTGTGGTATAACAAAACGTGTATTTGGTCTTTGTCTCTGGTTCCCAGCACAAAGCTCCTAAAACTCTTGAAATACCATGAGTGATAGGAGCATCTTTTTTATACATAAGGAGCTCCTTTCAAGCCATATGTGAGTTTATGCTAATAAGGTGACTTTTATGGTTTGGATGTATGTGTCTTTCCAAAATTCATATGTTGGAGTCTAAGGCTTGATGTGATTATCTTAAGAGGTTGGGCGTCTAGGAGGATTAAATCGTGAGGACTCCACCCTTGTGAATGGGATGGGCACCTGTGTGAAAGGGCTGAAGGGAATCAGTTAGGCCTTTTGCCCTTTCACCTTCTGTTGTGTGAGGACACATGTTGGTCCCCTCTGGAGGATGCAGCTACAAGGCATTATCTGCAGATCCCAGCCCTCATCACACATGGAATCTGCTAACACCTTGTTCTTAGACTTTCCAGCCTCCAGAATTATTTAAAAAATAAATTTCTATTATTTGTAAATTATACAGTCTAAGGTATTTGGTTATAGCAGCACAAACGGACTGAAACAGTGGGCCTATAGTTTTATAGGAAAGGCTGGCCACAACAGAAAGACCATGCATGGGATCAGCAGGTTGGAACTTTCAGCCCCAACTCCCAACTTCCAGGAAAGGGCGAGGGGCTGGAGATCATGCCTATGAAAACTCTTAAATGATGAGGTTCAGGGAGCTTCCAGTTTGGTGAACACATTGATATGCCTGAAGAGAAATGCACCAGAGAGGGTATGGAAGCCCTGTACCCCCACCCCTCCTTGCCCTGCGGATCTCTTCTATTTGGCTGTTCCTAAATTATACCCTTTATAATAAAGCAGCAATTATAAGTATAGGGCTCCCCTGAGTTCTTTGAATCATTCTAGTAAATTGTCGTACCTGAGTGGGCTGGGGGACCTCAGGAACCTTTGAATTTGTAGCCAACTTAAGGAGAAGTCCTGGTAGCCTGGGGTGTTGAGACTTGTGGCTGGCACCTGAAGTGAGGACAGTCATATGGGCTTGAACCCTTAAGCCTGTGGGGTCTGATGCTAACTCCGGGTAGTTAGTGTCAGAATAAATAACACTGGTGTCAGAGAATTAGTGTTGGAAAACAACATAGGGGTATTCACTACAGTTCAGATTCCTAAGTCCACGGGACAAACTGCTGAGTCAGACTGTAAGTAGGACCAGGGAAGCTGCCCAGGTGATTCCAAGACACATCAGCTTTTGAGAACCACTACCGTAGCTTTTGCTGTGGCAATTTCCATATCAAAACCAGAGTCTGTCCTGCCAAAGGCACTAGGCTCAGAACCCTGACAACAAACCAGCATGCCAATGGTACTGACCCTGTGGAATTGGAGAGACTGAACAATAGATACTTCCAGCATTTGCTTCTTGCTATTTCAATAAGCATCTTCATCCTGCTTGTTTCCACATGACACCTTGGAGGGGATTCTGTGGAGCCAAAAGGGAGGAGTATATGCCTCAGGTTAATTCCTTCCTATTAATAAATCCTCTGCAGGTTAGGAAGTGCCTCATCAACCTGCAGGGCTTCCATATCTCTAAAGGCTTTAAGGCTGTGTCTGCTCATGTTGGAGAGGGGAGAATGATCAAGGAAAAGTGTGGAAAGTCCATGAACACCCCCATCTCCACACAGGCAGGAGAGGGCATTCTCCAAGCCTGAAGAGCATGGACATAGAGTACAAACATTCCTGTCCCTGGTCAACAACACGCACCCAGATGGATGTTTTTAATACAGTAGAGAACAAAAATAAAAGCAAAATACACAACAAAAATCATCTGCAATCCTGCCACACAGTGATAACCACGGTTGGTCCTATATTTGTATTTCCTCCCAGACTTTCTCTATACATTTTATTTTATTTTATTTTATTTATTTTATTTTGAGATGGAGGCTTACTCTGTCCCTTAGGCTGGAGTGCAGTGATACAATCTCAGCTCACTGCAAATTCCACCTCCTGGATTCAAACAATTCTTGTGCCTCAACGTCCTGAGTAGCTGGGATTACAGGCATCATGTGCCACCACACCCAGCTATTTTTTTTTAGTAGGAACAGGGTTTCATCACATTGTCCAGGCTGGTCTCGAACTCCTGGCCTCAAGTGATCCACCCACCTCGGCCTCCCAAAGTGCTGAGATTACAGGCATGAGCCACCATGCCTGGCTTTTTTACACATTTTAAAAACAAGCCTGAGATCTGTTTTCATGTTAACAACTAGTTTCCAGAACAGTAAATAGAAAAGCACAGTTTCTTCAGGCACCTCTCAGCAGAGCACGTGGCTTTCAGCATCCAACAGCTTTTGTTCCTTGTGCTGTGGAAACCTACTCTCTCAAGGAAGGCTTTTTTAGTTTTTATTTGCCTATTCATTAACAAAAAATCCAAACAGTATCAAAATACATCATAGTCTTTCTCCATCCCATGTTTGATATGCATGGTTCCAGACTCACTTTTTCATTTAGAAACATATAGGATATACACCTAGACTGCTTTTTAATCTATAAAAATTGAATAATAATGTAGATTCTCTTTGGTGATTTATTTTTTATATCTACCAACATATTGTGAATGCCGTAGAATTTTTTAGGGAGAAAAAGAGAAAGAAATAAAAACTGGGCTAGAAAGTGAAAACAGCTTCTTTAATCTGGATGCCAGGAAGAATGTACAGGGTTTGCTTTGCTAATTGAAACCACATCCCAAGACTATTATATACTTTGTCCTAAGTATGGGATTGAGAAATGTAACTACGTGGGTTGCCATTTCTTAAAGCACCCAGAACAAATAATAAATATATGGAAATATGGCCTAAGAAAAGGTTTAAAATAAGTCTTAATCACACGCCATATGTGATTAAGCATATGGCATGAGCCTGAAATTGTACTTCCTTATTTTAAACAGATAATATTGTTAGAAAATTGTGAATACCAAAAGGACAGATTTACCTTTTCCTTAGAATAAAACAATCAATTAGTTCTTTTTTTAGCATTTTATATTATATTATATTATATTTTTTGACCTTGGGAAAGTTACTTTGGGTACAGGTGGTATTTGGTTACATGAGTAAGTTCCATAGTGGTGATTTGTGAGATTTTGCTGCACCCATCATCCAAGCAGTATACACTGCCCTCTATTTGTAGTCTTTTATCCCTCACCCCCTTCCCACTCATCCCCCTAAGTCCCTAAAGTCCATTGTATCATTCTTATGCCTTTGCCTCCTCGTAGCTAAGCTCCCACTTAGCTATATCAGTGAGAACATATGATGTTTGGTTTTCCATTCCTGAGTTACTTCATTTAGAATAATTGTCTCCAATCTCGACTAGGTCACTGTGAATGCTGTTAATTCATTCGTTTTTATGGCTGCATAGTATTCCATCATCATATATATATCACGATTTCTTTATCCATTCACTGATGGGCATTTGGGTTGGTTCCATGATTTTGCAATTGTGAATTGTGCTGCTATAAACATGCATGAGTAAGTGTCTTTTTCAAATAATGACTTCTTTTCTTCTGGGTAGATGCCCAGTAGTGGGATTGCTGGATCAAATGGTAGTTCTACTCTTAGTTCTTTAAGGAATCTCCACACTGTTTTCCATAGTGGTTGTACTAGTTTACATTCCCACCAGCAGTGTAGAAGTGTTCCCTGTTCACCATATCCATGTCAACATCTACCGTTTTTTGATTTTTTGATTATGGCCATTCTTGCAGGAGTAAGGTGGTATTGCATTGTGACTTTGATTTGCATTTCCCTGATCATTAGTGATGTTGGGCATCATTTCTTATGATTACTGGTCATTTGTATATCTTCTTTTGAGAATTGTCTATTCATGTCCTTAGCCCACTTTCTGATGAGATTGTTTGAAAAAAACAACCAACTAGTTCTCTGAAGTATTGAGTGTCTCTGTGCCAGGTGCTACGGTAGGAGATGGGATATATGTGGATAACAGCCAAAGGTCTACTCTATTCCCGGAGGTCAGGTGTTGGGACAGACAGTTGACTATAAGCATGTCAATTTTGTCAAACTCTGTAAACTATTTGAAGAGTTGTATTCTGAGCCAAATATGAGTGACCATGGCCTGTGAGGTCTCAGGTCCTGAGAATATGTGCCCAAAGTGGTCGGGATGCAGCTTGGTTTCATACATTTTTGGGAGACATGAGGCTTCAATCAAATACATTTAAGAAATACCTTGGTTCAGTTCGGAAAGGTGGGACAACTTGAAGGTGGTGGGGGTAGCTTCCATGTTACAGGTAGGTTTAAAATTTTTCTGGTTGACAATTGGTTGAGTTCATCTAAAGTCCTGAGATCAATAGAAAGGAAATGTCCGGGTTAAGATAAAGGATTGTGGAGACCAAAATTCTTATTTTACAGAGGAAGGCTTCAGGTAGCAGGCTTCAGAGAGGATAGATTCTAAATTCTTCTTATCAGATTTAAGGTCTGTGTTGAGATTAATGCTGGAGGGTATAATGAGGTATGTCTGACCCCTACTTCCCATCGTGGCCTGAACCAGTCTTTCAGGTTACATTTTAAGAGTTCCCTGGCCTAGGAGGAAATCCACTGACATTATTGGGGATCTTAGAATTTATTTTTGGCTTACAAGTCCACTGAGATTATTTGGGGGGCTTAGAATTTATTTTTGGCTTACAGGCAAAATAAATAGGTTTTGCCTGTGTTCAAAGATAATATGTGCTTTTTAAAAAGAAAAAAAAGGAGCCATTTAAAGGGGCTTAGAAGTTGATGCGGAGAAGTGGGGCAGATTGGAGTATTAAGATGGGGGAAGCTGCAGTAGGGTTCACTGAGAACACAACCTTAGAAGAAGGCACATTTAAGCAAAGTCCTGAAGAAGGTAAGGGGGCAGGCCAAGTAGATACCTGGGGGCAGAGGACATTGCCTCAGTGTTGGCTGTGAGTTGAGTTGTGCCATCCCCCCAAAAAGATATGTTGAAGTCCTAACCTCCAGCACTTGTGAATGCAGCCTTATTGGGAAACAAGGACTTTGCGGATGTAGTCAAGATGAGGTCACGAGCATGGGCCCTAATCCAATGGCTGGTGTCCTTCTGAGAAGAGGGAAATCTGGACACAGATACCCAGTGAGAAGGCCATGTGGAGACGCAAAGACACACTGAGGGAAGAGAACATGGGAATATGGATACAGAGACTGGAGTGATGCTGCCTCAGCCACGGAATACCTGGGCTTCCAGAAGCTGGGGGAGGCAGGGCAGGGTTCTCCCATGGAGGTATCAGAGGCCACATGGTCTGCCAACAGCTTGGCTTCCAACTTCTGGCCTCCAGAACTGTGAGAAAATCTATTTCTGTTGTGTTTAGGCACCTAGTTTGGGGACTTTGTTATGGTGGCCTTTGGAGACTAATCCAGTGTTCAGGACACAGAAGGAGTCCATGTGGCCTGAAGGAGAGTGGCAGGGGTAAAGTGAGGAGTGGGGCAGGAAGGCTTTGGGAGAAAGTTGAGGGCGCATGACAGACCCAGTCAGCCAAGATAAGGACTTGAATTTTATTCTAGTGAAATGGGTTTGTGAGGCAGGGAGTGGTAAGATCTGACTGGTGTTTCAAAAGGTCTCTCACTGCTGCTGCACTGCGGAAAAACTGGGTAGCTGCAAGGAGGCCAGGTAGGAGGCCTTTGCAGTAATCCTGGTGAGAGGTGACCATGGCCACAGTAAAAGGGACAAGAGATAGTTGGATTCCCCATGGATTTCAAAGGTAGGATTTGCTGATGGGTTAAATGTGGACTGTGACAGGAGAAGATGGGTCAAGGATGACTGACATGTATGGAGCGTAACATACCCAGAGAGCAGCTCAGCTTAGGGGACTGGGTACTTTGATCATTCCAGCAGCATGAAACAAACCAACAACACATCACAGACACTGAAGAAGTAAATCACCATTGTTTACACTGGCCGAGTGAAGCACTGAGCAACCCTAAGTCCTCTGATTGGGTATTAGGATGCTATTTTTAAAACAATTTTGATTCATTGAGAAATCATTTAAAACCCTATCTTTTTTGTACTTACCCTTTTCTCTGGAAAACAAAAGTGTAACCATATGGTTGTTCCCAGATTTTTATGCTTTAATAAGGAAAAACCATCTCAGCTATACAAGATGACATCTCTGAATTTAATAGAATAGGAAAATCTTTTCTGTCAGTTTCATGATGATGCCATGAGAGCGTACCTCCAGACACTGATGATTCAATGAGTGACAGGGCCCCTAAATGCAGGAAACACTTATGAGCACCTGCTCCTGGTGCTGGGAAAGGCTTGGAGGGACAAAGATGAACAGTACATGCTTCCGTTCAAGGAGAGGAAGGCAAAGATAGAAACACAATCTCACAAAAACGGGGGATGTAAAGTAGAAATACAAGTTGTGGCAGCTACAAAGAAAAAATCCTTAAATCTTGAATTGAGATGTCAGGGGATGTTATAAATTAGAGATGATATTTAAACTAGGCATGAAAATATAAAAAAACTTGATGGGCAAAGAATGTAGGAAGAATATGCTGGGCTGTGGGAACACCTTGGGCACAAGCAGAGACATAAGAAGGAACTGATTGTTTTGTTGAGTGGGATGACCAGGGTCTGAACATAAAATAGGTGAAAGCAGGTTGTGGGGAACAGCCATGAGAAGCACCAGACATGTTGTACATGCCCTGTCTACCTGCCCATGCCCCTTCTCTGAAGCTCTCTGGGGTCCCATTGCCTCTGCCAAGGACAGAACAGGCAACATGAAAGGTGGGTACCTTCCTCAGAGCCAACTATCTCATTGGCTGACCATTGGCCAATCAAGTGCTTCACCTCACATCTCATGTAAGAGATACGGAGACTATATACACCTTAGAGATGCTGGTGGTGACCTCTGAGTTGAAATGCAATGTGGAGACAGAGTTGTAGTAGTCATGTGCAAGCCAAAGTAGGGAGATAGACCCCAAAAGAAAGAAAAGCAGAAGCAATTATGAGAACGGCTAGGGTGACCCACATGGAGAAAGAGTGAGAGAGAGAGGGAGCCATTCTCTATATTTTAGCGCCTGGGTGGCCCAGGTGTACTTTCTGCAACCAGATTTTATGCAATTGTCCTATATTTTATAATGAATGCTCTTTTCACCTCAGATGGTTTAAATGGGCTTCTGCTTCTTGCCACTCCAGACAGGGATCGTAGAGGTGGTAGAGTGAAGACAGGGACATTGAATGTTGGACGGTGGAGTAAAGATTTTATTTCTGTATTGTTCTCTTTGTTTCTTTTCATGTTAGAAATCAGGGAACCACCTTTGCCCACCCTCTTCCCCAAGTCCTCTCCTTATCTGTTCCTTGCTGTGTCTCTCAATAAATGCTCCAGTTTCAGAAACTGTGTCTGTAAGTTAAGTAATTTATCTATTGGTCCCTGGAACCAATCAAACAAGTTTTATTTCAACATGAAACTAACATGATTGGCCCTGTTTTTGGCTTTTCTAGTCGGTGACAATTTCCATGTATCCACATTGGCCATAATCCTGCACATCGCTTCCCCTCTTTACTAATGTGTGCTCTCACCTTAAATGCCCCCACATCATATCCCTTCCCAGCTGTTTCTCCTTCTCTGTAAATTAAAGCCTCTAATTTCGCATGGTTTGTCGTATCATTGCAAGTCTCCATGTTTGATTTATACTTGTGAACTTCACATCCACAAGCTAATGGAATAAAAATTATTTGTAAGCAAGAATGTATAAGCAACGGAAGATGAATGCTGCATTTTAATCTCAACCCATATGTTCATACTTACATTCTAATTTTAACTTAAACTTTTCTGTGATTATTTTTTGCTACATCTCTCTTGAAACAAATCAATCAATATAAAAGTGGTTTGTAGAAAAATAGACTTTTCTTCCCAGCTCCACTTCTACCACAACCACGAAAGAAAACCAAGTTAACGGCCTGGAATATATTCTTTAACTTTCTCTAGGTTCATATGAACATATATCACATAAACATTTGTGTTATAAAATCCCACATATGCATATGTATGTGGGACTTGTCTTTTAAAATGATTAGATTATGACATATAAGCTACTCTACAAAAAAATTTTTTTCTTGTAACAATATGTCTTAACCATCTTCCCGGTTAACATGTATAGGCTGAACTCACTTAACAGTTGCATAATATTCCATTGTGTAAATGAATTATAATTTATTCAACTGTCCTCCATCAATAAGCATTAATATTTTGTTCTTGATTTTTTGCATTTCTCATATATCTATCCTTATTGTCTGGGGCATTTTATTTCTGTAGAATAGATTACATAATGCTATGCTTTTTAAACAAAAATATATTGACATTAAAGATGTATGACTTTAAAATAAATTACATTTATTTCTCACCTAGAAATAACTCCATTACATCTCTAAGTCCCATTCTATATTGTAGAAATGGGTAGCTAGAAAAAAAACACTTTTGAAAAGAGGAAAAGGACTCATGTTTTTGCCTTTCCTGCTGAGTGTTCACCACTGCTCTGTCCTGTGGTGGGCAGAAGTAGCGTCACAGTTATAGGCATTGTAATAGAAGAAGTAGGTGTCCTTCCTTCTGAAAATCCACTCTGTTGGGGAATGCAGCTGGTCTTCTTTAAAGCACCACCGAATTTAAAGGGGAAGAGCAAAGGAGGAGCCAAGCAGCAATTTCCCTGTAATTTTCCTCACATCACTCAACCTAATAAACCTCTTCTCCCAAACATGGGCCAAGGACCAGGAGATAGTTTTTTGTAAAGGTAGCATAACTCTTGGCATGTTGCTAAGGTCAAGTCTCAACCTTTAGCCAAGGGAAGGGGTCAATTTAGAAGAAAACAAAGTTCATCTCCACTGGATGGAGCCCAGCCTGGTGTCAGACCCTTTGAGGCCTCATCTGGGATGAGGCTCCCAACTGGTTAGACTTATCTTCACATACCCAAGGGGTCTGTCTAAAACTAAATGGGAACTGCAGAATTTTTGTAAACCACATTGCACTTTTTAAAAAATTTAAACTCTCCCTTAACCCCAAACCTAGCTAGGTAATAGCTGAAGTTGATTTTAGAATGTTAACTGCAGTTCTCCATGCACACAGATGCACTCTCTGTAGCTATATGGTCATCTCTTCTAGATGGATCTATAAGAAGATCAGAAAATTTTATTACTGCTAAATTTTTAGTGATATACATATTAAGATGATGAAAACGAAAATGACAAAGTGGTGGTGATGAAAATTTCCTCCCTTCTCATCTCCCAGTGATTGTCTGTCTAGGAACAAATATATTTGACATTTGGTTCATTGAATGTGCTTCAGAGTAAAATTGTCAGAATTGCACATGGATTGTTATTGATATTACATATGCAGGCATGATTCTGCAGGGTGTGTCTCCCAGAGACCTTTTCCTAATGATAAGAATTAGACTGTGAACTTTTTCCCCAAAAATACTTTGGATGATCATCTGTTTCCCTGCAAGTGCAGGAGGAAGTTCATAAAACACCATGGAAAGAAACCTAAGAAAAGTCCAAGGCTGAAAAGAGGTAACATGATACTAAAGACACAATCAAGAAGACACTGAAGATACAACCCCTTCCCTGACTAACTTACACTCCAAAATCTGCTGGAGATGCTATCTAGGCAGCATACCCTCTTACCCCTAGACTAGATGAGGGCCCTCCGGATGTACCCACGGCACTTGCTACACTGTATGGAAACGGTCTTCTCACTGGCTGTTCACTCCAGGACAAGAATGGTGCCCTTTCCTGCTCACTGCTATATCCATGGCACCAGGAAACGGTGCCTGACGTGGAGGAGGCACACAGTGAGGCTGGGTACAAGAGAGACAAAGGAAGGGCTGAAGGGGGTGATGTCAATGGGTACAAGAAGGTGCAAGAAAGTTCTTAAATCTAGGAATGCAGAGCTGATGACCCACTTGTTCATATATCTTAGGGATTTTTTAATCGTTTGGGGGGTGTGGGTTTTTTCCTTTTTCTTTTTCTTTTTTTTTTTTTGAGACAGGGCCTCATTCTGTTGCCCAGGCTGGAGTGCAGTGACATGATCACAGCTCCCTGCAGGTTTGAACTCCGGGCTCAGTGATCCTCCCACCTCAGCCTCCCAAAGTGGCTGGGCCAACAGGTGTGCACCACCACACCTGGCTAATTTATTTACTTATTTGTTTGTTTTTGTAGAGATAGGGTCTCGTTATGTTGCCCAGGCAGGTCTCAAACTCCTGAGCTCAAGGGATCCACCTGCATTGGCCTCCCAAAGTACTTGAATTACAGGCATGAACCACCCATGCCCAGCCTATAAATCTTAGTTTTATATATTTATCAGTAGATAAAGAGAAGCAATAATGTAAGATATGCTTCTTAGAATAGGGTTTCAGGAAGCATATAAAAGAGAGCTCTCTGGGCCAGGTGCGGTGACTCACACCCATAATCCCAACAGTTTGGGAGGCCAAGGTGGGTGAATCACCTGAGGTCAGGAGTTCAAGACCAGACTGGGCAGCATGGTGAAACCTCGTCTCTACTAAAAACACAAAAATAAGCTGGGCATGGTGGTGCCACACCTGTAATCCCAGCTGCTTGGGAGGCTGAGGCAGGAGAATCACTTGAACCCAGGAAGCTGAAGTTGCACTGAACCGAGATCGTGCCACTGCACTCCAGCCTGGCTGACAGCAAGACTCTGTCTCAAAATAAATAATAAAGCATAGCTATGCAATATATGAAGACCTAAAATTCAAATTACATTTTGTTTTGTTCAAAGATGCTGAAATAGTTACAAACAAAAAGATATAATGTCTGGAATTCAAAATTACTGGGGGATTAGGTAGGTGGGGGTAGAACTGAAACAAAATATGCATTTATTAAAAATTGCTGAAACTGGCTGACAAATGTGTCAGATTCTTTCTACTATTCTTTTTACTTTTATTTATGTTTGAAACTTTCCATAATCTTTTTAAATTATGCAACATTAGATAGGTTGCAAGTATAGAGTGTCTTGTTGCAAATCACACTGATGCCAGTTAAATTTTTTATATATATATATACTTTAAGTTCTAGGATACATGTGCAGAACGTGCAGGTTTGTTACATAGGTATACACTTGCCATGGTGGTTTGCTGCACCCATCAACCCATCATCTACATTAGGTATTTCTCCTAATGTTATCCCTCTCCTGGTCCCCCACCCCCCAATAGGACCTGGTGTGTGATGTTCCCCTCCCCGTGTCCATGTGTTATTGTTCAACTCCCACTTAAGAGCGAGAACATGTGGTGTTTGGTTTTCTGTTGTTGTATTAGTTTGCTGAGAATGATGGTTTCCAGCTTCATCCATGTCTCTGCAAAGGACATGAACTCATCCTTTTTTATGGCTGCATAGTATTTCATGGTATTTATGTACCACATTTTCTTTATCCAGTCTATCATGGATGGCCATTTGGATTGGTTCCAAGTCTCTGTTATTACGAATAGTGCTGCAATAAAATACATATGCATGTGTCTTTATGGTAGTATGATTTATAATCCTTTGGGTATATGCCCAGTAATGGGATTGCTGGGTCAAATGGTATTTCTGGTTCTAGATCCTTGAGGAATCACCACACTGTGTTTCATAATGGTTGAACTAATTTACACTCCCACCAACAGGGTGCCACCTAAATTTTTAACTTAAACTGTTGCTCTAGCTCCACTCACCCTTGTCTCAGCCCTCAGCAGCTCACCCCTTCTGTGCTGCCTTGCTTTTATTCACCTCTGCTTTGTTCTCTGCAGCCATTTCCATTGGTAGGGCTTGAGACATTTTTCAGCCGAGAGGATGTAACTCACTGAGGAGCCCTGACTCCTCCTATCCTGCTTCCCACTTACAAGCAAAAAGCTCTTTTGATTAATTTCTGACAGCTCCTGCTTAGATTCACTCACAACTAATTATGTTGGTACAACCTACTCAAACAAAAGCAGCTCTAAAATTTCGGCACCAGCCCTAGATTTCAAGAGTAGGCAACTTCCTGTTTAGGAAAAGAAAGAGGTAGCCCCAGACCCAGTGAATTCTGTCTTCTTCAATTTAGACAAAAACCTGATTCATCTCTGTGTCCCCTGACATCCAGCCGGCACAAAGCCTTCCACAGACTGGGAGCTCAAGAAGTTCTTGTAGAGGGCACATGTCTGGTTCCCTCAACACTCCACTTTTTCCAAGATCCTCCAGAGCAGAAGCGAGCTAACAGGGCTTGCTTCTCACTGTAACCACACTCGTCAGCTCACACTCTTCTAGATTTTTCAGCTGCTGCCAGGCACAGAGTCCTACTGAAGTCCACACCCCCATGCACATGAAGCCACCCACTTTCCTGTATCCCACACAGCCAAAATGTCACTCAGAGACACTCCCAGATTGGTGCCACATTGTCTCCAACTTTTCATTCCACAAAAGGGCTTCTCCCCTTTCACAGATCATTATTTTAACATCTCACTATTTTAGAAGCCTTCTATTTTAAAAATAGCAACTATCGCCAGCTCCTTCTACTGAAGCACCATTGTCTAAAATATGCTCACCCTCCATCGAGGTGCCGGAAAAGGAGGCTCAGACCCTACACCTCTGACAAGGTCCTCTTCTCTGCATTTTGGGTGCATTTTCATGCCTAGAAATACATCTGGAATCAGTCCAGTGGATTAAAGATTTAGTCCTTATTTGTAACTTTGCTTTTTCTTCCTAATATCCTATAAAAACTTGAGCCAACTTGCTTCAATTGACTGAATTGTATAAATGAACAGAAATAAATATTTTGCTTCTGAGTTTTACCAAAAATGAGAAAAGATTCCATTTACTCTTAATATATCTTTAAGAAAAAAACTATTTAACTTAGCAAAAAATGTGATTTTGGGGGAATTAAGGAGGCTTGCATTTTTCTTTTTAGCTTATCTGGATTTCTGATTTTTTCCATAAGGAGCACGTATTATTTTGTCATTTCAAACTGTAGTTGTCATTTTTTTCTTTCTTTTAAACTCAGGTTTCTCAGCCTCAGCACTATTGACATTCTGGACTTGATAATGCTTTGTTGGGGCTGGGTGGCAGGGGGAGGAGAGGGTGTTGTGGGGGAGCCTGTCTGGTGCATTGCAGGATGTTTAGCAGCATCCCTGGCCCCGATCTATGGCTGGAGCCCAGAGATGTTTTTGCAGAAGTCTGAAAACACATCCGAAATGGTGGAACTGGACTACCATTGCTCCTCAGATGGAGAAACAGAGCAAAGAGAAGGGGAGGTAGTTTAATGTGAGAGGAGCAATTTAAGCAGCAATACCATAAAACCATCATCATCAGAATGTGCAGGGAAGTGGGTCCTCTGCTGCTGACCCAAAGGAAACTGGCAACCCCTGCTCCTTTCCACATCAGCCTTCCTTGAATTCATCAGTCTGTTCTCCACTCTCCAAGGGCACGCTGCTTTGAATCTTCCGATGGAAAAAGCCATCCCACAATTGCACTGTGCAGGTATCCTGAATATATGTAGTAGGGATGCATGAGGAGGAGAAACTCAGAGGAGAAAGACCGAGAGTTTACACAGGCACCTTGGGAGATTGGAAAGGAGTGGTGAGGAATGCTTGGAGCTTTGGAGGGGTGGAGCAGGCAGTAGATGCCCCTGAAACTGAGAAGGGAGCGGAATTTGGCCACTTGAAGAAGAGCAGACACTTGCTTTACCCACACAGCACCCTGGGCTGGGGCCGCACCTCAGAAACATGTGCCTGGTTACCTGGCAAGCTTGAGGCAGCACCTGAATTTAACATCGGGCCTCTAAGCCTCGGCCAGGTCTCCGTGCCCAGCTAGGGCAGAGCAAACTTCTTGCCTTTAAGGAAGCGTATCAGTGGGGACCAGTGTGGACTAAAGATCGCCAAATTTGGGGGCAACCCTAGGAATCATGTCAAGAAAAATATTAAAAGACTGAAACAGGCAAAAAAAAAAAAAAAAAAAAAGGTACTGGGTATCTTGTCTACTGCATCTTTCCTGACCTTTGAGCTATTTTGCTACTAATACTTAGTAGCTGTAGAAAATAGGTAGTGCTGGCCAGACACAGTGGCTCACGCCTGTAATCCCAGCACTTTGGGAGGCCGAGGCGGGCAGATCACCTGAGGTTGGGAGTTCAAGACCACCCTGACCAACATGGAGAAACCTCGTTTGTACCAAAAATACAAAAAAAATTCGCTGGGCCTGGTGGTGCATGCCTGTAAACCCAGCTACTTGAGAGGCTGAGGCAGGAGAATCGCTTGAAACCGGGAGGCAGAGGTTATGGTGAGCCTAGATCACGCCATTGCACTCCAGCCTGGCCAACAAGAGTGAGACAAGAAAGGAAGGGAGGAAGGGAAAAAAGAAGGAAGGAGGGAGAAAGGGAGGAAGGGAGGAAGGAAAAAAGAAGGAGGGAGGGAGGGAAAAAGGAAGGAAGGGAAGAAGGAAAAAAGGAAGGAAAGAAAGAAGGAAGGGAGGGAGGGAAGGAAGAGAGAGAGAGAATAGTGTTATGAGTTGAATTGTGTCAAAGTCCTAAGACCCAGTACTTCAGAAAATGACCTTATTTGAAAATAGGGTCATTGCAGGTTTAATTAGTTAAGAGGAGGGCATTGCAGGTATAATTAGTTAAGAGACCCAGTCTTGCTCTGTCACCCAGGCTGGAGTGGAGTATAGTGGACCCTTAATTCAACATGACTGGTGTCCTTAGAAGAAGAGAAGGCCAGGTGTGGTGGATCATGCCTGTAATCACAGCACTTTGGGAGGCTGAGGCAGGCAGATCACTTGAGGTCAGGAGTTAGAGACTAGCTTGGTCAACATGGTGAAACCCCGTCTCTACCAAAAATACAAAAAGTAGCCATATGTGGTGGCGAGTGCCTGTAATCCCAGTTACTTAAGAGGCTGAGATAGGAGAATTGCTTGAACCCCGGAGGTGGAGGTTGCAGTGAGCCGGGATCATGCCACTGCATTCCAGCCTGGGCAACAGAGTGGGACTCCATCTAAAAAAAAGAAAGAAAAGAAAGAAGGAAAGAGACACAGAGATACAGAGGCATGAGAGGAGAGCACCCCATGACAATGGAGGCAGAGGTGAAAGTGCCACAGCTGCACACCAAGGAATGCCAGGATTTACCGGCAACCACCAGAGCCAGAAGAGACAAGGAAGGATCCTCCCCTGTAGATCGCAGAGGGAACACGGCCCTGCTGACACCTTGATTTCAAATTTCCAGCATCCAGAACCAGGAGACAATTCTTTTCTGTTGCTTAAGCCCCCCAGTTTGTAGTATTTGGTTACAGCAGCCCTAGGAAACTGATACAGGTAGTAACATGGATGATTTTTACCCACTGAAATGCAAACGAATTTTGTCTGGTGGAACACAGTTGATTGTTGACCTGTGGATATTGACCAGGTTTGCGTCTATCTGTAAGTTGATTTCAGCACTCCTGATGGCCGATGTAGTATATGGTTTTGAATTCTCCTTTGAGCCAGTAGTGACATCTTCCTGTTTCCTCATTCATTAATGAGTTAAGTAAAATCTTTCACATTGTTTGTTTTTCTGTTTATTTGAGAGTCATGATTTTACATTTATTTTAAAATTGTCATTAATCAAATGAAAGGGCTCCTCAAAACAACATCAAGATTTAACATTCTTCTCTTCCTTATCACAGAAACACAGAGTTAGACTTCATTCTACTTAAAAGATCAAAGCAATGTAACAATGATTACACCCAACGTAGAGGAGGAAAACTCACTCCCACCACAGGGAAAAATCGGCCTGATGGGTAAAGTTACCCAAAACCCTAACGTGGACGCCTCTGGTTTATTTTATTTTATTTTTTGTTTGTTTGTTTGTGAGGTAGTCTTGCTCTGTCACCCAGGCTGGAGGGCACTGGTGCAATCATAGCTCACTGCAGCCAGCCTCAATCTACTGCCTCAAGGCATCCTCCTGCCTCAACCTCCAGCGTGGCTGGGACTGCAGGCACGCCCCACCACACCTGGCTAATTTTTTTATTTTTATTTTTAGTAGAGACATGGTCTCACTATGTTGCCCAGGCTGGTCTTGAACTCGTGAGCTCAAGTGATCCTCTCGCCTCGGCTTCCCAGTTTGCTGGGATTACAGGCTGTTTTATTTAGTTTTGATTCAAAAGAACAAAACTGCAAATTACACTTTCACTCATTGTTATTGGTCTTAATTTAAATCTATTTTTTTCATCCAAAACTTTATTGAGTCTCCACAAGGCCAGCCCAGAGAGATTTTCAGATCCAGGCCAGTTGCTATCCCCAAGGAACTCAGAACGGAGTGCTGAATGTGACATCTGTCACAGAGTGAGTATTCAGTGCTTATCAGAGATTATTTTCTCAAAAATGGGATATACCGCCAGCTCACAGAACACTAGTTTATCAGGTTTTAACTGTAGTATTATACAAAAATGTTCCCAAGTAGCAAAGCATTTTATGAATCTGTCTATAGGTAGAAATTCTATACATTATAAACACATCATAATAAAACTTATGCAATAGAACACCTTACTAGAATAAAAAAAATGAATTGGAAATGTTCTGCAGAATTAGTCATTTGTTGTTGTTTTTAGTCTTTGGTTTCTAAAAAACAAGGCAGGCAGTAATTATACATTTGAAAAAGACTATACTTCTACTGGAAATGAAGGAATGGCAGCAGTCCTAGGCAAAGTTACATTTGCCACAGTTTTTTTCTGGATTCCCCTTTACCATCCTTCCTCTTCTTCCTGGGTTACTCATAAGGCTGGGCTTGTCTCTCAAAGGAGCCCATTGCTGCTAAAGTCTTTCTGTTATCCCTTTTTAAACATCAGCTTTCAACTAGTTGTCATAAAATAACATGTAAATTCATACTAATTGAGATGACTAAAGACATGCATTGAGTTATCACTTGGGAGCATATTTACATTTTAATAAGAACGACTCAATCCATTAAGCACCCAGGAAGTATCTTCATGTCCAGGCCTTGTGTTCCTTCGGCAGACTTTATGTCAGAGGGAAGAGCTAAGGCTAAAGGCTGCTGTTCAGATTCTTTTGTCCCACAGCGTATTCCTTCGGTGTAGTACTCCCCCCCTTTTCCTAAGGATGTGGCTTCCTGGGAGCTGTGAGGATTGTTGTCTCTCTTCTGGATCTAGCCACCCCACAGGTCTACCAGGTTCCAGGGGCTGGTACTGGGAGTTGTGTGCAGAGTCCTCTGACGTGAGCCGTCTGCAGGTGTCTCAGCTGTGGATATCAGCACAGCATTTGCGGTGTCTCCCAGGCCTTGCAGGAGCAATCTGCTTCCTTCAGAGGGTTTGTGGGTCCTCTCGGCCTTCCTTGTTTATTCCCGCAGTAGTTCTGGAGCAAACGTTCACGACATGAGTCTCCACACACTACTCTGTCCCTCTACGTGGCAGCTGCAATCTAAATCTCCTTCCCATCCGCCATTATCCCTCACCTCTCTTGCTGCAAACTCTAAATAGAGTCCTACTCTCAGTATGGGGGAACATAAAATGAGGCATCCACAGAGCTTCTCTTCTGAGCTGCAGGCTCTTCCAGCCTAATACCTGCTTGACACTTCTGACCTAAACAAAGCTCTCTCCTCCCCCACGCACATACAACCAGTTCCTCCTCCCATGTTCCCTATCTCAGTAGAAAAAATTCACTGTCCATTCAGGCCTCAAACTGAAAACCAAGGTGATGGTTATGATTCTTCCCTTGACTTACCCTCCATGTCTAATCCATCAGTAAGACCATCTGCTCTGCCTCCAAAATATCTCCCAAACCCAGACACCTCTCTCCATCTCCCAGACTAAGTCACCATCATCTCATATTAGGACTGGAAACATCCTCCCAACTGGTCTCTGATTTCCAGCTTGTTCTTTTATAATCTATTCTCTACACGGCAGCCAGAGAAGCCTCTCAAAAATATAAATTAAATCATGGCACTCTCCTCTCATGACTTTGCATTGCACGGTGGACACAAAATCTGAACTTCTTGTCTTAACCTCAAGGCGGCTATACAACTTACCCGCCCCCCTCCTCCCTGCTTTCATTTCTCATCTTTCCTGCCCTTGCTGACTCTGCTCCAGCCACCTGTTTTCCTTTCAGCTCTCGGAATCAACCAAACTTGTCCTGCCTCAGGGACATTTGCACTTGCTATTTCTTTTGCCTGGGCTTGCCAAAGGTTCTGGCTTCTTTGTATCATTTAAATGTCAGCCAAAGATCACCTCCTCCAAGAGGCTTCTCCTGATATAAAGTCCCCTCCCCATCATGCCCTACCACAGTTTCCCTTTTTATTGACTTCATCACACTGGGCACCCTCTAGACCCCCTTGCTGGCTTATCCATCTCCCCGCCATGCCCCACCCTCCAGTAAACATCCTCTGGAATGCAGCCTCCATGCAAGTGAGGATCTGGCCTGTCTTGTTCATTGCCACACTCAATTTATATTAAGCACATGGAACATGCTTAATTAATATTTCTCGAATTAATGAAGACCCAAGATAGAAGGTTTGGGGGAGAAGTCCTTCTCAGCACCTTTCAAATTATACCTATCACTGCAACCAGTTCCCTCAGTGGGCAAGGTCAGTCAGTCCCATGTAAAAGAGAGATATAAATGATAGCTTCCAAGTACAGGTAGTTTTGGAAACTACAAGGAAAGAAAATACACTAGACATAGTTCCAAGTAACAGACAGGAAAGCCTGCAGGAAGTTCAGTATGAAAGGAACATTAGAGTCACCATTCTGGATAGAAAAGTAAAGGGAAAAAAATCATCAGGCCCTCCCTCCATTTGAGAGAAATATCAAGAATATCCAAATACTTCTTTTTTTTTTTTTTTTTTTTTTTTTTTAACAAGGAGTTTCACTCTTGTTCAGGCTGGAATGCAGTGGCACGAACTCGGCTCACTGCAGCCTCCACCTCCCAGATTCAAGCAATTCTCCTGTCTCAGCCTCCCGAGTAGCTGGGATTACAGGCATGCCCCACCATGCTTGGCTAATTTTTTTGTATTTTTGGTAGAAACAGGATTTCTCCATGTTGGTCAGGAGGGTCTCAAACTCCCCACCTCAGGTAATCCACCCAACTCGGCCTCCCAAAGTGCTCAGAGTACAGGCGTGAGCCACTACACCCAGCCCCAAATACTTCTTTAGATACTTCAAAAGTAGGAGTTTGAAACAGAATCGTCAGAAAATTTCGAGCTTATATTAAAATTACTTATTAAAAGATCTGAAAACAAGGTTATGCAGATTATCAGATGCAATCTTTCCCAATGCAAAGACCAGTCATGACTACTCATTTGACTAAAGAGGTTTTTTTTGGTTTTGTTTTTTTATTTTTTATTTATTTATTTTTTGTTTTACTTTAGGTTCTGGGGTACATGTGCAGGTCATGCAGGGTTGTTGCATAGGTGCATACTATATCTGGCATTTCACCCCATGTTATCCCTCCCCACATTCCCTACCCACTGCTGTCCCTCCCTTAGCCCCCCTAACTGCCCCCAGTGTGTGATGCTCCCCTCCCTGAGTCCACGTGTTCTCATTGTTCAACACCCGCCTATGAGTGAGAACATGCAGTGTTTGGTTTCCTGTTCTTGTGTCAGTTTGCTGAGAATGATGGTTTCTAGATTCATCCAGGTCCCTACAAAGGACATGAACTCATCGTTTTTTTATGACTGCATAGTATTCCATAGTGTATATATGCCATATTTTCTTTGTCCAGTCTATCACTGATGGGCATTTGGGTTGGTTCCAGGTCTTTGCTATTGTACTCAGGGCTGCAATGAACATATGTGTGCATGTGTCTTTAAAGTACAACGATTTATAGTTCTTTGGGTATATACCCAGTAATGGAATTGCTGGGTCAAATGGAATTTCTATTTCTAGATCCTTGAGAAATCGCCACACTGTCTTCCACAATGGTTGAACTAATTTACACTCCCACCAACTGTGTAAGAGTGTTCCTATTTCTCCACATCCTCTCCAGCATCTGTTGTCTCCAGATTTTTTAATGATTGCCATTCTAACTGGCATGAGATTGTATCTCAATGTGATTTTGATTCGCATTTCTCTAATAACCAGTGATGATGAGCATTTTTTCATATGTTTGTTGGCCTCATATATGTCTTCTTTTGAAAAGCGTCTGTTCATATCCTTCTCCCACTTTTGAATGGGGTTGTTTGTTTTTTTCTTGTATATCTGTTTTAGTTCTTTGTAGATTCTGGTTATTAGCCCTTTGTCAGATGGGTAGACTGCAAACATTTTTTCCCATTCTGTTGGTTGCTGATTTGCTCTAATGATGGTTTCTTTTGCTGTACAGAAGCTCTAAATTTTAATTAGATCCCATTTGTCTATCTTGGCTTTTGTTGCAATTGCTTTTGGTGTTTTAGTCATGAAGTCCTTGCCTATGCCTATGTCCTGGATGGTTTTGCCTATATTTTCTTCTAGTGTTTTTATGGTGTTAGGGTTTATGTTTAAATCTTTAATCTATCTGAAGTTAAATTTAAGGTGATAGGAAAGGGTCCAGTTTCTGCTTTCTGCACATTGCTAGCCAGTTTTTCCAATACCATTTATTAAATATGGAGTCTTTACCCCGTTGCTTGTTTTTGTCAGGTTTGTCAAAGATCAGATGGTTGTGGATGTGTAGTGCTGCTTCTGAGGCCTCTGTTCTGTTCCATTGGTCTATGTCTCTGTTTTGGTACCAGTATCATGCTGTTTTGATTATTGTAGCCTTGTAGTATAGTTTGAAGTCCAGCAGTGTGATGCCTCCAGCTTTGTTCTTTTTGCTTAGGATTGTCTTGGCTATGTGGGCTCTCTTGTGATTCCATATCAAGTTTAAAATGGTTTTTTCCAGTTCTGTGAAGAAGGTCATTGGTAGCTTGATGGGGATGGTGTTGAATCTATAAATTACTTTGGGCAGTGTGGCCATTTTCACGATATCGATTCTTCCTAACCATGAGCATGGAGTATATTTCCATCTGTTTGTGTGCTCTCTTATTTCGTTGAGCAGTGATTTGTAGTTCTCCTTGAAGAGGTCCTTTGCATCCTTTGTTAGTTGTATTCCTAGGTATTTTATTCTCTTTGTAGCAATTGTGAAAGGGAGTTCCCTCTTGATTTGGCTCTCTGTTTTTCTGTTATTGGTATATAGGAATGCTTGTGATTTCTGCACGTTGATTTTGTATCCTGAGACTTTGCTGAAGTTGTTTATCAGTTTGAGAAGATTTGGGGCTGAGACGATGGGGTCTTCTACATATACAATCATGTTGTCTGCAAATAGAGACAGTTTGACTTACTCCTTTCCTAATCGAATATGCTTTATTTCTTTTTCTTGCCTGATTTCTCTGGCTAGAACTTCCAATACTACGTTGAATAGGAGTGGTGAGAGAGGGCATCCTTGTCTAGTGCCTGATTTCAAAGGGAATTCTTCCAGTTTTTGCCTGTTCAGTATGATATTGGCAGTAGGTTTGTCATAAATAGCTTTTATCATTTTATAATATGTTCCATCAATATCTAGTTTATTGAGAGTTTTTAGCATGAAGGACTGTTGAATTTTGTTGAAGGCCTTCTCTGCATCTATTGAGATAATCATGTGGTTTTTGTCTTTGGTTCCATTTATGTGATGGATTATGTTTATGGACTTGCGTACATTGACTAAAGAGTTATATTAGGCTGCTAAGACTGGGGGCAGGCAGCTTAACAGTTGAAATTCATCCCAAGGAAGCAAGGGAAACTGTGCTCCTTCAAGAGCAAAGGAGAATTGAAGATGAAGATACAAAATAATCCTTTAAATGCATCAAAGACACCTAATAGCTGAGATGTGCATCAATGCCATTCGATCATCACAATGTAAAAAATTTGCTCAGAGTAATATAAAGTAGAGTGGATTCCGATCTTAAGAGAGAGTGGAACAGTCCTATATCCAAATAAGTAGGTGGAAGTAAACAACTCCAACAATGATCCCCATGACAAAGGACAGGACAAAGGTCATTTGTCTAGAGAAGACTCTGGCAACCACATTATCGTTCCCTTCTGCATGGTGCTGTACATGAAAACAGTTGAGACCTTTGAATGCTTATCAAAAGGCCCACTGGGGCCAAGCTTGGTGGTTCACTTCCTGTAATCCCAGCAGTTTGGGAGGCCGAGGCAGGTGGATCATCTAAGGTCAGAAGTTCAGGACTAGCCTGGCCAATGTGGGGAAACTCCATCTCTACTAAAAATACAAAAAAAAAAAAAAAAAAAAAAAAAAAAATTAGCCAGGCATGGTGGTGCACACCTGTAGTCCTAGCTACTCGGGAGGCTGAGATCACTTGAACCCGGGAGGTGGAGATTGCAGTGAACTGAGATGGTGCCACTACTCTCCAGCCTGGGCAACAGAGCAAGACTCCATCTCAAAAAAAAAAGAAAAAGAAAGGGTCCTTTGGGCCAGTCACACTAAGGCTTCTGTGATCCGCTGGAATAAATAGACTTGTTAACAACCCCAAGCCAGCTATGAATGTCATTTAAACTTTAAAGGATATGAAACAAGATTCTCCACCAAAGGCTATTAAAAGTTATAGACACAGAAGTGGTTCTGAGTCAGGATACACAGTCTGGCTATGGCTAAGGGCATCTCTGGGCTCAGAGTTGGTAGGCACCATGGAACAAGTAGAGACTGTGAGGCCAGTTCTGGGCCAAATTCCAGTTCTGCTACTTACTAACTGCGTGGCTTTGGCAAGTTCCTTAAGATCACTATACCTCCAATTGCTCCTCTCTGGTGACAGTCATGCTGACATAGTGGGGTAGACTGAGGATTCATGGAAGTCATGTGTATGTATTTTTATAAGTGTGATAAGATATAGTACATGGCAGGGGTTTAGTAAACAGTAGTTTGCTTCTTCCTTTATGGGGATCAGAGCTGGACTCATCTTTAAAGGGTCTTGAAAGAAGCCAATGACAGAATGTTTTCTGGCTCCCCGCCTGCCAAACTCAGAGATAAACCGTAAAATGATTTCAGAGGGCCATGGAAGCAGAAGAAACGAATCAGATCATGTCTAAAGAAAACAGGTGACTCTGGGGGCTGAAGCATGAGAATCATTTTAACCTGAGAGGCAGAGGTTGCAGTGAGCTGAGATCACGCCACTGCACTCCAGCTTGGGCAACAGAGCAAGACTCTGTCTCAGAAAAATAAAATAAAACAAAATAAATAACAGTAAAGAAAATAGGATAAGTGACTTGTGCCTACACCTACTCTGTTCTCAGTCTCTGTTGTGAGTCTCATTCTCTGACCTCCACTTACTGCTCGCTTTCTAGGATCCAGCTGAAGAATTAATGTTTCTGGAGAGCCCCATGGCTTTAAAACACTTGTCCAAGTTAGCAACGTCCTTCAAAATTTAAATACATTTAAAGTTTGATACATTTGACCCAACAATTTCTTTCCTAGGAATATATAGAAATAATCATTGAAGTATATAAAAATATTGTAGCACAACACCGTTTGCTGCAGCATTGTTTCCAGTGGTAAAAAATTGGAGACAAGCTCAAATAGTTACCACCATGAAACTGGTTAAATAACTTATGTGGCACCCATGCAATTAGGGGCCTATGCAGGCGTGGAAATAATGGGGTAGCTCTCTATGCATTGACCTGGAAAGACATCACAAAGTATGAAATGAAAGAAGAGAAAAATGGAATGATCTCTTTTTTGTAAAACGTAAATAATAACCATATTACATGTTATTAGAGACAAAAAAATCTGCGTATAACCAAGCTAGTCCTAGTCATTTTATTTGTTTGTTTGTTTATTTGAGACAGAGTGTTGCTTTGTCACCCAGGCTGGAGTGCAGTGGTGTGATCTCAGCTCACTGCAACCTTTGCCTCCCGGGTTTAAGCAATTGTCATTCCTCAGCCATAGGAGTAGCTGGGACTACAGGCGCAAGCTACCACACCCAGCTAATTTTTGTATTTTTAGTGGAAATGGGGTTTTACCGTGTTGTCCAGGCTGGTCTCGAACTCCTGGGCTCAAGTGATCCAACTGCCTTGGCCTCCCAAAGTGCTGGGATTATAGTTATGAGCCACTATACCTAGCCCCCTGGTCATTATTTTTAGAAATTTCCTTTTCATTTCATATTCCTTTTATACTTTGTTGTTTTTTTATGAGTACATATTAATTTTTTAAAAATTGAGACAGAGTCATTCTGTTGTCTAAGCTAGAGTGCAGTGGCTCACTGCAGCCTCAACCTCCTGGGCTCAAATGATCCCCCCACCTCAGCCTCCCAAGTAGCTAGGACTACAGGCATGTGCCACCATGCCTGGCTAATTTTTAAAATGTTTTTGTAGAGGGATGTTCCTATGTTGCCTAGGCTGCTCTCGAACTCCTGGCCTCAAGTGATCCTTCTGCTTTGGCCTCCCAAAGTGCTGGTATTATAGGTGTGAACCAGTACACCTGGCACACATATTCATTTTAAATCACAAAAAATAAAGATATGTATCTTTATGCTGGTTTATACTTTGTCTCATTTGGCCCTGTGATGACTCTGGGAGGTATATAAAACAGGAGAAGAAACTGAGGCTCAAAGGAGGTCAAATGACTTGCCCAAGGTCACCCTGCTGTCAAAGACCACCTCAGTAATACAGTCCAATCCATCTGACCCACAGTTAGTGCTGTGGAACACTAAGTCCCTGAATTAAGCTTTCAGCAGTGGCATTAGCCCACCCTTATTCAAAGTCATGATGCATCTTTACCTGAAAAACTGTGTGAGTTCTGTGGTTAGACCTCAAGAAAGATATAAAAGGCTTGGAAAAGGTTCAGGGAGAAGAAACCAAAACAGTCTAAATGGGTGGTGCGATGCCTATACATAGGACAGAGAGAGAGGGCTTCGATTTTGAAGCTGAGAGTATTTAAAACTAAAGTTTACTCTTTAATCTCAAAACCATAGAAGAAACAGATGCATGGAACAGAAATTTGTTCTTTAAGTTCCAGGACTCTAAAATGAGAAGACATGATTTGAAGTTTCAAACTACTAGCTTTGTGTTCAATATAAGGTATTATCAATAGAAAGCATTAGACCAAAGCTGACACAAGGTGAAAATATAAATAATTGACATTTATATAATTTCATAAATAATAGGTCAATAACTGCGTAATCTGGGAGCCCAGGGCCAGGCTGGACCTGACACAAAACACCCCTCAGAGTCACTGCAGGGGCAGAATTTCAGGCCGTGGGCCACCAGCATGACTCAATGCTACATTTATAATTATCTTTTTCTTCCTTTTCTAATCCTTGAGAGCAGTAAAACTTCTAGCATTTTAAATCACGTCCTTTGGATTAGATTTCTTTTTTCAAAGTAGATCATTTTCAGCTATTTGAATTTGCTTTTGTATTGTTGCTGAAAACAACACCTTATTGAGCCCATCATTATTGGATGCTGTTGTATCCAGACCCTCTCCTATTTGGCATTCAGCAAATCCTGTGACCTTCAGTTATTCTTCTCTTGGATATTTTTGTTTATTATATGTATTGTATTTTCAAAAATTACTCTCAATATTGAATGTATTAGAGTTAAAAATATTATTATCCTAAAGATTCAGGCTACTCTCCAGTTTATACCCAGCTTTTGTTTATTTAAACATGATCTAGTCTTTGTCAAATCTACATCTATCCAATTCTGTGTCTGAAATTTTCGTCTAATAAATCATTATGTAATTTAATAATAAGTTATAATAGAATATAATTATATTCACATAATAAGTGATATTAGTAAACTCCCTCGAGATACAGAGATAAAATTGGTGAGGTCATGAAGAGGGCACAAGCATGTCACTAATCTCTCCCGACCCTTCAGAATGTTCTTTCTGTCCTCTTCAATATATAGAAATGAAGCAAAATACTGTGCACTTAAAGACTTGTTTTCTTTTTCACTCTGATTCTATCCAAATTCTCCATAGGCAATTTTGACAAATGCATAAACTGCTTGTATGGAGCAGTTTTATTGCCCTACACATGCCGGGTGCTCCACCTGTTTATCCCTCTCCCCCCAGCCCCCGGCAACCACTGATCTTTCCACTGTCCTATAGTTGTGCCTTTTCCTGAATGCCATAGAGTTGGACTCATACAGCATGTAGCCTCTTCAGATGGGCTCCTTTCACTTAGTAATATCCAAGGCTTCTCAGTGTCTTTTTATGGCTTGATAGCTCATTCCCTTTTTTTTCCTGTTCTTTTTTTAAATTAACTTTCCTCCTTTTTAGTTGATACATGTATTTGTACATATTTATGGGATATGAAGTGATACTCCAATACATGTATACAATGTGTAATGATCCAGGAAATTCACATATCCATCACCTCAAATATGTATTATTTCTTTGTGTTGGAAACATACAAAACCTTCTCTGCCAGCTTTTTGAAAATATACAATAAATTACTGTTAGCTATATTCATCCTATAGTGCAATAGAATGCTAGAACTTACTTCTCCTATCTAGCTGCAATTTTGTATTCATTAACCAACTGTCCCTATCCTCCCTTCCCCATTACCTCTTCCAGCCTCTAGTAACCACAATTCTACTCTCTACTTCCATGAGCTCAACTTGTTTAGCTCCCACATATAAGTGAGAACATGCATTATTTATATTTCTGTGCCTGACTTATTTCACTTAACATAACGTCCTTTAGGTTTATCCATGTTGCCTCGAATGACAGGATTTTATTCATGTTTATGGCTAAATAGTATTCCATTGTGTATATATACCACACTCTCCCTTATTCATCTGCTGATGGACACTTAAGTCTATTCTGTATCCTGGCTATTGTGAATAGTTCTACAATAGACATGGGGTATAGATATCTCTTTGGTATACAGATTTCCTTTCCTTTGGATAAATTCCCAGCAGTGGGTTACTGAATCATATGGTAGTTCTATTTCTGACTTTTAGAGAAATCTCCATACTGTTTTCCATAATGGCTGTACTAATTTACATTCCCATCAGCAGTGTATAAAAGTTCCCTTTTCTCTGCATCCTCACCAGCATTTGTCATTTTTTTTCTCTTTTTGATAGTAGCCATTCTAACTGGGGTGAAATGATATCTCATTGTGATTTTGGTTCATATTTCCTAATGATTAGCGATGTTGAGCATGTTTTTCACACACTAGTTGGCTATTTGTAAGTCTTTTGCAAAATGTCTGTAAGATCCTTTGCCCACTTTTTAACTTGAATTATTTGGTTTTTTTGCTGTTGAGTTGTTTGACTTCCTTGTATATTCTGGATATTTGTCCCTTGTGAGATTAATAGGTTGCAAATATTTTCTCCCACTATACAGGTTTGTTTCTTCTTTCTGTCAGTTGTTTCCTATGCTGTACAGAAGCTTTTTAGCTTGATGTAATCTCATTTGTCTATTTTTGTTTTTGTTGCCTGTGCTTACGAAGCATCACCCATAAAATCTTTGCCTAGACCAATGTCCTGAAGCATTTCCCCATGTTTTCTTGTAGTCATTTTATAATTTTTGTGTCTTACATTTATGTCTTTAATCCATTTTGAGTTGATTTTTTTATATGATGACAGATAGGGGTCTCATTTCATTCTTCTGCATATATATAGTTTTCCCAGAACCATCTATTGAAGAGGATATTCTTTCCCCAAGTGTATGTTCTTGGCTCCTTTGTCAAAAATCTGTGAGCTGTAAATATATGCATTTATTTCTAGATTCTCTATTCTGTTCTACTGGTCTATCTGCCTACTTTTATGCCAATACCTGCTGTTTTGGTTACTATAGTTTTGTAGTATATTTTTGAAGACAAGCAGTGTGATGCCTCCAGCTTTCTTTTTCTCAGATTGCTTTGGCTATTTGGGACCTTTTGTAGTTCCATATAAATTTTATAATTTTTTTCTATTTCTGGGAAAAATGTCATTGGTCTTAATATTTTGATGGGGATTACATTAAGTCTGTAGATTGCTTTGGGTAGCAGGGTCAATTTAACAATATTATTTATTTTAATCCACAAGCATGAAATATCTTTTAATTTTTTTGTTCCCTCTTTGATTTCTTTCATCAGTGTTTTGTAGTTTTCATCATCGAGAAGATCTTTTACCTCCTTAGTAGCTATTTCTTTTTAGCACTGAATAATATTCCATTGTCTGGCTGTACTACAGTTTTTTTATTCATTCACCCACTGAAGCACATCTTGATTGCTTCCAAGTTTTGACAAGTATGAATAAAGTTGCTGTAAATATCTATGCACAAGTCTTTATGTGGACATAAGTTTTCAGCTCCTTTGGGTAACACCAAGGAGCACAACTGGTGGACTGCATGATCAAAAACATTTAGTTTTCTAAGAAAGTGTCAAGCTGTCTTCCAAAATAACTGAACCATATTGCATTCTCCAATCAATGAGAGTTCCTGTTATTCCACATCCTCACCAGGATTTGATGTCAGTGTTCTAGATTTTGACCATTCTAGTAAGTGTGTAATGATATCTAATTGTTATTTTAATTTTCAATTCCCTAATGACATGATGTTGAGCAGTATTTCATGTGTTTATTTATCATCTGTTTATATTCTTTGGTGAGGTGTCTGTTCAGATCTTTTGCCCATTTTTAAGTTGGGTTGTTTGTTCCCTTATTATTGAGTTTTAAGGGTCCTTTGTATATATTGGATACCAATCCCTTATCAAAAATATACAAATATTTTCTCCCAGTATATGACATGTCTTTTAATTATCTTGACAATGTCTTTCATAGAGCAGAAGTTAATTCCAATTAATTTCAGATTATCAATTATTTCTTTCTTGGATCATGCCTTTGGTTTTTGTATCTAAAAAATCATCATCATTCCCAAGGTTATCTAGAGTTATTCCTATGTTATCTTCTAGGAGTTTTATACTTTCGTGTTTATATTTAGGTCTATTATTCCTTTTGACTTAATTTTTAGTGCCAGAAATTCAAGAGGGACAGGGAGAAAGATGAATAGGTAAAGCACAGAGGATTTTTAGGCTATGAAACTATTCTGTAGGATACAAGAATTACACTTTTGTCAAAACCCATAGAATTGTACAACACAAAGAGCAAAACTTTATGTAAACTATAGACTTTAATTAATAATAATCTGTTAATATTGGTTCATTAATTTTAACAAATGTACCATACTAATGTGAGACGTTAATAACAGGAAACTAGGGCATGGTGGGGGTGCTTCACGGGATCTGTCTGTACTATCTACTCAATTTTTTCTTGAAACTAAAACTGTCCTAAAATATAAAGTTTATTAATCTTTTTTAAAAAAACACATTTTAAGTGTCTTTCCAGCATGAGGCTGCTGCCGTCAATGCTCTGAGCCCCTCCTCCAAGAGTGATGGTGAAGAATTAATGTTTTTTCTTCTAACTCTGGATGGCTTGTCCTGTGAGCAGGGTGACAGGAGCATCTCTTTTCTGGGGTAATAGGCAACTGCCTTACCTTTGGAGAACTAGTCCTTCCCCCATCCCATGTGGTCTTGGTAGGATGGCCAATGACAGCGCCTCTTCTCATCCAAAGGATGAACATGTAACCCAGAGAGGCCAACCACTCACCCTCCCAGAAACAAGGAAACACACAGGTGACAATGATAAGAATGAGTCACTCTAATGAAAGAGCCACAAAGAGAGTGTTCTTTCATTCCTGCTGCCTACTTCTTCCCAAGACCTGATGATCCAACTCTATATGCACAGGTTTTCAACATCTTTGCAAAAATTCCTTTTTTCTTGAATTCGCCAGAGACAGTTGGGTATCTAACAACCAGAACTCCACTGAGACATGTGGAGAAGAAACAATACTAAAACCCCAGTCTTATTGCTATGGTTTGAATATCCCTTCAAAAACTCAGGTTGAAATTTAATTGTTAAATTTAATTTAAATTGTGATTGTAGTGGTATTGGGAGGTAGAACCATCAAGAGGTGATTAGGCCCTGAGGGATCTGCTCTCAGGAGTGGATTGATGTCATTATGATGAGAGTGGGTTAGTGATCATGAAAGTGGCTTTGCTATAAAAGCAGGTTCGGCCCCCTCTTGTTCACTCCTGAGCTCTCTGCCCTTCTGCCTCCTACCCTACCAATGTGGAGAAAGGGTAGGAGAAAAGCTTTGAAAGGAAAGAAACAGCTCCTCCACACACACACACACACACACACGCCCTCATGAAAATGGGGCCTTGAGACTAAGATGAGAGCAGTTAGAGAAAATAAAAGCAAACTGCCTTTTTCTTTTTTGCATATTTGAGAGATTCTATGTATGTCTCTACTCACTTCAGTAGTTATTATTATGGTCCTCATTGTATATGGGAAGTCTGGACATGCAAAAAAAGATTACAGTACAATCTAAATACAGTAACTGAGCTATATGCATGTACATAGAGCCCATAGAAAAGGCAGAAATTAGCTGCATATATTAGTTGTAATATTGTTGTATATAATATTACCACAAACTTAGCAGCTTAAACCAATACAGTTTTACTTATCCACGGTTTTACTTTCATGATTTCAGTCAACTGTGGTTCAAAAATATTAAATGAAAAATTTCAGAAATCAACAATTCGTAAGTTTTAAATTATGCACCATTCTGAATAGCATAATGAAATCTTGCACCATGCCACTCCATCCTGCCCAGGACAGGAATCATTCCTTTATCCAGTGTATCCATGCTGTATACACTTCCCAGCTGCTAGGCACTTAGTAGCTGTCTTGGTTATCAGGTCAAAAAAGCATAGTGTACATGGGGTTCAGTGTTACCCACAGTTGCAGGTATCCACAGGGGATCATGGAATGTACTACCCATGGATAAGGGAAGATTATGGTGCACATTTATCATCTCCAGTTTCTATGGGTCAGGAGCCCAGGCATAACTTAGCTGGGTCCTCTGAGAGGCTTTAATCAAGGTATTGGCCCAGGCTGGGTCCGTATCTGAAGGCTTAACTGTGGGAGAATTTGCTTCTAAGCTTACATGGTTGTTGGATGCATTTACGTCCTTGGTGGTGGTGGACTGACAGCCTCAGTTTCTTCTTGCTGGTGTCAGCTAATGGCCACCCCTAGTTCCCTGCCACATGGGCCTTCCCATCAGACTGCTTGCTCATCAAAGCCAGCAAGGGAGTGAGTTTCTCAGCAAGACAGATGTTAGAGTCTTATGTAATGTAACCATGGAAATGACATCTCCTTTGCGATATTTTATGAGTGTGAAGCAAGTCACACATGCTGCTTACACCTAAGGGGAGGAGATGAAGGGCAAATGCCAGGAGACAGGATGATGGGCGTGCCTCAGAGGCTGTCCGCCATCCTAGGCAAGGTGAGTGGGTGGAGAGGACAGGCCAGATGGAACTTCTCAGAGGGGACACAATCTGAGCTGGCTTTTGAAGAAGGTTAAGGGTCCCGGAATTGCTTGGCAGTCCCAGAACCTAGTCAGTGTTCAGCATTATAGAAGGCAACAACAAATGTTTGTGAATGACAATATTGACATTGGGAGAAAAGTCTGGTCACCCTGATGAGAAAGAAGATCATATTTTACATGAGGCAAAAACAATAAAAATAATTGTCAAATCTCATCTCAATAGCAATAAGTAACATTAAAGACCTTCTAGCAATATTAAAATGGGAGAGACCACTGCATTAATGTCTCACCAAGCCTCACCAGGAAACTGTAATGAACATCAAGGGCACTGAAAGGACAGGAGATGATCTAATGCAGGAAGCTCCCCAAATACTCTATTTATACAAATGATAAATAGGTTTCAAGAAAGGAGAAACCAACTAATGTTGATGAGTAGGGAAATGAATAATATTAGAACTTTACACTGCAGTAGCATCTTTCATCTGGGATCCTAAAAAGCTTTAAGAGTAATTAAATTTGGGTGCTGCATCAAAGTAGACCCATTTTTAAAACAAAAATATGGATTTTATGCCCTTCAGCAGATGAAGCACAGAATACTCTCACAGATAATGAAACAAAACCTGGAGATTATTTTCTCCTGAAGAATGTTTTATCATTGTTTCCAAGGTTCTAAATTCGTTACTAGCTGAGTCTTTCAGAAATGCAGAGTGGAGCCATGTTTCTTTCTATATATTGGAAAAGAGGCAGCAGTTTCAGCCCAGTTGGAGTGTGGGGGGATTGGAGGTTAGAAGCAGTCCCCATGGAAAACCCAACTAGGGGACAGGAAATAAACAGTGAGTCAGGAGGAAAATCAATCAAAGTAGAGATGAGATTTCAGCAAAGGTGTGAAAAAGTAGTAGTTACAGATTTGCCAAGGGACAAACCCAGGTAATCTGTGACTACATCTTGAAACAGATTTTGGAAGAACTCAGGTGGAATAATGACTTACTGCAGCACAGCCGATGGGCAGTGAACATGGATGGACACTCTCGTAAATGCAGACACAATCAGAAGAATGTGCAGGAGTTAGGATGTTTGTTGATAGCTAAAGTCTACTGGCAGTCAGCAAAGTTGACTGTTCTGTTTTCCAGCAAATGGTTTAACAGTCTTCTGCAGAGATTCCAAACACATAAAATGGGTACAAAACCATATGGTCTGGGGAACAAGTGAGTTAGTATTATGTTTATTATGTTTTTGTTTTTGTTTTGAGACGGAGTCTCGCTCTGTTGCCAGGCTGGAGTGCAGTGGCGCAATCTCGGCTCACTGCAACCTCCGCCTCCTGAGTTCAAGCTATTCTACTGCCTCGGCCTCCTGAGTAGCTGAGGCTACAGGTGCATGCCACCACACCCAGCTAATTTTTTTGTATTTCTAGTAGGGACAGGGTTTCAACATGTTGGCCACGATGGTCTTGATCTCTTGACCTTGTGATCTACCCACCTCGCCCTCCCAAAGTGCTGGGATTACAGGTTTGAGCCACCGTGCCTGGCAGCATTATGTTGAAGTGTGGGAACGGCTTGATTAGTTTGAAGATACTGATCATCGAAGAGCATCAGTCAGTAGGTGAACAGTAGCAGGAAGCTCTCTGTAAAGTCGCCCTTCACATATGAAAAGGACATTATGACATTTAGAGAGCATCCATCTGTGTCAAACTCTTTTCTGGTTTTGAAGTATCGTTGTTGGAGTGCCGCTGGGTCTTAAAGGCTCTCTGTGTATTATATCGTTTCAACATCAGAGACAAGTCCATGTGTAGATATGTGGGAGCATGCCTCCATTCCCAGTTGGTGGTCTCAGTATGCTCCCAGATCTTGCCATCTTACCATTTTATGTAAAATGAAGCTCCCGTGACCATGTTGAACCCACTCACAACCTGGGTGTGTCTGTGGGAAACCTGCAACTCACAGGGGCATTAACACCCCTGCTGGGAGACTTAGTGGTTCAGATAGGCAGTTTCATCCCCAAAATCAAGTCTTATATGCTCCCTTCCATGTTCCACTTTGCCTTCAACACGTGTGAATCTGTTTGCTGCTTTGGCAGCAGAAAATGGAGACAGCTTTCCACCCCCAGTTTTCCATTGGGCAGCGCAAGGACCATCATGTGAGCCAGTCGTGCAGGAACATAAAGCTCCTTGGCCATCATTCCGTTGACAACAGGGCCAGGCTGCGTCTGGGGAAAGGCCCATGATGATGTGAGCGTGAGTGGTCACGGTCTATAAAGAGGATACAAAAGAATCTGGGAAATAGACACCATTTATTCACTAGCTCCTACTGAAGAAATGAGTTTTAGGTCGGGCGCAGTGGCTCACACCTCTAACCCCAGCACTTTGGGAGGGCGAGGCGGGTGGATCACGAGGTCAAGGGATCGAGACCATCCTGGCCAACATGTTGAAACCCTGTGTCTACTAAGGGTGGTGGGTGCCTGTAATTTCTGCTACTCGTGAGGCTGAGGCAGGAGAATCACTTGAACCCAGGAGGCAGAGGTTGCAGCGAGCCAAGACCATGACATTGCACTCCAGCCTGGGTGACAGAGCAAGATTCAGTCTCATTAAAAAAAAAAAAAGAAATGAGTTTATGAGTTTTGAGCCCTTGAACTAAAATAAGGTGAAGAAATATTCCTGAAGGTCAGTTAGGCAGAGGATAAGGAATGCAGGAAGATGCTTGACTGAAGGTTCAACCGATGTCCTATGTTCAATTTATTAATATTCAGTTCTACCTGGGCATCTGATACTCAAAGACAGGGAACAAAGCCTTCAAAGCCTTATAGCTTTGGACTCAGCCCAGGTTCATGCCCATCTCCAAAGTGTTCAAGTCCTATTTGTCCTATAAGATGCACCTGCCATTGACACCCTCCCCAGGCTTCTCATCTATGAGTCCTCTGCCCTCCCCTGAACTCCTCATCATTTCATACATACCTCCCTTGAGAGCCTCATCCCTGTGTCCATTTGATTTTAGCAGTTTAGGTACACGTCATATCCTCTTTTCAATTACAATTAACTTCAGGGCCCTCCCATTGTGGCTCACATATACTAAGTGCTCAGTAAACACCTTGGAAAATGAGTGAATGGCCATTTAATACTTATTAAAATACACAGAGCTAACCTACCCTTTGGCCCCTCCAGATCTCACTTGGAGAGCAGTGCCTTTGTGCTCAGGAGGGCTGCCATGTTCCTAAATACTTTGGAATATACAGAATCCTGGTATGCTTTCTAGAGACCAGATATACCCAAACTTCAGCCTAATTTCGGTTTTTAAAAACAGGATCAAGGGGGCCAGGTGTGGTGGTGCATGCCTATGATCCCAGCATTTTGAGAGGCCTTGGAGGGCAGATCACCTGAGGTCAGGAGTTCAAGACCAGCCTGGTTGATATGGTGAAACCCCATCTCTACTAAAAATACAAAAATTAGTTGGGTTTGGTGGCACATGCCTGTAATCCCAGGTACTCAGGAGGCTGAGGCACAAGAATGGCTTGAACCCGGGAGGCAGAGGTTGCATTATTCCAAGATTGCGCCACTGCACTCCAGTGTGGGTGACAGAGTGAGACTGTCTCAAAAAAGAAAAGAAAAGAAAAGAACAGGATTGAGACCCAAACCTTCCTGAAGTAGTTGAGTCTGGGGTCACAGTCATTAGTATCATGCTTTATAATGACCTCAAGCCTCTTTCAAATGTGCAATATTCTATTAGGTTGATGCAAAAGTAATTGCAGTTTTTGCCATTTTTTTTTTTAAAGGCAAAAGTCTCAATTACTTTTGCACCAACCTAATATATGCACAGTTTCATAAGCTCTATGAGGGCAGGACTCGTGCATACTTTGTTAATGTTATTGTTACCTACACACACTACCTCGTAAGGAACTTTGCCCACAGTGGGCAAACATTAGCTATTGACTAAGTGTACCATTTTAGTTTAACACAATTAGTTAGGAAGCCCTGAATTCCAAGGAATCCCTGTAGCCAAAAGCTGCTGAGTTAGGTCACCAGACTCAGTACATACCTTTTCTTATCTGCTTCTTCAGTCCCTATAAGCCATACAATGCATTCTCTCCTGCCTAGAGTTGGCAATTTCAATTATTTCTTTTCCAGAAAGAAATAAGAGTATCTGGACTGAAACAGATTTCCCTGTTGGGAAACTAACGCAATGAAGGGTCTGTTTGTTACAAACACTGATAAGCAGCCTTCTCTGCAGAGGTGAGCTGTCCTTTCCCATGGGTTCCTCTTTGCTCCTTCCTCTACAGGAATCCATCTTCTCTGGTTCATGTACAGAAGGTTACTGTGGTTTTTCCAGGAAACTGCTGCCTGTTGAGGGAGGCAAATTTTCTGTGTACAAAATTAAGGACCATTTGCACAGAAACAGACATAAGTAACAGAATATAAGCCATATTAATGTCCTTATGCCTATGCTTGGGCCTTCTCAACAATGGTTAAGTGTTGCCAGACTAGCTTTACTTAGTGTTGGCAGAGCAGGAGCTGTAATATATAGTTCTTTTTGTCTTGGCAATAAGGCTGGCACTCCTGCCAGAATCTACTCTAAAGGAAATGAACCAGAGACAATAAGTCCATTCAAATGCACTAGCAATTTCTTCCAGCGGGGATTTTTCAATTTCTAAGTTGATGCAAACTTTAAAACCACCTATTTTAAGTAGGGAGTGGGAGATTTATTTTCCAAAAAAAGATGTTATATTTACCAATGTATTTCTGACATCTGTTCCCAACAAGAAATATTATAGTGCCATGTAACTGAGAAGGTGTTCAGAACTAAACAAACAAACAAACAAAAACAGAGAGATGTATTCCTATCAAAGGAAGTAAACACAAAATATAATTGATGGGCTTCATTCAGTCAGCTGTTTCATTTGCGGTGTTTAAGTGCTTACATAAAATGACATTACTGCTGTGCTATTGTCCCACAGGTTTCATGCATGTTATTTATGACAATGTGTCTTTGTGAGTGAATAAAAAAAAAATGTGCAGTTGCTAGCAGCAAACTTGACACATTTCAAAAAGCAAAACCAAGAAATCCTTGAAGGACCACCTATAAAAAAACTTTGTTAACACAAAGTTCAATATTTGCCTGGGTTGGCACAATCCTACTTGGAGGGGAAAAAGGAGGAGGTGGAATTTTCTGGCTCTAGGATGCAGGATTCCAGGTAAACCACTGTGAAGGTGCCCATCTACGCCTCTGAATTCTAGAGCCTAGAGCCCCCTGCTGGTTGAAGGAGGAAGAGACCTGATGGACCCAATGGCCATGATATCAAACTCATTTTCCCCCAATTCATTCATTCATGCAGCAAATATTTGTTGAGGCTTGCTATGTGCCAGGCACTGTTCTAGGCTGTGGGGATAATCTGTTCAACAAGACAGACAGGTCTTTGCCTTACTGAAGTTTACACTGCAAAAAAAGAAAACCAAATGGCCAGACTCGGTGGCTCGCACCTGTAATCCCAGCACTTTGGGAGGCTGATGTAGGTGGATCGCCTGAGGTCAGGAGTTCAAGACCAGCCTAGCCAACATTGCAAAACCCTGTCTCTACTAAAAATACTAGAAATTAGCCGGGCGGGATGGTGCACACCTGTAGTCCCAGCTACCTGAGAGGCTGAGGCAGGATAATAGCTTGAACCTGGAAGTCAAAGGTTGCAGTGAGCCAAGATCACACCATCGCACTCCACCCTGAGCAAGAGAGCAACACTTCATCTAAAATAAAAAAAAGAAAAAAAAAGGGAAATCAAATAACTACAAACTATAACGAAACCAAATAACTATAAACTATAATGTCACATAGAGATTGATACTATCAGAAAAGCTATGAATCACAGCAGAGCAGGGAGAGGAAATAGAGAGTGATGGGAGGAGGATGCTATTTTTAGACAGAAGACTGAACATTGAACTGAATGAAGAAAAGGAAGAGGAGGAGGAAATTGGTAGGAGGAGCTTCCAGGCAAGGGGTGGAGCGAGTGTGAGAGCTGGGTGGGGTGAGGGGTACACAGAGCAGTTAGCAGTACAGAAGGCCAGGGTGGCTGAGTGAGGAGCGGAGACTTAAAAATGAGGCCAATGATGCGGAGCCTTAAATGGTAAGAATTTTGGATTTTACAAGAATCCACTGGAAAGGCTTGAACAGAGAATTAATTAAATTTTCTTTCCATTTTAAATAGACCAATTTGTGTGCAACACCAATTAACAGCAAGTGTGAAATCCGAACAATTCAATCAATGAATTTCACCAAATTGAAATTCCTGCTGTTTACAAGAAGGTTCAGAGAACAATAAAATATCTTGGTCTCTGCTTTCAAGGAGTTTTCAATCAACTTGAAAATAAGATAGGTACACTTCAAATTAAACTTACGGGAGACAAGAGACAGTGAATGATTGTTCTGCCTTGTACACAGAACAATAATAATGAAGATAACAAAGGTGATGTCACTGGCAGCCAAGCACCAGCTTGAGGCAGTTTAGCTTAATGGTTAAGAGCACAAGCACTAGAGCCAGGCTGCTGGGATTCACAGTTCTGGTGCCACCACTTACTAGCTGTGTGACCTCTGGCATGTGCCTAGGTTTTCCCTGTGCCTCAGTTTTCTGACCTGTAGAATGGATCTAATAATAGTACCTATCTCATAGGTTTGTTATGAGAAATAAATGTATCAATGTCATAGAGAAAGTGCTTACATTAGTGTTAGGTACTTTATCAATACTACTCAAAAGGAAGAAGTGCCTCCAATGTTGTTATTACTGCAGTAGGTCGGATGTGGTGTGATAATGACTTAGATATCAGTTGTGGAAATAGAATAAAAGGGGCAGTATTTCTGGCAGATGACCTTAGAAGGTTTGATGACAAGATGGTAAATGAGGCATATGCAGGGGTTCAAGATGAACATGAGATCTCAAGCATAATGATGAACAAAACAGTAGAAAGGAGAGAAAAAGAGAAGTCAGGATAGGAAATTGGTTTGAGAACCAGGGCAGGTTGGATTTCAGACATACTGAGTTTGAAGTGGACAAGTGATTAGAAGTGTCAGAATAGGGCTCAGAGAGAGGTCAAGGGCATCCCTATGGATTGGAACCCCTTCCTTTGGGGACCATCTTTGAAGCCATAGAGATGACAGAAAACTAAGACAGAAGTGGCTGAAAAATGAGCTCTAAGAATGCAACTCGGAGACATGACCATAGTCATGGATTAGAAAAGAGGCTGAGGAGGCTGGGCGTGGTGGCTCACGCCTGTAATCCCAGAACTTTGGGAGGCCGAGGCGGGTGGATCACCTGAGGTCAGGACTAGCCTGGCCAACATGGTGAAACCCCACCACTACTAAAAAAATACAAAAATTAGCCGGGCATGCTGGCGGACACCTGTAACCCCAGCTACTCAAGAGGTGGAGGAAGGAGAATCTCTTGAACCTGGGAAGCAGAGGTTGCAGTGAGCCGAGATCATGCCACTGCACTCCAGCCTGGGCAAGAGTGAGACTCTGTCTCAAAAAAAAAAAAAAAGAAAAGAGGCCAAAGAGAGGAAAGCATCAGAACGTTAGGAATAGACATATTATTTTAGCAAAAATATTGAGAAAGATGGAAAAGTTACTGATAAACACTATTAAGAGATGAAGGATAACTAAGGACGCCTTTGGAGGAGATCATTAAGAAGTCATCGGTGGGCCAGACATGGTGGTTCACACCTGTAATCCCAGCACTTTGGGAGGCCGAGATGGGCAGATCACCTGAGGTCAAGAGTTTGAGACCAGCCTGACCGATACAGTGAGACCCTGTCTCTACTAAAACTACAACAACTAGTCAAGTGTGTTGGTGCCTGCCTATAATCCCAGCTACTTAGGAGGCTGAGGCAAGAGAATCACTTGAATCTGGGAGGCGGAGGTTGCAGTGAGCCGAGATCATGCTGCTGCACTCCAGCCTGGGCGATGGAGCCAGGCTCTGTCTCAAAGAAAAAAAAAAAGTCATTAATGGGATCAAGAAAGAGTCTCTCAAGTGCAGCTTATCCTGAGGGTCTCTGCTAAACGTTTGTCATAAATGCTGTGCCGTGCTACCCACATTTTTCCATCAGGACCCAAGGTGCTGCCCCCAGGGAGAGTCGTAAGCTGACAGCTCCCCTCTGCCTGGCTGAGGAAAGCCATCTTGCCCAAGGTCGTGCCCCCATCCGGGGGCAGCCCGCATTAATGGCTGGTTGACTTGGAGGTGTAAAAGCCCAGTTCCTTCCTCCAAAAGGGACAACTCAAAAGGGCCATTCCAGCTTCAGAGCTCACCATGGAGTCAGCTAGGGTTGAGTCACAACACATTGTGGCTGCACTGCCACCAGCCTCCCCTTCCCCACACAGCATTGATGCCAATGAGAAGAAAGGACCCCCAGGACACTTCAAGTGGCGATGCAGATCTCTGAGTCAGAGTCTGCTTCCCCAGAAACCCAGCAGCCACAATGTATTAGAAAATTCAATACAAATAAAAATGATAACATCAGGGAAGAGTTTTGACACAAAGAGATCAATATAGAAATAGTATTTAACAGGCTGGGTGTGGTGGCTCACGCTTGTAACCCCATCACTTTGGGAGGCCGAGGCACGTGGATCACTTGAGTTCAGGAGGGCAGCCTGGCCAAAAAGGTAAAACTTCCATCTCTACTAAATTACAAAATTTAGCCAGGAGTGGTGGTACATGCCTGTAATCCTAGCTACTTGGGAGACTGAGGCAAAAGGATCACTTGAACTCGGGAGGCAAAGGTTGCAGTGAGCACAGATTGTCCACTGCATCCAGCCTGGGCAACAGAGCAACGCTCTGTCAAAAGAAAAAAAAAAGGAAGGAAGGAAGAGAGGGAGGGAGGGAGGGAAGGGAAGGAAGGGAGGGAAAGAAGGAAGGAAGAGGGAGGGAGGGAAGGGAAGGAAGGGAGAGAAGGAAGGAAGGGAGGGAGGGAGGGAGGGAGGGAGGGAGGGAGGGTTATTTAGCAGATAAATGAAATTAGTTCCATAGAAATAGAAATTCTGAAATTGAAAGGAGTCAAATTGAGAAAAGTGAATAAGGATGGGCTTTTCTCCAAGACTTCAAACCCATCAGACTTGCAAAAAATGAGATGGTGCCATTTACCTTTGGTGCAAATAGAGCTCTGGGTTTCCTAACCCGATTGATGGTGCTGTCACTGTATAACCTCACAATCTCTTTTAATCTCTACACTCTTGTCACTTGGCTGCCATCTGGAGCGAGGATTAATTTCATTTGTCCCCGAAGGAGATTAATGTATCTGATTGGATTCCAGCACAGGAAGGGATACCATTCTCTAACCCATCAGCACTGTCCACGGCCAGGGTGCAAAAGCCCCTCCCACTTCTCCCAAGAAAAGCAGCTCTGAGGATCCCGAGACACTGGAGATGATGCCTGCAAAGTTCACTTTCACATTGGGCTTTCTAGCCTTCCCAGTGTTGAAAGATCTCTCCATACACCCAGTGGACCTGCCCATAGCCTCTGGGAATAGGGCGGGGAAATTCTCTGCTTGAGTAAAAGAATGTTCTTTCATGCAACCAATCACACTATCCAACCCCTCAGATGCTTGGAAAGGCGGAGATCGTGCCTGTTTGTTTACCTCTGGACCTCAAGAAACCAGTGAAGTGCCTGAACACGAAGAAAGCACTTGATTGTTGAATGAATGTTTTTTTTAAAGAAGAAAAAAAAAGGAAGAAAGAAAGAAAGAAAAAAAAAGAATGAAGAAGAGGAAGAAAAAGGAAGAGAAAGAGGGGGAGAGAATGGGAGTATTGCTTTATTGCCCAGGCTAGAATGCAGTCTAAAAATGGGAATTGAAAACCTTTTTTATGCCAATAATTGTGCTTAACAATGGAGACAGGAAGGAATAAGGGAAGAAAATAACAAACAAGCAGCCAACCAATATTTCATTTAAACCTATGAAATGCTATGCAATTACTGAGGAGTGATTTACTTCCAATTATGTAGTCACTTTTGGAATAGGTGTGGTATGGTACTGATAAGAATGTGTGTTTTGTGTATTTGAAGTGGAGAGTTCTATAAATGTTTATTAAGTTTACTTGTTCCGGGTCTGAGTTCAAGTCCTGGATATCGTTGTTAATTTTCTATCTCGCTGATCTGTCTAATATTGACAATGTGATGTTATAGTCTCCCACTATTATTGTGTGGGAGGCTAAGTCTCTTTATAAGTCATTAAGAACTTGTAATGTCCTTCTTTGCCTCTTTTGATCTTTGTTGCTTTAAAGTCTATTTTATCAGAGGTGAGAATTGCAACTCCTGCTTTTTATTTATTTATTTATTTTTGCTCTCCGTTTGGTTGGTAAATCTTCCTCCCTCCCTTTGAGTCTTTGTGTATCGCTGCATGTGAGATGGGTCTGGATACAGCATACCAATGGGTTTTGGCTTTTTTATCCAGTTAATAATATATATGAGTTTAATACTGCCATTTGATGCTAGCTGGCTGTTTTACCCATTAGTTGGTGTAAGTTCTTCATTATGTTAATGCTCTTTACTTTTTGATATTTTTTGGAAAAGCTGATACTGGTTGTTCCTTTATATGTGTAGTGCTTCTTTCAGAAGCTCTTGTAAAGCAGGCCTGGTGATGGTGAAATCTCTAAGTACTTGCTTGTTCGCAAAAGATTTTATTTTTCCTTCGCTTGTGAAGCTTAGTTTGGCTGGATAGGAAATTCTGGGTTGAAAGTTCTTTTCTTTAAGGATGTTGAATATTGGCCCCCACTCTTTTCTGGCTTGTAGGGTTTCTGCTGAGAGATCTGCTGTAAGTCTGATAGGCTTCCCTTTGTGGGTAACCTGACCTTTCTCTCTGGCTGCTCTTAGTATTTTCTCCTTCATTTCAACCCTAATGAATCTGACGATTATGTGCCTTGGGGTTGGTCTTCTTGAGGAATATCTTTGTGGTGTTCTCTGTATTACCTGGAGTTGAATATTGTCCTGCCTTACTAGGTTGGGAAAGTTTTCCTGAATGATATCCTGAAGAGTATGTTCCAACTTGAATTCATTCTCTTCGTCACTTTCAGGTACTCCTATCAAACGTAGATTAGGTCTTTTCACATAGTCCCATATTTCTTGGAGACTTTGCTCATTCCTTTTTATCCTTTTTTCTCTAATCTTGACTTCTCATTTTATTTCATTAAGTTGGTCTTCTGCCTCTGATATCCTTTCTTCTGCTTGATCAATTCGACTGTTAAAACTTGTGCATACTTCGCGAAGTTCTCATGTTGTGTTTTTCAGCTCCATTAATTCACCTATATTCCTCTCTAAATTGTCTATTCTCGTTAGGATTTCGTCAAACCTTTTTTCAAAGTTCTTAGTTTCTTTGCATTGGGTTAGAACAAGTTCTTTTAATTCACAGAAGTTTCTTATCATCCACCTTCTGAAGCCTATTTCTGTTAATGGAGCACACTTGTTCTCCATCAGGCCTTGTTCCGTTGCTGATGAGGAACTGTGATCCCCTGTAGAAGGAGTGGCATTCTGATTTTGGGTATTCTCAGCCTTTTTAAGCTGGTTTCTTCCGATCATTGTAAATTTATCCACCTGTCGTCTTTGTGATTACTGACTTTCAAATTAGGTCTCTGAGTGGATGTCCAACTTGTTGATTCCCAGCGCCGAAATCTGAGCAATCCACTGCCCCGGCCAAAACAGCGGTGTTAAGATTGATGGTGCTTTTTCTGCCCAGGAATCTCAGGTCTAGCTCCCTTCTTGAGTCTGTCCTTCAATCAGCTGAATAAGCGACTCTGTCTTCCCGGAGCTCCAAACAACATCGGCCAAAAGGGGACCCAGTCCCGCTCACTCTGCACCAAGAACTGCCGCGCTGGCCACGAGAGTCACACTGGTGACCCGTGGGCTCCTCTGCTGGGAATCTCCTGGTCAGTGAGCAACAAAAATTCATCTGAAAGTGTGACGTCCTCTCGTTCTCTGCACTTTCACTGGGAGCTATGATCCCGAGCTGCTAGTGATCAGCCATCTTGGATCTCTCCCCCAAATGAATGATTTTAAAACTGGTGCAAGGTGGATCACAAATGAAGTAAACAAAACAATCAGTAAATATAGATGATAAAGATGGCTAGAGACAGTTTGCCTCTGTGTAAATTATGACTAAGTTAGACTCCTCTTCCTATCACCTCAGTGAATGTCTCAGTGTTCCAGTTGCCCATGGTAGATACTTAAGAAAAGCTCTTTGGGCTAGGCACAATGGCTCACACCTGTAATCCCAGCACTTTGGGAGGCCGCGGTGGGCAGCTCATGAGGTCAAAAGATCAAGACCATCCTGGCCAACATGATGAAACTCCGTCTCTACTAAAAATGCAAAAATTAGCTGGGTGTGGTGGCATGCATCTGTAGTCCCAGCTACTTGGGAGGCTGAGGCTGGAGAATCTCTTGAACCCGGGAGGCAGAGGTTGCAGTGAGCCGAGATCGCACCACTGTACTCCAGCCTAGCAACAGAGGAAGACTCCATCTCAAAAAATAATAATAATAAAATAAAATAACAAAGAAAAGCTCTTTGGACCGAATTAAACTATAATAAAACCTCATTGGTGGAGGCCCAAATAAAAAGGCATATTCATTGGTGCAAATACAAGAAGAGACATTATTCAGCACACAGATATGAGAGTGACAAGGAAGAGAAAGGGACAATTTTTAACAATGAGAAGAAAGGAATCCAAAGGTGGGGAGTCTAAGGAAAATGATCGATGATGCACATTAATGAAACGATTCGGTTTAAAGCTTCAAGAGTTTGCCTGAGGAACTGCCATGAAATTTGCTATCTCAATTAATCCTCAAAGTGAAATTAATACATGTTAGCTGTTCTCCTCACCATTCTAAGGACTTTACATGGATTCTCATTTGATCCTCTCAAGAACTCTGTGTGTTAGGTTTACCAATACTGCCATACGCATTTCACAGATGAGGAAACTGAGATCTAGAGGACTTAGGAGACTTGCCCCAGGTGGCACAGCTGGTAAGTGGAGCATGGATCTTCGAACCTGGAGAGTCTGATCCAAGGCCATGCTCTTAACCTGTTCACTGTTATCACCTCCTGCAAGAACAAACATTCTACCTTCCTTTCCCCACTTCAACTCACAGGTAAGTTCCATGTTTCCTGGTTTTTAAACTCTAGAAAGAATGCTCTTGGAGAACAACCTTATGACACTTTTATTTTTTTTGAGACGGAGTTTTGCTCTTCTTGCCCAGGCTGGAGTGCAATGGTGTGACCTCAGCTCACTGCAACCTCTGCCTCCCAGGTTCAAGCGATTCTCCTGCCTCAGCCTCCCAAGTACCTGGGATTACAGGCATATGTGGCTAATTTTATATTTTTAGTAGAGATGGGGTTTCTCTGTGTTGGTCAGGCTGGTCTTGAACTCCCAACGGCAAGTGATCTGCCCACCTCAGCCTCCCAAAGTGCTGAGATTACAAGCATGAGCCACTACGCCCGACCTTTAAAGGTCCCAGGGAGCCTGGGAAATGTCGATGGCTGTGGTACGGAGCAGAGCAGGAAAAGGGCAGAGAATGGATCTGAGAGCAAATGGGCAAATCACCAGCTCACAACCTCACCAACTGTCATAAGATTTAAATGGGTTACACATGTGGTGCTGAGCACTCCCTGCCGGCACACCATGGTGCTTAATTGAAAGTGAGTATTGTTATTATACATAACAGGCCCTGGGCTAGACACAGGTAACAGAAAAGATGTAGACTCTGCTACCAAGTAGCAACCAGTCTAATCAATGTAGAGACCCATTCCTTGGGCCTCTAGCATGAACCTTCTAGCAGGCTTTATCCCCCTATATGGATTCAAGTGACCAACTTCAGAGTATCCATATCAACCATTGGCATCAGTGGTGACCAAGAAAAACAGGCCAATGTTGGCCTATAAGTGTTTACTCTCCCAGAATAAAAGGGGTCCTTAAAAATGCCAAATATTTTATGTAAGATAAAAAAGTAATCTGTCAATAAAACAGGCAATGATGCCATTATCTTACCTGATAAGGGATTGATTTAGCAGGTGTGTCATTTATACAGCTGATTGCATTCTAGTTTTAAGGTATTCGATGATTTCCTAAAAAAACAACAGCTTTACCAATAGAAGCCCATTTTAAGAAAGAATTTTCTCAAATCAAACAGGCTCCTCACACTGAGGACATGAAACCTTGGATGAAGTGTTCATGAGTCTGGTCATGAATAGAGTCTGTGGGTGCTGCCAATTAGAGGCCAGGAAAACTTGTCTCTCCATCTCTTCCTTTTTACCCCTGGCCTTGGACTCACCAAAAATTAGTTCTGGAACTCAAAAAACACATCGTGTGCCTGACATGTAGAAATTACTCCAAACCACCAATGCCAATTACTGCTAATATTCATAGCTAATAGAAAGATAAAATGGAAATTGAGATAGTGAGTTCACCCTGGCAGTGGGGCCCAGCTACACCAGGAAAGCATCAGCTATTCCCTGGCTTCTTGTCCTGTCTCTACTCGGGAAGATGTAGAAAATTGGCTGTGAGGAAAATTTATACTCTTTACTGTTAGAGTAATAATGTTATCTTAAATATCAGGCATCCTGGAGCATTTTAATTAGGTGGGAAGATACCAGAAGGCGTCATCTGTATCTTCTGTAGGATGACTAAATGAGAGAGCTGGGAGTTTTTAAGTTCATCTTTAAAGAACACGAATGAAAATAATATTTTATATGGAGAAATAAAGAGGAAAGATGGAGTGAGGTCCCAAAAATTACACATAAAATTGAGCTGGATTAGTGGTCTCTTTCCTATACTAAGTGAATCAGTTTGACAGCTCAATGAGTCAGAAGTCACCATAGGTTTAAGACAATGGAATGACTTAGCCATTCTCAATACTCATCAAAAACCTTTCAAAAAGCAGAGTTCCTGGACACAACAAATTTCATTCTAATTTTGTTTCCTGGTTCTGTCTTTTTGATCCTCCATATAAATGATGTCACCATTCCCATTAGTTAGGCATGAGGTACTGCCAACCCATAATTACAAATGCCTCCCCCCGGCATTCTGTTACATTGAGCTGTCAGTGAGTTTCATCTCCAAATTGTAATGGCACTATTTGCTTTATTTGGTCTTAGGTGATGTAGGATGGATGCCCTTCTAAAATAGCATGTGCATTTAAGATGGCAGAGCAAGAATGATTTATATGGGGAATAACTCCTTAGTCTGTCAAAGACCTGGCAGAATCTTTCTGGGAAACTAATTGCAGCCAGTTCCTTCCCCAGCTCGGAGGTGAACTATCGGCATCTCTGCCAGCCGTCATAAGATACAATCGCCAGCCATAAGAAGAGAGGAAACCAGATCCTTCATTCTCAACATTGGTACGTGCCTGATAATGCTAAGTTTCTCAAGAACCAATTATTGAGATTTAAATATCCCCTTTACAAACATTCACCATTTCCCTTTGATCACTACAAAAAATCACACTACCTTTCTGAACTACTTATGGTGCATACAAAAATCATTTTTACTCTACAGTCATGCCGTGAGCTGCTGTGAATGTCAGATCTGCGATGCCCGTGTATTCTCAGAAAGGGCCTAGAGCGGGCTGTGAATTCAGTGGGAAAGGGTGAGGAAATGATCTGTCCTAAACATCAGAGACCCTTTGCCCTGAGTTCAGAGTTGTCCTGTCCACTGAATGTTCTCCCTACTCTCCCTGTCATGGTTCCTTCTCCTCTGCTTCCTCTCCTGGACCACTGTTTAGAATGAGAAACACACTGAACTCCTTGCTTGTCCACTACGGCCGCAACACCAAGGCTAAAGAAAGGGGCACAGTGTGGAACACGTATCCCTGCAAGACCCAGAGACGTTCCAACATCCCTGGGAGAGGCTCAAATCCAATCCTGTCTCATTATCCAGACCAGTAGTTATCAATGGGAGTGACTGTCCCCCAGGAAACATTTGCAGTGCCTGGAGACATTTTTAGCTGCTACAACTGGGGGTAGAGAGTGTGTTACTGGCATCTAGTAGATGGAAACCAGGGATTCTGCTAAACATCCTACTATGCATAGAACAGGCCCCATAACAAAGAACTGTCTAACCCCAAATGGGAATAGTGCTGGGGTGCCTGTAGTCCCAGCTACTTGGGATGCTGAAGTGAGAGGATCACTTTAGCCCAGGGAGCTTGGGGTTAGCCTGGGTAACAAAGCGAGATTCCATCTCTCTAAAGCAAAAAGTCAATAGTGCCAAGGTTGAGAAACCCTGATCTAGATTTTAATCAAGTTTTGCAAATAAGAAGGTTTAAGCAAGTGGCTCTGTCTTCCAATTGGCACCAATCCCGCATGGAAGCGACACCCCAGGCAGAAGCTCTGTTTAGGCCCCACATTTGCCTGATTCAGCAGATCACACTTTAATCATGTAATTCAATTTTTCCTCATTTTTTTAATGTTATTTGGGTCCTTTAATATAATTTGGCAAGCTATTATAGTTGTTACAGCTGCTAGTTCTGCCCTCAATACTGATTTCACTTATGACCTCAGCTGGAATAAGATTTAAAGTTTGAGATGATGTAAGTGAATAAGGATTATTAGATTTATTCGTATGGCAATTTAAATAAGAAACTGCCTAGCTTAGAATAAGTGGTAAATGAAAAATGCTAGTGATTTATAGACCTGTCCATTTGAAAGATTTATATGATGTGTGGGATGATTAAGTAAGAGACAGGCCTGATTATATGAAATATGTAATTTTTGTAAATGCAATATTGGAAGCAAGCTGCTAAACAGCGCTGCATAGCAACTCGGCTAAGCCATTTTTATTACACGATTATTATAAACTGGTATGCAGAGTCATGTGTGAATTACACACAGAGTCCTTGCTCTAATTCTCTTTAGCTGGATGGGAGCGTGTTCATAGGAAATGCATCTAAAACTTCAGCCTTGAGACATCAGTCCCAGTGGTACCCCAAAAGACAGGGTAGACTGGGGATTTCAGACCTGAATCAGTGACTGTCAGGCCTTGAGTGGTGCTCTTTCATAAATGGCACAGCCACCATGCCCAGGTCTTCAGCACGTCAACTTATGAAATGGAGATGCTCTGTCTGTCATATTTTAATGATACCCTTTAGGGAAAAAAAGGACAGCAGTCAGAAAAAGAAATATAAGACATTGTGACATTGTTTCCTTTCCCCAGTTTAAATCCTCCCCTTGTCAAGGTAGTACATAGGACCTGAAAACTCCGAAAGCCTGAGGTGATTACCCATCTCAGATTGCTGCCCCCTTTCCAGAACCTCAGAATCCTATGAGAGAGTTGAGACCAGGTGCCTCCCTGAGGTTTTGTTTCTAGTCCTAAAGTCAGCCCTAGGATTGCCAAAGAGGAATGAGTGATGGCTCAATTCTTATCTCTCAGGAGTGGAGAATACATAAGAAATGTTAATATTTAAGTTATTTTGAAGACTGCTTGGTACAAACAAAAAACAAAACAAAGCACCTGTCTTAGAAGAGGAGAGAGACCTGGTAGTAGTCGTCTTTCTTCCAGAAACTGAGTGTAGGACCTTGGTAAGGTAAGTTGCCTGCCTCTTTAAAGTCAGCGTTGTTAGAACTCCTTTAGCCACATCTCAGGGCCGGTAGGCGGTGTTAAGGGGATAATTGAAAGGAAAGCCCCTTCAAAATCCTAGGGCAAAGCTTCAGAAGACAAAATGGAGGTCATAGCAGAAGCAGGAAACACTGTCATTCAACAGACATTTCTGGCAGCCCTGGAACCCTGCTGGGCCCTAGGGCTGCCAAGAGGGGCAAGTCACCAAGTCCTCAAAGCCCAGGGCCCAGTATGAGGATGATCTAAACGATAAATCTGCAATGTTTACACAACAGATTAAGTGCTAAAGGTGAGCTTAATTCAGCTGGGAGTTGGGGGTTGAGGGCTGTGGTAACAAAGTAGAAAACTTCACAGAAGAAATAATATTTAAACCAGCTCTTACAGAATGTGGAAGAATTAGAGAAACAAAAAGCAGCTCCTAGTCCATGCGGATGTAGAATCAAACTGCCCCTAAACCCATCGCGAGAAGGTGAGGAAAATTACCTGCGTGCATTCAGTTTGATATCAGAAACTGGGAACACACATTGTCAAGCTTGTGGAGGAGAATGACACAATGTTCTGCGTGTCTAGAAACTTCCAAGGCTGGTGGGGATCAGAAACTCTTAAATTCCAAGCTCATCTTGAAATTTAGTATCTATCATCCCAGCACTTTGGGAGGCTGAGGCGGGTGGATCACGAGGTCAAGAGATCGAGACCATCCTGGTCAACATGGTGAAACCCCGTCTCTACTAAAAATACAAAAAATTAGCTGGGTATGGTGGCGCGTACCTGGAATCCCAGCTACTCAGGAGGCTGAGGCAGGAGAATTGCCTGAACCCAGGAGGCGGAGGTTGCGGTGAGCCGAGATCGCGCCATTGCACTCCAGCCTGGGTAACAAGAGCGAAACTCCATCTCAAAAAAAAAAAAAAAAAGAAAAGAAAAAGAAATTTAGTATCTATCATAAAATATGTAGAATTGTTAATGAATTATAACAATTATACTTCTTTCTCTGATAGAATGTGTCATTTACTGATCAAATATAATACTTTTTGACTTTTAGCATGCCCATGAATTTTAATAAATAATCCTCAATATAGTGATTTTATTTTTTATTTACTTATTTATTTTATAAAAACAGGATCTCCTTCTGCCACCCAGGCTGGAGTGCAGTGCCTTAAACTGCTGGGCTCAAGTGACCCTCCCACCTCAGCCTCCGAAGTAGCTAGTACAGGTGAGTGCCACCACACTCAACTAATGTTCAAAAAATGTTTGTAGAGACAGGAGCTCATTGTGTGCCCAGGATGATCTCAAATTCCTAGCCTCAAGCCATCCTCCCTCCTCAGCCTCCAAAAACACTGGATTTATAGGAGTGAGACACCGTGCCCAGCCAACATAGTGATTTTAATAAGATAAGTATTTTCTTTGACTTAAACAGTAAATGTTTTAGTCCACAGTCCTGATAAACTGATTAGTATTTCTGAAAGATTTATGCAGTCCATCTTGACTAAATATGATAGCATGAAGATGGAATTTTATTTAAGCCAAATGAATTTTTTTTTTATTTGAGATACAGTCTCACTCCATCGCCCAGGACTGCAACCTCCACCTCTTGGCTTCAAGTGATTCTCATGCCTCAGCCTCCCCAATAGCTGTGATTACAGACATGTGCCACCATGCCCAGGTAATTTTGGTATTTTTAGTAGAGACGGGGTTTCACCATGTTTACCTGGCTGGTCTCGAACTCCTGGGCTCATGTGATCCACCACTCCCAAAGTGCTGAGATATAGTCATGAACCACTGTGCCTGGCCACTTGAATTGATCTTTTTTTTTAATTCAAAAACATCTACTATGTTAGCTCAAAATTTATTTTAATAACCTCAAAATCTATGTCCACTTTCTCCAAGATGAAGATAATAACAAAAGGAACCCAGGCTGTCAAATTATGGCTGTCTGCACTCAGAAAAGAGAAATATTTTTAGTCGCTAACTGAAGATATTGCCATGGAGCAAAAATTATAGGTCAAGAGGGAGAAGAGCATATTAAATAATAAGATGCATCTGTTTGTTTGAACTTCATCCTCATTCCTTTTTAAAAACCTACTTATTGGACAAAGGTAGAGTTTAGATTTATTTCCTAAATAAATAGATACCCTAACATTTTTCTGATCAGTTTTATGAATTGATTAATCGTGGTTTGGGAAAGCTTTTATATGCCACCTGATTTTGATGCCATCTATAAAAAGACAACCAACCGAGCACCTGATATCTAGTAAGACACATTCAAAATTGCAGTCTTGGAAAGATAATGGAATGACCGTGACCTCAAGTACTTTGATCCAAATAGCAACTGTCAACTCCTGATAGCAGTATTTGACCTCAGAGGCAGGTGACAGCAACCAACCTGAAACAGCCATTTTCTCAAATTCTGTTAAGGATAATAAACCATGATGGGGAAATCACCTGCCCTAGTAAGGAAGCCTCTTGTAATCAATGACCTAGAAACAGGCACCATGATTTGAGCAGAAAGCAGGGGGAGGAATTGCGGGAATGTGCTTCTTTATATTGAGGATCCACTAGATTTTGGCACGGTTGTTTTTGTTGTGGTTATTTTGCTTTGTTTTGATCATTTTTAGTTCATCTCATAGAAAATCTCAACATAAATAGAAGTAGAGAGAACAGCATGATAAGCCACCATCTACCGACCGGAGAGCTCCAACAATTACCAAGACAGGGCTACTCTCGTTCTCTCTAGACTCAGATATCATATCATTTCATCTGTAAATTTTAAAAAAGTATTTAAGCACATATTTCTAAAATATTTACATATACATTTCTAAAAACAAAGACTTTTTAAACACAATCCAAAACCATCATTACTAAAAAAAATTGACCAGGTGTAGTGGCTCATGCCTGTAATCCCTGCACTTTGGGAAGCCAAGGTGAGTGGATTGCCTGAGCCCAGGAGTTCAAGACCAGCCTGAGCAACAAAGTGAGGTCCTCTCTCAAAAAAAAAAAGGAAAAACAAAACAAAAAAAAACCCTACTAAGTCTTAATTGTATCAGATCACGTGTCCAGTCAATCAATGTTCACTTTTCCCAGCTGTCTCCTACGTGGACCTGCCCACATGTGTGGCAGCTGGCTGCCATTCCCTTGACATTTTTATAGTCTGAGCTTCCCTCCCTACACACTTTTTCTGGCTATTCCCTTTCTGAAGACATTGAGTCATTTGTCCTAGGGGTTCCCATGTTCTGGGCTTTATCGCCTGTGCCCTATTATTTTCTGAGAAGTAGTAGTTAGACAGAGGCTTGAATAGATATGGTTTGATGTTTTCACAGGACAGCTTTATTGGAGGGGTCATGTTCCTCCACCAGAAGTGCCATGTCTCCTTTCATGATAATATCAGCCATTATGATCAATGGACTCTGATAATAACCTGTTGGAAGGAAACCATTGAACCAAAACATTTGGAAAGTTTTGTTTAAAAAAAAAAAAACTTACAAAAATACATTTTCTGTGTTCTAGGCACTGTGTTTTCCTGCACATAGTGCCTCACTTAATCATTATAACACCCTCGTGAGGTGCTGATGGGAATGGATTTGGACCTGGCCAGTAAGCCTCCAAAGCTGATTCTCTCTCTTAGCTACCACAGAAACAGATTGCCTCGAGAGTCTTATGGGCTGGCTGCTAAGGAGAAGCCTCTTTTGACTTAGGTAGCATGAATAATTGAAAGAGGTAGAAGAGAAGTGATAGCCAAAAAATGGTTGAATCTTAAAATACAAGGTATACATTCTTAAAAGATTGATCACAACACCACGTGGGCCAGCATTTGGGGAGGCCGAGGTGGATGGATCACCTGTGGTCAGAAGTTCAAGACCAGCCTGGCCAACACAGCTTAACATCATCTCCACTAAAAATACAAAAATTAGGCATGCGTGGTGCTGCGAGCCTGTAGTCCCAACTATTTGGGAGGCTGAGGTAGGAGAATCGCTTGAACCCAGGAGACAGAGGTTGCAGTGAGCTGAGATGGTGCCACTGCACTCCAGCCTGGGTGACAGAGCAAGATTCCATCTCAGAAAGTGACTGTTTACTAACTGGCAAGTGCAATCATCAGAAGAGCATGTCATCTGACAGAGGATGCAAGTTGGACTGCAGTCACAGTGTCATCTTGGTGCACACATGGAAACCTGAGGAGGTGCCAGACAACCTACATCAAATAGGGCTGAAATAGCACTCCAAATGTCACCAAAGTGACTAGAAGCCACAATGCTCTGTTTAAAGTCTGCACTGCCCTTTGCACAAATCAACTTAGAGTTATGTTATCCACTCTTGGTGTGAAGCGTTTTGCCAAAATTAGAGTCATTTCATTAATCTCCCAGGCCAGAGAGAGTTAGCTGTATATCATTCCAGGTTACATTGACAGCAAGACAATCATTACATTTCCACAGTGCATCAAATAGCATTTCTTTTAATTCATTTCCTATCAGTCTCTATAAAAATGCCTTAGAACTGAAATATGTCTCTCAGTCCTTTAGATTTTAACAAGACTTGCTTCAAGACAAATATTTTTGAAAAATTCCAAAGTATGAAAAGTATAGAAGCTTCACTTCAAAGGACATCTCTAAAATTTTTTAAATTAATATGTTTACAAAATGATTATCTCATTCCCATCAGGGGAGGGCGCCTTGTGATCAAAAGGAGGAAGAAGAGAGGGAAAGGGAGAAGGAAAGACTGAAGGAAGGAAGAAGAAAGGAAGGAAGGGAGGGAGGAAGGAAGGAGGGAGAGAAGAAAGAAATGGCTTAAAATTATAGTATTTAGGATGTTTTTATTACAGTATTTAGGAAATTTATATGTGTCAAAAACAAAATAAAACTGAGGGAAACCAAAATTAAGTATGTAGGTACAAAGTGATGTTTTGTCACTAAATGTATTTTTGAAAATAAAATCGGGGCCGGGTGCAATGGCTCAGATCTGTAATCCCAGCCCTTTGAGAGGCCGAGGCAGGGAGATCACTAAAGCCCAAGAGTGCGAGACCAGCCTGGACAACATGGCAAAACCCTGTCTCTACAAAAAATACAAAGAAAATTAGCCGGGCATGGTGGCACATGCTTGTAATCCCAACTACTTGGGAGGGTTGTGGTACAAGGATCGCTTGAACCCTGGAGGCAGAGGCTGCAGTGAGCTGAGATCATGCCACTGTACTCCAGCCTGGGTGACAGAGTGAAACTCCGTCTGAAAAAAAAATAAAAAAGAAAGAAAGAAAAAGAAAAGAAAATGGTCAAGCAAATTTAAATTTTCTTCCTAGATCTTCCTCTCTCAGTTCACTGTAAATCACTGTATTTGTTTAGAATTCTAATTAGACCATGGGTAATTTGTAAGTTTTCATGAAATCTCCTGAACTTCTTTTTTTGTTTTAATATGGCAGTCACAGCAGGAATCTTCTGAACTCCTTCAATGGTGTTTACTAACAAGAAATTGTGTTGCATAGTAGAGATTTCTGTAAACTGTCCTCTGAAATAGTATTCCTTCCCAATTACTTTTTAAAACAATATGAAATCCAAAAAAAAAAAACAATTTTCTAAAATATTAGATGCAGTATTTTTTTTAAAAAATAGCAACAAGATCTATGTCCAGGAGCAGTGACTCACACCTGTAATTCTAACACCAGGAGACAGACGTAGGAGGATCCATTGCAATCAGGAGCTCAAGACCAGCCTGGGCAACATAGGGAAACCCCAACTCAGCTAAAAAAAAAAAAAAAAAAATAGTAGCCAGGTGTGGTGGCACACACCTGTGATCCCAGTTACTTTGGAGGCTAATGTGGGAGTTCCAGGCTGCAGTGAGCTGGTGATCTTGCCATTGCACTCCATCCAGGGCAACAGAGCAAGACCCTGTCTCAAAATAAAAATAAAAATCTTAAAAAACAGCAACAAGATCTAGAAGTTGAATGTATTGTAAAATAAAAATCGGAGAAAGGGGCCAGGCACGGTGGCTCACGCTTGTAATCCCAGCACTTTGGGAAGCCGAGGCGGGGGGATTACGAGGTCAGGAGTACCAGACCAGACTGGCCAACACAGTGAAACCCCGTCTCTACTAAAAATACAACAAGTAGCTGGGCGTGGTGGCGGGCGTCTGTAATCCCAGCTACTCGGGAGGCTGAGGCAGTAGAATTGCTTGTACCCAGGAGGCAGAGGTTGCTGTGAACCGAGATTGCACCACTGCACTGCAGCCTGCGCGACAGAGCTAGATTCCGTCTCAAAAACAAAGAAAAAAAAAGACAAAGGGAATAAAGTCAAGAGACTTGCCCTACGATTTTACAGCTGCTGCTGCCGCGAATAAAGTGTTTACATTACCCAGTTCCCCGTCTGGTTCTTCCAGCTCACATAACTCATTATTTTACAAGGTGTTTCTGTAACAATTCACTAAACAGTAGTCCTTGCAAACAGTTCTGCTGCTCTGTAATCCAAGATTTCGGATAACATCATTTTTAACATAAACATAAATTTCAATAAAACTAAAGAGCTGTTTACTGGGAGTAGAGGTCTCATCAGCAATGCAACAGACAAAGCAAAGCCGGGATGGCTCAGGCAGGGGGCGCGCGGATCTCTCGCAGCAGACAAAGGAGAAGCCGCCAACGCGCCCTCACCGCCCGCGCATGCCCTGTGCCCGCGGGATCAGGTGCCACGGGGAAACAGCTGAAAGCGCACTGACGGCTGGAGTCAGCCAGGCTCGGAGAGCAATGCTGCCCTGCTACTCGAGTTGTGTGGCGTGGGGCAAGTTGGGTAATCCTGCTTAGCCTCAGTTTTCCCTTCTGTCGCACGAAGAAAAGACCACCTTGCGGAGTTACTGTGACGACTAAAGAGATAACCCACATACATTTTATTAGTCTGCGGTTGACGCTCAGTAATAAATGATATCTGTTATTACCATATGCCATCCCAGCTCTAATCATCATCCCAAATAGGCAGAGGGTATCACCACAGTGACACCAATGTGCTTAGACCAAGGATGTAAAGAATTAAATGCAGACATTTAATACCCACCCCTCTTTAGATGCTCTTCTAGAATTTGGGCTATCTGGAAGTGGGTTATCCACTCATGTCCCTCATCCTGCCTGTGTATTCAACGGTTCCTTCCTCTGTTGCGGCAAGAATAGAAATTGGAATCTGTGAGTTTAGTAAGTGAAGACAGGTCTTGAAAAAGCAGCACCGAGTGAATGGAGCCACCACACTGTTCAGTGGCAGAAAGTCTGAAGGAGAGCTCCAAGCTCAGAACCACTACAATCTCATTATTAGACTTAACATTCTGTGTTAATCAATCCATCCTAAAACCCCCACCTCTGAGGCAGACACAGAGGCCAAATATAACACTTCCGACACAGCATTCCAATGCAGGATGTTGTTCAAACATTGATGAGTTTCAAACCCTCTATTAATATAAAGATGTTTTAAGCCACATCTAAAAACCAAACTTGACCTTGGAGGGAGAAAGGGGTCAAAGACAGATATTTATAATATAAATTTCCTTTCTGAAGCTACAGAGGAATGTCAAATAATATCACAGTTTAACTATTTATTTTATTTTTTTTCTCCCTGAAAAGGGAAAATGGATGTTCTGGAATTTAAAAAATCAAAGAAAATAAAAATACAACAGAACATTCTATTGTTTCTCCGGGTCCAAAAATACATGCATATACTTAGCTGGCAAAAAAAGAAAAGAAAAGAAAAACAGATTTTGACAAAGAAAGGCATTTCCCTGGGAATATTCTCCTTCTGGAAGGATAGCGGTCAGGCATTTATTCTGTCTTGCTACTCCTTGAGCAGAACCTGCCAAATATCCTCCTTTACCAGTTGCAGTTACCATGAGAAAGCCACAGAAAAAGCTCTGGACAGCCATGGAGTCTTAGCTGGATCTACAGTAAAAGAAGTCAGGTATTCTCCCACCTTCCCAGAAAGACTATGTTGGGGCTCCGAAAACAACACCCCAGAATGAAGCCGTCAGCAGCAGCCTCAGAAGCAAACGATTTTCTCTGACCTTCTCTTGCCCTCCTGCCTCTCGGTCCCATTCTCCCAAGAGGCTAGCTGTAGAAACCAGAACCCCTTTCCCGAAAGTCAGTCATAAAACCTAAAAATATTAATTTAACTTTCCCCCCACCCTATCTGTATAAAAACTGGCCATATGGGCTGAGCACGGTAGTACACGCCTGTAATCCCAATACTTTGGGAGGCTGAGGCAGGAGGATCACTTGAGCTCATGAGTTCGAGACCAGCCTGGCCAACATGATGAAACCCCATCTCTACTAAAAATACAAAAATTAGCCGGGCACGGTGGTGGGCGCCTGTAGTCCCAGCTACTCAGGAGGCTGAGGCAGGAGAATCACTTGAACCTGGAAGGCAGAGGTTGCAGTGAGCTGAGATCGTACCCCTGCACTCCAGGCTGGGCAACAGAGCAAGACTCTGTCTCAAATAAAGAAATAATAAAAATTAAATCTGGCCACAAAGAAATTATCCAACCTACCTTGTTTGATAGTAGGATCATAAGATCCCCATTCCAGAGAGGGTCCTGCCCCACACTCAGAAGGAAGAAATGCTTGCTCAAAGAGGCCAGGAAGAATCTAGACAGACAGGTCTTGCTGGGCTTCCCAGCTCATTTTGCTAGCCTTAGATCTACCCTTTTTCCTCCAATCATATTCCTACATGGTTGTCCATACTTTGTTGACCATAAGCATGAAAATGGACAATCTCCCTTGTATCTTTGAGTCTTCATTCTGAAGGCTCCTGTGAATACACGTTAAATAAATGCATATGCCTTTTCTTTAATGAATCAACCTGCCTCATGTCAGTGATTTTCAGCAAACCTTTAGGGAACCAAGAGCCTTGGCCCCCACAACTATGACATGGGCTAAAAATAAACTTCTACATGCAGATGAATTTGGTAGCTCAGAAATATATACATGATTAACACAAGATTAAGTATCTGTAATTTATATTTGGGAAGGTGGGCAAAGGGAAAACAATCACAAGACACAGGAAAGCTCAGGGACATAAAACAGCTCAGGGAGCTTGTGCCCCTTTGAGAAGGCAGCTTTGCTCCTCTGCTGTGTCCAGGAGTTCAGAGTCTCAACCATGTACAATTCTTAAGGACCACCTGATGCAACTGAAAAGACCTTGGAGTTGATGCAACCTCTTCCCATGGGCTGTCTGCCACAGAGGTGAGCACCTAGAGTGGCTGTCACCACCAGGGAACTCTGAGTGGGCCAAGGAGGGAAGTCATCCCCTCCTGCATTCAACTCATTAATCACAGCTGTTAGGTAAAGAGCCCCTGGGGGTTCCCATAGTACAGTGATAGATATTCCCTACCCTCAGCCAAGCCCAGTCCAGGGGGCTTGGAGACACTGGGACTCTCTGGTCAGGGCCAGCCTCCCAGGCTCTGTTCAGTATGACCATAAGGGTAATAAGAATCTCTCTGTCCAGGCGGTGGCTCACTCCTGTAATCCCAGCACATTGGGAGGCCGAGGTGGGTGCATCACCTGAGTTCGGGAGTTCAAGACCAGCCTGACCAACATGAAGGAACCCCATCTCTACTAAAAATACAAAATTAGCCATGTGTGGTGGCACAGGCCTGTAATCCTAGCTATTCGGGAGGCTGAGGCAGGAGAATCACTTGAACCCAAGAGGCAGAGCTTGCGGTGAGCCAAGATCGCACCATTGGACTCCAGTCTGGGCAACAAGAAAGAAATTCCATCTCAATAAAAATAAAAAATAAAAAGAATCTCTCTGTCCAAAAGTTCCTTCTCCCATACCCTCCAAATGCACCACACCCATCTTCCCAGGCTAAATGCTCCAGAGTCCTATCTTTGAATCGCCCTGTCCAGAAACCTCCTTTAAAATGCAAATACAGTTAAGGCAGATTTTGAGAAAGCACTTGAGCTTGTGCCAGTTCTCTAAGGAGAGAGGAGACTGGAGGAAGAGGCAGGAAGGAAAATTGCCTAGAAAGGGGCAGTCCAAATGGGGGTCCAGGAGAGACTCTGAGCAACCCAGAAGGGCAGGCAGGCTCTGAGGCTGAAAAGGAGATTCCCACGTGGAATGTGATTTCTTAAAAAACAAACTTCCAGTGTGAGACCTAGGCCCTGGCTAACGTCCAGAAGGATCTAGAATAGGATGAGGACTCTTCTTACAGTGATTATTTCATTCTCCCATAATTTGTCCTATTTTCAATGATCTAGATCAGGGCTTGGCTCCTGCAGCCAAGTCTGGACCAGCACCTGTTTTGTACCTATTAGCTAAAACTAATTTTTACCTTTTTAAATGATGGGAAATTAAAAGAAAAATAATATTTCATAGCATAAAAAAATATGAAAATCACATTTCACTGCCCATAAAGTTTTATTGGAACACAGTCACACCCATTCTTTTACATATTGTCTACAGTTGCCTTCTGCTGTAAGATATTTCCACAAAGTCTAAAATATTTACTGTCTGGCCCTTTACAGAAAAAGCATCTGGATCCATGATCTAGACAATGGTAAGAGGATGTGCTTTGTGGCCCATGTTCTGGGTGGAGCTGTGCCACTTAACTTCTTAGGTAAGTCCCTTAATTTCTTCATCTGTAAAATGGGGACAAGTCCTTGTAGAATTAGAGCGAGAACTAAATAAGTGTTTGAATAAATAAATAAATGTTTGGCCAGGGTCTGGTGCACAGTAAGTTTTCAATAAATATTAGCTGTTACTATGTTTTAATGTGATTAAACACTGACACATAATATAAATTCTTCCACGCTTCCCTGTCCATTTCTGTTCCAAGTTAGAGTAATACATCTTGTTCCTGAATAAGACCGGAAAATAATCCACTTTGTACGGCCACGACTACCAAAAGCTTTCAGAAAAATATTAAATAGCAAGAGTTGACAATCATTTTGCATCAAGCTCTAACCTCTAAAAGTTCTGTTTCCCATGATTTCAGTAAAAGCAAGTGCATTATCTTAAAACCACTTTAGCAGGAAAAGTTAATTAAGGCAGAGAGTTGATGTGACTCACAATAATTCTGACAAAGTTACATAGGCTTGGGCAACAGGAGCTGAAATGAATCACTGCTTACAGAGCTGCCTCGCTGGAGGTTAGGTACCTGGGGTAGAATCTCTGTGCTTTGACTCAAGAATTTCCAGTTTTTTAAAGTGCTCATTAGTGTCATCTGAGGCATCTTTGAGGGATTAAGTTACAGAATAATCATTGGAAGGAACAAAGATTAGAGTGCCTCAAGGGTAAAAAGGGAAAGGGAGGATGATGGAGGGGGAGAAATGAAGAGGGTCAGTCCCTAGCACAGGCTGCGTGGTTATACCGCCCTCAACCAGACGCTGACCTGGCGCAGGCCACCAAATGCTACGACATGTGAGAAACACGAGGTGATGGTCATTACTTTCCAAGTTTCTAGGCTTTGGGTTAATATGAGAGAGCAAGAGACAGAATTCTAAGTACCTTGATCAGCTAAGAAAAAAATAATAGCTACAATCTCATGAGTTAATGCAATAAATGAGCCAGGCAGTCTGCTAAATATTTTGTGTGCATTACTCAATCCAGTCACATAGGCTTTCTTAAGCTCCATTTTACAGATGGGAAATTGAGGATTAGGAAAATCAAACAATTTCCTACAATTTACATAGCTAATGAGCACAAAAGCTGGAATTTTTAAATGTAAGCTTTTAAATTAGATAATACATGCACACGTAACTAAATTCAAAAGGTGTCTAGTGAAAACTAAGCAAATAAATCTCCTTTTCTCCTTCCATGGAGGAAGTTGGTACTACTAGTTTCTCTTGGATTCGTCCAAAGAAATTCCACGCATTAACAAACACACGTGTACATGCTCTTTCACTCACAAGTGGTAGCAAAATAAAAACACTGTTTTGCAGCTTGTTTTTCCCCTTCAACCCTTAATAAGATTTTTAGAGACCTTTCTGCATCTGCACATGTAAAGCTGAAACTTGAATCAGACTAGCCAGCACCCAAACGGTGCTGATAACCATTTTGCTATATCACCTCTGGGCACCCCCAGCCTGTTTACTGCATCGCCTCTGGGCACCTGTGGGGAGGTGCTCAGTTCAGAGTATGGGCTTGAAGGAGGAATTCTCATTGAGTTCCTGCTGTTCTTAGTCCATGGAGGTAAATCCAAAGAGGAGCAAGACCTAGTCCTTCCCCTCCATTCATTGGGAGTTAAGACGCATAGGCCTCATTTCAGCCATGCAAGCAGAGAGTTGCACAGTACAGACCGTGTCAATGGGGTTCAGGGCAGGAAATCTTGGAAGGTGAGAACTGTTCAGAAAGGCAGGCGGGAAGCCCAGGTGGGAAAGGGAATGGCAGGAGGAAAGGAAAGCCAGAGGCTGGGAGATGTGTTTGGAAGACCCAAGGGGAAGGTGAAGCCAGGTCAGGTGGAAGCAGCTTTGCAGCCGTGGTGTGACCACACACTGTTGGTTGTGGAATGTACTGCAAGTACTTTGCTATGAATAGCAGAAGGATTCTCGGCTTTTTGTCCACTTTCAAAATGTTAAGGGCAGCTCTGCTGCATTTAGGGAAGTAGCTCCCAGCTACGGGATTTTCAGAGGGTTTGTGCCTCACTGACCCCACAGCCCCCAGGGCCAGTGGGGAGGTTTGAAAATCCACTTGAACACTTTTCAACTACTCTTTCAGGGGCTGAGAGCCCCCACCCTGTCCCAAGCATTCGGAAAGTGTATGAGAGAGGAAGCAGCATATTTTGAAAATAATTCCACATTTACTTCTAAAAAGTCTATCCTAATGTCACCCTTCTTCACTAGCAGGGTGGTGTGCTTTCTGGAGCTGACAAGCCTAAAATATTTACTGTCTGGCCCTTTACAGAAAAAGCATCTGGATCCATGATCTAGACCATCGTAAGAGGATGTGCTTTGTGGCCCATGTTCTGGGTGGAAGCTGTGCCACTTAACTCCTCAGGCAAGTTCCTTAATTTCTTCATCTGTAAAATGGGTACAAGTCCTTGTAGAATTAGAGTGAGAACTAAATAAGTCTTTGAATAAATAACCGTTTGGCCTAGGGTCTGGTGCACAGTAAGTGTTCAATAAATATTAGCTGTTACTATGTTTTAATGTGATTAGACGTTAGTAAGAAAGTGCATCATCAGCTGGATTCTATAAATGGATTAGGAAGATGCTGCGTGGTAAACACACCTGAGAGCAATAACTTCAGCATACCCTGAGGATGACCCTGTATGGCAGACGCACCTGAATGTGTGTTCTGAACTAGGGGATCTGAGTGTGGCCAAGCCAGAGATTCATACTTTGCCTTTGAGGAACATCTGGAATATCTGAGCCCTCAGCCTCTCCCATGGAACACCAGGTGTGCAGGGATTAAAGTCCTGAGTTTTGGATTAGATGAAGGTTTAGGGTGCTGAGTGAAATGGTGTATACAGTGCAAGCTGTTTGCAAGCAGCAGCGGTTTTCCTGCCCAGCCCGCTGCCACTGGACTCTTTCCCCTGTATGTAATCCCTTAATAAAACCCAGTGTCTCGGCCGGGTGTGGTGGCTCATGCCTGTAATCCCAGCACTTTGGGAGGCCAAAGCAGGCAGATCACCTGAGGTCAGGAGATCGAGACCAGCCTGGCCAACATGGCAAAACCCCATCTCTACTAAAAATACAAAAATTAGTTGGGCGTGGTGGCATATGCCTGTAGTCCCAGCTACTCAGGAGGCTGAGGCAGGAGAATCCCTTGAACCCGGAAGGCAGAGGTTGCAGTGAGCCAAGATCATGCCACTGTATTCCAGCCGGGGCAACAGAGCAAGACTCTGTCTCAAAAAAAGACAAAAAATAAAAAATAAAACCCCATGTCTCATTTGCTGGCTCTGGGTCTCTTCTTTGGCCTCTTGAGCCTGGAGCCTTCCCTATTGAGGTTAATAGGGGTTTGACACAACAATGGCAGACCCTGAAATCATTTGAAAATGATGAGGGGTAGAGCTATACCTTCCATCACATTCTCCACAGAGACTCTAGACTTGGATTTTGCACCTGAAGGTTGTTTTCTTGATTAAATAGAAAATGTCAAAGCACAAAGATGGATGTATTTGTTCACTGGGCACATTTACTTCATTATTATTATTTTTTTTTTTTTTTGAGACGGAGTTTCGCTCTTGTTACCTAGGCTGGAGTGCAATGGCATGATTTCGGCTCTCTGCAACCTCTGCCTTGGGTTAAAGCAATTCTCCTGCCTCAGCCTCCTGATTACCTGGGATTATAGGCATGTACCACCATCCCCAACTACTTTTTTTGTATTTTTAGTAGACATCATGTTGGCCAGGCTGGTCTCGAACTCCTGACCTCAAGGGATCCTTCTCCCTCCCCGCCAGCCCCGCCACCCACCCAATGCCTCAGCCTCCCAAAGTGCTGGGATTATAGGCATGCCCGGCCACTGAGCAGACTCATGTGTGTGTGTGTGTCTGTGTACCTGTATGTAGCCTGAGTCTCAGAGTAAAATGGAGTTCTTAAACTGAGTCTTAAACTAAATCTGCTGCTCTAGAATATGTTACTCCCCTGAATACAGCAATCTAGTCCTGAAAAATCCAAGCAACTAAATCATGCCTAGGTTTGCAGATCACACATTCAAGGGAAATTCAACTTCACTCAGGAAACCGCATGTGATGAAAGCTGACAATTGAAGGGAAAGATACCATTGGTGACTGAGGCCACTGAGGGAGTGCATGGGAACACTAGGCTTCAGAACTGAGCAACAGGGAGCAGGCACTGGTAACTCAGGCCAGACCAGCCGGAGCTAAATGGCACCTGCTGCCTCTTTCTGTGAAGCTGCAGTTCTGAGTCAGCAGTCAATGGGGCCTCATCTAGCTCATGGGCTGCTGTAGCTGATTTGAGTTTGACCCAGGTGGGCCAGCCTCCTTGAGCCTCCGACTTCAGTATGCTGGATACTTCACCTGGATACTTGTCAAACATCCGGGTCCCTGGTTCTGGCTCCAGAAATTCTGACTCAATTGGGAAGGGGAGAGAAGGAGATGGTAGAGTTCACAACCAACCCACACTTGGAAATCACTGGAAAAAAACAAAGCATTCCATTTCCATGATGGCAGCTAGGGCAGTTTCCATCTCTCAGCAAGTACATATTAGACAAGCATACGTGACTGGGAGTGTGCTAGGTGCTACCAGGAATGTTTTGGACTTTTAAAATGTATATCTTAGGACCTTGTGTTAAGGAGCATATAAATGAGCTGTGTATATGCTCGCATGTGTGTAATTTAATTAAGAAAGAGCAGGAAAATAGGCAAATAAAAGGGGGAGATAACAAATAAAGGTAGACATGTCCTTTCTTCTCTTGTAACATTTGGGGAACAACATCGTGTTCTCTTCTATTCATCTAAAAAACAAAAAGGGTAGTGATGTGAATGAGGTCAGGGAGTTCCTCAAAGGCCTTTCTTTAAACAGTAGAAGGTGAGTAACTAATAGTCACAGAACCAGCATGTGGAGTGCAGGTCCAGACAGGCAGATCCCATATCCGGGCCTGCTGAGAACAAGAATGGGAAGAGGACCCATCTCTGCCTGGCTAATATGTGACTTAACGCATCATTAAAGCATCATTGGTTCTTTTGACAAGTATTAAGAACTGAACTTCAGTGCTCATTATGCAGCATAGGAACTGAAGCCCAGATGTGGTCAATTATGTGCTCAGCTCCACACAGATGGAGCCAAGACTTGAACTGGAAGCCCCTTTGATGACCATATTTGACCTACACTGTTTTTTTCAGGATATGAATAGCTAGCTGGTCACATATGCAAAAATAAACAAAGCTAAGACCAGCACCTACAGTACATTATGTACCTGGAACATGGTGGATACTCAATAAATATTTGTCAGATGAATTAATGTGCTGTTTAAAAGATACGCAATGTTGGGTCAGATGGCTGTGAAGGGCGTTAGTTCCCCATCGGATAGCTTCCCCACAAAACATGCCTAGCAATCAAACAAGCTGTATTGATCCCTTTTTTATGTTCCCAGAACAATAATAATAATAACACTATTAAACACTAGGGGCCAGGCACTTGCTTTATATCTGTTGACTTACTTAATCTTTACAACAATCCTATGAAACAGGAATTATGATTATCACCATTTCACAGAGGAGGAAACTGAGGCACAGAAAGGTAAAGCAGCACAGGCCCTTACTTCACAATGCTTAAAGAAAAATTCTAGAACAACTAAATTCTAACTGATGGATGCAGCATGGGATTTATTATCCAAATAGGAATTTAAATGTATTAAAGCAATAGGAATTAGCCTGTGGGAAAAATCATTCTAGGCTGTGGAATTGGAGAAAAGGTCATGGTGCAGGTGGGATTCCAGCTGCATCCAAAGATACAGGCAAGACTGCAGGATAAGGGAAATGGCATAAACAAAGGCTCAGGGCCAACATATAGAGGGTGTGCCCAGAGACCTTCTGCCTGGAATGGAAACTGTACCTCAGGGATTAGCCAGATGTAAATTTGAATACTGTGGGGTAGAGTCAGAGTACAGAAGGCTCAGACCCAAGCTAGGGAGCTTGGCTGGTTGTTTAAGAAGCCTGTCTAGTTTCTTGACTAGGAAATAGCCCAACAAGAAGTGAACTTAAGGGACATCAGCTTGGCAATAGCCTATAAGAACAGTGGGAGAGGGCAGCAGCTTGAAAGGCCTGGAGACCAATAAGGCAGAGGCTGCATTAATCCAGGCCTGGAGGCAACAGAAATTGAGAAAAGAAGACACAGCTGTGAGAATATATTATTAAAAATTAAGTAGGCATGCTGAGTACCTCGTCCAGGCCAGGCCCTAGAAGATGCAACGAGGTAAGCTCAGCAGCGGGGCTTATAAGGTAAGCGTACCGAGGTAACCTCAAGACCAAGCCTCTGAGCTTACCTCGTTGCATCCTCACCACAAACCTGGGAGAAGGGCCATTATTGTCCCCATTCTAAAGAAAAGAAAACCAAGGCCCCAACTTCGCCGCCTGTGCTTCTAGTGATATAAACAGGCGCTGGCAACACATTGGATGCCTCAATTTCTTATCAGGAATAGCTCCTTTTTGTTTCTTCAAAGCCGTTTGAGGTCAGGGAAGTAGTTGAAGGTTGATATGGTTTGGCTGTGCTCCCACCCAAATCTCAACTTGAATTGTTTCTCCGAAAATTCCCACGTGTTGTGGGAGGGACCCAGATGGAGGTAATTGAATCATGAGAGCCAGTTTTTCCTGTGCTAGCCTCGTGATAGTGAATAAGTCTCACGAGATCTGCTGGGTTCATCAAGGTTTCTGCTTTTGCTTCTTCCTCATTTTTCTCTTGTTGCCACCATGTAAGAAGTGCCTTTCACCTCCACCACGATTCTGTGGCCTCCTCAGCCTTGTGGAACTGTAAGTCCAATTAAACCTCTTTTATTCTCAGTTTCAGGTGTGTCTTTATCAGCAGTGTGAAAACGAACTAATACAGAGGTGATGAATAAACTAATTGGAGTTTGTTGTGTCTGAGCTAACAGAGAGACACACTGGTTTAGGGAGCTGAAAATCCCAGCCAGCATTCTCACGGCTTTGTCTATAAGATTACAGGAGACTTCCCAATTGACAGATGTGACTGTGGCTAGGAGGGCCCTGTGAAAAGGGAAGAACTGGCCCTTACCGACCATCCTGGACCTTTGCATCTCAAGTCTCATTTAACCCGTATAAAATGGGTATTGCTTAGGCCCTTTGAAAGGTAACATGCTGCGCCAGGGGAGGTGCCTCATGCCTGTAATCCCAGCACTTTGGGAGGCTGAGGTGGGTGGATTACCTAAGGTCAGAAGTTCCAGACCAGTCTGGCCAACAAAAATTAGCTGGGCATGGTGGTGGGCACCTGCAATCCCAGCTACTCGGGAGGCTGAGGCAGGAGAATCACTTGAACCCAGGAGGCGGAGGTTGCAGTGAGCCGAGATTCTGCCATTGCACTCCACCCTGGGTGACAAAGCAAGACTCTGTCAAAAAAAAAGAAAAGATAAGAAAGGTAGCATGCTGAGTGTTAAGTAGCTAGCCCACAGAGAAGCCGGGATAGGCCCAAGCCAGACACTTTCTACCCAAGAAGCCATACACAGCAGGGTGTGGACTGGCTCCACTGGGAATGTGTGAGCCCTTCTCATGGAACTGCTCTTGAGGTCCCTTTGGCCGCAAGCCGTGGATTAAAAGGTGTAGGCAAAAGTTCACTTTTTAATCCACAGCGTGGTGATTCTTTTCTGAAAGAATCCTGGCTCTTCAATGCAGGTATAGTCGAAAAGAAAGTAGTCAAGAAAAGTCTTACCAAAGCAACATAGCTTAGTAAATTGCATATGTACGTTTTCTCCTCTTTTATGAACATTCTTATTCCATGATTAGACATCAACTCTTTACAAATCGAGACAGCATAAACGGTGACAGGTTTGTAGCTGTCTTGCAAATACTATCCCTTCAGGGGTCTTTGGAGCTTGTGGAAAAGTAAGTCTACCAATCCACCAGCAGATGTCTCTGTTTTGCCTAAGTGCATAGGGCTCCCTCTGTTCTCAGCCACTCCATTTCAGACCCAATTAAAGAAAACCCTTCCTCAGATTGTCTCCAGAGAGCCCAACGCGCTTAAAAGCAAAGAATTTTCTTCCTCCTTAATTTTTTAAATGGAGAAATGTAATGAAATAGTTTCTCTATCTCCTAAAAATCAGCATTCAAGTCTCATATATCCATTTCTTGTAAATCTTATAAAACCAAGCTTATACTGGTAGTTACCAGGGGCTGGAGGAAGAAAGGAATGGAGAGTTATTATTTAATGGATACAGAGTTTCCGTTTTATAAAATGAAAAGAGTAGAGATGGATAGTGGTGACAGTTACACAATATTATGAATGTATTTAATGCCACTAACTGTTCATTAGAAATGGATAAGATGGCAAGTTTTGTTTATGTATTTTATCACAATTTTAAAAAATTGAGGGCAGAAAAAAAACCCTATACCAAAGAATATACTACCCTCAACTTTAGTCCTTACCATAAATTCCACTCATGAACTGGCAGAATTAGCTTAAGGAAAGTAGATTCATCCCAAAGTTAAAAGTTTACATTCTGGGCTCTCAAAAGTTTATTAATGGACCACCTTTTGTGAATAAATAAGTCCATCTTGGGTGGAGATGGAACATCTCCTTTTGGAAGTTTTTGTGATAGAAGAGATGCTGGAAAATAATTTAACCTTATGATGGAAGTCATTTTTCATTTAAAATATCCCTACCATGTGTGATCCAGAGGCTCTATTACTTTCTTCCTGTTACGCCTTTTCCCCTCAAGAACTCTGAATTTAAAAATTAAGTAGAAAATACTAAATATTTGCTGAGTTTTTTTTCTCCCTCAGCAAATTGGAGCCCCATTTCCAGTCAATCCATGTAGCCCTTGAGAAATGGCTCCCCTGTGTCAAAGCATGCCTAGTCCTGTAGGAACCCTTTTCAGCCAGCAAGACCCTCCTGAGACAGGGAAAACTTGTCCAGAACCTCTGAACACAAAGTGCCAAAAACTAAAACCTTGCCTCAGGCAAAGTGTTCCTGTCAAGATTCAGGTTTCTATGGCAACACCTTTTTACATCCTGACCACGAAGCCAAACTCATCGATTTCTATTTCACACTCAAAAACACACGTACACATGAAAAGGAGCACTTTAGGGACAGACTGACACTAAGAGAAATAAAACCACAAGAACGTCCAGTAAATTTATTCAGAAGATCTCAAAATTGCACTGAAAATTCTAATTCATTTCAACGAATTAGCTTACATTGAAAAATGCATTTGCAAATGGAGGGCACATTAGGGATCTCAGCCCAAACATAGCTCTGATCCTTTTCCAGCTGAGTGTTGGTCTGACTCTCATACTAACCTTTCCTGTGTGTGGGAGAGAGCATCAGCCTTGATGCAGCGTTGATCCAATTCTCCTGTGCTAAGCACGACTCGATTTCACTTAATCGCTGTGTATCACTTTCCTTTGTATTCAGGGAAGAAGCTGCCATTGGTGTTATTTTCTTGCATAACCCTTTGTTCTGGCTCAAATTGTACTAATGAGTGACCAGAATTTACTGCCATATTGGACAAACAGGGCCAGTTGTGCTTTAGATGTTTCCTTTCACTGGAAACAGCCATGAGAATGTGTCGATGAGCTGGTATTATCCCACCAGTGGCATCTCACTAAAACCTCCTCTTTTGTATTTTTAGCCATAATCTGACAGGTGAACACCATCCAGCTATTCGAATGCTGCTCCCCTTATGGAAGCTTTCAGAGGAATTTGGAGCTAAAGTTGCCAGCAACAGAGAGGGCCACAGCTAATGTCATAGAGCTGCTCAGTTTTAGATTAGGCCTATGAACACTTTGCACTGCAGATCCTCCCCAGCTGTAATCTAGGTGGGAGGAAGGCCTTCTAGCTCTGCAGCTGTCCTATCAAAAGAAAAGTTTCTCCATGGAAAACTCCACTTGTGACCGAGAGAGAAGGAATTGGAGATCTGACAGGGAGGGGCTGTCAGAGCCCAGAAGACAGTATGAAGTCATGGTCCTGGTGGCCAGACAGACCTGCTTAGAGCCTGGCTCTGTCACCTGTTACTATGCAGCCTTCAATAAGTCACTTAAACTCTTAGACCTCAGTTTCTTCATTTATAAAATGGTAATTACAAAATCCATTTTGCTGGTATAATGGGGATACTTTTCTACAAATAGTAAATGCATGTACTTTTTACTAAATGTCTGAATGAAGTCTAACTATATATATGTGTATACAAATTATAAACTATAAATTTTCACAGCAAACACACCCAAATTAAGAAACAATGTAACCAGCACCTCATTCCCTCCCAAGAGTAGCCATATCCTGACACTTAACACCATAGACTAGTTTTGCCTCAATTTGAACTTGATCTAAATGGAATCTTACAGTATGTACCCTTTGTGTCTGGCTTTTTCTACCCAGCATGATATTTCTCTGAGAAATATCCATGTTGTTGTGAGAAGCAATGGATTATTCCTCCTCATTGTTATACGATATTCCATTGTATGTTTTTAAAAAATATGTACCATTGTATATGTATATATTCCATTGTATGTTTTCGTAAAAGTCCATTTAAATAATATTCCCTTCAATCTACTTTCTCCAAGGCCAAGTACTGTATTTTTTTGGTTTTCTTGTGTGTGTGTGTGTGTGTGTGTGTGTGTGTGTGTGTGTGTTTTAATGGAGTCTTGCTTTGTCGCCCAGGCTAAAGTGCAGTGGCATGATCTCGGCTCACTGCAACCTCCACTTCCCTGGTTCAAGCCACTGCATTCTAGACTGGGTGACAGAATGAGACTCCATCTTAAAAAAAAAAAAAAAAAGGTAGATATTACCATTAGAGTTATTACCTTACCATCTTCATCATTGTTACGACTATAATAACTCACATAACCCAATTCTGTTCTCTTGGGCATATTAGGAGAGCACCTCCCAACATATTCTTAGGAGGGTCTATAGGTGTTTCCCTTAAAGGAGCAATTAATGATGGCTGTGCTGGTTCTAGAGTTCTCCCCTAGACCCCCTCTTCACCATTCTCCTTTCTTTATCTGCCTTTCTTCCTCCACCTTTCTTTACCCATTCCACCTAACTCCTTGCCCCAAAGCATCTTGGCTGTTTTCTTCTGGGAAATGTGGTAGTCTACAGTGAGACCCCATCACTCAGTTAAAGAAGAAACCAGAGGGCCTCCAAGAAAGGGGAGCCAGGTGAAATATTCTTTCCAAAAGTGTGTCTGTCTGTATGATCACAGCAGCTTCCAAAACACCCACAAGTGAAAAGAAAGTGATGGTGAAATTATGTTTGAGCATTGATAATAGCTGAAACTCAGAAAAATCTTTAATAATCCACAGCAAGAAATGAGCTTACCATATATACTTGCTTTAAAAAGCCCTTGCATATGTAACCTGATTATCCAACCTCCTTCTCATTTCCATCATTGAGCAACACGAATTTGTATTCACATTCCTTCTCTTTTGTCTAAACTTTGAAGGTCACCATGTTTCTATTCCCTGTCCCATATCACCATCAACTTTTGCTAGGATGCAATATTGTTCACATCAGTAGATGTAAAATATTATCTATTCTTAAAACCCTGTTAAAGACATTTACACTCCTGTGCCCAGGTTGGTTGCTGAGTGTTCAGGATTCTCCACTACAATCTTAATCTTGAGTTTCTCTTTCATTGTTCCTATAAATTAACTTACAATTTTTCATGCTAGGTGTCCCAATTTGGGATTTGAAGATATGGTCTATATATCTTTCTATTCTCATTTCAAAAGAGGCCAGAGCAATTTTTCAATATCTTACATACAAAGAGAAAAGGAATGTTTAGGCAAAGGTTTCCAGGACCTCATAACAGTTCCCTACTGTTCCCTCAGGTGAGTGTTAAAAAGCCCACTTTGTGAACCCAGGTGGCCAGAAAATCAAATCAAGAAACTGGAGTACTGTATTCACTGAGCTGTTACCCTGGAGCGGGCTGAGCAACTTGGTTCTTTTTGGTTCCCCACAGACAGAGCCAGGCCCAGCAGGCCATGAAATCATTCTTCCTTGGTGGCTCCTCTAGAAATTGTGGACTCTTGCTCCACCTCACTTTTCTTCTCCATCAAATGGGACTAATGAGGACATTATGCAACATAATTGCTGTTTATGGAGAGCCTCGGCATCTGAGATGAAAGGCATTTGAACCAGGTAAAGCTTGTTCAAGGTGAGTTAATGCTTTGATTAGTGGAGTTCAAGGAAGAAAAGTATACCCCATGTCATCTGAAAAAGATCCTGCTTGCTGGGAGAAGCAAGGTTTCTCTTTATAGAGGACTTGTGGGGATTTTGTTGGTTCCCTTTTGAATGGTGTTCACAATGCTTGAATTTCATTCCATGCTTGACATTAGAGGAAATCCTCGAACACAAAGGGAAATCTAACTCATTAGAACCATGCAATATTCAAATCATTCCTTCCACATAGCCAAGCACATAGTCACTGCTCAGTAAAGATTTGCTCCATGGCCCAATAAATTACTTTATTTGCTCAAATCTGGCCCAGTGTCCAGAAATAGGTTCAAAGATTGACATAACAGTTTCGAATCACAAAACAATGAAGAATCCAATGAAACACATGACATGATCATTTTGAGTTACGAAAAATGTTCATGCTCCATTAAGAATCATTTAGAAAGCCACTCACATATTTCCACAGGCTGAAGGCTATGCATGCAAAGAACAGCAAACTGACACACAGTTCAAGTTAGTTTGCGGTATTTGAGTCTGTAGAGAGAGAAACTCTAAAGTTCTGTGACAGATTTTTAAACAAATACATCAGAACTTACACATCCTCATTAGTACAAACCCCAGGAGGCTACATCTGTATTACAACAGTGATACCATTGCTCAAAGCATTTTAAGATTCATCTTTAGAAATACTACACAGAGCCCGAGGCCTGTTCTTTTTAATATCTGCTGTAGTGGCAAATCTTCATATTTGGAGGGCAAGTTTAATTCTTGTAGATAACAAAAGGACATTAGGAACTGGTTGGTGATTGCATATCCCACATTATAAAACAAAAGGGCAATGTGATTGCCACGTAATGAGAATTCATTTTCCTACTGGCTTTTACACTGGCTTTAAAAGCAAATCCAGAGAAATAGTTTCAGAAATGATTTTTGAGGATTGATTCAGTAAATCTATCCACTCCACAGAGGGGACAAAGCAAGCAAGAAGAACGCATCGTAAGCGTCATTGCACCCAACACCTGTGTGTTAGGATCCGCATTTACAATGTATCTAGCATAACAGCACCTCATTTGCCTTTGCATCTGCCCCTACCTTGGCCTGACCCATGGTTCAAATAACCTCAAAGGTACCTACAAAATACAATACCGAGGGCCGGGCACCGTGGCTCACGCCTGTAATCCTAGCACTTAGGGAGACCAGCCTGGCTGACATGATAGAACTTAGTCTCTACTAAAAATACAAAAATTAGCTGGGCATGGTGGTGCACATCTGTAATCCCAGCCATTCAGGAGGCTGAGGCAAGGGAATCGCTTGAACCTAGGAGGCAGAGTTTGCAGTGAGCCAAGATCGTGCTGCTGCACTCCAACCTGGGCAACAGAGCAAGACTTCGTCTCAAAAAAAAAAATAGTTTTTTTGTAGCACTCTACAATTAATATATTTTTAAATATTCAATAATAAAAATGTATCACTATCTCTCTATTGTATCAGGAACAGAGAAGTCATCTTTCAACTAGGTGACATTGTGTTGATGAAACCTCCTTATATACAAAGGCTAAACCAGCAGGGCAAAGGAGGAAAATAGGAAGTTAATAAGCCACAAGAAATGTGAGATCTTAAATCTAAATCAAATACCTTTTTTATTACCCATAGAGGCATCATTTCTTAACATTTCTTACCACCAGTACTTTTTACCAGACTCATTCATTGCATTAGAATATCTAGAACCTTGGGCAAGTTACTGAACCTGGGTATGGCAGAAGGGAGAGTATCTACAACCTCTAAGACCAGTAAGCAACCAGAAGAATTCCTAGGCCAATACTTCTAAGCTAATTCTGGAAAATATTGTAGAGAAGGGTTGAAGTGGTGCTTTCTGGTAGCACAGGGAAGAGTGGTACACATGGGAAAGAGTCTATGTGATTGGGCTTGTATTGTCTTGCAGAGACAATTCATTCACCAGTGGTTGTCCAAATACATACCAAAGCTCAAAATCATAGCTCTTTGTGCCTATAGCTGTTTGCACATGGAGGTCAAATGGTGTTCCCTCATTTACCATGGGTAGTAGGGCATAAATGTCTTCTAACTGTCCCAGTTTGCACGAAACTGTCCCGGTTTTAGCACTGGCAGCCCCACATCCCAGGAAACCTCTCAGTTTCAGGCAAACCAGGACAGACCATTGGTCAGAGGAAAAGGAAGCCCACATGAGGCCGTAAGATATATTTCAGTGGCCCATCAAGAAGGGAAGCCAGCAATCCTGACATCAGCCATTAGGTCATTATGTTCTACTCGGCTGGTGCTCGCCTCCAAGAACTTTCCCAAGCTTGTGACCCAACATGGTAAGAGAACAAAATGACGGTAAGCTCTGGGCCCTACTGTGGCGTGAAGCTTGAGCTATGCCACACTGCCTTCCTGGGCCTCAGAGCTGTAATGCGTAGGTGAGGAGCTGCACCAAATCAGTGTTTTCAAACTCCAAACGACAGTTTGATTTTCATGGGCCAGAAAATCAATGTAGTGGCTTGCAAATAGCATTTTAAAATAATAGAATAAAATGAAATTAGTAGAACATGTGAGAGGGCAATTGCATGTGGCAAGGAAATAGTTTGTAAAATGTGTTTCAGCTACATATCTATGTCCATGTGTACTGGGTCTCGGTAAAATCTAGTGTTTAGTGCAGGTTGCAAAGTCCATATATGGAATAATCTCCAAACTTTCTGCCAGCTCTACAATTTTGTATTCTACAGAAGTCATCCTAATAATGTCTTCCCTTATGTGTGTCATGAGATTTCGTAACTAGATAGAGTGCCTGGGACTTCCTTCATTGGGCAATGGGTTATATTATTTTTATAAATTGTTTTTCTCTTTTATTATTGTAAGGAAAAGTTTTCCTTCACCTATTTATAGCACCCAGCACAGAGTCTTACAGTTAGGTCGCCGTCAATAAATGTTTCTCTCTTTTTTTTTTTTTTTTTTTTTTTGTTTGAGACCGTCTCACTTGTCACTGAGGCTGGAGTGCTGTGGCACAATTATAGCTCTCTGCAGCCTTGACCTCCCAGGTTAAAGCAATGTGCCTGCCTAGCCTCCCAAGTAGCTGGGGCTACAGGTGTGTGCCACAGTGCCCAGCTAATAATTTTTATTTTTTTGTAGAGACACAGTCTCCCTAGGTTGCCCAGGCTGGTCTTGAATTCCTGGCCTCAACCAATCCTCCTGCCTCAGCCTTCCAAAGTGCTAGGATTACAGGCATGAGCCACATGCCCAGCCAAGAAATGTGTCTTATATTCCAACATACCCACAAGAACACACTCAAGCATCATCATTGGTGCCATCTTCCAGCTCCAGCAAAAGCAGAAGTCCCAGGGCTGGATGGTTGTCCCAGCCAGCAAAAGCATGGGCTCTTGAATACATTTGCCTTTCAACTGAAAGAGAACTCAGAGATCCCAGTAAAGTCCACAATGATGCAATAGCAACCACCGCAGATGCAAAGTCTGACCCTGAGGTAAGATGCTGTTTCAACAACAACCTGATTCAACTGCTGAAGAGATGAACACACCAGCAAGGGAAAAGCAAATGAGAAAACAGATGGAAAAGATAGACCCTAGAATTAAAAACAGGTGCACACTAATCATACACCAGCAATTACGTCAAGGAGTGTGAAATCTGACAGGCACTGCCTGCGTGTTGACAAGAAGTATAATTTTATGGATTGTCGCTTTATAATGGCAGGGTATAGAAAAAATAAAGCTTAGCAATTTTTACGTCAGGAATCTAATACGGAACGCTTTTCTTTTCTACCCCGCCCCGCCACGAAAAGTTATGCAGGAATTTCCATATAATCAGGACTTCAAGTAAAAATTTCGGCATCCTGAAAAGAAAAATGTCATTTCCTCTTAAATCACACTTACTTCCACGGGTAATTCTGAAGTTTGTTAAAGGGACAGAAATGGAGAAGGTTCATATTTATGGTTCCCAGTCTTATAAAAAATTAGGAAGTGAAACTGCTTTTCCTAAATATAAGAACAGATCAGAAATTAAAACTGAAGGGGCCCACTGCAGCAGATCATGCCTATAATTCCAGCACTTTGGGAGGCAGAGCAGGAAGGATCACTTGAGACCAGGAGTTCAACACCAGCCTGGGCAACATAGTGAGACCCCCAATCTCTACAAAAAGAAATTTAAAACATATTTTTAAAATCAAATGACACATTAAAACTTCACTTTTTACAGGCATAAAACTAGGCCACATCATGAGCATGGCTGGCCATGAGATGGGCTCATGCCCAAATGAAGGTGCCCAAGCCCCTGGGGCCACATCCCACACAGGGGAGGGAACTCCATCCCAGTAAGAAAAATGACATGATATGGAGTGTGCTGGCAGGGAGGGGGTCATCCAGCCGGGTGCGGAGGGACACAGCATGCAGAGGCAGGCAGTTGAGCTGTTCTAGCCAGCACCTGCTGCCTTGGAGAAGTAAGACCCATGGAAATGACCACAGGCTCAGAATTCCAGGCTAAGCTAAACAGCCCAAGCTCAGGAAAGTGGAACTGATGCGGTGGAGAACTGGCCATTCTCTTTTCTGCTGTCTGTACTTTTTATTAGGTTCCTTAAAAGTAGTTGTTATGGGAAGTTGACTTTTAACAACTATGTAATAAATCCAACAAAACTACGAAACTAGCACTAAGTTCCTCATGCTCTTTCAGTACCCATGGCTAGACTCCACATTTCCAAATTCCCAAGAAAGGAACCAGCTCCTCTCTCCCGGAAACACACGTCTCCAGCCTGACCAGGGTGGGATGTTTTGGGGTCACACTTAGGCAATCAGCCTAGGGTAGGGACAGGAATGGTGCCCCAGGGACCTAGCAGGGCTGCTAACACAGGGGGGCTGAGGGTAGGCAGGGGCCACCAGTCCACGAGTCCCCTGCAGCTTCAGAAAGTACGACAGCAGGAAACAGACAGGGCTCAGGTGAGACCCAAGTCCTGGCTGCAGCCTGGAAGTCTGATTCCAGAGGAACAAAGAGACAAATGCCAATGCAGATTCTGGCAGAGGGAACAACACAGGTGCCCAGTGAGTAAAACTGGGGCACAAGAGGAAGGTTTAATTGCCGGAAAGATAGCGGGTACTGAATGTGGGGCGCAAAGTGAGGGAGGATGGGAGACAATTGCCTCTCTTGCTAAGACCCTCTCTGTACACAGACCTGTACATAGGAGGAAATCAATAAAGATAGTCTGGCTGTTTCATTAATTAACTCAGAAACTTATTTAGCTCCGCCAGGTCTGTTGAGTCTTTAAAGAAATCGGATCAGTGTATGTTAAGGCAGGGCTTCAGCCCTCCTGCATCTGAATCACCTGGTGGGGCCGGTGGATGGGGGCGGGACTTGTTGAAAATGCAGATACCAGGGCTCTAAAAGAGACGTAATGAATCCCAACCTCTTGGGCCTGGAGCCCTGGAATCTGTTTAACTCTGTGGGCTACATGGCTGTACCTGTGGGTCACCTCGTTCTATTAGAGAAACTTGTTATCTACTGGGTACTGTTTGCCCTAAACTTCAGGTTAAAATTAATTTTCCCCCCAATTGAGCAAAATAGAGGCAGTGAGCGTATTCATATAAATGTACCTGGTGTGATTCTTCCCATTTCTCGGATGGAGGTTATCTCATTTCATGCCTCCACACTGGACCGGTTTGCCCAGATCTGTTTTCATCTACAGGCCCAGCCTCAGGGCCAGGCAGTCCCAGTTTCTGGTGCAATCCGGATGGTAGGATCTTGGCCCCACCCTCTGCCCACTGTGCTTATAATTAGGTCATCCTCTCCAGACCTGACATCCCGGACCCAACTATCCTTGCTCCTAATTGTTCCCTGAAGGTATCCAGAGCTGGAGTGACACGGTGAGCCCTGGGGGTCCACAATACCTCTAGATCCCAGCATCTCACCTGCCCCCACCATACTGACCTAACACACAAGGAACAGGTGACTGCCTTCACTTCCCTCATTCGAGTCTTTTCCTCATTCAGAAACAAATAGGTACTGAGCACCCACTATATATATGCCAGGCACTGGTTATCAAAGTAAGAGAGGATTTGAATTCTGGGGGCCTCCATTTCCCCACAAGAGTATTGGTTTGCTTTGGTTTTTCCACTTTGATGGTAATCTTTTTTTTTTTTTTTTTAAGATATTCTACCATATAATTCATTTATTTATGGAGTCTTGCTCTGTCCCCGAGGCTGGAGTACAGTGGTGCAATCTCGGCTCACTGCAACCTCTGCCTCCCGGGTTCAAGTAATTCTCCCTGCCCCAGCCTCTGAAGTAGCTGGGATTACAGGTGCCCACCACGATACCCGGCTAATTTTTTATATTTTTAGTAGAGATGGGTTTTAACCATGTTGGCAATGCTGGTATTGAACTCCTGACCTCAGGTCATCTGCCTGCCTCGGCTTCCCAAAGTGCTGGGATTACAGGCGTGAACCACCGCACCTGGCCTCTGCCACATAATTTACAGTCTATATTTATAAACACTCTCTTTAAGTGACGGCCAAATGATATCATGTGGTGATGAACCATGAAGGATCCAAAATGATTTAAATAGAGTGCCCAGCATTTTGTTATCCAAATGCTCAAAACAAACTTGGAACAGTGAAAGCAACATTCTCACATTCACCTACCACCTTGTAAAAGTTTGTTATGAATATGGCAGTGAAAACCTTTCTGTTCCTCATTCTAGCAATTATGCAATTAGGCACTTCTTAAAGGCAGATTTCCAGCATGTGGCAATACTAACTTTAGAGTGAATAAGACAGTTCCTCAGAGTGATCAAGTGGCCTTTCATTAAAGTCGGCATTTCAGGAATGCTTAAGGGCAGAGTTTTAATTAACTATGATGTCTGATCATTCTGAGCTAGCAAACAAGGCAAATCTAACAGGTATTCTCCACATTAGCATTGAACCCAAAGGCCAAAGACAGTAACTATAGAACTGGATCTGAAACCACATCTTTCTACCATTAAACCCAACATGGCCTGTTAGTTTCAGGACAAAAGCATCATCTGTCATATTAAAGTAACGTTGCTTTACACATACAATACTGGTTTTGCAGTTGCGTTTGGCTTCATCCATACATCAGCTTTGTTTTTATGGAACTATATTAGCTGGTACTAATTAGTGCTTGCTACATGCCAGGCACTGTGCTAAGCCTTTTTCATGGATTTTTCAGTCCTCAAAACAATCCTTTGAGATAGACAGTTTCCTGCGTCTTACCAGTCAGTAAACCGAGGCATAGAGAAATTAATTTGTCTGAGGCTATACATCATGTAAATGACAGGTCTAGGATTTAAATCCAAGTGGGTCTCGCTCCAGAAATTATGTTCTTGATACAACACTATACTGTTCTATCATTATATCATTATATATATGCGATTATATATATCACTTTATAAATTAAATATTATATCGTTTTATTTTTTACATATTTTTACATATTTAGTTACAATAAAAACGTTTAATATTTAGATTATAAGAATTTCTTTTCTGATTTAAGAAAAAGAAAGGTCTATACACCATTCAAGTGAAAGAAATGCTGGTTTAGTAGACTTGCTGCTCAGAGTAACTGGGACCTGTTTTTTGTTGTTTGAGATAGGGTCTCGCTCTTGTTGCCCAGGCTGGAATGCAGTGGCGCAATCACAGCTCACTGCAGCTCTGATGTCAAGTAATCCTTCCCATCTCGTCCTCCTTCTCTCCCTCCTCCCTGCCAGATTCATGTTGCTGGGGTTCAGATGCTTCTCCTTTGGTTCAGTGAGAGCCTCAACAGCATATGTGATTCCACTGCCAACCGCCTGTTGCCAACTCCAGTTCACCAGGCCAGTATCGCAAAAGTGAATTACACTATCATAACTGCATTGAAATGAGTCAGTAACTCCTTGAAAGGGAGTCAGTAAGATGCAGGTAATAAATGCTTCTACTCTCCTGGAGGGCCCATGAATTGCAGTCCTACCTCTTTATAATCAGAAAAGATATGATGCATAATTACAAGTTAATGGAACTGATTTTTGCATGTGACTTGCATGTGACTTGGGAATTATAAAATTATAAAGCTGAGAGGGTCCTCAGAGTTAGATCACTTTTTGCAAGTTGCATCACTTGTTATAAATGCAAGCACTTTTACCATTGTTTCAGCACCACAAGTGAACCCCCATAATCTTGATGCTTTAGGGAAGAATACTGTCCACTGTCCAGTCTCCAACTTCTTCTTTTTTTTCTTTTTTCTGAGACAAAGTTTCGCTCTTGTTGCCCAGGCTGGAGTGCAATGGCACCCTCTTGGCTCACCGCAACCTCCGCCTCCTGGGTTCAGGCAATTCTCCTGCCTCAACCTCCCAAGTAGCTGGGATTACATGTGGCGCCACCACACCTGGCTCATTTTGTATATTTAGTAGAGATGGGGGTTTCTCCACTTTGGTCAGGCTGGTCATGAACTCCTGACCTCAGGTAATCCATCTGACTTGGCCTCACAAAGTGCTGGGATGACAGGCATGAGCCATCGCGCCCAGCCCAGTCTCCATCTTCTTGAGTGATGAGAGGTGGCTAAGTAGCAGCCAAGTGGCTTCCTGGTCTCTGGGTCATGGTTATGGCATTGCATTCTTCAAGTCAGTCACCCTGTGATGGTCTACAATCTTCCTTCCCGATGATGGCAAAGGAGGCAGCTCCCAGCAGGCCAATTGGGAAGCATCCTCCAGAAGTAATTCCTGCAGCCTAGGACCAGCTTCTCTAGCCTTTCATTGGTTTTTATGTTCCTAGTTCCATGCATCAGTTTGGTTCTGCTTAAAATACTCAGAGTGGTTCCTACTTAAGAGCCCTGGCAAATACACCTGCACTAATCATGTCACAAGAACCCTATAAAGGAAAGACTAGTATTCCCTTTTGCAGTCTGAGGAAACTGAGGCACAGGAGGTTAATAAGATTGCCCCAGGGCTTATTTAGTAAGTGGTGGTTTCTTTAGCAAGTGGGTCTCTGATTCAATCCAGCTCCACAGGCCACACTCCAAAAGCTCCTCTGCCTCTGTCTTAGCTGGGGCTGCTCTAACGAAGTACCATAGGCGAGGTGGCTTAGAACAACAGAAATTTATTTCTCATAGCTCCAGAGGCTGGAAGTCCAAGATGAGGGTGCCAACATGATCAGGTTCTGGAGAAGGCCCCTCTTCTGGGTTGAAAATTCAGGTTACTTCTCATGTCTTCATATGGCAGAAAAGAGCAAGAGAGCTCTCTGGCGTCCCTTTTATAACAGCACTAATCCCATTCAAGAGGGCTCTACCTATCACCTAAGGTCAGGAGTTTGAGACCAGCCTGGCCAACATAGTGAAACCCCATTTCTACTAAAAATATAAAAATTAGCCAGGCATGGTGGTGCACACCGATAATCCCAGCTACTAGGAAGGCTGAGGAAGTAGAATTGCTTGAACCTGGGAGGCAGAGGTTGCAGTGAGCTGAGATTGCGCCATTGCACTCCAGCCTTTGAGACAGGTGTGAGACTCCGGCAAAAAAAAAAGAAAGAGAGAGAGAGAGGTATCCACTTTAACAACCTAATTACCTCCCAAAGCCCACATCCTAACACCGTCACACCGTGGGTTAGTATTTCAACATACAAATTTGAGGAAGGCACAAACTTCAGTCCACTGCAGTCTCATCAAGTAATAGGAATTAATGATGCTTTGTTGGACTTGAATTATTTGTCTGATCTGACATCATTCCACCCATGATCAAATTCCCTTGAAGAGTCTGATTGGCCTGCCGTGGTTCTCAAATCTTGCCCACCGAAGGCTCCTTGATTGACAGTTCCCTCAAGACTCCAGGCAGTGAAGTCAGGGTAGTTCCCCCAGAGGAAAAGCTGGCTGCTGTTTCCCAGTGGCAGGGAAACAGATGCTGGTCAAACCAAAACAGATCTCCACCACAAGTACCAAAACTCATCTGAGTCTGGCCATTCCTCAAAAGCATCATGGGACAAATAGACAAATGCAAAATGCCCAGATGTTAAGTGGAAACTTGCCTCTCTTCAGTTACTAAATTGTCTCATATGGACCTTGAACGTGGCTCATGAAATGCAAAGACTTTTGTAAAACGTGGGCATGGCCTCAAAGCTGCCATGGGGGAAGCCAGGCACTCTGGAAAGGAAGGTAGGAAAGAGAAGACACTGAAGGGCATGACTGGGTGCAGCGCTCAGCTGACCTCACACCCCACCCACTCCGTGAGGACCACTTGGAGCACTGGTTGAAACCCCTGCAGAGCTTGGTGATGGCGCTTCTGTCACATACTGGCACCATAACTAACTAAGGAATGTCCTTGGGCTAGCATTGAGAACGGCTTAGCAATTCCCTGAAACAGTCTGCTCCTTTGACAAATGAGAAACCCGATGCCCAAAGCCCCAAATCACAATTTATCCTTGGGCACCTGGTGGATTCTTCCATTTCCTGGAGACTGGGAATTTGATATCAGGGTTATGGTTCATGTGCACTTGAGTAGTTCCAACTCCTCTTACCTAATGATATTAAGTTTTTGTTTAAATATTTTTTTTCCAGAATAAAATAAAAAATAAAATCACCCCTCTCACTCCAGCTAACACACACACACACACACACACACACACACACACACACACAGGATCTTCAAACAGTTCATAGAGGCCAGGCACAGTGGTGCTCGTCTATAATCCCAGCAGTTTAGGAGGTCAAGGCAGGAGGATCACTTGAGCCCAGAAGTTTGAGTCTAGCCTGGGCAACATAGGGAGACCTCATCTCTATAAAACTTAGCTCGGCATGGTAGTATGTTCCTGTCATCTCAGCTACTTGGGAGGCTGAGGCAGAAGGATCTCTTGAACCAAGGAGCTTGAGGCTACAGTGAACTATGATCATGCCACTGTAATCTAGCCTGGATGACAAAGCAAGACTCTGTCTCCAAAAAAAAAAAAAAAAAAAAAAAAAAGTTCATGGAAAATGCATATTATGAAAAAATTATGCATAGATTTCAAAAAACAAACTGGTAGTAACTTGTTATATGTCTGAACAGAATCTAGTTTAAGGCACTAAGAAGGGTAAGACATAAGTTTGAAAAGAGCCTCTGTCAGAGCAACATGAATTCTGCTGAAAGTGACACAAGGACAAATATCAAATTGATGGTGAAGCTTGAGTGGAAGAATGGTGAGATCAATGATGCTTTACAAAAAGTTTATGGGAATAATGCCTCCAAAGAAATCAGCAGTTTGCAAATAGATAACTTAGTTTTTTGTTTTATTGTTTTTGTTTTTTAATTTGTAGAGATGGGGGTCTAGCTATGTTGGCCAGGCTTGTCTCAAACTCCTGGGCTCAAGCAATCCTCCTGTCTCAGCCTCCCAAAGTGCTGGGATTACAAACACGAGCCACCACACCCAGCCTTATTGTAAGAAAGGATGAGATGATGTTGAAGATGAAGCCCGCAGCAGCAGACCATCCATGTCCATTTGCCAAAAAGAAAAAAAAAATCATGTTGTTTGTGCCCCAATTAAAGAGGACTGACAATTAGCAGCAGAAACAATAACCAACACTATAGACATCTCAACTGGTTCAGCTTACAAAATTCTGAATGAAAAATTAAAGTTGAGCAAACTTTCCATTCAGTGGGTGCCAAAACCATTGCACCCAGATCAGATGCAGACAAGAGCAGAGCTTTCAATAGAAACTTTAACAAGTGAGACCAAGATCCTGAAGCATTTCTTTGAAGAATGGTAACAGGAGATAAAAACATGGCTTTACCAGTAAGATCTCGAAGACAAAGTACGTCAAAGCAATGGCTACCAAGAGATAGAAGTCCACTCAAAGCAAAAGCACATCGGTCAAGAGCAGAGGTTATGGCAACAGTTTTTTGGGATGTTCAAGGCATTTTCCTTGTTGACCTTCTGGAGGGCCAAATTAACAATCACATCTGCTTATTATGAGAGTATTTTGAGAAAGTTAGCCAAAGCTTCCACAGAAAAAAACCCAGGAAAGCGTCACCAGAGAGTCCTTCTCCACCAAAACAATGCTCCTGCTCATTCTTCCCATCAAACAAGGGCGATTTTTCTAGTGTTTCAATGGGAAATCACTAGGCATCCATCTTACAGTCCTAATTCGGCTCCTTCTGACCTTTTTTTTTTTTTTTTTGAGACAGAGGCTCACTCTGTCATTCAGGCTGGAGTGCAGTGGAGCGATGTCGGCTCACTGCAACCTCCACCTCCCAAGTTTAAGCGATTCTCCTGCCTCAGCCTCCCAAGTAGCTGGGACTACAGGTGTGTGCTAATTTTTTTTTTTTTTTTTAAGTAGAGATGGCGTTTCACCATGTTGGCCAGGCTGGTCTCGAACTCCTGACCTCAGGTGATCCGCCTGCCTCAGCCTCCCAAAGTGCCGGGATTACAGGCATGAGCTACCACACCTGGCCCCTTCTCACCTTTTTAATTTTGTTATCTTAAGAAAAAATTTAGGCCAGGTGCGGTAGCTCATGCTGTAATCCCAGCACTGTGGGATGCCAAGGCAGGCAGATGCTTGAGTCCAGGAGTTCGAGACTAGCTTGAGCAATGTGGTGAAACCCCAACTCTACAAAAAATACCAAAAAAAATTAGCCAGGCGTGGTGGTGGGAGCCTGTAGTCCCAGCAATTCAGGAGATTGAAGTGGGAGGATCAACAGACCCCAGGGGTTGGGCAGAGGTTGCAGTGAGCAGAGATCATGCCACAGCACTCCAGCCTGGGCAACAGAGGGAGACCCTGTCTCAAAAAATAATAATAAATAAAAATTTAGGCTGGGCTCTGTGGCTCACGCCTGTAATCCCAACACTTTGGGAGGCCAAGGCAGGTGGATCATGAGGTCAGGCATTCAAGACCAGCCTGGCCAATATGGCGAAACCCCATCTCTACTAAAAATATGAAAAATTAGCCAGTCGTGGTGGCGGGCACCTGTAATCCCAGTTATTAGAGGCTGAGGCGGGAGAATGGCTTGAACCTGGGAGGCAGAGGTTGCAGTGAGTCAAGATACGACACTGCACTCTCACCCTGGCAACAGTGTGAGACTCTCTCAAAAAGCAAAAAATATTTAAAGGGCATCATTTTTCTTCAGTTGATAATGTAAAAAATGACAGCATTGAAATGGTTAAATTCTCAGGACCCTCAGCTCTTTAGGGATGGACTAAATGGCTGGTGTCATCACTTACAAAGGTGTCTTGAATTTGATAGAGCTTAACGTTGAGAAATAAAGTTTATAAAGTTTATATTTTTTATTATTTAATACCATTTTTCCAGGAACTTTTTTTTTTTGGACAGAGTCTCACTCTGTCTCCCAGGCTAGGGTGTAGTGGTGCAATCTTGGGTCACTGCAACCTCCATCTCCCAGGTTCAAGCCATTCTGCCTTAGCCTCCTAAGTAGCTGGGACTACAGGCATGCACCACCATGCGTGGCTTATTTTTATATTTTTAGTACAGACAGGGTTTCATCATGTTGGCCAGGCTGGTCTCGAACTCCTGACCTCAGGTGATCTGCCTACCTCGGCCTCTCAAAGTGCTGGGATTACAGGCATGAGCCACTGAGCCCGGCCTAACTGGTTTAATGTTATAATCCCTTTCTCCAGAGGAAAAAAAAAAAAAAACTCAGATTTTTCAAATTTCAGACAGGTGCTCTTTGCTGCTTTTACTGAGATTTTTCCTTGCCAACCATTTCCTGGAATTTCTCCATTGACTCCTTCTACTGCTATTCTCAGCTTTTTGCCAAAGGTTGATTATGTGACTAAACGTTGGTTCCAAAAAATGTCCCTGCATAAAACGTTTTCCCAAAGTTCTGTTCTTTTCCCAATTCGAACTTCATGCTTTTACTTTTCCCTGCAATATGTTTCAGCTGCTAATTCACAAAACCTCAGAGCTGGTGACTTCTTTCCCCATCTAGTCATTCTCTGAACTGACCAAAGTAGGAAGGTTCCAAGCATCATCTTATGAAAACCCGCTTTTCCGAAAGGACACCATACAGGAGGGACAAGAGGATTTGTTCTAGTGGAGGCAAGTCTCCTGCAGCAGTCAGAGTAGTTCAGCACTCGCCAAAGGATGATAGTACTTTATCTACCTACACAGACAAAGTTACACCTGGAAAGAGGCAGAAATAGAATAACCCCTGGCCACTATTTCTTACTTAGAATAGGAAGAAAAAAATATTGAGGAAGACTGGGTCTTACCTGATATGCCTGGCAGTTAATGAGCAGAGAGCAGTGCTGGTTACCATATTAGCTGAGAGATAAAATGTGTAAGGGAGGAGGCAAATCTCCTCCCAACAATCGTCATCAATCAGATTTCTCAGAGTCCAACCTCTCTGGACATTCAAGGAGAATTTTCTAAAGCTTTCCCTACGTTGCTATTGTCCCCCAACAACAAATAATTTATATCAACCTAGAGAACAGTTGGGCCTTGTATCCAGACACAGTGAAGCATGTTGAATGATGAATGAGCAGCGTGGCCAGTCACGCTGATATAAACTTGAACCACAGTGGCTGCCATCCATTAGGAAGTTCCAAGTGGAATCCCTCCATAATGGGATTTTATGCTTATAACATAGTTGTGCCCAACCTTGCCACGACAGAATCCCCATTTGTATGCTCAGAAGCGCAATCAAGAAATCATCCCTGCACTACAATCCTGTCTTGAGTTTCTTAACCATGTGTGACCTTGAGCCTGGGCACTTCCCTCCATATCAGGACATTAAAGGGAAACAAGAAAATATATTTTCTTTTTTCATGTTAGGATCTCAAAGACAAGTTTTACTGCTTTCTTTTTAACTTTTTAACACAATACATTCGTGTAATGGCAAAATTAAGACAACGTTTGGAGAAAATCCAAATACCCAATTTACCAAATCACTCTAGCAAAAGCTAGCTGATCAATCTATCCCCCTTTTGTTTTGCAAAAAGAATCATAATGTATATGTGATCTGTTCATCCGCTGTTTTCACTTATGATTATGGTAGGCATTTTCTCCTGCTATACGTTTCATAATCACAATTTTTTTTACAAAGAGTATGTCAGCATATTGCTGGCCCTAATTTAGTAAATCATTTCCCTATTGTTCATCCAAACCAAGTGTCTTTACCTGCACAAGACCAAAGAAGCTTCCATTTGCTATTAAGATTTGAGTTGGGATCTCCATTCAGAGAACAATTATGTATGAAAGCTCTACGTGACTCCTTCAGATGCAAGAGTGAGGCCAGCTCAGCTGGGATAAGCTCCTACTACAGAAAGGTATGGGGAAAATTCCAGAATCTGGTAATTCATCATAGAGCTAGCAGTAGGACGAAAGAATGAGCTTCTCGCCTCAGGCGCAAAACAAAAAACAGGAAAGCCACACCAAAGAACGAAAATTTTACCCAGAATTAGTTGTGTTGAATATTGCTTGTTTTGCCTCTTTTATTTACTGGCATATAAACTTTTAATATTAACAAAATTTTTTTTTAAATGTCCATCATTACTTTTTTTTTGAGGTAGGGGACCTGATCACAGCTCACTGCAGGTTTAACCTCCCAGACTCAAGTGATCCTCCCATCTCAGCCTCCTGAGTAGCTGGGCCTACAGGCTCACACCACTGTGCCCAACTAATTTTTGTATTTTTTGGTAGAAATGGGGTTTTGCCACGTTGCCGGGTTGGTCTCGAACTCCTGGGCTCAAGCAATCTCCTTGATTTGGCCTCCCAAAGTGCTGGGATTATGGGTGTGAGCCACCACACCCAGCCACCACACCCGTGTAACAATTACATTACTTTTTCTGTTATTTTTTTTCTCACTGGAAAAGGAATAAACACACAAGATTTCTTTTAATCCAGACACAGTAAGTTGTCTCATATGTAGACCTGCATCCTTCTGGAATTTTTCTTTGTACATATATATACATATTTATATGTGATATCCCTTTTTATTGTTTACACAAATAAGAACACACACTATATTGCACTTGCCATTTTGCTTGACCTCCGGTCTCAAATTGATTCATCTTGGCATATATAATCTACTTCATTATTTTTCATAAGAGCTGCATAGTTTTTCACTACATGAAACTGCTGTAATTTATTTAACCATTTCCCTAGTGTGAGACATTTTCATAGTTTCTAGGATTTTTTCATGTTAAAAATAATGTTATAACCGTAACATTTTTTGACAGATTCAAGGCAATCAAAAGTCCTGGATTTCCTGAACATTGTCTTAAATTAAAGTAATAAATAATTTTTAATAGAATAATTTATATGGATTCCAAAAAGACATTTGCTAAAACTTAACATTTTATTCCTAATATTCAAAAAAGAAATTTCAGGAAAGAAAAATCTTTTTTAAATTTTTATGCTTAATGGGGAAATAATGGAAGCTTTTCCATTAGAGGCAGAAAAAAGACAAAGATAACCATTCTCACCATTATTGGTTAAATTGCTCTAAAATTACTAATGCAAGAAAAAGAAATAGAGGCATTAAAATAGAAAATAAGGAGGTTAAATTATCTTGATCTGCAGATGACGTATTATATATCATGAAAAACACACTAAATCAACAAAAAAGCTTTTAGAGGGCCAGGTGGTGCCTCACGCCTGTAATCCCAGCACTTTGGGAAGCTAAGATAGGAGGATCACTTGAGCCCAGGAGTTCCAGACAGGGGTTGGAGACCAGCCTGGGCAATGTAGTGAGATCCCCGTCTCTAAAGAAAATTTAGAAATTAGCTGGATGTGGTAGCATGCATCTGTAGTCCCAGCTACTTGGGAGGGTGAAGTAGGAGGATCACTTGAGCTCAGAAGTTCAAGGCTGCAGTGAGCCTTGATCATGCCATTGCACTCCGTCCTGGGTATCAGAGCAAGACCCTAAAAAAAAAAAGTCAGGCGCAGTGGCTCATGCCTGTAATCCCAGCACTTTAGGAGGCTGAGGTGGGAGGATCACCTGAGGTCAAGAGTTCAAGACCAGACTGGCCAACATGGTGAAACCTCGTCTCTACTAAAAATACAAAAATGAGCGGGGCATAGTGACGCATGTCTGTAATCCTAGCTACTTGGGAGGCTGAGGCAGGAGAACTGCTTGAACCTGGGAGGTAGAGGTTGCAGTGAACCCCAGCCTGGACAATAGTGCAAGACTCTGTCTCAAAAAACAAAATGCTTTTAGAAACAATAGGAGCATACAGTAAAATGACTTTCACACTATTGGTGAGTGGTAAACTGGCACAAGCCCTTGGGGGCAATTTGGACTATCTATCAAAACCCATTGAGTCAGTAACCTTCCTTCCCAAAATGCCTCCTTCAGTTATATTTCCCCGTGGTTCAGAGACACAGGTACAGGTATATATATGTATACATGTTCATTAGAGCATTATTATAATAGCAAAAAGGCTGGAAACAACTGGTTTTATGAGGGAATGCCTATATATGGATGAGCTAGTATTTGATATGAGTACAAAGTGTTTTTCAAAGAATAGCCAAGAAAGTGGTATCAGTGAGTGTCTCTAAGAACAAAACCTAGAAAGGATGAGAAGGAGCTTTGTTTTTTACCATAAGCCTTTTGTATGGTTGGAACTTGCCATGTGCTCCCAAAATGCACACCTCAAAATGTTTTTATAGCACAGGTAAGCCTTTTCTAACAGATACATTTATTTTCATAAAATCTTAGATTGAACCAAAAGATTAATTTTTAGTTCAAAGTAGACTGAGTGCAGTGGCTCATGCCTATAACCCCAGCACTTTGGGAGGCTGAGGCAGGTGAATCACCTGAAGTCAGGAGTTCAAGACCAGCCCGGCCAACATGGCAAAACTCTGTTTCTACTAAAAATACAAAAATTATCAAGAAGTAGTGGTGGGCACCTATAATCTTAGCTACTCAGGAGGCTGAGGCAGGAGAATTGCTTGAACCTGGGAGGCAGAGGCTGCAGTGAGCTGACACCATACTCCAGCCTGGGTGATAGAGTGAGACTCCATCTCAGAAATAAATAAATAAATAAAAAGAGATGGATGTCCTTTGTTCAGTACAGAAAAGCCTCTCATTAGCATTAAGAAGAAGGTAACAACACCTAAGGGTTCTTTGTAGTGTTTTTGTTGTCATTGTTGTGGCTATTTTAGTCTCAATGGCTTTGAAATGGTGTAACTATGTCTACTCATCAACCAACTGTACTGGTCAGTGTTCTTCAAGTCCTGTGCCCAGATACCAATGCATATCATTGAGCAAGGCGAATTCAGCTAGGGACATAACCCAGGACCAGCCTTGATTCTCTGAGGGTTTACAGTGACCCAATCATTAGAGCAACACTGACTCAAAGAGTTTGGGACAGGCTAGGCCAGCAGGAAGGAAAGCAAGAACCTCCTCTGGGGTCTGTTCTGTTTGCTCCTGCTGGCTTCTCTGGTCACTGTGACCACTATTTCAGTGACAACACAGTCCCACTCCAAACCTCCATCTCAGGTATTCTCCTCCTCTCATTTCTACTTCTAATATAGGAAGGGAAGCTTGGGCAATTCTGGTGAGTGGCAGGAGGAAAAGAGACAAGGGCATGTGGTGTTAGCAACAGAAATTTCTACAGCTAATAACAATATTTTACCTTAAAATCACATGAAACTAAACAATATTGGTCAGTTCCCAAATCCTCATCCACTAACTAGACTGCTACACCTGAATCACTGGGGAGCATCTTTAAATGCAAGAATTCCCAGGCTGTACTCTGCTTCACTGGATCTGGGGAAGGACCTGGAAATCTATATTTTTAAGACATTCCCCAGGTAACTCTGATGGGCAGCCAGGCTTAGCAAACATGGACATAAATTATTCAGTTACACCCAAATTATTGTGACCCATATAACAGTCTAATAAATTTGGATGTGACCCTTTGGGGGAAAAACATCCCAGGAAAAATGGCTATCATAAAGGAATTAAATTAATCCTCAAGGGTGTGTAAATTAATCCCAGTAAACACATTATAGTCACTGCATTAAGTAAAAATTTTGTCTGCCTACTCAATAATGAAATAAGCAGAGAGAGGACATTTTAAAGTCTGCAGGAGATATTATAATTCAAACACCAGCCTAGATCTGATAAATATTTTATAGACAATTTTATTTCATTCTACTTGAGAATGAATAAAGGTGTATGTTTCTGTTTGGCAACATCAGGGTTATTGAATTGAATTGGAAGCATATGGTGTTGGTGAAATGAACGTGAATTTCTCCCTCAAGTTGAGTATTAGCAACTTCATAACTAAAAGACACCAGGTCATTTTTTCTCCTCACCATAAGACATTTCACATGACTTGGTCTTTTGACTCTGCTCTGAAGTATAGTGCTGTGAACCATCTTTTGCAGAGTCCTGTAAAACATACCTGTTCTCTAGAAACATACAGATCTGTAGATGTCTGGTCCTGGTCCTCCTTAATTTCCTCCTGCTGAGAACCTTGCAAAACTTCAGTACAATGCAAGGCAAAGAAAGTTGGAAAAGTGGGTTCTTTTCATTCGTCAACTTACAGGACTACAACAAAAAGTATCTGCAGGAGGTAGGGGAGTTTATGGTAAACACCCGCGGGCAGTGAAAGTTTGTCATGGGTTTGTTTTCTCAGCCTAAATTGAGTAAGATGTTTTGTAAAAGATAAAATCATAGCAGCCAAGGAAGACTTCAGAGTTTGACAAACACAAGGAGAGATTATTTTAATACAAATAGGGAATCTGGACTGTGAAAATTAGGTGTTTCCTGTCCTCAAAAGTGAGAGGAAAAGTCTGTCCCACTTCACGTGAAAATGTACTAGAGAGCCGGGCGCGGTGGCTCACCCTTATAATCCCAGCAGTTTGGGAGGCTGAGGCAGGTGGATCACCTGAGGTCAGGAGTTCAACACCAGCCTGGCCAACGTGGTGAAACCCTGTCTCTACTAAAAATACAAAAAAATTAGCCTGGCATAGTGGCACATGCCTGTAATCCCAGCTACTCAGGAGAGGCAGGAGAATCACTTGAACCCAGGAGGTGGAGATTGCAGTGAGCTGAGATCTCACCATTGGATTCAACCTGGGCAAGAAGAGCAAAAACTCTGTCTCAAAACAAAAGAAAAAAAGAAAATGTACTACAGAAACAGGAGTTGACCAGAGAAACTGGTTGTCAGAGTTTAAACTGAGATTTTTCTTCTAAGAGAAATGGTATTTTTTAAAAAAGATTCTTTCACCTATTTCTGGACCTACTTCACTGCAGGATGCTTACCTTGGACGCTTACCTTTGGTGTTAAGATGAAGGTGAGGCCTTTCCTGGATGTCACTGGGATGCCACAGCAGACCTCTAGAGGTCACTTTGCAGGAAAGACCTTGGGCTTCCCAGGAAGAAAAAAGGGAAGGGGCTGGGGATGAAAGATCAAGCTCCTGGACCACGAGGTTGAGACCCCTGAAACCAGCCCTTTTGGAGACAATGTCCCCAGAAGAGAGAAAACTAAGGTAGAGGAAATTTGAAAGTTTCACGCTTAATTTCAAGATCAAAGGCGAAGGCCGCTGCACAGGGATGTATCATGCGAATGCCCCCAGCCCAGACTTCCAGGAGCTGCCAACCTAGACTGCTTCTGGGCAGCTGTGATTTCAATGCAGACTGTCCACTGCTGGCTGAGAGCACTTTGCTTGAAGAGAAGAGTCTCTACGCAAAACATTTGAAGAGCAGTGATGCAGAGCCTCTGCCTCAGAGTAGAGCCACAGCGGGGCAGTGACAGGGACAGCCACCAGCAGCCTCCAGACCCATTCACAATGAGGAAGGGGTTGGGACTGAGGAGTATAACCCCCCATCAGCACATGTACACATAAGAGGAGAGGACACCAGCCCCCAGTGGAAACTGCAGAGATTAGCATCCCAGTACCAACATCTTCTTTATGATAATCTTGGCCTTCAACTCTCTTCCTTTGAGGGGTGTATGTGTTGAGGAGAAAGGAGCTGATATAGTTTGCTAATGAATTTCTCATATTTCTATATTTAAAATGGACAGGAATATATAATTGAATACAAAGAATGTATGATTCTTTGAAAATCATATAAGAATTCATATATGAGCCTCTTTACTAAGCTGGCCACGGTGGCTCAAGCCTATACTCTCAGCTACTCAGGAAGCTGAGGGGAATAATGGCTTGAGCCCAGGAATTCAAGACCAGCTTGGGCAACATAGTGAGACCCTGTCTAAAATAATAATAAAAAATAAAAAATAAAATTAGCTGGGCATGGTAGGTAGCACACACCTGTAGTCCTGGCTACTCAGGAGGCTGAGGTGGGAGGTTTGCATGAGCTCAGGAGAGCACAGCTGCCATGAAGTATAATAATGACACTGTGCTCCAACCTGGGCAATAGAGCAAGACCCCATCTCAAAAGAAAAGAAAGGAAGGAAGGAAAAGAGAGTACCTCAAGCTAGTCAGTACAAGTTGCTTCTTGTTGTTGTTTTGAGACAGGTCTCACTCTGTCACCCACGCTGGAGTGCAGTGGCCTGATCATAGCTCACTGCAGCCTCGACTTCCTGGGCTCAGCTTCCTGAAGTAGCTGGGACTACAGGCACGTACCACCATGCCTGATTTATTTTTGTGTGTTTTTCGTAGAGACAGGGTTTCACCACGTTGCCCAGGCTAGTCTCAAATTCCAGGGCTCAAGCAATCCGTCCACCTTGGCCTCCCAAAGTGCTGGGATTATAGGCATGAGCCCTGCCATACTCAGTTTAGTAATGCAAACTTCTATCTCCCTTTCACATATACAGGTTTTTCCTGCAGTTACTAGAAGCAAAATATTTACCCTGACTCGCAAGAGTTTTATTTTAGATGAGATGACAAAATGCCCACATAATGATTAAAGATCAATATAAAGCAGAATGTAACCAGAATCTAAATGGGGTGGGTGTGGATTAAAGTCATAACAGTAATCTAGAGAAAGAAAACATCCCTGGAAGCTAAAGCTGCTACTACAGTGAAAGATTTCCTAGAAATGGGACTTCAGTTGAGCTCTGAAAATAATTTAGTTAAACATATATGGGAATGATGGCCGGGCACAGTAGTTTATTCCTGTAATCGCAGCACTGTGGGAGGTTGAGGCCGAGGTGGGAGGTTCACTTGAGCCTGGGAAGTTAAGGCTGCAGTGAGCTGTGATCACACCACCGCACCCAGCTTGGGTGACAGAGTGAGACCCTGACTCAAAAAAAAAGTACATGAGAATGAGATAGAAGTTTTTCCGAGACGTAACAGCAAAAACAGAGGTCAGAACAAGAGGGGCTGTGTGCGGGACAAGGAGATGTCTGCCTGGCCTGGCACTGTCTGCCTTCCATGCCAATGGGTAGGAGCATGCCCCATGCTGCCTGCTCATTATGTGCCAGTCCCTGTGCCAGACACACTTATTACCCTGTTACATCCTCAAGAAGCCTTTCTACACCAGAGGGGAAGGAAGGGCTCAGAGGTGTTCAGTAACTTGTCTAAGGTTGCATGTTAGTAAGTGGCAGAGCTAGGACTTCACCTGAAATCAGCCAAGTCCAGAGCCTGTATCGTTAACTCAGCACTCGTATGAATCCATGGTTGGGTGGCCAATTGGCAGCAGTGAGCGGCATAAAGCCTAAAGATAAGTGGTTTTGGCCAGAACAGTGTGTAGAAAAGCAGATTGCCTTGGCTGGGATAGGCTGGCGGCCCTGTCAGCTTAATTCCTGTTTCCCACCCTCCCAGTTTCACATGCTCATGCTACCTGTCCAGGAAATCCTGCCTAAGGTGCCCAGCTAACAGTGAGGCAGGTGAAGGGAAAATGGGAAAAAAAAAAAAAAGCCCATTCTTTTTTTTTTTTTTGAGACTGAGTCTCGCTCCTCCCTCTGTCACCCAGGCTGGAGTGCAGTGGTGCCATCTTGGCTCACTGCAACCTCTGCCTCCCAGGTTCAAGCAATTCTCCTGTCTGAGCCTCCTGAGCAGCTGTGATTACAGGTGAGTGCCACCTTGCCTGGCTAATTTTTGTATTTTTTTTTTAGTAGAGACGGGGTTTCACCATGTTGGCCAAGCTGACGTCAAACTCCTGTCCCCATCAGGTGATTTGCTGGCCTCCGCTTCCCAAAGTGCTGGGATTACAGGCATGAACCACCACACCCTGCCAGAGCTCATTCTTGAGCTCCTTCTAAAAAAAGGAATTTGAAAGCAAAGACAAAGAAAGGAAAGAGTTAAAAGACTTAAGTCTACACGGTTTTTCACAGCGAGTTCTCCGGCATCAGAATTTCCTTGGGCAGGTTGAGGGTGGGATGGTCGGCAGGTGGGGGGAGCGGGGGCAGCGAGGGGGAAGTGCACGGTTAAAAATGCAACGCCCTGGGCCCACAGCACTCCTACTGAGCCTAAGGGATGGCCAAGGAGCCTAAATTTGTTAGCAGGCTCCACTAAAATTTGAGAGTTATTGGAATGTACTTGTTCCAAAAAACATCCCTCACACTCACCTAGTTCTCCCTTTTTGCACATACAACTCTTAATCACATTTACTCTAAATGAGAAATAGTGTTCACTGTCAGCTTGCAAAAAGACTTCACATACATCTTAGAAAAACCTTTAATCACAACTTTCTTTTCTCTGAATGCTTTTAGTCCTAAATCATTTTCTAATCAATGCTAACATCAAAAAGACTTCATCGCAATTCAATTTGTCTGAGCCATTCCCGCTGTTCATGTTCAGCCTGTTATTAACAAGGAGCTGACCAGTGGCACTGAGAATTTTTCACACTGACCAAAAATTAGGGTTCACTGAGTGCTAAGACGTGTTTTGGGGACCACAGGTGGTCACTCAGCTTCCTTTTCCTGCCTGTCCCCTGGAAAAGGTGGGTAAGAAAAATCCCCCCAAAACCTCTGGGCAGTGAGGAGTGCCTCACCCTTGCTTGCCCCTGACGTTAGGAAGAGTTTTCCCCATTCCATGCCTTTTCCTCTGAAGTTCGGAATGCGTGAATGACCTTCCCCTCCTTCCACTCCTCCAGAAACTCCTAGTCATCCTTCAAGTTCCGGCTCTGAAGTAGTGAAAATAATAATCATAAACAAACATATAAAATAAGAATCACAATGGTATCAAGGAAATAAAAATTAAGAATATCGTAAGATATTCATTTTAAAGCCACTGAATTGGCAAAAATAAATCTGATAATGTAAAAATATGGATCACTAGGAACTCTGCTGTTAATGGTTATATATATTAGCAAACCACTTTAGAAAAAACTTCGGCAATATCTAAAGAATTATACTGTAAAATATATGTAGTAAAAAATGAATTAATGCCAGGCATGGTGGCTCATGCCTGTAATCCCAACACTTTGGGAGGCTGAGGCAGGCGGGTCATGAGGTCAAGAGATCGAGACCATCCTAGCCAACATGGTGAAACCCCATCTCTATTAAAAATACAAAAATTAGCTGGGCATGGTGGCATGCACCTGTAGTCCCAGCTACTTGGGAAGCTGAGGCAGGAGAATTGCTTGAACCTGGGAGGCAGAGGTTGCAGTGAGTCGAGATCGTACCACTGCACTCCAGCCTGGTGACAGAGTGAGACTCTGTCTCAAAAAAAATAAAAAACAAGTATAGCTACTGTAGAAAATAGTATAAGTCCTCAAAATTTTAAACATAGAATTACCATATAATTCCACTTCTGGGTATATACCCAAAATAAGTGAAAGCAGGGATAAGAACATATATTTGTACACTTATGTCACAGCACTATTCACAGTAGCCATAAGATGGGAGCAACCCAGGTGTCCATCAATGGATGAAGGGATAAACAAAATGTGATATGTGTGTGTGTGTGTGTGTGTGTGTGTGTGTGTGTAATGGAATATTATTCAGCCTTAAAAAGTTAAATGGATGAACCTGAGGACATTATGCTAAGTAAAATAAGTTAGAACAGAATAGGATAGCTTAATACTTAATAAACTCATATATATATATTATGTATTGTATTATCTTATAATAAACTCATATATATGAGTTTATAAGATAATATAATATAATAACTCATATAATAAACTCATATATGAGTTACAAGATAATATAACTCAGATATATAATAAACTCATATATATATGAGTTTATTAAGTATTAAGCTATCCTATTAGTTCTATTCCTCTAGAGATCCCTGACTAATACAGATACAGATGGGCACACAGTTTCAGGTGGGGAAGTTGAAAACGTCCTGGAAATGGATGATGATGATGGTTACACAACAATATGAATATACTTAATGCCACTAAACTGGACACTTAAAAATGGTTAAAGTTGTAAATTTTAAGTTGTGTATATTTTACCATAATTTAAAAAAGAAAAAAAATGAATGAACAAGATATTTACTCATTCTCCTATCAGTGGACATTTGGGATATGTCCAGTTTTGTTTGCTTGTTTTTGTTATTATTGCAGACAATGCTACCATGCACAGTCTTTACATATCTCCTGGTACATATGTGCAAGAGATTCTGTAGAGTATACAACTGCAAATGGAACTCCTGGGTCAACTTTACGATGCCAAATTGTTTTCCAAAATGGTCATATTAAATTAAATGATTTACGTCATACAAATAATAATTTGTAAAAGATGTTCAGGAAATGTTAAATTATAGCCAAAAGGAGGTAGGTGAATCTCTCAACCTGCCCAACCATCTAGAATTACATTGCCCAGAAAAGGGGGCAAGTAAGCCTTGTGCTCCACTAATAAAATGCTGCTTAAAGCAGATGCATACATCTTTTTTTCTATATTCCAAACAGTTCATAGTTTGCCACCTCTCCTATAAATCGGTCTATCATATTTTCAACTACACCTGCCATATTTCATTTCATTGCTGGGCATCCATTTTAAGACCATTGGCTAATTGATGCCCATCTCATGGTGGACCTCCAGGATGTGTAAAGCAGATTCACAGAACACTGGTTATTAACTTGTCTGAGTTGGATGAGACTGAACACCCACACACAAGTTACATGAAAGGGATCTATTACTTACACACAGGCAGCAAGAGACAACAGAAGCCCAGGACTCATCGTGAGCTGGCTTCCCAGGGCTCAGGAAATCTGCCCAGGGTGGATGGAGTCTCCCACATGTGCTTCACTTGCTCAGCAGCTGAAGGTCCCCCAGAAAGTGACCCACCTGGGTTTTATACCCCAGGGAACATGGGTTTCTGGGATAAAGCACTGAAGGACATCCTGTTTCAAGGGGGGAGCTGGAGAGAATTCAGGCTGTTCCAGGCAGTCCCTCCCTATCTCAGGATGTTGCACTCCCAGCACATTCTACAGTTATTCTTGAAAACTGCAAGCAAAAAAGGGAGGAGAACTGGGCCAATCCATGGCTGCTCAGAGAACTGTCCTGCAGGATGGTGAAAGGTCTGGACACTCTGCAGGGAGGAACAGGTGCTGGTCTGGAAAAGTGAACGTGGGCCTTTTGGAGAGCCTGGTTCAGAAGCACGGCTGCTGCTATTGCTTGGCTAAAACACTGCTCTATGCGAAGTTCACCCTCTTGGATTAAGGGAGCAACTTCAGATCTGCAGAACTAGCCTAGAAAAGGAAAAAGGAGAGTTATGAGAAACATAAGACCTAACTTCAAATCTTAGCCTGTTTTATAGAAGTGAGATTTACGGTGAGAAGTTCCAGAGGTTAGGCCTCATGGTTAGAAGCCACAGAAGGACTTCATAAACTTCGAGCAAGGCAAGCACACATGAGCCAGGGCTGCCTGTGAGGTCCTGGATATGTTCAACCATCTAGATTGTCAAAGAATCAGTTGCAGGACTGGAAGTAGGGGAAGCTGGAGTAGATGCCAGCTAAGGTCCTCACCTGTTCTGTGATGATGATTCAAATGCATCCAGGTGGTAGACACTCCACCTGCCAGGAACAGCTCTCAGTCTTGGAACCACTCAGTCAACACTTATTTTGAGTTGGATTTTCATATTATTCTAGAATTCATTTGGATCTTACCATGAACCAGATTAGCCCTTTTCACATTACCTGCAGTCCCTGGGTATTAAAAATGCTGCCAAGCCTTAGGTTTTACTACTTATACAGTAAGCCTTGTGTTCCACTAATAAAATGCTGCTTAAAGCAGATGCATACATCTTTTTTTCTATATTCCAAACAGTTCATAGTTTGCCACCTCTCCTATAAATCGGTCTACCATCTTTTCAAGATTTTCTCCCATAAGCACTTGAAAGCACTTCCATAAGCCACAAGATACTGAATTTAAAGATTTATATAAACACCTGCAGGCAGATCTCTTTTGATACTTGTCAAGGGCACAATCATTAAGAAGGGACCACAAAAATAAGTCAGCTAATTACACATCACTTTGAAACCACTGGATGTAGACTAAAGGCTGCTGAAAAGTTTTGATCAATACTGACTCTGCCTTGGACACCATGAATAATGTGATGCATGCTGCTCATGTCTTTTCCTGGGCACCTCAATCTGGCAACTTCTTTTCTAAGCAGTAATTAAATCAGTGAAAATCGTATATAGTCTTGTGAGTGGCTCAAAAATTTTTAGCAGCAATCATGAAACCAACCCCACCCCCAATACACTTTAAAAATCTACAATTCGCAAATTTGAAATGTCAGATCCATGCTAATTTATTTTGCAAGCTACTCCAAGGAAGCCAGACGTCAGCCCTTCCCCTGCTGTTAGATGAAAGCTTCAGAAAGTCCTGCATAACTGACAGCAGGACCCAGTGGGCTCTCTCCTCCCTTCCCTGGCACCACTGGGTGGCACCACTGTGAAATGTTCTTTCTGCCACTGGTACTGGCATCGTGTTAAATCTTGATTTGACACTCTGGTGTGTGCTGAGTCAGAGCAGACTTAGGTAACTGCTTTGTACACACATTAGAATATTTCAGCTCGTGAGCAAGTTGGCTCGGGTGTGCTTCCTCCTCTCATTAGCCATGGTTTTCTCGGCCCAGGAGCGGTTGACTACCCAGTATGAGCTGAACTGGTTGCTTCATCAAATGTTGATAGCATGTTTGAAGTTGTCATTTTATTCTTACAAGGCAATTTCCTTCTGTGGCCCTTTTCTTCGGAAGGTACTGTTTCAAGCCGTACCCAGACCTGGCCCTGAAACCATGTCTGGAGACTGTCATGGAAGGGAGGCAGGCCTTGTATGTCGCCTTAGTAGCACCTCACTGTCTTACTCCTCACCCAGAGTGCCAAGCACAGAGAAGTGCATACCTTCTGTAGAGACTGAGTAGGGAAAATAACCAGCTGACTCAGATCCACAAAGAACTTAGCAACAAATAATGAGAACTTTAGCATCTCATGCTTGCTAAGTGGGCAGGAACAAGTAGATACTGTATCCACTTCTTCTGTTTTTAGAGACAAGGGTCTTGCTATGTTGCCCAGGCTGGAGTGCAATGGTGCAATCATAGCTTACTGCAGCCTTGAACTCCTGGGCTCAAGCAATTCTTCTGCCTCAGCCTCTCGAGTAGCTGGGACCATAGACATGTGTCACCACTGTGTCTGACTTGTACCTACTTGTTAAGGTTAACAATGATTATGAATTGGGAGGTGGCTCTCAGACTGACACAGGGATGGACTGCTAATTAGAGAATGCCAAAGCAGTCTGTTAGAAACAATCAAGGCTTACTAGACACCTGTGAGGTTTGCCTTTACCATGCCAAGCTGCTGTGTTACTGCACAACAGAGCCAGGGATGAACCAAGGGCTGAGGTTCACGCCACACCTGGCTGGACTGGCCCAGCGGTGCTGCTGAGAGAAGACAGAGGGACATAGAAGTGAGAGGTGGGAAGAACTAGAAGCCCAATATCCAGGATGATTCTGTACAGAAGCACAGAGCTGAGGAATGACCCAGAGGATGTGAGACCCTGTCTCTAAAAATAAAAATAAAATAAGGAATGCAGAGGCACAATCATAGCTCACTGCAGCCTTGAACTCCTGGCCTCAAGTCATCCTCCCACCTCAGCCTCACAAGTAGCTGGGACCACAGGTGCATGCCACCATGCCCAGCTGATTTTGTTTTTATTTTTTGAGAGACAAGGTCTCAAACTCCTGAGTTCAAATGATTCTCCCACCTTGGACTCCCAAAGTACTGGGATTATAGGTATGAGCTACAGCACCCAGCTAAAAAAAAAATTTTTTTAGATGGAGTCTCACTCTGTTGCCCAGGCTGGAGTGCAGTGGTGCGATCTCGGCTCACTGCAGTCTTCACCTCCCAGGTTCAAGCAATTCTCCTGCCTCAGCCTCCTGAGTACCTGGGACTACAAGCATATGCCACCATGCCCAGCTAATTTTCTGTATTTTTAGTAGAGGCAGGGTTTCACCATATTAGCCAGGATGGTCTTGATCTCCTGACCTCGTGATCTGCCTGCCTCAGCCTCCCAAAGTGCTGGGATTACAGGCATGATCCTCCGTGCCTAGCCCCCTCCGCCATCCACCAAAATTATTTCTAGAGCCCCAAGTGTAAGGGGCCAGATTTTTCCAAGATAAAAATGAAAATGGATGGTATCAGGAGGGGGGTAGTAGCAGTTGCTTGGCCTGGCATTAGAGCCCTGGATCACCACAGGAGGTGAGGAAAGCGGGGCTGGAGACACTGTGCTGGGCAGCCGGTGTGGGGTTGGCACAGAAGGCCGGATTCCTGCCCTGAAAAGCCGGGACAGTGACTGCACAGAGCCCCGGGTGCAGACGGCCCAGGCAACCGGCTGCCGCGGAAGCTTCTAAACCCCTGAGACTTAGAGGCATTGGCACTTGGCACTCTCTCCCCACTCCATTGTTACCAAACTACTATCGAGAGGAGGGAAAGATGTATATCAGAATCCCAAGCAAACTCCAGAATGAGCCAGATCTTCTTCTCTTGCATAAGAAAGAAAAGGAAAAAGAAAAAACAAGCTGAGTGATCAGAAAATGAAAAATTATAATGGGACATTACCTTTGAAACTTTTGTGAGTGGCCTGAAGAGAACAGGATGAGAGATACATGGGAACCTCTACAGAAGGAGGCCACAAGGGGAAATCAAGTAACCTGGGGACACAGATATGAGCCTGCCCCCAGAGAGAGCGGCAAACCATGACCTGGGCCCATTAGCGTGGGAAGGGAGCCTGTGACCCTCCTTATCCCCGAAACAGCTGTGTCTGTGGACGAGGGCCACAGTTCTCCCTCAGGCGGCTGTGTCTGCTCCCTTCCCACCTCGGCTCCTGTCCACCTGCCCTGGAGCACCGCCTCCTTACCATGGCGTATCCAGCTTGCACTCAGCTCTCGGATGCCTTTTTCAAGTTAAGGTCCTTTCCTCGGAGCACACCAGGCTAAAATCACTGATCTGTCTTCTAAGCCCACAATTTAATAATAACAGGTAACACTCAGCATTTGACCTTGTGCCAGGCACTGTTCTAGGTGCTTTTATGTATCTCAACTCCTTTAATCCTCATAAAAACACTATGAGGGAAGTATTTGTCTCCACTTTATAGATGGGACACAGGGCGGTGGAGCAACTTGCCTGAGGTCACGCAGCTGGTGAGCAGCAGAGCTAGGATTTGAACTCTGGAAGGCTGGCATCATTGTCTATAGTTTTAATCGCTCCATTATCCTGACTCTCAATTCCAACCTGTCCAATAGTGTTGGATATTAGGATGTGTCAGTTAATATTTAGGTCCTACTTTTTTTTTTTTTTTTTTTAACACAGAGTCTCACTCTGAAGCCAGGCTGGAGTGCAGTGGCGCGATCTTGGCTCACTGCAGCCTCCACCTCCTGAGGTTGATTCTCCTGCCTTAGCCTTCCAAGTAGCTGGGATTATTACAGGTATATGCCACCACGCCCGGTTAATTTTTGTATTTTTAGTAGAGACAGGGTTTCTCCATCTTGGCCAGGCTGGTCTCGAACTCCTGACTTCAGACGATCTCCCCATCTGGGCCTCCCAAAGTGCTGGGATTACAGGTATGAGCCACCATGCCAGGCTGGGTCCTACTATTTTAGCCAGAGAAGCCTCCCACAAGCGTACTCAGCCCTGCCTAATTTCTGAGCCCATCAGGACCAAGGCAGTTCATGGCTGGGATCCTGGCACCTTGCCCAGCTCTTACCAGGTCCCTTCCCCTGGGGCTCGGCCCTAACTCTGTATCTCAGCTCCTGGCTGGGGTCCTATCAAAGCAAACCTCTTACCTGGGACCACCATACTGCACCTGGGCTGACTTTGAGTCCTTTCTCTATGTGGAAGCCTGGTTACTACACGGCAGTCACAGGACTGAACCCTGTTTATGGTAAGTTGGCCCAGCCAGGGTACCCACTTTCCCTCACACTGGGCTGCTCACAACCCATCTTCTCCCCAGCTTCCTCCCATTCCCCACAAGCCCCTGCTTCCCTACAGAGCCCATTTGAATTATAACAAGCTCAGATATCCTATGAGGGCAGGGCTCTTATCCACGAGGTCAACACTCCAGACAACTAGTGAACTGGTCCTGGCTCTTTAAAAGTAAGCTGGTAAACAAAACGCAACTAGAGTGGACGCTTCTTCCTAAAGGCCACGTGAAAGGAGCACTATGAAATCCCTGCCCTCAAAGTCAGTCAAGGCCTCTGCTAGGTCCCCTTTCCAACTTCTCATTTGCTACCGGCTAACCACACTGTGCAAGCAGTGACAGAGTTGACAACAGTGTGACCCAGGGAAGCAGAAGGGAAATGGTCCCCTAGGTGTGGTTTGGAGATTGTGTGGAGGGAAGCAATGAAGACAGAGAGTAACGATATCTAGTACAGCATCCCTGGGTGCACGCCGGTGTGGCATTTCTTAAAGGCTTATCACAGGGGCTTCCAGCAAGCACTGTAAGGTGGAGGTGATATGTGGAATTGGTATTTTCTCCTTTGGCTCAGGCATTCATTCCCAGGGATACAATGTCAATTCAGAGTTTCCAGATGAAGCTTTGCCAGAAACATTGCCAATTCTGCCATCCAGGGCTTTTCTAAGAACACATTCAGCTTATGGCCACTAGTGAACACAGCCTGCAGAAGACTGTCAGAGTGGTTCCGGACAGCTAAGAAACACACGCGTATATTAATAAGTGGCATTATTTTAAGTAATCTAGACACTAAAGTAGTATTCTCCAAAGCTGACTCCAATGGGTAGTAAAAAATATGATAAAGAATGTTGGCTGGGCAGTGACTCACACCTGTAATTCCGGCACTTTGGGAGGCCAAGGCAGGCGGATTGCCTGAGGTCAGGAGTTTGAGACCAGACTGACCAACATGGTGAAACCCTGTCTCTACTAAAAATACAAAAATTAGCCAGCATGGTGGTGGGCACCTGTAATCCCAGCTGCTTGGGAGGCTGAGACAGAAGAATTGCTTGAACCCAGGAGGCAGAGGTTGCAGTGAGCCAAGACCAGGCCATTGCACTCCAGCCTGGGCAACAAGAGTGAAACTCCATCTCAAAAAAAAAAAAAAAAAAAAAGAATGTTTCGGGTATCAACTAACTGGGGCCAGTGGCACAAGGATAAAGGAATTTGCCAAGACAGTCATAAGTAAAAAAGGCAGAGTTATTAGGAGAAGGTATGAAAATATGTTGCAAAGGTGCAATGGGCAGATCAGCAAGAGAGGAGCTGACTGCAAGGAGACAAAGGTTTGGTGGGGATTGTATAGGATGGTGTTTGTGCTGGAGAGGGCTATGTGCTGCACTGAGGTTGCAGTGAGCTAACTCATTTTTCTATCAGCCGAGGGTCTGGTGATAAGTCAGTGCAAGAAAAGCGTGAGTTATTTGTGCAGGAGGACTACGTGTCCAGGACCATGAGGAAAGGCCGACTTACAGCTTTCCTTCTTTTCCTTTTTGCTTTCCCCTGCTCCCACCAGCCTAACTCCCTTTCCCTTATGAGGACTCCACGTAGAATGAAATGCTCATAGTCAAGTGAACTTGGAAAATACAGAATCAAACAAAGTGAAATGGGCTTCTTTCCTGCAGAACCTCCCGGGGCAGTGGCATTGGAGTCTGCGGCAAGAGGAGTCCGTCAGAGGCAGCTTTTTCCTCACTTTTTGGTCAACAATCCCCCTTCACCTCCACCCCCATTTTTTTCCCCTCAGAGAGTCCCATAAAGCAGCAAAACAGAGCTGCTTTAATGTTAACTAAAAGCAAAATGGTCAGAGCACCTCACCTCAATGAAAAGCATGCTGCTGGAACCCTACTGCAATAGGCAGTGACTGTCAAGGGCAGCTAAAGCTGTTAGATGAAAAGTCCCACAGGGAACTTAATCATAAATGGATCAGGCTGATGCTAACTGAACCCACCCATCAGTCCTAACATCACAAAAAGAGAGGCAGCAAGGCAGGGTGCCTCCCGGTGGGATGCAATGGGATGTTCCCAGCACCTCCTATGAGGTTTTCTTGCCAAAAAATCCCACGTGATTACACCTCTAGAGCTGACTACTGTCTGTAGGGAATATAGAGGGAAGTAAAACATAGTCACCAATGTCATGGGAATGCATTCAACAAAATCCAAAATCAGGGACATCTAAGGAACAAATGGCCAGGTTTCTTCAACAAATAAATGACAAGAAAGAAAGGAAAAAAGAAAGGCTGCCTGGCAAACATGGTGAAACCCTGATCTCTACCAAAAAATACAAAAATTGGCTGGGTGTAGTAGGCCAATAGTCCCAGCTACTTGGGAGGCTGAGATATGAAAATCGCTTGAACCCAGGAGGCCGAGGTTGCAGTGAGCCAAGATCATGCTACTGCACTCCAGCCTAGGTGACAGAGTGAGACCCTGTCTCAAAAACAAACAAGCAAACAAAAGGACAGTAGGGTAAATAGTCAGGTTTAGTCTTCTTAGATTTATAAGACCTAGCAACCAAATGCAATATTTGAATCTTGATTTAAACAAATCGACTATTTTAAAAAAACACATTAATAACCAGGGAAATGTCATAACTGGCTGGATTTTTGGTGATATAAAGAAATTATAGTTAAACTTTTAGGTGTGATTATGGTATTGTGGTAATGCAAAAAGAAAAGATTTTATTTTTAGAGGTACCTACTGGAGCATTCATGGATAAAAAGATATGTCTGGGATTTTCCTCAAAATAATTCAGTGTAAAGAAGGGAAAGAAAATGGATGGCAGATAGAAGAAACAAGAATAGCCTTGAATTCATAATTGCTTGGAGCTGGCTGTCCTATCTAATTTTGTATTGAATTTGAAATTTTCCATGATAAGTTTAAACAAAAATACATTGCTGAGCAGCAAAATGTAGAGAAGGACCTAAAGTCTTGGACGTATTAACTTTCTAATAATCCAACCTCTTATAAATATAGGGTGTTGAAATTTCACCTAAAGATTACAAGACCAGGATTTTTATGTTTGCTTTCCATCTTTTCTGTCAATTTTAGAAAAGATGATACCATTAGAAAAAGACAATGCCATTTATATAAAGCAGAATGGAGAGCTCTTTTAGAGTCAAGGAAAAGTAAAAATTAAAGCTAGGCTTTCTTCAGTCCTCACTGTGTGTGATATATGGTGTTTTGTATGTATTAATTTCCTGTTTAAAATCCTCTAATAGCCTGGGCACAGTGGCTCATGCCTATAATCCCAGCATTTTGGGAGGCCATGGCAGGAGGACAACTTGAGTTCAGGAATTTGAGACCAGCCTGGCTAACATGGTGAATCTTTGTCTCTACTAAAAATAAAAAATAAAATTAGCCAGATGTGGTGGCACGCATCTGTAGTCCTAGCTACTCAAGATCCTGAGACAGGAGAATAGCCTGAACCCAGAAGGCAGAGGTTGCAGTAAGCCGAGATCACACCACTGCACTCCAGCCTGGGTGGCAGAACAAGACTGCATCTCAATAATAAAAAATAAACAGATAAAAATAAAATCCTCTAAGAGCATCCCACCCTTCTCAGAATAACATACGAATTCTTCACCATAGTCTGTGATTTTCAGTGTGACTTGGTATATAATACAGGTTTCCTTCCTTCTCCACTGGCCTCTCCCCGTTCTTCAAACATGGTTGCTACTCTCCTTCCTCAGGGCCTTTGTACTTGCTATTCACACTACCAAAAATACTCTTTCCCCCACCAATAACTGTGTGACTTTCTCCTCTTTCAGGTCAGACATCCCCTGCCTACCTCCCTGTGTAACACAGGTAGATGATCCCATCTATACACCATCACCCTCCTCCCCTTCATTTTTTCCCCCTGCTTTATTTTTCTTTTTAGCACTTATTATCCCCTGGAGAAAAAAAAAAAAAATCTGTTGTCTGTCTCTCCCAAGTGGATCGCAAGCTCCATTCGATCTGGAGCTTTGTTTTATTCATGGAACAATGTTCTCAGATCAATGCCTTAAATATAGCAGGTGCTCATGATATATTTATTGAATTAATTAATTAACTTAGCACATACAAAAATCTGTTTGGTAAACATGCCCACGTATCTTTGGAGACTGGAATTACGTGTTTCCATGGTGCCCAAGATCCCCATAGATTAGTTGTACCTAGTTAAGCTGGGCTAAGATGTCTGCAGAGCAGTTGAATGCCATGCCGTGAAAGAGGACACACACTCCTGGTCTATCCAACCTAAGGGAGGGACAACTGGAGGAGCTGGCCTAGGGCCCTGGCTGAGGCTGGGATGACTGTTCTCTTGGGAAAAGTGAGATTCGATGAAGGTGTAAATAAAGGGTGGCAGTATCTGTAGGAAATAAATTGGGAAGGAATGGCATAGCTAGATGGAGTGTTTGAGGGCTTCAAGAATGTTGTGGAGTCAGACTCTACATATGGTTTGAGGTTCCCAAATTAATTCATTTTCAGGGAGAGTTGGAAGAGACACAGATGGATAGAAATGCTGAGTGGCAAACATCCCACTGAGCAATACACTGTAGGAGGAAAAATGGGCCCTGAAAACTGTTTAATGCATTTTGAAGAATTTCACTCTGCTGAAGTCAAATGAAATATACAGACAAATCTCTGAAATTAAAATGTTTTATTTGGGAAAAAAGAATTGCAATTTGGGCCATACACACAGACTGGGAGGTCTTCAGTATGTCTGAAAAACAAAGAGAAGGTCAGAAGTTTTCTTTAAAAGGAGAAATGTGACATATTGCTCTTTGAGAAAGTTCATTGGCACTAGTAATGTTTTAGGAAGCTGGCAAGTTTTGATTGGTAAATGACAGCAACAGGTAAATGATTCTTAGAGACACAGGAGGTAGTTTCAGTAGCTAGTAGATAAAACTGGTTTTAGGCTTCAGCAGGCAGTTTCAGCAGCCAGGCTTGCGGAGAATAACACTCTTGGAGCAATGTTATGTGCCCTGAGGGCCATCTCCTCTTGGCCTCTCAACTCTGTTTTAGTTGGGTAGAACAAAAATGACCCAGTTTATTGATCAACTTTCACAACTCCTACCTGAGATGACCTTTTGAATTATTCTTCAGGTTACTACTCAAAGGAATCTGAGTTTTCTCCAAAGGAATCCAGGTAACTAAGCCCCTCCTTTGGAACTCAAGTCAGATAACTGACCATTCTCAGAAGCATGTTGAACAGGCTTGCCTCCTAAAAAGAAAGGCTATTGATGATAGAGGTGAGGCACCAGCATAGACCTGGGGGCTGCAACACTCTGAGGTGCTAGACTTTGTGTGTTATGCTTCAGCCTGAAAACTGCAACAAAACTGTGTTTCCATCTGCAATAGGAGAAAGTATTTGCTTCAGAGAAAGCTTATTTGCTTCAGAGGAAGCATAGTTGAAACAATAAAACCATGAGAGGGGCCCCATGTTTTACCTATCAATTGCTCACTTTCTAAAATGCTGTACAACAAAATAACTTGTTAAAAAGATCTGAATGTTTAAATTGATTAGGTAATCTTGCTGATTAAAAGCTTCCTATGGGAAATACTATGGTAAACAATCTCTAATTTATAGTTTTAAAAATGAAACACATTACTACACTTCCAGTTTTCACATAGCAAAGCACCGCCTCCCTCCCTCCCTCCCTCCCTTCCTTCTTCCTTCCTTCCCTCCCTCCCTCTCTCACTTGCTTGCTTTCTGTTGGAGTCTCACTCTGTCTGGAGTGCAGTGGCATGATCTTGGCTCACTGTAACCTCTGCCTCCCAAGTTCAAGCAATTCTCCTGCCTCGGCCTCCCAAGTAGCTGGTATTACAGGTGTCTACCACCATGCCCAGCTAATTTTTTGTATTTTTCTAGAGATAGGGTTTCACCACGTTGGCCAGGTTGGTCTTGAACTCCTGACTTCAGGTGATCCACCCACCTCAGCCTCCCAAAGTGCTGGGATTACAGGTGTGAGCCACTATGCCCAGCCTGTATAAGCCAGTTTTGGATCTGTAAGCCATCTTGCTGAATTTGTGTCAGTTATGCCAAATAATCGTCTCTTGGCTGGGAAAAGATTTTCCAGCAGGCCCTCAAAGACAAGGACAGATGGCATTCTACTGGGGGTACTCTTTGTTTTAACAAATATTGACACTTTTGTAGGAAACTGATCCAGATCCTGTTTCTTCCTAACTCATCTTGGCAATCTTGAAGGTGTGAAGAGGTATAGTTCAATAGAATTGTGAAGATGCACTTACCACTGGATTATAAAAAGGCATACATCCTGAAGAATAATGTTCATGGTTAATCGCTGCTTGTAAAAGTCACAAAGTAATAAATAATACTGGGACACTGTGATCACAGAGCACTTTCAAGCAGAAGTGAGACAGGAAAAAAGGGAGAGAGGAGAGGACAGAAGAAAAATGCTTCCAAAAAATTCAAATTGCTATATGAAACTTTTAAAATTTTTATTTTTATTGTTTTTGAGACAAGGTCGGCTCTGTCACCCAGGCTGGGGTGCTTTGGTGCCATCTCAGCTCACTGCAACCTCTGTCCCCCAGGCTTAAGTGATCCTCCCACCTCAGTCTTCTAAGTAGCTGGAATTATAGGTACACATAACCATTCCTGGCTAAGTTTTGTATTTTTTGTAGAGATGGGTTTTTGCCACGTTGCCTACTGGTCTTGAACTCCTGGACCCAAGTGATCTGCCCACCTCAGCCTCCCAAAGTGCTGGGATTATAGGCATAAGCCACTACCCCCAGCCTGAAACTTTTTTTAAAAGACTCTTTCTAACCTAGATGTTAGTAATATCAAGGTTATGGTAGTTTACCTAGAAAATCAGGGAATATTTACTATAATTCAGAATTAGTATATACTATTTTGTTTGTTTGTTTTTGAGACTGCGTCTCACCCTGTCGCCTAGGCTGTAATGCAGTGGTGCAATATCAGCTCACTACAATCTCCACCTCCCAGGTTCAAGTGATTCTCCTGCCTCAGCCTACTGAGTAATTGGGATTACAGGTACCTGCCACCACGCCTGGCTAATTTTTGTATTTTTAGTGGAGATGGGGTTTCACCATGTTGGCCAGGCTGCTCTTGAACCCCTGACCTCAAATGATCCACCCACCTCGGCCTCCCAGAGCGCTGAGATTACAGGCATGAGCCATCATGCCTGACCCAATAACTCATCTTATAAAAGCCTTAGGTTTGTGTTTTGCTGCAGCCTTGTTGGGGGTGGGAGGAAAAGGATAAAATGAGGATGGTACAGGTCAACCTTGAAGGTAAGACAGGAATAGAAGAAAGGATGCAGGTGGTCTTCTCAGGCAAGAACCCACTGTCAGTGCCAAACCATGTCCTGTGTTCCTGCTCCACCATGCTGGACAAGTGCTGGCCCCGAGTGCAGTATCTCAATGCCCTGCTTCAGCAGTCCTCCCCCCTTTACCTTTGCTCCAAGGCTGCCTTGAACTCAGCAGCACCCAGAGTCTCCCAGTTTTTACTCAGGGAAAAAGTTCTTTTTTTTTTTTTCAGTTTTACTGAGGTAAAATTGACAAATAAAAATTATATATATTCAAGGTGTACAATATGATGACTTGATGTATGAATACATTGTGAGATGATTACCACATCAAATTAATGAACACATCCATCACCTAACTAATGCAGTTAGTTACCATTTATGTGTGTGAGTGTAGTGAAGACCTTAAAATCTAGTTTCATTGCAAATTTCAAGTTAACAATACAGTATTATTAACTACTTACTCATCCGATAACAAAGTTTGTTATAGAACTTACTCATCCTATAACAAAGTTTGTACCCTTTAACCAATCTCTCAGGCCCTAGAAACCACTAATCCACTCTCTGCTTCTATAAATTTGACTTTTTTTTCTTTTTTTAAAGATTCCACACATTTAGCTGGGTGTGGTGATGCACACCTGTAGTCCTAGCTGCTCAAGAGGCTGAGGAAGAAGGATCACTTTGGGCCCAGGTATTTGAGGCTGCAGTGAGCTATGACTGCACCACTGCACTCCAGCCTGGGCTGGACAGAGTAAGACCCTGTCATTAAAAAAATTTTTTTACTTTAAAAAATTTAAAAAAGATTCTACACATAAGTGAGATCATACAGTATTTGTCTTTCTGTGTTTGGCTTATTTCACTTGGCATGATGTCCTCCAGATTCATCCATGTTCTGCCAAATAACATGATTTCCTTCTTTTTTGTGGCTGAATAATATTCCAAGACTGGACATGGTGGCTCACATCTGTAATCCCAGCATTTTAGGAAGCTGAGGCAGGAGGATCGCTTGAGCCCAGGAGTTGGAGACCAGCCTGGGCAAATAGCAAAACTTCGTCTTTCCCAAAAATACAAAAATTAGCCAGTGTGGTGGCGTACACCTATAGTCCCAGCTACTCGGGAGGCTGAGGTGGGCCCAGGAGGCAGACGTTACTGTGAACAATGGAAACCGCTCTATTGCCCTCCAACCTGGGTGACAGAGCCAGATCCTGTCTCAAAAAAATAAATAAATAAAATCTATATGTACACACACACACATACATATTCCATAGAAATAGTTCTTATGTAACAACAAGAACAAAACAAAAATGGAAGGAAAATAAAAAACATATCTGTAATAGTTTCCCTGGAATGCAATAACAAACGACCACAAACTTGGTTGCTTAAGATGACAGAAATGGGCCTGTCATGGTGGCTGATGCCTGTAATCCTGTCACTTTGGGAAACTGAGGCGGGTGGATCACCTGAGGTCAGGGGTTTGAGAACAGCCTGGCCAACATGGTGAAACCCTGTGTCTACTAAAAATACAAACCATTAGCCGGGCATGGTGGTGCATACCTATAATCCCAGCTACTGGGGAGGCTGAGGCAGGAGGATTGCTTGAACCCAAGAGGCGGAGGTTGCAGTGAGCCGAGATCGCACCACTACACTCCAGCCTGGGCAACAGAGCTAGACTCCATCTTGGGGAAAAAGAAAAAAAAGACAACAGAAATGTATTCTGTCATAGTTCCAGGGCCCAGAAGTCTGAAGTCAAGGTGCTGGCAGGGCCATGTTCCTCTGAAGGCTCTGGGGAGGATCCTTGCTTGCCTCTTCCAATGTCTGATGGCTCCTGGCATTCCTTGGCTTGGGACAATATCACTCTAATCTCTGCCTCTATCTTCATATCACCTGCTTCTCTGTGTCTTTGTATGAGTTTTTCTGTCTCTTATAAGGCACTCATTAGATTTGTGACCCACACTAATCCAGTATGATCGTATCTCCAGCCTTACGTCAGGATTATATCTGCAAAGACCCTATTTCCAAATAAGGTCACATTTTGAGGTTGAAGTGGATGTGAATTTAGGGATGGGAGGTATATTCAACCCACTACAATAGCATGGACACATTTATTCAACAAATCAAAATTATGACTAGCATTTACCTTTTTAGAAAGCAGATAGAAGGCAGGCAGAGGTTGAGGGGGCTCAGAAGTGGGCCTAGATGGCTGAGGAGTCCCACCTTCTATTCTGTTGCCTTCTGACAATCAAAAGGCTGCTGTCTGGTTAAGATCAGATAGTGATTCCACAGAGCTGATGATAAAACTAGGAATTAAAGACAGCAAGGACTAAGAAACAGTTGAAAAGAAATTGTTTAATGATGTGAATTACTAAAGAGAATATTATAGTTGCTACCAAAAATATAAATGTGCTCAAGGGAGATGATTAAACAATTGAGAGAATTCAGGTACTAAACTAATAGGTCAATTCAAATATAAAAACCCATCAACTAGGCTGGGCGCGGTGGCTTGCGCCTGTAATCCCAGCACTTTGGGAGGCCAAGGTGGGCGAATCACCTGAGGTTAGGAGTTTGAGACCAGCCTGACCAACATGGTGAAGCCCCATCTCTATTAAAAAAAAAAAAAAAAATAGAAAAAAGAAAAAGAGACCGGGCGCGGTGGCTCAAGCCTGTAATCCCAGCACTTTGGGAGGCCGAGGCGGGTGGATCACGAGGTCAAGAGATCAAGACCATCCTGGTCAACATGGTGAAACCCCGTCTCTACTAATACAAAAAAAAAATTAGCTGGGCACGGTGGCGCGTGCCTGTAATCCCAGCTACTCAGGAGGCTGAGGCAGGAGAATTGCCTGAACCCAGGAGGCGGAGGTTGCAGTGAGCCGAGATCGCGCCATTGCCCTCCAGCCTGGGTAACAAGAGCAAAACTCCGTCTCAAAAAAAAAAAAGAAAAAGAAAAGAAAAAAACCGTCAACTTTATTAAATACTGATCAGGGTCGCTGGCCTCAAAACTAAGGTTTTTTCTAGCAAAAGCAATAATTAGGTCCTCTGCAGAATGTGCTTTTGTTAATTTTCAGTTACGAGTGCTTGGGTTTTCTAATTTGTAAATAATCAGTGACTTTGCCCACAGTCCAACTTACTTATGTACTGCTTTCCTACCATCAAATAGTGTGCAATTAGGGAATGCAGATCAATATCAGTGTCACACATTCACAGTGTCAGCAGGCAGATACATGTACTGACAAAAAGAGTAAGATGCATCCCAAAACCAGAGAGAGACCTTTCAGATTCTTCCTCCAGATGGAGATTTAATCAAGAGTAGAGTGAAATATCTTCTGTGTTTTTGTTTTGTTTTGTTTTGTTTTTTTGAGACAGAGTCTTGCTCTGTCACCCAGGCTGAAGTGCAATGGCATGATCTTGGCTCACTGCAACCTCCACTTACTGGGTTCAAGCGATTCTCCTGCCTCAGCCTACCTGGTGGCTGGGATTACAGGCACCCACCACCATGCCCGGCTAATTTTTGTACTTTTAGTAGAGATGGGGCTTCACAATGTTGGCCAGGCTGGTCTCAAACTCCTGACCTCAGGTGATTCACCCACCTCGGCCTCCCAAAGTGCTGGGAGGACAGGTGCGAGCCACCACACCTGGCCATATCTTCTGCTTTCTTTTCCAGATCTATATGGTAGTGCTTTTAGGGCTGAAAGCCACAGAGTTAAGCAAGAACACCAGAGTTTGGTCATTATCCAGCATAATTCTTCACTTGTTGCCAGGGGTTTCAGAGACACTCAAAGTGTGAAGGGAACTTAGAAATCTGTCCAGCTCAAGTCCTCACTGTGAAGATGAGTGGCTCTGAGGTCCAGAGATGTAGTAGGTGTCCATTCTAAAATGACTTGCTTGTGCCATACTAGGATGAGACCTAAACCCCAAGCTCTTTCCATGATATGCCCCACTGACCATCCTCACCAGGCAGCATTTCCTAAACATCTAGACTGTCAGGGTAAAGTGCTGCTCTACCATAAAGAAGTCATTGAGGTTTGCGTTAATGTATTAATTCACCATGAGTGGCTAAAAGAGTCAAAAAAGAGCAAGATAGCCAGTAGGTATTAAGTGGTTTTCAAATGAATGGAATACAGAATAAAACCAAAGGTCAGTAACTTACCACGTGTGCAAAGATAGCCATCCATGCTCTCTTCTTGGTCTTGGGCACAGCTGGGCCCTCCTTGCAGCCTCCCTTTGTGAGAGTCTGCAGCAACTTCAAATCTTGCCCCCTCAGAATGCAACTGAGGGGGGACAAGGCAGAGTGAGAGACTGAGGCAAGTTTTAAAGGGGGAATGAAAGTTTATTAAAAAGTTTTGGGGCAGGAATGCAAGGACATAAAGTATACTTGGAAGAGGGTCAAGGGGACACCTTGAGAGATCAAGTGCATGGTTTGACCTTTGACTTGAGTTTTCTGTGTTGGCATGCTTCTGGGGTCTTGCTGTTACTTCTCCCCAATTCTTCCCTTGGGGTGGGCTGTCAGCATGTGCAGTGGTCTGCCAGCGCTTGGGAGGGGCCACACGAGCAGTGTTTACTGAAGTTGTATGCATGCTCACTTGAGGCCTTCCTAGAGGAAGATCATATAGCAGTTAAATGCTGGCATTTTGCCTCTTAGTGCGCATGCGTGAGCTCACTCGCCCAACTCCTGAGATCTTATCGGGAAGCTGCTGATCACCAGTTTCAGGTTTTTTCTATCTGTTGGGAGATGGCTTTTCCCGGGTGTTGGCTGTTACCAATTATTATTTTAGAGAGATGGTTAACCATCACCTGACCGTCACCTGACATTTCTGGTGGGGAGAGGGAAGCCGTCTCCTGCCCTGTTCATATCTGACTAGCTACCTATCATAACACCTCGCCGTTTAGGTGTGGCCATGTGGCCCAGTTCTGGCCAATGAAGTATGAAGTGCAAGTAATGAGCACCACTTTCCGGCCTGACCCATAGAATCCTCCTGTGCTTGATTTTCACTCGCTCCACCCACTGGCTGAATAGACAGGACTCTGAGGATCCAGAGGAGTCCAGAGCCACAATAAGAAAGAGACTTTGTCCTCAAATGACCTTAAAGGACACCGTTTCCCTTTATCTTACACCCTTTTTCTGAACCATAAAATAAGCAAGAGGCCAGGTGCAGCAGCTCACACTTGTAATATCAGCACTTTTGGAAAGCCAAGGCTGGAGGATTACTTGAGCCCAGGAGTTCAAGACTGGCCTGGGCAACACAGCATGACCTCATCTCTATTAAAAAATATAAAAATTAGCTTGGTGCAGTGGTGCACGCCTGTAGTCCCAGCTACTTGGGAGGCTAAGCTACCTGGGGGAGATGACTTGAGCCCGCAAGGTAGAGGTTGCAGTGAGCCAAGATCATGCCACTGCTTTCCAGCCTGGGTGACAGAGCCAGACCTTGTCAGACTAAAGCACTGAGATTTGGGGATTGTTACAGAGGCTGTCCCATCCCGACTAGTGCACTACGCTTGTGTGGGTGGTTAAACAGAAACAGATCCAGCACTTTGGATCTCATGGACAAGACAAAAGTTGGCAATGGTAGTTCCCCTTTGCCTCTAAATGTGTATGTTGTAATCCCCACTGATCAGCCTGACTCCAAAGTCCCCTAGACTCCCCTTTCATAATTCCCTTTCCATCCTCTGTGCACACGCGTGAACACACACACACACACACACACACACACACACACACAGAGCAATCACAAACCCTCGAACCTTAACCTGAGTATAATAATTCCAATTCACGGCCTGGCGTGGTGGCTCACACCTGTAATCCCAGCACTTTGGGAGGCCGAGGCGGACGGATCACCTGAGGTCAAAAGTTTGAGACCAGCCTAGGCAACATGGTGAAACCCTGTCTCTACTAAAAATACAAAATTAGCCGGGCATGGTGGCACACACCTGTGATCCCAGCTACTGAGGAGGCTGAGGCAGGAGAATTGCTTGAACCCGAGAGGCATAGGTTGCGGTGAGCTGAGATCGCACCATTGCACTCCAGCCTGGGCAACAAGAGTGAAACTCTGTCTCAAAATAATAATAATAATAATTCCAATTCACACCAAAGAGACTAGGTGGGAGCTGGCAAGCCTACTTAGCTTGTGATATCCTGGGATAGGCCTAGTCCTAAACATGTTTCTCATATGAGGAGTCCCAGATTCCTCAATCAGTGTTGTGCAATTCTCCATGTACACATCCTGCTTCCCTAATAAGACCACAAACTCTTGCCTTGACAGTGTTTGCATCCCAGGGACTATCACCAATGGATGCTTAAAATATGTCTTTGAGAGTAAACAAGGCTGGCATGAATCAATAGGAATCAATAGTATGCAGGAACTACCAAAGAGCCAAGCAACAGGAAAAAGTGCTCTAAACACAGTTAGTTGTTTTTGTGTGAAAGATAAAGAAAGAGAGGCATCATATGAAGGGGCAAAATCCAATACTTCATTTCTTCTGACACTTTGCAGAGAAGAGAAGATGTTGGCAGATTTTACACTTGCCAAAGCTGTGGGAAGAATGCTTGATTGAAGAAGGGCATTCTCTCTTGCAAAAGGAGGAGAATGAATCAAATAAACATGCAAAACCGTGCAAAGGAATGGTGGACGGCAGCAGAAAGTTGACAGATTGTGGATTTCAATTCTGATTCTGCTGTTTACTGAGGGCTTGTCTTTAGGCAGAGGGTGGCATGTCCCAGAGCCTCAATATCCTCATCTAAACTCTAAGAAATGGAGATAATTTTAGGAGCTCTAGCTGGAGCTCCTAAAGTTACCCGTGTAACTTCCTGAGTAATAAGTGATAAAAGCATCCCTTTTTTTTTCTTTTTGAGACGGAGTCTTGCTCTGTCGCCAGACTGGAATACAGTGGCACAATCTTGGCTCACTGCAACCTCCGCCTCCCAGGTTCAAGCAGTTCTCCTGTCTTAGCCTCCCAAGTAGCTAGGACTATAGGCAGGTGCCACCACACCCAGCTAGTTTTCGTATTTTTAGTAGAGACAGGATTTCACCATGTTGACCAGGATGGTCTCGATCTCTTGACCTCGTGATCCACCCACCTTGGCCTCCCTTACCCTACCTAGGATTTACAGGTATGAGCCACTGTGCCTACCCAAAAGCATCTTTTGATATGATACTTGGTTTTTGTCCCTGGCTACCCTACTTTACAGAGATGCTGTAAGGAATAAATGCACGAAAAGGGCCCAGCACAGAGCAGGGTTCAGTGCAACATAGCTGCTATTGTGAATGCTGTGTGCAAGAACTCAGTAATCATTGTCATAATGTCGAAAGCAACTTTAAAGTCAAACTTTTGGAAGATTGTAAACTAACAAGGAAAAAGCATAAACTCATCCTCTGCATTAAGTATCAGTTGATTCATCACCATCAAGATCGGTATTACACAGCAAATCAGGTCATTCATAAAGCTATTCTCTTTTGCAAAAGCCTTTGGCAAAAGGTCCCAAGATATTTAATTCTCGTGATTATGCCTGCTTTAAAACTAGCTAGACGTAATTCTCTTTCCTAGATGATACAATTTATGTCTTAATTTATGTCTTGGACTTTAACAGGCTATTTTGCTTAATCCTGGAATTTCTACCACAAATTTAAATTTCCTGTGGCTAATATTAACAGAAACTTTCTTTAAAAAAAAAGGATGTCAAAGTTTTGACCTGTTTTCTTTCTTGCTGATTTTGGATAGATGCTGTGCTCTTGTGATACAATGAGAAATATATTTTTGGCTAGGTGCAGTGAGCCAAGATTACACCACTGCACTCCAGCCTGGGTGACAGAGAGAAACCCTGTCTCAAAAGAAAAAAGAAAAATACTCAAACCCACCATTTATACATATGTCTTTGGTCTTTGTCTCTGGCTTCTGGCCAGAGGGCCTAAAACCCTTATAACTTACAAGGTAATAAGACTGGGAAAGGAAAAGGGCTAGAGATTGAATTCAGTCCCCAAAGGCTAACAGATTAATCAACCATGCCTACAGGCCTGGTGTGGTGGCTCACATCTGTAATCCCAGCACTTTGGAAGGCTGAGATGGGCAGATCACTTGAGGCCAGGAGTCCAAGACCAGCCTGGCCAATGTGGCGAAATGCTATCTCTACTAAAAAAAAAAAATTAGCCAGGTGTGGTGATGCATGCCTGTAGTTCCAGCTATTCAGGAGGCTGAGGCATGAGAGAATTGCTTGAACCCGGGAGGTGGAAGTTACAGTGAGCCGAGATTGTGCCACTGTACTCCAGCCTGGGCAATTTTAAACTTCTGTTTAAAAAAAAAAAATCATCCCTACATAATGAAGACTTCATAAAAAATAAATAAACAGCCCAACGAGGTGGCTCATGCCTATAATCCCAGCACTTTGGGAGGCCATGGCGAGCAGCTCATGAGGTCAGGAGTTCGAGACCAGCCGGGCCAGGAAACCAACCTGGCCAATATGGTGAAACCCCATCTCTACTAAAAATACAAAAATTAACTGGGTGTGGTGGTGGGTGCCTATAATCCCAACTAATGGGGAGGCTGAGGCAGGAGAATTGCTTGAACCCAAGAGGTGGAGGTTGCAGTGAGCCAAAGGTCATGCCATTGCCCTCCAGCCTGGGCAATAGAATGAGACTCTGACTCATAAATAAATAAATGGACAGGGTTGGGAGACAATCTGGGTTGCTGCACTCATAGAGATGCTGGGAGGGTGGTGCACCCGGAGAAGGCATGGAAGCTCTGTGCCCCTTCCCCATACCTTGCCCAATGTGTCTCTTCCACGTATTGCATCTTTTATAATAAACCCGTACACATGAGTAAATGTTTCCGAGTTTTGTGAGCCATTCTAGCAAATTATTGAATCTGAGAAGGGGGTCATGGGAACCCCCAACATATGGCCCATCAGTCAGAAGTTCAGAAGGCACAGATGAGATTGGCATCTGAAGTGAGGTCTGATGCTAACTCCAGGCAGATAGTGTCAAAATTGAATTGAGCTGGAGGACACCCTATTGATGACCCCAGAGAACTGGAATCAAAGAATTGCTTGGTGTCAAAAACCTACACATTGGTTGTCAGAAGTGTTGTGTTAGCGTACAGAGAGGAAGAAACAAGTTTTTTCTATTTAGATGTCTACAAGAAATTTCCATATTGTGTTCATCTCACACCAGCTGGGATGGCCATGTTTTTGTAGTCACTATCTTTCATGGCAAGTTATAATTTTTTTTTTTTTTTTTTGAGACAGAGTCTTGCTCTGTCACCAGGCTGGAGTGCAGTGGCTTGATCTTAGCTCACTGCAATCTGTGCCTCCCAGGTTCAAGCAATTCTCCTGCCTCAGCCCCCCGAATAGCTGGGACTACAGGCGCATGCCACCACACCCAGCTAATTTTTGTATTTTTAGTAGAGACGGGGTTTCACCATATTGGCCAGGCTGGTCTCGAACTCCTGACCTCATGATCCACCCGCCTCAGCCTCCCAAAGTGCTGGGATTACAGGCGTGAGCCACCACACCTAGCCAACAAGTTATAATTTTACATTTAAAGAGTTAAGGCCTTTAAATACATCTAGGGACTAGAAGGTACTACTGTAAAGTTACTTCCTAGTTATAAATTAGTCATTGACTATATCATTAACCGTATAGCACAACTGCAGTTGCATTTTCAGCTCCTTCTACTCGACTGATGTCTACCTCTTTTTCTTTTTTAAATAGAAACAGGATCTCACTATTTTGCCCAGGCGGGTCTCGAACTCCTGGGCTCAACTGGATGTCCACCTCTGGCACAAGGTATACAAGTTATCTATGACTACGTAGCAAATTACCCAAAAATGTAGTGACGTCAAACAACATTTATTATCTTAGATTTATTTTTGGGTCAGGAATCCGTGTGCAGTGTAGATATGTCCTCTTGCTCGGGGCCTTTCACAAAGCTGCAATCAAGGAGTTGGCGTGGACTGCAAGCCACCTTGGTCACTTCAAGCCTCAACCGGGAAAGGATCAGCTTCTAAGCCCACTCAAGTGGCTGTTGGCAGGTGTCAGCTTCTCTCTCACAGGATATTGGCCTTGTCATATGAGCCTCTACATAAGACTTCTTAAAACATGATAGCTTCCCTGTGGACATGGTGGCTCATGCCTGTAATCCCAGCACTTTGGGAGGCCAAGGTGGGTGGATCACCTGAAGGCCAGGAGTTCAAGGCCAGCTTGGCCAACATGGTGAAACTCCATCTCTTCTAAAAATACAAAAACTTAGCTGGGCATGGTGGTGGGCACCTGTAATCCCAACTACTCGGGAGGCTAATGCAGGAGAATTGCTTGAACCTGGAAGGAGGAGGCTGCAGTGAGTCGAAATCACGCCACTGCACTCCAGCCTGGGCAACAAGAGCAAAACATTGTATTAAAAAAAAAAAAAAAAGCAAACAAAACAAAACATGGTAGCTTCCTTCTCCAACAAGAGTGAGGGCTCTAAAAGGGAGAAAGTGGGAGAGAGGGTAAGCACGATAAAAGCCACTCTGTCTTTTTGTAATCTAAACTCAGAAATGAATGAAAGCCCACCATTTTTGCCATATTTTGTTTGTTAGAAGCACATCACCAGGTCTAGCCCATGCTCGAGGGAAGGGAATAATCACTGGATGTTATCTTAGGAGTTGCCTACCCTACCAGGATGCCATTTAAGGCGGTGCTTCTCAAACTAACCCCGGTGAAGAACCAACTTAAAAAAAAAATTCAATTTGTTGCAAGTCAATACTTTTGTAAAATAAAATAGAAATTCAAAGAAAAAATAGAAATTCATTTCTAGGCCGGGCACAGTGGCTCATGCCTGTAATCCCAGCTCTTTGGCAGGCCAAGGTAGGCGGATCACGAGGTCAGGCGGTTGAGACCATTCTGGCTAACAACATGAAACCTTGTCTCTACTAAAAATACAAAATATTAGCTGGGCATGGTGGCACATGCCTATAGTCCCAGCTACTCAGGAGGCTGAGGCAGGAGAATTGCTTGAACCTGTGAGGCAGAGGTTATAGTGAGCCAAGATCATGCCACTGCACTCCAGTCTAGGCAACACAGCAAGGTTCTGTTTAAAAAAAAAAAAACAAATTCATCTTTAGAAATATAAAATGAAATTATAAAGGCATTTTTTAAAAAAGCCAAAACCATGGCTTATTTGTTGATGTGGTAATGATGTCCAATTGCTATAAAAATTTCTTTAGGCTGGGCATGGTGGCTCACACCTGTAATCACAGCACTGAGGGAGCCTGAGGTAGGAGGATTGCTTGAGCCCAGGAGTTCAAGACAGGTCTGGGCAACACAGCAAGACTCCATCTCTACAAAAAAAAAAAATTCTTTTATTCTCAATTCTATTACTTATCTCATTTGGATCAGAAACAAATATTTTACATATGGGCACCAGTTTCCGGTCAACCTTTGAGTAGCACTGATTTTGGGATTTTATGAATGCAGATGACTTTTCAAGTCTTTTACAACACAATGGTTTGGACTTTTCACGTGGCTATTTCTAGATGGAAGATTCTAGAAATAAATCTAAATAGAAGCTCCTTCTAATTTCATTCATCTCTCTCCATGCTCCTAAAAATGGGACTTTTTATTATGAGTAAAGTCAAGGGTATGTAGGATTAACACTTTCCTGCAAGGTCTTTTAGGGACCTCATTCCCACCAGTCAGAACCCACAGAGTTAAGCCACCATTTTGAAGTGTGTAGTCTGAAAGATATTTAACATAATGATTATCAATTCACCTTGTACAATAGTGAGGGGTCAGCCCACTTCCCAACAAATGTTAGAAGTTTGAATGCCCTTCCTGTTCCTAGTCTATTCATATTTATCAAAATACATCTCAAGTGTAACCTCCTCAATTCAACTAATAAATACATTTTTTGAGCATCAACTGTGTGCAAGGTTCTGGAGGGACCACCTTGAAGAAGATACCGCCTCTGCTCTCAACTGGTTTATAGCACTCCCTATGTAAACCTTGAAGTAATTTACATCTAAGTATTTTGGCAACTGAGTACATTATTTCTCTTGTTTCTTGGTGTTTCACAAATGTTTGACTCATCACCTTAATGAAACCATAAACTTAAGGAACAAAAGTACTCCATTTCCTATCCTTCATGCCTCCAGTACAGCATCAGGCAGTTAGTAGGTCCTCAGTAAAAAGCTGAAGGCAGCATTTACTAGGCCAAGACTCCCCAAGAGTCCCCTGTTCAGAGACTAAATGCTGTCAATGGGGTCTTGGTAACCTCACAATCACCTTTCTTCATCCTCTTTACCACGCCAACTCATCCTCCAAGGTTTAACACAGAAGAAGCAACTTAAGAAGTCTGCTTCTGCTGCCCTGGCCCCTATTCTTTTCTGTTCTTACTACACTAGTCCAGGAGAGAGAAGAGAAAGCCAGGTGGAGGAAGGGACCTTTTAAAACAAGTCTTGCTCAACTTTTTACACAACTGCCCACTCTCAGTTGGGCACCCCCTCGTATCCCCTTTTCTTCCAAGGAAGGGAGCTAAAGTTAGCAAAACCTACCCTGGCAAGGCCCAGTGCCGGGTACTGTGCATGCACAAAGGTGAACCAAACAGATTCCTTGCCCTCAAGAATGTACAATGGGCAAATCAGGCCGATTCTCAACTACAACACAGAGTAGAATGGGGCCAACTGTTACAATGTTGGCAAACGGAGAAAGCACTGTGGAACAGATGGGGGAGAGATTAATGCCAACCGGTAAAAATTCAGAGGATGTAGCTTTGGAGCTAAGCCTTGAGGGTGAGTAATACCAACAACGGGTAGCAGAGAGCACTTCCTACCTATGCAGTGCTGTGGTCGGTAGTCGACATGCGTTATCTCATTTGGGGTTCACAAGAGGTCTGCGGGGGAGGTGCTATTATTAGTCTTATTTTACAGTGAGGAAACTGAGGCACAGAGACAAGGAGAGATTTGTCCAGAGTCCCCCCTCAAGTGGAGGGGGGACTTGAACTCACTCAGGGTAACTAGAGCTAGTGCTCGCAATCCTCAAGGAAACAATGGATAAGGAGCAAAGGATACCAGGAGTTCTGGTAGTAGTATGCAGAGCACGCCCAGAGAAGAGGGGTCTGTGAGGCTGGGACAGGGGTGTGCAGAAGGGTGGGGTGACTGATCCCAACGGCAACGGTGGAATTTATATGTGAAACTCCTAACTTTACACAAAATATTTCATCTGATCTCATCACATCCCTGTTTGACAGGCGCCATGATCCTCGTTTTACAGACAGGGGAACTGAGACAGAGCGGTTACTCTTGCCCACTGTGCATGCCAAGTGTCCTCACGTGGGTGGAAGCCCTTTGCAAGCTGCCAGGCGCCTCACAGCTGCCCAGTCACTCTCCGCCCAGTCTACACATCCTGTCCCTTCCCACCCACCTAACCCGCATCGAGACCCCCACCCCAACTCCCGCCCTTGGCTTTCAGCTAGGATGATCCAGCTCACGGCCACAGGGTGGCAAGGGGCCACTTGGTGCCCAGAACAACTTCTCCTCCCAGAAAGCCTTGCGTTCCCCGGACATAAAGAGGCTTTGAGCTCGGGGAGCCCCGCCTCGCGCGGCCCCTCCCACGGGCACGGGCCCCGGGCAGCAGGGGGCGTGTTCCCGGCGGCAGCGCCCGCGGCCCGGGGCGGAGCTTGGCCACAGTATAGGGCTGCGGGCGGCCGGGCGAGGCGCTCGGCTCGCAGGTGGCTCCTCCTTCGCTTTTCCTGATCCCCGGCCGCGCCAGGCACGGTGCCGGCTGGCGCGGGAACGCCTTTGTGCCCAGTCCTGGGAACCTGCGACGGCCGCTGCGCGTCCCGGCTCATTGTTCAGCTTCTCCGGGTTCCAGGCAGGTGCGGGCGGCGCGCGCGCGGGATCCGCACGTGTCACCGCGGCGGCTGGGGCGCCGGGACTCGCGAGGGCCGGCAGGTGCGTTCCCGGGCGCGCGGCGGGCTATGAAGCACCTGAAGCGGTGGTGGTCGGCCGGCGGCGGCCTCCTGCACCTCACCGTTCTGCTGAGCTTGGGGGTACTCCGCGTAGACCTGGACCTCTACTTGCTGCTGCCGCCGCCTACCCTGCTCCGGGACGAGCTGCTGCTCCTGGGCGGCCCGGCCAGCTCCGCCTATGCACTCAGCCCCCTCCCCGCCTCGGGAGGGTGGGGGCGCGGGGGCCAGCTGCACCCCAAAGGCCGGGAGCTGGACCCCGCCGCGCCGCCCGAGGGCCAGCTGCTCCGGAAGGTGCGCGCGCTCGGGGTCCCCTTCATCCCCCGCACCCGGGTGGATGCCTGGCTGGTGCACAGCGTGGCGGCAGGGGACGCGGACGAGGCCCACGGACTTCTCGGCGCTGCTGCCGCCTCGTCCGCCGGAGGAGCCGGCGCCAGCGTGGACGGCGGCGGCCAGGCTGTGCAGGGGGGCAGCGGGGACCCCCGAGCGGCTCGGAGTCGACCCTTGGGCGCCGGGGAAGAGGAGAAGGCACTCGCGGAACCGACGGCTCAGGTGCCGGACACCGGCGGATGCGCGAGCGAGGTAGGTGCAGAGCGGGACGCGAGCGAAGTGCGGCGTCTTCGCCGCCGGGAGCCCCTGAGGCTTGTGTCGGACCTGGGCAGGGGGCACACCCGCTGTGTCCTGGCACCCTTAGCCCCTGAGCGTTGCGGGTTCGCAGACGCTGCTGCTCTGATTCCGAATGAAGAGCCAACTAGTGCTGTCGCTGTGGATTTTAGGTTTTTAAGGAAGAAGTGGACGAAATCATCCGTTAACAACTTTCCTTGTGTTTGATGGCTGACAAGGGTCGTTCGGAGATGGGGAGGGGAGAAGCAATGCCCAGTGTCTTCGCTCAGCACTTCATGTACACTGGGTTGTTGTTTTCTGGGACCCGTGCCCGACCGGACGATAGAAAGGAGGCCTTGACTCTGGGAGGATGCACGTTTTTAAGAACGACTCTCCCGGCCTAACACAAGGGCCCTTTCCCTGATTTCAACCCAGTTACTGTTTGTTTTTGCCGCTTCCCTGGATTAAGGTGCCATGGTGAGGGTCTACTCAGAGGCCAGCTGGCAGGCGGTCCCCCTGTGACCTAACCATCACCCCGCACCTAGCAATCCTCCTTCCTGGAATTTGTGTAACCTCTTATTAGCATAAAGAAAACAGGTACTTTAACAGTCACCTAGTGACTAACAAGTTCCCTTTAGTTTATGGGTGCAGACCCTTCTCTGGCTTCACTTCTTTGTGAAACCAAGTTTGCCAAGATCTGTTGAAGTATCTGGTGCTCCCCATGGAGAGTTTGAGTTCAGTCTAACGACACTTTAACACCAATTTCCACAAAACCAAAGTTCCTTCCAGGAGACTTTTAAAATTCTTCCTTGGCTCAAACTTTAGTGTTTACAGCTGGTATCGATCAACAAGTGGTGATCAACGAGTGTTCCTCCGATGTTGTTTTTGTGGGGTGCATTCTTATGCAAAATGGGAATTGGGGGCTGAACTGGTTTGTTTGCTGCTCTTGAGAATTGCTGTTTATGTAGGCAGTTGCCTGACTAGCTTCTCCACCCTCTCCTGCAGGGGTCATTGTGTGGAAGTGCTTGGTGATTCACTGTTATGCTGATGTGAGCCCTTCCTCTTCCTGGGGACCAGAACTAATGGGGAGGGGGCCAGTGTGAGTTGTGGAGAGATCCTTCTGTGTTCAGAATATACAGTGGGAGTTTCCTGTTCACTCATCCAGTCTGGACCCTATGGGGTCTGTCTAACCTAAATGGCCTGCCCTCTAATAAGCGGGTACCTGCTGCACTACCACCTTTCCTGGTTCTGTAACACAGGGTTGAAACCTAGTGCTGGACGCTGTACCAGATGGCACCCTGCCACCCATACCCGAATGCCAACCTGTGTGTAAAGTGTACAGGGACCTGGAGGGAGGAGAGAGGAAGCTGTTCAGTCCTCAGAAACTTCCCTCCTGGCTTCACCTGGGAGACAAGGTGGCCTTCCCTTAGTTGTTTTTTGTTTGTTTGTTTTGAAGACAGGGTCTTGCTCTGTCACCCAGGCTGAAGTGCAAAGGCGAAATCGTGACTCACTGCAGCCTCAACCTCCCCTGCTCCAGTGATCCTTCCACTTAAGTCTCCCAAGTAGCTGGGACAATAGGTGTGCACCGCCACACTGGCTAATTTTTTTGCAGAGACAGGTCTCACTGTGTTTCCTAGGCTGGTCTCAAACTTTTTGGCTCAAGCGACCCTCCCGCCTCAGCCTCCGAAAGTGCTAGGTTTACAGGCATGAGCTACCAAGCGTGGCCTAGATAAGCAGGCCTGCCTTTGAGGCAGCTCTTGAGCCTGGGCCCGCCAAACCACCTTGGAGGCTCTTAGTCCAGCTTTCCTTGGGGAGACAGTGAAGCTCCCCCAGAGCCATTCTCTTGGCAGTGCCTTCCTGGCTGGGCTGGCATGTGTGCACCATGTTCACTGCTGGGATAACCTGATTACATTTAATCTGGCAAAAATCAGCTGTCAGGCACCTTAAGTTCTCATGGCCAGTTCATCTTTGTTGCCTTTTACATCAACCTTTTGTGGTGCGCTGGCCAGGCATCCTTATATCCAATTTGTACTTAAGAAAAAGAGGACTGTGTGTGGTGGCTCACACCTGTTATCCCAGCACTCTGGGAGGCAGAGGCGGGCAGATCACTTGAGGTCAGGAGTTCGAGACCAGACTGGGCAACACGGCAAAACCCCGTCTTTACTAAAAATACAAAAATTAGTTGGGCGTGGTGGTGCGCGCCTGTAGTCTCAGCTATTCCCAAGGCTGAGACATGAGAATCAGTTGAACCTGGGAGACAGAGGTTGCAGTGAGGCGAGATTGTGCCACTGAACTCCGGCCTGGGTGATGGAGTGAGACTCGGTCTCAAAAAGCAAAAAAAAAAAAAAAGAAAACTAGAAGCCCAGGTTAGGGATTTGGCAAAAGCCACATCAGTGCCAAAAGAGGGACCAGAGTCTGAGGCTCCCGACTCCCATTAAGTACCTACACTGGCACATTAAGTACCTATACTGTACTCAGGCTCTCTGGACATCTGGGACATCTCAGTGCATCTGGGATGAGGTAACTCAGTCTCCCACTGCCCAGGCTAACCACTCTCCTGTGCTAGACTGTGCCATTCATAATGAAGAGGTTCCAATTTGGAACCATGACTTTGAGAGAAAACGGGCTGGAAAAACATCACTGGTCTTTGCAGTCTGCTAGACCTAGGTTTGGGAGCATCACCTGCTAGCATGCCTTCCCACAGGCTGCTTGAATCATTCCAAGCCTCAGTGTCTCATGTCAAGTGGGAGAAGAATGTGTGCTCCAGAGGGAGTTGTGCTGAGTACGTGAGAAAAGCCCATGGGAAGAAGGGCAGCACGGTGCCTGGATCGTAGCTTCTCTCTTCTGCCCTCTGTCTTTTTTTTTTTTTCCTTTGAGACAGTCTTACTCTGTCACCAGGTTCCAGGCTGGAGTGCAGTGGTGCAGTCTCGGCTCATTGCAACCTTGGCCTCCCAGGTTCAACCAATTCTCCTGCCTCAGCCTCCCAAGTAGCTGGAACTATAGGCGCGTGCCACAACACCCAGCTAATTTTTTTTTATTTTTTAGTAGAGACGGGGTTTCACCATGTTGGCCTGTATGGTCTTGATCTCTTGACCTCGTGATCTGCTCGCCTCAGCTTCCCAAAGTGCTGGGATTACAGGCGTGAGCCACCACGCCCAGCCTCTGCCCTCTGTCTTTAACCCACCCTCCTTCACCTGTCCCCCTTCACTGGATTCCTTTTGGCTTTTTTGCCTAATATCTAGTTTGGTTGGTTATGAAAGGAGTAGGGTGTGATGGAGCCAGACTGCCTGGTTTTGAATCCCAGCTCTGCCACTTCTGTGACCTTGGACAAGTTGCTTAACCTTTCTGTGCTTCATTCTCCTCCTCTGCACAATGGGAATCAGAAAGGTGCTTACCTCAGAGGGTTGATGTGAGAATTAAAAAGTGCATTCCATGTAAAGGCTTAGAACTTGCCTGTCACTTAAGTGCTTAGTGAATTTTAGCTACTGTTAACTTCAAAAAGAGAAAGTGCTTTGTCCCATAGGAACATAATTTTTTAAAAAAACAGATAATTCCAGTGGCTTACATTTGAGTTGCAGGAGCTGTTTTATACTATAATTTTCCATAATTTTTGTACATATGCAAAAATATTTTGGAGTTGGGGATTTTCCAAGTATCAAAAGGAGTACTGCTGTGGTTTCACTTCTTACTGGGGCTTATCATTATCTGAAAACAGACTCTGGAATTCCCCAAGGCCGACAGGCTACTCTTCATAACCACAGTTATTCACAATGGATGAAACATGCATTCTTCAAAGTAACACACAGGTTAAACAAATGAACAGTTTTTGTAGAACTGAATGTATAAACATACTTGAAGATGGATCAGCTACCTATAGCCAGCTTCAGTATTTCAGAGAGCTGTTGCCACTTTGAAACTGAGAGGGCTTATGGTCATTTTGATGTGGTTTTCTATCCTGGTATGGAGACTTTCTGCTGGGTGAGGGGTCTGGTAAGACCTCTTGATTAACTGCTTGAAGAAACTGTTGGGCTGGGCCAGGCGCAGTGGCTCACACCTGTAATCCCAGCACTTTGGGAGGCTGAGGCAGGGTGATCACGAGGTCAGATCTAGACCATTCTGGCCAACACAGTGAAACCTCATCTCTACTAAAAGTACAAAAATTAGCTGGTCGTGGTAGCATGCGCCTGTAGTCCCAGCTACTCGGGAGGCTGAGGCAGGAAAATCGCTCGAACCCAGGAGGCAGAGGTTGCAGTGAGCCAAGATCGCGCCACTCTACACTGGGCAACAGAGTGAGACCCCGCCTCAAAACAAAAAAAGAAACTGTTGGGCTGGTTTCTTCAGGGCCCAGAGAGAATCTGATCCAGTCAATTTTTTTTTTTTTTGAGACAGGGTCTCACTTTGTCTCCTTGAGTAGTGCCATCACAGCTCACTGCTGCCTCAACCTCCTGGGCTCAAACGATTCTCCCACCTAAGCCTCCCAAGTAGCTGGGACTACAGACCTGTACTGCTGCCTCTGGCTAATTTATTTTAGTTTATTTTTTGAAATAGAAATGAGGTATTTCTGTGTTGCCCAGGCTGGTCTCAAACTCCTGGGGTCAAGTACAGGCATAAGCCACTGCACCTGGCCTCAGTATTTAATTCTAAGAGTAAAGGAAAAAGAAAGAAGGTCCTTGATTGTTAAAGTAAAAATTGCTTTTCATTTCAGAATAAAAAGTAGTCTCTAATGCTTGGGCAATTGGACAAGAGATAAAATTTCAGACATTTACCTGTTTTTAACTCACAGCTATGTCACGGAAATAGTCTTATAATTACATACATTGCAGTTATGACAAGTGTTCACAGTGGGGATTTTCATTTTGTTTACTAAATGACATTGTAAAGGTAGACTATTGTCTTTGTATGGGAAAGCCTGTCATAAGTCATTGTATTAGTTTGCTAGGGCTGCCATCATTACTAAAATGATGGATGTGTTGATCTATGCAATAAACCACCATGGCACACTTAAAAAAAAAAACAAAAAAAAAAACAGAAATTTGTTCTCTCACAGTTCTGGAGGTGAGAAGTCCAAGATCAAGGTGTGGCCAGAGTTGGCCCTTCTGTGGGTCTTGAAGGAGAATGTGTTCCACAGCCCCCTCCTGCCTTTTGATGGTTTGCTGGCAATCTTTGGCACTCCTTGGTTTCTTCATCACCTGATTTCTGCCTTCATCTTCACATGGGGTTCTCCCTATGTGCATGTCTGTATCCAAATTTCCCTTTTTTGTTGTTGGGTTTTGTTGTTGTTGTTGTTTTGAGATGGAGTCTTGCTCTGTCTCCCAGGCTGGAATGCGATGGTTGCAATCTCGGCTCACTGCAACCTGTGCATTCAAGCAGATTCAGTGGGTTCAGGGGATTCTTCCGCCTCAGCCTCCCAAGTAACTGGGATTATAGGCACCTGCCCTACCATGCCCAGCTACTTTTTTAAATTTTTGTAGAGACAGTGTTTGGCCATGTTGCCCAGGATGGCCAAATTTTCCTTTTTATAAGGACATCATCAGTCATTGGATAAGGATCTACCCTCTTCCTATCTCAACTTGCCTAATACCCTCCTTTCTATCTTAACCTACCTAATTACATCTGCAATGGACTCAGTTTCCAAATAAGCTCATGTTCTAAGTATGGAGGTTAGGAGTTCAACATGAATTTTGGGGACACAGTTCAATCTGTAACAATCACCATCTCCCTTCCGTCAACTCTTGGGGTGTTCAGCTTGCTTATGATTAAAAGTTAAGTAAGCTGTTTCTGAAAGCAGCTAGTCTATATGGAGGATCATTTCATAGGACTTGGTATGTGCTCATGAGAGTCTGGGGTTTTGCTGGCTGGATGTACAACCGTGGGGAAGCTTGGCTCAAACCATCTTTTTCCAGTCAGTCTTCCCCCTCGATTAGTAGGTTAGAGAAATCATCTTTGCCAAGTTATCATTCTCCTTCTTTCCATGCCCCCTACTTCTCAACCTAGACAGTGGGAAATTAGCATGCAGGGCTCAAGCGCTGACTTGAGGAAGGCTGGTCTAGGGGGTCTTTGGTGCTGGCCCTACAGTCAGACTAGCTGGGAAGATCCCAGCGCCACACTGGTTGTGTGATCTGGGGCACACTTATTACTGCTCTGAGCCTTGGTTCCCTTATCTGTAAAATGAAATGGTAAGAGCACCTTAGGAAGTGGTGAGGATTGAGTGAGGTAGTGCAAGTTGAGCAGGGTTGTTACACTGTTAATAATTCAGGTGGGGCTTGTACTGCTTCCTCCCCAATTTACTCCCATCCATTGCATCGTCAGGTGCAGGTTTTCAAAGCATACCTTGGTTCATCTCTGCTTTGTGTGGGATGCCTCCTCTAGCTCCCCATTGCCTACCTATTCAATATTTTGTCATTGGGGGCCGCCCTTGTGGCTTATGTGACCCAACCCCCAGCTGCCCTTGCTGGGCCTCTCCATGTAGCTTTCTTACCAGCAGAAAACTTTCTCCATCCCTTTCCCCAAACAACCCCATGCTCTCCTGTCCTTTACTCTGTTCTTACCTTTGCCTGGAATGCCTTCCTTTCATTCCTCTCAAGTCTTTTACTGTTAAATTCTCAAACTCAGCTCAACCATCATCTCATCCATAAAACATTTCCCATTCTTCCCTTTGAGCCCTATTGCACTCTCTAACATTTCTTCTGTAGGACTTAGCGTCCTCTCCTTTGAACTGCAGTGGCTGGAGTGTGGAGACTGGGTCTTGGCTTTCACTTGCAACAGCACCCAGGGACAGGGTTAGGAGCAGAGGTCAGTTCAGCCTGTGTCTGTCTGTTGAGCACTTAATCATAAATCACATTGGCTTTGTAGAACTTCCGAAGATACCAGGGGTGTGAAGGTGTGTTGGGTCCTTCAAGGCCCGAGTCTCAATTAGAAAGTAGGTCAGATCTGAAATCCTGATGGGCCATCTGACTCTTTAATGCCAACTATCTGAATGGATGATGGCAGTGGAAAGCAGACTTTCAGGCTGGCATTATAATTAATCAAGTGGTGAAACTTGGGATTGCCTGAAGTTATATAGCAAGTTAGTGACCTTGCTAGGAATAGAACAGGTCACTGTTGTTAAGCACTGAGTAAACCACACCTCCTGCTCACTATAAAACTTCAAAGGTAAAAGCAAAAGTCTCTCCCATTCATGGCAGCCTTGTGGTAGGAGGAGTTTATTCTCAAACTCTTGTCTTTTTTCTTTATCCCTTTTTTTTTTTTTTTTTGAGAGAGAGTCTTGCTCTGTCACCCAGGCTGGAGTGTGCAGTGGTGCAATCAGGTCTCACTGCAGCCTCAACCTCCGGGCACAAGCCGAGCCATCCTCCTGCCTAAGCCTCCCAAGTGGCTGGGACCACAAGCATGCACCACTGCACCTGGCTAATTTTTTGAAAATTTGTTTGCAGAGACAAGGTCTCACCATGCTGCTTAGGCTGGTCTCAAACTCCTGAGCTCAAGCTATCCTCCTGCCTCTCCTCCTAAAGCGCTGGGATTACAGGTGTGAGCTACCGCGCCCAGCTGGATCTATGTTAATATTCAAATACAGTTCTGGGCAGCTGAAGCCTTCCTAGGCTGAGGTACATCCCTGAGTTTTTGGTGGCATTGCAGGTGGTTGGCAGAATGCGGACAAGTCACAGAGGCAAGATGGGGAGAACTGGGTTCCTATCTGTGTCTGTCAGAGTTCTCCAGAAAAACAGAATGAGTAGAATATGAATAAATAAATACATACATACAGATTTATTTCAAGGACTTGGATGACATAATTGAGAAGGCTGGCAAATCCAAACTCTCCAGAGCACCCAGAAACGCTGAAGGCTCCGCAGGGGCTGCGATGCTGCAGGCTTAAGGGAGAATTTCTTCTTTCTCAAGGAAACCTCAGTTTTGCTCTTAAAGCTCTTCAGTTGATTGGATGAGACCCACCCAGATTATTGAAGATAGTCTCCTTTACTTAAAGCCAGCTGGTTGATTGTAGATGCTAACCACATGTGCAGAATACCTTCAGAGCAACACATGGGTTAGCATTTAATTGAATGACTAGTAACAATAGCCTAGCTCTTTGACATTTAAAATTGACCACACCATCTAGCTCCATCTCTATCTGGGAAACCATGGTTTCCAAATTGGTAAATGGAGAAAATTAACATCTTTCTTGAAGAGTTCTTGTGAGGATTAAATGGCACTCTGTTTAAGGGCTGGTACAGTTCCTGGCATAATAGATGGTGAACAGATGAGTCGTTTTCACTGCTTCTGAGCTCCAGATCAGACCTCCATGATACCCCTGTCTTCTAGAGGAAATTACCAAAGACTGGAATCCACTTCAGCATGAAAGGAATCCTTCCCTCCCCAAGGGGTAGGTCATACTGGAAAGGGTTGAACAAACTAGGACAGTTCCATGCAGAGGAGATCAGACTGAAGAAGGATCATAATCACCAACTTCAGATATTTGAAGAGCTGTTACGTGAAGGAGGCCTTCTACTTGAGGAGATAGAACGCCATTGCCAACTAAAGTTCTGCTGAAGCTTAACCATAGGAAGAACTTCTTAATTTCTTAGCTTTTCTCACTCTCTTTAGAGTTTTCTAAAGAGATCTGCCTTTCTTTAGAGTTTTTCCAAGCATCTGAGGGCAATCCAGGGACGGTAGTTAAAATGCAGATTGCTGGGCCCACCTGTCTACCACCAGGCTGACTGAACACCTCTGGAGTTTTCACACCCCCAGGTGGTTCTCATGCAATCCCAAGCTTAAGGTCCTCTGCCACAGCGCTCCTCCCCCAGGGCTCCTCAGTGTCCAGCAATACCTGAATGGGGAGGGAGTGTCTGGCTGAAAGCCCTTCTGTAAGGCCCAGAGCAGTTAAAAAATTGGTCCAAAGTGACTTAGCAGGTATTGAAAAGTCAAAACCCGATTTCCCTAGCTCCTTTTATTATTGCCTCGTGTATTTTAAAGAACATCTCTCTGGATGGGGGTGGAATGGGGAATGGGGATCTAGCATGCAAAAACAATGAATACAGAACTAGCTTGCACATATGTGCAGTTTAAAATTCATGCTTAAGGCCAGGAGCAGTGGCTTATGCCTATAATCCCAGCATTTTGGGAGGCCAAGGCAGGCGGATCACTTGAGGTCAAGAGTTCAAAACCAGCCTGGCCAACATGGCGAAACCCTGTCTCTACTAAAAATACAAAAATTAGCTGGGCATGGTGACAAGCATGTGTAATCCCAGCTACTTGGGAGGCCGAGGCACGAGAATCATTTGAACCCAGGAGGTGTAGGTTGCAAAGTGAGCTGAGATCACGCCACTACACTTCAGCCTGGGGGACAGAGCTAGACTTCATCTTAAAAGAAAAAAAATGTTCTTAAGCTCTAGAACAGACAAAGCTGAGCTAAAAATATCAGCAGGAGAGAACTTTCTGAAATGTTCTGTATAATGGTTGGGGTGTCAGCTTTATGAGTGCCTCCATTTGTCAAAATATACACGTAAGGTTTCTGCATTTCTGCATGTGTAAATCTTACCTAAAAACTATTAACGAAGAATTGAGTGGGGAGGGGTGGAGGCATTGATGATAAAAGAGTGCTGATCACGGTTGCAACTGGGTAATAATTACATGGAAAGTGCACTGTATGATTCTGTATTCTGTTTACATATGTTTGAAAATTTCTATAGGAAAAGTACAAAGACATCATGTATTTTGAGGACCAGTTGGCCTATTCTGCCTGCTGGGATAATCTAGCACTAAATAAATGAATCATAAGTGATGCTCTTTACTGCTGCCCCCATGGAACATGGGCCTGATGTGTTAGCTTCAGCTACCTACAGGATGTCTGCCAAGTTTTTCAGCTGTTTCCCTGCCTTTTCCAGGGGACCTTAGAAGTAAGTTCAGACTATTTCACTTTTATTTTTTTTGAGACAGGGTCTCACTCTGTTGCCCAGACTGGAGTGCAGTGGCATAATCAGGGCTCACTGCAGCCTTGACCTCCCAGGCTCAGGTGATCATCCCACCTCTGCCTCCTGAGTAGCTGGGACTACAGGTATTCACCACCACATCTGGCTCATTTCTTGTATTTTTTTGTAGAGATGGGTTTCACCGTGTTGCCCAGGCTGGTCTCAAATTCCTGGGCTCAAGTGACCCACCAGTTTTGGCCTCCGAAAGTGATAGGATTACAGACTCATATCACATTTCGTTATGGAAAATGTCAAGCATGTATTACTAATGGAGAAAAATCAAGATGGATAATGACCCCCCTCTCCATCATGTAGCTTCAGCAGTTACTAATTCATGACCGATCGTTTTGTCTTTAACTCTCACTCCCTCTGTCTGTCCCTCTATTCTTTTGAAACAAATCCCAGACATTTTTTTTAATTGCATTTTAGGTTTTGGGGTACATGGGAAGAACATGCAAGATTGTTGCATAGGTGCACACATGGCAGTGTGATTTTCTGACTTCCTCCCCTTCACCTATATCTGGCATTTCTCCCCATGCTATCTCTCTCCAACTCCCCACCCCCTGCTGTCCCTCCCCTATTTCCCCCCAACAGACCCCAGTGTGTGATGCTCCCCTCCCTGTGTCCATGTGTTCTCATTGTTCAACACCTGCCTATGAGTGAGAACATGCGGTGTTTGATTTTCTGTTCTTGTGTCAGTTTGCTGAGAATGATGGTTTCCAGGTTCATCCATGTCCCTACAAAACACGAACTCATCGTTTTTGATGGCTGCATAATATTCCATGGTGAATATGTGCCACATTTTCCCGGTCCAGTCTATCATCAATGGGCATTTGGGTTGGTTCCAGGTCTTTGCTATTGTAAACAGTGCTGCAATGAACATTCGTGTGCATGTGTCCTTACAGTAGAACATTTCTTATCAAGGAGAAAAGCCAAGCATTGTTCCTTTCTTACTCTTCCACTACCTCCATTGACTCAAAACCTTCTGTAAATATTTCGGTCTATATCCTCAAATCGTAAAGACTCTTTTAAACATAACCACAATCCCATTAGCACACCTGAAAGAAATTCACAAGGATTCCTTTTTGTTTGGCTTTTCTTTTTGAGACAGAGTTTCACTCTTGTTGCCCAGGCTGGAGTGCAATGGTGCCATCTCGGCTCACTGCAACCTCCGCATCCCAGGTTCAAGCAATTCTTTTGCTTCAGCCTCCCAGGTAGCTGGGACTACAGATGTGCGCCACCACACCCAGCTAATTTTTGTATTTTTAGTAGAGACAAGGTTTCACCATGTTGGCCAGGCTGGTCTCAAACTCCTGACCTCAGGTGATCCACCCGCCTCGGCCCCCCAAAGTGCTGGGATTACAGGCATCAGCCACCGTGCCTGGCCAGGATTCTTTAATAGTCATCACATATCCAGTCACTGTTCAAATTTCCTGTTATCTCATGAATAATTTTTCATAGTTGGTTTGAATAACAATCTGACAAGATCCATATCTTGCATTGTATCCAGCTGTTTTTGCATGATAAAGTAATATTCAAGCAGACAGGAGCTTCGTTGGATTGGTATGCAGTCAGCTCCTGCCAGCACCACCTTTGTAATCTGTGTGATGCAGCGTGTATCGAGGTGTGGTGGAGGGTGGGAGGGTGGTAGCAGGAAGCAGAATTCACCCTGGATGGCTCAAAGGAAGAGAGTTAAATGAATGACTTCTTAAAGCCATGTGGTCAGGGCAGACAAGGACATTGGAGTGCCCAGAGGCTCCCAGTAAAAAGGGATGGAAGGAGTTGCTAGAGCCCAGGATGAGGGGCTGTCATTGTGGATCATGGAGGAAATGCCCTGACCTCCCTATTGGCTACCCCTGTGTTCTGCTCTAGCCTTCCCCTGGTGAACCCAGCTGGATGCCAGCCAGGACAGGAGCCCTAGAGTTTCTTAGGGACACACATGGACCTGGAGGGGCAAATAAGAACCAGTACTATGGTTAAGAGCTGGCTGTAAAATAAAAATGCCTGCCGCCAAATCCTGGTTCTGTCATTTACTAGCTGTGTGACTTAAGGCAAGCTGCTTAAGTCTCCGTGCCTCAGTTTCCTCCTCTGTAATAACAATACATACCTTACAGGGATGCTGAGCAACTTAAATGAGATAATGTACATAGGGCCTGGCTTACAGCCAGTGCTGAATCAACACAAGCTGGAATTATTATAAACTGCTATTAAACCACCCAGGCCAGGCAGGACACAGTCTCTCTTTATCTAGCCCTGATGACTCCAGCTCACCTCCAGCCTAGAGACAGGCCTCAAAGTGCTTTGGCCTCACCACTCTCCCTCTGATGTCATCCTTCTCATAGACCACACTGTTCTTTGTCTTTGAAGGTTCTTCCAACCCTAGAGGTCAAAGCAGGTCTCAGTCCTTCCTCCTCCAGATGAATAAGTGAAAGGCCTAGCTAAGGCTGCTGAGGCTGTTCACAAAGGGTATTTTCAGGGGCAAACCCTCTACCACGTGACTCAGATCCCAGAACAGCATGACAGGGGCTTCAGAGACTGCAAGGAGAAGAGAAAAGCCCAGCTTTGCTCTTTCTTGCCCTTTCCACTGTGTTACTTGATTTAGAAAACCTTTGCGCAAGACTCTTCTGCTCTGCTCCTTACATAGGTGGCAAAGGTGAATGGCTGGAGGGCAGGTATCAGGTTTACAGCTAGTAGGAAAGAAGAGACCCATATAATTTGTGATTTTAGATAGACCGGGATAAGTGCTGTAAGAAAAAAAACCTAGAAGACATGGGATTTTAGAGACAGGAGAACCCAGTTTGGGTTAAAGGGCCCAAACTGAGAAGGTTCTGGATCTTTGCAGAGCACGGAGGAGTCAGTTCCCAGCACAGAGGGATGTGGTGGGGCAGGCCTTTCTACCAGGTGCCAGTTCTGTACAAGTCATTAGGTTTTTAGTTGTGATAGTTGTGACTAAGGGCCCCAGCTCACAAGTTCACGATAGCTTCCTGTGGCAGGTGTGAAAATGTACTTTTTTATGTCTCAGCCCCACAAGAGTAAAAGTCACCTGCACACAAATAAAATGTAACTTAATGATGGGTTTAACTTGCCTATTATTTAAATTAAGAGCATGAACCATAAACCTCAAGTGTATATATACAACAGTACTTGTAAAACATACTCTGTATCTCAGCTCTATGTGACTGAGTTGAGAAGAAAAACAGAAAACAGCGCAGAGAAAATAATTACTGGCTACCAGAGCTGGGCGGTTTGGCTTTCTCTTGAAATTCAGATTGAGTTATTGGCAGTTAATCATTAATTGTAAATCTTCAGAATCAAAAAGCAGTAGAAAGGAGTAAATTATGTTTATATAGCAGCTTACATGTATGAAGGGGCTGTTTCTAACATGAATATCTGATTTTAAATTTTTTAATTAAAATTTTTTTTATTTCCAAACAGGTGATGTTGGGTTACATGAGTAAGTTCTTTAGGTGGTGATTTGTGAGATTTTCGTGCATCACCCAAGCAGTATACACTGAACCCAATTTATCCCTAACCGCCTCCCACCCTTCCCCCATCCCCCAAGTCCTTGAGGTCCACTGTGTCATTCTTGTCATTCCTTTTTTTTTTTTTTTTTTTTTGAGATGGGTTCTCACTCTGTCACCCAGGCTGGAGTGCAATAGTGTGATCTTAGCTCACTGCACCTCCACCTCCACCTCCCGGGTTCAAGTGATTCTCCTGCCCCAGCCTCCCAAGTAGCTGGAACTACACACCACCACACCCGGCTAATTTTTGTATTTTTAGTAGAGACAGGGTTTTAACAAGCTGCCCAGGCTGGTCTCAAACTCCTGACCTCAGGTGACCCACCGCCTCAGCCTCCTAAAGTGCTGAGATTACAGGCATGAGCCACTGCGCCTGGCCATTCTTGTCGTTCTTATGCCTTTGCATCCCCTTAGCTTAGTTTTCACTTACAGGATAGTCTATGTAATTGTTAACCAAGTAGTTAAAATCCACCTTGAAAGTCATTTCAGTTTGTAACTAACTCTTCATTTATTTATTTATTTATTTAGAGACAAAGTCTTGCTCTGTCACCCAGGCTGGAGTCCAGTGGGGCGATCTCGGCTCATTGCAACCTCTGCCTCCTGGGTTCAAGTGACTCTTATGCCTCAGCCCCCCGAGTAGCTGGGATTATAGGTGCCCACCACAACGCCTGGCTAATTTTATGTATTTTTAGTAGAGATGGGGTTTCACCACGTTGGACAGGCTGGTCTCGAACTCCTGGCCTCAGGTGATCCACCTACCTTGCCTCCCAAAGTGCTGGGACTACAGGCGTGAGCCACCACGCCTGGCTATTCTTGTCATTCTTATGTCTTTGCATCCCCATAGCTTAGCTTCCAGTTATGAGTCAAGAACACATGATGTTTGGTTTTCTGTTCCTGAATTACTTCACTTAGAATAAGTCTCTAGTTCCATCCAGGTTGCTGTGAGTACCATAAATTTGTTCTTTTTTATGGCTGAGTAGTAGTCCATCATATATAGATACACATATATGTATATTCCACAATTTCTTTATCCACTCATTGATCAGTGGACATTTGTGCTGGTTCCATATTTTTGCAAGTGTGAATTATGCTGCTATAAACATGCGTGTGCAAGTATCTTTTTGGTATAATGACTTCTTTTCCTCTGGGTAGATACCCAGTAGTGGGATTGCTGGATCAAATGGTAGTTCTACTTTTAGTTCTTTAAGGAATCTCCACACTGTTTTCCATAGTGGTTTATATTCCCATCAGCAGTGTAGAAGTGTTCATGAAGGGGCTATTTTCAACTAATTCCTTAAAATGTAAATTAGATACTATTATCTTCTCATTACACAGATGAGGAAACTGAGGGTCAAAAAGGTTTAGCAACTGGCCCAATGTTACCCAGCTATTAGGGTAGGATAGGTCTTTTTACTCAGCTGTTTTGAACTTGGGCCCTCCTAGCCACTAGGCTGTTTTGGGCTTTGCACACTGCACATTATATTACACTTGATTCTAGCCAAAAGGCCTAGAAGCGATTGCAAATTATATTACAAATTCCATAGGCCTTTTTCACCTTGTAAATATTACCATAGCGAATCCTTCACCCCTCTCTGCCTTGCAATTCTCCCTCTCTCCTCCTTAAGGTAGAATAATTGCTGTTACAAGTTGTGTTCTCTGGGAAGCAGACTCTGAGACTGCCTTTAATGTGCAGGACATTTATTGGGGGAGGCCCTTGGGATCAGTAACTGGAAACAAGCAGGATTAGACAGAAGCAGAAGTCAAACTGTGATGCAAGCTGGCAGTACCCAGCACACTGGGGCTGACATGGATGCATCAGACTTGTCCCACATTGGGCCAAGATGGCCTTGTCTTTCTACTCTCACCTGACAGGTCTTGGGATGTGGGCACACTGGGATGGGTGTGACCTTAGGTGAGGCAGCTCTCAGCTGCTGGAGGCTGGGTATCCAGGAATAGCCACAAGTCCTCCTTTGAAGGGGACCTGGCTGCACATCTCCACATGCATCCCACTACCCCTGGGGGAACTTCTTCTCATTTATCACTTATGATGCTTGTGTTTATTATAGTAGCTTTATAATAGGTTCCCAAGAAAGAAAAGTTGAATGAATGAAGGAAGGACCATCTAAGAAGACACTTATTCAGTACCTAAGGCTGTGCAGGATAAAGCATTTCTCTTCCTTCAGTCTGTGGAATTCAGCCTGCCATCCACATTCTTAAAAGTGGCCGGGTGCAGTGGCTCATGCCTGTAATCCCAGCCCTTTGGGAGGCCCAGGTGGGAGGATTGCTTGAGCCCAGGAGTTTTAAGACCAGCCTGGGCAACATGGCAAGATCCCGTCTCTACCAGAAAAAAAAAAAAAACAAGCTTCTTGAGAGCTGTGCAATCTCTTCTTCCCCTGTGGCCTCAGGTGGGTCACCATACGGGATAGTTCTGGTTTATGCTTGTTGCCCAGCCTAATTGTTAATAGCACCCTCTTACCCTCTCAGAAGTGGACCCCTCAGAATTGTTAATAGCACCCTCTTACCCACTCAGAAGGTTTTGTGATGAATTATATGGTACTTATTCATAGACCTTTGGAGTGTCAGAGCTAGAAGGGGCCCTCTTAGGAAACTGGGTTTTCAACACTGAAGTGACACAGCCCCCACCTCTTGCTGTCTTCCTTTCCTGCCTCTCTCTACCCGGCTACAGAAGAAACACCCACTGTAGCCACTGCCTTCCTCCCTTGGCTCTTTCAGTTGCTCATCTTTAAGAGCAGGCAGGCACTCTCTAACATTCTGAATCTGTCCCTACCTCAGTCCAGAGTTGTGCCCCTCCTATCTTCATATTCACCACTCGTTTCCTATGTGCACTGATACCTGCAAGACTGTCCTGCTAATGAGATGTTTCTCACCTTTTAATTAGCAAATATTAAGAAACAAACCCAGGGTAGGTGGGGTGTGAGGAAGTGGGTATGCTCACATACCAGATGGCAGTGTAGGCTGGAACAGCCTTTTTGGATGTCTGTTGGTATATCCCATGAAAGAAGTTTAAAAAGTTGTCAGAATAGTTTCTTCAGAAAAACAAAAAACTCCTGGCACAGAAAGAATTCAAGGGAAATTCTTTCAAATATTCAAAGTATAAGAAATTCCAATGTTAAATAAAGCTTCCTAATTATTTTTTCAAAACCAGGTTGACAGTGATACCAAGGCCTAAAAAAGCACATCAGAGAAAACCATGAGTCACTCTTGGCCTGCGTGACTCCATCCTTTGGAAGGCTGAGTAGGGAGGATCGCTTGAGCCTAGAAGTTTTGAGACCAGCCTGGGCAAAATAGCAAGATCCTTATCTCTATAAAGTAAACATTAGCCAGGCATGATGGCATGCTTCTGTAGTCCCAGCTACTGGGAAAGCTGAGAGGTGAGAGGATCACTTGAGCCCAAGAGTTTGAGGCTGCAGTAAGCCATGATCACTAGTTTGGCACTTTTATCAGATTGGCACTTTTATCCATTGTTGGTAGGAATTTTAATTGGTACAAACTTTTTTAAAGTGCTTTTCAGTAGAATCCATCAAATTAAAAATATACATATCCATTGACCCAGCATAAATTCTAGGAATGTATCCTACTTCACGTGTACAAAGAGGTATGGGTGAGGATATTTCAATATCTGTTATAAGATTAGAAACAACTAAATATCTACTATTAAGAGGCCAGGTAGGGTCAAGTGCAGTGGATCACTCCTGTAATCCCAGCACTTTGGGAGGCCGTGGTGGGTGGATCATGATGTCAGGAGTTTGAGACCAGCCTGGCCAACATGGCGAAACCCCACCTCTACTAAAAATACAAAAAATTAGCCAGGCATGGTGGCATGAGCCTGTAATCCTAGCTATTTGGGAGGCTGAGGCAGGAGAATTTCTTGAACCTGGGAGGCAGAGGTTGCAGTGAGCTGAGATTGCACCACTGCACTCTAGCCTGGGTGACAGAGCTAGACTCCATCTTAAAAAAAAAAAAAACAGAGGCCAGGTAGGCTGAGTGCAGTGGGTTCATGCCTGTAATCCCAGCACTTGGGAGGCTAGTGGGTGGATCACCTGAAGTCAGGAGTTCCAGATTGGCTTGGTCAACATGGAGAAACCTCATCTAAAATTACAAAATATAAAATACAAAAATATTTATACAAAATATAAAATACTAAAAATACAAAAACTATCTGGGCATGGTGGCAGACACCTGTAATCCCAGCTACTTGGGAGGCTGAGGCAGGAGAATCACTGGAACCTGGCAGGTGGAGGTTGCAGTGAGCCAAGATTGTGCTTTGCACTCCAGCCTGGGTGACAAGAGCAAAACTCCGTCTCAAAAGAAAAAAAAAAGCCAGTTAAATAAACTATGGTAAGAGGCAAATGAGTACTGTTTGGATATTATCTATGCCTTGAATTCCTTTGTCTCCTTTTTTCACATAGCTAGCTAGCTCTCTTTCACTTACCATAACTTGGAGTTTTTCATTAGTTCACTTGTATTTTTGGTTCCCTCTCTCTTTAGAATGTGAGATCTGGCCAGGAGTGATGGCCCACACCTATAATCCCAGTGCTTTGGGAGGCCAAGGCGGAAAGAATTGTTTGAGGCCAGGAGTTCAAGACTAGCCTGGGCAACATAGCAAGACCCCGTCTCTACACAAAAATAAAAATAGAATGTAAGATGTGAAGGGGGCAGGGTCTGATTATATTTTTCACTATCATATTCCCAGCACTAATGTTGTATTTGATACTCAATTTAAAATGACTGTGACTGTATCTTAAATACAAGTCATCCTTATTGGTTGAAGCATTCTCATTAAATTCATCAGCAAGAATATCGGGTATCACCATTATTTAGCATCAGTTGGGAAGCACAGCCAAAGCAATTAGACAAGAAAATGAAATAAGAAATGTAAATATTAGAAAGAAGTGTTGCCAGGCTCAGTGGCACGTGCCTGTAGTCCCAGCTACTCAGGAGGCCGAGGCAGGAGGATCACTTGAGTCCTAGAGTTCTGGGCTGTAGTGAGCTATGCCGGTCGCATGTCCACACTAAGTTTGGCATCAATATAGTGACCGCGCGGGAGTGGGCAACCATCAAGTTGCCTAAGGAGGGGTGAACCAGCCCAGGTCAGAAACCTAGCAGGTCAAAAGTCCTGTGCTGATCAGTAGTGGGATCACACCTGTGAAGAGCCACTGCACTCCAGCCTGGGCAACATAGTCAGATCCTGTCTCTAAAAAAAGAAAAAAAAGATTTGAAAATAATTATTAAAGTTTATATATCTATACACTTGGGGGCAAAATACAGAGAAACAGAAAATTTAATGGGAGAATTGTTCTGGGCTAACCTTACCTTGCTGTTGCCTTGGCCAAAGTGATTTGCTATGTAGGAATTTTTAGGTGAACCTTTAGCTAAATATAATTTCAGACTTTTAAAAAGTGACAAATATATATACCCTTTACCCAGATTTACCTATTTATGTCTTGCCTCATTTAGCTATGTTAATAACTATGTCTCTCTGTATACATGTCATTCTTTTCGTATTGAAACATTTACAAGTGAATTGAAGCCATCACATCCCTCAATACCCAGATACTTATTAGTGTATATTTCTTAAGAACATCTATATTCTTTTCTATATCCTGTTATCAAATCAGGACATTTAATATGAATGTAAGTCTACTATCTAATCTATAGTCCATTTTCAGAATTTGTCAGTATTTAGTTGCCAAATCTCTTTAGTCACCTGTAATGTGGAAATGGTCCTCACTCTTGGTGTTTCTTCACCTTTAGATTGATGAAGGGCATCAATCAGTTAGTTTGTAAAAAATGACCCTCAATTTTGATTTATCTGATGTTTCCTCAATGATTAGATTGAGATTGTGAATTTTTGGTGAGAAAACCACAGAAATGGTATTGTGTCCTCCATATCAGGAGACCACAGTGTTGGTTTAACTCCATATTTTGATGATACAGTTGACCATTTGGTTAAGATGGTATCTGCCAGATTTCTCCTGTAGTGTTATTACTTTTCTCTTTGTAATTAACAAGTAATCTGCAGAGAGATACTTTGAGATTACTTAAGTATCAGATTTCTAATGAAATTTTCACTCCATAAATTAAGCATCCATTGATGGTTTTCTAATTCATCATTCTCCTTTTATGTTTATTGTTTGTATTCCATGAGAAATAGATTTCCAGCTGGGCACAGTGGTTCATGCCTGTAATCCCAGCACTTTGAGAGGCCGAGGCAGGCAGATCATGAGATCAGGATATGGAGACCATCCTGGCCATGGTGAAACCAATTCTCTACTAAAATACAAAAAAATTAGCCTGGTGTGGTGGTGCATGCCTGTAGACCCAGCTATTCAGGAGACTGAGGCAGGGGAATCGCTTGAATCTGGGAGATGGCAAAAGAGCAAGACTCCATCTCAAAAAAAAAAAAAAAAAATTTCCTTTTTCCTTATTTGGTTGTTTATATTTGAGTGTACTCTTTGATTCTTTTATTCAACTCATTTTATTCAATGAGTTATGATCCATTATTATATAACAGGATTTTTAACCTAATTTTGGCTTCTTGCAGTGTGAATTTTGTTTGTGTAGAATTTCTCTGCCTTTAGTCCTTATCTTCCCGAGTTTTCAGGCAAGTCATCTTATATACCTTTGTTACCAATTCATTACACTCTAAAAGTTTCCCCCACAAAAAAAGCTTTCCCAGACAAAAGTCTGCTTGATCAATTACTTTATTGGCTTCATCTCTATCAACCACTTGTTTCTCTCTATTGTTTATGTAATATTATAGGTAACATTCTTGTGTTTGCATGTTTGTGTGTCCATGTGTGTTGTATTAATGCATATATTACAGATTAAGGGGACTTTGTTTCATGGTTCTAAAATAGATCATTTGATTTAGAGATTAGATGTTTCTCTGTCTACCAACAGCAAATTTTTAAACAAAGTTAGGTACCTCAGGTATCCAAAATTTTGAATTTGATAATCTTCAGGTTTAACAACAAAAAACCTTACCTTAGCAAAAGATGAGAGGTAAAAAGTGATCAGTTACCTTTTCTTCCTTCCCCAGATTTAGATAGTATTGTAGTTGCAGGAAAGAACAATGCATCAGAAGTAAGATCTCTATCAAAGTCTGAGGATATTGTGTCTAAGAGTTCAGCTATTCAACAAATATGTTGTAAGGGTCTGTTACGTGCCGGGATCTGGGTTAGGAAGTGGCCATACAGCAGGAACCAAGCAGACAGAGTCCTTGCCTTCAAAAAACTAGCATTCTAGTAGGACAAACAGCAAACAAACATGGTAATATATCAGCTTGTGCTAAATGCTATGGAGAAAAAATAAAGCAAGATAAGAGAAATATGTCAACTGATCACAGGGAATAAAAGAAAAAAAGATAAGGGAAATAGTTATTGATGTACTTTCTAATATAGAGTGATTAAGAAAGGAAAGTGAGATGGTAAATATTTGAAGAGACCTGGGGGCAGGAGGATAAGAGGGTTGAGAGAGTTTACAGGCAGAAAGGGCCGCAAATACAAGAGCTGTGAAGTGGAAGAGCACTTAGCAGACCTGAGGACTGAGCCTTGGGACACTGCTGTGTTTAGATATCAAAGGGATGAAGAATCAGCAAAGCAGAAGTTCTTAGCGAGGTAGGAGAATAGAGAGGTACTTGTTTGCCAGGCAAAGAAGCTGTTTCCAGGAGGAGGTGATAACTAAGTCAAATTTTGCTGATGGGTAAAGAGAAAACACACTGAGTGCAGATAACTCTTTGGAAGTTTTTGCTTTAAAGGGTAGCAGAAAAATGGGATGGGATCTGAAGACTAGTGTGGGACCAAGGGGGGTGTTTTTGAAGGTGCGGGGTATTCCTGTATGATAGTAGGCTGATGGGAATTTTCCAGTAGATGAGAAACAACCGTTGATGCAGAAGAGAGGGGAGAGTAGCAGAAGCAGTATCTTAAACACACGAGCAGGGTTATAACGGAATGTACAAAGGGAGAGACTGATTGAGCTCTAAGACCAAACATCATCTACATGTCTAGACGGAAGGCACGGTTTCAGAGTTAGGCACCATCAGACAGAGAAGCCAGTAATGCAAGAGGGCCAGCAGAACATCAGCCTCCTTTTTTCCTTATCTTGCCTTGATTTTTCTCCTTTCTTCTCGCATCTGTAAATTTCCATTTCTTTGACCTTCACTTAAAAAAAACTTTTTTTTTCCTGTGGTTTGGTGGGAAGAGGGTGTGCCAGTGTGTCTTGTTCCTGGAAGAAACAAATTGTGAAAAAGTTTGAGAAGCTTTGATGTTAGAGGGAAAAACATATCCAGAGAGATTTTAATATCATAGTTGAAAATATCTAAATATGTACTACACACTAAATGGTAACCATATTTGAATGTTTAGAAGAATTATCAAGCCTTTTAATTATTTAGGTCTCCTTATTTATAAAGTAAATTAAAAGGTAGAAGGATTTATCTGGGTAAATAAGTATAGATCTGTGGAGATGTTTTATATTTATCATTTTCCTGATTATAAAAGGAATATGTTGTAAAATATTCAAACAGTTATAGACATGTATAAAGTGAAGTAATAAACTCCCACTCTGTTCCCAACCTTCCAGAGATAACCACAATAAATAGTTTGTAATAATACTTTCCATATTTATCAGTGTTTGCTTCCAACTTAGCTGTTTGTTTGATTTTCAACAGAAAACTAAGTAAAAACTGTCCACTGGCAACATTAATTTCCAAATCTAACTCATGAGTATTTTAAATTCAGGGGCCTTAAAAGTGCATGTTAATTTAAACTGCACAGATTAGAACAGGCTGTCTCAGGACAGGATATAAAACTGACCTTTGTTTCTGAATTAAATGTTTCTTTGATACTGAAATAATGAAATGCCAGTCTTAGCTTTTGACTTGTGGGCTTTCATGGTCACTGAACAATAAGCACAATGCAGTTTTAAAGACGTTTGCTCATTTGATGAAATATAGATTTCTACTAAGCACATTATTTGGTACTTTCATAGGAGAATGAGGTACTAAGAGAAAAGCATGAAGGTGTGGATCATAGTTCCCAGCATGAGGAAAATGAAGAAAGGGCGTCAGCCCAGAAAGAGAACTCATTTCAGCAGAATAATGAAGATGAAAACAAAATAGCAGAGAAACCCGACTGGGAGGCGGAAAAAAGCACTGAATCTAGAAATGAGGTAACCTGTCAGAATATTCAAGCCTTGCCATTTTGGTTTTAATGTAGATTTTGTGGCATTGACATTTTGTGTCAAGAATGAACATGTAAGTATGCCATACTATTATCAAATCTCATATATGAAAATACCTATGTCTTTAAGTTATGGGAGTAATAATTTGATTTATAAACAAATTAGCCCATATAATTGTTTTCTGTGGTTAAACTCAATATTTTGTGTGTATGGCCGGGTGCGGTGGCTCACGCCTGTAATCCCAGCACTTTGGGAGGCTGAGGTGGACAGATCACCTGAGGTTGGGAGTTCAAGACCAGCCTGATCAACATGGAGAAACCCCGTCTATGCTAAAAATACACAAAATTAGCCGGGTATAGTGCCGCATGCCTATAATCCCAGCTACTTGGGAGGCTGAGGCAGGTGAATCACTTGAATCCAGGAGGCAGAGGTTGTGGTGAGCCGAGATCACGCCATTGCACCCTAGCCTGGGCAAAAGCGAAACTCTGTTTAAAGAAACTCCATTTTAAAAGATTTTGTGTGTATACACACACACACCCCTCCAGGACCTTGCTAGCAGGTTTTGCTGATTATGTTTGCCAAGGCAAGAGATGAAGAAATAGTGAACCTAGGAGTCCTCAACCAGCCACACGAACAGGCAGCTAGACTGGCCTAGTCCAGGAGAGCAAGCCAAGGGCCAGCCCTACAGCCAGTCATCCGTGATACCAGCTAAGGCTTGGGCTGAAATCTTTGTTCAGTCTCCTGGCAGCCTGGCTGAACCATTGGGATCCATGGTCCAGTGGGACTACCTCATTGGCTCCTCATTGCCTAACCTTTTTTTTTTTTTTTTTTGAGACAGTGTTTTGCTCTTTTTGCCCAGACTGGAGTACAATGGTGTGATCTTGGCTCACCACAACCTCCACCTCCCAGGTTCAAGGGATTCTCCTGCCTCAGCCTCCTGAGTTAGCCGAGATTACAGGCATGTGCCACCACGCCCGGCTAATTTTCTATTTTTAGTAGAGATGGGGGTTTCTCCATGTTGGTCATGCTGGTCTTGAACTCCCGACCTCAGGTGTTCTGCCCACCTTGGCCTCCTAAAGTGCTGGGATTACAAACGTGAGCCACCACGCCCAGGTAACCTTACTCTTCAGCTGTGAGAAGAGGTGTAGAAAGATGAACTCCAGGAGCCAGGCTCAAGGGATTGATTCTTCTTGCAATCTATGCTTCCCCCTCCTTTCATTTGGGCTGTACTCTGGTTTCTTTTCAGCCCTGCTGAGGTCCTGCCCACAAGCATGGCAAACAGGTGCTCCAGAAATATTTAATAACCACATGGCACTTCCACCTGGAAGGCACACCCTTGCAAGTCTTGCCCTGATGGTTCTCGGCCATCACCTGCTTTAGTGTGTCCCCTTCCCAGAAGGTGGAGTTTAGCACTGTGTTTTGAATACCTTGGAGGATGAGAGTAGCATACCCTGACCCTTTTCAGACAGCTGTCACCATAGTATCCCCAATCATGTAATAGTACAAACATTACTTATTTGGCATGAAATCAGAACAGATTTGTTCTCTTTGCCTATCTACCACTCCCTTGCCCCTCCAGTTTCCACCTAGAATCCCTTGGTGAAATCTAGGGCAGGTCTCATAAATTCTAGATACTTATAAAAATCCCTCTGGCTATGCCAGTACAGCAATTGATAAGAATAACCCAATATGGCCGTGTGCAGCTGCTCATACCTGTAATCACAGCACTTTGAGAGGGCAAAGCAGGCAGATCACTTGAGCCCAGGAGTTGGAGACAAGCCTGGGCAACATGTTAAAAACCAGCTCCACAAAAATTAGCTGGGTGTGGTGATTTGTTCCTATAGTCCTAGCTAACTGGGAGGCTCAGATGGGAGGATCACCTAAGCCTGGGAGGTCAAGGCTGCAGTGAGCTGTGATCACACCAGTGCATTCCAACCTGGGCAACAGAGTGAGACACTGGCTCAAAAAAAAAAAAAAAAATGTAGTTCTCAAGAACACTGAACCAAAAATTAGCTAGGGCATAGTGGTGTGTGCCTGTGGTCCCAGCTACTTTGCAGGCTGAGGTGGGAGGAGCCCTTGAGCCAGGAAGTTGAGGCTGCAGTAAGCTGTCATCATGCAGTGCACGTCAGACTGGAATTCAGAGCAAGACCCTGTCTCAAAAAAGAAAAATCCAAAACAAAAGGCACTGAGCTAAAATTCAGCTTCTTCCTTCAGTTTTATGTGCCCTGCCCTGATTTTTCTGGGGTTGACGGTATGTAGGAAATTGTTTCTCTCCACCATGTGATACATTTAAATATTATACAATTCTTTGTCACATGGGCACTTTCTCATTGCATAGGTTCTTTGGAGACTCGTGGCCCCACAGCTGGGAGTCTTTCCCTTGACAGGGGCAAATGTATCTCCACTGCAGCTGGTCCTTTAGGACTCTACCTGAATGTTCAGTGGTATACCCATATCTCACCTCTCCAGGTGGCTCTCTGAACCACTTGCTGGCCGTCTTACACCTGAAAACATACCCTTAGACTCTTTTTCAGTTCCCTAAGTACAGGTCTTGAATGGTTTCATGTTTTTAAAACGACATAGCCATGAGTCAGCATGTGCAAAAGTCAGTATTACTAAGTCCTCTGAAAAAGACTATAAAATCAGTTCATGAAGAAACAGTCTATAAAGCAAGAACAGACTATCATTAAAAAAAGGAAAAGTAGATCTAGAAAAGAACACAAATGAAATTCTAGATATATGAAAAAATGTAGTCATTTTCATTGAAAATTCTGTGGAAGTTGTATGAACAGCTAAAGGGCAAGTTAGAAGGACGTAAGAAAATTATCTAGAATGTACCACAGAGAAGATGCAAAATATGACAGCAAAATTGAGACAATGATAGAGAAGAATCTAAGTTACGTCTAATAGGAGTCCCAGAAGAAGCAACTACAAAATATGAAAGAGAAGCAATAATTAAAGAGTTTATGGCAAAATATTTCCAGAAAAGTCCTCAAAGGACTACACAGAGCTCCTAACAAAGTAAATGAAAACAAATTAAGTCCCAGACATATCACATTGAAATAGAACATGAACTAAGAAAAAAAAATCTTAAATTACCTGAGATAGAAAAGGTTCATTATAAATAGCACTGAGAGCAAACTTACCAGTAGTAATAAATGCCTTACAGAGTACTGACAGGAAACATTAAACCTGATACTTTTACCATCATTTTAGCATGAAGGCAAAATAATTCCACATAGCCCAGGCACAGTGGGTCATGCCTGTAATCCCAACACTTTGAGGCCAAGGCGGGTGGATACCTGTGGTCAGTTCCGAGACAAGCCTGACCAACATGGCAAAACCCCATCTCCACTAAAAGTATAAAAATTAGCTGGGCATAGTGGCACATGCCTATAGTCCCAGCTACTCAGTAGGCTAAGACCCAAGAATTACTTGAACCCAGGAGGCAGAGACTGCAGTGAGCCAAGATTCTACCACTGTACTCCAGCCTGGGAAACAGGGTGAGACTGTCTCAAAATAGTAATTCCATGTAACAAAAACTAGAAAGAAGCTACACAATGAAGGCCAGGAGATGAAATACCAATGAGTAATGGTTTTTAAAAAAAGTAAATTTAAGAAGAGACTGTAAAAATTACTTTGAGACAAAACCTCATTCTGTTAGGCTGGAGCTGTCACTACCTACTGTACCCTCAACCTCCTGACCTCTGGCAATCCTCCTGCCTCAGCTTCCTGGGCAGGGTAGCTGGGTCCACAGGTGCACACTGCCACACCCAGCTAATTTTTATTTGTAGAGGTCTTATGTTGCCCAGGCTGGTCTCCAACTCATGCACTCAAACGCATCTGCCTGCTTTGGCCTTCCAAAGTGCTGAGATTACAAGCATGAGCCACCAACCTGGCAAAATTATGTAATTGTGTAACCAATTGGGAAGGTTGGCTATGGAGGGGCAAAATAAATTGAAACTAAAAGTACTAGCCAAAAATTATATAGAAGATGTTTAGGGCAGGAATAGAGATACTGATTAGCTTATGCATGTTCAAATATTGAGTACTGTAACAGAAACAGGCTGGCTGCAGTGGCTCACGTCTATAATCCAGCGCTCTGGGAGGCTGAAGTGGGAGGATCACTTGAGGTCAGAAGTTTGAGACCAGCCTGGCCAACATGGTGAAACCCTGTCTCTACTAAATACAAAAATTAGACGTGTAATCCCAGCTACTCAGGAGGCTGAAGCAGGAGACTCCTTTGAACCTGGGAGGTAGACGGTTATAGTGAGCAGATTGTGCCACTGCACTCCATTTTAGGTGACAGAGACCCCATCTCGGTAAGACCTGGTGACCCTAAAGACCCAATCAGTTCAGTTTTTTATACACCTTTGTTTTACAGAGACATCTGAATGGGACAGATATTTCTTTCTCTCTGGAAGACTTACTCCAGTTGCTTTCATCACAGCCTGAAAATTCACTGGAGGTAATTGGAACCTTGGCTTTTATCCTCATAGGAACTTATTGGTGAATAAATACAACTCCTTTACTTGAATGACATAAAGGAATGCTTATTTTTACAGAAGCACTTCAACTTAGAATTGACCAAATAACCAAACAAGTATAGCATTCCTCTTCCTAAATAATCCCAAAGGTATAATGAGATGTAGACCAGTCATGGAACAGTATGGAGGTTTCTCAAAAAACAAACTATCATGTGATCCCACTGTCAGGCATTTATCTAAAAGAAAGGAAATCCATGTAAAGGGACACCTGCACCCCATGTTTATTGCAGCAATGTTGACAATAGGCTTACAGTGCTTAGTCCTTTAAACCTCTCCCTTTCATGGACTACTTCACTGTAGCTTATTATCCCTGACCCTCCACAATGTGATTACCAATGGCTAGGATTCAAGTTGCATCTTACTATAAGGTAGTAAATTACAAGACTGTAATATTAGATTTCTTTAATAACAAAATTCAGTCAGCTTTTATACTAATCAATGTTAATTTCTAGATTATACAGAATTATTTACTTCAAGTCTAAGTATTCTGATTAGGGACTCACATCACATAATTGTATTGCCTGTATTTTAACTAGTGAGTTACTGTCAACAGCATATCCCAATTAAATACAGAGGAACTGACAAAAGTGAGGGAAGTTGTGTTAGGTTATAGAACTGCTTCAGAAATAGAGCTATTTATGTTTAAAGTGTTTCTCCTTTGTTTTTCAGGGCATCTCATTGGGAGATATTCCTTTTTCAGGCAGTATCAGTGATGGCATGAATTCTTCAGCACATCATGTAACCTTCAGCCAGGCTATAAGCCAGGATGTGAATCTTCATGAGGCCATCTTACTTTGTCCCAACAATACATTTATAAGAGATCCAGTAGCAAAGACTTCACAGCCACAAGAACCATTTCTGCAGTTCAATTCTCATACCACTAATCCTGAGCAGAGCCTTCCTGGAACTAATTTGACAGGATTTCTCCCACCTGTTGACAATCATACGAGGAATCTAACAAGCCAAGACCTTGACTTAAGTATATTTGATGAGATAGACTTAATGTCATTACTGGCCACAGAAAATGACCTGGATCAAATCGATATTTCTCAGCTTTTTGATGAACCGGATTCTGAATCTGGCCTTTCTTTGGATTCAAGTCGCAACAGTACCTCTATCACCAAATTTAATTCCTCTCCCTCTATATGTGATGAAGGTGCTACAGGTTATAGTAGTGACTATGACTTAGGTGCTGTAGGAGGCTACTACCAAGAACCCAGTAAGCTTTGTCATGTGGATCATGATTCTGGTTTCCACGGGGATCTTACATTTCAACACGTAACTCATAACCACACTTACCACTTAAAGCCAAGTGCACCACAATCTACTTCTGAACCTTTTTCATGGCCTGGGAAGTCACAGAAAATAAGGAGTAGGTACCTCGAAGACACAGATAGAAACCTGAGCCGTGATGAACGGCATGCTAAAGCTTTGCATATCCCTTTTTCTGTAGATGAAATTGTCCGCATGCCTGTTGATTCTTTCAATAGCATGTTAAGTAGGTACTATTTGACAGACCTACAAGTCTCACTCCTCCGCGATATCAGACGAAGAGGGAAAAATAAAGTTGCTGCTCAGAACTGTCGTAAACGCAAATTAGACATAATTTTGAATCTAGAATATGATGTATGTAACTTGCAAGCAAAGAAGGAAATGCTGAAGAGGGAGCGAGCACAATGTAACAAAGCTATTAACATAATGAAACAGAAACTGCATGACCTTTATCGTGATATTTTTAGTAGATTAAGAGATGACCAAGGTAGGCCAGTCAATCCAAACCTCTATGCTCTTCAGTGTAGCCATGATGGAAGTATCTTGATAATACCCAAAGAACTGGTGGCCTCAGGCCACAAAAAGGAAACCCAAAAGGGAAAGAGAAAAGAGAGAAGAAACTGAAGATGGACTCTATGTGAAGTACTCATGTTCAGAAACTGATTACTTGAATCAGAAACCGCTGAAACTTCATATAGTACTGCTACTTGATTAACTCAGGCTCTGTTTTGAAGCTTATACAGACAATGTTTAGGACTTCAAGATCACACTCATGGGAAATCTGGGGGAGCCACAACTTTTCACAAAATTGTCCTAACTGCATTGTATACAAGATTCATAAATACTTGTTAGTAAGACTTTCCAGTTGGGCAGCCATCCTTTTTAGTAAGTCACTTCAAAATGAGCTAACACTGGGGATGAAATTATTTTAAGAGGTATTTCAGTTTTTTAAATGCAGAATAGCCTTACTACTTTGTTAGCACTCTAGTGAGCTTTTCAAACACTATTTTAATCTTTATATTTAACTTATAAATTTTGCTTTGTGGAAATAAATGTTGTATTTGTATTAAAAATTAACTCTTCCCTTTTATACAGAAGTCTAAAGCCGCAATTTACCTTTCCTTCCCAAAATACCCACATTAAGAAATATAGGTGACAAATAGGGCATTGTAGTGATTTTCAAAACTTACTCAAGCCAAACTGAAGTCACATAGTATGCTCAAATAAGGCAAATCCACCCCCCAAATTTAACACACAGAATACTATGTTAGAGTGCATTGAATACCTATAGTTGCTGGTAGTTTAAGCCACGGGCCTTCCCTCCTGTAACGAGAGAGAATGGGCTACCTGCATAAACAAAACTCAACTGTGTATTAAATCCATAAAATCTGACAGTAGTAAAGCTAGCTCTCAACCATTAGAAGCCATATAAACAAAACAGAAGAGTCAAAAGACAGTGAAACCATCTAAAGAGCTGTTTAAAATGGGTAAAAGCTATTGGGGGGGGGAACAGGTGAATTTGAAAATAAACCAGGGTAGGGTAAATGCTAGAAACAATGGCATTTGAAATGAAAACCTCACTGGAACAGTAAACAGAAGATTGTTAATTTTCTGAAAACAATGACCTCAAGTTTGGGGAACATCAAAATTTTAATGTGTACTATTAAATAGTCTGATGCTTATTGTCCAAATTTTAGAATGAAGGTTCTCAGATATTTCTGCCACAGGAATTACTGACAATGTAGACTATTGCATAAGTATCCTGGGCTAGGAGTACAGTTTATATATACAGTCGGGTTTTAATAATAAAATTTTGTTCCAAAGCCACCATTTTGCCAGAAATGCTTCTAGATAACAAGTATTGCCCCTTCAATGACTCATGGTGTTCAATGATCATGTTTAGCATGCTGACAGGCTGCCTTTTGCAAAGGAGTACTTCAGATGTCTTAAGCTTGATGTTTACAATTTAAGTACACACACAAAATATTTCAGTCCATAGCAGGAAATTTTACAGTACCCATTTACTTGTTTCAAAACTAAGTGCAGTCATATGAGCCTCTGCTTGTCGGACAGCATTCTTTTCAAGCCTCTATAAGGAAAATACAGCGCAGAAAATCTGTTTTCAGTCACTGGTTACTGAGGCTGAAATGCAGTGGTCCCAATCACAGATCCAGCCTTGAACTCCTGGACTCAATCTGCCTGCCTCAGCCTCTCTAGCAGCTCAGATTATGAACCATGCCAAGTCTTAGGTTTAAACCGTAAGAAAACTTAAATATAGCACACACGAATTCAAGTAACTGCAAACAATATAAAGACGGTAGTGTCTGTACTGAACTTTTTGTCACTATATATAATGCAGCATACTATTTACCCAGCTTCCTACCTATATTAAGAGTAACCACACACACGTATGAGATATGCTTAAGTCATGTGCAAATACACATTTCATACAAGGAGGCTAGAGCATCCATATTTTGGTATGGTGGTGGTTCCTGAAACTGATGCCCCCCTCTCCCAGAACAAGGGACTTTAACTGATGCATTAGGAAGTCAGCTTCACAAGATCTAAATGACTACGGGTTGGTTTCATGATACAACCCCACCTTCACCTTAACATGCAGGATTCAAGGCATAAAAACTGGATATGCTTTTCTATCACTGACAGTCCAGTTTTAAACATGAAATTCCACATTAGGTTTCTAGCGCAAACCAACTAGACAACAAAGCCAATGCCCAAAAGCTGACAACTGCTGGCTAGGACTCTCCACTTACCTACCTAGTTGAGTAGTCTTGATTTTATGAATAAGATAAAGACGACCCAAGTGGGACACTTTTTTCCAATTAAAATTGTCACCTGAGCATCTTCACAAGCATTATCAGATTTTAGGACAATTGTACAGAAACTCCAAGCAAACAAGGCCATCTAGATTTCTTGAGGTCCCCTGGTCTCAAAGCAGGCTTAAGTTCGGCAGAGCTTCAGAACACAAAACATCAGCAGCATACAAGTTTGTGGTAATAATCTTAACTTCCCTAAATGCACTCAGGTAGCCAGAACATTCTTTCCCCATCTCAATCTTTGAACCATTAAATTTGTTCTCTGGTAAATCCACACACCTCACTGGTTATCCCTCAAACCCCCTCCAACACCCCAAAACCAGCCAGTGTTAGTTTCATTACTAAAATAATGGAAATGTCAAAATTGTGTGGTCAACCATCTCAGTACATTAGTTCCAAAGACAGCAAATTTAAGCAACATGCACACTCCAGGTGTCCTGAAATAGATGCTTTCTACCTTTTGCACTTTTAAACCAACAGTGATGAACTGAGACTTGTTGCCTTGTTAGCTCCCAATACCTAACAAGTATTAGGTCAAGCCGATTTAAACCAACTTACTTTGCACTGATCTACCAAATTAGACTACATGGAAAACCTTATACATACAGTAGTAGTTTCACAGTAGTGCATATAAACTTAGTAAGGGCACCTCCTTGAGTGTGGTAACCAGCATCTAAGACAGTTCCCAATGATCCCTACACCTGCTTGGTAATTATACCAGTGAATAGAACCCTCCCACCACATTCTGTAACCATAAAGGATGCAAGATGGCATGACTATGTTAGTGTTCATTTTACAGCTTTTCTTGCTTGAGTCACTCACCAAGGGAAGCTGACAGTATTAATTTTTCAGCCCTGTTAGTATGCCACTCTGGATATAAAAAATTCTCCAATCCTACTTTTCGGTGATTGCAACCTTGAGCTTTACCCTGATTCAGTTAACTTGCTCCCAATTGCTGACCCATAGATGAAGTCTGTTTCTCTAAACTGCTGTTAAGTATTAAGTTGTTACACAGCAACAATATAAAGGCTCAGGCAAAAGGCAGCCTTTCTTCATTTAGGGCACTGTCTCAAGGCTGCACAAGATCTTAAACTCCAAAGACACGGCTCAACACACAATACATACAAAAATGTAAGCCTATGTTGAACATCCAACATTACCCTGTTTCAGTAAACCCTCCTTAAATCAATTCATTTCAGCCTATTGTGCATTACCTAATTCTCCCCTATTTGTGTAATATCCCCTTGACCTTGCTGGATCAGAGTTGCTATTTTGAGGTTGTGCATATTAACTTGATGTATTTTCAATGTTCAACGTCTTTGTACATCACACATTTTTAAACCTTCAAAATTAACTTTCTTGGAGTTGATGTATTTGTACAAGTCTGTAATCGATCAATTCCACTACTATTTCAAATACAAACCTGCTTTTTATTTGTTAGCTGCTGTTAGTTTGACTTACCTGTTAAGATACCTCAAATTATCAAAACCAAAAGAAATTATCATGGAATCAATTAACTTGGCCCTTGTTATTTGTTTTGGTTTTCTTAATTCAGGTAAATGTCCAAATAAACACTGTTATTTAGAAAGCCTTAAAAAAAAAGGATACTCATTTACTCAGTGTAAAACACAATAAAACTAATTGACATTTGACAATCTATTACATATTTTAAGCCTCAGTGCTTTGCAAAGGCAGTTTGGAACGCTCAGGTTAATTTAAAATCCATGATTTTCAAACACCAAGTACTGTTAAACATACAAGATAAAGCCAGGAACTTTAGGAGTACTCAAACGCTGAATATACAGTGCATAATGAACAGCATTTTATTGGGGACAGCCGATAATGTCCACAATGCTCTTCTCATTTATCTGTAAATATTAAAAGAAAATATGCATAGCTTTGTGAAACTGCTTTAAAAAATTTAGGGGATGGTGATCTTTTAGACAACCAAATGCTTATAGAACAAGATTCACACATTTTATGTGTAAACATTACACCAAATATTTGGATACAAAAGTATTTATTTTATAAACTTTAAAATAGAATTTTAATCTGTCTACTCACAAAACCTAATTTAAAAACATGATACATTTATCTCTCTAGCCAAGTTGATGTTACTGTTTTACAAACACTCACTTTGTAACTGTTTTATATCAAGAACCTGAACTAAATGTTTATCAGAAAACATTTCCCTTTTAAAGAGTGCTTTTTAAATGAAGGCACCAACAAGAACTACTTTCAGATGGTACAGAATTTCTTATTTCTTGAAGACTCTGTGGTTGACCACTTCTTCATTAGTTACCTGCAGCAAGACACCTTCCTGCCAAAGGAAAAAAAAATTATCTGAAGAAGTTTATCATGTTTGTCCAAAAGAACCTAACAACTTCAGTAGTGGTCTTAGGATCAAATAAGACTCACTGGTGCATATAGTAGATAGAGTAAGCCCTGAATATCACATTCCTGTAAAGGCAATAAAGCCAGGCAATCAAATTGATATCTAAGGAATGAATCTTAACAGCCAAGCTACAACTTCCTCTTCAGGGTAAGACACTGAACTAGAATTACCACATTTAACCCACCTATTTAGTACTGGATACATACAGGCTTCATAACGTAGACAGACACTTCACTCAAGTATGAACTATTATCTGAAAATAGATTCAACCATTTTGACGCTACCTTTTTTCAGTCTCATCCTGATAAGCATGTACAGCTAGAACCATAAATAGAACAAATTACTTTAATAAAAACCCCTAGTTCACTCAAAATGTTTGATCCAAGAAATGTGAATACACAAGGGTGTAACGATGGGAAATCTCATATTTATTCAACTTGCAGCCTAACTTTTACCTACCATTTTACTACCAACACCACTGAAGGAACCAAGAAAAGCTTTATTAATGATCACTTGGCTTGCCTCAGCTGTTGAAATGAAGCACTTTACAGTCTTTGTGGCAGCAGAATATACTTGTCCATGGCTCATATCAATGCTAAAATTCCAGCAGGGAAAAAAATGATATGTTAAGCACCTGAATCTTCACATGGAGGGGGAGGGGGGGGAAAGGAGGAAAAAAAGGGAAAAACAACCAAAATAATTTAAGTAAATGACAGATTGGAAAACAGGGTTTATAAAAATTCTCTTGAGTTTATAAATTGTTAAACTCAATTTATAGCTATGTTAAACTATTTAAGAACCACTATACTGAAAGACCATTGAAGAATATTAGTTTATCTTTTAGGGAGGAAAATTAAGAAAGGAAAAGTAAATAAGATCTTACCTAAAGAAGTTTAACTGAAGCTTAGAACTATTTTGCTCTACACCCTCAGCTTTCGTTGGCATCCTTATAAACTACTGTAGTTAAAGTTTTGTAGAAACAGCACAGTTTTTTAAGACTGGCTGAACTTAGTAGCCGTCAAGTTCTCTTGTACTAGACCTGTGTCCCTGAAGAGTACCTCGCTGGGGTTATTTCCTTTCCTTGCATTGAAGAAGCAGCATCTAAAAGATCTAAAAAGGTGTTTCTCCTTGCAGAGATATCCCTTAAGTTATCTACATAATTTAATCCTGATGAATTGCAGACAACACACTTACATCTGACCAGCATTTATCTTACACAAATATAACAGCAGCTTTGCAACGAACCTTAATTATACTACCCACTCCTTAACTTATTTAAAATAAAAAGTCTATAATTACACAATTTCCTTTAGAATTATTTTATTAAATCATAAATGTACAACAGCTTCTTAACTCTACACACGCACTTAAATTTTTTTTAAAGGAAAAACGTTATGTCTTATTACACCATGATCCTGGCTAATAGCTTTTCAAAACTTTGAGAAAAATCTTAAAAAAGGTTTCACATGTCACCTGAAACTTACAAATTTAACATTATCAAAGAAGGAATGCTTCTACACTCTTACAAAGACCACTAGAAAGAAACAACAATTAAAAAGCTAAGAAACTGTCTCAAAGGCATTTTTTTTTTTTTTTTACAATCCTTCCTCCACAGTAAGGTAATGTTATTAAATAATCCAATCCATTCACAAAATGGCTCTCTGCATCTGCTCTGGTGTCTTCTGCCATATCACTGCATATTTATGCATGACTGAGATAAGAGTTTCCTTAACATTGTTATTTCGATAACCTGAAGCTGTTCTGTTACCTCTGGGCTCTCATCCTCTCCTATTTATACAGTGAAGCCTGTTTCAACAGAAGTAAAGAGTAAAAAAAAAATAGGTTATGAAATTATCCATCTAACCAGATTTTAAGGAAAGATAACATGATCCTAAAAAGCTTTTACTCCTGCAGCTAGGTCTCCCAAGATAATAATAATTGTAAAACTCAAAAGCTACTTACCCATGGCAAAGAGGAAGAAGCTCAATATCGGCTCCTCCCACCATAACCCCCACTTCCTCCACTTCCTCCTGGACCATAGTTTCCTAGAATTGTTGGAACAGAAAGAGAAAACAAACTTAGATTTCCCATGATCAGCCTACTACAGTTGATTCTATTTTATATCTATCATATCTAAAACAAGCAGATTCTAACTTCTGCAGCCAGTTAGCAGAATTACTTGGGAGATAAATTACTCAGGTTTTTATTTTGTGGCTGACACTATTCTTTTCAATAAAGGGTTGGTCCTCTCACTTCATTTGGACTGAGTAAGATTTTTTAAAGTACATCAAGCACAACACAGAAAATGTATAGTCCTGCTAAAAACCTCAAGAATAAACTAAGCAATGGTCATGGTTGAAGTATTTAACTTCAAAGACCCTCATACCAAATTTATACCACTTGCAATGCTGGTTGCATTTTTACTTGGCTGTTTATGAGACCCTACCAGAAATTCTTTCAACTACTGAACATCCCCACCTCCAGCACCCCTAATCCCAATCTGATGTTATAATTGCTTGCTAAAGTATTTTTGGAGACTTATGCATTAAGATCGCGTATGGAGCACCGCCCAAAATACAAACTACTTAGTATGGTATCTTCCCTTTAAATCACAAAAGGCTAATCCTTTAATCACAAAAGCCTGAACAATCTCAATTTTTAGTTATAAATTACCTCCACCATATGGTCCCCCCATGTTCCTGCTACCACCAAAGTTTCCACTCTTCATTGGACCGTAGTTAGAAGGTTGCTGGTTATAATTTCCAAAATCATTGTAATTTCCACTTCCATAATTTCCTATAAAAAAAATTGGAATACTAGCATAATGGACCTCAGAACAATACAAACATTAAACCAATGATACATACTGACTATTCAGACCAAAGCTCCCACAAAAACAAATAAAAGCAAACACCTATCTATAACTTTTAAGGGCCTCCAGTGACAAATATTGAAATAATAGATCAAGTGTTACAAAACCATTAATTCCACCCCCAATTCTCAAATAAAGGATCTTATAATAAATTCCCAAATAATTGCCTGTGAATTTATTACCTCCTCCATAGTTGTCATAACCACCTCCGTAGCCCCCACCCTGGTTGCCATATCCAGGTCCTCCACCACCATATCCTCCTCTTCCTCCTCCATAACCAGGGCTACCTCCAAAATTGCCACCTATTATAAAATAAGCCTTTAAGTAATCACTTAATATTTTTAATGACATTCTTAACTGTCTCATCACAGCCATTTACAGCTTTCCAAAAATACACGTTTGTATGTGAAATGTTCAGTGAGATCCCTCTAAAATAGCCTGAAGGGCTGAATACATACCCTTGGTAAACATTTGGTGGCTGGGGTGCCTACCCAGCCAAATGGATAACACCATGTCTACACTCTGAAAATACCTGTATTGCCGCAGTTTTCCCTTAAAACTAAGTATCCTAAGGTTACCTTTTCAAAGTATCTTGAAATACTCCATGTATATTTTGGCTAACGATCGCGAGGCTAGACTAGTAGTGTGGGCTTGGGGTAAAGTAAAAGAGCACCTCCTCTTACTGGCCCAAAAGATCAAAGTTTCTATTATGTTTACCTACTAATTACCAATCTTTCTTAAAACAATGTTCTCAGCTGGCTGTACCTGCCTGTAATCCCAGCAATTTGGGACACCGAGGCAGGCGGACTGATTCAGCCCACGAGTCCAGTCAAGAGCCCTTGGGGCCAGTCAGGGCAACATAGCAACACCCCCCCCAAACCAAAAAAAAAAAAACAAAATTAACCATACTGGTGGCACAACCTTGTAGTTCAGCTACGCAGGAGGCTGAGGTGAGAGGATGGCTTGAGGCCAGGAGGCCAAGGCTGCAGTGAGCCAAGATCACAACACTGCATTCCGTCTGAGGAACAAGGCCAGACACCATCTCAAAGGGAGAAAAGAAAAAAGACCCAACACTCCACTAAATATGTTCTTTACTGTATCCTAAATAGAAGTGGGGAAAGAAAAATTTACTTTCACGTAATGCAAAACTTAAAAACTTGGGGGCTGAGTCTCAAATTACTTGTAGTTAAGTACAAGAATTCAACTTTCTCTAAAATATTCATTATAAAAGGCAGGAACAGTGAGATACAGTACTAACTTAGTCATGCCTAATGAGTGGCAACACCAGAAATCAAGTTTATTACCAGTTCATAGTTATAGAAGTCCCTTATTACTAAATCTGTCAGTGTGTATCACCCTTTTCTGTACGCCAGTAAAACTGATCAATTTTAACATATTACTTCCCTTATGTTTAACAGTAGTTCACAATCTTATCTGCAGCCAGGAGCACACTAAATACTTTAGAAAATTTCCTCAGAAAACTATCCTGGGATGCTTGTCATCTATGTGTTAAGACATATTTTGTATTTTTCTCCTACATGTATTCTCCCCCTTATGTTTTGCTCTCAGTTAAATCCAGTATCCTGTACTTTTCTAGAGAAACATAGTACAAATATATATCTAAATCCTATTATTCCACTTGAAAAATGGCATCTTTTTTTATTTAAAATGGCACTCTAAAGGCCAGGCGCAGTGGCTAACGCCTGTAATCCCAGCCCTTTGAGAGGCCAAGGCGGGCAGATCACGAGGTCAAGAGATCAAGACCATCCTGGCCAACATGGTGAAACCCCATCTCTACTAAAAACACAAAAAATTAGCCAGGCATGGTGGTGCACACCTGTAGTCCCAGCTACTCGGCAGGCTGAGGCAGGAGAATTGCTTTAACTGGGAGGCGGAGGACTCAGTGAGCCAAGCACGCCACTGAACTCCAGCCTGGAGACTCCTTCTTAAAAAAAAAAGGGGAGGGCACTCTATTCCTTAGTAACTGCTAAGATAGCAAACTATTTATAAAGGAAAAGAAATAACTGGACCACTATCCCCCAAGCTGTTTATAAAGGGTAACAGAAAATATCTAAAAACTCAAAAGTATAAAATGAACTAAATGTACAACATGCTGAAGTATTAATCACATAAACCAAAACGTAAAGGAAACTGACCTCCGGGTCCTCCTCCATACCCATTGTAGCCATCTCCAAATCCACGTCCACTGCCATATCCATCTGTTAGGAGTCAAAAAACATTATATTTACAATAAGCTATTCAGCATTACTGAATTTCTAATACTCATTTTTTCCAGTTCTCTTAACTCCTAAGCACAGGAACCTCAGAAAAGCACACACTAGTGTTACCACTCTATTCACAAAACATGAAATCATATAATCTCATTATCATCTAACTTTTGGACTCTTAACTGAACAAGTCTCAATTTTAGAGATTCCATCCCACTCATAAGAACAACACTTGATGGGGCCAAAGCTTTTCTGAGGACATTTTACATTAATCCAGATAAATACAATTGTTATTAATATGACCCTATTACCTTCTTTTCTAGCCAAGTCACAGGGGCTTGCCAGGGTATAATCTATTTGAAGGGTCTTATGGAAAATTTGGATTTAAGTTGGATTTCCTGTTTCTAATGAAAACCTAATCATATTTAAAATAAAAGCAGAGTCATCCTTCAAACACTTGTAATTTGAACTTACCAGATCCTCCTCTAAAGTTACTTCCTGGTCCTGGTCCAAAATTTCCTCCGCCGCCACGAGAATCCCCAAAGCCAAAGTTGCCTACAATAAATGCCCCAGTTAAAGCAAGCACTTATATGAACAAAAAGCAAGAAAAAACAGAATTAAAATTACCTCCTCTTCCACTCCTAGAACTTTGAACTTCCTGCATTTCTTGCCTAGACAAAGCCTTTCTTACTTCTGCATTATGACCATTGATGGTATGGTATTTCTGCACTGGAATAAAAAATTGGCTCCTTTTAAATTACAGCAACATTGTAATATCAAGCAACTTTAAAAGTTTACCTTTTAATCAAGTTATAGATATTAACACACAAAACTGAAGACACGGTTAAGAACAGTACATTTGTGGCTATAGACACTTACACACGATTTTATCCACAGGATCATGGTCATCAAAAGTAACAAAGCCAAAGCCTCTTTTCTTTCCAGACTGCCTATCAGTAATTATTTCAATGGTATCAATTTTTCCATATTCCTCAAAGTAATCTCTAAGGTGATGTTCCTCAGTATCTTCCTTAATTCCACCAACAAACAGCTTCTTCACAGTTACATGAGCCCCTGGTTTTCCAGATTCCTAAAACAGTGGTGGAGTAAAAGTCAACCAGAGAAAACACAAACATGATACAAAGCACCTGACCTTTGTTCCACACTTGGCTTGTATCCATCTTACAATAAAATATCAGATATAAAACAATAGCTTTTGGGGACCTAGTCTTTTAAAAAAATAAGTTAGCTTAAGAAGAAAATGGTCCAGAAACCCAACACAGCTAACAAGAGGAAAACTCTTGAGTTAAAACTCAATTCAGAAATACTTTCTGATGTTCAGCAGGGCAGCATTCTTCATGTTAATTGCACAAGACAGTCATGGTTTGCTTACCTCTCTTGCTACAGCACGTTTTGGCTCAACGACTCTCCCATCAATTGAATGAGGTCTTGCAGCCATGGCAGCATCAACCTCAGCCATGGATGAGAAAGTTACAAAACCAAATCCTCTTGATCTTTTGCTTGCAGGATCCCTCATTACCTTTCAAACCAAAGGGGAAACTTTAGCATTTAATCTCATTATTGTAGTAAACATTCACTGTAATATATTTTTACTATGGTGATGTAAAATTATTTCCTCCATGACTCACTTAACGTACAGCTAAACCACTAGTATTTAGTCACAATTCAGTAATTTACGTACCACACAATCTGTAAGCTTTCCCCATTGTTCGTAGTAGTTCCTCAAACTTTCTTCTGTGGTTTCAAAGCTTAAGCCACCAATAAAGAGCTTACGGAACTGTTCCTTTTCTCTCTGCAAAGGAAAACACCATTTCAATTTTTATTTACATTTTTCTCTTTGTATGCAGGAAATTAAATTCTTAAATATGAGGTGACCTGCTGGCAGAGTACCTTTTTCCTCTCCAAAGGAACAGTTTCTAAAGTTTTCTGGGGGGAAAAAAAAAACTTACATCAAATTTAAACCATATGTTAAACTGCATATTAGTTGTGTTACACCAAAAAATTGCCTCAGCTGATCTACACAAGTTTCAAAGTCATTAATGCTTGATCTAAATTTACTCAACATTAAATTATCTTAAAATTATTAATTTAAAAAAACTTTCTAAGGAGAAATGAACAAATGTAGACCGTGGTTATCAAAAGATTAGTAAAGATTCTTTACCCAAAACTTTCAACCCTATAACCTAAAAACGCAGATTTCTATTTTTAAACATCAGAAAATAACTCTTGGATCCTTGCTTATAAACCAAATTCACGATTCAGTATCTGAAAAGTACCATTTATTTTCCCTTAACTGCCCCCTCTGGTGGTGATTCTAAGTATCTCAGCCAAAAAAAAAAAACTAAGACAAATACTAGGTTTCTCCATATGACTGTTACAAAACATTTAAGCAGTCAAGATATGCATTAGAAATAACCTTAAAAATTAATCAATACATTCACCTGGCATAAACTCTAAGCATTTTTTTAAAGATACTGAAAGGTGACGCTTACTGAACTTGATTGGCCATGTAGGAAGACACGGCACAAAACGATTTTCCAAGTCAAAAGGAAAAACCTCAGAGATGAAATATTTTAATACCTGCAAACCAACAAATATGCTATACTACACAGCATTGTATTTTGGGCAGTTAAGGAAGAACGTTAAGTAAACCTATTTTAAAAGGCAACTACTAAAAACCTCATACGAGAATAAGTCATATATATCCAAGACCAATTGCTACGAATGCATAATGCAAACTTAAGAATCGCGTATCATTTTGAGTCAAGAATTTTTTGTTCCTAGCAAGCGGCATTTATTGCTGCTCTCATCCCAGTTCTACAGAGCTCTCCCGCCATCCACATGTTCCCAACTGCTAAGAAAAGAAAAAAAAAAAATGGTGATAAAAGCCAGTTCAGATCTTTTTCTTGTAGTGTTGTCTTCAGGACTGGTAAAAATTAAAAAAAAAAAAAAAAAAAAAAAAAAAAAACTAACTGAAAGCATCAAACTAGTTCCTATAAGACACATAGTAGTCTTTCGAAATGGTTACTTGCCAAGATACATATTTTGATTTTTTCAGCTAGCTTTTATTGTCGTCAGTACATATGTATCTCTCAAACTCAAATTAAGGATAATGTACATTTGTAACAAGTCTTACAAATCACTAACAAAAAGCAAAAACTCATTACTTACCTCACAATTTTTCCAAACTTACCCGACGTCCACTATCGGTTATTAACAATGTTATTTTATAAACGTGCTTAGGGTCAAAGAAAATAACCAGGTAGACCCCCTTCGCTTGAGACCTTATGCTTATCAATGTAATGTTCAACCAAGATTGCAAACATAAATGAGAAAAGCAAGTAACAAAGTTCAAATACAGAATGGCCCAGGCCCAATACAATTTTGCACATCAATACACACGCATTACAGGAAAGAGCCTCTGAAGCCATGTTTTAACCGAAGTACGACTAAGGACAAAACAGTTTTCACTTTCCTCGTAATCTTTAATCTTCTATAAAGGTCCGTGGATTGGCCCGTGAAGATTAAACTTCTCAGTAAAAATATTTACAAAATGACTAAGCTCTACAACTTAAGTGGAATCCTTAAGGGCGGTAAAGGATTCTGACGTTAATATCCCTCCCCCGCCCCGAAAACCACCATTCTCCCTGCCACTCGTGGCCGAGGGCTTCCAATTTCTGTCTACTTCGCTGGGATTCATCTTCCTTATTAGTAACCGAAGACCCAGACAAAACCATCAAAGAAAAAAAAAAGAGCAGGAAAAATATAAAATGGCTTCTTTCTCCTATGGCTGGTGTTGAACCCGGCCCGATGCTCTCTCTGAGTGGTGATACCTCCTCTGAAATCGGGCCTGCGAACCCGGCACCACCCCCGCCACCCGCCCCGCTCTTCCGTGTGGCTTCCGAACGCAATGGCGCCATTTCATCGAGGGGAAGGCTGAGCGCCTTTAATGAGGTGCGCAGGACTCTAAAGATCCAAGCTCACAAAACACTCCAAATCCACCTCGAAACGATATGGAAACAACCCAAGAAGAAAGAGAAATAATTAACCACCTCTAAGCCTTGATAGAGAAATAACACTAGGAAAATTAAGTGGGTTAAAAGAAAAACGCCAAAATGAAGGCGAGCCATGAAAATGGCGGCCGCCAAATCCGGTTCCCGGGAGAGAGGGGGAGGGGAAGCTCCGCAGCCTCGCTCACGAGGACCCGCTGCCCGCCGAAACGCTAGCCGCGGAAACGCCGGAGCCCCTAAAGCAGCGTGCTTTAAAAAGGGACTAAGAATTCCCGCCTCCGCGCCCCACTTTCACTCCAGCGGGGCTGCGTCCGCCATGTGAAAGTTTCCCATCCCCCACCCCCAGTGAAGGGAAATGGCGCCGGGAGGCTGAGGGTGGGGAAGATGTTGGTACGCTCAGGCCTCTGTCCAGACGCTGTTCGAAAACCTAGAGTCCCACTGCTACTGAAGCGGTCCAATTTCCTGCCGCTCTCCCACGGAGGCGCCAACGGCCTCGCCATGCCCTTTCCAATAACTCATTGATTTCAAACCCGTTACCTCCATCGCGGACTCAGTCGCTTCAGCCCGATTTCCCGCAGCCGAGCGAGATGAGAGAGATCTCCGCGGACGAACACGAACCGGACTCGTCCTGGCGCTGTAGTGAGAACTGCCGCTGCTCGAGAAACAACACCGCTTAGGGGCACCTCCGCACGAGACCTGGCGCTGCTGCTACTGCCGCTAGAGCCGCTGCCGCCGCTTTTCTAGAACCTTCCCCCCCGACTAACGCGTCTTCCTCTACGTCAGGCCGTTGCGTAAACGCCCTAACCGCCGCCAATGGCGGGAAGGCTCTGTGCCCCGCCTTACGCCAAATGCGTACTCCTCCCCACCTCGCGGCTAGCTACAGTGCCCGACGTTACTTCCGTAAATGCGCTCAGTGAATTGCGGAAGGCTTGATGCCTGCGTGCTATTACCTCTCAGAATAGGGTCCCGCCCCCCCGCCTTGGCGCAGGGCAGGTGAGAAACGGTCGCGCAGTTTGAAATTAACGCCGACGGGAGGAGCTTAAACCGCAGCCCGGAGGTCCAGCCCCCTCAACCCGGGAGGTGGTCTCTGCAGCTACGCCTTTAATACCCTCCTCCCTTCTCCCGCCATAAAAATCAGTAGCTTTCCCTTTTCGTTTTCCGTGCCCCGACTCAGCCCCTTCCGGAAACACCCGAATCAACTTATAGTCAAATTACTATTCACGCAGCACTGACCTAACCCTGGCCCGCGCCTATGGGGCTGACCCCTGCGGTACAGGAGGAGTCTCTGCCAAAAGTGGTCCCAAAGGGAGCACTAGTTTTTAGGTTCCCAACTCCCCCTCCCCCAGCGTCTGGAGGATTCCACACCCCAGGGGCGAGGAAGTAGGCGGAGTCCGGTTTTGGCGCCAGCCGCAGAGGTTGCGAGGCAGAAAAGCCACCGCCGAGAGACTCCGGTCACTGTCCTCGCCCCTCCTTCCCTCTCCCTCCCCTCGGGGGACCACCAGGAGCCACGCTGCAAACGGTAAATGCCGCGGTCGTTGCAGCCGCCCTCCCCCACTTGGGCCCCAGTTCCCAGCGGGCGCGGCGCGAGGCCCCTCCCCGCCGCCGGGCGGGCGCGCGCCCGCCGCCCCGCCTTTCGTGGCCGCCCGGCGTGGGCGGTGCTACCCCTCCCCCCGACAGCCCCGCGCGCAGGTCCCGGCTCCCTCCCCCCTTGGATGTGGCTGGAGCTGCAGGCACGCAGGGCCGAAGACGCCGCAGATCCGCGACCCGCGACCCGGAGCAGCTCGGAGGCGGTGAAGTCGGTGGTTTTCCTTTTCTCTAGCTCTCGTTCGGTGGTGGTGTTTTAGATACCACACACGTTCCGGGGTCCAGGTTCCTTGCTCCCCTCCTTTTCCTTCCCCGCCGGACCCCGCACCTGGAGCTGCGGGAAGGAGGGGAGGGTCGGGCGGTGGCCTCGCGGCTGGCGTGGCGCGAGCCGGCGCCTGCAGTTAATTGCGGGGAGTGCTCTGCCCTCGAGGGGGTAGAGAGTTGTGGCGACGGTCACTCTATTTCGAGACAAAGCGCATTAATCCTCCCCTCCCCCACCGGCGTTCTGGCGGAGGGGCCCCCTCCCCTGGAAGCCACGCGGGGCTGGGCCGAGACTTGGGCCTCCTGGAGGGCGGCGCGCGGCCCGCTGTCCCGAGAGTGCGGCGGCCGCCCCGTTACGTGACCGCCGCGAGGGTTGCGCGGGCGCTGTGGCGCAGTGCCCTTGAGCCCCAGCGACGCGGCCTTTGTTTCTCCCCGCGGATGAGCTGACCACGAGGCCCGCGCTCCCGGGTGGGGGCGGGCGCCCGCGCTTAGGCCTCGGGACGCGGGGGGCGGGGGCGCGGGTGTATAGAAGAGGTGATTGCTTCTTTAAAGTGTCACGAAACGGGGACTGCAGCATCTTAAGTTTTTTTATTTTAGTTATTTACCGATTGGAAAGAGGGAGGGTTTCTGAGCAGAAACCAAGTTAGGATTGCAGAGCAGAGAGAAGATTCACGGTGGTTTACCGTTGTGAGTTGTTGTTAATTGTGCCTGGTTTTAAACCGAAAGGGTTGTCCTTTAAAAATGGGACATGGACTTTATTATAAATGGGACTTCGGGTGGAAAAGACACTTGTCCGCTATTTTAAGCCATGTAAAGCTGTCTTAGGTACAAAGATCCCCAGTAAAGTCTTTCTAGGCTCACTTGGTTAGAAGACATACTTAGGCATGTGCAGCATAAGCAGTTTAAGTAGGAGCGCAAATCTACTCTAGAATTGGTATCTACGTTTGAAATGTGCGCTCCCTACTTGGGGGTTGGAATCCAAACAGAACTTGTATTTAGCTACTCTTTTTTGTGTCGTGCAAACATCTTTTAACTGTCATGCATTTTTCTAGTAATAGCTCTTCAAGTCTGCAATAAAAAATGGCCTCCAATAAAACTACATTGGTAAGTTAATGAAAACCTAAAATATGTAAGGATTTAACTAAAGTTTTTTTCCCCAAAAAAAGTGTAACTTTGCATCTCTGTCATTGAGAAATTTACATCCACATATTTCCCAGCTCTCCCAGCATAATTATTGGGGAAAAGTAGGAGCAAAATGAAATCATTACACGGAGCTACTGATTGGTTTAATAGTGTCTTACCAAGTTTAAAAAAGGCTAATCTTTGAAGGACAGTGCAATGTGGATTTTGCTGACGATTTCTATGTTCAAATAGAAATACACAAATTTTTGCAACGAGCAAAAATGTTGCATAAAATGATAAAGCCCTTTTTGGTTGACATAATCCTTAAATCCACTGAATTGTAGAGAAGTATTTTCATTAAAGCCCAATTTAGAAGAACCAGGTACGCTGTGCACCTAGATTGGAGCAAATGTCAATAAATCTTTCAAATTCCTTTGGTCACTTTATCTTGTTTTAACTTACTCTAACTTATAGAAGAATCATAAATTTAATTTATTGCAGTGTTCTGTTGTTTGAACACAAAATGATCAAAATCGTAAATATGACCCAGGAGGGAGAAAAAACTAGATCTTCTGTATCTTTTGACCAATATTTTTCTCTCCAGCAGTTTAAGACATCCGTATATTCAGCCATGTCAAGTTTCAAGTTTTTTAAAACGCTGGAATAGTCACATAAAAATCACGAAATTCATAGTTCTAGTTCTCACAACATTTAATTCTAACATTGCATTAATAATCATAAGCGTGTAAAGGTGAGTGTTAATGTCTCCTAAGTAAAGCAAAGCATTTGTTTTTGGTCTGTATATGCTCTCTCTGGGTTTCACACTAAAACGGGCACGTTGGTGATTTTTAATATGTGCCATCATTAGATTGTACATTAAGTCAGAGACCCTGGAAAACAGACTGAGGTAAGTAATGTAAAACCTGTCTGGTGAGTCTGTGGTGCAAATGATTCTCATGTATTGTACGTAAAGATGAGAAACATCAATGGCTCCTCGGGATTGAGTTGACCTTCAGATTCCATAATCGGTAAACCAAAGTGTAGGTAATTGCCTTAAGTTACTTGTATCCTCCTTCAGGTATTAGATGGGAAAGGAATTAGCTGTCTATGAGGCTTTAAGGCTGAATATAAATAGAGAAAGCAAACAAATAGATGTTCCCATTAAAATTGAGTTGTTTTTGCACACAGTTGATAGCCTTTGGAATCTGTTATTTAAATATTTTGTGAAGGGTCACAAGTTGACCACTTTAAAAGTTTTTAGCTGACTTTTCATTTTAAAATTTCATTAGTGTTGTGAGATGTGTGTGCTGTAATTTAAATGGGAAATACTGAGTTAATTTCACTTAAATAATAGGAAATCTATTGTGACTCAAATTCACCTTGGGAAAAAACTTCTGGGTTAAGAAAAAATGGTGAGCATTTGAAACTAGCTTGTGAATGCCACAGTAGTAAGTACTGTATGGCATTTTGTCTGCCTTTTTAACTTAGTGTGTATCCTTTTTGTTTTCTGTAATTTTGACTTCCTCCTCATTTTGTTAGCCTTCTCCCTTTGTGGCAGTAGCTGTTTTGTTTTTCATCTAGTATAGGTATCTAACACACTTCTCTCTATTGCAGTTTGTCTTTACTCCTCCCACTATTATTCCTACCTTCTTTTACTGTAAAGAGGTAGAAAGCTATTTGGGCCCAGTACTCAAGTATCTTTACTAATGAGAATCGTAAGACCTGACTTGGAAATGGCATTCAAAAAAGTCAAGTGTTTGCTGCACTTTTTTGTATTCTAGGGGATTTTTAATTTGTGTGTGTCTGTGTGTGTGTGTGTACCTATATGCTTGCATAGCTTGAAATGTCCTTTTGCAGTCTTGAGGCCTTTCTTACATATGTGCCTGCACACTCCATATGCCTGCATAGCTTAAAAGGTCCTTTTGTAGACTTGAGGTGTTGAGCTTTTTTTGTGCTTCGGTGCTTTAGTTGTGGGATGGCTTTAGTGACTGGGCAGTGGAGGTTTATCTTTTTTTAATATCATTTCTTTTAAGGTGAAATTTTAAGATAGATTCCTTCTCAGCCCATAGTATCTTCTGATTAACCATTTCAGGTTTTTGAAATTTTCTCCATTTTGAATCCTCTCATAACATGTCTTGAGTTACTGGAAAGAACTGGTTGAAGTTGATCTCCTACTTCTCCTAAAGAGTGTTACACCAAAAAAAAAAAAAGCCCCAAATGCCTGTTTAAAGTGAATTTGGTTGGCTACCAGTTAAGATTTTCTCTTAAGAAACCAGGAAAGAATGATTTTTTTCACATTAGGAAATTAAAATGAATCTGCCATTTTGGCCTCTTGAAGCGACAGCTTTATAGGTTTGTTCTAAGTGGTAAGAAATAGCTACAGAGATTATGGAAAAATAATCTTGTCCTTTAACCCCCTTGTGGTCTCCATAGTTGACTCTCCATAGTTGGTATCAGGATTTTGAACCGTATTTTCATTCTGCTGTTACCTTTTCTCTGTATCATTGGAGCTTTTGACATTAATATTTGAATTGAGAAGGAGGCTCTTACCGTCTGGGGGTGTCTGTAAGGTCTGTCATGGGTTCACCGAAGACCTGTCACTACTGCTTTCTTATCTGTATCACCCTTTAAGTACTTCCTACACAGTTGTTGCTGTGTTGTTAAAATGAGTGAAAACTCTGGTAAACTTGGTCTTATGAGACTACCTAGAGATAAGACTGGGAAAAGATAACTGTTTTCCAGATAGTGTTTTTGATTGTGTTATTGTCTGTTGACTTTTAATCTTTCCAGAAGGTGTCTGCCCTGGGATATAGAAGTAAAAGTTTCTGTCGAATGTAATAATACAAGCAGTTTAGCCTTGAAAATATGCTTAAAATTGAAGAAGAATGTTTCTTAATTTCTCTTTTGTTTTATTTTAGCAAAAAATGGGAAAGAAACAGAATGGAAAGAGTAAAAAAGTTGAAGAGGCAGAGCCTGAAGAATTTGTGGTGGAAAAAGTACTAGATCGACGTGTAGTAAATGGGAAAGTGGAATATTTCCTGAAGTGGAAGGGATTTACAGAGTAAGAAACCTTAGTGCTTCTTTATTGTATGTTTAACTGCAGCTGAGTGGTTTTAAAATCTGTTTTTAACCTGGCTTTTACCTGCTTTCCCATAGACATCTTTAAATGTAAAGACTCCTTTAATTTAGATATCTTAGAGTAAGAAACCTTAGTGTTCTTTATTCTATGTTTAACTGCAGCTGAGTGGTTTTAGAATCTGTTTTTAACCTGACTTTTACCTGCTTTCCCATAGACATCTTTAACTGTAAAGACCCCTTTAATTTAAGTATCTTATTTTAAAAAGAACCAAGATTTCATTGTACAGTTGAAGCCGAGCAGACTAGAGACTAGTTTATTACCCTGGGGAGTCAAATTTGTAAAATTACAGAGTGTAGTTTGCTATGTAATATATTTTAATTTGGTTAGGTATTATACTAATTAGAATAATTTGCATTATTTTCCTCCGCACAGAGGGTACTAAAAAACATTGAAGCTATATAATATAGGCTAGTGGGTCGCTAGTGGGTCTCATACAGGAGTGCTCATAATCTAGGGTTTATACTAGGTTTATTATATCCTAATAGCAAGAAGTAGAGCCTGGGCTTTTTTTTTAATTTAAAGTGACGGGGTCTCACTATATTGTCCAGGCTGGAGTGTAGTGGCTATTCACAGGCACATTCCCACTCCTGATCATCACAGGAGTTTTGACCTGTTCCGTTTCCTACCTGGGCCAGTTCAACCCTCTTTAGGCAACCTGGTGGTCACCCACTTCCAAGAGGTCACCATATTGATGCCAAACTTAGTGTGGACCCCTGATCAGCCTAGTATACTACAGCCCAGAACTCCTGGGCTCAAGCAATCCTCCCCTCCCAAGTAGGGGACTACAGGCGTCACCATGGCGCCAGTCAAGCCTGGGCACTTTTTAAGCTCTCTGGTTCCTTGTGTTCTTTGTTATGAATTGCTCTCATTATTCTTGATAATGTTAGTCATTCACAAAATGTGAATAACTTGAACATGCCAAAATTACATACTTTTAAGAGTTGTGTATGTTGTGCTTATCTGCTTGGTATCTTCCCCCTTACACCACAAAGCTCCATAGGCAGTGACAATTAAAAATAGATAGGTGGAGATCAATTTCCTGAGCATGCTAGAGATGGAGCATATGATAGTCAAATGATTGGGCTTCGCATGTCTGTTATCTCCTGCTTCCCCTGCTCTTCACATTTAATGCATGGCAGTTTGGGAATTATGAGTTGAATGGGAGATTTCGGTTTGCCTGTTTTATCCTCCAGTATTCTTAGTTGAAATTTAGTATGTATCATAAGTCCATACTTTTTTAAGCCCACGAAACATGAAAAATTATTTTTACCCATCAAAACATTTGGAAATGGATGGGTTCTTCCCTCTTTCTTCTCCCAAAACTTCAGGCCACTAGCATGATTATACTGCACATGCCATGTGCAATGTAATAGGTAATGTAGAAGACTGTTTTCTTTTTTTGTTTGTTTTTTTTTTTTAATGAGACAGGAGTCTCACTCTGTTGCCCAGGCTGGAGTGCAGTGGCACCATCTCAGCGCACTGCAACCTCTGCCTCCCAGTTTGAAGCAATTCTACTGCCTCAGCCTCCAGAGTAGCTTCGATTACAGGCGCCCAGCCCACCCCTATGCCCAGCTAATTTTTGTATTTTTTTTTTTTTTTAGTAGAGACGAGGTTTCACCATGCTGATTAGGCTGGTCTCAATCCCCTGACCTCATGATCTGGCCACCTCAGCATCCCTAAAATTACTAACTTCATCACACCTAGTTCTGTAAAGGTTTTTTTGGACCAGAGCACGAAGTTTGCAAGCCTGTTGCTGGTGTAGGGCGATCTTACTTTCACATCTATTAATTGATACTCATTTTCTTTTTTACAGCAGTTCTAAAAAATCCATAGAAATCGTCATCTCAGCCTTATGTTGTATCAGGGGTCAGCAACCTTTCCCCCTAAAGTGTCATATAATAATTATTTTCTGCTTTGTGGGCCACAGGTCTCTTGTCTCTACATCTCTGCTCGTCTAAATGGATGAGCGTGGATGTGTTCCAATGATATTTCATTTGTGGGCCCTACAATTCAAATTACTGTAATTTTGTTTGAAATATTTTTCCAACCATTTAAAAATGTAAAAATATTTTTAGTTTGCAAACCATACAAAAGACTGGATTTAGCTCTTAGTTTAACCAGCCCAGTCTATACCATTTCCCAATTTGAACACCCAGCAAAAATTGAAAATGTCTAATGCTTCAGAATCATTATGTCTTAAAACATGGCATTGGAAGTCCCAACCCTAGACATGATATGACATACTGATTTAGGGTGGGAATTGGGAATTTGCATTTGGTCAGCCATTTCAATTATTCTGTTACAGTGAGGTTTACTTAACTTGGAGGTAAAGTAGCAGATTTCTCTCAAAAGACTGTTGGGTCTGGGTGCAGGGGCTAACACCTGTTATTCTGGCACTTTGGGAGTCCAGGGCTGGAGGATTACATGAGACCAGGAATTCAAGACCAGCCTAGCCAACAAAGCGAGAGACCCCTTCTCTATTTTTCTTTTTTTAAGTGTTTTAAGTTAGCTGGGTATGGTGGTGCATGCTTGTAGTCCCAGCTACTGGGTGAGTGGGGAGAGGGAGCTGAGGCAGAGGATCGTTTGACCCAGGAGTTGAAATCTTCAGTGAGCTGATCCCATCACTGCACTCCAGTCTGGGCAACAAAGCAAGACCCTGTCTCCAGGGTGGGGAGAAATAAAATGTAGGGAAGGAGGAAATGATTAGTATCTGCAGTACAGAGGACTTTTTATTTCCCCAGGTGTCTATTAAAATGGATCTGGATAATGGTGTTGAATCATGTTTAATCGAATCTACTTTTTTTTTTTTTAAACAGTGCTGACAATACTTGGGAACCTGAAGAAAATTTAGATTGTCCAGAGTTAATTGAAGCATTTCTTAATTCTCAAAAAGCTGGCAAAGAAAAAGATGGTACAAAAAGAAAATCTTTATCTGACAGTGAATCTGATGACAGTAAATCAAAGAAGAAAAGAGATGCTGTAAGTATACAATATTGCCCAGCAGCCTATCCTTTTGTAAAAGGTTGATGGCTTGATTGATTGAGTTTGAGATAGAGTCTCACTCTGTTGCCCAGGCTGGAGTGCAGTGGCGCAATCTTGGCTCACTGCAACCTCCCCCTCCGGTGCAAACTCCTGACCTCAGGTGATCCACCAGCCTCGGAAAGTGCTGGGATTATAGGCATGAGCCACTGTGCCCGTCTGATGGTTTGATTTTTAAAAATTCAGGCTGGGCACAGTGGCTCAAGCCTGTAATCCCAACACTTTGGAAGGCCAAGGCGGGTGGATCACAAGGTCAGGAGTTCAAGACCAACCTGACCAACATGGTGAAACTTCATCTCTACTAAAAACAGAAAAATGAGCCAGGCGTGGTGGCACATGCCTGTAATCCCAGCTACTCAGGAGGCTGAGGCAGGAGAATCGCTTGAACCCGGCAGGTGGAGGTTGCAGGGAGCTGAGATCGTGCCACTGCACTCCAGCCTGGGTGACAGAGTGAGACTCTGTCTCAAAAAAAAAAAACCTCAAATACTTTTCTGAAAGTCCTCTTAATCGTACTTTAAATATTTTAATACTTAGGACAATAAGGATAGGTGTGGTTTAGTCTACATTGTGTAAATGTGCAGTAAGTACTTATGCCACTTACTTAGGCAATTTTTCTTAGTTTCATGGAGTTGATCACTGATCCAACCAATTACCCGTGATCCAAGGCTAGCAATCTTTAGTACAAACAATACTAAGATTGGATTATTGAAAGCCTTTGCATTACAGTAAGAACAATGCAAATAGACCTTTCTGATTATAATTCATTAATGGCATTGACTATCAGAAAGTACTTGCATGTCATCTTTGTATTGCCAAACAATACACTGATTTTGAAGTATATAATCTTCGATAATAAAAACTGTTACACATGTTCTTGGCATGAATTGGGAGATTTAGTTCCTTCAGTATACGTATGCTTTGGTCCAATCTTTGCTTCACTTATATCTTTGTGGCTTCAGGAAGTCAGGTAACTTCTTACTTCCACCCTCTACTGTAAAACTAGATCATACTTGTCTTGCCTACTGACCTAGTATGGCCATTTGGGGAGACATCGTGGTGCTGAATTAGATTCTAGGCTCTGGCACTAAACAGACAATACATATTAATTGGTAAGGACTTGGGATTTGAAACTTGATCATTTGAACTAGAAGCCAAGAAGTCCAACCTTCATGACAACTCATATAAGGTCATAGGTATAGTCACTATTTTATGGATGAAGAAACGAGATTGACTACATATTTGGTTCTGAAAGTAAATCACATGCTCAACAGAAGCACAGTTTTGGCCAGGCACAGTGGCTCGCACCTGTAATCCCAGCACCTTGGGAAACCAAAGCAGGAACATCGCTTGAGCCCAGGAGTTGGAGGCCAGTTTGGACAACATAGTAAGACCCCATCTCTACAAAGAAAAAAATACATCAATCAGACGTGGTGGATGCCTAGTAGTCAGCTACTTGGAAGGCTGTGGCAGAAGTATTGCTTGAGCCTGGGAGATCAAGGTGCAGTGAGCTGTGATCATGCCAGTGCACTTTGGCCTGGGCAACAGAGCAAGACCTTGTTTCAAAAAATTATTAGATAATTAAGTACAACTTTAACAATACTTTTTGAGCTGTTACCATTTGCCATACTGTGTTCCAAATCCTTTACATTTCATGTGATATGAAATACCTATGCAGTAGATACTAAAATTGTATTTTATTAACCTCACCACAAAGAGGTTAATTAACTTGCCCAAAGCCACACAGCTCGTGAGCAGGGTAGGCCCGTCATTCTCACCCAGGCAGTGTGATTCCAGAGCCTGTCACATTGATATAAAACTCTGATGGGGCGGGGCGTGGTAGCTCACACCTGAAATCCCAGCACTTTGGAAGGCCAAGGCGTACAGATCATGTGAGGTTGGGAGCAATAATAAAAACCTATTGCTTTTAATCACTTTATGAAAAATGACTTTACTAAAACAAAAAGTTGATAATAGCATTTTACATTTTTACAAATGTCTTCAACATGTGCCTTAACAAAAGGCAATTTTAAACACATTTGATTGCTATGGTGTATCATTTTGGTGGAGGTATATGAAGACAATCCAAAGTCACAGATAGATGGAAAAAGGGGACCTTAGACAACCCCCTTCCAAAAAGGTCTCTGGAATCCCCAGTTAATCTGTAGACCACATTTTGAGAGCCACATTAGAAAGTACTTATTAAGGATGGTCATCTTTTGATTGCCCTGGGGCCCTGGGCCACGTTAGCAGAATTGTCGAGAGTCACACATAAAATAGACTTAACACCAGTGATAGCTGATGAGCTTAAAAAAAAATTCCAAAAAAGTTTCAATGTTTTAAGAAAGTATACAAATTCGTGTTGGGCCTTATTCAAACCTATCTTGGACCAAGGGTTAGATTTGTTCGAACATTTAGAATGTGATTACAAATCATTGGTATGAGTTTTAACATTTTTAATATTTCCTACTGTTTGTATTTTGTTCGTACTTTTAAAATATGTCAGTAATTAAGACTAATTCCTGGAAGTAATTTGAAATATATTAACTTTCAAGACTTTATTATTACCAGAAATAAAGGGATTAATTTTTCTGTATCCTCACACAATTCTGCCCTTGGTGTCAACGCAGTAATTTTTGGCTTTTGATTCTGAATGTTTTTGGAAATTTTAAGTATTCTATGTTGAGTATCAAACTCAGGTGGTTTTTCTCCTTGTAAAATTAATGGAAATCAGATGTTTTTAATTACTAAATATGGGCTCTGCTCTAATCATTTCTGTCTTGGTGTTGGAACGTTTTAATTTAGAATATGCCATGAAAACAATTTAATACTCTGAATTTGCTGTATGAAAAAATGTCTTCTCAACAGGCTGACAAACCAAGAGGATTTGCCAGAGGTCTTGATCCTGAAAGAATAATTGGTGCCACAGACAGCAGTGGAGAGTTGATGTTTCTCATGAAATGGTGAGTGTGCAGGTGATTGTTATATTTGAAAATAAGAATAGACTTGAATAGACTTTCTTAAAAAAATTAGTTATCTATAGGTGAAGGGGAGGAAGGCAGTAAATCACACTGCCACGTATGCACCTATGCAACAATCTTACATGTTCTTCACATGTACCCCAAAACCTAAAATGCAATAAAAAATAATAAAAGAATAAAATAAAATAAAAAATTAGTTATCTACTGAGAGGGTGATTCTGGTTACTTTTACTAGTAGTGTTTTAAAGCAAGGGTCAGCAAACTGGCCTGTTATGGAAAACAAAGTTTATTAGAACATAGCAACAAGTAATGTATAACCCTCCTGGAGCACTTAAATACCTTTTGTTTAGACTACTTCTTTTTTCTTTCTTTCTTTTTTTTCTTCCTTTTCTTCCTCTGTGTGTGTGTGTGTGTGTGTGTGTGCGCGCGCGCGCACGCAACAAGGCTGTTTTATTTCGTGCTTGGGTGCAAGCGGGCTGAATTTGAGAAAGGACAGACAAAGGGAGAAGAGTGGGAATTGGTTGTATAGGTTGGGGCAATTTTGAGAAGGAGAGCCAGGGGTATTACAGAGTAAAATCAGTTACAGTGGTGAGGGTAGGGGCAAGGAGTATACATTACCATAAGTTGAGTTACAAAGGCAGGTGGGGTAAGGCATAAGAGTAGTCAAGGTGGTAGGGTGGAGTGGTGGGATATTCACAGAGCAAGAACAGTTAAGATGGCAGGGTGGGGTGAGAAGCTTAATGTTCGTGGGAAGCTCCCTTGGGTGATCAGGGATAATGGTGAATGCAGGTGGAGGTTAGGGGAGCGATCAGCTGAGGCAGCAGGAATTCAGACTTTCTGAGTCTAGGCTTGCACATGGAGGCCTGACAACTTTTTATCTTCAAATGTATCCAAAACAAGAACAGAAAAAGAAGCTCCCAATTCCTGGGGGTTTATCCACCATCTCATGTCTCTTCATATTCCATGGCTCTTTTTCTCACTCCAGACAGGTGACCAGGTCTGGCTTAGAGACAGCAATACCATTTCTAGGCTTTCAGGAAGTCCCGGCACCTTAGCTGTGAATCTTCCAATACCTGCAGGTCATGAAGCCACAGAGAGCTGTTTGGACTATTTCTTTTTTTTTTTTTTTTTTTTTTTTTTTGAGACAGAGTTTCACTCTTGTTAACCAGGCTGGGGTGCAATGGCGCGATCTCGGCTCACCGCAACCTCCGCCTCCTGGGTTCAGGCAATTCTCCTGCCTCAGCCTCCTGAGTAGCTGGAATTATAGGCACGTGCCACCATGCCCAGCTAATTTTTTGTATTTTTAGTAGAGACGGGGTTTCACCATGTTGACCAGGATGGTCTCGATCTCTTGACCTCGTGATCCACCTGCCTCGGCCTCCCAAAGTGCTGGGATTACAGGCGTGAGCCACCACACCCGGCCCCTATTTCTTAAATCAATGGTTGTCAATTGACATGAACAATTTAGACTCCTGACTGAGTTTTTCTTTTTCTTAAAACAGGAAAGATTCAGATGAGGCAGACTTGGTGCTGGCGAAAGAGGCAAATATGAAGTGTCCACAAATTGTGATTGCTTTTTATGAAGAAAGACTAACTTGGCATTCTTGTCCAGAAGATGAAGCTCAATAATTGTTCACTTTTTTTATATATATTTATATATATATATAAAATTTGGGTCTTGTTTTTGGTTTATTAGTGTGACGAAATAACTACATCCAATGAAAATCAAGTTTGATATGTTCGTTTTGAAAGTAGTGTTGGAAGAGTTGTTGGGGGGTTTTTTGCATCCATAGCACTGGTTACTTTGAACAAATCAATAAAAGCTTTCTGTAGTTGCTTCCTTGATCAGAAAAGAACATTTGATACCATGGTATATTATTTCCTCTGCATTAAAGAACAGCTTTTCTAAATGTTAGGGAAAACGTCCATAGTCATTACTCAGTCAAAACTTGTGTTCTCATAAGCCTAAGGACCATTCTGGGTTTTTTATGTGTTTTTTTTGTATGTGTATACATAAAATGCATATGTAAATTTTTTTGTTTTTGTTTTTAAAGATTCACCAAACAGTCACAAGTAAACCCATGTTTCTGAGATGCTATTATTCTGAGCAAAATAAGAGCTAATCACTTCAAGTTAAATTGAAATTTTTCCTGAAGCCATACATTTCAAGTATGTGAAGAAATAAGTGATTATAATTGATAGGACAATTTAAATTGGATAATTTTAAAGCATCTATATCTATAAATGCAGTTTTTTGTTGGCAAAATTCCTAAAAGGAACATTTATCACTACCATTACAGGAGGTTTCCCCATCCATATGAGGAAACTAGACAAGTGCTAGTGTGTTTTAATTAGCTAAACAAAACTAAGTTAAATGAACATTTAAAAACCTGCTAGCAGGCCATTCCTTAACAAACTGTTGAAATCCCTGTTGCTACATTGACTAAAAGGTCATGATTCATGGAACATCTAAGACTTGGTTCATAGAAACCTAATCAGAGAGAGATGTTGGCTGTTTATGACCTGCTGACATAAATGTATGAACAACCTTTTGTAATCTAACCTATTGACCTGCATGTTTTTTCTTTACTCCAACTCATTCCTTTACATGTAGGCTCAGTCTTTCAGTTACTTGCTTTACTGGTTCAACAAAAGCCAGGAAAACAACTTTGTAGTAATCAGAATGTTATCCAACTGTATATTGTTTACTTTATTGTAAATACTGGTGAACAGTGGTTAATAAATAGTTTTATATTCCTTTATGCAATTAGACTCTTTTTCTTTGTCCGATTGCCCTCACAATAGAAATAAGAATGCCCACCCTCACTGGATTATGTTTGTAAATTGGATGATACCCGTAAGGCATTGATGAACATATCCTAGATCTTTTTAGCTTAAGAGTTTTAAATAACTAGAAATATGTATTTCCACAAAAATATGTGTTTCCACCCAGTTGGGAGATAAAAATTAGTTTCATATGACCACTGGGGGGTACTGTCTCGTTAAAGTGAGATTTTAAAATCTGGTTTGTTGTAACTGTCTTTTAAAGAACATAAGTATTCTGATAGGGCTGAGATGATAGACACATTTTAGTTGATTTCCAAAATTCATACAGAGAAAGGAAAATAACTGCAGTTAATATTAAGTACCTCCTTACATACCTACCACTGCTCCCAGCAGTGGGTTCACAGATGACAGAGAACCTTATTAATATTAGTAGTTGGCCCTACATTCAGTTTTAGTAAGGGCATTTCTCGAAACAGTATATTGTCCTTTGGCCATGCATGGTGGCTTACACCTGTAATCCCAGCACTTTGGGTGGCCAAGGCAGGTGGATCATGAGGTCTGGAGTTCAAGGCCAGCCTGGCCAACATAGTAAAACCCCATCTCTACTAAAAATACAAAAATTAGGCATGGTGGCACACGCCTGTAATGCCAACTACTCAGGAGGCTGAGGCGGGAATATCTCTTGAACCCGGAAGGTGGAGGTGGCAGTGAGCCTAGATCACACCACTGTACTCCAGCCTGTGTGACAAGGCGAGACTCCATCGCAAAGAAAAGAATCTAAAAGATGTCTGATTGTCCTGACGCATCACATGCCGTCCCTGTAACTCTCAAGCATGAGATGTGTGGAGTACTGTGATAACATCAATCGCTAGAAGAGTGCTTTCCAGGAAAATGTGCATGTTTGCCTTATATAAACAAAATGTGTAACAGAATTCCAGCCAATTTGAAAATGTCTTATTTGTTTTATTTTTTTGAGACGGTCTCGCTCTGTCGCCCCGGCTGGAGTGCAGTTACTCACTGCAACTTCCACTTCCTGGGTTCAAGTGATTCTTGTGCCTCAGCCTCTCAAGTAGCTAGGATTACAGGTGCCCACCACCATGCCCAGCTAATTTTTGTATTTTAGTAGAGAGGTGATTTTGCCATGTTGGCCAGGCTAGTCTGGAACTCCTGAACTCAAGACCTGCCTTGACCTCACAGTTGTGGGATTACAGGCGTGAGCCACTACACCTGGCCTAAAATGCCTTCTTAAAAAATTGTTCTTGACTTTTTGAAGCCTTTTTTTTTTTTTGAGATGGAGTCTCACACTGTCACCCAGGCTGGAGTACAGTGGCACAATCTCGGCTCACCGCAACCTCTGCCTCCCAGATTCAAGCGATTCTCCTGCTTCAGTCTCCAGAGCAGCTGAGATTACAGGCACCTGCCACCACGCCTGGCTAATTTTTTTTTTTTAGTAGAAACAGGGTTTCACTATGTTGGTCAGGCTGGTTTCAAATTCCTGACCTTTTGATCCGCCTGCCCCAGCCTCCCAATGTGCTGGGATTACAGGCATTAGCCACTGCGCCCAGCCTAGAAGTCTTTTTTCTTTTGAGATGTTCTTGCTCTGTCACCAGGCTGGAGGGCAATGGCATGATCACAGCTCACTGCAGCCTCAACTTCACAGGCTCAAGCAATCCTCCCATTTCAACCTCCCAAGTAGATGGGACTACAGGCACATATCTCCCAAGTAGCTGGGACTACGGCTAATTTTGTTTATTATTTTGTAGAACGAGGTCTCACTATGTTCCCCAGTCTGGTCTCAAACTCCTGGGCTTAAACAATCCTCCCACTTTGGCCTCCCAGAGTGCTGGGGTTACAGGCGTGAGCCACTGCACCTGGTCACTTTCTAGAAAACAAGACCATAGACTCCCTTTTATCTTTATTCAGAAGTTCTGCATCTTAACTTCTTAAAGGAGAAAATATGACACTGAATCTAATACTAAATAATCTTTCATACCAACCTTTTTCCTTATATTTCAATTTTGGTTTTTTTTGAGATGGAGTTTTGTTATTCTCGTCCAGGCTGGAGTGCAGTGGCACAATTTCAGTTCACAGCAACTCCCGCCTCCTGGGTTCAAGTGATTCTCCTATCTCAGCCTCCTGGGTGGCTGGGATTATAGGCATGTGCCACCATGCCCAGCTAATTTTTGTATTTTTAGTAGAGATGGGATTTCATCACATTGGCCCAGGCTGGTCCCGAACTTCTGACCTCGTGATCCACGTGCCTCAGCCTCTCAAAGTGCTGGGATTACAGGCATGAGCCACCACTACTGGCCATATTTCAATTTCTACTATAAGGATCAGTTGGCTGGGCGCGGTGGCTTACGCCTGTAATCCTAGCACTTTGGGAGGCCGAGGTGAGTGGATCATCTGAGGTCAGGAGTTCAAGACTAGCCTGGCCATCATGGTGAAACCCCATCTTAAAAAAAAAAAAGTTAAAAAATAATAAAAATAAAAAATATATAAAATTTAAAAAAAGGATCAGTCAAGCTCAGTGGTACCCAACAACTATTTCCCTGATGCATTTATTGGACACTAATAACACCCTGATTTAATATCCTGAATTGATCATTCTTGTATATTGAGCTAATATTTTTAGTGCCCTAAAGCCACTTCTAGTGTTTACATTCTTATTTTGATGAGAGTAGGAGAGATTGAAGTGAAATGAATACAGAGAAATGAGGGATAGACATCAAGGGGAAAAGTAGGTGAGAATGGTCATTAGGAAATTTAAGAATAAAATTAAGACACCAAAGTAGATATATATTCAACATGCATGGCATCACTTAACAAGGTCTTTTTGGTATTTCAGTAACTGAACACCTTTGGATAGACCCCAGGATGGACACACTTTAAAGGGAATTCATCCTTCTAGCAGTGTTGCAGTGAGCTTTCTCCCTCTTAATTCTCTAGTCTCTCTGTTTAGCTTTCATGAATATCTGATTTTGCCCCAAGAAAACTTTCTGAGTAATATTGTAGAAACTTACCTCTGACATGATGAAAAGCATAAAAGTTGGGACATTTTGCAGAGAGAATGCTGTAGCCTTCTTGCAGTTCATTACATAGAGTGGCAATACAATGAAAAACTCGGATTCACTCTGAAATCTCAATTGTTCTCCACAGAAAGCCATAGTCAACCATTTTCTAGCACCAAAACATGACATCTAATATAGGACAGGATTCTTAAAACAAATAATACTACTCTTTTGTAGTATCATGAAAAAATAAGATACTGATCTTTCCACAGGTGGTAGTTAGGCAAACCAGGGCAGAGAAGGACTGCATCTTTTGCTTTCTCCTCTTCTAGAACATGGGAACAAGTACTTGTCTTCTTCACTGCTGTTATGCCTAGCACCTGGAAGAGGACCTAGTATCTATTTGGGGAAAGGAATGTTGAAGGAAGGGTGCTAGATTTAAATTTGGGCTTGGCTGGACGCGGTGGCTCACACCTGTAATCCCAGCACTTTGGGAGGCCGAGGGGGGCGGATCACAAGGTCAAGAGATTGAGACCATCCTGGCCAACATGGTGAAACCTCGTCTCTACTAAAAAATACAAAAATTAGCTGGGCATGGTGGTGTGCACCTGTAGTCCCAGCTACTTGGAGGCTGAGGCAGGAGAATTGCTTGAACCTGGGAGGTGGAGGTTGTAGTGAGCCGAGATCACACCACTGGACTCTGTCTCAGAAAAAAAAAAAAAAAAAAATGGGGCTTGAAGTATAGTGGTTCTACTTTTTTTTTTTTTTTTTTTTTTTTTTTTGAGACGGAGTCTTGCTCTGTCACCCAGGCTGGAGTGCAGCGGCGCAATATAGGCTCACGGCAACCTCTGCCTACCAGGTTCAAGCAATTCTGCCTCAGCCTCCCGAGTAGCTGGGATTATTATGAAGTTTTAACCATTCGCTCTGTAATGAGCTGGTACTGCACTCGGTGTTGGACCCAGGTCTACTCTGCACAGACATATTTATTTTCCTGGTGGCATTTACATTTTAAGATGGACACTGGTGAGAACACTCAATCAGACGAGATTGAAATACAGGAGTGAGTAAAGCAGACATAAGCAACTGGGACACCTTGTTCAGCCAGCCAAAAGAAAGAACATGCCACATTTGAGTCATGCCTCTGGTTGCACAAGCTTTAAACTAAGATATTTAATTGTACATTTTAAATTGATAAATAGTATGGTATGTGAATCGTATTTAAATAATTCAGTGCTTAAAGAAAAAGCTGGCCAGGCAAGGTGGCTCATGCCTATAATCCCAGCACTTTAGGAGGCCGAGGTGGGTAGAACACCTGAGGTCAGAAGTTTGAGCCCACTCTGGCCAACATGGCGAAAACCCATCTCTACTAAAAATACAAAAAAATTAGCCTGACATGGTGGTGTGTGCCTATAATCCCAACTACTGGGGAGGCTGAGGCAAGAGAATCACTTGAACCTGGGAGGCAGAGGTTGCAGTGAGCCGAGATTACACCACCACACTCCAGCCTGGGTGACAGAGCTAGACTCTCAAAAAAAGAGAGAAAAAGTTGCAGCATGAGAAGGCACTTAGCTGAAAAAATACTTTTAAAAATCATTTTTTAATCTGGTTATTATTTTTTTCTTGCTATTGAGTTGTTTTGAGTTTCTTTTGTATTTTGGATATTAACTCCTTATCCGATGTATGGTTTGCAAATATTTTCTCCCATACCAAATGGACAAGAGTTATATTTAAAAAATGCTCAACATCATTAATCATCAGGGAAATGCAAAGAAAACCACAATCAGCTATCACTGCATACTTGTGAACAATGGATACTAGCACAAAAACAAAAGATATTAAGTGCTGGCAAGGATGTGGAGAAAAAGAAACCCTTGCACACTGTTGGCAGGAATGTAAATTAGTACAGCTATTATGGAAAACAGAATAGTGGTTCCTCAGAAAACTAATAATAAAATCACCATATGATCTAGCGATCCTATTTCTGGGTGTGTATATATATATATATATATATATATATATATATATATATGTAAAGGAAATGAAATGGGTGTGTTGAAAAGATAGCTGCACTCCCATGTTTATTGCAGCATTATTCACAATAGCCAAGATACAGAATCAACCTAAGTGTCAGATGAATGGGCAAAGAAAATATTATATATATGTATATACATACACACACAACGGCCTTTAAAAAGAAGGAAATGCTGTCATTTGTGACAACATGGATACACCTGAAGGACATCAGGCTAAGTGAAAAAAGTCAGGCACAGAAAGAAATATTGCATGTCTCACTCATATGTGGAATCTGCAAAGGTTGACCTCGTAGAAGCAGCTTAGAGCTGGGTGTGATGGCATGTGCCTGTAATCCCAGTTACTCAAGAAGCTGAGGGAAGAGGATCACTTGAGCTCAGAAATTTGGGGCTATAGTGCTCTATGGCCACTGCACTCCAGCCTCGGCAACATAGCAAGACTCTGTCTCTAAAGAAAACAAAAGTAAAAGCAGAGAGTAGAATGAGGGTAAGGTGGTTATATCAAAACATTACATTGAGGCCTCACACCTGTGATCCCAGCATCTGGGAGGCCCAGGTGGGTGGATAGCCTGAGCCCAGGAGTTCAAGACCAGTCTGGGCAACATGGTAAGACCCCTGTCTCCACACAAATACAGAAAAATTAACCGGGCATGGTGGTGCATGCCTGTAGTCTCAGCTACCAGGGAGGCTGAGGTGGGAAAATTTATTGAGCCTGAGGAATCAAGGCTGCAGTGAACTATGATCCCACCACTGCACTCCAGCCTGGGTGACAGAGAGAGACCCTGTCTCAAAAAAAAAAAAAAAAAAAATCACATTGAACATTGTAAATATATATATACTTTTTGTCACTTATGCCTTATAAAGCTGGGGGAACTAAAAAATAAAATTAAACTGACTTTTTAAAATGTCATGCCTCTTATTTTTCTCCTTCATTATTCTTTTATTTGATCTTGCCATCATTTTCTGTCACCTTACAGCTTTCTCTCCTACTTTTACCTTCATGTCTTTCTTTGCTCCCACTCCTATGGTGTGACATCAATTTAAAAAGTCATATGATGTATCTTAACAGTGTTAACAGGGAGATTATGAAAGTGTTGGTATACAATGGCCTGAACTAGGTAAACACCTGAATCTTGGAATGCCCAGCACCCACAAAGCTGAGCTGGGCTTCTTACAGGTAGATTTCCTAGTCAACTATTAGGGAAATTAGCTGGGCGTGGTGGAGTGTGCCTATAATTCCAGCTATTTGGGAGACTGATACAGGAGGATCCCTTTTGTAGATCAGCCTGGGCAACACAGTGACACCCTGTATTAGTATGTTCTCACGATGCTAATAAAAAACATACCTGAGACTGGGTAATTTATAAAGAAAAAGAGGCTGAATGGACTCACAGTTCCACATGGCTGGGGAGGCCTCTCAATTATGGTGAAAGGTGAAGGAAGAGTAGAGTCATGTCTTAAATGGTGGCAGGCAAGAGAGCATGTGCAGGGGAACTACCTTTGTAAAACCATCAGATCTTGTGAGATTTATTCACTATCATGAGAACAGCATGGGAAAACCCACCATCATGATTCAATTACCTCCCACTTGGTCCCTCAATTCAAGATGAGATTTGGGTGGGAACACAGCCAAACCATATCACACCCCATCTCAAAAAGAAAAGAAACTACTGGGGAAATGTATTTTGTGCTGTGTGATGGCTTATACCACAGAAAACCCAGATGCAATGCATAAGTGCTGGCCAGTGGACTCTGAATTTTGTTTCACATTCTGCCACATCCTCAGCTATTGCCCCTGGTATTCATTACTATGACTTCCATGTTAAGTCTCTTGAGGGGGTCCCTCATACATTGTTTTGACTCTACTGGGGTTGCAGTGATTTTCTATAGACTAGACACACAAATGTCAGTCAAGAGAAACTAATCAGGATAAAACGTAGCTCCCAAACAATTCCTGAACTTTGACTGACTCTCCAACTTTTTGACAAAAAGCAGTTATAACCCATTCTTTTTACTATTTGCTTACTGGTTGATTCTTATCAGTTTGTCCCTGCCCCCTAGAAAATAAAGAATACTTGCTAAATTTCAAAATAAAAATGCAAAGATATCTGTAAGGTAAACCAAATGAAAAGTTCTAAAATAAATTACTTCAGAGCTGGTGGGTTTTTAGAATAATTTTTCCTACCATGTCAAGTAAACTATTATTGTCAACTCATTTTTATTCAGCAAAAAGCCAACATTTTAATTCTCAAAAAAAGGAACAAATATCTTTAAGATTAAGACTCTTATTAGAAGACTGTAAATCAGGCCAGGTGTGGTGGCTCACTCCCAGCACTTTGGGAGGTCAAGGCAGATGGATCACCTGAGGTGAGGAGTTTAAGACCAGCCTTGCCAACATGGTGAAACCCTGTCTCTACTAAAAATACAAAAATTAACCGGGCATGGTGGCAAGTGCCTGTAATCCCAGTTACTAGGGGGGCTGAGGCAGGAGGATCACTTGAACCTGGGAGGCAGAGGTTACAGTGAGCCAAGATCATGCCACTGCATTGCAGCCTGGACAACAGAGCAAGACTCCATCTAAAAAAAAAAAAAAAGACTGTAAATCAGTGGCTTATGCCTATAATTCTAGTACATTGGGAGGACAAGATGGGAGGATCACTTGAGCCCAGAGGTTGAGGCTGCAGTGAGCTGAAATCGCACCAGTACGCTCCAGCCTGAGCGGCACAACAAGACCCTGTCTTAGGAAAATTTAAAAAAAAAGACTCTTTAGAACTTGATCGAAGTTTTCCTGAGAAAATACATCACCTATGTATTAAGCCCAGCATCCATTAGCTATTCTTCCTGATGTTCTCCCTCACCCAACAACCTGCCTCCAAAGGGCCTCACTGTGTATTATTCCCCCCATGTCTCTATGTGTTCTCATCATTCAGCTCCCACTTGTAAGTGAGAACATGTGGTCTTTGGTAAGTGAGAACATGTGGAGTTGGAACTGGCTTCCAACTCCATCCATGTCCCTGCAAAGGACATGATTTTATTCCTTTTTATGGCTGCATAGTATTCCATGGTGTATATGTACAACATTTTCTTTATCTAGTCTATCACTGATGGGCATTTAGGTTGATTCCATGTCTTTGTGTATATTCATTGCAGCAATATTCGCAATGGCATACCTACTTTTTATCATAGTATGCACCATTACCGTCCAGGGCCAATAGTTGAAAAACTGTGAAATTTCTTTTTTAGTTCCTCCTGTCTTCCAGAGATCTCCTTTCCCCTCTCTGGTTTTCCTATAGCTATCTAGGGTCATCGCCTCACATAACATTCCACTGGGGACTATCTACACCTATACTTCAAAACAGGAGTTCTTAACCTGATGCAAGAGGCCCCATGAATTTAATGCAAAACTTTGGGGGAGAAATTTCTAGGGAAATGATCCAAAATTGCAACATACTCTCAAATAATTAATTCATGACAAAAGGTTGTCCTAAAACTAAAGACCTGTTTTAGGTCTTTTCTGCAGTTTTTTTTTTTTGAGAGCGAGAGTCTCACTGTCACCTAGGCTGGCGTGCAGTGGTGCGATCTTGGCTTACTGCAACCTGCAACTCCTGGGTTCAAGCAATTCTTGTGCCTCAGCCTCCTGAGTAGCTAGGACTACAGGCATGCACCACCACACCTGGCTAAGTTTTGTATTTTTTTTTTTTTTTTTTTATTGCATTTTAGGTTTTGGGGTACATGTGAAGAACATGCAAGGTTGTTGCACAGGTGCACACCTGGCAGTATGGTTTGCTGCCTCCCTCCCCAGTTTTGTATTTTTAATTTCACCATGTTGGCCAGGCTGGTCTCAAACTCCTGACCCCAAGTGATCCACCCGCCTTGGCCTCCCAAAGTGCTGGGATTACAGGCGTAAGCCACTGCGCCTGGCCTTCTCCAGTATTCTTTAAACCCACCTGTCCTGTTTCCCACTCCTCAGAACCTTGGATTCTGCTTTCCAAGGTGAAATCAGTAAGCTAAGAAATGACTTTACCCTCCTTCCTTTCCCGTCCTTTTAATATATGTGCACTCTAATAGTGTCCTAAAAGTGATGCTCAAACACGAAGTTTCACTGTTGAAATTACAGGCATTCTGGTTGGCTGAAGTTTTCCTTGTGCCCCTCAGAATGCTCATGTACAGTCCTTCGACATGCCCTGCCATTCTATGATCTCTCCTTTCTTTTACCTATCCCATTTCTTACCAACCTCCTCCTGATTTCAATTACTCTCTCTGCTAATTTACATTTTTCCCCCAAAAGAAGTTTATGAGTTAGGCCTCCTCCCATGAGCTTCTGTCTCAACCCCACCACCTCTTCCCTTGTGGTATTGTGATTGCTAGCTAATTGGCCTGACTTCCCCTGACAAGCTCCTGGGAGCAGGCATTGTGTTTTGTTCACTGTTTTAGCCTCTGTGCCTAGCATACATATGGTTTAGATTAACCATTCTATGAGGATATGAATAAAATCTAGTTTAGATTAACCATTCTATGAGGATATGAATAAAATCTCAACCAGTTGGTTGGGTGCAATGGCTCACACCTGTAATCCTAGCACTTTGGGAGGCTGAGGTGGGCGGATCACCTGAGGTCAGGGGTTCAAGACCAGCCTAGCCAACACGGTGAAACTCTGTCTCTACTAAAAATACAGAAATTAGTTGGGCATGATGGCTGGTGCCTATAATCCCAGCTACTCAGGAGACTGAGGTAGGAGAATCGCTTGAACTCAGGAGGTGGAGGTCACAGTGAGCCGAGATTATGCCATTGCACTCCAGTTAAGGTGACAAAGCGAGACTCCATCTAAAAAAAAAAACCAAATCTCAACCAGTCACGTATCTAAGTACCCCACACATCCACCATGTGCTCCCAGAGCCTAAGTGCGATTTTCACCTAAGTTCACAGCTTCATTCTTTGCAATGTCCTTACCTGCCATTCACCAAAAATTCAACTAACTTCACAAACCAGACATTTCCAGTCCTAGACAGATGCAGTTAATATGTGTATATGGCATCTCATAAATCTCTAATAGGACAGTTTATCTGTATCATACAGTGTTACTGTACCACAGCAACAAAGAAGCACTAGTCTAATTATTTATTGACTTCAAATCAATAATTCATAGCCCTTTTGCTCCTACATACAGAATCCATTGTTCAAGTAGAGTCACCGTCTATAAACATGACAAGGACTCCAAGAAAGCTATTTTTTAAAAATCTACTCGTCAATAAAAGAAATTGGGAGGCAGGGCAAATTGTTTAAACGTATAACATTCTTAACAAAATGGCTAAAAGCCCCATGACATTCTTATTTCTTTATGGCATTTCTAGAGCACGTTAATAGTATTTTTAAAGCTCAAGTAGTTTCGGGATTACATTATCCGATATCCTAATCATTCTCAGCTCCTTTTTTCCTTAAATTTTTCTTTCTCTAAATTCTGTGCTTGCTGAGTTTGATCACTGCACTGTTGGAAGGAGATATAAATTGGAGTCATCAGAAAGAAACCAAGATGCAGGCTGGGCGTGGTGGTTCACGCCTGTAATCCCAGCACTTTGGGAGGCTGAGGCTGGCAGATCACTTGAGACCAGGAGTTTGAGACCAGTCTGGCCAACATGGAGAAACCCCATCTCTAGTAAAAATACAAAAATTACCCAGGCGTGGTAGCAGGCGCTTGTAATCCCAGATACTCAGGAGGCTGAGGCAGGAGAATCTCTGGAACCTGGGAGGCAGAGGTTGCAGTGAGCCGAGATCGAGATTGCGCCACTGAAATCCAGCCTGGGTGTCAGAGGGAGACTGTCTGAAAAAAAGAAAAGAAAAGAAACCAAGATGCATGTGAATGGGATGACTGGGATGCTTGGATGTCAGGGGAGGAGGTGCCTATGCAGATGGCAGCTCTGAAAGTAACTGTAGTCTTTATTAGGTGGATACTTTGTCCTCTCCCTCTACCTGACAGTTTGTTGCCTGCCAGCCCCCACCAGAATATAAACTCCAATAGAGCTTCACTGTTTTGTTCTCTACTGTATCTTTTCTCCCTAGAATAGACACAAGTAGAGCAGATGCTTAGTAAATACAATTACTGGGGAGATGGTGTCTCCAGTATATAATCGCTTGAGCCCAGGAGTTTGAGACCAGCCTGGGCAACAAGGCAAAACCCCGTCTCTACTAAAACACAAAAATTAGTCAGGCGAGGTGGCGTGCGCATGTAATCCCAGCTACTCGGGAGGCTGAAGTGGGAGGATCACTTGAACCTGGGAGGCGGAGGTTGAAGTAAGCCAAGTTGGCACCATTGCACTCCAGCCTGGACCACAGACCGAGACTCACTCTCAAATAAAATAAGTAAATAAATTTTACCTTAACATAGAGCATAAAAACTAAAAGTTTTACCAAACAATACTTCTATATGTTTTCTAGTCTTTCTTATCTTTTATTATTGTGATTGCTTGGCTGTTGCTATTTTTGCTGGTCCCAGACCACCACTAATTTCACGCACAACTCACAAATAAATCAGAAGCTGCAGTTTGAACAACGCAGGCATGCAGCAGCTTCAGTCCTGCCCCAGCTGCTCCTGATTGTCAGTCAGTAGACGCTTCCACCAAGGTGAAGGTGGTAAGAAAAAAGAGCAGACTCTCTAGGCAGTCTTGAATGCAAACACTAGTTCCATCCAGGGAGCTAGGGAAAATCACTTAGTCTCAGTTTTCTGGAAAAGGAAACTGAGGAAAGGAACAGCCTCTTTATCTGGAAAAGGAGGTTATCAGATCTTTGTGGGGTTTTTATAAAGACTAAATAAGACTGGTCATGGTGGCTCATGCCTGTAATCCCAGCACTTTGGTGGGTGGATAGCTAGAGGTCTGAGACCAGCCTGGCCAACATGGTGAAACCACTTCTCTACTAAAAATACAAAAATTAGCCAGGCATGGTGGTGCATGCTTGTAGTCTCAGCTACTTAGGAGGCTGGCAGGAGAATGGCTTGAACCCGGGGGTCGGAGGTTGCAGTGAGCTGAGATTGCCCGCCACTGCGCTCCATCCTGGGTAGGAGAGCAAGAGACACCACCTCAAAAAAATAAAAAAGACTAAATGAGCAGCATATAAACAGGGTTTCTCAGCTTTGGAACTATTGACATTTTGAGTTGAAGAATGTTTTGTGTGGAGACTGTCCTGCGGACTGTACAAAGTTAAACAGTATTCCTGGCCTCTATCCATTAGATGCCAGTAGCACTCCCTCCAGTTGCGACAAAACCATCTCTTGACATTGCTAAATCTCCCCTGGGAGACAAAATCACCCCAGATTGAGAGTCACTGGTATCTGTAAATCATCTGCCACAGTCCTTGGCCACTATTATTACCCTAATTCTTCTTGCTTTGAAGAAACTAGAATTGAGTCTATGGGAGAGGACGTACAGGAAGCACAGTGCCAAGCTGTGTCCACCATCATAAGAGAGGACATGAACACTGTAGTGGCAGAACGATAGGCGGGAACTGTGTCAGCGTGGCCATTATGAGGGCCCAGACCAAATCTGGAGCTGGAGGAACATGATGTGGCCAGAACTCTATGGAGGAAGGTGCATTACAATGGGGGCTGTGGGAAGAGGAAGTGAAGAAAGGAATGGGTAAGCAGAAGCGGGGCCTGCTGATGACTGAATGAGGAAGGCAAAAGAGACTAGAGCAAAAGCCCAGCAGGCATCCCTACCGGGCACAGCGTGAATGGGGACAGTAGGAATGGGGTAGCAGAAGAAAGGCTGAAAGTTGATGATAAGCGTGCTAGGTGTGGAAGTGACACATTCCTGGCTAGAGGGCAGAACTCCAGACCTAGGACACAGCTCATGGTTTCAAAGGATATCAGAAGTCATTTCTTCGTCTGCAGAAAGGTGGAGGAAGGAATCTCTTGAGTCCTGCAACAGTGGGTGTATTTCCTTAAAGAGTAAGCAGTAATATTTGAGTTGTACAAAAATATTGGTAAGGAAAAGATGAGCAAACTCAACCATAAATCAAATAAAATTATTTTTATGTATAGTTCTTTTATATATTATTTATTTGAGATGGAGTTTTGCTCTTGTTGCCCAGGCTGGAGTACAATGGCCCAATCTCAGCTCATTGCAACCTCCACCTCCCAGGTTCAAGCAATTCTCCTGCCTTAGCCTCTCAAGTAGCTAGCATTACAGGCACCTGCCACCGCACCTGGCTTTTTCTGTATTTTGAGTAGAGACGGGATTTCACCATGATGGCCAGGCTTGTCTTGAACTCCAGACATCAGGTGATCCACCCCCCTCAGCCTCCCAAAGTGCTAGGATTACAGGCATTAGCCACCATGACCTGCCTTGTATAGTTCTTTCTCAATTGTAAAGAGCAATTACCCAAGATTGCATTATTACCATCACAGTTAATATCCTTCATTGGGCATTTGTATCCTTTATTGAGAAACAGAATGCCTAGGGCCATATGCTACAATGTGGAAAGAGGAGTGTTATTTTTTTCAGGATCTTACATTACTTTTTATAGAATATTGGTTGTAAATGATTCTTTAAATGATTCTTACCAAGATTTTTAAGTTACATTGTGAGTTAGCTAATAGTAGCTTTTATTTAGGCATAAGTGAATTTAAGAATATGTTATATGTATATACAGCTGCATTCTTTTTTTTTTTTATGAGACAGGATGTTGTTGTGTCACCCAGTCACCCAGGCTAGAGTACAGTGACACGATCACAGCTCACTGCAACCTCCATATCCTGGGCTCAAGCAATCTCCCACCTCAGCCTCCTGAGCAGTTGGGACTACAGTGTGTGCCACCATACACGACTAATTTTTGTATTTTTCTGTAGAGATGGAATTTTGCCATGTTGTCCAAGCTGGTCTCAAACCCCTGGGCTCAAAGGATTCTCCTGCCTCATCCTCCCAAAGTGCTAGGATTACAGGCATGAGCCACCGTGGGCAGCCTCTATTCTAATATTCACGGAAATGCTCACAATAATATGCTGATACGGTTTGGATCTGTGTCCTCACCAAATCTCGTGTCGAATTGTAATCCCCAGTGTTGGAGTTGGGGTCTAGTGGGAGGTGACTGGATCATGTGGGCACAGTTCTCATAAATAGGTTTAGCATCATCACCCCGGTGCTGTTCTCATGACAGTGAAGTGAGTGAGTTATTGTGAGATCTGGTTGTTTAAAGGTGTGTGGCACTTGAGAATCTGAAATAGGTATAAGAAAATTAAATAATAAATAAAAATTTAAAAAACAAAAAGTGTGTGGCACCTCCCTCCAGCCTCTTGTTCCTTCTTTGGCCATGTGAAGTGCTGCTGCCCCTTTGCCCTCCACCATGAGTTTAAGTTTCCTGAGGCTTCCCTAGAAGCAGAAGCCACAATGCTTCTTGTACAGCCTGCAGAATCATGAGCCAATTAATCTTCTTCGTCTTCTTTTTGTTTTTTGAGGCAGAGTTTCGTTCTTGTTGCACGGTAGCATGATCTCAGCTCACCCCAACCTCTGCCTCCCGGGTTCAAGCGATTCTCCTGCCTTGGCCTCCCAAGTAGCTGGGATTACAGGCATGTGCCACCACGCCCAGCTAATTTTGTATTTTTGGTAGAGACAGGGTTTCTTCATGTTGGTCAAGCTGGTCTCGAACTCCCAACCTCAGGTGATCTACCTGGCTCAGCCTCCCAAAGTGCTGGGATTACAGGTGTGAGGCACGCCTAGCCGTTTTTTTTTTTTTTTTTTTTTTGAGACAGAGTCTCACTCTGTTGCCCAGCCTGGAGTGCAGTGGTGCAATCTCGGCTCACTGCAACCTCTACCTCCCAGCCTCAAGCTGGAAAAATTCCTTTTCCTGAGCCTCCTGAGTAGCTGGGACCACAGGTACATGCCACCATGCCTGGCTAATTTTTGTGTTTTTAGTACAGATGGGGTTTTGCCATGTTGGCCAGGCTGATCTCGAACTCAAGGGATCTGCCAGCCTTGTCCTCCCAAAGTGCTAGGATCATAGGCATGAACCACTGGTGCCTGGCCTAAAGCTTTTTTCTTTATAAATTACCCAGTCTCAGGTATTTCTTTATAGCATTATGAGAACAGATTAATACATATGTGTGTCTTTTCTAATACATGCTGAAGTATGTGAATTTAAGTCCAAAGTAACACAAAGGCTCTATGAAAAGGTATTATAATTATTAAGTTGGCCACCCTCAGGGAAAAAAGCATTTAATGAAAAAAGCACCCGTAATTTTATAAATAGAGAGCTGGTGGAATTTTATATAAAGTTAGTTACTTCAATGGGGAAATGAAGACCTATTATGAAGACCAGACAAACACAACAGAAAATGCGGCAAAATTCTAATTAAATATCACTGAGAGAGCAAAGAAATTTCCACTCCCTCCAACATATGCCTCTATAAACCAAACAGGACTTGGCAAACCATGGGTAAGTTTACAGTTCCCAGATTGACTAAGCACGAAGCTCGTTGTTTAAGAGTGAAATTGTGTTTCCCTGTTTCTACTGATCCTCAGGAGGTAAGAGTGGGTTGCAGAGGCAGTAGCGCTTGGCTGAATGCTGTGATAGCCAGCTTCCAAGATCTCCCTCAGTGATTCTGCCTCTAGGTATTCACAGCCGTGGGTAGTCCTTTCTCACATTGTACCAACCTTGGTCTGTGTGACCAAAAATGTGTAGCAGAAAAGATGGTATGTCACTTTTCCAAGAATGGGTTATAAAAGATTGCAGCTTCTGTTGTGCGTGCTCTCCCCGCTTCCACGCCTAACCTCAGATCACTTGCTCTGGGGGAGGCAAGCTGCATGAGGTAAGCAGTCTTATGAGAGATCTACCTATTGAAGAAATGAAGGCTCCAGCCAACAGGCACTGAACAAACCATGCCTGCCAACAACTCTGTGTGTGAGCCTGGAAGCTGATTCCCCAGCCTCAGTCAAGCCTTGAGATGACTGCAGCTCCAGCCAATAGCTTGACTCGTCAAAGATATTCAGAACCACTCAACTAACCCACCCCTGGATTCCTGGCTCTGAGAAACTGTGTGAAATAACACGTTTGTTGTTTTATTCTGCTAAATTTTTTGTTTGTTTGTTTGTTTGTTTGAGACAGAATCTCACTCTGTCACCCAGACTGGAGTGCAGTGGTGTGATCTTGGCTCACTGCAATCTCTGCCTCCTGGATTCAAAGGATTCTTCTGCCTCAGCCTTCCGAGTAACTGGGACTACATGCACGTGCCACCAGGCCCAGCTAATTTTTGTATTTTTAGTAGAGATGGGGTTTCACCCTGTTGGCCAGACGGTCTCAATCTCTTGATCTCGTGATCCACCTGCCTCAGCCTTCCAAAGTGCTGGGATTACAGGTGTGAGCCACTGCACCCAAATTAATCTGCTAAATTTGGGGGTAATTTATTATGTAGCAATAGGCAATTAATACATATACCTTCTGCAATGCAATGAATGTTTCTGACCCTACTCCCAAAATTCGTATGTTGAAATTCTAACCTTCGAGGTGATGATATTAGGATGTGGGGCTTTGAGAGATGATTAGGTCATGGGGGCAGAGCCCTTATGAAAGGATTAGTGCCCTTACAAAAGAGGCCCCATATAGCTCACTAGCTACTTCCCCCCTGTAAGGTTACAGTCACAGGATGGCCATCCATGAACCAGGAAGCCAGCCTTCACCAGACACCAAATCAGCCTTGACTTCCCACCTCCACAACTGTGAGAAATAAATTTCTGTTGTTTGTAAATTCCCCAGTTTACGGTATTTTGTTATAGCAGACTGAATGGACTAAGACAGCTTCCTTGTCTTTCAGAGAGAGAATGCTTCAAAAAAAAAAAAAACAAAAACAAAAACTGGATGAATCTAGTTTGGTTAACCTGACAGACCATCAGCATGGGGGTGGGAGAAACAGGAGAGAAAATCAAGCAAATGAATAATTCTCCCAGGAGAACTGGTACCTCATTAAATGGCTCCTGTAGTGCTTATCCCTTTATTAATGAAGAATTAACATCCATGTCAGTCTTCAAAAGATTCTAATAGCCCTGAAACTCTGAGAACTCTAGGGTGTCTGCTGAGACAGAAGAGAGAAAACCTTTAAGCCACTCCTCTCAACTATCTTTGGGGGTTGATGACTTGGTCAATAACTGTCTATTGAACTTCTTCTCTAAAACTATAAATGATGCATAAAAATAAAGTCCAAATGGCACACACCCAGCAAAATGCTCAACACCAGGAAAATGGTAAACCCGGGAGGTAGAGGCTACAGTGAGCTGAGATTGCACCACTGCACTCCAGCCTGGGCAACAGAGTGAGACCGTGTCTCAAAAACAAAACAAAACCCTTCCATTGGGCAGCTTGGTTTTTTTTGGTCTCACTCTGTTGTCTAGGCTGGAGTGCAGAGGCACAACTTTGGCTCACTGTAGACTTGACCTCCCTGGTTCAAGCAATTCTCCCCAAGTAGCTGGGATTACAGGCTCGCACTGCCACATCCAGCTAATTTTTGTATTTTTGTCAGAGACAAGGTTTCACCATGTTGGCCAGACTGGTCTCGAACTCCTGACCTCAAGTCATTTACCTGCCTTAGCCTCCCAAAGTGCTGAGATTACAGGCATGAGCCACCGTGCCTGAAATTATTTTATTTTTTCAAACAGGATCTCACTTTGTTGCTCAGGCTGGAGTACAGTGGCATGATCAAGGCTCACTGCACCCTCAACCTCCCTGGGCTCAATCCATCCTTCCACCTCAGCCTATAAAGTAGCTGGGACTACAGGCACACATATCTTTTTGTAGAGATGGGGCTTCACCATATTGCCCAGGCTGTTATGAGGCATCTTGATGGGCATTTTTGTTTGTTTCTTTAGTATACATTCCTTCAAGTAGAATTGCTACCATCATGTAGTATGTACATTTTTAAGGATTTTGAAACATAATGTCAAACTATGTTTGTATATATTGTTGGAATTTACACTTCCATCATCAGTGTAAACTCCTATTATTTATAAACTCCACACAATATGTTTTTGTTCTTTCAAAATAGAAATAAGAAATCATAAAATTGATGTACGTATGTTAATGGTAAAAAAAAAAAAAAAGAAAAAGAAAAAAGAAATCAAGCTGTACCAAAGTGTAAACCAGTAGAAAGTAAAAGCCATGTTTCTCCCAATCCACTCCTTACTTTTTTGTCAATATCTTTCCAGGACTTACTCAGATGAAAAGGTAGAGATAGATGGTAGATGGATTAAAAAAAAGTGCACACTCGCAAGAAAGTGCAGTAGACACAGAGATACATATTTTTTAGAACAAAAATAAAAACATATGTTATTTTATAACTTCTGTATTATTATTATTATTTTTGGACAGAGTCTGTCTTTGTCACTCAGGCTGGAGTGCAGTGACTTGATCTGGGGTCACTGCAACCTCTGCCTCCCAGGCTCAAGTGATCCTCCCACCTCAGCCCCTGAGTAGCTGGGACCACAAGAAGGCACCACCACACCTAGATAATTTTTGTATTTTTGGTAGAGACTGGGTTTTGTAATGTTAGCCAGGCTGGTCTCAAACTCCTGGACTCAAGAGATCCGCCCACCAACATCTTTACCAAAGATTAGGTTGCGGTGAGCCGAGATCACGCCATTGTACTCCAGCCTGGGCAACAAGAGCAAAACTCTGTCTGAAAAAAAAAAAAAATATATATATATATATATATATATACACACACACACACACATATATATATAGAAAATGAAAATTCATGAGAAAGACAAAAAGTTATCAGACATGCATCAAATAGTAAATATAGATCTTATGCTGGAAATGTCAACCTCCTTGGCAGCTGTAACGCCCATCATTGAAAGGGAAAGTGGAGGGCACCATTATGTTAATATGACTTTACCTGTCGACGCAGTTGTATCTGTTGGTCCAGAGGAAACATGGGGAAAAGTTCATAAACTTCTATTTGATGCAATTCATAATCAACAAACTGATATGGAAAAATGCATTTTGAAATATATGAAAGGAAGATCTATTGTGGTCCCTGAGTCACTGCAATTTTTATTACAGGAGAAAAAAATTCTTTTTTTTTTTTTTTTTTTTTTTGAGACAGAGTTTTGCTCTTGTTACTCAGGCTGGAGTGCAGTGGTGTGATCTTGGCTCACCGCAACCTCCGCCTCCTGGGTTCAAGCAATTCTCCTGCCTCAGCCTCCCGAGTAGCTGGGACTACAGGCTCATGCCACCATGCCCAGCTAATTTTTGTATTTTTAGTAGAGACAGAGTTTCACCATGTTGACCAGGATGGTCTCGATCTCTTGACCTCATGATCCACCCGCCTCGGCCTCCCAAAGTGCTGGGATTATAGGCGTGAGCCACCGTGCCCGGCCGAGAACAAATTATTGTAACAATTTCATATCCTTCAGGAATACCAGATGGTCAGTTGCAGCCTTATAGAAAGGAGTTACATGATCTCTCCAATCTGCCTCATGACAGACCCTATTTCGAAAGGTCTAATACTTATCACTTTCCAGATGAGCCGCCATACAAAGATGGTTACATTAGAAATCCACATACTTATCTCCATCCACCTAACACAGAGACTGGTATAATTTATGTGGTCCAGGACATATATGTTTATCATCATTATATGCAGGACTGAATAGATGACAATGGCTAGGGCTGTGCTTAATGATTTCTGCAGATTATCTGCTCTTGGTTCAAACATCAGGAATACACAGAGAAGTCCATTCCAACACAAAGAGAAATTCAGCAGGCTCTAGTTGATGCTGGTGACAAACCAGCAACATTTGTCGGATCACTGTAGTGGATTGGATCTATTGAGGTACGGCTGGTACTAAGCCAATTTGACTGGTATAAATTCAAAAATACTGTTTGTCAGCCAAGGTTCAGAAATGGCCTCTCAAGGGCAGGAACTGGCTAATCATTTCCAAAGCGAAGAAACTTCAGTTATAATTGGGGGAGGAGTTTTGGCCCAAACAATACTAGGAGTTGCATGGGATAAGATTATAGGGCAGATAAAGTTTCTGATTCTAGATCCACATTATATAGGCGCTGAAGACCTGCAAGTTATTTTGGAAAAGGGCTGGTGCGGATGAAAGGGCCCAGACTTTGGAACAAGTATGCTTACTATAACTTATGTCTTCCTCAGTGACCAAATATGATTTAAAATATCTTGGAGTCAAAGACTGCAGTAGAGTGGTATTATAAATTTGTGAATAAAGAATCAGTTTAATTTCACATTTAAAAAAAGTGACACATAATAGTTTAGAAGGCAAGTAAACTTGTTTTATCAGCTGCTTAGGCATTTTTTGTGCCCCCTTCTTGATTTGGAGGGTTTGATCTTCTCCTAATTTTATTCCTCAAAACCAGCCCTTACCATCTTACATTCCCACCTCTTCTGCGATAGTCCCTGGGCCTAGAGGGAGGCAGCTTGTGTAGTCTTAGCAGCAGAGCGTTAGTGAAACACATCCCTGGGGCCAACGGGATGCCAAATGAGGGAGGTTCACATTTCTGGTCTTCAGAATACCATGATTTTGGTTTCCTTGGAAGTCAAACAAGGAGAGATAAATAACATTTATAGTTTGACAGTTATGAGAGTAATTCACATGATAGAACAGAAAAAGAAACCTATTCCATTAGGGAACCAACTAAAAATCTGAAGAAAATTTATAATTTGGTACTTTCTAGAGGGTTACTGTATCCAAGAAATAATGATTTAATCTGCACTTAAAAAGTTAGGACTAAAATCTAATATTAAGTGTTACACTTTTCCCTTAAAACAATTATTATTAACTATCACTGAACTCATGCAGACAGCTATACTATTTTAAAATTACAATCTGGATTTTGGAGAACTCAGAAAGGTAAATTTGCTTACCTAAACATACTTCACCCAAATAACTTAAAATATTTTTTTGACCCTCCTTTAACCAGAGCACTTGCTTTCGAAACAAGATTTACCTTGGAAATGCCATTTTTTAAACATACAGCTCATGGGAGCTATTTGGCACTGTAGCTTCTCACAATTAGTCCCAGGAAAAAGGCTCTTGGCTTATTAGGTAGGAAGATTTCATGTAAACCATTTTTATTTATCATGGAACTTGTCGGGAAACATCATTTCTAAGAGTATAGGGGTAGCTTCAGTTAATATTCCATAGCAAGGCAGCAAATGCCACATCAAGTAGAACTGCTCTAGCTCAGTCCTTGTTATTGAAAAGTACTCAGTTTTTGCCATCAGCCCCTATAAATGCTCCACACAAAAGGCTATGCAGTGGGGAATTTACATAAGCAGATTTACATGTCTTCAGTTTTTTTGTTTGTTTGTTTCTGTTTTTGTTTTAGAGATGGAGTCTCACTCTGTCACCCAGGCTGGAGTGCAAGGGTGAGATCTTGGCTCACTGCAACCTCCACCTTCTGGGTTCCAGTGATTCTCCTGCCTTAGTCCCCTGAGTATCTGGGATTACAGGTGCGTGCCACCACGCCCGGCTAATTTTTTGTATTTTTAGTAGAGACAGGGTTTCACCCTGTTAGCCAGGTTGATCTCAATCTCCTGACCTAATATCTGACTGCCTAGGCCTCCCAAAGTGCTGGGATTACAGGCATGAGTCACTACGCCTGGCCTTTTTTTCAATTTTCTAAAAATCTTACCACAGGCAATTGTCAGCTAAATAGCCTTAAATTTTCATATTAAAGGCAATTCAGGTGAAAACCAGATAGAAAAATTTACATCATAAGGTATGAAGAGAAAGTCTGGTGTGCTAGAGGGAAATTAAAACGGATTCTGGCAGGGCTTGGTGGCTCATGCCTGTAATTCCAACACTTTGGGAGACCGAGGTGGGTGGATCACCTGAGGCTGGGAATTTGAGATGAGCCTGGCCAATAAGGTGAAACCTCGTTTCTACTAAAAATACAAAAATTAGCTGGGCATGATGGCAGACACCTGTAGTCCCAGCTACTCAGGAGGCTGAGGCACAAGAATCGATTGAACCTGGGAGGTAGAGGTTGCAGTAAGCCCAGATCATGCCACTGCACACTCCAGTCTGGGCAACAGAGTGAGACTCAGTGTCCAAAAAAAAAAACCCTAAAAAACAAACGAAACAACGGATTCAATTGCCAATTGAACATAAAATTATAGAAGTCTATTATAAAGGCCTTTAAATATATACACACACATTCACACACAAAGTTCCCATAGCTATTACTTCAGTACTTTAGCTGTGAAATAAATACAACTTAGCTATTACTTCAGTACTTTAGCTGTGAAATAAATACAACTTAGCTTGAAAAAACACTGTTAGAGCCATACGGTGGTTTTTTATCTCAGTAGAAAAGTAACAGCCGATTAAAGCAGGCAGGAAAAAAAAATAGAACCTAAGTACTCTATAGTTTGCAGGTCGATCTTAGGATTCTTTTTCCTTAATGTAAACATGCACAAAGACCATATTACTTCCCTTTTATATAAACCCTGGCAAGTAGTGGTGCCACAAAACCTATGGAATGCTCAGAAGGGGGCCATTCTCCTCGTTTTCTCCTTATTAGATTTGTTTCCTGCCCTTTTTTTTTTCTTAAAAGGAGGAACTGAGCTGTATCCTAGGATTTTGTGTGCTGGACGAAGTGCTGCTTGTGGGCAAGACTCCACAGTGTGTCACCACTGAGTCGTTTCCACCTTCTTAGGGGTCTCAGTTTCTCTCTCCAGGGGTCTATGACCTCTAAGAGGGCTCAAAACGCTGGGTGATCAGCCCTTATATGTTTCCTGGATGAGTCATTTTAAAATTAATTTTGAGGGGAATTTCCCTGCAGGGTCACTGTACATCTCAGGTGGTCCACCCCCTAGACACTTCCACAAGTCCCCGGTCACCCAGGGGTGCCTTTGGCTGGGAGGAGCAAATGCGCTTTCTCTTCGGAGCTGAAAAACTCAGTCTCTCATTTGTCTGTGAAAACAACAGTTCAGTTCCTCACGCAAATACACACAGGCAAACCAAATCAGGATAAATTTTAGGAGAAAAAGCAATAGAGAATTCATTTAGAATGAGTCTCTGAACTAGAATTAGGATCCTTAAACAACTTCCTAGGAGAAAACTAGCTCAGAATAAATCAAGGACCGTCAACCAAAGGGGGAACTCCGTCTAGGGCTGGGGAGGACAAGCTTGAACTCAGTCGGGCTTCAGTGGGCCCCTGCTGGTACCTTAGCTCTGGTTTTGGGCAACTCCTTCGGGATCCTGAGTCTTCTCTGAGGCCCCATGTATTTGGATGCCAAAATATTTTCAACCAAGAGTCAAACTCTGTAAAATATTTTAAGAGATTTATTTTGAGCCAAATATGAGTGACCACAGCCTGTGACACAGCCCTCAGGAGGTCCTGAGAACATGTCCCCAAGGTAGTTGGGGCGCAGCTTGGTTTTATATATTTCAGGGAGGCATGAGATATCAATCAAATACACTTAAATACATTGGTTTTGTTCAGAAAAGCAGGACTCCTCAAAGCAGGGGGTCTAGGCTATAGGTAAATTAAAGAATTTTCTGGTTGATGATTGAATTTGTCCAAAGACCTGGGATCAATAGATAGGAATGTCCAGGTTAAGATAAAGGGTTGTGGAGACCAAGTTTTATTGTGCAGAGGAATCTCTCAGATAGCAGACTTCAGAGAGAAAGCAGGTTGTAAAATGTGTCTTATCAGACCTAAAAGGGTACCTGGCTCGTATTTGATTATCTCCTGGATCCGGGAAGTAAGGAAAGAAAACAAAGGGGAAAGGGGCTTCTCTATAGAATGTGGATTTTTCCCACATGAGACTTTACAGGGCAATTTCAAGGTATGGCAGGGAACTATATTTTGGGATTAAATATTTTGATTCTTTTCCTTTCTCATAATGTTACGCCCAAGTCAGATTGGAAAGTAAGTCGTGATATATAGGATTAAATGAAACCCATCTGATGAGAATTTATGGTTTGTAGGGCATGACTCCCTAGACCCCTTAGATAGGAATTCGGGCAAGTTTTAAAAATCAGAGCTTAGTCCTCATCCTCTTGGCCCTTGCAGTTCTCCCTCTACCTCCCTGGTAGAGAACTGAGAACCCACCAGAACATCAAAACAAGCCTGAATAGACTGAGAACAACTTAAGGATATCATTTTCTTCCCTGAGTACACGTGTTGGGTTAACACTGCTATGGAGAAAAATCTGACCAGATGTCGGAATGTGGAAAGAGACACAAAGAGGGACACCAGCAAAGAGTGACACTGGGAGAAAAGACACAGTTGCCCACCTTTCCTTTCTTCCCTAGCCCACTTTCTCTCCTGTGTTTCCATGTCAAGATCAACCCCACATTTACCCTGACTCAGTGCCCACTGCCCTTCCTCTTTCAACAGCTGCCCCTTCAAGGACTGGTAGAAATTAACCTCAGCCTTGAAAGAGTCTGCCAGCTTGGTCCTTAGGGTTCTCTCTCACAATACTACGTCCAAGTGGCCACTGTGCTGGGCTGAGAACTGTTAAATGTGTGCTCTGAATGAAGAGGCCCCCCAAACAGGCTTTGTGTGAGCAACATGGCTGTTGGTTCACCAGGGTGCGGGCAGACTGAGTCCGAAAACAGGGTCAGCAGAGGGCGGTGGGATTGGAGTTGGTTTTATAGGTTTGGGTTAAGTAGTGGAAAGTTACAAAAGTTACAGTTTAGGGCAGTTTTTGCAAGCTGAGAGGGAGTGATAGGGTCTAGTTACAAAATCCAATTGCCTTATCAACTGAGGCAGGAATAAGGAACAATAGAAGAAAGTCTCAAGTTAATTAGGCACCACAGGGATTGATCATTCTTCCCCTTTTCGTGGTCTTCCAGTTACTTCAGACTTTCTAGTTCCAAGAACTCATCTGGAGTGTCTATGCAGATCACAGAGGTTACCATGGTGTCCATGGTGCCATCAGTCAGCCTAAAAGACCTTACAAGAACCAGCAACAGCACAGCTCTGAGGCTGGAAGAGTTGTTACTACCTTCTGCCCTTCCAAATGCCGTTTTGAGGACATGGTTCTATCTTGAACTTTTTTTTCTTTCTGTTTCTGAAATGTATCACCTTTCCTGAATCTTAAGGGAAGGGGGATGACAATGTATCAGACTTAGCTAGTTTTACTCATGTTATCCTCCCAACCATCCCCCAAAGAGGATGTTGTTCTACCCACTGTGAAATCATTAGTGGAAACATTTGAGGTGTTCAGGAGGTAGTGATAGAAGAGGGTTCCTCTGAAAGGTCATGTGATGGAAATGAAAGATTCCCTGTGTCAGAGGCCTGTGAACCAGAGCAACTCCATCCTAAACAGGAGCTGCGTAAAATGAGTCTGAAACCTATTGAGCTGTATTCCCAGATGAGTGAGGCATTCTAAGTCACAGGATGAGATAAAAGGTCAGCACAAAATACAGGTCATGAAGACCTTGCTGATAAAACAGTTTGCTGGGTCTGGTGTGGTGGCTCACGCCTGTAATCCCAGCACTTCGGGAGGCTGAAGGGGGCGGATCATGAGGTCAGGAGTTCGAGACCAGCCTGGCCAACCTGGTGAAACCCCATCTCTACTAAAAATACAAAAATTAGTCGGGCATGGTGGCACGTGCCTGTAGCTGCAGCTACTCCAGATGCTGAGGCAGAAGAATCACTTGAACCTGGGAGACAGAGGTTGCAATGAGCCAAGATCATGCCACTGCACTCCACCCTGGGCGACAGAGTGAGACTCCATCTCAAAAAAAAAAAAAAAAGAAAACAGCTTGCAGTAAAGAGGCTGGCCAAAACCCACCAAAACCAGAATGGTCACGAGAGTGACCTCTGTTCGTCCTCACTACTACACTTCCAGTAGCGCCATGACAATTTACAAATGCCATGGCAACGTCAGGAAGTTACCCTACAGAGTCTAAAAAGCAGAGGCATAAATAATCCACCCCTTGTTTAGCATATCATCAAAAAAATAAAAGGGCAACCAGCAGCCCTATCCATTCTTTTATTTTTTATTCCTTTCCTTTCCTTTCTTTTTTTCTTACTTTTCTTCCTTTCTTTTCTTTTTTGTTTTGAGATGGAGTCTTACTTTGTTGTCTAGGCTGGAGTGCAGTGACGCGATCTCGGCTCACTGCAACCTCCGCCTCCTAGGTTCAAGCAGTTCTTCTGTCTCAGCCTCCTGAGTAGCTGAGGAGGCTACAAGCTACGCCTGCTGGGTTCAAGCGATTCTCCTGTCCCAGCCCCTCCCGAGTAGCCGGGACTACAGGCATGTGACACTACGCCAGGCTAATATTTGTATTTTTAATAGAGATGGGGTTTCACCATGTTGGCCAGGCTGGTCTGGAACTCCTGACCTCAAGTGATCCTCCTACCTCAGCTTCCCAAAGCGCTAGGATTACAGGTATGAGCCACCATGCCTGGCCAAAAGCTAGTTTGTTGACTTTTTTAAAACTCAAGGTATTTCTTGCACATCTGAGTTTATAGAGTGACATTAATATGAGTTACTTATAAATAAATTAAAGCTCAGAGAAGTTAAGTAACAAGTCCAAAACTACACAGCTAACAAAGAGCAAGAGATGAAAATTGAATGTACTTTTGCTTCTACAACCCAGGCTTTTCCCATTCTAACTTGTTACCTCTTAAGCATTATGAGAATAATCTTCTTCTTCTCTGAAATTACTGCCAATTCACTATGAGTACCTGATGGGGCAAATAAATAAATAAATAAAATTACTGTTAAGTAAACCACTTACAGTTAACCACAACCATCAATCTTGCCTTCTAAACACTTCTTAAAACTTTCAATGTTCTTCATACTCAATGCCAACACCCTATGCCAGTTACCATCATGTCTTACTCAAATATTTGTCATTGCTCTCTAGTCTCCTTGTATTCACTCTTCTTCTAAATCCTATTCAAGGCCAGGTGCGGTGGCTCACGCCTGCAATTCTAGCACTTTGGGAGCCCAAGACAGGCGAATCACGAGGTCAGGAGTTAAAGAGCAGCGTGGCAAACATGGTGAAACCCCGTCTCTACAAAAAATACAAAAAATTAGCTGGACATGGTGGCAGGCGCCTTGTAATCCCAGCTACTCATGAGGCTGAGGCAGGTGAATCGCTTGAACCTGGGAGGTGGAGGTTGCAGTGAGCCGAGTTAGCACCACTGCACTCCAGCCTGGTCGACAGAGTGAGACTCCATCTCAAAACATATATATATATAATAAATAAATAAATCCTATTCAAGGCTGAGCGCAGTGGCTCAGTATAATAGCAGCACTTTAGGAGGTTGAGGCAGGTGGATTGCTTTAGACCAAGAGTCAAGACCAGTCTGGGCAACATAGAGAGACCCTGTAACAAATATTCTTCTGAGTGATCTTCTCAAAATGGAAATCTGATCATATTCCTGTTCTATCTAAAACTCCTTACTGGCTTCATGATGTTTTGGGAGTTAGTCCAAAATCCCTAACCTGGCTGTAAGTCCTTGTGAAAATTTTTGCAGCTTCATCTCCTATAACTACGTTTGCAATTTTTTCTCCAGTGATCCTCCCGAGCTCTGTGCTTCAGCCACAGGGCCCTTGAACGTGTGATTTCAAATGCCGGAAACATCAGATGTCACTGTCCAATCTCTTTTCTCAGTGAAACCTTTCCTGATTCCTTTAGGTAAGGTCGGTCCTGTCAGTTTTTACCTTAGTAACACTTAGTACTTTTTCTTTATAGCACTTAAAACAGATTATACTTAATTATTTTTGTGGTTACTGGATTAAAATCCATCTTCTAATAGACTGTTAGCTTCATGAGGACAGGGATAATGTCTATTGAAAAAGCTGGCTTGTGGGCTGACACAAAATAGATGCTCAGTAAGTACCTGTTGAATGAATGAACAAACTTTAAGAAGATAAACATAAATCAAAGCAGGGGCTAAGGAGAGATTATGATGGTCTGTGCTTCTGGGTTTAGTTTTGTGAACCTCAGAAAATCTGATAGGTCTCAGTTAATTTAGAAAATTTAGGCTGGGCATGGTGGCTCATGTCTGTAATTCCAACACTTTGGGAGGCCAAGGCAGGCTGAACACAAGGCCAAGAGATCAAGACCATCCTGGCCAACATGGTAAAACCCCGTCTCTACTAAAAATACAAAAATTAGCTGGCCATGGTGGCCTGTGCCTGTAGTCTCAGATACTTGGAAGGGTGAGGCAGGAGAATTGCTTGAATCTGGGAGGCAGAGGTTAGAGTGAACTGAGATCGTGCCACTGCACTTCAGCCTGGTGACAAAGTGAGATTCTGTCTCAAAAAAAAAAAAAAAAAAGTTTATTTTGCCAAGGTTGAGGATGCGCCTGTGACACAGCCTCAGGAGGTCCTGACAACATGTGCCCAAGGTGGCTGGGGTGGAGCTTGGTTTTATACATTTTAGGGAGACATGAGACATCAATCAAGTACATTTAAGAAATACATTGGTTTGGTCCAGAAAGTGAGGTGAAGGGGGCTTCCAGTCTATAGGTAAATGTCAACGTTTTCTGGTTGACAATTAGTTGAGTTTGTCTACAGACCTGGGATCAGTAAAAAGTAATGTTTGGATGATAAGAAGTTGTGGAGACCAAAGTTTTATCAAGCAGATGAAGCTTTTTTTTTTTTTTTTTAGACGGAGTCTCACTCTGTAGCCAGGCTGGAGTGCAGTGGCATGATCTCTGCTCACTGCAATCTCTGCCTCCTGGGATCAAGCGATTCCCCTACTTCAGCCTCCCAAGTAGCTGGGATGACAGGCGCTCACCACCATGCCTGGCTAATTTTTCATATATTAGTAGAGATGGGGTTTCACCATGTTGGCCAGGATGGTCTCAATCTCCTGACCTCGTGATCCACCCACCTCAGCCTCCCAAAGTGCTGGGATTACAGGCATGAGCCACCGCACCTGGCCACAGATGAAGCTTTTAGCTAGCAGGTTTCAGCGAGAACCAGCTGTAAAATGCTTCTTATCAAACTTAAAGTCTGTGTTGATGTGAATGGCAGAGAGGCATAACGAGGCATGTCGGACCCCCACTTCCCTTCATGGCCTGAACCAGTCCTTCACATTACATTTTAAGAGCCCTGGCTGAGGAGCAAGTCCGTTTAGATGATTGGGGGAGTCTTAGAATTTTATTTTTGGTTTACACTTTGATGGCTTTTCTTACATAGAAATAATTGTGGGAAAAAATAACAAGCTACTTCAACATTGTTTTTAAAACAGGTATGGCAGGATGTTTTACATTAAAGTTTTGTTATGCAGCTGAAGTACATTAATTTCTGTACAAGAAATACTCCAGGGCAGCTCATGACTGGCTTCATTTGGTTCACCCAAACTTCCAAGAAAAGTGAATCACAGACAGTGAGACTGTCCAGATGAGCCATGGGAACAGGACGGACTGTAATTCACTTTGTCTTATTGTTGACTCACACAATTAAATGCTACTTGGTATTGATAACAAAGGAATAGAATGTTTTCTTTTTGTTGTTATTCTTGTTGTTTTTGTTTTTGAGACAGGGTCTCCCTTCGTCACCCAGATTGGAATGCAGTGATGTGAACATGGCTCATTGCAGCCTTGAGCCCCTCCTGGGTCCAAGTGATCCTCCTACCCCTCCCACCTCAGTCTCCTGAGTAGCTGGGATTACGAGCACATGCCACCAAACCCAACTAATTTTTTTATTTTTTGTAGAGGTGGGGTTTTGCCTTATTGCCCAGACTGGTCTCTGTAAGAGTTAAAGAAAGAGGAAAGAAACATGAAAAGCATCTCAACAGTCAAAGACAGGTTTATTTTGGTGAATAAACCTGAGAGAGGCTTCTGACCAATTTCAGTCGGGAGCACACTCTCTGTTACAGACTAAGAGTATTGAAGGGTTTTAGGACGAGAGAGCTTATCACAGGCTTGAAATGTTTCTGTGTGAAGAAGTTTATTGCAGGGTTGGAATGTCTCTGGTCAGAGGTTATCTTGGGGTGGCATGTCTCTGGTTGAGGAGGGATTTATCTTAGGGTTGGAATGTTTCTGGTGGGAGATGTCATTTGTGGTTTACAGTCATGCTGACATTAGCCATTAGACTGATGCCCTTTGGATTTAGGCGGTTTTCAATCAAGAACTTTAAAATGGCAGTGCTTGTCGAAGATGGCAATGCTATGGCTCTGTCAGTCTTGAACTCCTGGGCTCAAGTGATCCAGCCTTTTCTCCCAATGTGCTGGGATTGCAGGTGTAAACCACTGCACTTGGCCTAGAAATGAAATGTTTCTGTTGTTAATCTTATTGCCAACTGGAAACTGAAACAGTCTATCTTGATAATAAAATTCAAAAACGTTTCAGAATGAAGGTATAATCTTTTCTTTCTTTTTTTTTTTTTTTTTTTTTTGGTACCAAATTTCTTTATTTGAAGGAATGGTATAAAGAACTTAAGTGGATGTTTCGGTACAACTTATAGAAAAGGTAAAGGAAACCCCAGTATGCATGCACTGCCTTGGTGACCAGGGAAGTCACCCCGTGGCTATGGGGAAATTAGCCTAAGGCTTAGCTTCCATTATCACTGTCTCCCAGGGTGTGCTTGTCAAAGAGATATTCTGCCAAGCCAGATTGGGGTGCTCCCATCGTGTGCAAGTTGGTCACGTGGTCACCCAATTATTTGATGGATTTCACCTGCTCATTCAGGTAATGCGTCTCAATGAAGTCACACAAATGGGGATCATTTTTGTCAGTGGCCAGTTTGTGCAGTTCCAGTAGTGACTGATTCACATTTTTTTCCAAATGTAATGCACACTCCATCGCATTCAGCCCGCTCTCTCAGTCATCATGGTCTGGTTTCTTGATATCCTGAAGGAAGATGCGGCCACCTCGTTGATTCTGCAGCTTCATCAGTTTCGGCATGTTCCCTCTCCTCATGAGATTGGTGAAGAAAGTACTTGGCAAAGTTCTTCAAAGGCACATCATCGCGGTCAAAGTAGTAAGACATGGACAGGTAAACATAGGAGGCGTAGAGCTCCAGGTTGATCTGGCGGTTGATGGCGGCCTCTGAATCCTGGTGGTAGTTCTGGCGCACCTGCGAAGGCGATGCGGTCGTTATGGCGGCGGCTAAGGAGAGGCGGCGGCGGCGGTGGCTGCGCGGCGCTGGAGAGGCGGTGGGGGCCTTGGGGCGGTCCGAGGGCGCGGTGTGGAGGTGACGGAGGTGTGGAGGGCTGGCTGTGGGCGGCCGGCCGGGGTAGGGGACAAGCGCCGGGTTCCATCAAGCGCTGTTGAAGCAGGAAACCGCGGCGACTCTCGACGAAGAACATCTGAAGGTATAATCTTTTTAGGGCTTCTCCAAGGTGTTCCTGGGGAAGGAAAGAAGCGATACATCTATTTGGATGCTTGAAGCAAAGATGTGGGCTATTTCCTTCTCCTAATATTTATATTTGTCTTTGCAAGTTTCCTTTTGCTTTATGAAATAGGTATTACAGGGGATATCTACGTATCCTCTCTTCTTCATACAATTTTGTTATTTAGTTAGGGATTTCTTTCTTTTCTTTTCTTTTTTTTCTTTTTTTGAGACGGAGTCTTGCTCTGTCACCAGGCTGGAGTGCAGTGGCGCAATCTCGGCTCACTGCAACCTCCGCCCCCTGGGTTCAAGCGATTCTTCCACCTCAGCTTCCCGAGTAGCTGGGACCACAGGCGTGCGCCACCACGCCTAATTTTTGTATTTTTAGTATAGACGGGGTTTCACCATGTTGGCCAGGATGGTCTCGATTTCTTGACCTGTGATCCGCCCACCTCGGCCTCCCAAAGTGCGGGGATTACCAGCGTGAGCCACCGCGCCCGGCCGAGGGATTTATTTCTATTGAAAAAAATTGGAGCCAGGTGTAGGGGCTCACTCTTGTAATCCCAGCACTTTGGAAGGCTGGGGCGGGTAGATCACTTGAGCCTAGGAGTTTGAGACCAGCCTGGGCAACCTGGTGAAACTCGGTCTCTACAAAAAAAATTTAAAAATTAGCTGGATGTGGTGGCACGGGCCCATGGTCCAAGCTACTAGCAAGGCTGAGGTGGGAGGATTGCTTGAGTCCAGGAGGTCAAGGCTTCGGTGAGCTGTGAGTGCACCACTGTACTCCAGCCTGGGCAACAGGGTGAGACCCTGTCTCAAAAAAAAGAAAGAAAAAGAAAAAAAGTTGCCCTTAGAATTAGCCCATAGGGGCATTTTTAGCAAGATTTTTTTTTTTTTTTTTTTTTTTTTTTGAGGCGTGTTTCGCTCTTGTTACCCAGGCTGGAGTGCAATGGCGCGATCTCGGCTCACCGCAACCTCCGCCTCCTGGGTTCAGGCAATTCTCCTGCCTCAGCCTCCTGAGTAGCTGGAATTACAGGCACGCACCACCATGCCCAGCTAATTTTTTGTATCTTTAGTAGAGACGGGGTTTCACCATGTTGACCAGGATGGTCTCGATTTCTTGACCTCCTGATCCACCCGCCTCGGCCTCCCAAAGTGCTGGGATTACAGGCGTGAGCCACCGCGCCCGGCCCAAGATTTTTTAAAGAATGTTCTTTTCAGTTTGCTTTCTGCTTTCTTTCCTGCCTCTCCCATCCTTATGACTTTATTGAAGACCTAGAGCCTGTGTTAGGAGTCTAGAGGCAGCACAGTTCCTGCCTTCAGGAAGCTCATAATCTGATGGGGAAGATGGACATCAGCCTTGCAGTGGTGTTGGGGTTTAGGAGATCTTTTCAGACTTGCTTTGCAAAAAGATTTTCTCTTTCCTTTCTGATATCTTGATGCCTGCCTTGAACATTTCCTATTCCCTTCTGTTTTATGGGCTACCAGATAGTCCAGAATTGCAGTAAATAAGAAGAAAAGAGGGCTAACTATGAGTTTTAAGGGTCTCCCTACATGTGAAGTGTTGGGTTTTAGTAACAGTTTTAGTGTTGGGTCTTATAATAATCATGGTTATCAACTTTGTTGCAGATAATTGTACTGGCCAGAATCCTCTAGGTGAGCAGGAGTGTTACTCTCTCTCTTTTTTTAATCTTATCTAAAAATGTGTAACATTTTATTCTCTAGTGATGTCAAACAAAGGGGTTATTGCAGGGGTAAAGTAACATATAACAAGGAATGCCTATATTTTCCCCTATTAAATATTTTGTACTTTGGCCACTTGCAAATGGCAGGGGTATTGAAGGATTAAGTAAGATGATAACAAGAATGCCTGGGACATGGGATACCGATTCATGGCAGCTGTTATCAAAACTCATGCATTTTCTCAGCAGCACCTGCTCTCACTGAGGGCCAAACCTGTGACTACCTGAAGAATCCTCTGAGGTAGGGTGCAGTGGCTCATGCCTATAATCCCAACACTCTGGGAGGCTGAGGTGGGAAGATTGCTTGAGTCCAGGTTTTTGAGGTCAGTCTGGGCAACATAGTGAGATCCCATCTCTACCAAAAAAAAAAAAAAAAATACAAGTTTAGCTGGGCATAGTGACACGCACCTGTGGTCCCAGCTACTTAGGAGGCTGAGGTAGGAGGATTGCTTGAGCCCAGGAATTTGAGGCTGCAGTGAGCTATGATTGTGCCACTGCACTCCAGCCTGGGCAAAAAAACCGAGACCCTGTGTCTAAATAAATAAATAAAATGAATCCTTTGAGAGGAACTTGCTGCTTCCAGTTTTCAGATTTTTATGGTTCCTGCTTTCCCAGATTGCTGGATTTGTTTTTTTGTTTGCTTGTTTGTAAGTCTGTTTGTTTGTAAAGACTGGGTCTTGCCCTGTGCCCCAAGTTGGAGGGCAGTGGCTATCATAGCTTACTTCAGCCTCAAACTCCTGGGCTCAAATGATCCTTCTGTCTCAGCCTCCTGAATAGCTGCGACTACAGGAACACACCACCACACTTGGCTAAATTTTCAAATATTTTATAGGGACAGAGTCTCACTATGCTGCCCACACTGGCAGATTTCTGGTTTTTATCCTTTCAATATACATGTTACACAAATTCAACTAATATCATTGTGAAAAACATGAGAAGAAAAGCTCAGCACCGTATCTCTATGCGCTTGCCTTTTCTAGACATTTTATATAGCTGGAATCATATAATATGTGGTCTTTATGACTGGCTTCTTTTATTTAGCATAATGTTGTAAAGGTTTGTTAATTTTTTTTCTTTTTGAGACGGAGTTTCATTCTTTTTTTTTTTTTTTTTTTTTTTGAGACGGAGTTTCGCTCATTACCCAGGCAGGAGTGCAATGGCGCGATCTCGGCTCACCGCAACCTCCGCCTCCTGGGTTCAGGCAATTCTCCTGCCTCAGCCTCCTGAGTAGCTGGGATTACAGGCACGCGCCACCATGCCCAGCTAATTTTTTGTATTTTTAGTAGAGACGGGGTTTCACCATGTTGACCAGGATGGTCTCAATCTCTTGACCTCGTGATCCACCCACCTCGGCCTCCCAAAGTGCTGGGATTACAGGCGTAAGCCACCGCGCCCAGCCCTAAAAAAATTTCTTGTAGAGACGAGGTCTCGCTATGTTGCCCAAGCTAGTCTTGAACTCCTGGCCTCAGGGGATCCCCCCACCTCAGCCTCCTCAAGTCCTGGGATTATAGGTGTGAGCCACCACACCTGGCCTAATCTGCCTTTTGTGAATTGATTTTTCAGTGAAACTTCTGAGGATGAAGAACTTTTCCCTTCGCCCTTATATTTTCATACAAATAAAATTCTTCACAATTCAAATATTGTTAAAAGAAAAACTTCAGCTGAATTAAATTTAAAGGAGTTTAATTGAGCAATGAACAATTTGCGAATTGGGCAGCCCCCAGAATCACAGCAGATTCAGGACTCCAGGGATGCCTTGTGGTCAGAACAAATTTATAGACAAAAAAGGGAAGTGACGTACACAAATTGGAAGTGAGGTACAGAAAGAGCTGGATTGGTTACAGCTTGGCATTTGCTTTATTAGAATACAGTTTGAACACTCAGCAGTGTATGAGTAGTTAAAAGTATGGCTGCTGAGATCGGCCAAGACTCAGCTATTGTTACAGGCACATACTGCTAAGTTAGGTTTTCAATTTTGTCTACCTATTAAGGTAGATTATGGTTTGTACATAAAGACTCCAATATAAAAGTACAGAGTTCTGGTGGGGTGCAGTGGCTCATGCCTGTAATCCCAGCACTTTGGGAAGCTGAGGTGGGTGGATCACCACAGGTCAGGAGTTTGAGACCAGCCTCTTCAACATGGTGAAAACTGTCTCTACTAAAAATACAAAAATTAGCCAGGCATGGTGGCGGGCACCTGTAATCCCAGCTGCTCGGGAGGCTGAGGCAGGAGAATTGCTTGAACCTAGGAGGTGGAGGTTGCAGTGCGCTGAGATCTCATGACTCCACTCCAGACTGGGTGAGAAGCACAAAACTCTGTCTCTGAAAAAAATAGTACAGAGTCCTTCTCAGGCCCTATTTAGTTTGCTTTAACATTATAAAAATCAGTATCATTGTCAGGTGGGATAATCCTTACCTGTTCCTCCTTTGGAGGGGAGATAAAACATGATGATTGGAGATGCATGAAACTTAAAGTTTTTAAAAAAATAAAAAAGAAAAAATCAGTATCACGTTTCACTGGTGTTATGTCTAAACTCACATATATAGAAATTTAATGGTAATTTAAATTGCTTAATATTGCAGAAATATTGTAAACTGCGAGGAGCAATTGTTGTAACTACTTTACCAATTCTTCCTGCCTCCAAAACATGATTTGAAACATAAAGAAAATGGACACCTGGTACTGAGAAATACTTTGTTATGCAATAATGTACTGCATTCCTGCTATTGGAAAGGAAGGACCTGAGAGGTAATTAATTTGTCTTGTTTAGTACCCAGTTGCTTATGCTCAAATCTTTTCTGCACTTGGAAGCAGTGAGTCTCTGATTTTGTCAGTGACATAACCCACCATTTAACCCACAAACCTCACCTCTCCAAAACTTAATGCTTTTGTACATAGAAACGTTACAAAATAAATTTTAACACATTGAAAACTAGTGTTTACCTATGTGGTCAAATTAACTTATTTTGTATAGACCTCAGAATAAAACTTGATCTCAGTCTCAAGGAATGTCCTCTAAGGCCATAGACTATGATGTGCAAGTTGTGCCATGAACAACCCTAGGGGTCACTATTCACAGGGTAGTACATCTGACATTTTTAAATGATAATTTTCCAGCAGATGGCAGTAAATTGTGTGGAAGAAAGGTAATTTTAAAAACATTCTCATAAAGGTGTTATATAGGCTAGGAGCTATATTGGGTCATTCCTCTCCCCAGAGGTAATCTCTTATAAAAGTTTGAAGTTGTCCTTCTAGACCATATATTCACATACATATATATATATCTACATAGAAAAACAGAGGTTTTATTATTTTAAAACTTTTTTGAGAGGCTGAGGCGGGAAGATCACGGGGCCAGGAGTTCGAGACCAGGCTGGACAATGTAGTGAGATGCCAACATCTCTACCAATAAATAAATAAATAAATAAAACAAAGTAAAATAATAAATAAATGAAAAATTTTTAAAACATATTAACAGTAGTGAAGCAGGAGAATAGGGTCTGGAGGCAGGAAACCTAAAGCCGCATTCATGCTGACTTCCTAGAACTAAATCAAAAGGAAAACCCCAAATTTCAAAACCTAAGTAACAAAAGGACCAAAGGCTACTCCCTTTGCAAACCGCCCCTGCTCTCCACTTTCTCCCTGGCAGACAGAAAACTGAAAGTACCTCTGATTGTTTGCTTTGTGCAACCAATCAGATGTTTGCATAGGAGTGCAACTTTGTAATTTCACTTTAGCCTCTGATTGGTTGCTTTGTGCAACCAAATGACCAATAAAAATCCTGTAGAGAGTATTCGGACCCCAGAAGACCCTGCAACCAGGGCCCTTGAGCCACTGCTTGAACTACTCTTACCCTGTGGAGTGTACTTATGTTTTCAATAAATCTCTGCTTTCCTCACTTCATTCTTTCCTTGCTTTGCTGTGCATTTTGTTTGATTCTCTCTTCAAAATGCCAAGAATCTGACAACTTGCAGTCAAGACCCTCCACCATTAACAAATAGCAGGGCACTATATTTTCTATCTTGCCTTTCTCAGTATGCCTTAAAGATCTTTCAATGTAACCATATGTAACCCTGGAACTAGTCCAATCTGGTTCAACTTTGTCAGCAACAAAATGTGACAAAATGATGAGTTGTTTTTCTGCTCCCAAGGACCCCCAGGTTGCAAGTCACCTAACCAGAGTATGGCCAGAAGAATCAAGCAGGCCCAGGTCCTGACCTCAGAGCCAGCTGGAATGAAAAAGCCAACCACAGGCAGAATCTAACTAAGTGCTTGGACTAAGCAACAGGGACCAAGTTAAAAAGCAAGGGGCTCCCTGTTTTGTTGGAGTATAAACTTTTCTAAAAGCCAAGGACCCAACATCACCTCATTGCATGATCTCATCAGGTCACAGCTTCTTTGCATGAACCCAATCCCTCTCTACCCATAAAACCTGCCCCAGACCCCAGCTTGAGAGACAGATTTGAGAATTGCCTCCTGTCTCCTTGCCAGTCAAGTTACAGTGAAGCTTTTTATTTTCTCAAAAGTCAATCCCATATCGACTTCTTGGTTTCTTTTTCTTCTTCTTTTTTTTTTTTTGAGTTGGAGTCTCACTCTGTTGCCCAGGCTGGGATGCAATAGCGTCGTCTTGGCTCACTGCAACCTCCACTTCCCAGGTTCAAGCAGTTCTCCTGTCTCAGCCTCCCTAGTAGCTGCGATTACAGGCGCCTGCCACCACACCCAGCTAATTTTTGTAGAGATAGGTTTCATCATGTTAGTCAGGCTGGTCTCGAACTCCTGACCTCGTGATCCACCTGCCTCGACCTCCCAAAGTGCTGGGATTACAGGCATGAGCCACTGCTCCTGGTCCCATGTCAGCTTCTATGTGTGTTGAGCAGCTAGTCCTTGCTCAGTAACATATAGAGTTAGGTCATTTTAAAATCTGATGTATAATATTCCACACTATGAATATATATGGATTATTAAAACATTTCTGTATTGGTGAACATTTAACTTGCTTCCAGTTTTTTGCTGTTACCAACCATGCTTCAGTGTCCACCCTTGTGCATATCTTCTCAGGCACATGTGTGAGGGTTTCTGTAGGAGAGATACTGAGAGGTAGTATTGCTGGGCCATAAGGCACATATGAGTTTAGTTTTGATAGTGAAAGAGGAGGTGGGACTCAACTCTGGAGGAGAGGCTTGGACACCAGACCAAATTGAGGACTAGCTTAAACAGGGCCAGGGTGGAAGCAACTTTCCATAAGACATGCCCACCAGTGTGCCATGTCAGTTTGCCATTGCCATGGCAACACTCAGAAATTGCCATTCCTTTCCATGGCAATGACTCAATGACCTGGAAGTTACCATGCTTTTCCTAGAAATTCCTGCATAAACTCCCCCTTAATTTGCATGTAATTAAAAGTGGGTATAACTATGACTGCCGAACTACCTCTGAGCTGCTATTCTGGGCACACTGCCTGCAGGGTAGCCCTGCTCCACAGTTGCAGTACCTCTGCTGCTGCTGTACACTGCTGCTTCAATAAAAGTTGCTGTTTAACGCCACCAGCTCACCCTTGAATTCTTTCCTGGGTAAAGCCAAAACCCTCCCAGGCTAAGCCCCAATTTTGGGGCTTGCCTGTCCTTTCAATACAACATTGCTTAATTGCTCTCTAAAGCTGCTTTTCCAGGCTGGGTACAGTGGCTCACACCTGTAATCTCAGCACTTTGGGAGGCTGAGGCAGGCAGATCACCTGAGGTCAGGTGTTCAAGACCAGCCTGGCCTACATGGCGAATCCCTGTCTCTAATAAAAATATAAAAATTAGCCAGGCGTGGTGGTGTATGCCTTTTATATTTTTATAAAAATATATATTTTTAATATTTATAATATAAAAAATTTATATATAAATTTATATATAAAAATAAGTATCCCCAGCTACTCGGGAGACTGAGACAGGAGAATCATTTGAACCTGGAAGGTAGAGGTTACATTGAGCCAAGATTGTGCCACTGCATTCCAGCCAAGGTGACAGAGTGAGACTATCTCAAAAATAAAATAATAGGCCAGGCCTGGTGGCTCACGCCTGTAATCCCAGCACTTTGGGAGGCTGAGGCAGGCAGATCACAAGGTCAGGAGTTCAAGACCAGCTGGGCCAATATGGTGAAACCCTGACTCTACTGAAAATACAAAAAAATTAGCCGGGCATGGCGGTGTGTGCCTTGTAGTCCTAGTTACTCAGGAGGCTGAGACAGAAGAATCGCTTGAACTTGGGAGGTGGAGGTTGCAGTGAGCCGAGATGGTGCCAGTGCACTCCAGCCTGGGTAACAAAACGAGACTCTGTCTCAAAATAAATAAATAAATAATAAATAAATAAAATTGCTTTTCCAATTTACACTAATGAGCAAAGCATGAAACTATCTGTTGCCAATATGTGATATCCTTAATGCAAAAATTTTTTGACTTGGCTGGGTGTGGGAGCTTATTCCTATAATGCCAGTGCTTTGGGAGGCTGAGGTATTCAAGACTAGCCTGGGCAACATAGTGAGACCTTATCTCTGTAAAAGAAAATAAAAAAATAAAAGTTAAAAAAAATTTTTGGGGCTAGGGTGAGTGGCTCACATTGTAATCTTGGCATTTTGGGAGGGTGAAGTGAGCAGATTGCTTGAGCCCAGGAGTTTGAGATCAGCCTGGGCAACATGGTAAAATCCATCTCTATTAAAAATACAAAAAATTAGCCAAATGTGGTGGTGTGCACCTGTAGTTCCAGCTACCCAAGAGACAGATGGGAGAGTCACCCGGGCCTGGAAGTCTGAGGCTGCAGTGAGCCATGATCATACCACTGCACTGCAGCCTGGGCAACAGAGACAGAGTGAGACTCTGTCTAAAAAAGAAAGAAGTTTTTTTTTTTTTTTTAAATAAACTGTTGAGAAATGGATTCTCCTTTATGTTTATTAGTTATTGGTAATTCCTCTTCTGTGAATTGTCTGTTTATATTGGAGGAATTAAGAATATAACACCCCTGGCTGGGCGTAGTGGCTCATGCCTGTAAGCCAAACACTTTGGGGGGCCAAGGTTGGAGGATCACTTGAGCTCAGGAGTTCAAGACCAGCCTCGGCTACCTGGCAAGACCCCATCTTTACGAAAAAAAAAAAAAAAATTATCTGGGCATGGTGATTTGTGCCTGGAGTCCCAGCAACTTGGGAGGCTAAGGTAGGAGGATCACTTGGGCCTGGGAGGTCAAGGTTTCAGTGAGCCATAATTGTGCCACTGCACTCCAGTCTGAGCAACAAAGACCCTGTCTCAAAGAAAAGAAAAAAAGAAAGGGAGAGAATGTGACCTTCATTCTGTTTCTTAAAAGGACATGAAATTCCCATGTGAAAGATGCAGCATTTCTTTGGGAGGCTGAGGCTGAGGTGGGAGGATCGTTTGAGTACAGCCTGGGGAACATAGCAATATCTTGTCTCCAAACAAGCAAACAAACCTCCCCCTGTCAAAACTCCAACCATTCTTAACAAGGTTGTAAAGATGAGACTGAGAAACTTCTGTACAGACCTTGTTAAAATAACTCTAACTGCTTCTGGCTCTTCATTTTCTTATGGGGGCTCCCATGCCATGAAAAACTTTTATTAAATAAACTTGCATGATTTTCTCCTGTTAATCTGTCTTATGTCAATTTAATTCTCCAGCCCAGCCTAAAAGAGGACAGAGGTGGAGTTTTGCTGCCTCTACAATACCTTCAGTGCTTGTCTCTTTGTGTATGTAGATATATATATATATATATATATATATATATATATATATGTATTTATATATAAATAAAATATTTATAAATATTTATATACTATACTCTATTTTCTATATAAATACATAGAAAATATATAAATAAATATCTTATAAATATAAAAAATTTATATATGCATATATAATGTATATATAAATATATATATAGTGTGTGTGTGTGTATATATATATATTTTTTTTTTCTTGACAGAGTCTTACTCTGTCACCCAGGCTGGAGTGCAGTGGCACAATCACAGCTCACTGCAGCCTCCACCTCCTGGGTTCAAGCAATCCTCCCAATTCAACCTCCTGAGAAGCTAGGATCACATGTGTGCACCACTGGGCTTGACTATCTTTTTTTAATTTATTTTTTGCAGAGATAAGGTCTCACTATGTTGCTCAAGCTAGTCTTGAATTCCTGGGTTCAGGTGATCCTCTGGCCTTGGCCTCCCAAAGTGCTGGGATTACAGGAATGAGCCACCAAGCCTGGCCTGTTTATATATTGTCGAATGTACTCTACATAACATTTGAATGGTTCAAAAGGATGTAGATCAAAAAGCAAACTTCCTCCCATGTTTGCCCCCACCTCCTTATTTCTCCTAACCAAAGTTTATCCTTTCAGAGTAATTTCATACACATATATAGATTGGTTGTTTAAAAAAATTTAGAGCCGGGCGCTGTGGCTCACGCCTGTAGTCCCAGCACTTTGGGAGGCTGAGGCGGGTGGATCACGAGGTCAAGAGATCGAGACCATCCTGGTCAACATGGTGAAACCCCATCTCTACTAAAAATACAAAAAATTAGCTGGGCATGGTGGCGCGTGCCTGTAATCCCAGCAACTCAGGAGGCTGAGGCAGGAGAATTGCCTGAATCCAGGAGGCAGAGGTTGTGGTGAGCCGAGATCGCGCCTTTGCACTCCAGCCTGGGTAACAAGAGCGAAACTCCGTCTCAAACAAACAAACAAAAAAATTTAATCCTATGTATGTCCATTCACAGAAAATTGTAAAAATGAGTACAAGTACACTTTCTTCTGCAAAAGGTGTCATAATGAGATTTGGATATTACGCGACCATTTATTTAGGAAAGATGTTTATGAAGATGTTCATGTTTATGAAGCTCTTTCCTACTCTGTTGCAGTCCTGGACTTAGTTACTTATTTCTGTATTTATTTATGGAGACGGAGTCTCGCTCTGTCACCCAAGATGACACGTGCCGTGACACGATCTCAGCTCACTGCAACCTACGCCTCTCAGGTTCAAGCGATTCTCCTGCCTCAACCTCCTGAGTACCTGGGATTACAGGTGCCCCCCTCCACCACATCCAGCTAATTTTTGTACTTTTGGTAGAGACGGGTTTTCGCCATGTTGGCCAGACTGGTCTCCAACTCCGGGTCTCAGGTGATCCACCTTCCTCGGCCTCCCAAAGTGCTGGGATTACAGGTGTGAGCCACCACACCTAGCCAGTAATTTATATCTATTACTTCCTAATGACAACCCTGTTGAGTAGGTGCTACTTCACAGATAAGAAAACTGAGGGCTTAGAGACGTGAAGTGACTTGCCCAAAGAATTTGGGGATTAGAACAAGATTTTTGGCGCTGGACCCTGAGCCTTAACCACTGTTCTCTACTACGTCCACATGGTTATAGACTATAATGCATCCAATATCCAGAACTAGTGCCACGTGTACAGGTACTAAAGGCTATAGCACATGCAGAGCACTGAGAAAACCAAACCCAACCAAAACAAAACAAAGCAAAAAACCTAGCTCCTTCAAGCAGGAAGATGGCTTCTCTACTGGTCTCTCTGGTTGAGTGTTGGTGCCAATTATACCATACTGCAATTTATATCAAAGGCTTAGAAATTAGATGATTGGGACTGGGTTTATGTTTGATATGCTCAGTAATGCTAAGCTTTGTTTTGTTTTTGTCAGTTTTAATCAACCAATTTATTTTTAGTTTATAATAATAAAATAAAATTCACCATTGAAACCAATGCTTTTAAAATGCAGCTTTTTTTTTTTTTTTTGAGTCGGAGACTCGCTCTGTCATCCAGGCTGGAGTGCCTCTTGAGTTTAAGTGAATCTCTTGCCTCAGCTGCCAGAGTAGCTGGGACTACAGCTGTGCACCACCACGCCTGGCTAATTTTTATATTTTTAGTAGAGATGGGGTTTTGACATGTTGGCCAACCTGGTCTTGAACTCCTTACCTTAAGTAATCTGCCCACCTCAGCATCCCAAAATGCGGGATTACTGGAGTGAGCCACTGTACCCGGCCTTAAAATATAGCTTTTGATAATGCAAGTCCTCTTTTTTGTTTTCGTTTTCCCTTTCCCAGGAATGAAATTACTTTGGTAGAGCAGAATGAGCAGGACTCACTACAGAGCATCCCTTGGTGGTCCTGGGGAATATTGCACAAGGTGCCTACCTTTGCTTGGGTGTGTGCTCCTGTCGGTTGTGTAAAGCCAAATGAACATGAAGCAGATCGTGTGGTGATAATTCATATTATAGACACTTTAGCATTTACAGTAAGGATTGGTCTTCTTACTTGCAACTTCTGCTAGTGATAAAATGTGAGGATGTGAGATACCCTTAGTGCTTCAACTTTGAAACAAAAATTTAAACTATTCCTTTTTCAAACTTCTGAATTGTTACCATTTGCAAATACTTCTCTGAGTAGTTTGGAATTTTGTTAATATTAAGCAATCAAATAGAGGGGATAAATGGGATGTTGACCCTGATAGGAGATTCCAACGATTTTTCAAAAATCCCTGATTTCAAATCTTGGTGTTCAGCAAAACAGCTTCCAATGGTCATTGATTTCTTTATAATTAGCAAAAGCTACAAAATTGAATTCATCAAATAAATGTACAGTAATGGAATTGTGTTTTTCTTTGTTTTATAAATGAGGTTCATTTGAAGAAAGGGTTCAGTTGCTAAAGGCATTTGAAAAACCAGTAAATTGGACCACTGTAGAGAGGTTACTGTAGGATTCTGAGAGTTCAGAGTGTCTGCAGGAGAATGGAACACAGAAGGTGAGTTCCACCATGATCTGGCTAAGATGAGATGTATGGATCTTGGACCTGAGTAAATTAAAGGAAGGAATTGGGTCAAAGAAAGTGCCAAAGTTAGCGGGTTTGGAGTGTTAACTGGAAGCACATTAATTCACTAATAAGAATAAGAAGGTGGGTGCATGGATGAGAAGTTAAATCCCTTCATCTGGGAGGCAGGCTTACGTTACATATTTTGAAAAACTATATTAGATTGATATTTGAGAGTGGTTATTTTATTCACCATTAATCTATATTTCATCTTTTTGAAAAAAATAGTAATTATGATCACAAGATCACAAATCAAAATCCAAATTATTTGTCATTTGTTTAATTTTTTTCTTAAATCCCATTATTAGTTGTTTCATGAAAGGTAAAAACCATCTTCCCTTCATTGCAAATATTTCCTGTGACAGTGTTTCCCAAGAAGGCAGGACCATTCATGAACACTTAAAGATAAAGCGTTTCTTAACACAATGTTATGTACATTATCAGTTAATTATAATATCTGAACACCAAGTCCAGGCAACTTCCATTTTTACTATCTGTGGATTTTGCAATTTTTCCAAGAGATGGAGGAAGGACAGTGGGTGGAGATGGCTTTCTTTAATGTGTGTAACTAAGTGTACTTAGCTTGGAGACAGGAGAGATTGGAGAAGAGGATCAAGTTATAATAATAGCTAAAATGTACTGAAAACTTGCTGTCTACCCAGCACAAAAGCTTTACCTGGGTTATTTCATTTAAACTCCACAACAACCCTGTGAAGGTGGTGCCGTGGTACATCTACCACAAATACAACAGGAAAGTGAGGAGTTTCTCAAGTGCTCCCATTACAGCCCTAATTACAAAGAACTGAGAAGATATGCCATGAGCCATGAGACACAGAATAAAATACCTTTCCCCACCATAAGGACATTACACCGAGAGGCAGAAATGGTCATTTTTTTTTTTTTTTTTTTTTTTTTTTTTTTTAGAGAGTCTTGCTCTGTCGCCCAGGTGGGAGTGGAGGGGCATCATCTTGGCTCACTGCAACCTCCCCCTCCAGGTTCAAGTGATACTCCTGCCTCAGCCTTCGAGCAGCTGGGACTATAGGTATACACCACTGCACCTGGCTAATTTTTTGTATTTTTAGTAGAGACGGGGTTTCACCATGTTGGCCAGGCTGGTCTTGAACTCCTGACCTCAGGTGATCTGCCCGCCTTGGTCTCCTCCCAAAGTGCTAGGATTATAGGCATGAGCCACCATTCCTAGCCTGGTCATAAATGTTTGTGTGTGTGTGTGTGCAATTTCTCCACCTGAGAAAGGCATGGAAGTTCTATGCCCCTCCCCCAATGCCTTGCGCTATGCATCACTTCATCTGTATTCTTTCTGCCATCTTTCTGATAAATTTATGTGTTTCCCACAGTTCTGTGAGCCATTCTAGCAAATTATTTGAACCTAAGGATGGGATTATGGGATCCCCAATTTAGAGCTGATGGTTCAGAAGCACAGGTAAACAGCCTGGGCAGAGCTTGCAATTGTCATCAGAAGCGAGGGGAGGCAATCTTGTGAGATTGAGCCTTCAACCTGTTGGATGTCTCCGGGTAGCTGGTATCAGAATTGAATTGGGGCCGGGCGCAGTGACTCACACCTGTAATCCCAGCACTTTGGGAGGCTGAGACGGTTGGATCACTTGAGGTCAGGGGTTCAAGACCAGTCTGGCCAACAAGGTGAAACCCTGTCTCTACTAAAAATACAAAAATTAGCTGGTCATGATGGCACATGCCTGTAATTCCAGCTACTTGGGAGGCGGAGGTGGCAGTGAGCCAAGATTGCGCCACTGCACTCCAGCCTGGGCAACAGTGAGATGTCATCTCAAGAAAAATAAAAAGGAATTGGGTTGGAGGACACCCAGCTGGTGACCGCTGCAGAATTAACTGATCGCTTGGTGTGTGGGGAGAAACCTCCACATCTTAGTCAAAGAAGCCTTCCATGTTGACTGTGGAGTGAGACCAGAAGAAAAACTGTTTTTCCACACAGTTAGGCAAACTTTAAAAACTAAGGAATAATTATACTCTTAACTTGTAATTTTAACAGATCACATATTCTAAAAATAGCATCAAAATTATATTTTCTGTGCACAAGAACTACTCTTGGAAGCGCGGGCGGATCACGAGGTCAAGAGATCGAGACCATCCTAGCTAACATGGTGAACCCCGTCTCTACTAAAAATACAAAAATTAGCTGGGCGTGGTGGCACGCGCCTGTAGTCCCAGCTACTCGGGAGGCTGAGGCAGGAGAATTGCTTGAACCTGGGAGGCGGAGGTTGCAGTGAGCCGAGGTCTCACCATTGCATTCCAGCCTGGCTCCCGGTGACGGAGCGAGACTCTGTCTCCAAAAAAAAAAAAAAAAAGCAATGTTTATGGTGGTCTTCTCAGTAGGCCAGGGTTTTTTGTTTTTTTTTTTTGAGAGAGAGAATGTCTTACTCTGTCACCCAGGGTGGAGTACAGTTGTGAGATCCTGGCTCACTGCAACCTCCACCTCCTGGTACAAGCGATTCTCATGTCTCACCTCCCCAAGTAGCTGGGATTACAGACATGCGCCACCACATCCAGCTAATTTTTGTATTTTAGTAGATATGGGGCTTCTCCATGTTGGCCAGGCTGGTCTCCGACACCTGATGATTCACCTCACTCAGCCTCCCAAAGTGCTGGGATTACAGGCATGAGCCACCCGCCTGGCCACTAGGCAGGGTTTCTTAACCACTGTAGAGTCCCAGTTTTTACCCCACCCTACCGATGGTATAACAAAAATGCCACAATCTAAAAAGATGACCGGCACTTAAGTCAGTTTCCTGGATTCAGACTGCAAGTTACCATTCTTGATAGGGTTATTATTCTAACAGATATTTAAATGACTTTCAGTAGACTCTCCAAGGATTTGCTGCGGCTCTGTCTACAGCTGTAAAGTCATGCTCTTGACAATAAGTTCAGAAAGATTTTAATTTTACAGAATCTCTTAGGATCTTAGGTATATGCTGCATTTTGTTTTCTACTCAATGCTTTTCTTTGTGGAGCCTAGGGACAAAAATTTAAAAACTACACTGTAATTTGGTTTTCAAAAGTGATCATGGTTGCATTCACTTGTGTGTTATGACTGGTGCAATTTAGGAAATTAAATACCCGTGATTGAGGGTTCAGCAATACAACTTCAAGATCCAAGATATTAAGACACAACATTGTATATTTGTAAGTTTTGTTAGGGAGTTAACGTAGGTGTGGCGGGAACAGATGCATTTTCAGGTGGGACTGGAATGGTTCCCGGAGGATGAACAGCAACAAGCTGTGTCCAATGAGAAAATTCATGCTTGAAAAATGAAATATTAGGCTATGTTTATTATTCTGTGTCGTTCAGTCACTCATTAGCAGTTCAAGTGATGGCTGTGGTTTTCCATGCAAACAGGCATGGGGACCCAACCTCAGATGCCATTTGGGAAATGCCTTCCTGAGTCAGGTCCCTTGGCAGATCTCATAGCTTTCCTCTCAAATGCTTTATTAAGAGACATTTCAAACATATACAAACGTTGAAATAATTTTATACAAACACCCACAAGCCCACAACCTAGATGCTATGAACATTCTGCCATTCTTCTATCACGTTATTTGTCCTTCCCTCTCCCCATCGGCAATGCTCCCCATAACTGTGGGGTCGGGGTTAGGAAGCTTAAGGTGACTCAGGCGGCGATGCCGAAGGCTGCTGTTGGATCACCTCCAGCTTCAGCGTCCGGGCTAACGGGGGCATTTCCTCCCTAACCGAATTCCAGGCAGGAGGCCGGCTCGGCAGGGCGGGGGGACACCTGGGCTGGGCTGCGCGAGGGAGCGGAAGCACGACGAGCGGCGGCCACACGCGGACGGCGGGTACTGAGCGCGGGCGCGGGGCCGCTACGTGCGCGGGGTGCGCGGGGCTGCGCTCGCGTGCGCTCGTGTGCGCTCCCGCCGCCGCCGCCGCCGCCACCGCCGCGCGCCTTTGAGTCAGCAAACTCCGCGGCCCGCAAGCCCTGCTCGGCCCTACCCTGCTCTGCCCGGAGGAGTCGCCCGTAAGTGAGAAGAGACCCGCTGAGGGGGCCTCCCCTGCGCCGCCTGGGTGGGGACAGCGGCCCTTCTTTCCAGAGGCGCTGGCCCTTCCCTCTGCACCCAAGTGCCTGCACCCTTGCGGGCTGGGAAGAGGTTTGGGTCCCCTGGGCTTGGAGCAGAGGAGCCGCCTCCTTTTCAGCCGAGGTGTGCCAGGCAGGGAGAAATGGTCAGCTGGCTGCTAGAGCGGGGAGACGGAGCGTGAGGATGCAGGGGTTCTAGCCTGAAAAGACACCCCGGGGAGAAGGTGGGGCAGAGGTGAATTCTAGATTACGGAAGAAGTGCTGTGGCACCTTACACCAGGCCGGGTTGGGCGGAGGAGGGGCCGGGCGGGAGGGCTTTTTTTTTTTTTTTTTTTTAATTCATGAACAGGTAGCTTTGAGTTGAGGTATTGGGAGCGGTAGGCAGGTTTATTCGTAGGATTGTGGGATTGTGGGAGAAGGCCCGAGGGAAAATCCATATTGACTGATTATCAGATTTGGTGACCAGGAAAGCAACAGCCTGTTTTTCAGTTCCGATGTATCATACTTTTCCCAAATTACACGGATTATTCAGGGGGCTGGTCATAGAATGGGGAGCAACATGTCCTGCTGAAAGGAAGGGCTTCTATCTCTGCACGACACGTTAAGAATGGTGGAATTAGAAAATTAGAACAGGGAGGAGGCTTGCACATGATCTCCATCAAACCTTTCATTTTACAGACAGGGAGGCAAAGGCGGGGGGAGGCCAAGTATTGTGGCCAGGATCATTCAGCCAGATGGGAGCAGAACCAGGCCTACAAGCTGGCAGGCTTCTGACTTCCACCACAGTTACGTCCACCTTTGGGGGCCTGGGAACTGGGTTTGGATTGCGTAAACTCCTCCTCCTCTCCTGGGAGGGGGCTGGGCTGGAGGGCTGAGGCCTTCACCAGGGGGCACTGCTTGGATAGTTGACCGGCCTCTGCCGGGCTCCTCAGTGGGAGAATGGAGGTGAGGTCAGGGATTCCTGCCTCGCCTCTGCCATCACTTCCAGTGATGCCTATTCCTAAGGTAGGTACATAGCTGGACCTTTATTATTCTTAATATTATTTTCTTTTTTCTTTTTCTTTTGAGACAGGGTCTTAGTCTGTTACCCAGGCTGGAGTGCAGCGGTGTGATCTCAGCTCACTGCAAACTCCACTTCTCAGGCTTAAGTGATCCTCCCACATCAGCCTCCCTAGTAGCTAGGACCATAGGTGCAGCCACCACACCCCTGACTAATTTTTTTTTTTTTAGAGACAGGGTTTTGCCATGTTGCCCAGGCAGGTCTGGAACTCCTGAGCTCAAGCGATTCACCTGCCTTGGCCTCCCAAAGTACTAGGATTACAGGGTTGAGCCACCATGCTCAGACTTTTATTACTATTTTTTAAAGGAAGGGTAGACTTGAGATTGACCTAAAGGGCAGTTTTTAATAAAAATACAAAAATAAAATACATTTAGAAGAAACTGTAAAGATGTGAAATATCAGTGATTAGCATGGACTCAACTGGTTGTCCTGTTTCTTCTGCCACTCCATTTCATTTTCACTTTTGATTACGATTTAACTGGGGAGGACATCAGTGTTGACAGTGGAACTTGCTCAAGCTGACACTTTGCCTCTCCAGGGAGTCTCCCCTCTAGGCTGGTACACACTTCCTCTTAATTTACTAATGGGAAGAACCCCTGAGTTAGGGAACCTAAAATAATAGAAATAAACACGTTCATTTAAAAAAAATAATAAAAGTGTGTTAATGAAAGAGCAGCATTAGTGTACTACTACAGCAGTTCTGCTTGGCTCTGGAGCACTGGATATCTTTTCTCAGCCCTAGGATCACTACTTTAATTTTAAGGCTTCATTTTGCTCATTCAGCTACTGGGGAAAATGACTTCTTTTTTTCCGTTTTTGGAGTCAGGGCTGTGGTTTCACAACCATTTGATGAAAGACAACTGGTTGAGAACAGAGCCCAGTCTACGCAGATTTTCATTTCCTAACATGGTGGAGAAGCTTTTGGCCAAGCTCATGGTTGACCCTGTGGGGAAGCCCCCAAATTTAGCACTGTTATCTCCAAACATTTCTCTTAGTAATCTAGTAGCTGTGAATTAGCTCTTCTGTTCTCTAAGCCCTATTCAAAGAGGAAGGTGTATAGTGTAGTGGTTAGAACTTGTGATTCCAGACCCATCTGAGTTGAAATCTTGGTATAATAATTTTCTAAGCATAGTTTCATTGGCAGGGCACTTAACACTCTCTGAGTTGTCTATTATTCAGAAAAAAGGGTGATGGTAATCTTTGCCTCCCAGAACTGTTAATACAACAGCTGACATTTATCGAGCACTTATTATGTGCCAGGCATTGTGAAAAGAGTTTTTATATGGCACTCTCATTAAGCCTTGAAACATTGTCCTCAGTTTACGTCTGGGGAAACTAAGGCATCAAAGTATTTATGATTTCTCTAAACTCCTCAGCTTACAGTGTTAACTACTCAGCAAATGTGTGTCAGATTTTTTTGTTTGTTTGTTTGAGACAGAGTCTTGCTCTGTCACCAAGCTGAAGTGCAGTGGCGTGATCTTGGCTCATTGCAACCTCCGCCTCCTGGGTTCAAGGGATTCTCCTGCCTTAGCCTCCTGAGTAGCTGGGACTACAGGTGCGAACCACCACACCCAGCTAATTTTTGTATTTTTAGTAGAGACAGGGTTTCACCGTATTGGCCAGGATGGTCTCCATCTCTTGACCTTGTGATCCACCCGCCTGGGCCTCTCAAAGTGCTGGGATTACAGGCATGGGTCACCATGTCCAGTCCAGATTTCTATTGTAAGCTAATAGCTATCTAGGGCTTACTGTGGCGGGCCCTGTTACAAGGGTCCTAGGTACATTAACAACCCTTAAGATAGGTATTTTTTTCTCCCCTTCTTTCTTTTTATAGATGTGGAAACTGAGGCACAAAGCCCAAAGTCAAACAGCTAGTAATGCTAGAGCCAAGATTTGAACTAGCATTCTGGGTCTGGAATCAGTAGTAACTCTCAGCCACCCACCTGCAAATGTAAAAGGCTTAGCCAGGCTTCTATCAAGGGCAACTCCTATTGATACTTACATTTGTTTTTCCCTAAGTAACTATTCCTTGCTCTCAGTTTCTGAAGAAGAGATGCTTTTAGTTCTATAAATGATTCAACTTTACTCAAGGCTTTGTGATTCTGCATATATTTCTATTGTAGTCTCTGTTATTTTTAAAAGCTTGTGCTAGGCCTCAGTAATCTTGCCTCTGGGGATAGGGAAATAGTCTTTGTCAGCTCTGTGAACCCCTTTCAAATATATGATTTTGTTTTTACTTTTTTTTTTTTTTTTTGGTACTTTTGTAGAGATGGGGTTTTGCCATGTTGCCCAGGCTGGTTTTGAACTCCTCAGCTCAAGCAATCCACCTACCTCAGCCTCCCAAAGTGCTGGGATTACAGATGTGAGCTACTGCGCCCAGCCTGATTTCATATTCATGTGCAAAAGTGCATTATTCTGGGGGAGAGAATCTATAGCTTTCTTCAGATTCTTACCTGGTCATGCACGGGAGAAAGAAAATCATTACTGATCATTGTATTCTAATAATCTCATTTTACAAATGAGGCCATCAAGGCCCAATGGAGAGGCAGAATAATTTAATCTGAACTACACAGCTACTTAGAGGCAAAAAGGGGACTCAAACTCAGGTCCCTGCACTTCTAGTCTCATATTCTTTCCGTTATAGCCTGATAGGTCTCTGTGGATTAAGTGGTGTCAGATCAATAAATTATGAATTGCCAGAGACCCCTCAGCTCTCTCACCTGGCTACATGAGAGGCTGAGGTGGGAGGATTGCTTGAGCCCAGGAGGTTGAGGCTGCAGTGAGCTGTGACTGCGCCACTGCACTGCAGCCTGGGCAACAGAATGAGACTCCATCTCAAAAATAAATAAATAAAAATAAACCCCCAGTCCCCTGAAGTCTGAGATTTCTGCGTAGTATGTGGCTCACTGGGAAGTAAGGCCATCTCCTGGCTGAAGATTGATGCTCCAACAATTAAAGAAGACTAAAAGAGTTGGGGTATGGTGGCTCACACCTGTAATCCCAGTGACTCAGGAGGCTGAGGTGGGAGGATTGCTTGAGGTCAGGACTTTGAGACCAGCTTAGGCAAAATCTGGGTGTGGTGGTACACATCTGTAGTCCTAGCTTCTTGGGAGGCTGAGGTAGGAGGATCTCTTGAGTTCAGGAGCTGGAGGCTGCAATGCAGTCTCTCAGTCTCCCCCGACCCTCTTTATGAATTTTTGCCTTTATCATGCTGAACTCCTCAACTTTCCTCCACTCCTCTGGCCACTCTGCTCCATTCCCTTGCCTGTTCCTCTGCTTTCTCTGATTCCTTCAGTTGAGAGCTCCTTGGAGCCTATTCTGAGTCTTCTTCTTTTCTTTATGTTTTCTCTCTAGATCTGTGGTTTTCCGAGATTTTTGTGCATACGAATTATCTGGGAAACTTGTTAGGCAGATTTCTGGGTCTCGATATTCCAATTCAGTAGTTCCAGGATGAGACCTAGGAACCTGTATCTTATTCCTGGGTGATCCAGAGGCTGTGACACACTGAGGACAAGCTGTTTCATTCTATGACTTTAAGTATTGTTGATAAACTGCTAATTCCCTGGTGTGGATATCTAGCTCTCTCTTGACAGCTCCAGATTAGATATTTAACATTGAATTTGACTGTGGCTTCTTGGGTGTGTCGCAGACATCTCAAATTAACTTGCCCAATACTTGGTCCTCTCCCCGGTTTTGTAAGGGCCTAAGGCTTGCATAGTTTGGGACCCTCTGTAAGAAAAAGAACACATAATTGAGAATACAAAATGAGATTTGGGAAGGTGGTGGTGCACTGTACAGATGAGGGCTTGCAAACCTGGCTTCTGTAGCCTTGGGTCATTCCTTCTCTGCTCCCCTGCTCACCCCAACACCGTCTCCTCCTTCAGCCTTCCCTATCTGAATAAAGGCCTATGCTTTCCATTTGTTTGTTCAGGCCAGAAACCTAGGAGCCTTTCTCATCTTCAGCCCACTTCTGAGCCCTCTGAAGGTCTTGCATGATTCTTCAATTCAGTCCCTCCTTGTCTTGAATCTTAGGTTGCCATTGTCACTTTCATACTAACTTCTGATCGAGTCTCTCTGGTTCCACTTTGCTCCCCTCCAATCTAATTTCCCAGAGGCATACAGAGTAATCTTTTAAAGTACATTAGAACATGTCACTCCAGTCCTGCCATGTGTCCATAGAAATGGCTGGGCCTGGTGGCAGGGCCGGGGTGTGGGCAGATACGAGAGGGTCAGGGTGGGATCACACCACATAAGCTTGACCGTCCCAGAACCTTGAAAGAAGTGGGGGTGTGTCTGGGGAGGTATATATACAAGAATTATCAGCTGTACTTGTTTATTTCAGTCCTACTTTACCACGTTTCACTGGAAGAACTTGAGCTGTGTAAGGCCTGTGAACACAAATGAGGGTGGGTACTCCCTAATTATTTGCTTTTTTCAGTGCATTCCTGTGGCATTTGATATTAAATAGTGCAATCAAACTATGTTTAATTGCTTTGGGGAAGAATCACACATTCTCTGTTAACCCCGGTGTCATCTTTTAAGCCTGGGTTCCTGTTCCTTAGAGAGCTGATTAAGCTTGGTGAGAACCCGCAAACCCATGGCCCAGGGAAATCCAAAGCCCTGCTCAGGTTTTCTGTGAATTTCCTGGGGGATGGATGGGAGAGGCCTCATGTACTTTCTTTTTCACCTTGGTGTCAGCTCCGACACAAACTCAGCCCCTTCCCTCCTGGATGGAGAAATACACCACCACTACCATGTGTTTTGTTAGTTCAGTGGACTTTACTGGGTTAGTGGAAAAGTCACCCTGTGGGGCTCCTGACCTTGTGTCGTCTTCTGGGTCCCTCTTTCCTCCTCTCATCCCTACCCCTCACTCCATCCCCCTCATTTGTCCATGAGCTCCAGTCTTCTTCCTCTGTAACTATGGATATTCTCCAGTCTTCAACTTACAAACCGAAATCAAAATACAGGGCAGAACAAAGGGCTTTATATGTAGGCAACCAACACTCCTTAGAAGTTATAAACACAAACACACACAAAAGAGTTTTCTATCACACTGTAATTATCTTCCCCTTTCTCACTGATGTAGCAGCTCTTACTGTAGTGTCATTTGGAAGAGCTGGGGAGATGTGCTCCTCCTGCCGCCCCTGAAGGTCAATGTCTGGGTTAGGGGCAGGCAGTGTTAGCTCTGGGTTATGGGATCTCACAGCCAATGACTTGGAGGTTCTTCATCAGCTTGTCTGCAGATGATCAGACCCTGAGAAACTGAGCTCCTTCTGCACAAACACACAGGAAACTTCATATGCTGGGAAATAAGCTTAAAGATTTACAACCAGGCACAGACCGGATATTGCCATTTGCTAGTCACCTCACTTCGCTAGTGGTTGGGAAACCTTGAAAAATGGTGGCCTCTATTTTGAGGACTTTGCCAAACTGAGTTTTTAGACAGACACATGTTAAATGCCCTTGGATTACAGTCATTATTGCCAGCAAGTAAGAGTTTAAGAATAATAACTTTGGCATTTCACCCACTTCTATTGTTTTTAAATTTATTTATTTATTTTGAGACTGAATCTCTCTGTCACCCAGGCTGGAGTGCAGTAGCCCAATGGAGGCTCACTGCAACCTCTGACTCCCAGGGTCAAATGATTCTCATGCCTCAGCCTCCCTAGTGGGATTACAGGTATGAGCTACTGCACCTGGCTAATTTTTTTGTATTTTATTTTTTTGTTGTAGAGATGGGCTTTCGCCAGGTTGGCCAGGCTGGTCTTGAACTCCTGAGGTCAAGTGGTCTGCCTGCCTCGGCCTCCCAAAATGCTAGGATTACAGGCATGACTCACTGCACCCAGCCACATTTTACCCACTTTTTAGAAGGACTTTCTAGATCAAGGCCAGGCATTGGACATCCGTGAGTAAATGATCCAACTCTCACAGGGAATGGCCACAGTGTAGCCAAGTTTTAGAGCATATAGATTTAAAATATGCTGCTCCCTAAATATTATTATCCCATCTGACAAACAAAAGATGCTTGAAGAGAAATTTTTTTGAGACAGGGTCTCGCAGGCTGGAGTGTAGTGACATGATCAAGGCTTCCTGGGCTCAGGTGATCCTCCCACCTCAGCCTCCTGAGTGGCTGAGACTACAGGCACTCACCACCACGCCTGGCTAATTTTTTTGTATTTTTGTAGAGGTGGGTTTCGCCATGTTGCCCACCTGTTCTGAAACTCCTGAGCTCAAGCGATCCGCCCTCCTCAGCCTCCCAAAGCACTGGGATTACAGGCGTGAGCCACTGTGCCCAGACAGAAAATTTTTGTAAAGAACAAATGCTCTGTGATCATGAGGAAGGCACCTCAGTATTTTTCACGTTGGGGGTCCTGGGTAAGTCTGAGAATGAACAGTGACTGTAGCTGGCACAGTTGGAGCCCGGCAAAGGCCTCCATGCTTGCTCATTTGGTCTTTACAGGAGATCATGAAGCAGGCATTTATCCCCTCTTACCGATGAGAGCACTGAAGCACAGAGAAGAAATAATTTGGCAAAGGGCAGAATGTGAATTCATAACCAGGTGGTCTGGAATCGAATGCCTCACACTACCTTTACCACTCACTATGCCCTCCTGCTCACTTTAGTGGGGCAGTCCCCCTAAACTGCTCCTCAGAAGTGGGTCTTCATAACAGAGGCACTGTGAGGGAAAGAGGGTTATTTCCAGTGTGTTACAATGGGGTTCCTTTAAAAAAAGATAATTTCTCTTTCTGTTTAGAAGCAGAACATTTAATGTTGATTTTTTTTCTCTCATCTGCATCTCTGTATCTTTTCCTTATCTCAGCCCCAAGCTGCTGTCCAGATGCCTGAAGACTGCCTCTCCCATGTGGATATCCCCATCATCCTAACATGTGCCCAGTGGAACTCAGTTTCTTACCTCTCAAAACAGCCCCCCTTTCCAGCTTCCTCATTCTACTGGGAACACCAGCCTTCTTCCAGTCACCCGGCCTATGAGTCATCCTTGACTCCCTTTTCTCCATCATGCCCTGTGTCCAAATTTTTCTTGTCATTTATTTATTTATTTGTATTTTTTTTTTGAGACAGGGTCTCACTCTGTCACCCAAACTGGAGTGCAGTGGCGTGATCTCGGCTTACTGCAACCTCTGCCTCCCAGGCTCAAGCCATCCTCTAACCTTAGCCTCCCAAGTAGCTGGGACTATGGATGTGTGCCGTGAAACCCAGCTAATTTGCACTTTTTTTTTAGAGGCGGGGTTTTGCCATGTTGCCCAGGCTGGCATTCTTTTTTTTTTTTAATAGTCTTTATTTTTTAGAGTAGTTTTAGGTTCACAGCAAAAATGAAAGTAGAGAGCTTCCCTGCTCCCCATAACCCACCTCTCCCATTATCAACATCAGTGCCTCGGGTACACTGGTAATGGCTGATGAACCTGCATTGGTACATCATCATCACCCAAAGTGTACATCTGCAGTTTACTTTAGGGTTCATTCTTGGTGTTGCATGTTCTATGGGTTTTGACAAACATGTAATGCCATGTATCTGCCATTATAGTATCACATCGAATTACTTCACTGCCCAGAAAACCTCGGCTCTGCTTCTTCTTTTCCAGTGTGCTTCTCCATTTTTCCTGCCCACCTGAGTCCATGAGCTCTTCCCCTGGCTGGCACATTCCATCAGTCTCCTGATGAAGCTCATGACCTGTAATTTCTCTCCCCAGCAATCCATCCGACACCCATCCTAGATGAATCACTGCCATCATGTCAAGCTTCCACTTATTCCATCCCTGCCTTCCAACAGGATAGAAGTCCAAATTCCTCTTCTTGTTCTTCAGGGACTTCCCAATCTTAAAATGCTCATCACAGCCTGTGATATTATGATATATATGTTGGTTTTGCCCACAGTTCCTGGCCCATAACTTCCATAGCCCTGTTACAGTGTTTGGGTGTTTTAGGCCTCAGAAGCAGGCCTTAGAAAACAGGACCTCTTTCTGACCTTCTCCTGCTCTCCCTTCAATCTGCTCCTGTTTCTCCCCAAGGCTAATCTTCCCCTGTGTTTCCATAAAGAAATTCTCTGACTTATCTTGCCTGATTGTAGATCATAAGATCCTCATTTCAGGAGGGGTCCTACCCTTTACCCTGGGGGAAGCAGTGCTGCACCAAGACCAGAAGAATCTGAACAGACAGGCCTTGGTGGGTTCCCCACTCAGTCTGTTAGTATTGGGTCATATCCTTTTTGTCCAGTCACATTTCTGCATGGTGCTCATGCTTCATTCATCCTTGTTCAGTGAAGTTTCTGTAAAAGGCCCAAGAGGACAGGGTTTGGAGGGCTTCTGGATGGCTGAACACATGGAGGTTTCTGGGGGGTGGTGCACCCGGGGAGGGCATGGAAGCTCCACACCTCTTCCCCATACCTTGTCCTGTGCTTCATCGGAAGAGACTTTCATCTGTGTCCTTTGTACTATCCTTTATAATAAACCAGTAATGAGTTTTGTGAGCCACTCTAGCAAATTAATTAAACCCAAAGAGGAGGTTGTGGGATCCCCAGCATATAGCCAGTGAGTCAGAAGCACGGGTAAAACAGCCTGGGGCTTGAGATTGGCACTGTAAGTGGGGGCAGTCTTTTGGGTCTGAGCCTCAACCTCTGGAATCTGATACTCTCCCCAGGTAGGTAGGGTCAGAACTGAACTGAGTTGAAGGACACCCAGCCGGTGTCTGTCGCAGAATTGATTGCCTGCTTGTTGGTGGGAAGAAGTCCCCACACACTTGGTAATGGAAATTTTCTATGTTGATTGATTGTCTTTGAGTAAGAGAATTAAAAAAAAAAATGCTTTGAATTTGAGTTTTTCCCACTCAGACAGCCCTTCAGACAAACCTCCTCGTGATATTCTGCCAGCACAGCCCTCCATTCATGGGGGATTGGGCCCCTCACTTCTCCCAAACTCATTACTGCCTCTTAATCACCTCAGGCTGGTCCTGTTTTCTCTGCTCGTCCTAATGCGAGCATCAAGACCTGTCAAGCCCCGCCTTCTTCATGAAGCCTCGCACTCCGTTCTTCCCGTTAGCCCTGCTATCGGTGCAATTTCTTCTGGCACATAACAGTGAGCATTGTGTTACAAGTGTTCTGTTTCATATCTGAGTCTTGACATCTTTAGGTATTAGAACTCAAGGAGTGTTACTTAATCATCCAAAAAAAGAAAAAAATTCTCACCAGGACGAAACCTGGAACTCTCACACAGTTGGTCTCAGTGATTATGAATTGGACTGACTTGCCACTGTCCTCTGCTTAGTCTTAGGTGGCCCTTCATAGCTAGTCACGCTAACTAGGTCTGTTGTTTGAATGCACTGTGCTTTTCTCAGTATTACCTCTTTTCAGAAGATAAGTATTACGTCTTTTCAGGTATCTGGCTGTCGGCTTTTCCCAGGTTCATGTACGGGAAGAACTCTACCCCCAACCCTCACCCCTAAAGCATTTGAGCCATTAATAACTCAGTTTATGGTTGGTGTTCTTCACTTACTGCTGTCTGTTGAGCATTTACCTCTAAGTGGGATGCTTGGATGCCCTATTGGATGTAGGGGTACTGAGGGTTCCTCTGAGTCTGGCTGCCTGGGTGAATCCTGGCTTCTTCACTTTATCAGCTGCACAGCCTTAGGTACCTTTTCCTTATTTTCAAAGTTGGAGTAATAATGTTACCTGGCTTCTGGGGCCCTTACCAGGATTAGATGAGATAACTCATGTTGCAAGCTTTATACAGTGTCTGGGATATAGTAAATAATTTTTTTTGGTCTTACTGCTATTTTGAATTTTTAATGGCATAATGTTAACATTATTTCCCAGTCTCATCCTCCACAGTCCAGTGGAGCTAGTTTAGGAGGAAAGATAGAAAACAAAATGTTCTGGTTAGGCGTGGTGGCTCACACCTGTATTCCCAGCACTTTGAGAGTCGAGGCGGGTGAATCACAAGGTCAGGAGTTCGAGACCAGCCTGGCCAAGATGGTAAAACCCCGTCTCTACTAAAAAATTCAAAAATTAGCCAGGCGTGGTGGCTGGCACCTGTAATCCCAGCTACTCGGGATGCTGAGGCAGGAGGATCACTTGATTCTCCTGGGAGGAACCTGGGAGGCAGAGGTTGCAGGGAGCTGAGATCTCGCCACCGCACTCCAGCCTGGGCGACAGAGCAAGACTCAGTCTCAAAAAAACAACAACAGGAAAACAAAGTGTTCTTTAGGCCACCTCACTCTGCGTTGTTGCTGGCTAAATTCTTTCTTTCCTCACAAGACGAATGATTAACCATGAGTGGGCTCACAAGTTGGTTGGCAGGAGAGGTTCAGGGTCTGTCATTCTTATGCCCATCTTTTCTTTCCAGGTGGTTGGGCTGCTTATAAACTTTATGGAGATGCAGAAATGGATAAATCAGCTGGAACTTGTTCAATCGAATTTAATTTACTGCATATTTTCTGGGCACTGACAATATGCCAGGCACTGTGCTAAGTGCTAAAGTTATAAAGCATAAGTAATTCGGACAAAGTCCTTGCCCTCAAGGGACTTTTCAGAGGACAGATAATCCTCAAGAAAATAGATTAATAGGTAAATAATAAATTAATATGAACTTTGACAAAGTCCAAGGAGAAAATGAAAGGACAGAGAGTTCCTGGGGGAGTCTGCTTTAGTGGGTGGTCGGGAAACCTCTTTGGGGAGGTGGCCTTTAAACCAAGATTTGAAGCTGGGAAGGAGCCACCTTGGTGAGTTGAGGGTGGGGAAGTGGAAAGCGGAGAATGTCAAGAGAACAGCAGCACGACCAAGGGCCTGAGGGAGGAAGCCGAGAAACTATTAATAGCCTGGTCACTGTGAAAAGACACCTGGAGTGCGCGGAAGAGCTTGGCTGAGGGAGTGGCCAGGGAACCGAAGGGGCAAGGCTTATAGGGATTGTGCAAGTGCACACCCCATTGTCTGGAACAGTGGCTTAACATTTTTTAATTAAATTATTTTTATTTTTATTTTTGAGACAGGGTCTCACTCTGTCTCCCAGGCTGGAGTGCAGTGGTGTGATCTTGGCTCGGTACAACCTCCGCCTCTCAGGTTCAAGCAATTCATGTGCCTCAGCCTCCTGAGTACCTGGGACTACAGACATGCGCCACCACGCCCGGCTAATTTTTATATTTTTAGTAGAGACGGGGTTTTGCCATATTGCCCAGGCTGCTCTGGAACTCCTGGGCTCAAGCGATTCCCCTGCCTTGGCCTCCCAAAGTGCTGGGATTACAGGTGTGAGCCACTGCACCGGCTAGTGGCTTAAAATATTTTTCTATCTTCGACACACTCAAGAAAGCGTAAGACAGACTTCTAGGGTGGGGCCGTTGCATTGTGGGGAGGGGATTGTCAGGGCGTGTGGGGTTGAAAAGAGCCCCTGGTGATTTGGATACACCTTGCCTTCCATCTCTTCAAATTGGGAAACACAGCTCTTCACAACCCACTCAGAATCTTTGGGCATCTGGGAACATTTACATCTCTTACTTTTCAATTAAATTTTGAAGGGTTATAGAGGCACACTATAGGAACATGGAATTCTGTCAATTGATGAGAACATTGGCTCAGACTTCTGAGGCTGAGTCACTGTTTAATTGGATCACTGTGTGGCCCACTTAAATAAATACTGTTTTTGAATAGAAAAGTTATTTTATTTTGCAACTGTTTGAACAAGACTTTGGAGACATCCCTTAAGATTTTAATGCATGTGGATGCTGTCCTTTTGTTGAGAGAGGCAATGTCTAGGAGATAAGAGAACAGCTGGCATTGCGTTTGTGTCTGCTCCAGGCTCTGTGGCTTGGGGCAGTGATTTAACTTCTCTGGTAAAATAGGACAAGTAAGTCTTGCACTGCCTGCCTCATCAGCTGTCAGGGAACAGTGCTTTATAAAGTACACACTGTCAGAAAAGTTACTTCAAAAAATTAAATTTAGTTTCCATACCTTATGGCCCATAGCACGTTATGGCCAGGATGTAATTCATAACCATAGAACAGAACTTTTCACTGTTCACAGATGACTGGTGTCTAGAAAAATCTAAAGGAGAATATTTTTATAACTTTGGAGTAGGAGCGGTCTTTGTAAGGATGGTGTAAAGCCTAGAAGCCGTAAGGAAAACCTTCATAAAATTCATTACCTAATAAAAAGTATTGGCATAGCAACCACCATAAGCAAGCAAACCAAAAGATTACAAACCAGAGAAATATATTTGTGCTTTATGTTGTGTGTTAAGTATTAACTTCTCTAATACAAAAAGAACTCCCGTGAACTAATAAGGAAAAGAACAGGAACTCTGTAAGAAAATAATTGAAAGACATAAACAATTTGTATAAAAGAAAATAGTGGCACCTACAAACATGAAAAATGCTTGCCCTTATGCATAATTGAAAAAAATACTGATTAAAACACATTGAAATAAGCCATTTTTCACCTATCTAGGATTGACAAAGATAAAACATTTTGCAAATGGATCATGTTAGGGAAGATACAGGAAAACAGGTCACTCACTTGCAAATACATTGCTTTGCCAATATTGTTAATGATTCAGGTGATCTTGCTTGACCCAGCAATTCCACTTACAGAAATTTATCCTCAGATGTACTCGCACAAGTGATCACTGCATACTGCTTATAACAGCACGAGAATGTCTTATCAGTGGGTGCTGGTGAAATGAACTGTGGTGCATTCACATTGTGGAATAGTACACAGCCACAAAAAGAGAACGACGCTAACTAAAAACCATTTAGCAGATACCTGCCCCCTCTTTTTTTAAAAAAGAAAATTTTATTGTGATTAGAATACTCACCAGGAGACCTATCCTCTTAACAAACTTTCCAGTGTACAACACAGTATTGTTAGCCATAGGTACAATGTTGTACAGCAGATCTTTAGAGCTGCTTAATTAATCTAGTGGACTCCTGATTTTGTTAGAACTTGTAAACTGAAGTCTTTCTTCCCGAGGCTATTGCTTCACTTCACCTGATGCCCCTTTCTTGGCTGAGTTCACTTAACTGAGCTTTTTGTGATTGTTTTGCCAGCATAGGAGGATCTACTGTATCTGGGACTCTGCAAAGAATATTCAGAGGAATTAAATGCCTTTAAAGGCTGCCTGTTAACTAAGGGTTAAATAATTTAGGCATTAGATGAACTGGGGGCCCTGCCAAACAAGTGTGGCTAAAGTCTGTCCTTTTCCTGAACATTCATGTAACAAAACCCCACCTCCTGGTTGTCCCCACACTCTTTCTCTTCTTAAGGATCATTATTTCCTTGTGGCATAAACAAACAAAAAACTGTGAAATTGAGCATCATCAGACTGGTAATGAAATCCTAAGCCCTGAAGAATGTGAATTTCTTTTCTTTTTTTTTCTGAGACAGAGTCTCACTCTGTTGTCAGGCTGGAGTGTAGTGGCATGATCTCAGCTCACTGCAACCTCTCCTTCCGGATTCAGGTGATTCTCCTGTCTCAGCCTTCCGAGTAGCTTGAGAGGCTACAGGCAAACGCCACCACTCCCGCCTAATTTTTGTATTTTTAGTAGAGACGGGGTTTCCCCATGTTGGCCAGACTGGTCTTGAACTCCTGACCTCAGGTGATCCTCTCACCTTGGTCTCCCAAACTGCTGGGATTACAAGATCTGAGCCACCACTCCTGGCCCAAGAACCTGATTTTCTGACAGGTAGCAAATACCATTTTCTTTTTTAAAAAAGTTATTCCTTTTTAATTTTGTTAGACTGAAATGGCTTGTCTGTCGATGTATTTTCAAAGGGTAGTCCTTTCTTGTAAAGGATGTAATGTGTTTACTGTTCAATTTTTTTTTGAGATGAGGTCTTACTCTTTCACCCAGGCTGGAGTATAGTGGTGCTGTCTTGGCTCACTGCAACCTTTGCCTCCCAGGTTCAAGCAATTCTCCTGCCTCAGCCTCTAGAGTAGCTGGTATTACAGGTGTGCACCACCACGCCTAGCTAATTTTTTCTATTTTTAGTAGGGACGGGGTTTCACCATGTTAGCCAGGCTGGCAATATTTTTATATTATGACTACTATAATATGGGTCCTGTGTGGCTTGTTTAAAATACATTGCCCTGAAACCTTTGGGCTTTTACTTGTTATATTGATCTGTGAATTTGCTGAGATTTAGTAACTACTTCCGTAGTATATGTAGTTCCCTTTTTTCTAGTGGCTTTCAGTTTCATAGTTGAGTTCTAGAACATAGTTTGTGAACTACATGGGATTCTGGATACAGTATTTTAAGAAAAAAGACAACCAGGCTGGGTGTGGTGGCTCACGGCTATAATCCCAGCTCTTTGGGAGGCTGAGGTGGGTGGTTCACTTGATGTCAGAGTTTGAGACCAGCCTGGCCAACATGGTGAAACCCTGTCTGTACTAAAAATACAAAAATTAGCCGTCTGTGGTGGCAAATGCCTGTAGTCCCAACTACTTGGGAGGCTGAGGCACGAGAATTACTTGAACCCGGAAGGCAGAGGTTGCAGTGAATCCAGATCGAGCCACTGCACTCTAGCCTGGGCAACCAAGTGAGACTCTGTCTCAAAATAAAAAAAAAAAAGAAAAGAAAAAAGATAACCAAAGAAGGGACTAGAAAGCAGATTAAAATAGCAGGAAAAGGAATTAAAATAGAAAGAAGCGATATGTAGTGAAAAGAGCCCACCAAAATGAATCAGAAAAACAATTTAAACAAAATGTATTAATTGGATTGGTCGGGAGTGTATAATGTATTTGTGTGTTTGGGTGCCCAGAATTTGCATGTTTTATGTAAATAAAGTTGAGGCTGACGAATTTGAGATTTTGATATTTTTATCAAATTTTATTTAGAATGTATCTTTTGCAACTTATTTGCTTAAAATTATACCTAGAGTAAAAACCCTATAGATGTGACCAAGGAATATTTGTTTACAAGAGTTGAACCTAGGAACAAAGGCATTTTTCTAGATATGTATAATGTCATTATCACACCCTGGAAACTTAACTTTGTACAGTACATTATCTAATAAACAGGTTCATGTTAATCTAAACCCATCTGTCCCAAAAGTGTCATTATAGCTTTTTAAAAATCACAAAATACTTGATGATTTTTAAACTGCAAGATAGCTAATACAGAATCAAGTGAATTTTTATTTTCTATTAGGAAAGCAATTTTGAAGGGGGTGCTTTCTTTTATGTAAAAGTTGAGGCTGACAAATTTGAGATTTTGATTTTTTTATCAAATTTATATTTAGAATGTATCTTTTGCAACTTATTTGCTTAAAATTATACCTAGAGTTAAAAAAATGGGCTCTCATTTCATTGCAGCAGATGACAGTTTTGGATTCTTGGTCTAGCTTAATTAGTAAATTGGCTTAGAATCACATGATTTCAGATGTGAAAGCAACCCAGGATTTTCCAGAAACCCAGGGTTATGCATAGGAACAATGAATCATTGGTGTGATTACATTATCCTTTTTTTCGTAATGGGTTTGCCTTGCATTAAGTGAGCAGAGGGAAAGAAGGCACCTGTTTCTTAACTCTTGTGGCATTTCAACACTCATCTTCACTGGGCTTGTGCCAGTGGGGAAAACAAATGACAAACCGTAGTTCTGTTTTTTGGTTTTAAGCCCAATAATAATAATTAATGGCAGCACTTATTATGTGCTTGTTATGAGCCAGGCTTTAGGCCACGTGTTTTACACGTATCAGCTTCTTTGTACTTTGTGATAATTATATGGAATTAGGTTCTGTTGTTGATCACAGTTTTATAGATGAGGCTACTGAGATGCACAGAGGGTGAGCAGATGGACCAGGGTCACTTAGCAGGATTTGAGCCCAGGGTGGATGAACACTGGGCAACCCATGCTTCATCAGTGCAGTACCCTAAGCTGCTGGGTATTTCTGGGTACTGTTTTCCTCCATTTATTCATGCAGTCTGTGCAAATGTGTATGGAAAACCCATTACATGCCTGATACTACTAAGATCGAGGCCGGAGATGCTAAATAAACAAGAATAGTGAGGAGCCATGCCATTTGTAACTTAAGGTTTGGTGGGGCACAGATTAATTCAGCATTTACCTGAATATAATTCAGCATTTACCGGAATATAAGGGTAATGGTATTTTTATTCTCAGAATAATCTTTTATTCTTATGATTAGAGTTACAGAGAAAGACGATGGTGCAAGAGAAGCTACCTAGGGAGAGCTGACCTTGTCAGCGGGATAGTGAGATTGTAACCAAGATCTGAAAAGTGAGTAGTGTTAGCTAGTGACAGACAGATTCCAGCATTGCCCTTGAGCATGTTGGTCACTTTGTGGTGATGACCTTGAACAAGTTACTTCACCTCTCTAAGACTTAATATCTTTATCTGTTAACAACATACAACATACTCAACACAAGGCCGACAGGTAGTCATCAGTAGTGGCAGTTTTTATTACTGTTTGTGTTCTCTGTTCATTTTACTGGGAACTTAGCAAGGGCCACTAAATACCTAATTAACTTGGAAAATGGAAGCCTGAATAACGATTTAATGGTCATCTTCATAGGCCAAATGTCCTCAGCATCTAGGATATGGGAAAGGCCTTTATGGGACTGTTGGTCTGGAGACACATTCAGAGTGGAGCTTTCTTGAAAGCAGTTGGGCAGACTGCTATCACCCTTATCTTATACAAAAAACAAAAAACAAAAAAACAACTGGACTATGTCCAGAATATACTAGAATTTTAAGATGCAAGTGTTAGATCACATCTCCTACATTTCTGATGGTAGTCAATCTTGAATAGCCAGGCTAATGCATATTTTCTGTGCCAATAGCCATACACTATTTGCCCAGTGATTTTTTTTTGCCACAGTGTTTGCAGGTATATATGGTTATTTCTTATAGCTAAGTGTGCAGGGATCCTTCTGCATTCTTTGAGAAAGGCGAGTCTTGCTTTTGTCTCTCTGTTCTGTGAAGAAGTACATGTATATGCAGATATCCAATCCAGCTTTTTTTATGGGAATAATATTGTTTTTTGCACCTTCCATTGTTCTTACATTTTGAAGAAAAAAGTACCAAGAATTCAGCCAGTGGTCATACTTAATTTTTCAAAAATTTATTGTTGTTATTGTTGTTGTTATTATTTGAGACAGGGTCTCACTCTGTTGCCCAGGTTGGAGTGCAATGGCAAAATTATGGCTCACTGCAATCTCTGCCTCCTGGGCTCAAGTGGTCCTCCCATCTCAGCCTCCTGGGTAGCTGGGACTACAGGCTGCCAAAAAAATGCTTGGCTAATTTTTGTATTTTTTGTAGACATGGGGTTTTGCCATGTTGCCTAGGCTGTTTTCAAACTTCAGGGCTCAAGTGATCTGCTTGCCTTGCCCTCCCAAAGCGCTGTGATTACAGACATGAGCCACTGCACCCAGCCCATACTTAATTTTTCTTGTACACTTGCTAAGTGCTTTAAGTACATTATATGATTTAATCCTTTTAATAGCCGTATGAAAGAAGCACGTTTTCTCCACATGAGATCCCTTTTTCTCCACATGAGGAAATTGAGGCTTCCTCAGAGAGGGTAAGTAACTTGTTCAAGGTCACACATCCATGAGTGGCATAGTTGGGGATTTGAACCCAGATATGAATGACTCCAAACCTGAACTCCAAACATTTTGATGCTGCCTTTCAAGCTAGTTATTGAAGACAATCAAACCCCCGTGTCAGTGGAGGAAGGAAGGTCTGTGTCAAGAGGTTTATTATACTTCTATGGTCATAAGAGTGGCTTATGAATAATGTCATGTCTGAAAAGCATTGGGAAGCTTGTTGAATTTAGATTTATTCACTGAATCAGTTGACGTAGCTATTGTAGCAGTATCTTTCTAGGCTATTATCTCCTCCTTGAGGAAGTCTGGTATATAACAACTGAAAATTAAATATGCTTATGAAATGTTAGGAGTTTATGTTTAAAATAGCATTTTTACTTCTTCCTTATTCTTGCCATTTCTGTTCCTCAGTTTCTGTGTTAACAGCTTTGCCATTTTTCAGGTCAACTACTGTCTGTTGCCTTAAATCCATTTGGGAGCTGCTTCAAATCCATTTGGAAGCAAGGGAGTATACATCACAAATAAATGATATGTTTAGAGATGGGTGGAGTTGGAAAGACGTATCAATGAGACCGAAGGCCTTTAAAGCTTTTGTCTTTCAGCACCTGATACCACCACAGACATACTGGGCTGGGATTAGCTTGCTTCTAAAGCATCTAGATTTATCTTCAGCTGAGCTAAGCCTAGGAAAAAAGAAAAAAAACCCATTTTGATTTGCTCTGCAGTTCTTATTTTGTTTTTCTTCTAATGCAAACCCTGCTTCAAAAATTAAATGTTGATTTTGACTGATGATAACTAAAGAAAAATGCAACCTGATGTGCTAGCTCAGGCAGGGAGAAATGACAAAAGCCTCAGGAGAGGAGCCAAGTGTTCACTTCTCCAGGCCGCGTTTCCCTTTCTAGTATTGGTTTTCCCTAATTAAGTGAAAGAGGAAAAAAAGGAGTGTGGGGCTCTTGTTATTTTATATATCTATGTGTATAAGTTACTTGTGTTTATATATTTGTTTATATTTTTAAATTAATTAATTAATTTTGAGATGCTCTGTCTGCAATCCAGGCTGGAGTGCAATGTCGTAATCTCGGCTCACTGCAACCTCTCCCTCCTGGATTCAAGTGATTCTGCCCGCCAGCACACCCAGCTAATTTTTGTATTTTTAGTAGAGACAGGGTTTAACCTTGTTGGCCAGGCTGGTCTTGAACTCTTGACTTCAAGTGATCTACCCATCTTGCCCTCCCAAAGTGTTGAGATTACAGGTGTGAGCTACTGCGCCCAGCCTATATATATATATTTTTAGTTTTTTTTTTACTTTCTATTTTTTTTTGAGATAGAGTCTCACTCTGTTGCCAGGCTGGCATGCACTGGTGCGACCTCAGCTCATTGCAGCCTCCAACTCCTTGGTTCAAGTGATTCTCCTGTCTCAGCCTCCCGAGTAGCTGGGATTATAGGCACGTGCCACCACACCCAGCTAATTTTTATATTTTTAGTAGAGACGGGGTTTCACCATGTTGGCCAGGATGGTCTCAATCTCCTGACTTCGTGATCTGCCTGCCTCAGCCTCCCAAAGTGCTGGGATTACAGGCATGAGCCACCGTACCCAGCCCCCAGCCTATATTTTTACAAAAATAATATTTACAAAAAAGTTCTTAATCCAAAAGTGTTCAAGGTAAAAAAAATGAAAGTCCTCTCCCCCATCCCACTTCTGTTTACCTTGGCATATATTTTCTAGAATCTTCTTCTGTGCATACAAGCATGTATACAGATATGTACACACTTAATGGAATCATGCTGCATATTGTTCGGCCATTTGCTGTTTCCAATTTGTGCATCATGAGCATCTCTCTATCCTAGCATTTACAGATTCACCTCTTTCTTTTGAACTACAAGGTATTCCATGACTGCATCCTACTTTATTTAATCATTTCCTTAGTAATGGACATTTGGGTTATCTCAGCTCTTCCACTTATAAACACGGCTCAGTGAGCAGCTGACACATGTGGCTTTCCCTGAGTGCTGATTTTTCTGAAGGATACCTGCCTAGAGGTACGGATGCTGAGCCAAAGGTTCTGTGAGCTCTGGACTTGACAGTAGTCCTATGTTTGGATCAGGGTGAAAGTGTGGACACTGGCCTGTTTCAGATGGAGCCGTGTCTTCTTGTGGCCATTTTCTGTTTCCACAAGGCAGGCAGAGTAGCATGGAGCTTACAGCCCCATATATAGGCAGAGTTATTTGATGGGGATGACAATTTCTGCCTATTTCATCCTTTTGAAATTTATGATGGTAAAAGCTTCTTGTTCTTGAATCTTGCTTCATTCCAAATGTACTCACAGAGAACTCTAATATGTTAAGTCTGGTCCTGGAATAAAGCCAGTCTTGGTTTTCTTTCCCCTCCTCAAGTGCATTTGTTTTCCTTCTGGATACTTTGTTCATCGTTGGACTTTGATTTCCGATGGGATCACAAGATGAGCTTTCTTTGAAGAAGACTTCTGCTAACTTTGTTTAATTTGGTCAGTGTTGAGCCCTTCCCACTGAGCTCTTTCCTGGCCCACCTGCCTGGGCCACGTGTTCCTTTCCAGGTCAGGTGCACTGCAGACCCTGGATATAATGGCTTGAGCACTGACAGCTTCCCAAGGTTTTGTTCAGGCAGGAAATGAATCACGTACCAGGAGGAAGTGAGTAAACCCTGCTGACTGCTGGACACCCTCTTTACTTCATTATCCTTTCTGTCAGGGGCTCAGCAAATCATTACATTTTTTCACTTTACCAGGTTTTCTTTCTGTAAGAGATGGGGTCTGACTGTGTTGCCCAGACTGGCCTCAAACTCCTGGGCTCAAGATATCCTCTTGAGTCTTAGCTTCCTGAGTAGCTGGAACTACAGGCACATGTCACTGTGCCTGACTCCCAAATGGTTTTAATGTTGGGCTGTGATATGTATTAGGCCATAGCTTACCTTTGTCCACTGCATTGTTCATGCCAGTCTCCCATGCCTTTTTTCCCCAAGTCCTAACTAGCCTCGTCCCCACCATGGCAGACATCACTAATTGATCATGTTCTTTTGAACATGATCCAGTGAGCCAGACAAGCTCTTGAGATCTTTCGTTATACCACAGGCAGCCTGTCCTACCATATTGGAGTTGGTACAACTAAGGGCCCAGGAAAACCCTTTCAGGGTTCATACTTGAGAGGGGTTTTGGGGAATGCTGAGAGTGGTACCCAGATTTGTGGAATTCTTGGATTACTAAAATGTAAAAAAGAATGTTGGGAGTCTTGCACAGGATTGCTAGCTTTTTGCTCTTTATATAAAAGGCATTAACACCTCCCCAAACCTATCAGATCTACTCTCTGCCACTTTATAAAAGAAAGAATATTTTGGCACCCCCCCAAAATAAGAAAGACATAATCTCAGAATAAAGGGAGTCCTTTAAATCAAGAGATTTTAGCTATATAAAAAGTCCAGTGTGTTGTCTTTCTTTTTCCAAATATGTTATTAAAAACTTGGTCATAGACCTAAGTACCATTCCGGAACCCATGTCTTAAGTTTCAGACTGCCAGAGGCTTTTTCTTTATACTTTTACAAAGCCAAAATTTAATTCCTTGAATCCAGGTGATCCTGCTTATTGGTGTTGATGATGTGTACTCAGATGAACATTTTATTTTATTTTTCCATTTAATAGTACAAAATGGTCATATTGCAGCATAAACAAAAAAGGTTTTGTATTCTTGGAGGATGGAATGAAGATCTGTTCTCACAGTGGCTCTCTTGGCCATTCTGCAGGTATTTATTGCCCACCTGTGGTTATGTGCTGGGCACTAGGGCACCACAGTGAAAAGCAAACGTCTTTACCCTCTTGGAGCTCACAATACAGGAAAAATAATTAAAACAAATAAATAGTATAGATTCAGGTTGTGTTAAGTGCTATTAAGAAGATAAAATAGGCTGGGTATGGTGGCTCACGCCTGTAATCCCAGCACTTTGGAAGGCCGAGGTGGGTGGATCTCTACCGAGACCAACTCAGCCATAGAGACCCCCACCCAGGTGGCACTGAAAGCATTAAGAAGCAGACACCCAGATGGAACAGCAAAGTGGGACTATCTGGGGGCCAACAGCCTTCCAAGCTGAGAGCCTCAGGGGGCATTCCAGGCTGAGGGCCTCGAGCAGATTCTGACCCATTTATTTATTCTCTCTGAACAGGCGATTGTTATTAACAAACAGGTGTTCTGTGTTTTCTCATAGAACCAAGATAAACTAGGTAGCCTGCTGGTGCCTGCTTACCACTGATCAAGGACAAACCAGAAAGTATTCTGCACGAGGGAGCCACAGGGGCAGGGTCACATAGCCCGTGCTTAAAGAATTGTTTTAACCAGTATGTGATACACATATACTGTTTTGCTACTTTAGAATGCCCCAAATAGTTTTCCACTTGCTAGGGTGGTTGGCTAGGTTTTCCTTGCCATTGTTCTTCTTAGCAAACAATGTAATTTTATCATACACTCAGCATTTCTCAGCAATCATACACTCAGCATTTCTCAACAGATCACGAGGTCAGTAGTTCGAGACCAGTCTGGCCAAGGAATTCGAGACTAGTGTGGTCAACATAGTGAAGCCACACTAAAAATGCAAAACTTAGCCAAGTGCAGTGGCACACACCTGTAGTCCCAGCTATTTGAGAGGTTGAGGCAGGAGAATCACTTGAACCCAGGAGGTGGAGGTTGCACTGAGCTGAGATTGTGCCACTGCATTCCAGGCTGGGTGACAGAGCGAGACACTATCTCAAAAAAAAAAAAAAAGAAAGAAAGAAAAAATAATGGGCTGGGCATAGTGGCTCATGACTGTAATCTCAGCACTTTGGGAGTTCGAGAAGGATCACTTGAACCCAGGAGTTCAAGGCCAGCCTGGGCAACATAGTGAGATCTTGTCTCTACAAAAAATAACAAAAATTATTAGCCAAATTTCATGGTGTGAACCTGTAGTCCCAGCTACTTGGGAGGCTGAGGTGGGAAGATCACTTGAGCCTGGGAGGTGGAGGTTGCAGTGAGCTATGATCATGCCACTGCACTCTAGCCTGGGTGACGGAGTAAGATCCTGTCTCAAAAAAAAAAAAAAAAAAAAAAAGAAACCCAAAAATAAACCAGATAGTGTAATTGGAAAGAGAGTGACTTAGGGGAAAAACTTTAGTTACGGTATTGTGGCAAAGATAACTTTGGAAACAGGAGCTGAGGATACACCAGAAAAAAATCTAGGGCAAAAGCATTCCAAGAAGAGGACATAGTAGGTGTGAAGGCCCTGGAATGAGATGCTCTTGGCATGCGTGAGGGACAGAGAGAAGCCAAGGCAGTGAAACATAGAAGAGGGGAGGAGAGTGCAAGGAGGTGCCCAGGAGGTGGCAGGGATGGTGGGGGAAGTGGGGCCTTGTAGTCATGGCAAGAGATTTACTGTTTCTTGTTTTTGCAGTGGGAAGCTATTAGAGGGCTTTACGTAGGAAAGGTTTTGATCGGAATTTTACATTGAGACGATCACTCTGAGTGCATGGAGAATGGATTGTCAAGACTGCAAAGTCGTTAGGAGACTGTCTTAACAGTCTGACTGATGGATAGTGGTAACCAGGAGTAGGGTTTCAGCAATCAAGTTGGTGATGAGATTTAGGATACCTTTGAAGTAGTGCCAACAGGACCTGTATCTCCAGATAGCACCTACCATGGTGCCTGAAGCAAATGAGTGCTCCATAAATAAGGGCTGGATGAGGGAGTCCAGTTGGTCTAGAATGCAACAGAGGACTGCCCTGTTCATGAAAGGAATTTGTAAAATGTTCTCCTAATAGTAATTATTTTTTGTCACACCCCCACTTAGGTTGAAATTTCTCTTGAAGTTTATATACTGGTGCCGTAGATACCTCCCAAATACACTTTCTTTAAAATGAACTCGAAGCAATCTGACTGCTCAGCAGCACAGGTAAGGTAACATCCACACAGTCAAATAGGATAACCCCTTATTCAGAAACATGGATATTTTTATTGTAATGAGATCGAAGAACAGAAAATGTAGGCTTATAAAAACACTTATGATTATATCAATAAAAAATACATGTGTGAGAAAAAAACTGTAAGGAAGGAAACCAAAATTGTGATAATGATTGTTTATTGTGGTGGTTTATGGATAAGGTGACCAGGAATAATTTAATTGAAATAATGACACTTCATTTGTTGTTGAGGCAGGGTCTTACACTGTCACCCAGACTGGAGTGCAGTGGTGTGATCATGGCTCACTGTAGCCTAAATCATTCTGTCTCACGTGATCTTCCCACCTCAGCCTCCCAAGTAACTGGAACTGCAGGTACACATTCCACACCTGTGTAATTAAAAAAAATTTTTTTGGAGAGATGAGGCCTCACTATGTTGCCCAGGCTGGTCTTGAACTCCTAGCTTCAAGTCATCCTCCTGCCTCAGCCTCCCAACGTCCTGGGATTACAGGTGTGAGCCTCTGTGCCTGGCCTCAATCATGACACTTCCAAGCACAGTTCAAATGACTGAGTGGGTAATGAAGGTGTTATGAATAATTATACGTACTGTGATTGCAAGAGAAAACCAAGACTGTCCTGAGCAACCTGGGCTATATGGTCACCCTGGTTATGGGCAATATTTTACTTCTCTGTTTTTCAGACTTCCTGAATTATATTATTTAAACATTAATTTAGATTTAAAAATACATAAAAAGAAAGATCTTGCTTTAGAATATTTGCTTTCAGAGGTCACAGAACATTTCTTTGGCTCTTTCACCAGCACTTAAATGTTTCCTGCCTTTTAAAATGGTGGGGATGACCATGGAGACATTGGTCTCTCTCAAAGGCTGGGGATAATCCAGCTGGGAGGCTTTGAAGCTGTGATCTTCCCCCCACCCCCGCCCCCTGACATTCTCAGAAAGAAGGGACTAGCATAGCACTTACACACCTCAAAATGAACTTTTTCTATGACTGATTAGGATCCTAGTAGGTTCAAAATGACCTAAGGGTTTGCTTAGATGACTTAATAGGCCTGTTCTCCTTTGCCTTTCCCAAAGCAATGTTCCAGTTAAAGGTTGGTTTGTGGGATCTGCCTTTGAATTTTTTTCTATCAAAGGGTGCCAAATATAATTTTTTTTTCAAGATGGAGTCTTGTTCTGTCACCCAGGCTGGAGTGCAGTGGTATGATCTTGGCTCACTGCACCCTCCACCTCCTGGGTTCAAGCGATTCTCATCTCAGCCTCCCGAGTAGCTGGGACTACAGGTGCATACCACCACACCCAGCTAATTTTTTAAATATTTTTGGTAGAGAAGGGGTTTCACCATGTTGGCCAGGCTGGTCTCAAACTCCTGACTTCAAGTGATCTGCCTGCCTCAGTCTCCCAAATTGCTGGGATTACAGGCATGAACCACCATTCCTGACCAAAATTAGAGATTTAAAAAATATGTTATGAATAGTCTTTTAAAACTAAAACTGTATTAAAAGTAAATACCAAGGGGTCAGAGTGCTGCTATTTATCTCTGTGGACTGTGGAGGAGGTTATGCCATTTAGTTAATGATAAGGCATTTAACAAACCAGTTCTTTTCTTGCTTTTTTAGTTTCTCTACCTTCAAAAAGGAGAAAACTAAGTATCTTGCCTAAGAAAAGAATGAGCACTTCTCTGTAACTGTTCACTACCTTGTGAAAGATGGTGGTGCTTTAAATCTCAATTAAGACACTCGTGTGGTCCTGGACTAGGTGCAGGAAGCCTCATGTCTGAGTCCATGATTTCTCAGGAGCCTCATTTTCCTCTGTCCTCCCCATCTCAGTCCAGTGAATCACTCTGATCCCACACATGGCTTGCACCTTCTTGCCTCTCTAGATAAGTCATATTGTACCCTGCACCTGGAACCCATACCTCCCATATTACCTCCTTCATTAAGGCAATGAAAAGTTTTAGTGATAGCCAGCTGGGACACCACAGCAAGGCTGCCTGGGTTCAAGTCCTGATTCTGTCGCTTAATAGCTATATGACCTTTGACGCATTACCTGTTAACTTTTCCATTTCTCTGTTTGTCTAACTGTGAAATGGGGATAATATTAGTACCTACCATTTTTGTTTTTGTTTTTTAAATTTAAATTTATTTTTGTTTATTTTTTAATTATTTATTTATCTTTTCAATGACTTCTGAGATATATGTTTACTTTTTGAAAGAGATGAGGTCTTGCTATGTTACCCAGGCTGGTCTCGAACTCTTGGGCTTAAGTGATCCTCCTGCCTCAGCCTCCCAAAGTTTTGGGATTACAGGTGTGAGCCACTGTGCCCAGATGAACTGACCATTGTTATGATGATGTATGTAAAGTGCTTAGAACAGTAACTATCCTTTAGAAGCACTGTCTGGTCTGTGTGTTCGTTGCCTTTTTTTTTTGGGGGGGGGGTAGAGTCTTGCTCTGTTGCCTTAGCCGGAGTGCAGTGGTGTGATCTCAGCTCACTGCAACCTCCACCTCCTGGGTTTAAGCAGTTCTTTTGCCTCAGCCTCCAGAGTAGTTGGGATTATAGGTGCACGCCACTGTCCCTGGCTAGCTTTTGTATTTTTAGTAGAGGTAGGGTTTTGCCTGTTGTCTAGGCTGGTCTTGAACTGTTGACCTCAGGTGATCTACCTGCCTTGGCCTCCCAGAGTGTTGGGATTACGGGTGTGAACCACTGTACCCGGCTCCTGTTAATTATCTTTTGAAGTGCAGCCCTTCCAGTAAGCATATGTCCAGTAGCCAACACAGGATTTGGGGCCTACTGACCTAGGTTTGAGTCTGAACTTTGCTACTTTGTGTTGAATGATCTGGGACAGTTATCTTTGAATGTTAGTGGCTTCCTCTAGAGTGTAATATATCATGTGGTTGCTGGGTGCGTCATTTGTGATACTGTGTGAAGTGCACTGTTTATGAAGTGCCTGGTTTAGTACTTGACAGCTGGTAGATGCTCAGCAAATGTTGGTTTCCTTGGTTTGTATCCGCCTCCCTTTGTACCATTGGGTTTATTGCCTGATGCTTGTACCTGCTTGGTTGCATCTCCTTCATTAGGCTCAATATGTTTTAATTTTCTTTGTCTCTGCACAGCATGCATTTTTTGGTTTATTCATTGATTTTATCACTCATTTATTCACTCATTCATTCATGCATTCTTTTTCTTGTTTATTCCAAAATCATTTCCTGAGCCACTTACTAAGTATGTTGGGCCCTACCAATGGAATGTACCATTCTTCCAGCTAGAGTCAAGAGGAGAACTGATGAGAGCTTGAACTAGGCCAGGGACACTGGAGGCTGAGAGATGGGAATGGACTTACAGGTGTTTAGAGAGAGGACTGTAAGGGCTGGCTGACCTGTTGGGTTTGGAAGGGAATCAGTGACAGTTTCCAAGATTCTCGCTTGAGTCACCATGTGGATGCTGACATCATTAATTAAAACGGGCAACATAGAAGATAGTAGAATTGTCTAGGCTGTGGAATGGCAGGGAAAAGGTATCATGTGGCCACCAGCCTGGTTTGGACACAGTAATTTTGAGGTGTGTGCAGAATGTCTGCATGAAGATAATGCTAGGAGGTGACCAGTCCACCCTCAAAGGCAGTTCTGATTCAGGACACCTTTGCATGTGATATGGGAGTGGTAGTAGCCAAACCAGAGAATGAGCATAGAGTGGAAGGGAAGAGGGCTGCCAGTGGCCCGCTGGGGAAGTGCCCTGATTAAAGTGGAAGGTGACAGGGAGTCTGTGGCTTCTGCTCAGAAGCCACATGTGATGCCTCACCACGGAAACTGCCCATATCCTCCACTAAGAATATGCCACTGTCTGTGCACTTCAAGGCCAGCCCTTGAATAGGCCTTCTTTCTCATCATGGGCCTCTCTGCAGGCCCCAGGCTGTGTGGAATGTCTGTCTCCTTCTCCTGCAACATGTCTCACAAAGAATTATTCTTGAATACATGCTGTGGTTTCTCTCTCCTTGTAGCTGTCCATCATCATTTTTCTTCCCTCCACTGGATAAGCGTAAGTGAGGAAACGTGCCAATATCTCCTTCCCCTTGTACACACCTCCACTGCTGCTTCTCTGGGCCACTGTCACTTCTGGCCTGCACCATAAATCATCTCCAAACAGGTCTCCCTGCTTCTGCTTTGGCCCCCTACAGTCTGTTCCACACCCAGCAGCCAGAGGGATCCTGTTAAAACATAAGTCAGGTTAGGTCTCACACCTGCTGAAAGTGCCCCAGTGGCTTCCAGATTCCTCACCATGGTCCACAGGCCCAGCATGACCAGGTCCATGTCTTCCTGCTTTAAGATCCTCTCCTGCATCCCCCACACTTCTTCCTGGCTTCCTTCTGTTCTCCAGATATGCCAGGCTCTTTTGCCCTTCGCTTTGGCACATGCTGCTCACTCTTCCTGCAGTGTTCCTTCCCCAGACTGTTTTGTCCCTAGCTTCCTTTCTTCTTTCAGGCTTCAGCTGAAATAAGAAGGCTTCCTCTGAGAAGCCTTCCCTGACCACCCACATATGAAGTAGTCCTCACCAAGTCCCGGTTGTCACTCTCAAAAACATCACCCAGTTTTGTTTTTCTCATTAACCTTGTTCATTATCTTGTTAATTTGTTTGCTTACATGTTTACTTTGTGTTCTCCCACTATTATGTGACTGAAGACTGGTACTTAATACTCAACAAATATTGGTTGAGTGAATTAGCCAGGGCTGCTGTCGCCACTGAGATGAGAGGAGCCTGAGCTTGTTTGCTGGGGAAGGAAGAAGGGCCTAGTGAAAAGGAAGAGATTGGAGTTAAGGGCTGGGATAATTGACAGACCAAGGCCTTGGAAAATGTAGGGGAAAAGATCCTGAAGATGGGGGAGTTTGGTGCTTTGAGACTAAGGGAAAGTGGGTGAATATATGGGTGAATTACAAGGAGGCAGAGGACCAAGATAAAGAACTAAACCTCCTGGTCTTACTGTTTTAATGAAGTGAAAGGTACAACTGTCAGCTGATGGAGGGAATAGAGAGCAGGGGGTAGGCAGAGGTGAGAGGCTAGAGGGCAGAGTAAAGGTCTGAAGCTGCTAGGATGAGTCTGCTCGGATCTTATCTCCTGAACCCTGGATTCCCACTCAACAAGTGTTAGTTTCCTTAGTTTGCATCCTCCTCCCTTCATAACATGGTGTTTGTTGCCCGGTGCCTTGTATCTGCTTGAGGAACCTGGTTGAAGAACAAGGCATCGGGCAATAACCACAGCGTTACAAAGGGAGGAGAATACAAACTTGTAACCTGGCCATGGAGCCAGTCACAGAAGTGGTGAGATTTTTCTTCAGTGGTGGGCAGCACAGGAGAGAAAATGGGGGAGACGAAGTTTAGGTTGATCCAGGTTCAGGACCCCGAGATACAAGTGGCTGGTGTGGCAGTGGGACAGGGAGCTGAAGGTACAGAGGGAGGGCATGTGACACAGTGGAAGGACAGGAAGTCCAGAGGGAGATGGGAAGGGTGGGTCAGGATTCTAGTGGTTTCATTCAAGTGGAACAGCAGGTTGAGTGAGAATGAGGAAGTGAGATCAGGAAGGGCAGGCCCTGGTGGTCAGAGGGAACTTCTAACCTTACATTTCATGGCCAGGGCTGTGGCCACATGGGGGTGGGTAAACAGAGGGTTAGGTAACAGGAATAAAGAAGATAGGCTAAGGCAAGAGCCTGGAATGTGAGGGCTTTACTCATAATCAAGGCCCTTCTTGTAGGAGGTCAGGAAAAAATGGAGAAGACAGTTTGGAGGGGTCAGCAAAGCCATAGGCACGAGGAGCAGGAAGCTGGAGAGAAGCAGGTCTTGCTAGGAAATGAGGAGAAAGAGGTTGGTCACATTCCTAGGTTCTAGGTACTTCTTGGTAGTTTATTGTCTGGAAATAACAGTGACCAGGACAATTTGGTTTTCTCCTGGTCCTGGGATAGAGGGGAGCACGTGAGGATTTGAGCAGCCAGTACTTGGGAGAGTTACTAGGGAGAGGTGGGTGGATAAGCTGGGGTGCAGCTAAGATGAAGCTTCTGAGATGGGTGTGAATTGGGGCATTTGCACCTCCTGCATGAGTTCCTGAGGCATAGTGGGAGGAGGGGTTAGAAGAGGAGAGGGAGGAGGAAGGACAAAGTCAGATCCAGGTAAGATGAGAAAACCTCAAAGGATGGATGTTGCTTGGAGGCCCTTCACCTTGGGCAGACATTGTGGCTCACAGGAGGAGGTTTCCTTCTATATTGTGAATGAAATGGGTTAGGCCAGGCATAGTGCCATGTACCAGCCACTCAGGAGGCTGAGGCAGGAGAATCACTTGAGCCCTGGAGTTCAACCAGTCTGGGCAATACAGCAAGATCTTTCTCTAAAAAACAGAACTAAGCTGGGCGTGGCTACTCACGTCTGTAATCCCAATACTTTGGGAGGTCAAGGGGAGGAGGATCACTTGAGCCCTGGAATTCAAGACCAGCCTGGACAACATGGCAAGACCTCATCTCTACAAAAAAACTTAAAAATTATCTGGTCTTGGTGGCATACACCTGTAGTCTTAGCTACTTGGAAGGCCGAGGTGGGAGGATTGCTTGAGCCTGGGAGGTTGAGGCTGCAGTGAGCTGTGATCACGCCACTGCATCCAGCCTGGGTGGTAGAGTGAACCCTGTCTCCAAAAAAAAAAAGGAACTTTTAAAAAAAATAGAAAAGATAGGTATATTAACGTAAAGAAATGGGTTAGGTTTTGAATTTCAGGTAGCATGTTTTAAAAACAACTTTATTGATACACGATCCACATACAGTACAATTCACCCATTTAAAATGTGCATGCAGGCTGGGCATGGTGGCTCACTCCTGTAATCCCAGTACTTTGAGAGGCCAAGGCAGATGCATCACTTGAGCCCAGAGTTGTAGACCAGTGTGGGCAATGTGGCAAAACCCTGTCTCTACAAAAAATACAAAAATTAGCTGGGCATAGTGGCACATACCTGTGGTAGGAGGATCATTTGGGTCTGGGAGGTCGAGGCTGCAGTTAGCTGTGTTCATGCCACTGTATTCCAGCCTGGGTGACAAAGCTAGACCCTATCTCAAAAAAATAAAATAAAATATAAATAAAATGCAAACAACTCAATAGTTTTTAGTATATTCACAAATACGTGCAACTATCACCACAGTCACTTTTGGAGTATTTTCATGACCTCAAAAAGAAATAACTCTGTACCCTTTAGCTGTCTCTCCCCTACCCACTAAGTTCTTCCCCAAGTCCCAGCTGCAAGCAACCAGTAATCCATGTTCCATCTCTGTAGAAGTTTCCATTCTGGACTTTCATGTGAATGGAGTCATGTGATATGTAGACTTCTGTGACTGGCTTCTTTCACTTACTGTAATGTTTTCATGGTTCATCCAAGTTGTAACATGTATCAGAACTTCATTCCTTTATATTATTAAATAATACTTCATTGTGTAGATATACCATATTTTATTTGCCTGTTGATAGGCATTTGGATTGTTTCTACTTTTTTGCTGTTATTAATTATGCTGCCATGAATATCCATGTACAAGTTTTTATTTCTCTTGGATATATACCTCGGAGTAGAACTGCTGAGTTAAATGGTGACTGTATGTTTAACTGTTTGAGAAACTGCCAGACTTTTCCCAAGCGGTTGCACAATTTTTTATTTCCACAGTAATGTATGAGGGTTCTGATTTCTTTACCTCCTTGTCAGCTTTTGTTATCATCTGCCTTTTTTTTTTTTTTTTTGAGATGGAGTTTCGCTCGTTACCCAGGCTGGAGTGCAATGGCGCTATCTCGGCTCACTGCAACCTCCACCTCCCGGGTTCAGGCAATTCTCCTGCCTCAGCCTCCTGAGTAGCTGGGATTACAGGCACGCGCCACCATGCCCAGCTAATTTTTTGTATTAGTAGAGACGGGGTTTCACCATGTTGACCAGGATGGTCTCGATCTCTTGACCTCGTGATCCACCCACCTCGGCCTCCCAAAGTGCTGGGATTACAGGCTTGAGCCACCGCGCCCGGCCGCCTTTTTTTTTTTAGATGGAGTCTCACTCTGTTGCCTAGGCTGGAGTGCAGTGGCATGATCTCGGCTCATTGCAACCTCTTGCCTTCTTGGTTTAAGTGATTCTCCTGTCTCAGCCTCCTGAGTAGCTGGGATTATAGGCAAGTGCCACCATACCCAGCTAATTTATTTTGTGTTTTTAGTAAAGACAGGGGTTTCACCATGTTAGCCAGGCTGGTCTTGAACTCCTGACCTCAGATCACCTCAGTCTCCCAAAGTGCTGGGATTACAAGTGTTAGCCACCACGCCTGGCCTATCTGACTTTTTTATTCTAACCAGACTAGTGGAAGTAGAGTGGTATCTTACCATGGTTTAGATTTGCATTTCTCTGGTGACTAATGATATCAAGCATCTTTTCATTTGCTTGTTGACCCTTTGTATATCTTCCTTGGAGAAATTGTTCAGGATCATTTGCTTGTTTTGGGTGTTTTTATTATTTAAATTGTAACAGTTCTTTATACAGTTTAGAAGCAAGTTCCTTTGATATAAGATATGCAAATATTTTCTCATTCTGTGGGTTGTCATTGATGGTGGCTTTTGAAGCAAAATTATTTTTAATTTTTATTAAGCCTAATTTGTCTATTTTTTCTTTTCTTGCTCATGCTTTTGGTGCCATATCTAAGAATCCTTTGTTAAATCCAAGGCCATGGAGACTAACTGCTGTGTTTTCTTCTATGAGTTTTATAGTGTTTTGTTCTTACAAAATGGTATTTGATTCATATTCAGTTAATTTTTGTATGTGGTATAAGGTAGGAGCTCAACTTTATTCTTTTGCCTGTGGCCATCTACTTTTCCCAGCACCATTTGTTGAAAAATGATTCTTTCCCCTTTGAGTGGTTTTGGCACCCTTGTTGGGGGAATCAATTGACTATGGAGGTATGGGTTTATTTCTGGACTCTCAATTCTGCTCCTTCGATCTATTTGTTTGTACTTGTGCCAGTACCACAGTGCCTTGAGTGCCATTGCTTTGTAGTAAGTTTTGAAATTGGGAAGTGGGAGTCCTACTTTATTCTTCTTTTTTAGGATTATTTTGGTTATTTGAGATCTCTTGCAATTCCTATGAATTTTAAAATCAGCTTGTCAGTTTGTACAAAGAAGACAGCTGGGATTCTGATTGTGATCGTGTTTGAATCCATAGATCACTTTTGGCAGTATTGCTGTCTTAACATGTTAAATTGTCTTCCAGTTCATGAACATGGTATGTTTTTCCATTTATTTCTATCTCTTTTAATTTTTTCCAGCAATGTTTTGTGGTTTTCAGAGTATATATTTTGTACTTCTATTGTTGAATGTAATCCTAGGCATTTTATTCTTTTGATACTATCATTTAGGTAGTACTTTGATGAAAGGTTGTGATAGTACTTCTTCAAAGTTGTCTTACCAGGTGAAGGGGTAGAGTGAGAAGAATTGAAAAAACATTTTGTTGGCAGGAGAGAGGGCAGGGCATTTTCCGCTCTTCTTCAGGGGGTTGCATTCTCAGGTTTTTCACAATCCTGGGGCAAGGCATCAGGGAATGCATCAGCCTTCAAAGAACTCCATGCACCCAGCTATCAATGGTTTCCTACTTTTCCCATCCTAATCAGAACCCTGTGTGGTGGTAAGGGATGACTGATAAGTGAGTAGCTGAAGATAGCTCTTGGTAAATAGAAAGGCAATCTTATTGGACTAATTAACACTAATATTTAATTAATTTAATTAATACTAATACCATCCCCCCCCAGGTTCTGAGATTTATCTGATGTTCCAAAAGATGAAAATTATTAGCACAAAAATTTCACTAATTAAAAGAATCTTGGTAACATAAGAAAAGTGGGAAGTGGGAAAAATGCTTTTGGATTTGGCCTGGGAAGTCAAGGTAGTTTTTTGTTTTTTTTGTATTTTTAAAATTGCTATATCATAGTTGTATGTATTTTTTAGGTACATGTGACATTTTGATACATGTGTATGATGTGTGACGATCAGATCAGGGTAACTGAGACATCCATCACCTGAAACATTTAAGGTCAGTTTTTGAAGAGAGGATGTCGCAGTACAAGTTATGAAGTACCTGTGCTAGTGGTCATTTCCCCTCTCTCATTATTTCGCAGCTTCTTTCCTTCTATTTAGTAACTGGGGTGTTTCTTAGTGTGAGTACAAAGGGAGGTGGCGGTCAGGCCCAACATGCCCATGCAGGTATGTCCTTGGTGTATGCGTCTTGGATAGCACTTTTCCAAAATGACATTAAAATAACTGTGAAGTTAAAATTCTATAATGTCTTTTTTTTCCCTTGGATTTTAAACCCTAAGTTTGGCCTACCAACAAGTTCATGACCACAAATGGAACTCGTATGTCGTAGAGATTAGCAAGTTAGTGGTTTCATTGATTTATGTCCTATGAACCAGTATTTTTTTAGACTGCTAAAAAACTTTAAAAAAAGATGTGTTGTCATATTCTCTTTATTTTTTTCTTTTGTGTTGAATGGTGGAAAAACATAAATGCAATTTTATTTGTGTTTCTAACTTTAACTGAATATCAGAGTTCTGCTTGTTTTTCCATCTTGGTTTGCCTTTTCTAGTTCTAATCTGGGACTGAGGGAGACAATTTGGGCCTGGTTTGCAGATGGGTCTGCTCGCTCTGCAGGCCCTCCCCAAAAGTGTATGGTCGCCCACCTTCAGCCCAGCTTTCATGTTTTGGTGCAGCTCTAATTTCTTTTTCTTTTTGTTTGAGTTATTTTGATTGTCCAAACTGGGGTTACCTTCAAGCCACCTTGAGTAAAGGGGTGCTTATGGTAAGGACACTGCATAGGGAACCTCAGAGATGTTGGACACTGAAGCTCCTGGGAAGTGGCCCCAGGCAGCCCTGCAGACTTTAGCAGCAGAAGCTGGCTCCTATTATTCAGCTTGTCTGGTAGCCAATTTCTGTGGTCTTTAGTATCTGTTATCTACATCATGGCTCGTATTTACTTGTGTTATGTGAGTATAACACAATAACCTCTGGTCCCTCAGAACCCCAGCTGTGATGTCATCATCTCTACAGTTTCTCTTTTATCACTTTCCAGACTCCATTCTCAAAGAACCACCAAATGTAGTGATATTTCCTAGTCCAAGTACCAGGAGGGAGCCATTGCCAGCCTTTCTTCTTTTTGTGCCAGGCTGTGCCTTAGGCACTCTCTAGCCTGTGGACTGGCTTCTCTGGAGTCAGACATCCATCCCTGGTCCTCCCTCCTGTGTCTGGGGAGGATCACGAGAGCTGGGTACCTGTAGAGCTGCCCCAGGAGCAGGACCTTGGCAGGCTCTTCCCCAGCAAATCTGGGAGGGCCCTGGCACTCCAGTGCGGAGCCAAGGGCATAGGTAGTATTGAGAGCAGATACAGGAAAACTTGGCACAGAACTAAACGTTGAATATAAAATAACCTTGCAGATGATTTATTCTTAAGAGATGAAAGTAAGGGGTCAGTGATTTTTTTATTTAAATAGAAAAATAGCTGAACATTGTGGGAGGAAATGAAAGAGAGTGAAATTAACTTGGTTGCTGTTTGTTTTTTTTGGGGGGAGGGAATAATAAAAGTAACTGAGCACATTAGGTTTTACTTTCTTTTAAAAAACATACTTTTTAAAATAAACTTTAAAAGTAAAGAATGCACTGTAATCCTTTGGGGAAATACAGAAAAGAAGGAAGTAAAAATTAGTCATAATCCTACCACTCAGAAATGACCACTTTGTTAATTTTTATCTTTGTTGTGTATAAGCTCTAGGTCGAAAATAAAGAAGTAAAAAAAAATATGTACTTTAAGAACTCACTTAAAAATACTGCTTAAGAACTGGAACAGTGGCTCACACCTGTAATCCCAACACTTTGAGAGACTGAAGTGGAGGGATGACTTGAGGTTAGGAGACCAGCCTGGCTAACATGGTGAAACCCTGTCTCCAATAGAAATCCAAAAAAATTAGCCGGGCTTGGTGTGCATGACTGTAGGCCCACCTACTTGGGAGACTGAGGCATGGTTGCGGTGAGCTGAGATTGCACCACTGCACTCCAGCCTGGGCGACAGAGTGAGACTGTCTCAAAAAATAACAACAAAAATCAACAATACTTTGAACAGCCTCAATCATTTAGTATTCTTTTATAACAATTTATAATGGTTATAAGGTAGTCTGTTATGCAGCTGGAACATAATTCATTTTTGTCTACTCTGCTTATGGACGTTTAGGTTTACATTTTTTTCTTTGATTTTTTTTTTTTAAACACTGCATTTTGAACATTCTTTCCTGTACAAATATTTTGCACATGTAGCACTGCTATTTTTTTTTAGGTTGAGTTCGCAGAGGTCAAATTATTGACTTAAAGAATGTAAACAATTTATATTGTTGCTTTTGAAATATGTGGCCAAATTATCTTTCAGAAATATTGACATAGTTCACATTCCTACCAACAGTATTTAGTTCCCATTTCTCATGAGCCTTGCCAGCAGTGGATATTATCATTATAGAAATTTCTATTTTTAAAGAAAAAAATATGGTACTTGTTTTTATTTGCACTTCTGTCAATAGCAAGATTAAACATTTAAGTAGATTACTGACCTTCTTTCAAAAACTTTTTATTTTCAATTGTGATAAGAAACACATGAAATTTGCCATCTTACTCATTTTTATTATCTTTTTCACATGGTACTAGTGTATAGATCTTACCAATTTTTAAATGTACACTTTAGTAGTGTTAAGTATATTCACGTTGTATAACAAATCTCTAGATCTTTTTCATTCACAAAACTGAAACCATATCAGTAAATAAGAACGTTCCATTTCCTCCTTAAATGCTCCATTTCCCCCTTTCTCTAGCCCTTGGCAGCCACTATTCTACTTTCCATCTCTATGAATTTAATTTCCTTAAAAACCTCATATAAATGGAATAATAAAGAATTTGTCTTTTTACGATTGGATTATTTCATTTAGCATAATGTCCTTAAGGTTCATCCTCCTTTGTAGCATGTGGCAGAATTTCCTTCCTTTTTAAAGTTGAATGGTACCGATTGTATGGAGAGACCATATTTTGCTCATCCATTACATTCACTGATGAACACTTAGGTTACTTCCATCTCTTGGCTATTGTGAATAATGCTGCTATGGGTCTTTGAGAGCCTGCTTTCAGTTCTTTTGGATGTATATCTGGAAGTGGGATTCCTGGATCATGTGGTAGTTTTCTGTTTGTAATTTTTTGAGGAACTGCTATACTGTTTTCCACAGCAGCTGCACCATTTTACATTGCTGCCAACAGAAGGGTTCTGATTTCTCCATATCCTCACCAATGCTTTTTTGTTTCTTGTTTCTTGAATCTATCCTAATATAACAATGGGTGTGAGTTGATTTCTCATTGTGGATTAGTGATGTTGAGCATGTTTTCATGTTTATTGGCCATTTGTATGTCATCTTTGGAGAAATGTCTATCAATTCCTTTGCACATTTTTTTTTTTTTTTTTTTGGTGAGATAGAGTCTCACTCTGTCACCCAGGCTGGAGTGCAGTGGCATGATCTTGGCTCACTGCAACCTCTGCTTCCCTGGCTCAAGCAGTCCTCCCACATCAACCTCCCGAGTGGCTGGGACTTCAGGAGTGTGCCATCATCAAATCAGTGTCCCTGAGCTTTTGTGGATCAGAGTTTTTAAAGATAATTTGGCAGGTAGGAGCTTAGAAAGTGGGGAGTGCTGATTGGTCAGGTTGGAGATGGAATCATAGCAGGATCAAAATGAGGTTCTCTTGCTGTCTTCTGTTCCTCATTGGGATGGCAGAACTGGCTGAGCCAGATTACTGGTCTAGGTGGTGTCAGCTGATCCTTCAAGTGCAGTTGCAGGGCCTGCAAAACATCTAAAGCACCGATCTTAGGTTTTACAATAGCAATATTATCCCCAGGAGCAATTTGGGAAGGTTTAGACTCTTGGAGCCAGAGACTGCATGACCCCTAAATTGTAATTTCTAATCTTGTAGCTAATTTGTTAGTCCTGCAAAGGCAGACAGGTCCCCAGGCAAGAAGGTGGTCTTTTCAGGAAAGGGCTGTTACCAGTTTTGTTTCAGAGTCCCACTATGAACTGAATTCCTTCCAAAAGTTAGTTCAGCCTATGCCCAGGAATAAACAAGGACAGCTTAATGGTTAGAAGCAAGACAGAGTCGGTTAGGTCTGATTTCTTTCACTGTCATAATTTTCTGAGTTATAATTTTGCAAAGGGGTTTTAGGATTTTGCCATGCTGCCCAGGCTGGTCTCAAACTTCTGAGCTCAAGTGATCTTCCCACCTCGGCATATAATCCCAAAGTGCTGGGATTTGTACCAAGCCTTGCACGTTTTTTTAATCAGATTTTTTATTTGTATAAATTTATGGAGTTCAAGTGTAATTTTGTTACATGCCAGGTTGCACAGTGGTGAAGTCAGGCATTTAGGGTAAAGGTGGTTTTCTTTGTCGTTGTTGAGCTTGATGTTTTTTTTTTTTTTTTTTTTAAACAGTTGGTTCTAAGACTTTGATTTTGCCAAAAAACGTTATGAAAAATTTTGTTTAAAAACCAAATTGGGTTTTATTAGTGATTCATGAATCAGGGAGCATCTGAACTAAAGATTTAGAAAAAGTCTTTGCCTTGATGCAAAAGGTCTCATCAGAAAAAATAAAAAATAATAATAAAAAAAAGAAAGAAAAAGTCTTTGCCATTTTTATTTTAAATAATAGTATAAACCATACTTGTTATTCCTGATTTCATCATTTGAAAAAATATGTGATCCTTTCTCACTTCTCACATATATAGTCCACAAACTTTTGGTCTGTTGTTTACTTGCCAAAGAGAAGATCTTCCATAGGCATATAGACCAAGCTTAGCATTGCAAATATTTTGACCTGTGGACCTCAGAAAGGTATTATTAAGGTATAGTATATAAGTATTGAAGGCATAGTATGGCTTGCTCTGTAGCAAGGGTCTGCAAACTACTGCCACCAGTTTTTGTAGACAGAGTTTACCTGGAACCCAAACATGTTCATTCAGTTAGGCACCTGTGAGTACTTTTTCACTATGCACTGCAGACTTGAGCAGGAGCTACAGAGACCCTGTGGCCTACAAAGCCTCAAACATTTACTATCTGACCCTCAACAGAAAAAGATTGCCAAGCATTGTTTTATAGAATTTTATTTTTGCTTCATAGACATTTTGCATTTTATAGAAAAAGCATGGCAAGGTGGAAAATAGAGGAAGTTTGCTCCTCAAGTTTTTGGTTTGGGCAGATCTGTGTACCATGCTCTCAGGGCAGTGGGGTTATGAAGAGATACACAAGTCTCTTAGATGAGTCTTCAGAACTGCCATGTTTCCCAGAAAGGGGTAATCCTTGTGTCTGCCACCTGTGTGTATCCGTATCTAACGTTACCAGCAGATTTGAGAAATCATTCCTGTTGTTTGATATGGTTGTGAGATTTTATTTATTTTTAACTTGTTTATTTTAGAGACACAGTCTTGCTCTGTTGTCTATGCTGGAATGTAGTGGTGCATATAGCTCACTGCAGCCTAACCTTCTGGGCTGAAGGGATCCTCCTGCCTTAGCCTCTTGAGTAGTTAGGACTACTGGTGTGCACCACCATCCCTGGCTGATTTTTTGGTTTTAAATGAAAAATTCAAACAATATGGAAACCAAGCCATGCCCAGCTTGGTTGTGAGATTTAATAATTCTTGGACCAGCACTTTGGGAGACCGAGGCGGGTGGATCACGAGGTCAAGAGATCGAGACCATCCTGGTCAACATGGTGAAACCCCGTCTCTACTTAAAATACAAAAAATTAGCTGGGCATGGTGGTGCGTGCCTGTAATCCCAGCTACTCAGGAGGCTGAGGCAGGAGAATTGCCTGAACCCAGGAGGTGGAGGTTGCGGCGAGCCGAGATCACGCCATTGCACTCCAGCCTGGGTAACAAGAGCGAAACTCCGTCTCAAAAAAAAAAAATAATAATAATAATAATTCTTGGAGTGGGCTGGGTGTGGTGACTTACACCTGTAATCGAGCACTTTGGGAGGCTGAGGCAGGAGGATAGCTTGAGTCCAGGAGTTTGAGACCAGCCTGAGCAACATAGGGAGATCTTATCTCTACAAAAATTTAAAAAATTAGCCAGGCATGGTAGCTTGCTCCTGTAGTCTCAACTGCTAGGGAGACTGAGGTGGGAAGATGGCTTGAGCCCAGGAATCTGAGGCAACAGTGAGCTATAATGTGCCACTGCACTCCAGCCTGGGTGACAGTGAGACCCTATCTCTAAAATAAAAATGAAATAAAATAAAAATAATAATTCTTACAATGAAGGTAAGAGAGAAGGAGAATGGATGGCCATCCAGGTGTGATGGAGGTTCTTCATTGGTGGAGGGGAGAGAGAATATTCTGGAGACAGCCTAGCAGATGGTCACTGGGAGGCAGATATCCGTACTTGGCATAACAATCTTTTGATGAGACAAGAATTCTCTATGTGATTTTTTTTTTTCAGACAGAGTCTTACTCTGTACCCTAGGCTAGAGTGCAGTGGCACAATCTCGGCTCACTACAGCCTCTGCTTCTTGGTTCAAGCAATTCTCCTTTCTCTGCCTCCCGAGTAGCTGGGACTACAGGTGTGTGCCACCCTGCCTGGCTAATTTTTGTATTTTTAGTAGAGACGGGGTTTCACCATATTGGTCAGGCTGGTCTCGAACTCCTAACCTCACATGGTTCACCCACCTCAGCCTCCCAAAGTGCTGGGATTATAGCCACTGTGCTCGGCCCTTTATGTGCATTATTATGTCAGACACGTAAGCTAGTCTGAGGAGTTTGGAAATCTATACAAATCTAAAATTTCTCAACTCACCTAAAGGGCATAGTTTTGTCAGGGAGCAATTTATTTTTTTTGAGAAAGAGTGTCGCTCTTGTTGCCCAGGCTGCAGTGCAGTGGCATGATCTCGGCTCACTGCAACCTCCACCTCCCAAGTTCAAGTGATTCTCCTGCCTCAGCCTCCTGAGTAGCTGGGATTACAGACTCGCGCCACCATGCCTGGCTGATTTTTGTATTTTTAGTAGAGACGGGTTTCACCATGTTGGCCAGGCTGGTCTCAAACTCCTGACCTCAGGTGATCCAGCCACCTTGGCCTCCAAAAGTGCTAGGATTACAGGTGTGAGCCACTGCGCCTGGCCTCAGGGAGCAATTTCTGATTGACAGCTTTGGTTTGCTAAATTATAGACAGTTGACCTTTAATCTCAAACCATGCAATTGTGCTATCATTGAATTTCCTTCTCTCCACCAGTAAATGCCATTGCAAGGTCTAGTACAAAATGATACTTTCTTTTGTGTTATAAAGGTAGCATCAAATAATTTTCTATTTATTTTACTGAGGTAAAAATAATCTATGTTAAAATTACTATTTATTCTGAGAGCTTTATGCTATTTACTGTATTTAAAATAATTATTACTTTAAAAAGTTTAAAATTATTGCATTGCTAGAAAAATTCACATAATATGGAAGTGTTTAGAGCTTAGAAAATGAAATTATCTCCCTGTGCCTGCCACAGTTTTCACCGTACAGATTTACAGTATTGAAGGTTGACCGTGGTAGTTCACAGTGATGTTTTGGAACAACTTGTTGAAACTGATTGAAACTGCTTTCAACTTTCCCAAGCTTCCTACTTTCTTTTTTATTTTATTTTACTTTTATATTTTAAGACAGGGTCTCACTGTCACCCAGGCTGGAGTGCAGTGGCGTGATCATGGCTCACCGAAGCCCCGACCTCCCGAGCTCAAGTAGTCCTCTCACCTCAGCGTCCCGAGTAGCTGGGACCACAGGCGCATGCTACCATGCCCAGCTAATTTTTGTATTTTTTGTAGAGGCAGGGTTTCGCCATGTTGTCCAGGCTGGTCTTGAACTCCTGGGCTCAAGCGATCTGCCAGCCTCAACCTCCTAAAGTGCTGAGATTACAGGTGTGAGCCACCGGGGCCAGTTTCCTACTTCATAGTTTGACTTGGTCCATAGCATCTTAAGGTGGCCAAGTATCAGACTCCTATTAGATAGAACTGCAGAGTTCTGCCTGGGTGGGAAAAGCTCAAGCCCTTTGGGGAAAATTAAGACCCCAACTTTGAACCATTTGTTCACATTACAGAGTCATGCAGGCAGCCTGTGGCATTGGAAGGCCACCCTAGGGAAGCAGACTGGCTTTGGTTGCAATGGAACTTGAGCACTCGCACTGTTTCATAGTGTGACCTCAGGCAACTTAACCCCTCTGACCTTCCACTTTCTTACTTGTGAAGTGGGGATATTCAAATCCTCACAGGATGGTTGTGAAGTGTAATTACACAAGGAAACACAGCTATGTCCTGTTGGAGAAATTCAGTCAAATGGGAGAGACAGAGGGCATCTAAACATCATGATGCAAGCGAGGTTAGTGGCACCAGGGGACTGCACAGCATGCAGTTGTGTAATGGGGCAGAGAGCCTGGGAAGTGATTTCCCTGCAGAATCCTGGCAGAGGAATGGGAGTTTGCTGGTCCTAGAAAGGGTGAAAGTACAAGGGCAGAGGTTCAGTGCGTGGAGCAAATGATGTGTGTGGGGAGCACGACCAGATCCTGAGATGGTGGAACCCACCAGCTAACTTGGCCGTGGTGCAGGAATCCCATGATGACCGGACCTGAGCCGCTCTCCTTCTCCCAGCCTCCTCCCCTTGGCACGACCCAGGTCCTCTGCCTAGGGGGCCTTTCTCCTTTTGCTCTCCTGGCTATCTCACACCATCCTTTAGGCCTCAGCTGAAGTGCCATTTTCTCAGTAAACCCCCTCCACTTCCACTTAGTCCCTCCATTCTTTAAAATTTTGTCTTAAATTGTAAAAAACACACAACCTAAAATGTACCATCTGTACCATTTCTAGGTGTGCAGTTCAGCGGCATGAAGGATGTTCCCATTGTCCTGCAGTTGATCTCCTAAACTCTTTTCATCTGCACAACTGAAACTCTGTACCTATTCAGCTGCTCCCCACCCCCTCTCCCTCCCATATTTGACAACCACCATTCCACTTTCTGTCTCTGAATTTTTTTTTTTTTTGATATGGGGTCTGTCACCCAAGCTGGAGTGCAGTAGTACAATCTCAGCCCACTGCAACTTCTACCTCCCAGGTTCAAGTGATCCTCCTACCTCAGCCTCCTGAGTACCTGGGACCACAGGCACGCTACCACACCTGGATAATTTTTTGTTTTTTGGTAGAGATGAGGTTTTGCCATGTTGGCCAGGCTGGTCTCAAACTCCTGACCTCAGGTGGTCTGCCTGCCTTGGCCTCCCAAAGTGCTGGGATTGCAGGCATGAGCCACGGCGACTGACCTTTGCCCCTGAATGTGACTGTTCTTGGTACTTCATACAAGTGGAATTGTATGGTGTCTGTCTTTTTTGTGATTGGCTTATTTCATTTAGCCTGTGTCCTCCAGGTTTATCCCTGTTGTATGTCCTTCCATTACTATAACACGGTGTCCTTTCCTTTCCTGTCATTTCCACGTTATAATTAGGAAGTGGCCTCAAGAACTGTGTCCTCCACTGTGTCCTGCTTCCAGGTCAGCCCATGGCACACAGTAGGAACTCCATGAAGAGTGACTGAACCGAATCTCCAGTTCCAACCCCAGCCTATCTTTCCAATCTCATCATCCATCCCCTCTGTACTAGCTTCTTATGGCTGTGGTAATAAATTACTAAAAACTTGATATTTAGAACAGCAGCAATTTATTCACTTACAATTTGGGATGCTGGAAGTCCAAAATCCAGGTGGCATCAGAGCCGGCTTCCCTGCAGAGGCCCTAGGAGAGAATCCTGCCTTGCTTCTTCCAGCCACAGGGGCTCTGTGGCTGGGGCTGCATCCCTCCCCCTCTCCTGTCTTTGTCTTCAAATGTTCTCTGTGTGTGTCTCCTCTCTTTCTCTCATATGGGCACTTGCCATCAGATTTAGGGTTAGTCCAATCATCCAGGATGATCTTATCTCAAGATCCTTAACTTAATTATATCTCCAAAGACCCTTTTGTCAAATAAAGTCACATTCACAGATTCTGTGGATCAGGACATGGACTTATCTTTATGGCAGCTACAATTCCACCCCACTCCGAGAGCCCTGTCCCCCAGCTGATCTGCCTGGTCATGCTCTCTGGACTGTAGGGCACACTTTTCACCAGGCTCTGTGGATGTTGTTGCTCCTCCACTCCCCTGGAGGTCCTGCTTTTTTCCCTTGAACACTGAGATCCTCTGCTGTCCCCTTCCCTCTCTGTGGGTCCTCTGACTGCTCCAGGGGAAAGGGACACTCTTCCTCTTGGAAAGCTGCCTGCTGCTGTGCGAGTGCAGCTGGTTCACCCTTTCTAGAGGCCCTGTGGGGTCTCTCATCTGTACCTCCACATGGTCCTGGAGGCGGAGCTTGTGTTCCTGCTTCCCTGTGTTCCCTAAGGTGCCAGTGACATGAGTACAGAGACTCTGAGAATACGTGTCGGGGATAATATGGATTCGGAAAGTGGGTTCAGACACATACTAATATTATCAAAGTGAAAGCACATAGTAAGCTTGCAGTCATAGACACCCTCAGTTCTAAGAATACGTATGTGTGGATATAGGCAGGGAATTTAAATTTGTTTTTTGTTGTTGGTAGGCAGCAGGTGTTAATTCTAATGAGCTTACGTAGCAAGTGGGTTTAAAGAACAATTGACAACCCAGAGACATGCAGGGCCTGGAATCAAATAACAGGCTGGCTATACTGCTCGGAAGGTCAGAGTCAAGGTCCTGACTTCCCCCACTGAGGGCCACAGCATCTCTTAGGTGACCTCTGGAGTAATTTAAATGTCACAGGAAGGGCCTGGTCCCAGAAGGTTTGACTTTCCAGTAGAAGCGTCAGGGCTGCTCCTGGTGGTGGGTCTCTCTGGGCATCTTTTCCAGCCCTCTCCATCTCCCACTGCCTGCCAGCATCCCCCCTGCTCATGGCTCCTGCTCCCCAGCATCTCCAGCTTCCTTCAGTTCACTAGGGCTCCAGCCCCAGCCTGACTGGCTGGTCAGCCTTGCAGTTTGAAGATCTGTCATCATCCAGCTGCCTTGGACTTACCAGGATCCAGACTCCTCACCCCTGGTGTGGACTGATGTTCACATTGGTCCTGCCAGCAGGAGAGGGCAGCATGGGAGGAGCAGAGGCTTACGTGTCAGGGACTATGGAGTGGGGGACTCTGTCAGGGGACTTGCGTGGGAGGCCATGAGTGGTGTATCCACTCCAGTTTGGAGGTTCCAAATCACCCAGTGTGGATATCTTATTTTTCAGATTGATCGTGTCCTGTGCTGAAAATGTTTCCGGAACAACAGAAAGAGGTATGTCATCACAAATCCAAAAATAAATAACCCATATGTTTTGACTCACACGGGTTAGTTCTTCATTCATGAACCATAAACCCATGGATTGCTAGAGGAGGGCTCATGAAAGAACAAATGCCCACCCTCCTACACCTGCCCCCACTCCCACCATTGGTGCCTCCATGGCCTTCATTTTGGGTTCCAGTGACTCAGCTGTGGAGCACTCTCCCACCCACGGCTGGTGACTCAGCATTCTCGCAGGCTTTGCCTCCTACCCCTTCCTTGGAGCAGTCTCCCTCTGGTCTACCTTCCTGCTTTTCTTTTTTCTTTTTCTTTTCTTTTCTTTTTTTTTGAGACAGAGTCTCACTCTGTCACCCAGGCTGGAGTGCAAAGGTGTGGCCTTGGCCCACTGCAACCTCCGCCTTCTGGGTTTAAGCAATTCTCCCACCTCAGCCTCCCGAGTAGCTGAGACTATAGGCACGTGCCACTATATCCAGCTAATTTTTTTGTTTTTTTAGTAGGGATGGGGTTTCACCATGTTGGCCAGGCTGGTCTCGAATTCCTGACCTCATGATCCGCCTGCCTTGGCCTCCCAAAGTGCTGGGATTACGGATGTGAGCCACCATGCCTGGCATCCCTGAATTCTCCCTCCTTTGGGTAGCAGCCTAGGGGAATTTCTGCCATTAGTTTCAGGTTTGCCCCCTTTGTCACCTGAGCTTGGTTTCATACAACATAGGCAAGGTTTGCCCTTCTGCCTGCAGCCTGGCTTCCCAAGCCTCCATGCTAGCCTCCTGAGCCTCTCTCTGACTGGCAGGAGGGTAGGAGAGCCCTCATGCCAGCCCCAACTGAGTGTTCCTCCTTTGGCAGTACCCATTGCTCTGCCTGCTGTGGTGCAGTGCACATCATCACTTGGTGAGGCTGATGAAGTGAGGAAGCAGCATAGGGGCCTTTCTAGGGAGCATGTGCGCGCGCGCACACACACACACACACACACACACATGCACATGAGTCACACATTCACATAGTCTCATGGTCCCAGCTCACCCTGCCCAGATTGAAAGCACTTAACAATTTATTTCAGAGAATCTTTCCAGAAAGTCCTTTGCTAGCTCTCACATTCTTAATTTCAGCCCTATCTTTGGCTTCAGGTTCTCCTCAGCAGTCCAGATCACTTGCATCACTTAACCCTAGGCTGGGCTCCCCCATTTTCAAAGGCAGTGTTTTTGTTTGTTTTTTAGCTTTTAAAAATTTGGCTAGACGGGCATGGTTGTGTGTGTGCCTGTGGTCCCAGGTACTCAGGAGGCTGAGGTGGGAGGATAGCTTGAGCCCAGAAGTCAGGGGTTCTAGTGAGCTAAGATCACGCCACCACATTTCAGCCCAGGTGACAGAGCAAGACCGTATCTCAAACCAAAAACCAAAAACCAGAAAAATTGGCTGGGCACTATGGCTCATGCCTGTAATCCCAGCACTTTGAGAGGCTGAGATGATTGGATTACTTGAGGTCAGGAGTTCGAGACCAGCCTGGCCAACATGGGAAAACCCCATCTCTACTAAAAGTACCAAAATTAGCCAAGTGTAGTAGCACACGTCTGTAGTTCCAGCTACTTGGGTGGCTGAGGCACAAGAATCTCTTGGACCTGGGAGGTGGAGGTTGCAGTGAGCTGAGATCACACTGCTGCACTCCAGCCTGGGTGACAGAGTGAGAATCTGTCTCAGAAGAAAACTCACAAAAAACAAAAAACTGGGCTATAATATGTACAGTAAAATGCATAAGGTGTCCTAATCTTATGTATATAGCTCAATGGATTTTTTTTTTTAAATAGAGACAGAGTCTCTCTTTGTTGCCTAGACTGGTCTCGAACTTCTGGCTTCAAGTGATCCTCCTGCCTCAGCCTCCCAAAGAACTGGGATTACATGCATGAGCCACTGAGCATGGCCTAAATGGATTTTTACACACCTGTGTAACTACCACTCAGATCAAAGTATAGATGTTTCCGGCTCCCCAGAAGGTACCTTGTGCCCCTTTCCAGTCAGTCCCCCTCACTTCCACCCCCAAAGGTGACCTTACACAATACCTAGACCATGCATCCTTTTTCCATCTTGTACTAAGTAATACTGAGACCAAGCTGCTTGCTCTGGGAAATACCCGCCCATGAACTTAATGAAACTGCAAGGCTAAGGGCATAGTTCCCATAGGACTGCCCTTGCCTCCAACACCAATTACAAGTTTGGGGCTTTCCCGAACCACTTTCAAGTTTAATAATTTACGAGAAAAACAGAACTCAGAGCTGTTATCCTCACAGATACTACTTATTATAGAAAAAGAACACAAATGAGAACCAGCCAAAGCAAGAGCTGGACACGTGGGCAGTCAGGTGGGGTCCAAGAGTGGAGCTTCTGGTCATCCTCCCAAAGGAGTCTCGGGTGGAGTTACCCTCTCAGCACCCATGTGTGACAGTGTGCAGAGTCACTTGGTATAGCTAGAATGATTGCCTGGCTTCAAATCCATTGCTCTTAAAACAAAGTCCTCCCAAAGGAGTCTCGGGTGGAGTTACCCTCTCAGCACCCATGTGTGACAGTGTGCAGAGTCACTTGGTATAGCTAGAATGATTGCCTGGCTTCAAATCCATTGCTCTTAAAACAAAGTCAAAACACCTGCACATGGTCTCTAGCACTCTGCAAGATCCAAACCTGCTTCTTTCTCCAAACTTCTCTCTTGCCCCCCACCTGCCACTCAAGTGCACTTCTTGTTCCTTATTTCAGAGCTTATTTTAGAGCCTTGAATGTTCCATGCATTCTCACCCTCATGGACTTTTACACATGTTTTTTTCCACTGCCTGGAGTAATCTCTTCCCCTAGCCTTCACACTGTATTGACTGGCTAACTTCTCCTTATCCTAGAAGTCAAGAAGCAGCTTTCTAAACCTTTAACTGTAAAAGATATATTTATCTAGTCACCTCCCCAGCAGCAGCCTGTCGTCAATGCCAGTTAGAAATAGAGAAGGTTTAGGTCGAGCCTTTCAATATCTTAGTGTCTGGTTGTTTAGTGGAAAGTAATTCAGGTTCCACCTAATGGAATATGTAAGCACCAAATGCAGTAGGACTGATTGTTTTGGAATCTAGACTGAGGGTACACTGAGTAGCACTTTCCTCTCAGCACCCACAGCAGACATTACTAATTAATCATGAGGTTGGCACGTGAATTGAGATTTATTTACCATCCTTGTACAAGATTCATACAGGCTGGGAGTGACATCTTGGTTCTATCTAATTGGTAGTATTAATTTTAACATTTAGTAATTTTTTTTTTTAACATTTTGAGGGTGAGGAATCAAATGTAGTCGCTCTTGTTAAAACAGCTTTATGACTGTAATAAATCTAGAAAGAGGAGAAAAGGGAGTGAGAATCTCCCTTGTTAGTTAAACATGTTCCATTTGCACATTGGTTTGAATTCCCAGGAGAGCAGTATCCTAGCTGATGGATCTTCTCCATAAAAAGGCCTTGGCATTGGGCCATTGTGAAATTAAAATGAATTCAGATTCATTCATGCGTGCAACTTTAATTTACAATTAAAATATTATGGTTACATATTTTAATAAGAATAATTAGATGGACCCAACTGAATCAACTCTTCTGTTTAATGAGACAGAACCCAGATTCCAAATGGAAAGGCAGGTGGCTGTGACAGGAAGCATGTTTCAGACAGTGTCTTTTGTGGAGCTAGGCATTTTTGTTCTTTTAATATTCGAATGTCCAGACTGAGCTGTTTGATTTTTCTGCCCTACTCAGAATGGTTGCCTCAGCTTCTTGGAACTCATCTTATGGGGTGTATGAGTGAGCATTTGCTCTGACTGGACACAGTCCATTTCATGGAGTTGGACGTTCTCTCTCCCAGGCGCCTGTTATGCTGCTGCTCCCTCCATAAGGGCACTGTGCTCTTTCCTTGGCCCAGGGCTCACTTAGTATAACTAAACTGTTCCTCCCTGTGTGATGTGACCTGAAGTGCAGGCTGAAACCCTTTTTGGACATATATGCGCATGCGTGCATGTCTCCCCTGCTCTCCTGGATCATGATGGCTGCATTCTCCTTTTAGAGATTTATCCCTTTAGGACAAGTGCTTTTTCCCTTCCAAAATGCACATACTTCATAGTAGGTATAACAGCAGCTTCTGGGCACTACTGGTTGTTGACGCCTTAGCGAAGATACATCCATCAGTTCTTTGGCAGGGAATATCCTGAGTAGGGCAGGCCGGAGTGGGCCCCAGAGAGTTGCACAAACCATGAGGACCCCACCACTGAGGGAGGAGATGGGGTGCTATGGGGAGAGCAGGCAGGGAGGGATATGTTGCCATTTTGGATGAGCAGCCATGTCCAAGATATGCTTATGCTGACCTGCGGTAATATTTTGGACTTGGTCTATCTAGGAAAGCATGCTTTTGATAGTGGGAAACGGACTGGAAACTGACTGGGCTGGAACTGATGAATATCATTAACAAATAAATAATATTATCTAGGAGCCTGTGATGCTGGGTACTTTGATGGGAAGCAACAAGACAAAACATTTTCCCACTCCCCAAAACCTAAATTTGTTTTTCCCCTCTCCCTCCTTTCTTCTTCCTCCCTTTTTCATCTCCCAGCCTCTCTACATCAATTCTCAGTCTCTGTTATACTCAGTTATTAAGTGTTCCTGTTTGAAAAATAGCTAAGTTTCCATAAGAGGCAATTTACAGTCTTCTGTAAGCAAAGAAAAGTAGCCGGGAATATTGTCTTCACACATACACACTAGGTTTCAGAGAATGCTGCTCTCATTCTGAGCACTACATTTGTGTTACAGTTACTGTGAGGACTCTGATATTTTTTTCTGAGCCTGTCCCAGAGAAAGGTCTTCCTTCTTTTTTTTTGTTTTTTAACCCTTCTTCCAGATTTTAAAATAATTGTTCACTGCAGAACATTTTGGAAAAGTATACAGGAAAAATAAAACTTGAGGATATTTCTTTCTAGTCTTTTTCTATACATATGTATATGTCATTTTTAGAAAACTGAGATCATATAGAATTTATAGTTTAATATCTCATTCTTCCAGCTTAGTGTTCTAACACATTTCAAGAAATACTTCACCAGCTCTGTTTAAATTAGAAGTGGCTTAAAAAAAGAAAGAATTAGTAAACATAAATTCATCTTCACATTTGTTAAGAAATGAAAAAAGAATAACTTTACAGTGGAGAAATCTGACAAACACTTCCTCAGCCAGGTGATCACTGTTAACACCATGGTGATGCTACATTGATAGCATGTGCCCTTGAAGTGATAAAAATGGCACTTTACCCTCTGAAATGGGTGGCCTTCCTTCCAAAAACCTATGACACCAATCTAATAATGAGAAAAGCATCAGATAAATCCCAATTAGAGACATTCTGCAAAATACCTACCAGGGCTCCTCAAATTGTCAAGGTCACCCTTGACAGTGAAAAACAAGGAACACCTGAGAAACTGTCACAGACAAGAGGAGCCCAAGGAAACACAATGACTAAATATAATGTAGCTTGGGTGGGATCATGGAACAGATCAATGACATTAGGTGAAAACTAAAGAAATCTTAATAAAGTATGGACTTCAGTTAATAATAATGTCAGTATTGATTAATGAATTTACTAATATAAAATGTTAATAATAGGGGAAGTTGAGTGTGGAGTATATAGGACCTCTTTGTACCATCTTCATAATTTCTCTATATCTAAAACTGTTTAAAATAAAAAAGTTTATTTTAAAACAAATATCATTGACGTATATATGGTCACATAAAAAGATTTCTGAAAGATTGTATGGTGAATAAACCAGTAAACAAAATAGTATTTATACCTATATAAATACTCACATCTGTGTTACAAAATTGCATAAAGCTGGGTGTGGTGGTGCGTGTCAGTAACTCCAGCTACTTGGCCGATGTGGGAGGATCACTTGAGCCTAGAAGTTCGAGGCTACAGTGAGCAATCATGAATAACCACTGCATTCCACCCTATGCAACAGAGTGAGACCTTGCCTTTTAAACCCCCGAAACAAAAGAATACACAAGGTAAAGATGATAATATAATGGTAGAGATGACAATATAATGAACCCCCATGTATGTACCTACCACTCAGCTTCAACAATTTACTCTCATTATTAACTCATAGCCAAGCTATACCCCTACCCCACCTATTTCCTCCTGCTACCACAGTAAATTATTTGGAAATGAATTCTAGATATTATATAATTTCATCTGTAAATATTTCAGTATGCATTTCTAACAAATGACCTTTTAAAAAATGGACCACATTATCTCATGTTAAATAATTAAACAATTGCTTCATATCATCAAATATTCAGTGTTCAAATTACCTTGATTATTTTGAAAAAAAATTATATAGCTGGTTGTTCTAATTATCTATTTAATTAGGATTCAGATAAGGACCACATATTGCATTTGGTTGATAACGTTGTTTAAAGTCTTTAATTCTCTCTTTTCTCCCTTTTGCAATTTATTTGTTGAAGAAATTGCATCGTTTGCCTTATAGAGATTTTCACATTCTAGATTTTGCTGATTGCATCCTTGTGGATGCCAATTATTTCTTGTTGCAAAAGACGAGGGTTTTTTTTTTTTTAATTTTAACTGCACTTTTCCTAATGTGTTATGAGATATGAAAAGGTAACTCTTGCTGATTTGGGATACTACTTGTGTAAAGAAACTTGCAACTTCATGAACTGTTACAAATCATGTAAAAGGCAGGTCTAGCTAAATCTCATCCACAGTTGTTTATCCTGAAGTAATAAAAGCTGTTCAAAAAATCATCATTCAGTACCACCAGAGGATGGTATTTAAACATACTCCATGCTATAGAGTGGCAAGTAATACCACTTGTCATATGTCCTTTAAGTTATTTGTTAACAGTTGTTTTAGGAAATAAAGGAAGGTTATTTGGTATATTCCTTCTGCCTTTCTATTGTTATTTGTAAAGAATATAGCATGTCAAATATGCTAGATTTTAGTTGTGAGATTGTTATATGGGGGTCCTGAATAGCACTCTGGTGATTAAGACATTGGTAAATTCTATAATCATTAGTTGTATAGAAAAGTACCTAGCACATTGTTGGTGCACAGTATATTTTAAGTGAATGAATGAATGAATAAGTCTCCAGTTTAAATACATGAACCTGTAAAACACTACTTCGAAGTAGGAAAAAAATGTCCCAAGAAGGAAGAACAAACTGAGACAAGCTTACATTTTTATGATAGAAAATTCTTATCAAAGCTATGAAAAATTAATATTCACTTAACACCTAGACATTCTGCTTTATTAGCTTTTGTCTTTTGTGATATTTCTGTAATCTAAGTAAATATTTTTACAGTTAACACCTACGCATTTTTACTATGCTACAAAGATTCAAGCTAGGCTATGATGGGAAATTTTAAAAACACACCTATCACAATGGCTAAAATAAAAAATAGTGTGGCTCTCCATAGAAACTGTAATAGGTATGTATGCTATATCACCGTGGGGTTAATTTGTATTTTCCTGGTGTTTAATGATATTGAACATCTTTCCACATGCTTTTTTGCCATCTGTATGCCCTCTTCGGGTGAAATGTCTCTTCATGTCTTTTGCCTGTTTTCTAATTGAATTCTGTTTTTTAAATATTGAGTTTTTAGAGTGAGTGAATGAGTTTATTTTGAGACAGGGTCTGTCTGTTGCTGAGGCTGGAGTGCAGTGGCGTGATCTCGGCTCACTGCAACCTCCCACCCACCCACCCACCAGGCTCAAGCAATCCTCCCACCTCAGCTTCCTGAGTAGCTGGGACTACAAGTGCAAGCCACCTCACTCAGCTAATTTTTAAATAATTGTTAAATGTTTCATAGAGATGGGGTTTCACCATGTTGCCCAGGCTGGTCTTGAACTCCTGAGTTCAAGGGATACTCCCACCTTGGCCTCCCAAAGTGCTGGGATTACAAGAGAAAGCCACCTCGTCCGTCTAAGAGGTTATTTAAAAAAAAAAAAAAAAAGTATTCTAAATGCAAGTCATTTGTGGGATGTGTAATTTGCAAATATTTCTTCCAATCTGTAATGTGCTTTTTTGACCTTATTCATGGTGTCTTTTGCAGAGCAAAGATTTTTAGTTTGGTGAAGCTTAATTGATTATCCCTCTGTGGATTGCCCTTTTGAGATCAAGTCTAAGCACTCTTCTCCTAGTACTAGGCTGAAAGATTTTCTCTGAATTTTTTTTTCTAAAAGTTTTTCTAAAAGTTTTCTCTGATGCTTTATGTTTGACATTTACATCTGTGGTTTGTTTAGTGTTGAGTTTTGTATAAGGTGCAAGCTTTAGGTTGAGGTTCATCTCTTGGCCTATGGATGTCCAGTTGCTCCATAATCATTTGTTGAGAGGCTTTTTCTTCTCCACTGAATTTTTTTTTGCACCTTTGTCAAGTGGGTATATTTGTGTCGGTCTGTCTCTGGGTTTTCTGTTCTGCATTTCATTGATCTACTGTGTCTGTCCTTCTCTAGGACTCCATTGTCTTGCTACTTCCCAAGCCTTAACATTGGGAAGAAGGCTTCCTCCCACTTTATTCTTTTTCAGAAATGTTTTGGCTATTCTAAGACCTTTCCTTTTCTATATAAATTTTAATATAGGCCCATCTGTGTCTTTAAAGAGAATCTTGCTGAGATTTTTTATAGGAATTGTGTTAAACTTACAGATCAATTGGGGGAGAATTTATCTCTTTACTATGTTGAGTCTTCCAATTTATGAACATAGTATGTCTCTGCTTTGATTTCTTTCAATAGCATCTTATGATTTTCAGCATAGAGAACCTCTGCCTTTTAAAAAATCTTACTTGTAATCAGTTGGTTAATTCCGAAACATTTAATATGCACTTACTATGTGCTAGTACCATGCTTGGTGCTAGAAATACAAAAATGAAATACAAAGCTTTAAGAACCCAGAAGGACAGAGTTTGAGAAGAGCATGTTGTTTGAATTGGTATTTTAGCTAATAAAAGCAGAAAAAACGTCCCCATCCAAAACAATGCAATTACAGTAAAATTGGAAATTGCCTAATATTTATTATTACTGTAAGAATCACTAGATAGAACATGTTTGAGAGTACAGTCTTTGGGACAAGGCAGATCTGAGTTTGAAGCCTAGCTTAGCCTGGTCATTTGACTTTGGGCCAGTTGCTTAAGCTTTAGAAACCTCATTTTTAAAATCTGTAAGTAGGATGAGAATATATTGAGCTCTGAGAGTTGTTGGAAAGATTGAAGGAAAACATTTGTGAAACAGTGCAATGCCTGCCACATGTCAAGTGTCCTTGTATAAATACAATACAGTTATTTTTATTATTAGTTTCATTTCATGTACGGGCTAAGAAAAAAAGGACAGGGTAGAAGTGGATAATGGTCAAGCCTGGGGTGTGGGAATGGGGGCAAAACAGGGTACATTGAAATCAGAGGGTGATTATTATAGGAGAACACAGGAATTAGATCTCCAAAGAGTCTAGGAGTCTGCCTTTCTTTAGAAGTCTGTTTTCACATGGAGAACAGTAGGGACAGTTAGTCTAAATTTTTAATTCCACTCTTCCTGGCTTTTTCATACTACATATAGTCATTAGGCCCAAGAAGTCATTAAAGTGTTTAATAAGGTTATTAAATAGACTAACTGCAGCTGCTGAAGCAATTTTCCTAGGAAATCCATATGATTCTAGGTAAGGGGCTGTGAAACTGTCCTCTGTGGCTGACAGCCTGTCAACATTCCTTTGAAGGATGGCGGGCAGTGTCGTGAGGGATGCGTCTAATTAAGAGATTAGAGGTGAACCTTGGCTTCCTGGGTGTGCTATTTGTAGCAGAGAGTATGGCGAAACTTCACTAATTCCTGCTAATTGCAGAGTGGGGGAGGGGGAGACCCATGTGAATTATAGAATATTTTAAAATAAATGTATTTTTATTACTTTCAAGTACATATTTTAACTCTAGCTAGGCTAACAAATTGTTGCCTGGTGTAAGTCTTAGGGGACCAAGTTATTGAAGCTATCAGAAGGATTTTCAATTATTTCTATGTAAATAGGTGCTTCCGGAGTTCTTCAGGGTGCTGGAAAACAGTTTGTTCTCCCAGATCTTAAACATTGCTCTTGTATCCTTATGTTGTTAATTGGCACATCCTTAGAGGAAGGGGTTTGTTAAATTAAGATAAACTTTAGACCAGCTGCTAAATAACTTATCATTAATTCATGGAGCCCAAGAATCCACGTAGATGATGTTTTAATTTCAAGTGAAGTTTGATCTTCTTTCCCTGAAGGCAGTTTATTTATTCCTGCAGGCATTTATTTATTCATTAAATGATACTAAGAGAATGCATTGGATGTATCAGGCATTCAAGTCTTACAAGACAGCCTAAGCTGCCCTACAGGAGCTTAGCGCCTGTTAGAGGAGGCCTACAGGTAATTACAATACAGCACGGTAGGTCGTGGTGAGCAGGGACTATGCCCAAGGCAACCCAGAGATGTTAGGGGCTCAGAGGAGGGTTAAATAAGTCAGACTGAGTGAATCTGAGAAGGGTTCCCAGAAAAAGTGGTGACCAAATTGCATTTGAAAAATGAATTGCAGTTAGCAAAAAATAGTAGAGGAAAAGAGAAGATTTAAAAAAAATTTAAAAGGGCAGTAGTGTGGCCCAGCAATCCAGGCAAAGAGAATAGCTTGGTCAAAGGCATGGAAGTGTGAAGTGGCATGTTGCATATGGGGACCTACACTTAGCCTTTGAAGATAAGCAGAGTGAAAATCATGAAAGGCTGTATTGTACTAGCTGAGGAGTTTGAACTTGATCTTGAAGGTTATGGGGCAGCCTTTGAAGGATTTTCAGCAGGAAAGCAACATCATCAGTTATGTGTTGTGGAGCCATTCTTGTCTTCATGTGGGGAATGCATTGGATATGGGCCCAGAGATAAATTAGCAGTTCTTGCGTTAATGTTGGGAAAGAGGTCCTTAAACCAAGGGAACAGCAGAGGGAATAGTTGGTGGTTCCAAGAAGAATGACTCTGAAGAACTTGGTCTTTGTGGATTTGGGGAATGAGTCAAACACAGAAGTTTGGGAGAACTGGGTTTCTCGCTGGGGTTGGTGGGAGATGCTTTTCACTGAGAAGGGAAGCAGGATGATGTGGGAAGGGTATGGGCACAGCATACTCAGGGGACTTCTAGGTGGATCAGGCTAGAGGCTGGATCCATGGGAGAGGTACCTGAACTGGGATGGAGCTTTGGATGGGGACCATCAACTCATTCGAGGATGTTGAATGTGTTTGGATGAGGTCACCCTAGAATTGCAATAGGGTGCAAAGAACAGTGGCCTGGGATGGCTCTCAGGGGCACAGAAATGTTTCAGGGAGCAGAAAAGGAAGAAAAGTTTGCCATCCACAAGAGAATAGTGATATTTAGCACGCCAAGTTAAAGATTTTCAGGATTGAAAAAATATGTGGAGTCTTAGTGCTGCATTGAATTTTGAGTGCATTTAAAATGCATTGCTGTGTTCTTAGAAGATATTTTTGTTTCCAGCATGGTTTTAGAATATGTACTCAACATCCCCTTCCCTTTTAGTCAAATCTTTTATCTTTTTAAATAAAAGATAATGCCAAAGCAATTCTTTTTTTCAATAACAGATTTGTGGCAAATTGACAAATATGTTTTCTTTTCTTTTTGATTTATTTAATCTGTGTGAAGGCTCGCTATATCAGTAATGGGTGCATGTCTTCTACTGTTAATGTGAAACACTGAGCTGTTGGAAATAATCTCCCTTTTTGGTATATCCAAGAACTTCTGCCTCTTAAGTGGAAAAGTGAAGCTGCCACCACCTTCTGAGGGAATGTGGCTATCAGGTGACCTGATGATGACTGGGAGCTGTCCGCATTGTCTCTGTGAAAAAGGTGCAGGATGACTTGGTCCTCTGTTGTCAACATCCTTCTTTAATCACAGTGAAGGCAGGGCCAGCTTCTCTGTTAGAGCCATTGCCCAGGGCCATACTACTATTAGGGGCCCATGAAAATGTTTTCTTTCTTTCTTTTTTTTTTGAGGTGGAGTCTCGTTCTGTTGCCTAGGCTGTAGTGCAGTGGTGTGATCTTGGCTTATCGCAACCTCTGCCTCCCAGGTTCCAGTGATTTTCCTGCCTCAGCCTCCTGAGTTGCTGGGATTACAGGCGCCTGCCGCCGCACCTGGCTAATTTTTGCATTTTTAGTAGAGACATGGTTTCACCACATTGGCCAGGCTGGTCTCGAACCCCTGACCTCACATGATCCTCCTGGCTCAGCCTCCCAAAGTGGTGGGATTATAGGCATGAGCAACCACACCTGATCCCACGAAAATATTTTAATTCCTTTTATTTTTTTCTTTCCACCTTATATTTAATACCCTGATTTAATTGCTTTTAACATCAGAATAATAAAATGAACTTTCAGGATAAGAAAAGGTTTTACTATGTAATATTAATATATACACCTTTGTACCAGTGTAGTGTTAAAGTATGGTTTTTAATATATTATTTTTTGGCTGGGCGTGGTGGCTGACGCCTACAATCCCAGCACTTTGGGAGGCCAAGTTAGGCAAATCACTCGAGGTCAGGAGTTCAAGACCAGCCTGGCCAACGTGAAGTGAGACCCTGTTTCTACTAAAAAAAAATACAAAAATTAGCCAGGTGTGGTGGTGAGACACACCTGTAGTCCCAGCTATTTGGGAGGCTGAGGCAGGAGAATTGCTTGAACCCTGGAGGTGGAGGTTGCATTGAGCCGAGATCGTGTCACTGTACTCCAGCCTGGGTGATGGAGCGGGACCCTGTCTAAAAAAAAAAATATATATATATATATGTATATATACACATATATATATGGACTTGTGCTTCTCTCCTATTTCTATTTGTCCTTCTGTTCATTGATTCATAGGCCTTGGCATTGGGCCACCGTGAAATTAAAATGAATTTTTCATTTTAAATGATTGATCATTCATTCTGAGAACTGTGGGTATGTGAAAAGTACTATAGGAAAATGAATTTAAGAGACACACATGCATACACAGTGACAAGAGATGGAGGTGAAAAGCATAGACCAAGAGCAGAGTACCTGGATTTTTGCTTCTGTTTCCATCCCTGGGCAGAATGTGCCATATCATATTGTGGTTAGGGGCTATTATGGATACTTTGGTTTAAATTTTTTTTTTATTTCCTCTAATTTTTTTATTAAAAAATATTTATTTTTTTATAAAAAATTTTTTAAATTTCCTCTTAATTTAGAATGTATTTTAAGAAATAATGGTTGTCTCTTAATGTGCATTTAAAAAAAAGGAAATAGAGAAGAAGAAATAATAATGGCCAGGGCACAGTGGCTCATGCCTATAATCCCAGCACTTTGGGCGGCTGAGGCAGGAGGGTTGCTTGAGCCTAGGAGTTTGGGATCAGCCTGGGCAACATATCGAGACCTCGTCTCTATAAAAAGTTAAAAAATTAGCTGGGCATGGTGGCACCCGCCTGTAGTCCAGCTGCTGGGAGCGGGGTTGGTTTAGGTAAGAGGATCACTTTAGCCCTAAAGTTGGAAGCTACAGCGAGCTGAGATTGCACCACTGCACTCCAGCCTGGGTGCCAGGGTGAGACCCTATCTCAAAAAACAGAAAAAAGAAAAGAAATAATGGCTAAAGCATTTAGAGCATCACTATGTTGTTGTCTTGTTCTTTTTTTTTTTTTCTTGAGACTGAGTCTCGCTGTTGTCGGCCTGGGCTGGAGTGCGATGGCGCCATCTCTGCTCACTGCAACCTCCGCCTCCCGAGTTCCAGCAATTCTCCTGCCACAATCTCCCAAGTAGCTGAGATTACAGGCGCCTGCTACCATGCCCGGCTAATTTTTGTATTTTTAGTAGAAACAGCGTTTTACCATGTTGGCCAGACTGGTCTGGAATTCCTGAGCTCAGGTGATCCACCCGCCTGGGCCTCCCAAAGTGCTGGGATTACAGGCGTGAGCCACTGTGCCCGGCCTATCTTGTTCTTAATTTGCCCCCTAAATGATTTTAAAAATACATAATGAAAATATTTTAAAATAAGACTTTTTGGAACAGTAATTCATACTCCCTGTCTACTGAAGACAAGCAGTAGGACAGAAGTCTCTAGTGCAAGGAAAAACTGTATGTTGCCCTAGAAGGTGAAACTTAATAGGTGGCAAAAGTTACTTTCAAAGAATGTGGTGTATTTTTTTGATTAAAAAAAATCGTCTAATGAAGAGTCTCATTTAATTATCTGTCTGACACAATGGAGGTGCTTTGTCCAGAAAGCCCCTGATCTCTCTTTTACTTCTCTTGAGTGTTCATAGCCTGCCTCTCAGATGTGCCCCAGGAAGCAGTAAGAAATGCCTGAATGCCAGTCTTGAAGTCCCAATCTTATCAAAAAGCTGTATTATTTAAAGTCAAACTCAGCAAATTTATGATCACTGAGTAAATAAGTTACACTTAAAAACTTATCATGTGAAACATGATACTTTTTTGCTGTACATTTTCATATTTTTAAACTAAACCTATTTAGTAAAGAGCATCTCTTGAAAAGTATTGTTTTAAATTTTACCCCATGTTTCCTATTCTTATCTTTATAAAAGAACAAAATTATCTACTATATATGATTTTTAATATCTCTAACTTTTACATGTAACACAAAGATATGAAGATGAAATGATTTAATGTATGGGAAATGTATTTTAAAAATACAAAAGGATGTAAAAGGAGGTGTTCATCTTTCTATTAATAAGTTATTACTGCTTATTCTCACGCGGCTGGGTTGCATGCACAAAGTCAACTTCAACCCTCTTTGCTTACTTTTCCCATGACCTTTGGTATCCTTTCTTTCTCTTTTTTTTCTTTTGAGACAGGGTCTTGCAGTTTTGCCCAGGCTGGAGTGCAGTGGCACAATCAAGGCTCACTGCAGCCTTCACCTCCTGGGCTCCAGTGATCCACCCTCCTCAGCCTCCTGAGTAGCTGGGACTACAGGCGCACAGCAGTGCGCCTGGCTAATTTTTTTTTTTTTTTTTTCTTTGTAGAGATGGGATTTCGCCATGTTGCCCAGGCTGGTCTCAAACTCCTGGGCTCAAGAGATCCTTCCAAAGTACTGGGATTACAGGTGTGAGGCACCATACTTGGCCTGGTGCCCTTTCTTATTTGTGTCCTAGGAAGCAGCTTATTCAGAAGGGCCCATAGTTTCAATTTGGAGAGATGACAAAAGTAAGAAATTATCACTTTTTAAATTAAAAAAAATTCTGAACCAATATTTTGTGATTAAAAATTAAAAATCAGTTGTGCAGTATACTTTGTCTTCAGATAACCTGTAAAACTATCCAGAAGTGCACCCACCTCAGTTTTACATTATTTAAAAAATTCCATTATGTGGCAAAAGTGTTTTCTGGATTTGCTCGTGGTTCCTGATTCACTAACTTTACTTCTTGTTTTTGAAAGGATTACAAGTACCACATTGGGTAAAGCTCATTTCAGTTTTGTTTTAGTGCAGTCGTTTGTCTCAGTTCTTTCCAGTCCTACTTGCAGTTCTGAAACATATTTTTTTGTTTATGATGCCATTACAGGAGTTTGTAAGTGTCTGGGTTCGAGATCCTAGGATTCAGAAGGAGGACTTCTGGCATTCTTACATTGACTATGAGATATGTATTCATGTAAGTATGTAGTCAGTAGTCAGTAGAAAGAGTATAATTTTGAGGGACTTTTATGGGATACATTTTATGGAATACTTAAAGGTGACACTTGTAAAAGTTTTTCTAATTCAAAGACCTGAATTTGAATGATTACAACTAATGTTTTATCTTACTTGAAATAGTAAGATGGTTCCTAAAGTTGGAAAATTACTTATTTGAATCCTTTATTGTTCCTTTGTTAATATTAATATTTTAATGTTTATTGCCTTCACATATAAAGATGTGAATGCATCTAAAATGCATGGGTAAAGAGTACTTATAGCTCATTAATGGTATTTCTTATGATCTGCTATAGCATATTTCTGGATAATATAATGCCTGATAATGTTAAAGTTTGAGAGGATATAGAGTTCTTTGGAAAAGAGATGTGTGGTGTTTTACATATAGAATCAGAAGATGGGAAATGGATATGTGCAATTATTGTGATTAATTTGTCTAGAATCTTAGTAATTAATGTAATGAGTAAGCAACTAGAAATGATGTGCCTTGCTTGGGTCCTACTGTGTCACAATCTCTTGAACAATGTTGTGTGGCATGTGGCCTTCTGGGATCATCTTAAACAAGGGTAAGCAAACTTTTTCTGTAAAGGTAGTAAATATCTTCAGTTTGTGGGTCATACAGTTCCTGTCAAAACTATTCACTTCTGCTGTTGCAGGTGGCAAGCAGCCACAGACAATGCATACATGATCATAATTGTGTTCCAATAAAACTTTATGTGCAAAGTCAGATATCAGACCGGATTTGGCCCTTGGGCTATAGTTTATTGGCCCCTGATTTTTAGGATAATACTTTTTGCATCTAAATCAGATGCATATCAGATGCAAACTAAATTACTTCAACTCAGGAGCACAGAAATTGGCCCAGATTGTATCCATAACTGAATAGCACAAGTGAAGTAAAATTTAGCCATCATTTAATCCTTCCATCGTAAATAGCTAACTTGGTACGTTGGACACCCAAACACTAGCCATAGAACTTTTCTTTTTTTTTAAATTCTCTTCTCTTCTCTTTTTTCTTTGAAGTTTCCCCAACTTAGAAAATAAAGGAAAAACTCAGAACTGCTTTTTTGATTGTGTTGTAAAGCCATTCCAGGATATGCCGCGTGTTTTGGTTCTGTTTTGGTTTTACTCATAAGCTCACACTAGAGTTGCATTCTGTGTGGAAAATTATGACTATATGAGAATAAGCATTTGAAGTAAAATGAAATATTTTTAGTTGCCTTCTAACTTTCTCTAAAAAAAAATTGTGTGTCTTTATCACACATTTCATGATAGGCATGAAATTTAATTATTCCCAGCAGGTAATGAAAGTATAGATTCTTCTCTGCTCTACAAATAGCCTGATGTAAATTCAGAAATCTCCACCCAGAGCCACAAATAATGGGTTCCACAAATATTATTTGATGCTGTTCTGGCACTTCTCTGAAATGCTAATAAATTGACAATGGGTAAGCCTGGGCTTGGTGGACAGCAAAACAAGCAAATAGATTTAGAGGAACTTAATCAGTTAGTGAACTCAGTATCTTCTAATCTTGAAGAGACTTCCACCTCTCATACAATTAAAAGTGGATGGCAGAGCTAGAGAGTTCTGGTTGGCTTCTCTTAGATGTTACACCCATAGAGCTTTGGAGGTAGAGAAGCTGGTTAATTTAAACAAGTTTAAATTTAAACTTGTTTAAATTAACCTCAAGGGAGATGATGTCATGTAACTCTGGAATCTTAATATTTACTTGGAATTTTAAACTAGTAGACCCTAGAGCTGGGTAGCCATCATAAATATTTCCCTGAACCTTCCCTGCAAATGAAGGACTTATGGATGAACCTTAGTCTGGTGTAGGTACCATGTGGATTTTTAGTTATTGACAGCCATGGTGGTTGTAAGCAGAAAAATTAAAGGGAATTTGAATTGACCCAGTCTGTATCTGAGATGTCAGGAGTCCCTGCAGTGGTCTGGGATTCTTTAGGGAGAGGGTACTGGGAAGATACCTGCTCAAGCCTCGTTAGGGCACTAGTTCTGGTATAACATGGTCTGCTAGCCTAGTCCCCAAGGAGCACATTAGAGTTAGGCCCCAGTGTGCTCTAAGTCCACCCACAGAATGTCATCTGCCACAAACTCCTTCCAGTGGGTTTTGCTGCCATAATGTTAAAGATAGTGGGATTTAGACCAGTGGGTACCTTGGGGGTGAGCCTCTTAACCTGTCTACATTCTGAAGTTTTCTGAACTTTATGAAACATGAGAATACCAGAAACCGTGTCATATATTTCATGAGAACAGTTTAAGAACTAATGTGGCTGGGCGCAGTGGCTCACGCCTGTAATCCTAGCACTTGGGGAGGCTGACATGGGCGAATCACCTGAGGTTGGGAGTTTGAGACCAGCCTAACAAGGAGAAACCTTGTCTCTACTAAAAATACAAAATTAGCTGGACGTGATGGCACATGCCTGTAATCTCAGCTACTCGGGAGGCTGAGGCAGGAGAATTGCTTGAACCAAGGAGGCGGAGGTTGCGCTGAACCGAGATTGCATCATTGCACTCCAGCCTTGGCAACAAGAGTGAAACTCCATCTCAAAAAAAATAAAAAATAAAAATGAATGCACATAATTACTTAGATTTCCCAAGGAAAACAATCACTGGGCAAATTAAGTGGTAGAATAGTAATTTTTGACATAGTACTGATCTTGGGGGTAAAAAATTGTTTCTCATTTAGTAAAGATTAGAAAATCAGATTTTGAAATAAATACAGAGAATAGAGATATTTGTATTTTCAAAACCCAGAAGAAACAAATATTTGCTAGTTTCTTGTTTTACTTGAAGGAGTATATTTACTCTCATATTTACCTAAAGTAGAGGCATTGTGGCTGAGCTTAGCGTGGGTACACTTTAAGTGGCTTTTTCCAAGTCTGCCTTAGGGTAGCTAGAAGGAAACCAACACTTAGTAACTAATAATCATATTAATAGATAACATTGGCCAAGTGCTTATTATCAAGCCTCACAACCACGCTGTTAATTAGATATGTGCTAGTTCATCCCATTTTAGCACTCAGGAAACTGAAGTCTGAGTGACTTCCCTGTAGCAGAGCCAGGACTGGAATTTCAGCCGGCCTGTCCTCTATGCCAGATGCTTATCTCCACGCACCACAGCCACTCTCTGGCCTGGACATGCTCATTCTCATATCCAATAAAGAAGGGAAGGCTGATCTCTAGTTTAAAAGTGATTTCAGGATTCCTGGTGATTTGTGTGATCTGCAGGGTGGCCATGTCAAGGAGATGAAAGTTTCTGCAATGTCTCATAAAGGACTCCAAGGAGGTGTCTCTAAGCCCCAAAGGCTCCTCTAGCTTACATGGATGGCCGTAAAATGCAGCAGATGAACCTGAGCTCCTCCCTGTCATTTATATGTTAGGATTTATTTTTTATGATTTGTTCTTGAAAGCAGTGCTCATAGGTGAGTAGGCGGCTCCTTTAGGACCCAGGTCATACCTCGCCCTGGGGCAGCACTGCTCATTCCCATCCTCCCGGCTGTCTTCAGGGCTGTTATGTTCCTGGGTTATATGCAAGATTTCAGAGTACTGGCATAAATATAAGTTTGGTGATTTAAATCCTATTTAGAATGAATACTGGGATCATATTGTGAATTATAGATACGAGGAATACATTTTTTCTCAGGTAAGACTCATATCTTTCTACTTTTTCTGTACAGACTAATAGCATGTGTTTTACAATGAAAACGTCCTGTGTACGAAGAAGATATAGAGAATTCGTGTGGCTGAGGCAGAGACTCCAAAGTAATGCATTGCTGGTGTAAGTGATTTAGAGTATTTTGAGGAGATTTTGTCATTATATTTAATGTTTAAAATTGATGTTCATTAAGATATATAAGATACAAAGGATTTTTATAGGCTTTTGCCTTGATTACAATATATGTAGCTTTAGTTTTTTAGCTACTGCATCTGAATTTAAAATTTATCACTTAAATTTCACCAACGTGAAAGGCCTCAGAAATGTTTAAAGATGGGTTTTTCCTTAAGCTAACTGATTTCCTCATACCCTTATTATATAACTATATAATGTATAATCATAATTATAGAATAACTGTGTGATAATAATAATCATACACAATTTGCCTTCACTTTGAGGGATTTCTGTAATAGAAGCACCTTGAATTAATTATTAAAAAAAATTTTTTTTCTTTCTCCTAAGACAACTGCCAGAACTTCCATCTAAAAACCTATTTTTCAACATGAACAATCGCCAACATGTGGATCAGCGTCGCCAGGGTTTGGAAGATTTCCTTAGAAAGTGAGTGTCCAGAAACTTCTGTGGCCAGACAAGGAGTGTGAGCAAGTGCTTTGCAAGAGCTGCATGATGGTGTGGGGAAGAATGTTCCTGTTTCTGAAATGCAAAACCCAGTGGTCCATTTCCTATATTAGAGCACCATCTTGTGGTTCACATCATCTGGTACATATTTGGGACCAAGTCTTCTAGAAAGAAAACAATGAATGAATTGAAGTAGATAACAAATACTTGATCCCTTAAGCTGTCAAGCAGATTCAAATTACTCAGGAGTTTACCTGACAAAAGCAAAAATTTGTCAGGAAACAAATATGCCTAATTATCAGAAGGTGCTTTTTTTTTTTTTTCTGATACGGAGTTTTGATCTTGTTGCCCATGCTGGAGTGCAGTGGCGTGATCTCGGCTCACCGCAACCTCCACCTCCTGGGTTCAAGTGATTCTCCTGCCTCAGCTTCCCTAGTAGCTGGGATTACAGGCATACGCCACCATGCCTGGGTAATTTTTTTTGTATTTTATTAGAGACAGGGTTTCTCCATTTTGGTCAGGCTGGACTTGAACCCCCGACCTCAGGTGATACACCTGCCTTGGCCTCCCAAAGTGCTGGGATTACAAGTGTGAGCCACTGGCCCAAAAGGCGCTTCTTAAAAACTGTCTTTGTTTACAATGCTTAGAATTTATAGACCAAAATCAGCTCTATGAAGGGCTGCTAATATCCTCTGGGTTCCTCTAATGGTTTAACTCTAACCTTTGAAGGGAATGTTTATAAAGGAGTATTTGGTGGCATGTGAACAATCTCAGTGAGTTGTTAACTCTGGATTACTCTGTGATGGTGGGTACTGCAGTTAAAGCCGCTGGAGTTCATAGTATCTCCACTCTTTGAAATGCTAGAATACCCAGAATGCTAGAGGCCATGTAGTGCGTTGATTTGCGCTGAGGCCAGGCTACCTGGCTCTGCCACTTAATAGCTGGGAGCTTGGGCAGATAATTTACCACCTCTGACTGTGTCTTCCCATCTATAAAATGGGGTAATCATAGTACCTACCTCATAGGGCTGTTGAGAGTTTAAATGAGTTATTGACTGTAAAGCACTCACGACAGTGTCTGGCATAGAATGTGTGCTATCTTTGTGTTGGCCGTTGTTGTCTTAATGCACTTAGACATGAGACAGCTTTTGCTTTTCTAATTTCCAATTTTGTAGATGAGGAAACAGGCTGAGTCATGTGACTACTAGTTAGTGACAGGGCCCAATCTCCCAGACTCTTGAATTCTTTTTCTAGTAGTTTCAGGATCAGTCATCTCCTTTGGGGTTCACTAAATAGGACCTTAGACCTAGCCTGAAATAATATACTGCCTCCTCCCCATTTGGCTCTCTCATAAAGGGTTTGGGTATTAAGTATGCACATGAATATTTATATTTATTAGATTGACATAGTGTCTTTCCTTTGAAGGTGTCCTAGAGACATACAGAAAAATCCAAGATTATAAATTGAGGGAGAGTGGGCAAAGGAACAGAAGCCAGAGGAATACAAATGGCAAGAGACCAGAACTGATGAGCAGAGCCAAGTCCTCCAAAAACATTTCATTGTATTTTTGGGGGGTATCACAGGCATGGCAGGACAGAGACTTGGCCAAGTTTTTCCTGCCCTTTCCCCTCAAGGAGAGCTCTGATTTTAATTGTCTCTATGAGGCCCAGGTGGCTGATGGCCTTTCCCTTGTGATGTGGTCCCTGCCACCTGATTCTACAGAGTTGCCTGTCACTCTAGTATAGATGTTGTCCTGGGGGAGCTGTGGCAGCTTGTCTTCTGTAGAGGTCTTACTTCAGGTCGGAAGACAGAATGTGCCTCTGAATTATATTGCTAGTTAAGCTCAGGGTATGTGTTTTTGACCAGGAATTACTTCACTGTTTTGAACACAACCTTTCTATCCACAGTTGATGTACCAAAATTAATGACCCAGTGAGTGTCATTCAGCATAGTGGGGTTATGCTTGTGCCAGGTTATTTTTGCACAGTGCATGGCTTGACTGTTTGCTGGATGTATGTGATGCAGATGTCATGGTAGAAAGTATCCTGGTTCAGGTACTCAAGGAGCAGGTTCTAGGTCTCCCATAATCATGGTTCCTGGTTTTTTTTTCCAGCTGCATGCCCTTGTGATAGTCACTTCATTCCTTTTAAGCCTTTGTTTGGTATAGATTGGGATAATATTATCCACACATATCCAGCCTTACTGGGTGATTGTGTCCTACAGATGAAAAGGACTTGAAAAAAACTCCAAAAACCATGCAGTGATCCTTCATTCAGATGTTAATTAAGTGTATGCTTTGGGCCAGGATGTGTGCCATGGACATAGGACTGCACAGAATGAACAAGTCCTTATCTTCTTGACGCTTCCATTCTAGTGGGGAGCACTGTGTACATCTCAAGGGCTAGACTCATTAACACAGAATCTGGATTGTCATTTGATTGGATTGTCAAATCGTGGAATCGGCAGGTGGTTCTCTTGTGATATCATTTATTCCACTGGGGTATGTGAACATTTGTCTCCAAGCTAAGATTTCATTTTAAAAAAGAAAGCTGGGGCTTCTATACAGCCTAAACCTGAAGGAAGTGAGGAGTCAGACACCACAGGGCTGGCTTCAGGCCTCACCTGGGCTCTGTGCCCCAGCCTCCCTTTTGTGTCCTACAGATCTGTGCTTTCCCGAGTTGTGTAAGTTAGCACCCTCCATGTCTTTGCCCTGGTGCCCCCTCCCCTCACCCAACCCAGGTTCACTTTGGGAAATTGGATGTGATGTGTACGTTGTGTGTCTTGGCCCCAGCTTGACATCCTGTGAGGCCCCATTGGTTACCTCTTAAGTAGGGCCAGCCATCAATAGCCTGCACCTTGTTTGTAGAGGAATTTTAGGAACCACAGCATTAAAACATGGAAATCTGCTTGTATGTAGGGTTTTAGCATGTATTTTTAAAGCCTGGCTTTTATGTAAGTTTTGAAGTTATGAACTGGAAGCACTAAATATGTTCAAATCTTTTGAGACCACAATGTCTTTGTATATGTGTATATACACCTATTTTTCTTTAAGATAATTTGTGAAATGTTACATATTTAATAAGAAAGCACTGATCTTTGTAGCGGAATTAGAAAATTGTTTCTTTGACTAGGTGCCAAATAAGAATAATTTCTACCATTTATTGAACACTTTCTTTTTTTTTTTTTTTTTTTTTTGAGACGGAGTTTCGCTGTCGTTACCCAGGCTGGAGTGCAATGGCACGATCTCGGCTCACCGCAACCTCCGCCTCCTGGGTTCAGGCAATTCTCCTGCCTCAGCCTCCTGAGTAGCTGGGATTACAGGCACGCACCACCATGCCCAGCTAATTTTTTTCTATTAGTAGAGACGGGGTTTCACAATGTTGACCAGGATGGTCTCGATCTCTCGACCTCGTGATCCACCCGCCTCGGCCTCCCAAAGTGCTGGGATTACAGGCTTGAGCCACCGCGCCCGGCCTATCGAACACTTTCTACATGTTTGGCATTTTACATGCTTTAATCTCGGTACTTATAAAAATCTTAGGAGTTGGGTCTTATCTCAGTTTTATAGATAAAGAAATTATAGGAAAGGTGGAGGTACTATATGAATCCCAGGACCTGGCAAATTTAAAATGAGCAGTACTCTTAAATGCTGGCTACATTTGGTATGATTGTGAAATATATATTCAAATATATTCATTTTGCTTCAGTCTTGACTATAATCTCCTTTTTGTATTCTTGCTCTGGAGTAATTATAAATTTAAAGTCATTTCTAATAGTTATGAAAAGAAAGTTACAGACTAAAAAATACAAACTCTAAGTCTTCAATTATGAAAAATGAAATTCTTACTAATTTTTAGGTTGAAAGGGATTTTCAATTTAGGTTTGAACAGATTTATTCATGACTGGGAGCCAGCTTCCTTTCTTTACTGAATTCATCCCATTAATACAATTACATTTACCCTACAGTTTAAACTTTTATATCACGGTTTTGTATTTCTTCAAATATTAAGGAATTTTTTTTTTTTTTTTTTACAAAAGGCTACTGTTGAAATGTGACTAGTTTTACACACACATGATTTTTATGTCTTTGTGTTCAATAGAGGGCACCACAGCACAGATCATGAATGTCTTCAATGAAGATTTGTAGGTTTTATTTTTTCTTATATTAAGAGCTAAACAAGCTGAGTCAATTTTTTTTTCTACATCAGACTGCTAACTTTCCATATACTATACAGATGTGTATATATATCACTGTATTGAGTTCAGTAGATCCAGGACATCCTTAGTTAGGGTGAAATTATTTTGCATAGCTATATATTGTTCTCAGCTAAACTAACATACAATACATCTAATAAAATCACATTGAGGAAAACTGATTTTCAACTGGTTCCACTTCAAGGAAAAAACAGATTTTGCTTTGTTTAGTCTGAAATTGTTATGGGGAAAGGAATAACTTCTGATCTGCACTATAAATATCTTTTTAGAAATTCCTTTAAAATCCTATAGGCTATTTTTTATTCCTTTTATAAAGGTTTGAAAATCATGTACTTTTAAAATGGAGGTTTCTACAAATGACATTTTGTTGACTGTTTTACAGAGTACTCTTTATATTAAGTTTGAAATTGATTTTCTGCTATTAGATTTGTTTGTGGAAAATATGGCACAAACATGACTAAGAAAAAATAGGATTTAATAGTATGATGGTGACAGTCACAGCCCTCTCTGATAGTAAGCAAAATAGTACTCAAAATAAATTAATTATGCTCACCTAACCAGATGGGAAGACACTCTCAAATGTTTTCATTTTAAATTTCAGAATGAACTATCTGACTATAAAATTAAAAGCATATAAATACATTTAAAATTATTTTTGCTTATTTATAACTCATAATCATGGAGTATGGTGGCATGAATTTAGACAGAGAAACAGAGGGGATTCAAAAACCAAAACTGTGCCTGTCCCACTCACTGGTTTGAACTGTAGGCCTAAAGGGCTTCAGATGTTCCTTCCCCAGCCACATCTTTCTCCCTCTTTCGAATTGTGAGCTGGGTGGGCCTGGCCCTTTCTCTTTTCATCTGTGTGTCCCCCAGATGGCAGTATTGAGCAGAAAAGAAAACTCGGAAATAATGAGTCTAATGTACAGTAAAATTGGAAATTGAATTATAGCTCAAGAAAAAGGACAGTAGCCTTGAGGTCCCGATCAACCTGGACTCTGATCACTTTTGTTTGCTGTACCCATGTGTTAAGTAACTAGTGAGTTAATAACAGTACGTGAGCGGTTCAAGGCTCAGTAGAATTGCTTCAGACATGAAATAAAGCTAAAATGAATTTGTGTCCAATATCATTGGCATTAGTGCTCATTACTTTTGTGGTGTAATGCCTCAAACCATCTAAAATCAATTTTAAAGATTACCCATTATTTTATAAAGAAAATAAAACACATTTCCAACAGAAACAAAGCAGTGAGTACAATCCTATGAACAGTTCCTTGTACTTAGGGCAGGCAGGAAACCGCTGACAGAGGCCACAGGAAACACTCCTCAGACTTCACAGACTTCACAATCCATGTTCATATTAATGGCTGTTGCTCTATAACTCTTCTCTTAATCTGAAGTATTTAAAACAAGAATGGTAAACATTTGTAAATGTAGAAAATAAATCTCAAAGAGTAGTAAAAGGGATTTACTACTTAGCTATTTGTACTTGATAAATTCATCATTATCATGTGACATGGTCATCTTCTGGGAGGACCCAGGGCCGAGGACACAGAAGGAAAAGGAAGGATTTAGCTGCTTTGCTTGAGGTTTTGCCTTTTAAAAAGCACAAAAGTTTTCCTTTTCCTTTTAATAGACCAGTAAAGAATATTTTCTCAAACTGTAAACCTGCTGAAGCAAAGAGACAACTAGGTTTTGAATACTGTGCATTTTTAGGCATTTTTGCCTTCTTTAAGAAATAATTGTTTTATTTTGTAGAAAAGGACTTGGTATTCTAATGACCTTAAGATTTTCACTAAATCGATATTAATGGTCAAAGGAGATTTACTTTCCTTATTACTTATTTAAACAAGCAGCGTATAAGGCAAGGTTCATTTGGTCTGAAATACATGATCTATTTTTCATAGATCATTATATCGGAAAAATCTTTTGTTGGACAAAATTATACTTGGGTTTTAGTGTTTTAGTTTTGTCCCCTATATCTGGTCTTAGTGTGTCCTCTTACATAATTATTGAACTGTTAGTAGAGACTAAATTATCATATGTCAACATCTTTGCTAAAAAGATAAACCAGTTTTTATTTAAATATAAAGGTGTACTTTGATTTGATTTCATATTCTAAGATGTGAATTTCAGAGAAAACAAATTCACTGATGATATGAATTTGAGCATCTATAGATTTTAAATTAAAAACTACAGGATAGTTTTTAATTTTCCATGTAGTTCTGATCCCCTGGTTGAAATCTGTTCTGTCTTTGTAAACTTTGATCTTGAATGTGGGAAGAGCAGTATGTACTCATTACTAAATTATCATATTTTAATTATGTATATGGTAAAGTTGGCTGGGATCAATTTTATTTGGTTGCTCATTTTGACAACACAGAGATTCAGTGCCGCCAAAGATTTTGGAGAAATTTCTAGTCAACCTTAAGTATTAAAAAAAAACCCATCTCTCTTATGAGCTGTTGTAAACATGCACTTAAATATATAACTATACTTGTAAAGTTTTAAAATATAAACTATGCTGAGAAGTGTATCAACCTCTTCATATAATTTTTAATAGCAGTGAAAGTTTTGATGTTTCATGACAGCCTATCCCATAAAGATCACTGAATTGACATGCTGTTGGCAGTAAATTTTTTTTAAAGTAGAATAAAATTTCTATGACTATATAAGCAAAATATTTCCATAATTAATCCACATGGTAATAACAGATGGTTAAATTGAAGAAATGTCCTTGAAGTTATTCTTTTAACAGATGTTCTTAACTATTAGCTGCATTTTTTTACCCACCTAAATTTCCAAATAATTGAATAAAAGTTAACATATGCTTTCCTCCCTTTAATGGGCAGAGCCCATAATTGATGCAAAGTTTACCACAGTAGAGAAATTAACTTCAGTGGTACATTTCTAATGATTTTTCTTTCTTCTGCCCTATCATTGACCATCCTGTTCACCAATTATTTTTCCTTTTTTTTATATATAGAGTCCTACAGAATGCACTTTTGCTTTCAGATAGCAGCCTTCACCTCTTCTTACAGAGCCATCTGAATTCAGAAGACATTGAGGCGTGTGTTTCGGGGCAGACTAAGTACTCTGTGGAAGAAGCAATTCACAAGTTTGCCTTGATGAACAGACGTTTCCCTGAAGAAGATGAAGAAGGAAAAAAAGAAAATGATATAGATTATGATTCAGAAAGGTATTTCCTTGCATTTTGATTTAATGTATATGTATTTATATAACACATAGTACACATATGCATGTGTATAGATAAATGTACACACTTCCCTTTTTTGTTGATGTAATACTAAGATAATGAAAAAATTAATTGACTGAGATTTTATTGAGCTGTGACAGCTCATCATAGTAGTCTTCACACACACCTCCACACTGAATTAATGAATGCAGTAGAAATTCAATTATTTGCATTCTGATTATGTGACTTTCATTTAGTCAGACTTGAATTATTCGCGTTTAAATTATCTAGCTAAAAAAATACCCAACTGCACTCCAAATGGCTAATTAAAAGTCCAAATTTCCTGTCTCTCTTTGTGACTGGAGATAATTAAAGTTCTCCTCTGTTACTCAGGCTTTGAGTGTGTTGTGAAAACCAATTTCCTCTTTTTATTATTTTCCCCCTCTCTTCTTTTCCAGTTCATCCTCTGGGCTTGGACACAGTAGTGATGACAACAGTTCACATGGATGTAAAGTAAATACAGCTCCACAGGAATCCTGAAAAATAATTCTAATGTTACTATCTTAGGAACAGCAAATTATGTCCAGTCATAGAGAAGATAGCTTCGTAACAATATATTCATACCTAAAGCTCACTGTCATGATGTTAGGTATTTAAATTCTTAAAGATGTTGGGTTGTTTATTAATGGTATTTTTATGTTGTCTTATTTTAGGTAAGCTGCTGTGTAAAGCTAAAAATCCTGTGAATGTAATAAGATCCTTTATAGGCAGACATTATTGGTAAACAAGATCTTGCCCTCAAATGAAATGACTTACATGTTTAAAAAAACCTAGTTGGCTTTATTGAATTTAAAAAGATAGGTAAATAAGTAGCATTTAAAATCAAGATACAGCATTTCTTCTTGTATCAATGGGGCAGTGTTACTGTAAACACGGTGTATATGTTATTAACCACTATGAAGAGTAACAGCATAGACGAGACTGCCTCTCTTAGACATGTGGCTGATATTTTGTGGATACCTCCCATGCACTGGCAAAACACTATGCTTTTGGGTGTTTGACTGAATTATTTTAAGAGTATTTAACCTTTCCAGTATTCTGTTTCACACTTAGATGGAAATGTATCTTATGAGTAGAGACATATTAAAATAATGTTTACATCTTAGAAAAAAACATAGATAATGCTAGTAATATTACTTATAATTGCAATATACAGATTCAGAAAGACATTTTCATTGTCCAAAATCAGCTTCACCAAATGGTTTCTGGAGACGAATCATTTGTTTTCATTATCACATAATTAGAACTACAGGTTAATGATTTATTTTCTGACTAAATGTGCAATTTCTTATCACTAGATAACTTTCAGTATCAGTGGTGGTTACTTATTACTTAAATCAGTGGAAAGATCTTATAAAAATTAATAAATTTAATTTTACCAATAAATATTCCCATAATTTAGAAAAGGATGTCAACTTGCTAATTTCAGAAATATTCATTAAAAAAGCCCTTTCTTTTAAAGCATCCACTTGAAGACTAGTATAATTTTATAAAATGTCTTTTTTTTTTTTTTTTTAGTGTCCCAAAGGTACCTTAGATAAACTGTTTTGAACTTCAGATTTCAGATAAGGCAGAATTTTCGTGAGATAATTACCCAAGTTTCTTCCATGTTGAATGGTACAAAATATTTCTGTGAAACTAACAAAAAGATATTTTCAGATAACTAGGATAACTTGTTGCTTTAATTAAATGTTACCCAGCCTAATTGGAGAGTGGCCAGAGCTGCTACAAAAAGCAACCTTTTCATTTTCACTAGGAATTTAAAAGTTATTGTATTATTAAAAAGTCTTTACAATGCTTGTTTCAAAGAGCCAACAGAAAAAAAAGCTAACAAAACTAAAAACTAACATTTAAAAAATTAAATTCGGAATAAGAATGATTTCTTTAATTTGTCCTTTTTTCTTTGGTCTAAAACATTATTAAATTTTGGTAAATATTTTGATTTAATGTGTCTTAGATCTTCATTATTTTAATACAGGAAAAGAAAATATTTAGCAATTTCTTACCATGCTAATATGTAAAGTTTGTGCCATCCAGGCATTTAAGAGCGATCCTCATCTTTTCAGCAATATGTATTTGAGTTGACATTTGTTTTACAGCTGTTTTGAAAAACACATACTGTGCCACCAATTGTCGTATTATTTTTAGATAATGTATCATAGCCATCAAAATTAACATTAAGTAATGCCTAATATTTGGTATGTAAATGTCATGAGTTCATCATTTTTACATTAAACGTGAAAAAAATCAAATTTGCTGGATCACTTATTTTATACAAGAGAATATATTCTGCCTTAGACCAAAACTCAGTGTTTTTGAATTTTTTGATGGTGAAATATGGTAAAACATGGTTTGATATTCATTATAGTTATACATATTTGAGGCTTTTAGCCTTGGTTCAGTTGTTTTGGTGTCCACACACTGGTTTCTGAAAACTGATTTTTTGCAGCTGAGAGATTTAGATGAACTTCAATTCCCAATGGTTTTCTTGCTTCATCTCTTATTTTTCTCTGGCATATTTTTATAAAGCTTTCTTTAGGAAAAAGAAAATAATTACTTTTTGTAATTAACCTGAATAGAATAGATGTTTAACACTATTTTTAATGTGACTTAAATGTAAAGAATTGTAATCCTGGATTCTTTATTATTACAATACAGCAAAATGGCATTTTCCCCGGCTAATTCTGAAAGGGTAAACTATTCACCTATAAAGCCAATTTATGTGTTTTGTTGTAGAACCAGATTTATATGTAACCCAAAGGTGTCAACAGTGAAAGTCAACAACCTGTTACTTAGGCTTCTTATAAAGTCTCACTTGAAAGAAAGTTACTTAATTCTAGTTGAAATTTCAAGTTTTGAAAATTACTAGGGAAAAACAAGTATTTATTTTTAAGCAGATATTATCCCTTAAGATATTAAGTATCTTACTAGTTTTTCAAACCTAGTCCACATTTTATTGAATAATTAAATACAAACAACTGATATGCAGTATAAAGTAAAAGAACAAATTTTCTTTTATGACAGTTAAGAAGTTAAACAAATTCATTTAGCCTGGCCACAATCACTGTTATATCCAACAGTAAACTGGATGTTGTTTTGAATTTGGTTTGTATTTTTTGGGTGCCTCCTTATGATTGAGCTACTGTGGTACAAATAAGGCTTTCAGTATTTGAGCTGTAAAAGAAGACCCTTTTTCATTAGAGGCCTCAACATTTAAAAAACAAAAAAAAAACAAAGCTTATTCTGTTTCTAAATAGTCTTCTTCTTTATATTGAAATTATTAGCTGGTATCCTATGAATACAACGAAACATCTTTTCAATGAAGGAAACAATTTATTTCAATACAATTCTGTGTTTTTGTTTGGAATACAGACCTTTTCTTAGTTGATTATATATAAACACATTTTCAAATACAAAATACTGTCTGAAATTAGTTACTGCAATTTGACATTCAAAGCATAGAATTTTCTTTGCAAATAAAGGTCATAAGAAAATAATTTTAATAGAGTGGAGTTCAAAAATGTCAGAAGGATGTAAATAAGCAACAATTTCTTTAACATTTGCTATATATACAGAGGACTTTGGTTCTATTATTTATGCATCTTACAAACCAGTCACCATTGTCCTTTTTAGCAGACACAATTGCGCTTCAGTCTTACTGGAAACTTTTCTAGATCATGAGCAGTGCATTGGACACTAATTTTTTAGCTGCGCAAACTCTGATAGTTAATGACCCTTTCTCTTTCTCCACGATTCCAAAGACTTCTTTTCAAAAGATATAGAGGAAAGAGAGAGAGCGAGAGAGAGAGAGAGGAGAGAGAGAGAGAGAGAGAGAGAGAGAGAGAGAGAGAGAGAGAGAGAGAGAGAAACCCATTAAGCTACAGTTTCCTCCTGAAATTAAACTCTGGTCTAAAGACACTATGCAAATGGCTTATGCTAAAGAGGAAAATACCCTTTCTCCCCCGACGAGAAGTGTAGATTCATCCAAATGCCCACACCGCTTGTCTTTGCTGCTAGAGGCACAGCACGGGCATAACTTGTGGTTGTGTTTTTGTTAGTTTCTTACCTCTGGGCCTTCTTTATAGCTTTGCCCCCCACCCCACTGGCGGTGGCGCTCCGGCGGCTGCAACCTCGGCCGCCTGTTGGCTGCAGCGCCTCCGCGGCCCGCGCGCATCCCCCGCGCCGCGTCCCGCACACGCGCGCTCCCGCCGCCTCCCACCCGGACAGCTCTGCCGGCGGCGGCGACTGGGCGGCAGGTAGCGAGCCAGCCGGCCTCGGTCCGGTAACCCATGGCAACCGCTCTGGTAACCCATGGCAACTGCGCGGCGGAAAGAAAAAAAAAAACCTTGGTGGAGGGGGCGGCGGGCGGTGAGTGAGAACAACGACCGCAAAGAGACAGCGATTTACCGCGCGGCCTGCGGCTCTCGGCCGCACCTGCTGCAGACCGGCCTGCGAGGCCCCTTCCCGCGCTACCGTGACGAGTCTGGCTGCTGGGGAAAAGAGCATAAGCAGAGCTCGTGCAGAGGGGCTCCGGGTGGTGCGCTTGGTGTGGGAGGCTGCTGTGAACGCCGATGACCCTGTGGACCTCCGCGTGTCCCGGCTTCCAGGGCCCCGCGGGACTAGAGAGCGCGCGTGGATTGGGCCCTGCCGCCCGGGGGCTGGGCTAGGGGCGGCCGCGCGGGGGCCGGGGCCGGGGCCGGGGCTGGACTCCAGGCTTTGTTCTGTAGACGCTCGCGCCCGGCCCGAGGAGGGGCGACAACGTGCTGCCCTGGCCCGGTGGTGCCCAGCCCCCGAGGGTTCCCGCGAGCGAATACGGTGGGGCCGGGCAAACTCTCCACGCCCTAAATTTTGTCATCTGCACACTCACCGCACACATTAGTTAACCCCTTTCCCTTGTAGGCCCCCAAGAGGCTAAAACCTGCCCAGCGGGCGCGCGGCCGCGTTAACCTGTCCCCTCCCGTCTGGAGAGGGAGGGGACAGTCGCGCCTGGCGGCGGGACTGTGCTGCTGGGGAAGAAGTGCGTGGCTCCAGGTCCAGAAACGGGCCTGGGTCAGGGTGCTATGTGTTTGTGTGCGCGGGCGTGTGTGTGTGTGTGTAGGGGCTGCAAGCGGGGAGATACAAGTTTGACTTCCGCTTTAGGCTGAGATCCCTTAAGAAGGACTGTGTTCTAGTCCCTGGAGAAAGCCGGTAACACGTCAGGTGCCAGGCCGCCGGAGGACAGGAGGGGGCGCTGCCGGGCCAGTGCGGAGGCTGCAGCCGCCCTCTGCAGAACGCGCCCTTGTTTGAGTCTGGCGAGCTCCCCGCGTAGTGGAGTGGTGTTAGGGCTCCCAAGTAGAAAGAACCTGCTCCCTACGTAGGTGTCGGTTATACTTAGGAGCATCGTTTGCTCGCTCGTGTATTCGCAGAACCCCTATCCCGCAATAAGATGGTTCAGGAAATACAACTGGAACCGTTTCCAGTGCATGAAAGTCCACAGAGAAATGTAGTGAGGTGAGAGACCACGCTAGGAATCTTCAACATCCAGGTTGAATTCTAACTAGCTGTGATTCCAAGCACATTGTGATGTTTTAAAAAGGAAAAGATTTGGCCTGGTTGATTTTGAGGTCCTCAGTTAATCCACTCTGTAGGTGTGTTACAGGGACAAATCCCAATAGCAAAGCCATCCGGAATATCTTTTTTGTTTTTTGTTTTTTTTTGAAGGCAAAGGCCTATGCAAATACAATATGCACATACTTCCGAAAAGTGCTTAGATCAACAGTGTTTAAGATATTCCATAGTTTTACTGGTAGACAAGGGAAGCTGGCTATGTAGAGAATCCTATCTTAATACATTCATAAAGACAAGAATCTTAGATCTTAGGGAAACTTGGCTTATTTTCACAAATATGCACGTTCTGGGTTCCACTGCTTACAGAGGACCCAGCATCAGGGAGCATGTGCTAACTGTTAGAGGTAAAACACAGGCTGACCTGCCCTGGGATCCAGGCAGTACAATCCCAGCCCTCTGCATGTCGGTGTACTGGGAGCCCTGTGCTTTCGTTTAATTTTTTTTTTTTTTTAACAAAAGCAATTACAGAAAAGTGCAAATTTAACGTGTGACATTTAACATTTTGCCGTGGCAGGCAGCCTCCACTTAAATGGGGCCTTTCTGCGGAACAACAGGAGCCAAAAGGCCTTGTGTCATGGAGTAATGTAAGACACAATCTGGGCTGCAAACGCACAATGAATCGGGAAGGATTTATGTAATTAATTGACCAGTCTTAACCTGTTATCGTGATGTAAGGAATTTGGAACTCATTAATTTGGGCTCTGACAGATTTCATATTAGAGCTGGCAAATATGGATTGAGCCTCTTATTCTTGTAGCAGCTGGAATTTCCATGACAGTGAGGCTTAGTGAAGAAGACCTATTGCTGGAGTCAAACTGCCTCTTGCTAATCAGTAGCCCTGCTCTGCATTAAAGGGATAATGAAAAAAAAATGAAAAAGCATATTACCTAGCTGAGGGAATGGAAGGAGCTTGTGTTCACTCTGCTAGTATGTGGGTTGAGCTCAAGCATTTGTAGTTGAACAAAACATTAATTGCAATCATAGAGTTAGGTGCTTTCTCAACACCATGAGAGAAGAGAAGGTAGAATGGTGTCAGGGTCAGGTTTGGTATTATCCAAGTTAAAGAGGGATTAAAAGACAGAGCCTCTGCATTTCCTCTGTGTGCACATAGAGACTGTATGAAGAAGGAGACAGAAGTCTTAAAAGCGGCAAATGGAAGTTTTTTTTGGTAATGTCATATCCACAAATGAGCAGTTCTGAGCCCTGAAGGAGAGACTGCCTTTCTCAGGCGCCAATTTCTGATTCCTGGTGGGAGTTCCCTAGTGGACCCCATGAAACCCAGAACTCACATAATGAGCATTTTGTCGATAATTTAATCTGTGTCCTCTTCAAGTTGTATGATATTTACTGAATCAACCATTTGGAAATATCCAGTTTCTTCTTTGAGATTGTAAATAAACTCAGTAAAAGTTTCACTTTCATTTTTTTTCCACCTTTGACAATTGGAAAATTGCTAGGCTCAAAAAAGGTCCCAGAGATTAAACAAAATGGTTTTTTTTTCCATCCTTCACAATAGTTTTCCCTTATTGCTGTACTATGTGATAAGGTTAATATAACAGCTGCCCTAAGGATCATTAATACAGGGAGATAAGCCAAGTTGCATGCTAGAAACATTTGCAGGGTATCATTTGCCTTCTTCTCCTGATTAAGAAGCCTTAGGTAACAAATACAGATCACAGGCACTTAATATTTAACTTCCTAGAAGGTCCAATCGATCTTTCCTAATGTGTTGTTATTCATAAATACTCTTTAAAGTTGGGTACTGACTGCTTTTGAAATGTATTCTTTAAAAAAATTTGTGTGCTACCTACCTTTTAAAGTTTACAGTCAAACATAATTTACTTTTTAATACGACAAATAGTTATAACCCCTTCAGAAACAAAGATTTCCACCCTCCTCACTTCCTTCTTTTCTTTTTCGAAAATTGCTTCAATTTCAACCAAATTTTAAAGTAAAGGATTTTCCTTTTAGTTAGTGATAATGGGATTTGATCTATCAATGAAGTGCTCAGTATAAAGATTTGTTTTTGATTATATTGTTAACAAGTGATTTTTTTTAGTTTTGACTCCACTTAAATGAATGCATAAAGATAAATGCTAGAAATTTGCATCAAATATTAATATTATCCCTCACATTGAGAGCAAAAAGGGAGCTAATAGTTGTTATTGGTATTATTTTAGTGACAAGGCAATGAGAATAAACAACTGATACCAGCAAGGCTTGGATAACTAGTATAAACCATGACAAGGGCGATTAATAGTGTGTATAAACACACTTCAAGTTTGTATACATGATCTCAGCTCTCACCTAGCGATTTCTTTGTATTTTTTTTAAAGGGTGATTTGTAAGTTGGCAATTGCAAGGCTATCAACTCATGTGCTGTGTGTACTGTTTATATATCAGAGGTATGGAATAGACATACTGAAGTGTGATTTACTGGAGAGAGTATTGATTTAGAAGGATGTTTGTGAATCAGGTTCTGGCTCTGCAGCTGGCACATACCGAAAGGCAGCTCCCAACCCTTCTGGACCTCAATTTCCTCATCAGTACAATAAAAAGACTGGATACAGAACGTCGTAAAGGTGTTCCCTATGGTGCTAGTTCTGAGGAACGCTAGTAAGTCTACTAAAAAGAAACAGGGGCAAGTAGGATGGAGGTTTCCACAGCCAGTTACATTTTGGACATGTTAGGCTAAACAAAGTTTAACAATTTTTCTGTAGGATTTCTCAGTGCCTTTCATATGGTAATATTCACGGTTAGGCCAGCTCGGTGGCTCGAACCTGTAATCCTAGCACTCTGGGAGGCCAAGGCAAGCTGATCACTGGAGCCTAGGAGTTTGAGACCAGCCTGGTCAAGGTGGCAAAACCCCGTGTCTACAAAAAAATACAAAAATTAGCTGAGTGTGGTGGCTCACGTCTATGGTTCCAGCTACTTGGGGGGCTGAGGTGGGAGGCTCACCAGAGCCTGCGAGGTTGAGGCTGCAGTGAGCCGTGATCGTGCCACTGCATTCCATCCTGGGCAACAGAGCAAGACCGTCAAGAAAAAAACAATTCACGTGAATCTCTGAGAGACAGAGCGAGAGAGAGAGAGAGAGAGAGAGTGTATGTGTGCATGTGTGTGTGCACACGTGTGTGTGTATGCATCTGTGTGTAGGGATATCGTGCACAGGTTTCCTAAACTGATTCGAAAAAGAGAGGCTAAACAGTGATCCCTTGACTCTATAGTACTTTGGATTTCTACTGAAAACGATTAAGGGGCACTTGCATTCACCCTGGGTGTTCTTGAGGCCAGAGTGCAAGGAACATGTGGATATCACGAAATGAGAAAGATTCCCCTTCAGAGAACAGGTTCTACAAAGAGGCAGGGAGTATGGTACTAAGTTTCTTATTATTTATTTATTTTTGAGACAGGGTCTTGCTCTGTTGCCCAGGCTGGAGTGCAGTGGCACAATCGTGGTTCACTGCGGCCTCAATCTTCCAGTCTCAAGCCATCCTCCCACCTCAGCCTCCCGAGTAGCTAGGACTACAGATGCACACCACCACACCTGGCTAATTTTTTTTGTATTTTTGGTATAGACAGGGTTTTGCTATGTTGCTGAGGCTGGTCTCAAACTCCCGGACTCAGGCGATCGTGCTGGGATTACAGGCGAGAGCCACCTTGCCTGGCCTCTAAAACTTCTTAAAAGCCTCTGTTTCTTTTTTTCTCTTTTCTCACTCCCACTAGATGCTCCTTGACTTATGATGGAGCTGTGTTCCAATAAACCTATGGTAAATAGAAAATACTGTAAATCAAAAATGAATTCAATGTATCTAGTCTACTGAACATCATAGCTTAGTCTACCTTACACATACATATTCAGAACACTTACTTTAGCCTGCAGTTGGGCAAAAACATCGAACATGAAGTCTATTTTATAATCTAGTGTTGAATACCTCATGTAATTTTTCAAATACGATATTGAAAGTGAGAAGCAGCATGGTTGTATGTGAACTTGACATAGTTTCTACTGAATGTATATTGTTATCATGTCACTGTAAGTCAAAAAGTCGTAAGTCAAACCACCCTAAATTGGGGACTGTACAGTCATGCATTGCTTAACAATGGGGACATGTTCTGAGAAATGCGTTGTTAGGCAGTTTTGTTGTGGGAACATCACAGAGTGTACTTACACAAACCTAGATGGCGCAGCCTACTACACACTCTGGCTCCAGCCTAGTGCTCCTAGGCTACAAACCTGTACAGCATGTTACTGTACTGAACACTGTAGGCAGTTGTAACACTATAGTGAATATAAGTGGTCTAAACATAGAAAAGATACAGTTAAAATACTGTATAAGGCCGGGCGCGGTGGCTCACACCTGTAGTCCCAGCACTTGAGGAGGCTGAGGTGGGTGGACCATGAAGTCAGGAGTTCAGCCTGGCAAATATGGTGAAACCCTGCCTCTACTAAAGATATAAAAACTTATCTGGCTGTGGTGCTGTGCACCTGTAATTCCAGCTACTCGGGAGGCTGAGGCAGGAGAATCACTTGAACCCAGGAGGCAGAGGTTGCAGTGAGCTAAGATCATGCCACTGCACTCCAGCTTGGGCGACAGAGTGAGACTCCATCTCCAAAAGAAAAAAAAATACTGTAGAGGGCACCTCCATGACACTCATGAGGCAGCAGTTGCACCTGCGGTCTGTTTGTTGACTGAAATGTTACTATACATCACGTAACAACATATCTATCTCTATCCCATTCCTCTTCAGCTTTTTTTCAAACTCCCGACAACTTTAGCCACTTTCTGAATTTCCAGACCCAGCCCATTCTGGCTCTTGTCTTTCTCCCCCTTTTCTTTAACCCTCCAGATCTATTCCTTGCTTTTCTCCCAGTAGCTCTCAGAGTGAATCTGAAATGGCAGTCCCCAGTCCTCTCGGCCCCTCCCCACTCTAATTCCAACCTTTGCAGCCACTTAGGAACTAGTCTGACAAAGATGGAATTCTCCTGAGAAGTCTGGGTGGAGGGCATGGGGGCAGAGGGAGGTGGAGGTAGCGGGAGGGGAGGTAGGGTAGTGGAGGAGGGGAGGGAGAGTGGAGGACGGGCACACCGGCTGTCACAGTGGTGATCAGAGACAAGCCTGCAGTCTAACCGTGTAAAAGGTTTTCCTGAAACTCCTAATTTTGTTTAGTAGTAACGAACACCCTTGCATCCAATTTTTGTTTTCCTCTTTGTCGGTCTACCTACCAAGTTTATCCCCTGACCTTCAGGGGACCTCACCCCAAAGCCACTGTGTGAAAACCCACCTTATTTCTAAGGCCCACCGAGGAAAGGGTCTATGACCTTCTGTGGCAATCCATGACGAGGATTAACCACTCTTTTTAGAAAATGATTTGGTCTACATGCCTCTTGCTCCCATTAAGCCCAATGTATGGCCAGATCACAGGCCTCAAGGTAAATGTGTAAGGAGGCCTTGTGTGAGGCCACCAGGAGGGAGGAGGCACTGCTACCATCTGAGCACACTGAAATTCAAAACTCCTAAAACGCTGTGTGGAAATGTGCCGCATTTGGAGAGGGGAAGACAAAACGTGTTTGTGGGTTGGAGACGACTTGCAGGGTTTACAACACAACTATATTTTATATATATTTTTTTTAAAAAATGAAGTTTTCTTTAACCTTTTATTTTCTAGTTGAAATGTTCTCAACATTAGTATATCATCCTAAGTTTTGCTCTAATTTGTGGTTCTTTTCAGAATCAAAGGTTTGTACATAACTGTGTTAAATGATGACCTCCAAACTTAAATGTGAAATTTGTGGAAAGGTTTTGACAGTGAGTTGCATTGTGAGCAGTTTAATTTAAGTTGTCTTAGTGGAGTCTAGTTATTTTTATAGTTGGTGACTCAGCCTGACCTCAAAACAACAAAAATGTAACCATAGTAAACATTTATTGAGCTCTAACATTGTGCTGACCTATAAGAGAGCCAGACATGAGTAAAGGTTTGGTGAAGGCAGGTAAGATTATACTGTCTGTTAGAGTAGAGGAGACGGTTTGAAATAAAATGGAAATAAATGAGCTAGAGTCACCTGGACAACGCTGTAGCTGTCACAAAGAAACCTGAGATGGCAATGGCTCCAATGAGGGAGAAATCGACTTAGCTTTTAGGTAACTCTCCAAAGCAGGTAAGCAAGCCCTGCTCCAGGAAGCCGCCCAGGACCCAGGTTGGAGGAGTGGCTCTGCCATCCTTAACACGTGATTTCCAGGATTGCTCCTCTTTCTAACCAGGATAAAGGAAAGGAGAGAACACAACTGGAGAAAGCACCTTTTAATTTTTTTTTTTGAAACAGGGTCTCACTCTGCCACCCAGGAGTGCAGTGGTGCAATCTTGGCTCATTGTAGCCTCAACCTCCTGGGCTCAAGCAATTGTCCCATTTTAGCCTCCCGAGTACCTGGGACTACAGGTGCATGCCTCCATGCCCAGCTAATTTTATCTGTTGTAGAGATGGGGGTTTTACTGTGTTTCTCCCAGGGTGGTCTCAAACTCCTGGGTACAAGCATCTTCCCATCTCAGCCTCTCAAAGTGTTGGGATTACAGGCATGAGCAATCATGCCTGGCATAACTTATTTTTCAATACAGATTTTTAAACATACACAAATGTAGGGATAATGCAGTATAAGATATTCCCATGCGTCTACCACTGAGCTTAAACAGCTACCTTCATGTGTCGAACTTGTATTATTTATATCCCCCAAATATGCCCCACTGCTTTGCTGCATTATTTAAAATCAAATCTTAGACATCTTTAAGAAGATGATCTGGAAGTTGTACGCATCATCACATCACTTGGTGAGAACTCAGTTACATGGTCACACCAGACACAAGCAAGGCTGGGACATGTCTCTAGTTGGGCAGCCATGTACCCAGGAGGAAGGAGAGAATGCCACCCTTGGGATTACAGAATTTGAGGAGGTATCCTTGAAAAAGGCCATAGAGGTTGAAATTACATGGTTCAGAGGAAGACCAAGGTCATTTCTACACTTTTGTGAAATATGACTGATGCCCAGTGCATAATGATACCTTGTGAGGGCTGCAGGGCAAGTCTTGCAAATCTTATGCACTCGAATTTTCAGCAAATTCAGCATTTGCTGAACGAAAACAGAATGGCAAAGTGAAGTGGCTTAGAGAGGCACCACCACTCTTGCTCTTTTTCTCACCTGTGTAAACTTGGCTGAGTTAAAGATTTTAGAGGAGAGAAAGTCAATATATGTCTAAATTATGAAGATGGTGTATTTGCTTCTGCTGTTAGAAACCTATGTCTTTTAAGGTGTTATAAAGTGTATGTGTGTTTTAGATTTTATGTATTTCCATGTAATAAGAAGAGAACAAGACACCACAGAACTTAAAATATGCAAAAGAAGAAATAGTTTACACTAGTGTAATGAATCAATTCATGTTAAAAACCTTTATTGAGCATGTGTGGTATTCAGAAGATTGAGCTGGGTCCTCCAACAGATAGGTAATAACAAACCTTCAGCCCTTGTTCTTTGAAGCTCTCAATCTGAGGGCAGACACGCATGAAAACATCTAACTATAATGCAAGACAGAATGAATCAGGTGCCGTAGTTGGGAGTAGTGGACATCCATTGTTTTACCTGCCCAATATCCATTCTCTTCCTGCAAGACTCTTGATATTTCTCAGGGACCACCCCTCTCCACTCTCAGTCCCAGTGGTTTGAGTGAACCTGAGTCAACCTGCATCTCCACAGGGGGTTGTAACCTAAGTCTAGTCAATAAGAGCAATTGTATTTTCTGATTGGCCCAAGTAATGAGTGGTTCAGAAGTGGTCACATGCCCAGTCAAAACTAATGAGTTTTGTGCTACTGTTGAGAAAAGAACTCTTTCCTCCTCTGGGGTGGCTGGATAGGATGAAAGCCTGGAACTCTGGGAAGCTCATATTGCCACTGCTTGAAAATGGAGCCCACATCAAAGGTAATAGAGCTGAGCGATGAAGGGAGTGGGTCCTCATAAGCACTGCAGTAAGCATATCATTCACTAATTTATTCATTCATTTGCTCACTTGCTGACTTTACCTGTGCGGTTGCATTTAATCCCTATTAGCTCCCCCAGTTGCTTTCTGAGGTCTCAGTCACTGGCTATCCACTGTGGTCCAAAAGTCGGTGAGTACGGTACAAGAAGATATTTTGAGAAAGAGACCACATTCACATAACTTGTATTACAGTATATCATTATAACCACTCTATCTTATTATTAGTTATTGTTGTTAATTTCTTAGTGTGCCTAATTTATAAATTAAACATTATCACAGGTATGCACGTATAGGAAAAAACAGTATATATGCGGTTCAGCCTATCTGAGGTTTCAATCATCCACTGGGGGTCTTGGAATGTACGCCACTGGATGAGGAGGGACTACTTTAACATTAATAGAAAGTGGGTACCATTATTCTCATTGTGTAGATAAATCTACTGCTGATTAATGGAAAAGGTGGGATTGAACACAGAATCGGATCTGTTTCTAATACCCTATATGGTCTTTCAAGGAGAAAATAGCTCTTATAAAACCAATGCATTCTCTTAGCACCTAGAATACAATAGTGCATTCCCTTAGAAGGTTCCCCTTATATATTTCTTGACTGGGTGCATATCGTGGTATAAAGAATGGTGGTGCTATTAATGAGGGTGGGAAGTACAGGAAGAGGTACAGAAGGAAGAGAAGGGGAGGATGAATTCAGGTGGAGCCAGGATGTGGGTACAGGAAGAGATGATATGCCCAGAGGTAAAAATGTGAGGTTGGAATAGAGTGAGAGGTAGAGGGGAACATTTAGAAATCTTCTGAGAGAAGTGATGAAGGACATCTTTCCCAAATGTTATCTCAGTGAGGACTTCATATACCCCAAATTGCAATCTCCTTCTTAATTCCCTTTTCCTTACCTTCCCCATCTCTCCTCCCTGCTTTGTATTCTCATAGCATCAATCACCTGAATCTAAATAGATCTCTATTTGTTTTTATCTATGTCCTCCGCATCCCCACGACAATATAAGCTTTATCTGAGGAGGGAGATAGGCCGTTGTTCACGGTGGTATCTCACATGCCTAGACTAGTGCCTGCCACATAGGAAGTGCTCAAAGTATATTTGTCGAATGAATGACTGAATGAAGGAGTGGAAGTGGGTGAGATTGCTCAGTGATGGCAGAGATAGAAGAGGGTAGACAAAAGACCTGGGAAGAGGAGACCCTGGAAGTGACTGAGACAATCTAACTGGCAGAAACCCAATCAAAGAGCAATCCCCAAGAATAAGGAAAGCAGAGGGCTTCCAGAGCAGCACAGCCGGCAGGGTCAGATGCTGCTGAGGGGTAAAATATGGCCGAGGCCATTACATCTTGGGAATGTTGCACAGGATTATGGTGTAGAGGTTCTTGGGATTTAGAGTCAAGTATGAGTGTTTGAATTCCAGTCCTGCCAGTTACTAATTTGCTAGTTATGTAAATTTGAGTAACTCTCTAAACTTTGGAGCCTTGGCTTGTTTACCTGTAAAATGGGTGTAATACTGACCCTCCCTCAAAGCATAATTTTAAGGATGCACTGAATTATTATATGTGAAAGACATGTATATGTGTGAATTATTACCATTATCACTGATTTGCAGTGGGTAGAATAAATATCAACAAATAAAGGAAGTCATGAAAAATCTTGCTAAACCATTATTGTTTGGGAGTAATTGATTTCAAGACAAAACAAAATACATGATGATGCTTGCTGTCATTTTGAGACGCTAAGCACATATATTTGAAAATGAGCTTGCATTTTTGGGCATTTTCTTTATCAGGACTGTTCCCCGCTTTTTTATACCCCTTCTTACTTAGGCTATTTATGCAAATGTACAACTCCAGACAGACAAAAGGCAACATTTCAGTTCTCTGTCAATTGGGTTGGAGAGCGGCATGCAACCATTCCCTTCCTTCCCCCACCGGCCTCGCAAGCCAATCTTATTTTTCATCCTTTGTAGTCAGGATGTTGCATATCCTGTGTCTTTCTAGAAAATCACTGGCTTTATTGATGCATTAGCCTTTTAAGTTGTAGGTTTTGAGTTAGATTTAGTCGTTATGGCTCAAAGTTCAACATTTTCTGGATATTTTCCTCAAAACCACAACCATATTTGGCAGCAAAGAAGCTGGAGGGATGAATAGACTTCCGTGTTGCTTGGTTGTAGATAGGGAGGTGCTGGCAGAAATTTGCAAGCATTTGCATATATACAATTGTCTGCCTGATGTTTGCTTCCCTTCGTGCCCTCCTTCTCTGCCCTCTGTTCTCTTTGTGCAGTGAATTACTAATACAAATACAGATAATGAAATTTCTGATCCCAGACTGCAAAGCGAACGCACATTTTGGAAGGGTTTCTGGGGGAAAAGGATAGGTTCTTTTGATCTTGTTACTTTAGTCAGACAAGGAAATAAGGAGAAAGTAATTACAGGGACTTGTCTTTGAAGGTAGAATGAGTGGCACTGACAGGGTTTCTTTTCACGGAATCTTGTAGAGATGCGATTTTCTTGTTAATACCAATAGGTATGATTCCAGGAAATAGAGTTTATGTATTAAAATGTGTGTTCAGCAGATGGGACACCGACCACAGGAAACAGAACAAGTTATGTCCTTGTGGCTACAGGACAGAGCGGATCTAGGAGTGGGTGAAATTTGCCCCCAGGCTTGAGGCATTCCCCAGGGCAGCCATGACAGTGCAAATCCTAGAGGTGGGGGGAAAGTGCATTTACCCCTGAAGGCATCCTGTGGTAAATCACTGCTCCTGTATATTCAGAAATCATCAGTTTCTTAGGCAGAAGCGTACTCTGTTGGGCAACTGGAGGTGGTAGCTCAGTGGCTCTGATTAGGTGGCAGAGTTATCAGGAATGCTCAGCTTGCCTGACTTCAGAATATGTTCCTATCAGCTATCAGAAAGCTCCTTGGAGAAAAAAAGCTGAAATGCAACTTTAATTGGCAACTTTTTAGGGTAGCAGAGAACATTTTCTTATACCTATCCCTGTGGTGGACCTAAAGTTAATACTTTGGTAAGTGAGCAATTCGAATTAAATCCATGCTTTCTTAAACAAACAAGTAAACAAGTTTTAATTGTCAATGTACTATGTACTTTATGGCACAACAGGATCACCTTTGTTTAAGAAATGCGTATCTGCTGGGTGCGCTGGTGCATGCCTGTAGTCTCAGCTACCTGTAGGAGGATTGCTTGAGCCCAGGAATTCAAATCCAGCCTGGACAATATAGCAAGACCTTGTTTTAAAAAAAAAAAGCATGCCAATTCTTTTTTTCTTTTAAAATAATTTTGATTTTACCTACTGTTGACCTTTCATCATATATCATGTAATAAACACCAATTCTGTTTGTCTGAATAGGTTTCTAAACAACTTGAGCTTATGTTGACTGCTTGTATAAAAAGAACAAATATTTGCTTTTTATTTCATGTAAATATTGCATGCTGTCATGCTGTCAAATAAGATGGGCCTAAACAGGCTAGGATTTTTGTCTTTCATAGCTCACTAAGGGACAGCTAATCTACAGCAGAAATAATTTTAAATGTAGAAGTGCAGTGTGGAAAATATAGACCTCCCACTGGTTGAAATGACATTAGTCGAAACAAAATTTTAGATGAAAAAGGTTATGAAATGCTTATTTTGTTATACAGCTTAAAATATGTTGGGAATAGAATAAAAAATAGAGAAATGCTTTAGAAGTATAAAGACTGTTCTAACAGCTAATACTTTATTGGAAATTAGTTTAGTGGCATTCAAACTCTTTAAATAAACATATGTGAAATGATATAACTTTCTGTTGAAACAAGGTTAAGTAAAAAACTGAAATAGCATTATTCTGGATAAAGTAGAGATCAGGCCCTTGAAATTACTGATATTAAGGAACTCATTGGGCAATCACTGGGTTCTTTGCTTTCTTTCTTGGCATATCGTTTATGGCCCATAATGAGGTAGGTAGAGATACACTGTTGTAGCTACAGTAAAGGCAGAAAGTGAATGAAAGAAAATTTCTCTTCAAAATGAAAACAACATTCATCCTAAAGATGCCGTTGGCCTATCTACTATAGAGATTTAAAGTAGTGTATGAAATTCATTTACAGATAGATGGATACCAATCTAAATATGAAATATTCATATGTATGATATTGCTTCTGGTTGGATTCCTGCTGTCTGCCATTCTAGGTGGGACTGTGGACGGATTTTCCCCTCTCCCTCATTTCCTGTTCCACAGTGCCTACTGTGCAATATTACCAGGCTGTATCGGCCACCTAGCTACCTTCCTGGTGTGACTATTGTCCCTACTTTCCTTTATACAATGAAGAATTAACTGTTCAGGTATTGTCATCTGCCTTATCCAACACACTTTATAACACAAGAGGAAAATTTTAATAAGACCTCCAAGGGGTCTGTTGGCATTTTTAGAGGGAAGGTTTCTTACAAAGGAAGTGCATGGAAACTCCCAAGAGAAAGCTGTTTAAAACCCCCTGCTAAGAGGAACTGGTGTCATCCCATTTTATTGTCTACCTGTCACCACGGCCCTTGCATGATTCTGACAGGCTGCTCTCTTCTCTTGTAGCCAGTGCTGCTTAATGTCATTTTCTTGGTTGAACATCTTTATTTATGACTTGTTACAAACCATTAACTAGTTTCCAGGTTTCAATGTCCTGGCTACTTTTGACTAGTAAGTCATTTGGCATAACAAGGTTTCCCTTTATCTTCTTGCTAAAGAAAATCTCTACAAGAAATGATCAATGTTCCTATTTTTATGAATCCTAGCAGATAGGAAGTGCCTGTCATGGGATGTGAGGCATCTTTTCTGAAAGCATATTCTAGTTCATATAATAGAACTTGACAGACACACTGGGTAACCATTACACTGTTTGTAGAAGGCTTGAAACAATTTAGGTGAAAAGAAGATAATTTTGCAAATATGCTTGCCTGGGTTGGTTTGAAATAAACACAGCAGCATTGTTTATAATTAGATTTCTTACATTAAATATTTTCACACATAAAATGTTTTGAATATATTTTGAAAAGCATGCAGTAGTTTAATAGTTGTCAATCTCTATAAACACACTTTTCAAGTGCTAGTTATTTGTAGTGTTGCTAAAATGAAGACTGGCTGCTTTGGACAATGATTTAAAAATGATATATATAGATGTGTGGCTTCATGACAAATTGCTAAAGCATTAAAAAAAACAGACTTTAGTTCACTTTGTATAAAGCTACTCACATGAAATTTATATAACTTACTTACTTTTCTAAATTACTCAATTTTATTAAGGCTTAAAAAATGTACTTTTTCTTAAAAGAGATGGGGTTTCACTCTCTTGTCGAGACTGCAGTATGGTGAGGCTATCTTAGCTCACTGCAATCTCAGACTCCTGGGCTTAAGCAGTCCTCCCACCTCAGCCTCCCAAGTAGCTGGAACCACAGGAGAATGTCCCCACACCTGGCTAATTTTTGTACTTTGAAAACAGAGGCAGGTCTTGCTATTGCTCAGGTTGGTCTTGAACTCCTCGGCTCAAGTGAGCCTCCTACCTCAGCTTCCCAAAGTGAGCTACCAAGCCCAGCCAACATTTTTAAAGAAATAAACATTACGAGCATATATGTTAATGTAATGTTACATTAATTAAATTCTCAGTAGGAATATTTATTTATCCTTGCCTAATTAATGGATTAAGGAGACTTAACAAATCAGTTACTGATCTAGCAACTCCACTTCTAGGACCCTATCTTAGTGAAATAGTTGAGCAAGTGTATAAGTATGTATGTTCAGTGCATGTGGCATTGTAAATCATGAAAAACCTGAGACAGCTTAGTAATAGATTAATAAGGGAATAGACAAATGAGGCAAAGGACATCTCTAAAATGGAACACTACATTGTTGTTTAAAAATTGAGCTACAAATGTATTTGCCGATGTGGGCGGTGTCTTTGATATGTTGTTGCGTGGAAAAAGCAGGTTGCAGCACTGGGTGTATAGTATGAGACCATTTCTGAGCATAGGGGGAACTCTCTCTCCCTACCTCCTCTGTCTTTGTAGGAGCACAGAAAACAGTCTGGAAGGATGCACACAAGGCAACCTTTGCATGTGAAGACATGGGGGAAATAAAACGAAAGACCTGATCTTTTGCTTTATATACCTCCATATGATTTGAATTTAGATTTTCTAGTGTTTATAGACACTATGAGTTAGCTTGACAACCTGATTAAATAATTTAAAAAGGAAATTTCATGTCACAGAAAGAATAGGATGAAAAGAGATAAATGTGGCTACTTGAAATTTCTAACAAAGAAGCATGGCTACCTTCCCTTCAGTTAATTCTGGCACTTAAAGAATTTGAGTCTCTCTATGAATTTTAACAAATAGAACCTCAAAATCTGGGCGCACATGCTGTCAACCCAGAGTTTATGTCATCCTGGGAGAGGCCGTGGTCCTCAGTTGATTTCTTGGTGCCGTATTTCAAATCAGCTCATAAATTATTAATAGTACATGTGTAGGTCAGAGACACACTAACCCTGACAATCATTTCATAATATTCTCTCTTTAGCATTAGAAGAGAAGAGAAGGGAGTAATCAATATGCAACATCAGAGGTACATTTCACATAGCTATGGTATATGCACTTAGAAAAAAAGAGTCAGATCTTTACAAAAACCTGTCAGCCTGGCATTAATTTTGCATTATGAATAATGTGGCTATCTATGAATCTTTAATATTTTTTAAATGATGAAATTGTATTGTATCCTCTACCAAAGCAAATTTGATAAAATGTGAGAATAGTTTGATCAATGAAGATGTTGATATATGTGAATAAAAACATTTAAAGCTAGCTCATTAAAGTGGAAAAAGCAACAGCTCTACTTTGACCTCAGTGTAAATTTTCAGCCAAAATTGAGTTTTACCATTATGATGTTATAGAATTATTCTTTAAACAAGTTATAAAATAATTGTTTGGTTAAAACCATTATCCCACAAGACAAAACATCGCTGGTAATATACCACTAGCAGCCAATTTGGTACTGGCTTCTGGTTTATAATAAGACCGTCTTTGAGAATTCCCAACAAACACTTAGATTAGTGTTTCATATATAACATATAGCAGTGCTCATGAAAGATTACAAATCCGATGACTTGCTAGAAATACTGTTACATTCATTTTTTTCCATGAAGTAATCCTGGAATAATTTGCTCCAGGTTTAATTTTCAGCGAAAGTAAGAAAAGTAGATCAAGAACTTTGCTTAAGAAATTTGCCTAATGAAGAATTTTTAATCAGTGCTTGTTGAACTGAAGATAAAAATGTAGTTTGTTTCTACAGATTTGAGGAGAATTAACATGTATCTGATTGTTAATATTTGATTCTTGTTTAATTATTTATTATATCAAGGAATGAATCTGTCAAGTAAATAATGAAATGCGTACATGCAGCATATGTAATTAGGTTAGGTGCATAAATCCAAAGTGTTCACTTTATAGTTGTCAGCGCAAAATTTATTAATAATGAGAAATGTTAAGTGAAGAAAATTCTTAACACAGTCTACCTCATTAGTGCAGAGTACGGCAATTGTTGGTTGAAGAAAAAGAAGGGTACAAATGGTCTCGGTTAGGCTTCATTTTCTTAGTTGTCTTTTAATAGTTTAAAAGTATTAGTGAATTGGAGCACATCAGAGTTTCTCTTTTTAGAAATGTATGATTTAAACACATGAGTTGTGGGTTCGAATGCATGCTGCCAATGGATTAATTCGATACTGAAAAAATACAGGCCTCAGGGTTTCTAAATCCAAACAACTCTTTACGGGGGAAAATTCAACTAATATTTAAGCAAAAACCTTCTTTTTTTTTTTTTTTTTGAGACAGAGTTTTGGTCACTGCAACCTCCACTTCCCTGATTCAAGGGATTCTCTTGCCTCAGCCTCCCGAGTAACTGGGATTACAGGCACGTGCCACCATGCCCAGGTAACTTTTTGTATTTTTAGTAGAGACGGGGTTTCACCATGTCAGCCAGGATGGTCTCCATCTCTGGACCTTCTGATCCACTTGCCTTGGCTTCCCAAAGTGCTGGGATTACAGATGTGAGCCACCTCCCCTGGCCACAAAAACCTTCTTTTATGATTAAACTGTCAGATGTGAATCTGAAGATTCGGCTTTAAATTCACTGTGAAGGTGCATAGACGGCAGGCATTACCACCCATCTCCTCCGTTTCCCCTGCCTGCCCCAGCTTGATGGGGACGGGAGGAAGCACCTTGTCAAGTACCTTCCCTGAACCCCGGGTTTGCCTGGGCTGCTGGCACAGGTAATGAAACAGGGATTTGAGGAGACCTCAGGTACCTGGGAATGGGGCTTGATGAGATCTCGGGATATGTTGGGCTGGAAGTTAGAGGAAGTGAGTGCTCTCTGTCCTGGAGAATATAGTGTGAATTCTGCCCCTGCAGGGACCTGGCTGAGTGGGTGCCATTAACTCCATATTAAAGAATCTGACTCATAACCTGATTAGAGCTAGGTCTGTACTTCATGTTAATCATTAATACTATGTATGGCCTAAAGGGCAACCAACCAGAAAATTAGATAATGAGATCCCACTATATTACTAACTAGTCTGGCAACTTCGAGAAAGTTCTCTAAATTCTAGGGCTTTAGTTTCTTCGTGTATCAAATTAGAGGACTGTCATTCTGGCTTTAAAGGTCCATGATTCACAGAGATGGTATTGGGATACATCAGATTTTGTGTAAGCAGTTTTATGAGCGTCTTGAAAAGAAAGGAAGAGGATGATGGTATGAACATTCATCGTCGGACCAGGTATTGTTCTAGAGGCACTTACACATTTACTAGAAGATGGAAGACATGACGACAAAAGGAAGTCCATGTGGCATTTTAGTAAATGACATGAGTCTAACTATAGCCTCTACTTAAGAACTTTCTTACCTTACCTATATAAAAATTAAAAGAGAACTAGAAGGCCTATTTAGAATAAGGAAGTGACATTTACAAAACAAAGACTATATGTTACAATTTTACTATCTGCCTTCAAGAGGGGAATGGCTATTTAATAACTTTATCTTCAAACACTTCTGTGATTTACATGTTTTCAAAGAGTAATATTCTGATGGTGAATAATTCAGTTATCAAATTATTTGGTAAATCAAAATAATTATTTGCTATTCTCCTGACTTAATTCTCAGATGTCTACAAACTAAGGAACTTAATGGAAAAATGGCTTAATTCCATCAAGCATTCATATTGTTAAAAGAAAAACCCTATGTGGGATCCATAACATGGCTATTTAGTGGGGAGAAAGCAAATCAAAAGAGCAAACATGATTTTACTGCCCCCTAAGAAAATTATCAGTTGAATTCAGCCAATCAGTTTACTATCGACTAAATCAATGTCATTTTTTCAAACACTGTTTTTTTGGTAGAAAGAACCAATAAGAGAATAATCAGTGTGATTGGGTTTTGATCTTCAAATAATAAGCCATCATAAGTTGCTGATGCTGGCTGGGTGCAGTGGCTTACACCTGTAATCCCAGCACTTTGGGATGCTGAGGCGGGCGGATCACCTGAGATCTGGTGTTTGAGACCAGCCTCACCAACATGGTGAAACCCCACCTCTACTAAAAATACAAAAATTAGCCAGGCATGGTGGCATGCATCTGTAATCTCAGCTACTCAGGGAGGGTGAGGCACACAATCTCTTGAACCAGGGAAGCAGAGAGTGCAGTGAGCCAAGGTAGCACCACTGGACTCTAGCCTGGCCTGGGCAACAAAGTGAGACTCTTGTCTCAAAAAAAAAAAAATGTTGCTGATACTTTTAGTGCCTACTCAATAGCCATTATCCCTCATTCCTTGGGAGCCCAGTCCAGATTCTAGAAAAAAAAAACAAAAGATTTTCTAAGCCACTAAGCTTTGGGATAGTTTGGATGTAGAAATTGGTGACTGGGAAACTGACTAAAATTCAGGTTTTGTTTTGGCATTGCCTGTCCTGTCAATTCCCTGCTCTCCTGCCCTGCTCCCCTTACCCTCAATATAATTCCAGGCTAAATCTTGATTAGTATCAGTTCTGATAATCTTGCCTCCCTTGACAGTTGTAGTTTAGAGATAGTCGTGTGCCCTGGTTCTGGCCAATGAGAAAAGCTCTGAGGGATCTTTGGTATAATTTCTCCACTCTTAAAACATTTAAGAGAACAGTCAACTTTTTTGGCTAGCCTTTGCTATATCTTAAGTGATGCCCGGAACTATGCCAGCCATTCTGAGACCTTGAGGAGAACTAGCTAAGGACAAGGTCAACAAGCTGAGGACGGCAGAGTTTCAGAAAGATGAGAAGAACTTGACAACAGTAAACATTTTGACCCACTGAATTAACCAAACTTAGCATCTGCTACCTTGGGACTTCCGATACTACATTTTCTTCATTTTTGAAGCTACTACAGACAGGTTTTCTATTACTGAAACGAAAGTTATCCTAACAAAAACAAGCAGTGTATGAAGCTTTATTTTATCACATCTGAGAGAACAGCTCAGCCTTAAGTTGGGAGGAAGATTTATACAGTTCTGCTGATAATACTTATTACTCATTTTAATTGTTTGCATGGTAATATTTAAGTCATCCAACTGTTTGGAAATGTGCATTATTTTAACAATACTGGGTATCAGTAAATAAAACATGCGAAATATTGCTGAAAATAAATACTAAATAACTCAATTTGTGTCATTATATGTGAGGAATGGGAAAAGCTTCTTGGAAGAGATGGTATTCGATCTGGACTTGGAAGGATCGGTGGTATTTGAACAGTTGGATATGGAGTTCAAAGGCATTCTAGAGAATGTCATGGGAGAGGAAATGCAATGGCGTGATTCGGGGGTGTACTGTAGTAGACAAATAAGGCTGGAGCTGGGTTAGGTGCAGACTGTGGAGGGTCTTAAATGTCTTGCTACGGGAGGGTGGGCTGCCTTTCCATAGCAGTGGGGAACAGAGACATTTTAGTTACCATGTATTGATTCCACATAAATTAATAAAACATATAGTATGTATATACTTTTTATAGTTTTTATGGTGTATTTTCATGAAAAGTGTGTAAGATTTTAGTGAAACCATAAAAATCCATTTTTATTACAATTCAGATTCTGTTTTAAAACAGCTGCCAAGGAAACTAGTAGTAAATGACTGGTTATGCTGATTTTCCCAAAGAACAAGATGCGAATTCTTCAAATAAACTATTTGAAGGCCAGTAAACATTTCAAAGGCAGTCAAGCTCAGACGCCTGGGTGTGTGGGTGCAGGATGGTTAGAAGGGGGTTCTGATGTTCCTGGAGGGAAGAGATGCCTTGCCTGTGTAGGCAAAGATCTGTTTTGAGGGAAAAAGGGAGCTGGGGATAAAAAGCGGCTTAGAGCCTCGAGGCTGAATGAGTTAGAGGTGAGTGCCCAGGGAGAGAAGCTGGAAGTGAGAGGTTCCATTGAAGTACTTAGAACCAGACACTCTTTAATGGGGACAAGAGCAAATTTCTGGCGTTTTCCTTGTTTACATCTTTACATCTTGTTTTGTTTCAAAAAGGAGTTAACTTTAAATATGTCCCTGAATAAACACGAGGCAGCATGACTTCATCGCAGATAAAGACTAAAACATAATTCTCCTAAACTTTAACCCTTGCGTTAGCTCACTTAACCTTGTAAATGTCTGCAAAGATTTTGTTCCCTGGCTCCTCCATGGTTACCAGGTGGTGGATACACATTATACAGCAGAAGAAACTGGAATCGCTTCTATGGGTGTCTTTTTTTAGAGCAAGGAAGCATTTCCCAGAAAACCCCAGCAGATGTCCCCTCACTTGGCCTTGGCCAGGACTGGTCACATGCTCTTTTCTAAGCCAATGCCTGGGCAAGGGAAGGGGTTAGTCATAACAGATTTAGACTACTTAGGATTTACTTCTGGGCCAAGGAGAGGGAGGGAGTGGGGTCGGGGGCTGGCGTAAGATGGGTGGGGGCGGCCGGGGAAGAAACGAGTGTGGGACACTTATGTGAGCTGTCAGAAGGACCCGGAAAATACTGCAGAGTGATTGAGAGCGCAGAGGGGCCTGGGTTCTCATCTGTGCTCCCTCCCATCCTAGCTGGGTTATCCAGGGCCCCTTGAAAGGCTTTGCTAAGCCTGGGTTTCCAGGAGAGCAATAAGGTCGCTGTGATAAACATAATGTAGGTAAGCAGTTGGCATAGTGCCTTGCACAGAATACTCCTCAGATGTTTACTATTGTCGTTATTGATATTATTAATAAAAGAAGTTCACAAGGGGCTCAAATGTGATAGGGGGAGCTATGAGAAGACAGGAGGTGACTTCCTGCCAAAGAGCGAGCGAGGGCAAGGAGAAGGCGCCGTAAAGCCTGCGTTCCCTTTCGCACGCGGCTGGCCTCGGTGGCCACAAGGGGAGCTCAGCAAGGCCGGTGGTTCGGGAGGCGGGTCCTGCACAGCGAAGCAGCCTCCTCCCCGTGGCCGCAGGCCTGGAGAGTATGGCGCCGCACCCTTCTCACCGGCTTGCCCGAGAGGCGAGAGCGGGGCGCCGGGATGTTGGCGTCCAATTTAATCACCAGGCCGCGCGGGACGGAGGCAGGGGGTCCCGATTTTCCGTCAGGGTTCGCGGTCACGAGTGGAGCCCACCGAGCACTCTATTTCCCTGGCATTTTCACAGCATTAACTGGATGACAGTCTAGAGGCAGGGACTGCGCAGACACCGACTAGCAACGCCGACCTCTGAACCGCGCCCGGCCGCCCACCCCTTCCCCCTCCCGGCCGGGCTCGGAGGCGCGGGGGCGTGGGCGGAGCCGCGGCCCGGCCGTTCATTATGTTGGACAGGGCGCGTCTGCGCCTCGGGCTGCCGTGGCTCCCGAGGCCTCCGGCTGCAGACGGCGGCGGAACGGGGTCAGGCGGCTGAGACGGGCGAGCTATTTGCATTCCCCGGCAGTCATTTTTATATGCGGAGGTAATGAAGTTGTCAGCAGCGTCCCGAGTGTGGCAGAGCCTGATATTCAAATCGCCCTGCCCGCTCCGCTTGCTCCCGCCCGCGGTTCTCGGGAGCCCCGGGCTGCGCGGGCCCGCCCCGCATCCCCGCTTCGCCCCGCGACCGCGCGCGCCTCTCCGTCCTCCCCCGCGCCTTTGTCTCCGTCTCCCTCTCCCTTCCCTAGTCTTTTGTGTCCCGCCAGACTCAGCCCCAGAAACCAGCCACCCTTCTGCGTCCCCGCACGCCCGGACCCCGCACGCCCGGACCCCGCACGCCGCGAGGTGCGCTGGCGGCAGGTTTGGGGAAGTTCGCGGCTGCAGCAAGGCCGCCGCCCTCGCACTGGATGCCACGCCCGCTCCCTCTTTCCTTCGAGAGGGGCCCCTAGCCCTCCCTTCTTCTCCATCTCCAAGAAAGATGACCTAGTACTGGCATTACCGTTTGGGCCTAGAGGAGTTTTCAGCCCTCTTTCCGAATGCATATCTGTGGCCATTTTTATGATTTCAGAAACCCAGCACACAGCTATTCTGTCAGGCTGCTGAGAAAAGGCCGTTCCGCAGTTGCAGCCTGGGTGAGGAAATGAGGCGGAAAGGTAGATGCAACTGCCTGGAGTGGGTGAAGGAAGGCGGTGAACACCCATGCTCCTGGGGTTGGTTTTCCTGGGCCTCTGCAGCTATGCTACTCACTGGGGCAGCCGTGACCACGAGAGGCTTCTGAGCGCTTACAGTGCGGCTAGGCCAGACCAAGATGTTTTCCAAGTGGGAAATACACACTCCATTGTAAAGAAGACTGTATGAAAAAAAGAATGTGAACTGGCTCATTCATCATTTAAAAACAATGATCGCATATTGAAATGATAATATTTTCGGTATATAGGGTGAAATAAAGTATCATGAATTAAATCTGGTTCTTTTTTACTTTTTTTAAAAAAATGTGGCTACAAAGAACATTTAAATTTAGTCACGTGGCTCACATTATATTTCTATGGGACTGCACTTAAGACCCAAACTAACCCATCTTCTAACCTTGCCCTCTCACCTTGCTCTACAGGTGCTTTGGAACAGGGCAGGGATGGAGGGAAGGTCCTTGTATCTTAGACATCAAAACCCCAGGAAAATAATTAGGTGTTTGGGATTCTGCTGAAAACCCTGACAACAGTAAGTAGCAGATGTCTGTTTCTTTTCCCTTTGTTCATTTAAAAAACTCACTCCCCCACAGCCATGCCACAATTCCATGGACCAACCATTCATGTGTGAAGGTGGGCCTCTAGGAGTGTTTTGTGCCTTTAAGGAGTTATTTGTGGCACACTAAACTTGCTGACATGCCATTTAGAAAAGTGAATATTGTGTATGCACTGTAACAACTATTTCATAAGTATTTTTGGTGTACACTGTTCCTCCGCACTCAAGCTTTGGAGTAAGGGCTCCCAGAGTATGCATTGACACGATGCACTGCAAATGATCCGGGCATGGGGGAGTCCCCGAGTGTGCATTGATTCCGTACACGGCCACAGCTCCTACAGGGCTCTTATGGCGCAGCTCGCCAATGATCCGTGTGTTAAAGACTCCCCAAATACACATTGACACGATAGACTGGAGTTGTTTGGGTCTATCGTGGCAATGATCCGGGGATAATGGCAGTGTCTTATACACTTTATTTGAGATTGGAGTGCTCGTGGTCCTAATGGCAGAACCGGAACTGCCCCAGTTAAGTCCCACCATGCCACCCAGTGAAGGGTGTATGGGTCTTTGACCTTCTGCTTCATGACAATGTGGCATTGCTAATGTTTGTTGATGTTTCAACTGGCACAATTGAGTTAGCATCTCCCCACTCCCTGAAATGTCATTCTTGCAATTCAACACCTGGATTAGGGGGTCCATCTATTGATGGTTTCATTTGGTTAATCATAAGTTAAAGACCTAGGAAACGTCATACTTAAACCTAAAGTGGTTTGGGAAGAATAATCTTGGGAGACAGATGCATATGAGCTTGAGACAAAGTTAATATGGTATAAATAAACTCAGTCCTGAGAAAATCTAGTTGACTAGGCTGAAATAGACAAGACAAGAAGGTGAGAAGAAGATGCTTTTAAAAATAATGAAAATAATATATTCAATGAAAATAATTCAAACACTACAGAAGTGTATGAAATAAAAAAAGAATCCTCTCCTTCCTTCCTTCCTTCCTCCCTCCCTCCCTCTATTCCTCCCTCCCTCTTTCCTTCCTTCCTTCCATACCATTCACTTTTACAAGCACTATTAATGTTTTTGCATATTCTTCCAGGAAGTTAAAAAGGCATACAAATATATATAGTCATGCATCTCTTAATGATGGGAGTATGTTCTGAGAAATGTATTGTTAGGCGACTTAATCATTGCACAAATATGATAGAGTGTACTTGTACAAACTTAGACGGTGTAACCTACTACACACCTAGGTTATATGGTATAGCCTATTGCTCCTAGGTTACAAACCTGTACAGCATGGTACTGTAACAGAACACTGAAGGCAATTGGCCTGGCACAGTGGCTCACGCCTGTAATCCCTGTACTTTAGGAGGCTGAGGCTGGCCTTCAAGACCAGCCTGGCCAGCATAGTGAAACCCTGTTTTTACTTAAAACACAAAAATTAGCTGGGCTTGATGGTGCAAGCCTGTAGTCCCAGCTACTCTAGAGGCTGAGGCAGGAGAATCACCTGAACCTGGAAGGCGGAGGTTGCAGTGAATAGAGATCGCGCCACTGCATTCCTGGGAGAGAAAGCAAGACTCCATCTCAAAAACAAAAGCAAACAAAACAAAAACAAACAAACAAAAAACCACTGTAGGCAATTGTGACACAATGGTGAGTATTTGTGTGTCTAAACATAGAAAAGGTACAGTAAAAATACAGTATGAAAGGTAAAAAAAAAAATACACCTGTATAGGGCACTTACCATGAATGGAGTTTGCAAGTCTAGAAGTTGCTCGGGTGAGTTGAGTGAGTAGTGAGTGAATGCGAAAGTCTAGGACATTCTGTATACTGTTGTAGGCTTTATAAACACCGTACCCTTAGGCTACACTAAATTTATTTTTCAAAAGGTAATTGCTCTACAACATTATGATGGCTATGTTGCCACTGGGCTATAAGAACTTTTCAGCTCCATGTTAATTTTTTTTTTTTTTTTAAATTGTACTTTTGGTTCTGGGGTACATGTGCAGATCATGCAGGACTGTTGTATAGGTACACACATGGCAATGTGTTTGCTGCCTTGAGCCCCCCATCACCTACATCTGGCATTTCTTCCCATGTTATCCCTCCCTGACCTCCCTACCCCCCCACACTGTCCCTCCCTTGGCCCCCGCCAACAGAGTATGTGATGCTCCCGTCCCTGTGTCCATGTGTTCTCATTGTTCAACACCCACCTGTGAGTGAGAACATGTGGTGTTTGATTTTCTGTTCTTGTGTCTCTTTGCTGAGAATGATGCTTTCCAGATTCATCCATGTCCCTACAAAGGACACGAACTCATTCTTTTTTATGGCTGCATAGTATTCCATGTATATATGTGCCACATTTTCCTTGTTCAGTCTATTGTCGGTGGGCATTTGGGTTGGTTCCAGGTCTTCGTTATTGTAAACAGTGCCACTATGAACATACGTGTGCATGTTTCTTTATAATAGAATGATTTATAATCCTTTGGGTATATACCCAGTAATGGGATTGCTGGGTCAAATGGAATTTCTATTGCTAGGTCCTTGAGGAAGTGCCACACTGTCTTCCACATGGTTGAACTGGTTTACACTCCAACCAACAGTGTAAAAGTGTTCTTATTTCTCCACATCCTCTCCAGCATCTGTTGTCTCCAGAGTTTTTAATGATTGCCATTCTAACTGGTGTGAGGTGGTGTCTCAATGTAGTTTTGATTTGCATTTATCTAATAATCAGTGATGATGAGCATTTTTTCATGTTTATTGGCCTCATATATGTCTTCTTTTGAAAAGTGTCTGTTCATATCCTTCTCCCACTTTTGGATGGGTTTGTTTTTTTTTTGTAAATTTGTTTTAGTTCTTTGTAGATTCTGGATATTAGCCCTTTGTCAGATGGGTAGATTGCAAAATTTTTTTCCCATTCTGTTGGTTGCTGGTTCACTCTAATGATTGTTTCTTTTTTTTTTTTTTGAGACGGAGTTTCGCTCTTGTTACCCAGGCTGGAGTGCTATGGCACGATCTCGGCTCACTGCAACCTCCACCTTCTGGGTTCAGGCAATTCTCCTGCTTCAGCCTCCTGAGTAGCTGGGATTACAGGCACGCACCACCATGCCCAGCTAATTTTTTGTGTTTTTAGTAGAGACGGGGTTTCACCATGTTGACCAGGATGGTCTTGATCTCTTGACCTCGTGATCCACCCGCCTCGGCCTCCCAAAGTGCTGGGATTGTAGGCGTGAGCCACCGCGCCTGACCCATGATTGTTTCTTTTGCTGTACAGGAGCTCTGGAGTTTAATTAGATCCCGTTTGTCTATTTTGGCTTTTGTTGCCAATACTTTTGGTGTTTTAGTCATGAAGTCCTTGCCTATGCCTATGTCCTGAATGGTTTTGCCTAGGTTTTCTTCTAGGATTTTTATGGTGTTAGGTCTTATCTTTAAGTTTTTAATCCACCTGGAGTTAATTTTAGTGTAAGATGTCATAAAGGGGTCCAGTTTCTGCTTTCTGCACACTGCTAGCCAGTTTTCCCAACACTATTTATTAAACAGGGAATCCTTTCCACATTGCTTTTTTTGGTCAGGTTTGTCAAAAATCAGATAGTTGTAGATGTGTGGCATTGCCTCCAAGGCCTCTGTTCTGTTCCATTGGTCTATATCTCTGTTTTGGTACCAGTACTATGCTGTTTTGATTACTGTACCTTTGTAATATAATTTGAAATCAGGTAGTGTGATGCCTCTGGATTTATTCTTTTTGCTTAGGATTGTCTTGGCTATGCGGGCTCTCTTTTGGTTCCATATGAAGTTTAAGGTGGTTTTTTCCAGTTCTGTGAAGAAGGTCATTGGTAGCTTGATGGGGATAGCATTGAATGTATAAATTACTTTGGGCAGTAGGGCCATTTTCACGATATTGATTCTTCCTAACCATGAGCATGGAACATTTCTCCATTCGTTTGTGTCCTCTTTTACTTCCTTGAGCAGTGGTTTGTAGTTCTTGAAGAGGTCCTTTACATCCTTTGTTAGTTGTATTCCTAGGTATTTTATTCTCTTTGTAGCAGTTGTGAATGGGAGTTAGCTCATGATTTGGCTCTCAGTCTGTTATTGGTGTATAGAAATGTTTGTGATTTCTGCACATTGATTTTGTATCCTGAGACTTTGCTGAAGTTGCTTATCAGTTTAAGGAGATTTTGGGCTGAGATGATAGGTCTTCTAAATATACAATCATGTTGTCTGCAAATAGAGACAATTTGACTTCCTCTTTTCCTAATTGAATATCCTTTATTTCTTTTTCTTGGCTAATTGCTCTGGCTAGAACTTCCAATACTATATTGAATAGGAGTGGTGACAGAGGGCATCCTTGTCTAGTGCCGGATTTCAAAGGGAATGCTTCTAGTTTTTGCCCATTCCGTATGATATTGGCTGTAGGTGTGTTGTAAATAGTTTTTATTATTTTTGAGATATGTTCCTTCGATACCTAGTTTATTGAGAGTTTTTAGCATAAAGTGCTGTTGAATTTTGTTGAAGGCCTTCTCTGCATCTATTGAGATAATCATGTGGTTTTTGTCTTTGGTTCTGTTTATGTGGTGGATTACATTTATAAACTTGCGTATGTTGAACCAGCCTTGCATCCCAGGAATGAAGCCTACTTGATCGTGATGGATAAGCTTTCTGATGTGCTGTTGCAACCAGTTTGCCAGTATTTTATTGAGATTTTTGCATCTATGTTCATCATGGATATTGGCCTGAAGTTTTCTTTTCTTTTTAAGTCTCTCCCGGGTCTTGGTATCAGGTTGATGTTGGTCTCATAAAATGATTTTGGAAGGATTCCCTCTTTTTGGATTGTTTGGCATTGTTTCAGAAGGAATGGTACCAGCTCCTCTTTGTATGTCTGGTAGAATTCAGCTGTGAACCAAGTAGCTGGGTATAGCGACACATGCCTGTAAGTCCAGCTGCTTGGGAGGCTGAGGCAGAAGAATTGCTTGAACCCAGGAGGGGAAGGTGGCAGTGAGCTGAGATTATACCATTGTACTCCAGCCTGGGTAACAGAACAAGACTCTGTCTTGAAAAAAACAAACAAAAACATATATATATATATACATGTATGTGTGTGTGTGTATGTGTATATATATATGTGTATATATATATACACATACACACACATACATATATATGTATATATATGTGTGTATATGTGTGTTTATAGAGAGAAGAAAGTATTTTATATAATCTTTTTAAAGATTAGTGATATTAACCCTTTAAAATCTTATTTGTTGCAAATATTTTTCTCAGATTGTCATTAGCTTTTTTTAAATATAGGAGTTTTACATTTTTTATAAAATAAAATTTATCAGATTTTTCTCTTCATTTCTAGCCTTTGACTTATGATAAGAAAGACTGTCATTTCCCTGGATAATAAAAATCTTCATGTGTTTTTCTCCTATACTTTTCCATTTTTCCAATTTTCACATTTAAAGTGTTGATCCCACTGGAATTTTTTTTTTGAGATGAAGTCTCACTCTGTCACCAGGCTGGAGTGCAGTGGCGTGATCTCGGCTCACTGCAACCTCCACCTCCTGGGTTCAAGCGATTCTCCTGCCTCGTCCTCCCAAGTAGCTGGGACTACAGGTGTACACCACCATACCCAGCTGATTTTTATATTTTTAGTAGAGACGGATTTCACCATGTTGGCCAGGATGGTCTTGATCTCTTGACCTTGTGATCCACCTGCCTTGGCCTCCCAAAGTGCTGGGATTACAGGTGTGAGCCACCGCACCTGGCCTCGATCCCACTGGAATTTAATGCAGTACAAAGAATAAAGCTGGGATCCAGATCTATTTATTTTTTCCAAATGGCTAGTTTTTTCAAGATAATTTCTTTTTGTATATGTATGAAGACCATTTCCCATTTCTTGAATAATTTATCTTAGTCCCACTGATGTAAAATGCTACTTTGATTATGTACTAAATGTCTACACATACTCTCTGGGCCCTACCATGGTCATTCGGTTGGTCTGTGTATTTCTGTGCCAGCACCACACATTTTATTATCTCATTACTCTTCATGTTTAGAATTTTCTTGACTATTCTTGAATGTTTATTCTTCCAGATAAACTTCAAAATTATTTTTCAAAGTTTCAAGAAAGATCCTGTTGGGACTTTCATTAGAATTATGTAATTTATACAATATATGTTTACATAAATTTATAAATTAACTTGGGGGAGAATTGGCTTTTTTATAATTCTGAGTCTCCTTTGTGATAATATAAGAAAAGACATGATTTCTCAAATTGCTCAAACCTTTGTTGAAACATTCTTCTGTGTGTGTGTGTGTGTGTGTGTGTGTGTGTGTGTGTGTGTGTGATCACAAATAGATTTTGCCTGTTTCTTGTAAAGTTTATTTCTGGGGAATTTTACAGGGTTTTGTTGGCTTATGATAACCATATGGTTCTAAGGTATATGCGTAGATCTATGTGTGGCCTAACATGTAAGCTTGGAGCTAGATTGCTGTGGTTTTAGGGAATTGGTAAGTGATAGAAGCCTGTGTCTTAAAAGACAAACCCAAATGGATCTTTGACATAGCTTACAAGTTGCTATGAGGGTTTGGGTAGATTCTTCTTTCTGAGCTTCTTTTCCCACATGTATACAATAGGAAATCTTGAAGCGATTTGTAAGCATTGAATCGTCTAACATAGCACTTAGCACATAGTGGGCCATCAGATATGGAGCTGTTTAAAGGCCAAGCTAATAAGTCTGTCTCAAAATTCCTTGCAATGTTGAGATTCCTTGAAGCTTTTGAAAAAGTATTTATACTTGGCAGAGGTTTAAAAAAATGTTTGCAATAAAAGCACTGTTCTAACAGTCCCTTCCCCTCTCCTCTGATGGCATATTTGACGTGATGAAGAGAGCTTATCCAATGACTATCTGGTTCTGAGTACCATCACTGCTGAAAGGTTTCATCTCAGCCATCACAATGGGGGGCCTGGTTCTTTCTTCTTACACCGTTAATTAATGGTCGATTGGGGAATTAGGGGAGGGGCTTCCATGTGTTAATGGCTTAGTAAAGTACATCTGAGGCACACAGACCATTTGGAGTACCCAGTTAAGAATGATTTGCCACGTACAGGAGAGCTGAAAGAAGACTTTTACGAACATGGGCATTCAGCTAAACCAATAGTTAGCCCCACAGTCTTAACGGCATAATCACCAACATAACCATTTCAGCATAATGGCCTTTTAATCCAGAAACAATTACTTTGGATAATAAAATAACACTTTAATTTGCTTGACACAAAATTTGAACTATGTGGATCATCTAATGGTGAGGTGAGGGGAAAGGGAGTCTGTTGAGTTCTAAATACATTATAAAGCGATAACACATAATATACTTCAGGCCTGGGATGCTGTAATGGCTTAGCAGAGAAAGAAAATGATCAGGATCAGCTATTGCTTTGGAATTTACAAAATACTTCATCATTTGGGTATTGATTTCCTCAAGTTTTCTTAGGAAGAGATAGCTAATTTGATGCACGTTGATTAAATTTGTTCAGTTTGAACACCTACTATGGGAAGTGCTATGGGAGATACAATCAGTCAGCACACTTTTACTGAGTAAAAGATAATGTTCTCCCCTCAGAGGGAGATGTAAACTACACGTGTTGTTTCACTATAGCAATATCTTTTTTTTTTTTTTGAGACAGGGTCTCACTCTGTCGCCCAAGCTTGAGTGCAGTGGCGCAATCTTGGCTTTCTTTAAGTAAGTATAGGATGTATTATTAAGTGTACTAAAAAAAATTAATGCAGGCTGCAAGCTAAAATAATCTACCAATTTACAATTAAGGATAAGATCATTTATAGAGTCTTTCTTGATAGTAGATTTTGATGTATTAGAAATGGGATCATACTGGATATATAATTTTGTATGATAATCTTGTTTTCTATTTAACATTATATAGCATAGGTATTTTCTCATTAAAAAGTATTTGATACTATCCCTCTGCCATGGACTCAGTAGTATTTGCTCCAAAATCCATATGTTGAAGCCCTAAGCTGAAACGTGACTGTATTTGGAGATAGTGCCTTTATGGAAGTGATTAAGGTTAAAGGAGGTGATACAGATGGGGCCCTGATTCAAGAGGATTCTTATCTTTCTAGGAGGAGACACTAGAGAGTCACTCAGCCTGGGTGAGGATACACTGGCATCTGCATGGGAGGAAGAGATCCTTCACCAGAAACTGCCTGCTGGGCTTTGATCTGGGACTTCCAGAACCGTCAGAAAATACATTTCTGTTTATAAATACCAATTATGGTATTTTGTTATGGTAGCCTGGACCAACCAATACACCCTCCAGTGGCTGCATACTATTCTAACGAATGTCCTCACTGGAATTATTTTTCTGCTCTTCCACTGTTGGACAGTTACTAGTTTATAACATGGAAGATACTATTAGGTCTGTGAACTACCCTTTGATAGATGGCTTTTCTTCCCTTTTTCCTTTGGATTTTTAAATGTTGGGCTTTACTTCTCTGAGATAGGCCTGTGCATACAAACAGTCATCATTATTAAGTGGGCTTCTTGCCTTTTCAGGATGAGGGGTCTGCTGGTTTAAATGTCGTAGATAAGGGCTGTGCAAACCGTGGTCTGTGGTCTGGGGGCCAGTGCCCATCTGTGAACGACTTGCCACTGGTCCACAATGAGACAGATACAGACTCCATGAGGAAATGTTTAGAAACCTTCATAGCAATTTGACATTGCTGTAGCATCCAAGCAGTGGTCAGAGGATGGTCTTGTAGTGTATAGAATAGATCAGGTCATGAGTTTTATGTAGAGGGACTCTGGGCATTTTAGAATTCTGTTTCAGCCCATGGAAATTGTAGAAAACACACAAACAACTGGTGCTTCACCTGAGATATACTGAGAAGAGTAGAGGAAGCAAGAAATTCCTAAAACCTCCAGAGCAAGGAGTGCAAACGGTACTTAAGGGACAAATATGGTTGAAACCCCAGCGCTGCCTCTTATTTCTCTGAGATCTTTGCCAGATTACTAAAGCTCACTGTGTATTGGTTTCATCAATTTTAAAAACAGAAATAACGATAGTATTAACTTCATAAGATGATCCTGCAGAGAAGGGACTTGGCATATGGCCTGGTATGTATGAAGTGCTCAGTAAATAGAAGCTACCTTCACTACGACACTAAACATCACACAAGCAGAAGTTTGTGGAAGGGTCCCTTTACTTGTTATTATTGCAAAACCCAAAGCTCTTGAGCAAAGCAGCATTCCCCTCTTTTTATCAGCCTATTTGTGATCCAGAAGTTTGTGTTTGTCTTCTACAGAGGTTGGGGCCACATCCCTTACAGGACAGTCTGGATTAGAGGTGACAGGCCAGGAAATCACAGACCCTTTAGAGCACCAACTCCACTCCTTCCTGCACTGCACCAGCTCAGCAAAAGCTCTGTTTATCTCACAGTTGCCAGATGTCTATGGTTTTGAGGTTGTCCTAAATTTTATTGCGCTGTCCTGTTTACAGTCCTCATGGGCACACAATGGCCTGAGCCCAGGGAGAAGCTGTATATCCATGACGTGTCCATATCCTGGCACACTGTGACCCTCATTCTGCTACTGCTGTTGACCCGCTCCCTACCTTGTGGCCTTGATAGAGGGGGAGGAGCAGAAAGAGGGTTGGAGCTGGTGTTTGAAGATCTGGATTCTTATCCTGGCTCTGCTGTTTATAATCCCTGAGCCCCAGTGTCCTTATCTGTAAAATGGGGACCATAACACTAACCTTGCTGGGTGACTATGGGGTGACTGCATGAGAGCCGCTGAAGTGTTCTAGTGCATAACGCATGCGACTTTCTTCCCATCCTGCCAGTATTGATCTTCTCTCTGCCTCTTAATGCTGTGCTAAGTGTACAGTAGCCCCCTTATCAGAGCTTTCCACGGTTTCAGTCGCCCATGGTCAACCTTGGTCCAAACTCCAGAAATAAGTAATTCCTAAGTTTTGAATCACACTTAATTCCGAGAAGTGTGATGAAATCTTAAGCTGTCACACTCTGTCCCACCCACGATGGGAATCATGCCTTTGTCTAGCAGGGATGATTGGGGCACCGATTTTGCCTTATTTCAAGGAACTCTTATTTTACTTACTAATGTCCCCGAAGTGCAGAGCAGTGATGATGACATATTGTTGTAGTTGTTCTATTTTATTTTGCTTATTGTTGTTAACTTACTACCTTTAGTTTATAAATTACAGTGCCTAATTTATAAATTAAACTTTATTATAGGTATATATGTATAGAAAAAACATAGTATATATAGGATTGACCACAATCCCACAGTTTCAGGCATACACTAGAGGATCTTGGAACATTTCGCCTGAGAATAAGGGGGTCTACTCTACAAGGCATTGTACAAAGTGAATTCTCCACTAGAATATGTGTTCCGTAAAGGCAGGGGTTTGTCCATTTTATTTATTGCTCTATCCCAAGTTCTAGAATAATGCCTGGTGACAGTAGATGCTTAATTAATATATGTTGAACAAATTAATTAAAATGAGTTATACAGTCACATTTCTTGGTGTCTCCTTTAGGATACTTTCAGCTCTAGGCCACAGAAAAACCCTGACTCCAAAGAGGACACTGATTATTTCATAAACCGGAAAGGCCTGGAAGTAGAGAGGTTCTGTGGGTGGTTAGTTTGATGGCTCACAAGCATCATCTCTGGCCCAGGTCCTTCCACCTTTCTGCTCTGTCCTTCTCAGGCTGGCTGCCCTCAGAGTCATAAACAGCTGATGCAGTTCCGGGCATCACATCTAGGTAGTGACATCCAGCCAAAGCAGAGAGAACTTCTCTCTTCCTTGTGAATCTTTTCCTTTCTTTTTCTTTTCTTTCTTTTTTTTTTTTGAGTTGGAGTCTTGCTCTGTCGCCCAGGCTGGGGTGCAGTGGTACAAACTCAACTCTGCCTCCCAGGTTCAAGTGATTCTCCTGTCTCAGCCTCCTGAGTAGCTGGGATTACAGGCGCGCGCCACCATGCCCAGCTAATTTTTTTTGTATTTGTAGTAGAGATGGGGTTTCACCATGTTGGTCAGGCTGGTCTTGAACTCCTGACCTCGTGATCTGCCTGCGTCGGCCTCCCAAAGTGCTGGGATTACAGGCATGAGCCACAGCGCCTGGCCGATCTTTCCAAGAATGTGGAAATCTGTTCCCCAAATCCTCTACTTGACTGTTGTCCACTTGCCTATGCCTGGTTTAGCAATCACAAGCTTGGCCCAGTAAGGATTAACCCTGAGTTATATGTGGGAAAGGTTAATACCTAAAAGGATTCTGGCTTTTGTCAAAAAGGAAGAAGAGAGGGCAACCAAGAGTATCAGATCCACCTACCCTTTGGAGTCTTAGAAAAAAAAGAGCCGGGAGTGGTGGCTTATGCCTGTAATCCCAGCATTTTGGGAGGCGGGATGATTGCTTGAGTCCAGAAGTTTTAGACCAGCCTGGGCAACATAGCAAGACTTGATCTCTACAAAAAATAAAAAAATTAGCCAGGTGTGGTGATGTAACCTGTGGTCCCAGCTACTTGGGAGGCTGAGATGGGCGGATTGCTTGAGCCCAGCGGGTCGAGGCTGCAGTGAGCTGTGGTCATGCCACTGCACTGCAGCCTGGGCAACAGAGCAAGACTCTGTCTCAAAAAAAAACATGATTAAGCAAAAATTAATTAAACTTGTTTAATTAAGCACGTGTGTGAATGAGTAAGTGTTTATGTTATATGCAAACAAAGAACTGGGAATAATAAGTGAAGAGGGAATTGCATTTCGGGAGTTGGGGAGAAAATACACCCTTTCTGGCTGCCTGATTCACAAATGCATTTAGAGTTGACAACTGGCTATGTAAAAGGGGGTGCTTAAGTGCAAGATGACGTAGGATACGATATATTTTGCAGTGCTATGATAGCTTTTGGATTAAGTTAGAGATTCAGACCCACTACAACAGTTGCAGAATAATCTCATTAATGAGTACCCTAATTCATTGCATGCACTGGTTCACTTGACCAGGCTAGTTGTTTACTCTGGTATGTTCAAGGGAGAAATGATTTGCAAAGGAAACAAATAGTCCAAGTAGGAGTATAAGGAATGCGTTAAATGATTTTAAATATTCTGGCTTATCAAATCTCCTGTGAAAAAAATATCTATTTAAGCTAGCCCCTGGAACCTATCCTTGACGAGACAGCCCGTAGTTGAAGGCACTATATGCATTTGGAATTAACCACACCAGTATAGTCTAAAATACTTTGTAATGCAAATTCCCTTAATTTGGCCATTACCCTTCCTGCAGTTAGTTTGAATTTCTGAGGTTTTCTTGAATCCTCAGACCTCAGGGTGCTTGGTAATCGAACCACGGGAAGCCTGTCCTTGTTTCTGATGCTGCTACTATGACACTGTTGAGGTTCAGCTGTAGGCCCACATTTAGTGGAAGCAACATATGACACATCAGATGCCAAGCGTAAAGCCTGGATAGCCAGACTGCCTGCTGGCCAGTTTCACATCCCAAAACTTGACCAGTTATTTGTGTGACCTTTGGGTGAGATACTATCTCTCCATGCCTCAGTTTCCCATCTGTAAAATGGAAATAGTAGTAGTAGCTACCTTATAGTGTTGTGATAAGTACTTGAATTAGTATACATTAAGTTCCTGAAACAGTGGACAGCACAGTAATATCACATGTCTGGTATTTATTATATTATTAAAATGTTAGCTATTTTGATAATATATCAAACATATAAATTCAATATAAATAAATTGAATCATACATATTATGATTCAAAGGACATTGTTTAGTCAATTATTATTAAGTGTGTGGCAAGTCACTTTCTTTCCAGGTCCCTTGAAATGCAACATTTCCCTCAATGCCCAGGCAAGTTTTGCCCAGCTCGCCTCTTATACAGCAGCCGTATTGTAGCAGAGGAAATGTCTTATGGGTTGCAACATTTAAATAAAACCTGTTATTAATTAACTACTCAATTCCCTCTGAAGCAGTTTCCAGTGGTTTTATTTCAATGTATACTGAAGGCCATTCTCACTTTTGGCTCCTATCATGTTAAACATAACAGACGGGGCCAGGCGCGCTGGCTCATGCTTGTAATCCCAGCACTTTGGGAGGCCAAGGCGGGTGGATCACGAGGTCAAGAGATCAAGACCATCCTGGTCAACATGGTGAAACCCCGTCTCTACTAAAAATACAAAAAATTAGCTGGGCATGGTGGCACGTGCCTGTAATCCCAGTACTCAGGAGGCTGAGGCAGGAGAATTGCCTGAACCCAGGAGGCAGAGGTTGCAGTGAGCTGAGATTGCGCCATTGCACTCCAGCCTGGGTAACAAGAGCGAAACTCTGTCTCAAAACAAAACAAAACAAAATAAACAAACAAACAAACAAAATAACAGACATTGAATATACATTTCCAGCATTGAACTAAGATAAAAATGCTTGTTTAGGCTTGAACCTGGTTGACTTAACTTTTATCACTTGTTTAGAAGTTGTCATTACTTTGCTATAAGAGCCAGAAGAAATTGCACTAAATAGTAACCTATTTAGATATTTTAAAATAAAATTCTTCTGCATGAATTATCCCCATAGAGGTTCGGATGTGCCTGAGTTTGCCAATGAATCAAGTCACACTCTTATTTGTGTTGATGGATCCCGGGCTTTAACAAACACTAAGGCTCTTCCTCTAATGTGAGTGTGTGTCAGATGTTGTGTTATTATCCACATAGTTCTGAGCAGCGTGAATCGTATGGATGTTGGAAAGGTGCTTTTTAGCTTCTATATTAAAGCTGGGAGTGAAGGGAAAGCAACTGACTTCCTGTCAATTCCTGGAATTCTTTCTACTCGTGCAAGCATTGTCTATTCTTAGGTTCTGGCTCAGTCTGCAATGGGAAGTCAGTCAGTTGCACATAGACAACATTTATGGAGCTCCCACACTAAACTTCCTGGGAGAAGCCAGAAACTTAGTCTTAGGAAGACATCAGGATGAAGGCTCATGACCAGCTTAACATGGCTCTCTGGTATTTCTATGAATAAATCCTTTCATTGACCTAAGCGCTGAATTTTTGAAAGCAGGATCCCCTCTGAGCCCTGGCCCCAAGTGATAGTGCACCCAATTTCTGATTTTATATTCTTATCTGTTGTAGACTTTCCATGTTTTCCTATGGTGCTTATCACAAAATTAGTTGTTCTTTGTGTTTCTTTTCCTGAGTATTTGCAGGAATGAGTCAGATCTTGCTTGTAATATATGGGTGGCCTGGAGGAAAATGCTGTTACTTTAGGAGCCAGCCAGGAATTCCTTTCAGGGAGGAGACTGCCTGTCACCTTAAGGGAAGCATTTGGCTATGAAGATAAGACCCTCAGAAGATAGCCTGGACAATCTGGAGCTGGACTGAGATATGGCAAACTACTCTATGGAAGATGTTTACAGGAATCTGGGGGCGGGTGGAAAGCAGAGGAGAAATAAGGGAGGAGAGCGATGAAGCGCATGAGAAGGCAAGATGGCGCCAGGCCATGGGACCTGATGAGAGCCTTAAGCAGATGGAAAGACTGTGTTTCACAAAAACTGAGGGTTTTTTTTGAGGATGGGGGAGAAATCAAGTAAAAGGGGTTACATTCAAAATTTAGGTTGGGATGGGGTAGCTATGGGAGACGAGAGACAAGTGAGGTCAAGAATCCAGCCAAAAGAAGCCACCAGAGAGAGGGAAGTGACCACGGGAATATAAACTGTCAGGAATTCTCAGACATCTAGGGGAGGACATTGGCCTTCCACAGGATGTGGGAAGGAGGCTAAAGCCAGTTTTTGTTTAAACCTCAAGGCAGAGAATGATCTCAGCTGATAGCTGTATTATACATCTGTACCAGAAAAAAAAAGTGTTTTTGAGTTAATACTTTTTTGTAATACTGTTACAGAGATGAATGAAACCTTAAAGTAAATTTGATGACTTGTGTGTCTCATAAAAAGAAAAGCATATCAGCAGCATTTGAAAAAAGTTATTTTAAAGGATTTTTTTTATTCTAATGGATAGAGATTGTCTTTGGAGAATATAAATATTCTAAAGATTTAATGAAGTTATCTAAAGCCACGTAGACATTAATTAGAGTTCTGTAATTAGAATTATAGTTATAGGAGCTTCATGCTGCAAAATAGAGGGTAATATTTCAATATTTCAGGTTTACTGTGCTGTTGGAGCACAGTATCTGATGCATTTTCATATACCATGGCTTCAATAAGTCTTTCTAAATAACCGTTTTGATAGATATTTAATAGTTTTTAAATTAATGTTGGGGTAAAACCCATTTTTATTTGTGCTCATCCCAGCCCTCCTTCTCTCATCAGTCTGTCTGCTTTCTGTGCACAGAACCACCCAAACCAATGATGACACCGAATCCAATCAGAAAAGCAGCATAAAGATGAAAGGTCTCACCAATGAGAAGTGAACTTGCTAAAGTACACCTTTCAATGAATTTGGACAAAACTGAAAAATGTTGTTGATATCAGATCCTTAGGCTGATTACTGAAGCGTTCGATTTTTCAGTATGTCAATTCATCACTGTCTACCTGGTTATATTTAACACTTTCTCCTGTTTCCAGCATGTCTGCTGAGACAGGCAATTGCTGTCACATGATATCTGCCTCTCAAGAAGGTCAGCAGACCATTGGGAGGCCGTGGTTTCTGTCCTCCAGCTGACTTGATTCTTTCTCAGGTATTACAGACAGCAGATGGAGCCTCAATGTCTTACAGGATCTAAAATATTAATAAGATTAGGGCTCTTATCCTTCAAACGGTTTAGCCTTTCCTTTTAGAGGCTCTGCACAATGTCTCATCTGTTAATTTATAATACTGGCTCTCCAGGAAGACCTGACACCACTTACGGATACCAAAAAACCACTTTGCCCAGAGTCCCTCTTTTTCACGTTGCCAATGTGCTGGTTCACGTTTTAAGTCACGCTCATCTCTCAGAGACACTTGGAGGAGTTTAATTCCAGTTTGAGATGAGAGGTCTTGGGGTGCATTTTAATAAATATTTGATGGGAATGGTAGCCTTGGGGGGTCTTTCTTATTTACAAAATTAGAGATGGCATCTCTGAGGAAAGCTTAACTTTGAAGAGACGGTGTTTATAAATGCGCACAGCACTCTCATGCACGGGGTGGCTGCCACTTTTCAGAACACAGTAGTTATCCATGGTTCCATTTTTAGAAGCAGTGATTAAATTGCAGAGCACTGCTGTGTGATACCAATTACAATAACCATTGCCGATTCAATTGTCTTTTTTTAAAATGGAAAGCAAAATTCACTTTTCTGCATATATCCTACAAAAATACATACATCATATGGTATGCAATTTAGATCATTTTAAATGGCCGTAATGGCATTAGTTTAGATATCCCATTCTAGTCGGGCAATGAGCATCAATTTTGTTAATTAAGAATTTTAGGCTCTGTAAATTTATAGTACAATTACAATTTACTTCATATTGAAGCCAGTCTTTACCCCATGCCACCATTAGAAAAATATCCACTTATATTATTTGCTGACAATTTCACAGGCAGATAAATTTCACAGGAAGCATTACCATTTCTTTTTTTGCATTGAAATTTCTTTTTGAATGCCAATTGTCAGCAGAATGCAACCATGAAGACTTTTGACTAAATTTCCCTCCTTTCTTTTCTTTCTTTTCTTTTTTTTTTCCCTAAAGAAAAAGCCAATTCATCAGGTAGGAAAGGACTGCCTTTCGTGGTCCCAGGTCCTGCCAGAGACAAATGACTGTAAAAATTTAAAATCAATCATTAACAGATTAGCTGTTGGTCCAAAGTAAATAGCAATCAGCTTATTAAGCATCAGGCAGAGTGAGATAAAGGGGAAGGGTTATTGAAAATGAGGATGTTGTCTGGGGGCTCTGCTTGTGTGTTAGCACGGAGGGAGGCTACTGCTTTGTGACTCTAATTGCAAATGGAAAACAAGGTAGCTAGCTGAAAAAGTTCAGTCCCTGGTTGTGTTAAACAGAGTCCCGTGGTTTTCTCTTCTACATCATGGCTATATTCACCTTGATTAGTATGGAAGTTGGTTGTGCTCCCTGGCGGTTCTCCTCTTTGCCTTCTAAGCAAAATCTGTCAGCTGCTGTTCACTCGACCCTCCAAAGCAGCCCAGAAATTGTGGCTGAGACTCCTTAGTTTCAGGAACTGGACCTTTCTTACCCCTTTGCACACTTAGTTCACAACTCATTATTGGCTAGGTTGGGGTTGTGAAGCGAAGGGATGGTTTATTAGCTGCTTCCCTCTAGGTTTGGATGTGTGAGGTACTGTTAGACAGATGCCACAATAATAACTGTTGCAGGTAAATTCCACCAATGGATGCTAAAATCAGTGAGTGAAGGTTTGAGGAGAAAGAGGATATCTGCATAGCTTCAAAGTATCTTTCCCAAGATATGTGTTAATTACAAAAAAAAAAACACACTAACTTTACAATGGTGAAACCCAGCAGATAGAAATCCCCTTAACCAAGTGATCAAGGTTAACTTCACTCGTAACAGGATGGTGTCCCCCAGACCCCTGACCCCTTTCCCAGATACGATGTACTGAGAAAGACATACGTCGCTTTTGTGATATTCTTACTAAAAATGTAGAATCTCACTCTAGTCATGAAAAACCATCAGACAAACCTGTTCTACACACTAATGGACCAGTACTCTTCCAAAGTGTCAAGATCATAGATGTCAAGGAAGACTAAAGATCTGGTAGAGACTAAAGAGACAAAATAGTGTGGGATTCTGGATTGGATCCTACAACAGAAAAGGAAGTTAGTAGGAAGCTGGATGAAGGAAGTTAGTAGAAAAACTGGTGAAATGCAAATGAAGGCTGAAGCCTAGTATTGTGCCAATTAAATTCCTGGCTTTGGTAATGATACTCATATGGTCAGGATACTTTGTCCTCTCCAATTCTCATGTTGAAATGTGATTCCCAGTGTTGGAGGTGGGGTCTGGTGGGAGGCGATTGACTCACGGGAGTGGATCCCTCATGAATGGTTTAGCACCATCCCTTGGATGATGAGTGAGTTCTTGCTCAGTTAGTTCATGAGAGATCTGGTTGTTTCAAAGACTCTGGGACCTTCCCTTCATTTTCTAATGTTCCCACTCTCGTCATGTGACACTCTGGCTCCCTGCTGCACTCTGCCATGATTTTAAACGTCCTGAGGCCTCACCAGAAGCAGATGCCAGCACCATGCTTCCGGCAAAAACTGCAGAACTGTGAGCCAATTAAAACTCTTTTATTTATAAATTACCCAGTCTCAAGTATTTTTTTTATTTTTTTTGAGATGAAGTTTTGCAGTTGTCATCCAGGCTGGAGTGGAATGGTGCGATCTCGGCTCACTTCAACCTCTGCCTCCTGGGTTCAAGTGATTCTCCTGCCTCAGCCTCCTGAGTAACTGGGACTACAGGCATGTGCCACCACACCCAGCTAATTTTTGTTTTTTTTAGTAGAGAAACGGACCATATTGACCAGGCTGGTCTCGAACCCCTGACTTTGTGTGATTCACCTGCCTCAGCCTCCCAAACTATTGGGATTATAGGCATGAGCCACTACTCCCAGCCTCTAGTATTTTTTAATAGCAGTGCAAAAATGGCCTAATAAAGAAACTGTGATTATATAAGATATGAGCAATGGGAGAAGCTGGATAAAGGAACACAGAACTGTCTGTACTATTTTTGCAACTTTCCAAAAGTTATTTCAAGATAAAAAGTTAAAAAAAATGGGAAAGATGCACTGAAAGGAAAAATATTGCATAAATTCCGGAAGCTACTACTGCAGAACCAAGCCTGTAGTCTGTGTTACTTTGAGCTTTTTATCTTACATAGTTAAGCTTGATTTTGGCAGAAGCTTGAGTAAACTATTGCTTTTGATGGAAAAAAACAAAACAAAACAACTTTTCTTCACGTGGGGTTCTTCTTCACAGTTTCTTATTGTGAATAACTTCTTTATTGATAGGTGCATTCATTAAGGCAGGCAGAGACAATCCCAGTTTGTGGAATGTGGAATTCCACAGTTTGTGTGACTTGGATTCCCAGTTTGTGTGAATTACACTATGTTGTTTATTCTCATGCATCTGCAGGCTGACTGAGGTCAGCTCTGCTTCAGTCTGCAGGTCTGGGTCTGCTTTGTCTCAGACCAAGGAGCTAACTGGGACATAGTCTTCTCAAGGTGAGAACAGAAACTCACGAGGGCAGGTGCCACCACACAAGCACATTATAGCCTAAGCTTGTGTCCTGCTGGCTAACATCCTGTTAGTCCAAGCAATTCACTTGGCCAAGGCCAAAGTCAGGGCAGTGGGGTTGCAGTACATCTGTTTGATAATATCTAATCTAGCATAATACTTCTGGCCTATGTTATCTCTCTCTGGCCTGCTTTCTGGGCCCTCTTTCCTTGCTTAAGTGCAGATATTGAAAGATTGGCTTGCCTTCACTGATCTGATTTGTTTTCATGAGGGCTATGACCGCTTGGTGGTATCCCAAAGTGAGAATGCTCCCTCCACTGTCTTGTGGTAACAGTGGGGTCTCAGAGCATTATTTTGTGCACTGAGGTATTATAGAATTGTTTTGAGAGCCCCCTCTCAGTTCCTGCACAGGTATATAGACACCATCAGCTTAGCTGACACAGATGCTCCAGGCACCAGGCCTGCCAGTTATCCAATATCACTACTCATGTCTAGCTCTCAGGCCCTCTGCAAAGACTGGCTTGACCTAGCAGACCCCATGCCACACGGTGAACTCTCTCCTGTCATCTCTCATCCCTCTCACAACCTGGCTTCTGGTGCCTCGATACATGTATGCAATTGTCTGACCAACAGTTATAAAAACAAAGTTCAACTCCTTCGACTTGTTTGTTGATTTTCCCCAGGAGGTTCCTCAGCTCAGTTCCTATTTACATTGGTGGCTGTAAGTAATTAATTCTCAGGAGATTTAGTCCTCTGTCCCAGACAACTAGTGTCTTGAAGCAGAGAGAGTATCTTACCGATGGTCTATCTGCTGCAGTGAGTGGCCCCAAATAGTATACACTGTTTAAAGGCATTTATTGAACAGAGATAAACTTCTGAGTCCTTCATAATCTGACCCAGTCTAATTTCCCTGGATTTTCCACTAGACATTGCCACTTTTCTCATTGTCCCTCAAGTCACGTCCCATTCCAAACCATTGCCACACCTTCTCAGTGCCCTGGGTGCCCTCCACTCAACCCTGCTCGGCTGTCAGGGCTCACCTGGAGCTCACCTGTGGCAGGAAGCCTTCCTAAAACTCACTTACTGCAGAAAGCCTTTCGCAGCCGCTCCTGCCTTTGATGAACTCTCTCTTTTTCTACACTCTCAAGCATGTGTAGTCTCAATGACTACTGAACCTTCAGTTATTCTTTTATTTTGTTTTTCTAACTCCATACATAATGCAACAACTAAATTATCTTAAGGAATTTATTCAATTGTAATGTCTTTGTGGTCAGGCCCATGTCCAACATTACTTCTGTATACTGCCTGGCCAGGAATAAGATTTTAAGCATATAGTAAGTGAAGTAAGGTACTCAAGAAATTCATAATCAGGTTCACAATTTAAATCACAAAATAAATCCTTTGCTACTTCCTAAATTAAATAACAAATAAACTAAAGCTAGGAATGAATCAGAAAAAAGCAGATGTCATCTCTGTGTGCATATAAACTATTCTTAAGTAATAGTAGCTTTAAAATATGTGCAATTATTATGTATTCATACATTTTTAAAAAAATCTAACCTATAGAAATAGTAGCTTTATGTTTGAAAGAACATTGGCACTTTGAAGAAGAAACGGACATTATTCACAAAGAAAAAGTAATCCTGGATTTATTTTTGTCAGATGATGAATCAGTGCTAACTATTCTCAGCTCTTATCTAAGCATAATAATAGTTTCTGTTTTCCCAGTGTTTTGCAGCTTAGTGAGGGCAAACATCATTATCTCTCTCCATTTTATAGAAAGATAAGAAATTGCTGTTTAGAGCATGCATATGCTTTGCCCAGCATCCCCATTTGCTAAATGACAGAGCCAGACTTAAGTTGTCTTCTGTCTTCAAATCCACGGTTCTTACCACCATTCATGCTACAGCTCTCACTCATTGAGGGTGAATTCTTTGTTTCACTTTCCTGGAGTAATCGTGTGGCTTTGGAAAAGATCAATCACTCTGAAGATGAATTGGACCATCAGGTAAACATTTAAGGAAAGCAGAGGAGCTAAGTTGGAATGTAAGTAGATGCCTGGCATTATAACTGATGACATAATTACTTCCCATAACGCGGAGCACCAATCACAGAGTGGGTTTAATAGACAGAGGCTCTTAGTATTTACAAGTATGGCTAAAGTGACTGGCCTTTATCAGTACAAGCAGGCGCTGGAATCCACCTTCCACTATTAACTGGGACAGTATCAGTGTGAGTATTGGCCCCACCTGGCATTCAGGTCCTCTGCCACTCCTGTCACTCACCTTTTTAGCCTTTTCCCCACCACTTCCCTTTCCTTAGCTTGTCATCCAGCTAAATGGGGTACCCAGTTTGTGTTCTCCAAACACAATCCCCTTTTTCCTGTCTCTCTGACTTAACACACTCCAGTGACATTCCTTTCCAGGGTCCAGCTCAAATGCCACCCCTGCCATGAGGCTGTCCTGTTTTCCCAGCTGGGCCTGGCTCCCCTGCTTCTAAATCCACAAACAGTTTCTCTCTCCTTGCTTCTCTTATGGTACTCACCATCCACTACCTTTATGCTAATAATCCTGATTTTTTTCTGTGTCCTTTGAGACTGCAAAACCTTAAAGTTTATCAGACCCTAGCCTAGTGCCGGCACATGGCAATCCTCAGTGTCAGCACTGGCTGGGAAAGTGACTGATGAATGCAGGAAGGAGTGTCTGACCTACCCGGCTAGTGGGGTTGATTTCAGATGCATCTTTGTATCCGCCTCAGCATCTCCCTTAGATATAGCAGCTGCTCAGTGTGGCTCTGTTAAAAAGAAAAAACTTATGCGGGGGAACAAAGGAATAAAGAGTGGACGAATAAACAAATGATTGGACAATTGTCTGGGATACTGAGGTGGAAAATCAAGGTAAACACAAGTCATGCCAGATACCAGAGTCTCTTTAAAAAGGAGCTCACACCTGTAATCCTAGCACTTTGGGAGGCTGAGGTGGGCAGATCACCTGAGTTCAGGAGTTCGAGATCAGCCTGGCCAACATGGTGAAACCCCGGCTACTAAAAATACAAACATTAACCAGGCATGGTGGCAGGTGCCTGTAATCCCAGCTACTTGGGAAGCTGAGGCAGGAGAATGGCTTGAACCTAGGAAGCAGAGATTGCAGTAAGCTGAGATCATGCCACTGCACTCCAGCCTGGCAACAGAGTGAGACTCCATCTCAAAATAATAATAATAATAAATAAATAAGAAATTTTTTTAAAAAAGGGACTCTGGATGACTAGCACTTGAAACCAATGAGAACATTCTGGATGTCTGAAAAAACCTTTTGAAATTTCTACTCCTATTCAAAATGTAAGAATAAGAAACATGAATGCCTCTTTTCCCCTAGTGATGGTGATACTAAATGTGATATACCAATATTCTATATTCCATGCTATTTTTAAAGTAAAAATACTGATGTTTTTCAGTATCCTAATATTTAAAATACTGATATTTAAGATATCAGTATCTGAATATTTAAGTGTGGCATTAACAAATATGAGGTCCAGAATCGTTTATATCTTTTTTTTTTTTTGAGATGGAGTCTCACTCTGTTGCCCAGGCTGGAATGTAGTGGCGCAATCTCAGCTCACTGCAACCTCTACCCCCTGGGTTCAAGTGATTCTCATGCCTCAGCTGAGATTACAGGCACCCACCACCACACCTGGCTAATTTTTTTTGTATTTTTAGTAGAGATGGGGTTTCATCATATTGGCCAGGTTGGTCTCAAACTCCTGACCTCAGGTGATCTGCCCACCTCAGCCACTCAAAGTGCTGGGATTACAGGTGTGAGCTACTGTGCCTGGCCCAGAATTGTTTCTATGTTGAAACACATCCAGTGAGTTACCCACAGCATTAAGAGTTCACCTGGGCTCACACCTTCCCAGCTGAAAGCCCTTCCAGTGCCTCCAGTGCTTTTCTTCCCAATTCTGGGATTAATTGTGAGGCTGGCATTTTCTCTTTGGCTCATTTATCCCCCTAAATTCAGCCCCAGTTTCTGGCACCTGATGGAGTCACCTTAAATTCAGAGGTGAAGGCGGGGGACAGAAAACCTCAGGCCTGGCCCTGATCCTCTTGCTGGTAGAATAAACAGTCATAGGAACCATATCTTGGCTTTTCATAAAATGTTGATATTTTGGAATTTATTTCACATATTTTGCAATATTTTAATACAATTTTAAAAATATTTTCATTGAAATTACTATTCTCTTTTTAGAATATTAAAAAATTCCTCCCAGAATATGCTCCTTTTTCTCTCTCTAAAAACTTCTTTATGTTAGCAATAAAAACAACAAATAGAAGAGATACATTTATTAAACACTTGAAAATGTCCTGCTGTTACATCTTAAGACTCATTAGGGGTGAAGCAGGATTTTTAAAACCCTGGGTGTTGCACCTATTTCCCATGTGTATTTACTTATTTGAGCAGTCAAATAAATTCCACTTCCAAATGTGGAGGTGACTTAGGGTTGGATCCCTTTCCTGCCCTTCTGATACAGTTAGGCATTGTTCCTCACCTAAATCTCATTTTGAATTGTAATCCCTATAATCCCCACAGGTCAAGGGAGAGACCAGGTGGAGACAATTGGATCGTGATGGCATCCTCCATGCTGTTCTCGTGATAGTGAGTGAGTTCGCACAAGATTTGATGGTTTTATAAAGGGCTCTTTCCACTTTGCTTGGCACTTCTTCCTGCTGTCTTGTGAAGAAGAGACCTTGCTTCCCCTTCACCTTCCACCATGATTGTAAGTTTCCTGAGACCTCCCCAGCCATGCTGAACTGTGAGTCAATTAAACCTCTTTCCTTTATAAATTTCCCAGCCGGGGCAGTTCTTTATAGCAGTATGAAAATGGACTAATACATCCTCTCTTCCGAAAGACTTTCCCTAGATGCTCAGCACACCTGCTAAGGCTCTCCAATGTGTTGACATTAGAGCAGCCTTGTCCAATAGAGCTTTCTAAGGTGATGGAATGTTCTGTGTCTGCACCATTCAGTACGGCAGCCACTAGCCACGTGTGGCTATTGAGCACTTGAAATGTGGCCAGTGTGACTGAGGAACTGAATTGTTTTTAGCTTTAATTAAGTGTAAATAGCCACACATAGCTAGTGGCCAGCATACTGGACAGATCAGATTTAGAACCTCTTCTTTCTGCCACTGTTGACTCTGACAAAAGAGTCATAGAGGAGGAATGGACTTCTCCCTTTCTACTGGGGCAGACCGCAGAATACTTGGGCTTCAAAGGCCGCTTCCCTCTGCTCCCCAGGGCTTTCCCCACTGGCTTTAGAGGAGTGACTGAGGGTTAGAAGGAAGAACCAGGATTTTGTCTACATATGTGTGAGTTCAGTCTCTTTTTTTCCAGTATCTTATTTTAAAGGCCACCTGAGTGGCCTTTAAAGTATCAATAACAAGCTGGGATCATAACAGTCCTATCCATGCTGTTTTCTAAATTATTGTTTATAGCTTCTTTAATTCTCCATGAAGATGATGAGTCTGCAGACAATCTTTTTGCAAAGAACAAAAAGCAGAAATCTCCCCATAAATTACCAGTACCCAAATGAGATGCCTTCTACCACACAGCCCATTCTGCTCACATGCATTGTTTTGTTGGGGGAGCCTTTTCTTCCCCACTTTTTTGGTGAGTTGCCACCACTTTGTTCTACAGGATCGAGAATGTTGATTCTCATATTGTACCTTGTGCCATCTCTTCCTGAACCTTATTGATGTTTCAAAGCAAAACGGCCATTTACCCCTCTCCTACAGATTTCTGTTAATGAGGCGTGCACAGGTGAACAAGGTGTTTGTATGAAGAAATAAACCCACTAAATAAAAATTATATGAAGACACAAGGCTGGGAGAAAAGGCATACTTGTGTGTGTGTGCCTGCGTGTGCCGTAGAGCTGCCTGTCAAAGCTTTCCTCCCATGTACAAAAATAGAAATAGGGAAATTAGAATGAAAAATAAGGGCAATTGGGTTTAGAGTAGCCGCTTAAAATTTGTGCTGTTTCCAGGCCTTTAGCAGAGCTCCAGCCATTTACAGGGAGGCACAGCGGTAACATTTCAGTGCCCTTCTGCTCAGGAAAGACAACCACATAGTTCTCCTGTCCTCACCTTCACACACTACACATCTCAGTGTCAACTCGCCATCACTGTGTTCCCAGGCACAGTCGCTGCAACATTAGGAGGGCGGCATTTCAGCAAGCATTTGTTTTTGGGGAGGGGGTAGTGGTAATTACCAGCACATGATTATTTTATTTTGTCTGAATTATTTACGATGGAAGGAAGCAGTTTGGAAGGAAGGGGATATTAGGGAATGAGTTCATCCCACTTGCATTGATTCTACCCAGAGCAAGAAGAGCAAGCCTATTAAGAAGAAAAATCACTTCCGTTTCTTCCTCTTTCCTCTCGCACCCCCAAGTCTTAGAAATAAATAAATAATGCAAAGAAAAGCCCTGGGTGGCTGCATGGGAGGGGCCAGTGGCTGGGTGTCCATGGCCTTCATTGAGGGCTCGTTTCCATTATTACATCGGGTCTCGGGCTAGAGCATTCAGTGGTTCAATTCTTGGTCCCTGGCGCTCATCTTGCGCGTTGGTGCATAATGAACACCATGTATGGATTGAAATCCGATTTACAGGATGTTCAGTTATGGAACCTATAATCAGGAGAGGTGGGTTTTAATCCCAGAGGTGCTTTTCCCTTATTGTTTTTTAAATTTAAGATTTATAGCTCTCCAACTTCCAAAAGAACTTGTGGATGGTTTATAGCGGCAAAAGTGGTGAATGAGGGACCCTTGAGGAGAAAACAGAAGAGAAGCCATCTGAAGGAAGCAGGATGTGTTGATGCTTCCAGGCACCAGAGTGATTGTAACATTTGGGTAATAGGCTCACTGTTGTTTTGGGCTTCCATTTCTTTGCCAAATAGGGAAAGGAAACCCACCTCCTGCTGTGTGAAGTCATAGGTAGAGTAATGTTTGTGAGAAGAGGCATCCATATCATTTTGGCATGATATTGCATTCCTATATTTAGAAAAAAAATGTCAATAGAGGCAGAACATCTCATGACTTAACCCTACTGCATATCCCTAAAGAGAAATACAGAATATTGCCCTGGCACACTGAAGGTGAGAAGCTGAGGCTGCAAGTGCCACCTGAGAGAAATGGGGGTGCTTTTCTTTATTTTTTTCTTCAATGAAGAACTTTTAACGTATTTACCAGCTCATAATATATGTGAATTTTAAGACTTTGCAATAGAATGGATGTCTATGTATCTACCCACCTAAATTAAGAAATATGTAATTACTGGCCAGGTGCAGTGGTTCATGCCTGTAATCCCAGCACTTTGGGAGGCCAAGGCGGGTGGATTACCTGAGGTCAGGAATTCGAGACCAGCCTCACCAACATGATGAAACCTTGTCTCTACTAAAAATACGAAAAGCAGCTGGGTATGGTGGCAGGTGCCTGAAATCCCAGCTACTTGGGAGGCTGAGGCAGGAGAATCGCTTGAACTTGGGAGGCGAAGGTTGCAGTGAACTGAGATCATACCATTGCATGCCAGTCTGGGCGACAGAGCAAGACTCTAAAAAAAAAAAAAGAAAAAATTACTACCATTAAGATTCCAATAATATCCTTCTTAGTCCCACGATAACCACTATCATAATTTTGTGCATATCATTCTGCTTTTTAAAAACAAGTTTTGCATGTGTTTGGACCATATGTAATCGAATTATACCAATATAATTCTATGAATTGCTTTTCTTCACCTAATATTATGTTGTGAGATTTGTTCAAGTTAATACTTATAACCTATTTTATTCATTGTCACTATGATTTGCTATTTGTTGTATAATTACTCTAAGACTTAATCCATTCTTTTACTGATGATCATCTAGATGTGTCCATTTTTAAAATTACAAACCACATTGCTATGAATATTCTAATATAAATGTCTTTTGGTACACAGATCTAGGAGTTTCTCCATGGTATTTGCCTGAGAGTAGCATTGCTCGCTCATAAGAAAGGAGTGTCTTCAGTTTTGTTAGATCTTGTCAAGATCTTAGTCCAATCTGTATTTCCAACAGTAACATTTATGAAGGAGCTCAAGAATTTTTTATCAACTATGAGCTGATTCAGCTCTTCACAACTAAGAGGAAAAGTTAACAGGAAAGAGAGACTGCATGGCTAACAGAAATCCTCAGACAACAGTGATGGTGGTGATGATTACCACAGTCAGGATGACATAATGATGATTACCTTAATGGCAATGACAAGAGCAAGGACAACAAACCCATAGTGCTTAATGTGTGCCAGGCGCTGTTCTGAACACTTCACACATCTGGCACAGTGCCTGGCACATAGTAAAGACTCATTCAATCTTTACAATTACTCTGGGAGATTTGTACTATAATCTCTACTTAGCAGGTAAAGAAACTGAAACACAAAGAGGTTGAGAAACTTGCCTAAGTTATGGCTGATACATGTGGAAGCTAGAATTTGAGTGGTTGCTCTGAACCACATGCTTCATTAAAAAATTTGATTTTTCTTAGCATTACCATTCATGAACTTTATTTTTTAATGTTATTTTCTTTTTATTTGACAAATGGTAATTCTATACATTTATGGGGTTCAGTACAGTATTTGGATACACCTATACATTGTCCTTGCGTCATTTTAGCCACTCACTTATAAGTTCACTCTAAACACGCCAGTAATAAGGGCAGCTGCGTGATTGATGGATGACTGGTTACTCTGTCATTTGAAGGGTGGGACTTACCTTTCTAATCATTCTGTTTATTACACACTCCATTTTACAGCTCTCTTCACTGAGGGGTTTGATTGTATTTAGATTTCATCAGAATTTGGTTCTTAAGAAGTAAGGGAAAAGCATTCTTTCTTGGATAGCGTGGAATTTGGATGACCACTTTGGCTAATGTAAAAAAAAGTGTGAGGTGTTTTTAAACCAAAGCTTCTCAAATCCTAACTTAACATAACCTACCTGAAATCAATGTTATGGCTATTGGCACTTGACAAGACTGGAAGAGAAATAACTGTAACAGCTCATCTTCACATAGCTAATGATAGGTACCACTGTTTTTTGGGCGAAGTGATGGGGAAGGATATTGACTATTTCAAAAATTGTTCAAAATTACTAAAATATAACATAATAATATTATCATAGGCATATAGGCATAACTATTTTTGTCATGGAAACATCAGCAGAAATGGAGAACTATACATATATTTATACCTTAGGATCAATAAAACTATATTTTTTGGTCCAAATTATTCAGATTAGTTATTTATGCAGTAACTCCAATCCACAATTTTCCTCTTCCCTTTTTGTCTGTATAGACATACATTTGAACAGGGTAGAAAAGTGGTGTTACTAAAACTTAATACTTGGAACCTTTCTTTATGATATGTCTTTAAAAGTAAACACATTATGATGATTAATAGCAATGTTCTCAGCATAATAATTTGTTTGTTTAAAACAGGAATATTTACATGAAAACTCAATACAAAGTCCAAATCATTAAGCTCTTCCTAAGCCACAGCAGGCATATTTCATGCTGAAATATGGCATTTTAATATTGAAAGAAAAAAAGAAAGTCTTTAAAGATTTGGCCTAAAGAGTAAATTCCAAAATGGGAAGCAACACTTGCCCTGTAATGAGATGTAAATCATAACTCTGACATTTGTCTTCTCCTGGTGAATTCAATTCCTCATAGAAGCACAGAGAGGGAAAGAAAATACTGGAAGTGAGAGTAATAAAGTCAATACAGCAGGCTTCACATGTATAAATGACACTTTCTTCACAACATTTAGAGAGTAACGGGCAGACCTAAGACATATTCTGCTTTTCTAAGAATATTACTGACTCTAAGGATTTCATCAATGTATTTACTGTCTCAGATCTCACCAGTGGGAGGATTACTGGGCTTCGGGACAGCCCCCTTTAAAAAGGCAACTGTTTTAGAGACTGTTAAGAAGCAATGGGCCATTTACACGTGAGCACAAATTGGTTTAATCAGATGTTTTTCCTTTTGGCAGCCAACTGGGAGGGTCTACATTGAGGGATCCAGAGTTCTGAGTTTAGGGGCTGAAATAATTGTGGAAAGGGAAGTGAGGGGTGAGTGACACAGAGGTGAGGGGCTAGAGCAACCATGAAGATGCTGAGCTCATGGAGAGAAATGTGAACATTGTTGAAAGAAGGTGAAGAATGAGCTGGGAAGACAAATTTGGCTTACTTAAAAATGTGCCGGCATCACCTGATTCTAGGCTGTTACTATTTCTCTTAACGTTAAATTGGTTTTGGTGAGCTAATATGGTACTCAAATATGACTTGAAATTTGTTTTTATGGAAAAATGCATTCAGAATGTACTAGATTGACTAACTGGCTCCAATTCTTTACTCCTTTGCTTTAGCCTCAATTGAGCAGAGTGTATTTTCCTGACCCTTGTCTTTGGCTCATCTCTGAAACTTGTTTTGGCCAACCACATGTGGGCGAAAATGTGCCAGTCCCGATCTCAGGCCTTAAGAGGCTTTGTCTTTCTCTGCTTGCCCTCTTGTCCTCTTTTGTGTTTCTGCCGTCTCCATGAGCTAAACTTTCCATAGGTAGCTGTTACCCCTTAAGCGGACCTGCAACTTGAAGCAGAGCTGTGAAGCCCAGCACCAGCTTAAATAAGTTGATCTCCAGCCTATGTGCAGATATGTGAGAATAAATCATAGTTGTTTTAAGTCACTGTTTTTGAGATCATTTGTTACATAGCATCTTTGTGGTCATAACTAACTGTTACATGGAGTTCTAAAGAACTCTCTTACAAGTGAACTCTTGGACTATAACCTGTTGGTAAGTTGGGATTTTCCTGCATTTCAACAAGATCACTACTCTCTTTTTAATGAGAATTTTTGTCTATTTTTTATTTAGTTTCAGCCCACAGTTAAGATAAGGGCATAATTTGTTACTTGATAAGATAAATGTTAACAGAGTATGGCTTGTACCTACAGATAAGCACTCATAGCTATTGCATATAGCGATGGTTTTCAGCTGACTCTCTGAAATTCTAGGGCCTCCAGGGAGTTCTTGTAAAGGCTACCTTGGGCTGGGAGTTCCTGCCTCCTCTCCTTCACCTAGCTTCAGCCATAGCAGAGCTTTTTATTTGTTTTGTATACTGGGCTTCCTTGTAAGATTTTGTCTAATTAAAAGGCTGAAATAAGTTGAAAACCTACAGTGAACCCCTCACTTTTCTTGGCTCCCATGGTCTTCCACACATGGGCATGCTATCCTTTTTGCCTAGCTAGCTAGATCTTTCTTTCCACTTCTCTGTAAAGCTCCTATCCATTCTTCCATACTTCTTCCTTCAAAAGATGGGACCTAATTGCCATCCCTTAAGTGTGGGCTGTACTTAGTAACTTTTAATGAGTAGAATGTGCAGGAAGTGATGGTATCTGATGTCCAAGATTTGGAGGACATTAGGCCATAAAAGGCATTGTGGCATCTCTCTGTCTCTCTCTCTTTCTCTCTCTCTGTCTCTTTCTTACTCATTAAGCATTATGGGTTTACTCATTCTGGGAAAAGCCAGTTGACATTTCATGAAAACACTCAAGCAGCCCCATGGAAAAGTCTACATGAGAGGAACTGAGCCCTCCTGCTAACAGCCATGTGAGTGATTTTAATTGCAACCTCATGTGAAACCTTAAGCCAGCTCTTGAATTCTTGATCCACAGAAACTGTGAGGGAAAAAAAAGAGTTCGTTGTTTTAAGTTGCTATGTTTTGTAGTAATTTATTATGCAACAATATATAACCAATATGATAACTACTAAAAAGATTATTTTTGATGATGTCTTCTGAAATGCCTGAGTGTTAGTAATTTTCTTCTTTTTTATTGCCCTTAATATGTACCTTGTTTGCAGGATTTATTCCACTGCATTTTCTATTTACATATCTTTCTACTCCATTAGGCTATGAGATATTTGTATTCTCAGATATCTGGTACAGTTCTTGGCATCTTATATATTGGATAAAGAATGAAAAAAATAGCTACTGTACAAGTTGTAAAAAATCATTCAGGGAAGAATAAGAAAGACAAAAGATAAAAAATAGCCATCTCCATCTCTGCCGAAGTAATTCTCAGTTTTGACCAGAGATTATAAATAAGCAGAAAATCCTCAAATAGAGTCAGTGCTGTATTTTTCGTAATGAGAGAGTAATGATTTTTTTCACCTGGGGAACCAAGGGAAGGCCACCCATTGTAGGTGGTCCTCAAGGACAGACCTTGTGTGCCTTCTCTTAACAGATGACATCAAGTGTCTACTTAAACGATCTGCTTGAGAAAATTCCCTGCTTCCAGAGGCCATTCATTACTCCATGGTTATTCTTTAAGAGCCTCTATGTGTTAGTTTTATTTATTTATTTATTTATTTATTTATTATTATTATTTGAGATAGAGTCTTGCTCTGTCACCCAGGCTGGAGTGCAGTGGCGCAATCTCGGCTCACTGCAACCTCTGCCTCCCAGGTTCAAGTGATTTTCCTGCCTCAGTCTCCGGAGTAGCTGGGATTACAGGCGCACACCACCACACCCGGCTTATTTTTGTATTTTTAGTAGAGATGGGGTTTCACCATGTTGCTCAGGCTAGTCTTGAACTCCTGACTTCGTGATCTGCCTGCCTTGGCCTCCCAAAGTGCTGGGATTACAGGCATGAGCCATTGCTCCCAGCCTCTTAGTTCTATTTAATTACGGTGTGGTACAGACTGAAGAAGGAATGGAAATACTGTGTGGAGGGAGGCATGAGAAAAGAAAGTGTGGGGCTTCAAGAGGGAACAGGAAATAGTTCAGTTTAGGTAAAGGTCAGGGTATGCAGGGTGTAGTGGGATATGGGATGCAAGGCTGGCAATGGCCTATTGTGAAGGCCAAGGCATTTTTTTTTTCTCTGTGTTTTATCCCCTATAATTAGGAAGGAAGTGTTTCTGTGGGTTTTTTGCTGGGGTAGTCATTTTATACTGATGGAGACAATTTTGACAAGGCTGCAACTAACACAAAGTCATGATAATATTGTTGAATAACCATCTCAGCATCATTTTGTTGAAGAGCTCTTGTTTACCTGTAAAGTTTCTGAGCACATGGGAAATTTTTAATTCATGTATCATCTTTGATTTTTGTAGAAGATACAGAAGACCTATTTTTAGTGTGTGCCTTGCCTTTGCTGAAGGCTGTAGCTGGGAAGGCGTATGTAAACTGCATGATCCTGATCAGAGCCCCTTACCCACTCTGGTCCCCACCCTGGATGATCAAATCCAACCGGCACCAAACCCTGGGACACCCAACCCATCGTCTGGTCTGAGCTAATCAGACTCTCTCTTGTGGGAAGTTGAGAAACTGAGAAAGATGAGGATGGCTTTAGAACTGAAAGAGCATGCCAAATTAGCCCACATTGAATGCAGAGAAAGGTGGTTAAAAGACAGAGGTGAAGAGAGAAGAAGAAAAGCATGGCAGAGGTGAAATACACATAGAATCACCCTGGTTTCTGGTTTTCCAATTCCAATTTTAGTTCCAATTTGGTCTGCATATAATTTGTTTCCTATCTATTGCTAATCCACTGCAGGATTTCCTGCTGTATGGTAACAGTAAAATCTTCCACACTTAAGCTTATTGGAGTGGATTACTTTTTCTTGCATCCACACATGACCTTTCTAAAGTAATGCTGAGTTTGAAAATAAAGCCATTGGTTCTCAAGAGACTGTTGGGCTGAAGGGAGTAATGTCAGCTCATTAGTTTGGGTGCTAAACCAACTTCCACCCATGAAGAAAGAGGGAGGCATGGAGAGCTTCAGTTTATTAGTGGGAACTCTGGGAAACAAGGTGTGGGAAGTAGAAAAGTTTCCTTTCTTGTTAAAGAATAAATCATAAATGTGCTAATAACTCTTTGTTAAGCCCTATCCTATGTAGCTGTTAGACGTGTCATGATTACAGGCACATAGTACATTCTATGTCCTTGTACTTTAACAAAGATATCTGTGCTGGATGTGCTCACAGGCATGTCCCAGCTCTCCTTTGCTTTTACCTGTTTAGGAAAGTTTTAAGTTGTTAGCCAATCAGGTTTTAGTTTAGATTGTAAGGTCTGGCTCCAGCCAACCAAGATCAGACACAGCAGTAAGGGTGACCCCAAATGCATAAGGGATAAATATGTCTGCTTTCCTTTGTTCATTGTACTTTCATGGTAAAATGGCTAGTGAGAGTACCCCTCCTGCAGTCCAGGAAGTAAAAAATTGCATTGCTAAAAAATCCTTTGTCTCAGTGCTAATTTTTTCTTTGCGGCACCAAGCATCTGTTTCCAACACAAGGTAGCAAGTACAACTTGACCAATGTTGGAAGAGATTCTACCTCTCGATATGATCAGTGATGGGCTATAGATCTCAGCAGTCACTATGGTCAGTCACTATGGTCACTGCTGACCACAGCTGAGAACATTTTGGCAAAAATCTGAGGTGAGTAACTATAGTGACTACATATTCTACTCATGAAGAAGAATAAAAAATTAAGAGTTACATATCTGTATTATTGAGCTAAGAGTTACATATATATATAATGCCCATGTTATATATTATAAATATTATTTATATATATGTAACTCTTAATTTTTTATTCCTCTTTGCAATAAAATCCCATCGTTGAAGAAAAGTCATTGCCATTCCTTCAAGCGTCTGATGAAATCTAAAGCTCTCTTTGTACTAACTGCAAGATTTAATCAGGAGGGGATAATATGAATGTATCTACCATAATGAATTTCAAGTATTACCACCTGCAGACATTGTCAGTAAGTGAATTTCTAGGGTATGCAACTTGTAATTGAAAATCTTTATGTTTTAGTTCCACCTGTCATTTTTCTAATTCTATTCAAAGAATGTCTGTTATAATAATATATTTTCTATCAAAAGTTATGCTTTAGTAGGGGTGTATATCATTAGAAATTAGCAATTTCAACATGTCGGTGATTTGGGATTTTTTGGAATCATTTGCTGTTTTTCAGAGTTGTTGAAATTATATGAAGGACCTTCATTCTGATACATAATAAATTTAGTAAGTATGAGGTGGCAATGAGAAATGTTATTTTAAAGTCATTTTCCTGTGAAATCCTAAGAATCTTCTTTAGACAGACATGCAGCTGGAAATAGCAGGGACTAAACCAACAGGGGCTGGAGACCTGGGGATTTTCTTTGCACTTTTTCTGGGAAGCAGCTCTGCTCTTCTGCCATTCACCTACCCATCTGTGGGAATTCTCTTCTTCAAGTACAGAGGCTAATGGCAGCATAATGAAGTTTTGCTTATCCTCTCTCTTGCTAGATTTCTTTGAGCACGAAAATTTTACAAGAAACAACCAAACTGAACCACAAAAAGGCATTGATATTATGGGATTGCATCAATAGCATTGGCGGTTTCATTTCCATTCACTTATCAGACGTATTTACTTCTCAGATATTTCCTTAACCGGAATTGACTGTACTATAATTGCCTATTTCTTTGGTCCATTGGCTGTTAACCTTGAAGTGACTGGGGTAGGGCTGGCGAGGCCTTCCCTGTCAGGCCTGACCTCTCACTATGCTGGAGAGAGCGCTGCCATGACAACGGCGACAGATGTCAGCTAAGCAATGTGCACCCTAGAAAGACTCCTGTATTGAGAAAATCGATCTTGTAATGGTGCCACGGAGCACATTCGCTGAACTGCCAAGTGTTCTAGACTTAATCATTTATTTCATCTAGCAGAGAGAAGAAAACATAAAAGAAATGAAATGAATTTGACCTCTGTCTTTTGAGTGACTTTAGTGCTACACTGAATTCTAGCAAGTGCCTCTTATGAATTTTAAAAAATTGCATTAGGAATAACATTTTGAAGTGAAATGACTCTTGTAATGCCAACCCTCCAGAAACATGTTATTTCAAATGTCAGATACCTAATAGTCATTTGCTATTTTCTGTGTATGTCTGGGGGTTAGCTCTGTCTTGAGTATGTTTCAGGCAAATTATCATGAAGAAATCGGGAATGAAGCGAACCAGAGCCTGCTGCTTGGGGTTTCTCCCTTTTTCTTAGCATAAGGCGTCTTCCTTTGTGCTGATCATCACAGAGATTAGCAAGTAGCATAAGCAACGTTTCATATTGACAGCTTTTGAATCCCTCTCAATTTTAGAGTCTTCCTATAGAAAGCTTGTTCTTGTCTCTGTCTCCAGAGTGAAGTTTGTCTCCCTGACAGTTAATCCTAGACAGCCTTCCATCGCCTTGATAGGCTTGTCATTCATGCCTTGACATCTCTCATTCATCTGAGTCTGGCCTGCTGGATATGCAAATGATAGGAGGACTGAAAATCATAATCCCTCAGCCGTGATGGCTAGTATGTCAATGTCATTATTCTTGGAACAAGCCATTTTGTGAGTAGCTGGGGAGTGGTGGGAGTCGCTAAGCGAGGGAAGGCAGCATGCACTTATGACCTTTTCATGGCCCAGGTCAGAACTAGATTTTTTAAAAAGCAAACGCCCAAACCGAGAGAAACCCCTGAAGCCTAAAGATTGTAGACAACTCTCTCTGATAACCTTGCCTGTATAAGTAAATATCATTGAGAGTGATTATAGTGAAAAGGATCTCTTAAGATTTTCAATGCGATATGTCTGTCTCTTGTGCTGTGGGATATTTTATTGCATTTTTGCCCTCAAGTGGAGCTGACAGGAGCCAAGCTTGTAATTTAAATCAATAAGAACCCTTTACCATGGCCATAAAATACTTGGCTAAACCTTTGAAGTGGCCACAGTTGAATGCACAGTGAACACAGTATAAATGTTCCTTAAGATGTATTGTATGAGACCACTGCTAAAACAGCATTCAAAGGAACTGGCCTTAAGCATCTTTTGTGACTGATGGGAGAGGGTCCCAAATGCTTTTGATCATTTACATGCCGCTCCAAACAGCCCACTTAATTGGCATGTGACCCTGCTGCAGCCTTCTGTTTTCTCCTCAGACCTTTCCGCTGTCTCTTTGGTGGGGTTTCTGGAATCTGGGTCTCCTTCTAAACCAATAATCCGCATCTGACATGCTGTTGTGTCAGTTGCTCCTGTTCATTTCCACTGCAGCAGGGGAAAATAGAACAAAGGCCAGTTGTTCAAACCCATCCTAGGAGCACCGCACAGGCAGTTCAGCAGCGCTGGCTGGGAAGTGTTCTTTGTGTGACAGCGAAGGCTGAGGTTGCAGCTTACCTGATGGTTTCTCTTGAAAAGGCTTGTTTTTGGAGTGGTGGCGTTCAGAGAGCTGTCAGACTTGAAAAGGCGGCATTTGCCTCCACTCTGCTTTGCTCTGCTGCCTCCCACGTCCTCATTGTGTGCCTGGCCCTTCCTCTGGTGCCTTTGCCTTTTTCCTGTGAGGATGGGCGGATGGGTGGATGGATGTTACCCTATTCTTGTCCTCTGTGTCTCTGTCTCTGTTTGTCCCTCACTCTTTGTGTCTCTCTTGCTCTCAGATTCCAAAATCTTCCCCAATTCTATAAAAACAGTAAATGGTGATCGTCTGAATTTGGAATCTGGCCATGAGGCAGTCTTGTGTGAGGGACCTCTGGGCGGCACCTGCTCCCCTGGGTGGGAGTGTTGGCAGTTGTTACGCCAAATGCACAGGTTCAAGCCTGGGCGCAGTCACTCCTTTCTAGAATCATGGGCCAAATACCTTTCCTGACTGCTGCCTCATAGAAGCCCTGTCTTCCTGGTGAAGGCATCAAAGATAGGCCACTCTCTACTTTATTGAATAGATTACAACCTTCCCTGTGGTTCCCGTGTCTTGAGATGGCACCTACAAGTGCTAAGCAGATGGACACATGTCCTGTGTGGCCTTTTCTTTTAGGGAAGGCACTTTCTGAAGGGCCCATCTGAACTCAGGTCTGACTCCCCTAGGGGGCCACATGTCATGTATGTTTGCTGCACATTTTATTGCCTGGCCTCTGCAAGCCCAAGACGATTTGGTGATTCTTGATATTTCAGCTGATGTTTACAAGATTCATTTTGCCCTTTTGTGAAAACAGAGTAGACGGGGCCTTAAAAACACATTATTTTGTGTTTATAAAGTTAATGTATATAAATGGCATTTAAAAACATGTGTATGGGTAAATGATTATAGCCAAAATCAGATTTTAAGGACATATCAACAAGATTCAGTGTTTAGGTCCTAATTTGAACAAACTAACTGAAAAGATATGTAATATATATTTAAATAACTGGTGACGTTTGCCTACAACTGGTTATTAGATAATTGACAAAATACTACAGGAAGGAAAGGCATGGATAAAAATCACGCTGGCAAGCAATGATAATTGTAAGTGTCCAGTACGTTCTTCTCTCTATTTTTCTCTATGTTTCTAAATACTCTGTATTGCAAAGTTAGAAGAAGTTAGTGTGCCAGCTCAGGAGTGCCTGATCACTACACTTATACCTCTTGTTCAGTATAATTGTATTTCTGTGGGCCTTACCTGTTTGCCTGACATGCTGTGCTTTTGCTTCCCATGTAAATTCTACCTTGCACTGAGGCTGGTTCTGTTTGAATGCTGTCTATGCCTGTGGCCTGAACTTTAGCATTTAGCATGGAATTTCTGCCTACCTGGTCTTCCCATCCAGACTGTAAACTTCTTGAAAGCAGGACCGTTTCTTACCTTTCAGTGCTTCCTACCTATAATTGTGCAGTGTGAGGCTCAGAGTAGGAATGAATCGGGCTAGGCTAGACTGTGCTGTGGTAACATATAAGCCTTGAAATCTCAGCAATGTTATGCAGAAAACGTTCATTTCTTGTTCCTGTAAAGTTGGATGTGTGTTGGGCATCTCTGTCCCATCTTGCAGCTATGCTCTCAGGAGTGGGTGGCTTTCAGAGAGATCACAGTGGGGGAAGAGAGAGAGATGAGGTCCACCAACAGGTTGTATTTTGACTGCCTTTGCCTAGAAATAACCTACGAACTTCTCCCACAGTCTATAGGCTGGAATGAGTCATGAGACCCCTAACAGCAAGGCAGGCTGGGAAATGAGGAAAGCATGTGGCTATTTGGTGAGCATAAATTATTTCTACACTGCTTCTTACCCCATGTGCATATTGTCTCATGAATTTCAACATGAGATAATGCCCAGGGAAGAAGGCCTTTGGTCATCTATACAGAATAAGAAAATGACAACCAGACTATTTCCTTTCCTTTTTTTTTTTTTTTTTTTTTTGCCATGCCAGTGGGTTATTTCCTATATAGATGGAACCCTGTCTCTGGTTAATGGCAAGATTCCAGAGGGCTTCATGACCACTGTTCAGGTAGCCTGGCTTTGTGCCTGTGACAGTTAGAGTCAAAGGCACAGGAATTATCACCTGTCTCTATCTGAAAATGTTATAGCCTGACCCTGTCAGGGTGCTGCCAAGCTGGAGGTGCTCCCAGAATAGAGGGGTACACTGTGACTGGGGCTCACATGGTTAAAATAGTAATAACCAGAAAAATGGAGCATCAGGCCACTGCAAGAAAAGAAGGGCACAACTACATTATGGGGAAGTTCCTTCCTCAGGCAAAGTTTAAAATGTTTTATTTAAGGAAAGGACACCACTAGCCAAATAGAGGAAAATGTAGACTCTCAAGCCAGGAGCATATCCCACATGTGATATACTAATGATCATCAGCCAAATTTAGTGATTGAGTAGGTGCTAAGGGGTATTTGCCTGTAGATAAATGGTCGATGTGAACAGGCGTTGCCTCAGTCTGCCTGTCTCCCTCCCCTTCTGCCTGTGGGTGGGGCAGGTTTCCTTAGTAGAGCCTGTGGTACTGCAGCCTTCTGGGGCTGGCAGTGAAGGGACTTCCTTGCAGAGCCACATGTGGGATGCTGGTCTGAGAGTCTTCTAGAAATAATAGGCAGCCCCTGAAGGGCATTAAGTGGAGGGTGACCTGACCCTGGTTGCTTCCTTTTTATTATTTAGTTTTTTGAGACAGAGTCTCACTCCCTCACCCAGGCTGGAGTGCAGTGGCGCGACCTTGGCTCACCGCAACCTCTGCCTCCTGGGTTCAAGTGATTCTCGTGTCTCAGCCTCCCGAATAGCTGGGATTACAGGTGTGAGCAACCATGCCAGGCTAATTTTTGTGTTTTTAGTAGAGACAGGGTTTTACCATGTTGTCCAGGCTGGTCTCGAACTCCTGGCCTCAAGTGATCTGCCTGCCTCGGCCTCCCAAAGTGCTGGGATTACAGGTGTGAGCCACCACACTTGGCCCCTGGGTTGCTTCTTTGAAGAATCCACGTGGCTGTGTTCTGAGGATGAGCTGCAGAGGCATATTGAAGCAAGCAGGACCATCTAGGAGGTCACTGAGAGACCAAAGGGTGGCTGCAACGTTGGGAAAAGCTGGATGGGTTACTCTGTGTTTGGCCATGAGCAATAACCATCTTCTCCGCCTCTCCCCCAGATGTCTAGGCCCAGGCACACTGGTCCCCTGTTAGTTCATTTCTCCCTCAGGGCCTTTGCACCCAATGTGCCCTTTGCTAGAACAACGCCCCCACTCCCAGTCTACAACTACTTACCCTTCATTCTCAGCTCCTACATCACTTCCTCAAAAAGCCTCTAGACGGCCGGGCGCGGTGGCTCAAGCCTGTAATCCCAGCACTTTGGGAGGCCGAGGTGGGTGGATCACGAGGTCAAGAGATCGAGACCATCCTGGTCAACATGGTGAAACCCCGTCTCTACTAATACAAAAAATTAGCTGGGCATGGTGGCGCGTGCCTGTAATCCCAGCTACTCAGGAGGCTGAGGCAGGAGAATTGCCTGAACCCAGGAGGCGGAGGTTGCGGTGAGCCGAGATCGCGCCATTGCACTCCAGCCTGGGTAACAAGAGCGAAACTCCGTCTCAAAAAAAAAAAAAAAAAAAAAAAAAAAAAGCCTCTAGACAAGCCCCTTCCAGATAGGCCAGGCTCCTCATTCACAATTGATTATATAATGTCTGTTTCTTCCATTAAAATGGAAGTTTCTTGAATTCAGGGATTGTGTTTGTCATAATCACATTAAAAAACTACTTTAAAAGGATAACAGAGCATGCTGCCTTGTACATAGTAGGTCCTTAATGAATACTTTTTGAATGAAGTATGCTAAGTATTTTCTTACAGTGTGCTGTCAAACCCTCCTTACAATCTTGCAACCCCATTTTATGGATGAGTAAACTGTGGCTCCACGAACACAAAGCAGGGGAGTGGTAGACCCAGGATTTGCATCAGTCCGTGTAGCAGCAAAGCCCTCATTCTTTCTATTACAGCAGAAATAAATGAGGTTACTTTATTCAAACAATGTAATTCAGATTAGGCCAAAGCCAGAACACTATGAATTCTTTTTATTTCACGGGCTCCAACCTACTGAGATCAATTTAACTCATGTAGCATTTATGGGATGCCATGAACTTATTCACTATGTTAAATAGGAGGGCAAGAAAGGGACAGAGCTGAGCTTCAGGGAAATGCCTGTGGTGAGCTGGATACAGAGGATCTCAGAAGGAGAAGAAGCCGTGTGCTTCCCAGAGGAGTAGGCTGGCCCAGAGCCCAGGTCATTGAGTCATGAGGAATGGCCTTCGGGGGTGGGAAGGGGCTGCTGTCTCTTGACTCTTGCTGAGGTTGGTAAAACATTTAGGCTGGCTGCTTAATGGAAAGAGTTTGGCGTTAGAGCCACCCTTTGCTACTTTCCAGCTGAGTAACATTGGGCAGGCTACTTGCACTCTCCAAATCCCAGTTTCCTCATCTGTAAAATGAAGATAATGATACTTACTTCACAGGGTTGTGGTGAAGAATTTATGGGAAAATGCATAAAAAGCCCCATGCTCATTGCCTGGCATATGCTATTAGCTGATGTCTGTAACCATCCTAGGGGGCCCTCTGTAGACAGACTGAACTGGGAGAGGATCACAAAGTGGAGTATTCAGAAAGTCAGCAACCAAGAATATTAGAACAGTGCTTCTTGGGTGAGGTGAAATTTATGTAATACAAATTAACTATTTTAAACTACAACCCAGTGGCATTTAGTACATTCACAATGTGTGCAACCCCTACTTGTATCTAGTTCTGAAACATTTTCACCATCCCCAAAGGAAACCATATACCCAATGTACAGTCCCTCCCTGTTTCCCCGACTCCTCAGCTCCTAGCAACCATCAGTCTGCATTCTGACTCTGTGGATTTACCTGCTCTGAATGTTTCATATACATAGAATTGACTTGGGGGTTCTTCCTCATTTTGTAACATGTATCAGAATTCCATTCATTTTTATGTCTGAGTAATATTCCATTGTAGGTACATATCACGTTTTGTTTATCCATTTATCCCTAGATGGATATTTGGATTGTTTCCACCTTTTGGCTATTGTGAATAATGCTGCTCTGAACATTTGTGTACAACTATTTGCTTAAGCACCTACTTTTGATTCTTTCGGGTGTATACCCAGGAATGGAATTGTTGGGTCCTATGGTAATTTTATATCTAACTTTTTGAGAAACCACCTAATTGATTTTCAAAGCAGCTACACCATTGTGCACATTCTCACCAGCAATGCAAAGAATTCCGATTTCTCCATTCTCACCAACACTTACTTTTTGTTTATTTTTGATTATAGCCATCCTTGTGGGTGTGAAGTGGTATCTCATTGCATGTTTTTTGCCTTTTCTTCATTGTGGTTTTGATTTGCATTTTCCCCCACCCCACCTTGATTTTTTAAATTTGGAAGAGTTGTTTGGTCTATGGCTTCTTCGAATCCTTAGACTATCCCTGATGGCTTATGTGCAAAAGAGGTTTCTGTGGGGAAAAAGGCCCTCTTGTACAACTCTGGTAGAATTTTAAATTAGTACAAAGTCTGTGGAAGGTCATTTGGCACACTCCCCATTGAAATTACAAATGCATACACCCTTTGATCCAGCAGTTCCAAGTCTATGAATCTGCCTTATGGATATACTCCCATATGAACAAAATGATGTATCTATAAGGTTATTCATTGCAACATTATTTATAATAGCAACAGATGGGAAACAAAATAAATGCCCCTCAACCGGGAGCTGGTTAAACAAATTTTGGCACAGCCATACAATGGGATCCAGTATAGCTGTGAAAATGATGGAGACACCTCTTTGTGTGCTGGTGTAGAGGGAATCCCAAGACACATTTTTAAGTAGAAAAGGAAATCAAGATGTAGAACAGTGTATAAATAGTCTGCCCTTCATATAAAAATGGGAGAAAAACAATATGTGTGTGTATATATGTGTGCATATATAAAGGCATGTATTTCCTTGAATATTCATGAAATACTTGGTAGAAAGGAAATTGGTGGTGGGAGACAAGAGTGAGAAGGACAATTTTTACTGTATATCCTCTTGTGCCTTTGGAATTTCAACTTCTGTAAATATATTTTCTGTTCAAAAACTAAATTAAATTAAAATGAAGACAACTCAAACACCTAGAGATTTCATTAATTTGGGCTCTGATAGATCTGATTTTATGGTGATTTCAATAGGACATGGACTCTAAGCTTTGCTGCACAAAGTGATGCCAGGGATAAGGTTGCAAAACAGATAATTCAAGATCTCGTCCCTCTCCCTTCAACTCAGTCCTGGCTGCAGCCTTAGCTCACTGACTTGATCACAATTTGAACTTGAGTCAGGCTTCCTGAGTAACTTCCCACAGTGCCCCCTTGACCTGGCTCTGAGAGTCCTGCCCTTGGGCTTGCCCCCAACAAATGGTTGGGGACTAGGGTGTGCAGAGGAGCAGATACAGCCCTAGGCACTGGAAAGAACCTATGTCCAAAGTAAGTCTTTGAACTTGAGGTTGGGCACTCAGTGGCACCAAGTTATCCAAGAGCTCCGAGTAGATCAGATGGCAGAGGAACAAGTCTTAGCTCTGTCACTTTCATGGACAGTATCTTTGGGCAAATTACCACACCCCTCTGAATCATTTCTCATCTCCAAATGGGGCCAATACATGCAGGGTTGTTGCATGTAGATGGTGAGATGTTAAGAGGGCTTTTCTTTTCCTTTTTTTCTCCCTGAGCTAGGATCCTGCTGTGTTGTCCAGGCTGGAGGGCGGTGAGTAGTAAAATCTTAGATCACTACCACCTCTAACAGGGCTCAAGTGATTTTTCTGCCTTAGCCTCCTGAGTAGCTGGGACTATGGGCATGTGCCACCATGCCTGGCTGATTTTTAAATTTTTTGTGGAGATAAAAGTCTCACTATGTTGCCCCAGCTGAAGAGGGCTTTCTTAATACAAACCCTGTAAAATGCTGCAAAAATGTAAAGGTTATCTTGAAAGTCACTGTGAAAAGTCCACATTGGTTAAACATCCCCAATGTGCTTTCTATGTTTGAGAACTAGAGAGATGACAAAGAAGGATAATAGATTCTCCATGCTTCAAGAGCTTTGAGGGCTCATAGGCTAGAGAGAGAGGCGGTTGTGAAGACAATTAATTGCAGCAGAGTGCTAAGTATAGAACAGAATCGAACACCAGGTGTAGGGCTGTGGGGAGGGGGAAGGCATAACTGCACCTGGGGACTCAGCAAAAGCTTATGAGACCAGACGATGTTAGGGGTGAGTCGTGAAAGGGAAGTAGGAGGTTGCTAGGCGTGTAGGGGGCATTCCGGGTGGAGGAAACAGTCTATGAAAAGGCAAGATGGGAAAAAGGATAGAGTGTTTATGGGCAACTCCAAGCAACTGGCTGCTGCAGAGCTTGGGGTATGTGGGTGGGAGCTGAGGTTGAAAAGGGATGAACAGGTCATATCTTGGAGACCTCTTTTATGGAATAGGTTACAACTAAATGATGCAGTAAGAAATAAAACAAAAATAAGTAAATATGGCAAGCAATCCTTTTACAGATCCCTCTCTCAGACTTAAGGTACTAAAAGACACTGAGCTTCCAGATTTTTGACTCCTGACTCCCTGTGAGATGCACCGGGCGTGAGCTTTGGGCACACCCTTGTGAGGAACTCCAGCCAGCAGTCCTGGACTTTGAGCCATCCCAGGCCAGACTGCAGATGATTCCAGCTCCTAGTCATGGAGTCACGCTAGGCTTTGGGCATTTCCTGTTGAGATCCTGGATGAGCCATCCTCACTCTGCCCATTAAATTATCCCTGGAATCTGTGAGCACAGGCAGTTGTTGTCTCCCAAGATGAAGTCACTGATGTAGAACAGGGAAAGGGCCGCACGTTGAGGAAAGCTGCCCCAGGGAAGAGGATCATCTGTCCAGGGCATGTCCCAAGGTCATATGATTCATGCTGCTGCCACTGGCCTTTCCAAAACCCAGACGCCATCAGGCCACTCCTGTGATTTAAAAGCTGCAGCAGGTCCTTTCTGGCTTCAGAATCTAGCTCAGTCCATTGCTCAGGTTATTTGCAGCCCAGCCCTGTTACTCTCCCCAGCAGCTCCACATCCGTGCCTCTTTGCTGCTGGGGGAATGCGTGCACCTCATTCAGGTCGGTCAATCCCAGCCTGTCCTAACAGCTGTGGGCAGAGGAATAGCCTCCTCCTCTAGGCTTGCTCAGCACTTTCCTTTCTTAGAGCTCTTTTCAGATGTTCATTTTTTGTGTCCATACTTTGGCAAGACTGTGATTTCCTGGAGGGTAGGGACCATGTCTGACTCATGTCTGTAGTCTCCGAGCCCAGCTCTGTGTCCAGTTCAGTAAATGTTTTAGATGATTGAATGGATGTCTGGGAGGAAGGGAGTGTGCTCCCCAGCAAATCCCTGAGTGAATGTTTTCCAGGAAGAGTGGTGAGTCAGGAGTGGTCTGTAAGTGCTGTCCTCTACTGCCTTTTCTTCTGCTGCTTTTCTTTCATTGTCTCTCTCTTGCATTGCTCCTCTCACACTCATTTTGAAGATACATCTTTCTAAATTTTAAAAAAAGTTTTTAATAATTAAAAGAAAACAAAACAAAAAAATAATTAAAAAGAAATAGAGATGGTATCTTGCTAATTTGCCCAGGCTGATCTTGAACTCTTGGGCTCAAGCAATCCACCTGCCTTGGCTTCCCAAAGTTCTGGAATTAAGGCATGAGCTACTGCACCTAGCCCATTTTTTTGTGCATAATTTTTCGAAATACCTGCCACCGTGGGCTTTGTATATTTGGGGCATAGACACCCCAGTAATACCGCATCCCAGAAGAGGTACTTCAGTTGTTCTGTGGATGATAAATCAGAGATCTACAATGCAGATTTCTCTTTTATATGTCTTTGTTGAATGTATTAGGAAACATTAGTTACAATGAAAAGGAGAGGTAGAAAAAGCATAATTCAGTGTTCTAACACAAGGCTGTTTCCTCTGCTCCACAGGCCAAATTTTTTTTCTATGTAGAATTAGAAACTGATGATATCTTCACTTTTTCCCTTAGGGAAATATTTATGGATTTAGTGATCTTACTTTGAGGGTAATTCTCCAATAATGCTGCCTAAATGTTTTTCCTTTAATTTTATCCCAAGGCCAAGCTTTAATGCTTGAAATGATTAGTTCACAATGCAACTAATTTAGAATTTGAGTTAACACGAACACAGTTTGCATGTACATTGTCACAAGAAAGGTTTGAAATAACACTTTATCTGCAAGGTTTCGGTATTACTGACACACAGCATTTCATCCAAAGTTGTCACCGTTTTACAAATGAAGGGCTCAAGAAATCAAGGCCTTTGGAATCATCAGGGCCTACTAATTATTTTTAAAGACTAAATGCTTATGATGCATGAATAGGTAATGGAGACATTTACAAATTTCAATTTTTAGTCCATTGATCTCATTTCCTTAGTAAGAGTCATTTATAGAAAATTCAATTCAACCAAGTATCTGTATAAGGTAATGTGGGCAATGACTTTGTAAACTAGTAAAAACTATGTCAGGTATTATTGACATCTGCATGTATTTGCAAATGCAGGACTGTATTTTAAAAGGTGTAGACAATATAGATGTATTTGCCTACCATTCTGTTACAAATAAATCTATCTTATTTTTCATATTAAGATAAACAGAATCAGAACATGTGTTTCTACTTTTTGTATCCTATATACTGGAGAGAAACCAACTTTTGCAACCCAGCTATCTGCATATTCAAGTCAAGTAAACAAACTTGAAATCCAAGCAGCACCTCTGCTGGAGGTAAGAAGTGGCTTAGACATAAATCCCATCACTATCCCTCCCACAACCTGCTTCCCACCTCATCTTTCTTCCAGCAAAGCTGGTTTGAAGGCTCTGGACTTCCCATCATGGCCTCAGGCTGCTGTCCTGCATGGCTCATCTCAGAAGATCCTCTGAAAACCCAAAGAAGCTTTGGCTTCCAGGAGATTCATTTCTCATCTTTAACTTATTCTTAGAGACAAGATGTAAATAAACCTTCAGTTTCTAGGCCCTAGAGTTCCCTTCTCAGAATAACAAGTGGATTACACAGATGGCTGCATTCTTCCTGTGGCGGCCACAGGATCTTTAAAAATGTAAATTATGTCCCATAAACTGCCTTCCCAATGCACTTCAGATATGCAGATTCCTTCACCAAGGCCTTCGAGGGCCTTTGGGATCCTGCCCTGCTCCCTTTGCAAGCCTGGCTTGAAGCTCTTCCCCTCCCAGCCTTGCTCTGCTCCAGTACCACTCTCTGGCCTCAGACAACTTCCAGCCTCCAGGGACTTTGTGCATCAGGTATTTCTGTCTAGTATATTCTTTTCTTGTTTTTGTTTATTTGTTTTATTTTGTTGTTGTTGTTCTTTTGGCATGCAGCCATGCATTCCTCCCTTTAGGTCTCAGCTTAACTCTCACCTGACTACCTGGTCTACGCTGGTTCCCCACAAACCCCTCTGTGTTGTCTCACTCCATATCGGTCTTCATCTCAGCACCATTTTCATTATCTTCTGGGCCTTTATATTTGGCCATGACTTCTTTACCTATCTCTCTGCTTCCCCATCAGACTGGAAACTCCATGAAAGCAGGTACTTCAGTCATCTGGGCCTTGCAGGAGGCCCTGCTCTAAGCTGGTGTTGCTGGCACTGCTAGATGCCCAGCTGGGCCACACGTTCCAGTCCTTGTGGCAGTGCTGCTGGGTGGCTACATCATCACCTAAAGAACGAGAGAGGAGGTGATGTGTTTAGCTTCTGCCTCATTTGCTTGGAAGGCATTCCCTAGCCCTAGACAGGTACTCACTTATCCCTCTAGAGGACAGCAGCATGGCGGTACCCATGATCAGCTTGACCGTGCAGACAAGGACACGCTCTGGAGGGTGGCAGAGCAACTGGATGGACAGACATGAGCCTAAATGACCACATGTGGCAGAGCTTCCTCCAGCCTGGACAATTTGCCTTGAAATGTTCCATGAGTGCAGAATAAACCTGTGTGTCTTTAAGCTGCTATACTTAGTCTGTTTGTTATGTGGCTTAGCTTTCAGCCAGACAGTTGAATCAATAGTTATTGAATGAATGACTGAATCATCAGAGGCTCGCCAATTTTACCCGGTGCCATCACTACCACAGGGGTAAGGGAGGAGGTGGTCATCACCGGGAATCATTCACTGAGCTCCTGCTGTGTACTGGAAAACACTCACCATGAACTTTGCTGTCTGGTTGGGTATCTTCATCTTTTCCTGTCTGAAAGCTCCCTGTGGCCTGAAATGATGTCTCACTGCAGTGTTGATGAATTTTTCTCTGCCATCCCAAAGAAACCAAACTCGAAAGAATGTCACGAAGCATGCCGCATGTAAGTCATGCTCTTCATGTGAAGATTCTAGGTTGTTCTGTTAAAAAAGATCTTGTGTGAGACAGAAATGCCATCTTACAGACTGTGGCAGTTCGTGACCCACATCGTAGCAGAGAGTTCCGCCCCCTGAATAGTGCTATACTTCCAAAGTTAATGTCTGTGACTGTGTACCTGAACTTCTAATGTTAGGTAAATGTTTCTGAAACTCTTGATCCACAATGGTGGGTGGTTTTGTTTGTTTATTAAACTTGTGGGAGTATATTAGTTGGGAATAATGATTTTTCTAAGAATTTCCAGTTATGGCTTTAATTTTGGGGGAAAAATATTTCCTCTTTTGCCATGAACTTTTTGACTTAGGTCCTTGTATATTTTTCAGTTCTACTATATTTGACAAAAGATGCTTAATAAAGCCATTCAGTTAATTTCTTACCTCCTCCCAGAGGTAGCATTTTAAAAGAAGAGAGCAGGGCTGGGCACCGTGGCCCTACCTGTAATCTGTAAGCCACTGGGTGGCTGAGGTGGGAGGATTGCTTGAGGCCAGGAGTTCAAGACCAGCATGGGCAACATAGCAAGTCTCCGTCATTAAAAATGTAAAAAATAACAAAAATACAAAATTAGCTGGGTGTGGAGGTGTGCACCTGTAGTCCCAGTTACTTAGGAGGCTGAGGTGGGAGGATCACTTGAGCCCTGGAGCTTGAGGTTGCAGTGAGCTAAGATAGAACCATGGTGCTGTGTTCTAGCTGGGTAATAGAGCAGAACTTTGTTTCTAAAAAAAAAAAGAATCTGAACTCAGGGGCCACTGCCTTGTCCAGCTTACTTTCTGCTCTGCATCCCGCACTTAGACTCAGATTTGCCAATAAATGAAAGAAAGAACATGCAGAATCATGCAAGAAATATACAACATAGAATACTTTCAGTGACTTTTGTCAAAATTGAGACACCCTCCTTCACTTTAAACTTCCTAAGTATCTAAGTAGAGACTGCAATCTTTATAGATGTAGTAAAACAATACACATATCATAAGCCCTACCATTTCGTGAGTTGGCCAGATTGTGGGAAAATGTTTTGAGTCTACTTGAGTCATCAGAAAAGTGGCAGATGTGTTTCCTTGTGGGCAAGAATAAGTCAATGTACTCAGGGAAAAATACTCTTAAACTCAAAATCAGGACGCATGGTTGATGAGGTTGACAATAGAAGGAATTATTTAAATTTAAGGCCTTGTTGGAAAATCCAGAAGGCAAGGTTGCTAGGCTCACAAGCCAAGGGTTCTGAGTTATTGGTAATGACTGAATTTGTAAGAGTGGGAATGAGTTGTGGAGGCTGATTCCTGACCAGCTTGCCTGCAGGCTGCTGCCTTGGCAAGGGTCATCTTTGTGCTATTCCTTACCATCATTGTTAGCAGATGCAGCAGCTTTGGAGCCCACATGTGAGCAGAACTTTACAGTCGACAAAACATGTTAACATTCACAATCTCATTGGATTCTCAGATACAGGAATGGAGTAAGATACTCTTCTTATAGCATCATATCAATAAGAGACACAAAAGTCATTAACAAAATATTAGCAAATTGAGTCCAGCAATAGATGGGATTCATCCCAAGAATATAAGATTCTTTAAATACTTGAAAATTAATTACTATAATTTAATAAGTTACAGAATATGGGGGAACATATGTAATCATCTCAATATATAGAGAAAATGTATTTGGCAAAACTCAACACTCTCAGTAAATCAGGACTAGAAGGGAATTTCTTCAACCTGATATGAGGACATCTATGAAAAATCTACGGGTAATGTATTTAGTGGTAAAATGGTAAGCTCTTTTCCTATAAGAATGGGAATAGGCAAGGGTGTTCACTCTCACCACTTCCATTCAACATTGTACTAGAGGTCTTAGCTAGTGAAATGAGGCAAGCAAAAAATGGTGTACAGATTGGAAAGGAAGAAGTGAAGCTATCATTTGTAGATTTCATGAATATCTACACATTATTGCCATTATAAAGATGAGGAAAATGAGGATCAGAGAAATGAAGTGATTTGTGTGAAGCCATGCAGTCATAAAGGATGGTGCCAGCACTCAAACTTAAATCCCCTGACTCCAAACCCTGGAATAAAAAGAGGGACTATCTCATTCACTTAAACCAAAAGTAAAGTTTCAGGTATGCTTCCTAAAGAAGATCCAGTGGCACTGGACGTTTTCCAGAGCAAATCAACTAAAATGAAAGTGAGAATGCAGAAGGCTTATCAGTACAGGACAGAATAACTGGCTAGACTCGTTAGCCTGAGCACAGTAAAGTGTGGACAATGTGGGACTAGGGTGACCATGGATCCATTCCCCAGCTCCTGAGATGGCAAAACTGTTGATCTCGGTAAGGTCAGGACTGGTAAAAATACTTTCTCACAGTAACGTCAATGTACTTATGAAACTCATTTTCAAAGAGATGGTGCAGGATATAAAAGGTTTAGAAAGAAAGATGTTGAGAGATTCATAACTAGGCTGACCATATCATTCATCATCATAACTGTGACTCATCTGAGAGAAAGAGGGTGCTATTAGTAATTGCCCTAGGTCAACAGGCATACATAAAGACTGTCCAGGACAAATTAGGACATTTGGTCCCCCAGCCTGTAATAGATCTTCCACCGCCCAAACATTCAGGTTTCCTTTAGAATAGATATGGGTAGTGGGGGATGGAGAGGCACATCAGTAACATAAGTTTTGTGGCATCTGTTCAGGCACTGGCCAGGTGACTCATGGAGAATGTCTTAGGGCCACTAAGAGAGTCAGACCTTTGTTGTCGCTTCAGGTTTTCCTGGCCCTTGCTGCTAATTGTAATAAGTAAGAACAATAGCGACCATGTGTTGAGCACTTACTACATGGCAGGCACTGAGAAGTGGTTTATGTGAACGATTTCATTCAACAATCCTAGGAGGAAGGCACCATTGCTGTCTCTATTTTACAAGCGAGGAAACAGCATCTCAGAGAGGTTGAGTAACTTTCCCAAGGTCACTCAGCTGGAAAGTATTGGAGCTGAGATTTGAACCCAGTCTTTAACCATGTAACCAGTCTTTACCTTTTCTCTTTTGTGTTGGAGGCCATTTCAAGGACCCCGGTGTCTGTCATAGGATAAGTGCATGATTAGATAGCACCAGAGAGGAAATAGGGGAACCTCAGTGACATCCCACCCTCCATGTCAGCTTTGAGCCCACACCAAGAGACACGCAGAAGCACAGAGTGACTGTTGGTGACTGCTCAGAGCAGACATGACCCTTGTTTTCGGGCCTGGGCAGCACCAGCTTCCAGAGCAAATCATGGAGTGAATTATCCAACAGCTTCATTGTGTTGATTATTGCATTGTTTTTCTGTGTGGACTAATGCCTGCCTCAGACAGAAGTCTTGTCCCTCCAGATACCTGGGTAATATTCCTATAACCACTCAGGTCATTTTTGGGCCAGGCAGCCTACATTCAATTCTTTTCATCTTTTTCCATCAGTCAATCCTTAATTATTTTTATTGCTTTTCTCTGAACTCTCTTCAATTTGCTGGCATATCGCTTTTCGGGTAGTGAGATACCAGAAGTGTTCTTCAGAGAAATTATAATCTCCTGTGCATGATGTAATGCTTTGGCTTAGGAAGTTGGAAATCATAGCAGCAGTTTCAGCTGCTATTGGTTTCATAACCCGCGATCAATTTGGTCGTCTCCAGTTGACTTTTTTTTCAGTGAAGGTAAGTACCTGGCTCAAAGTCAATATAATTTATATCTGGAAAGTTCCAAGGATATGTATATATGTATGTGTGTGTGTATTAAAAGCAAAACAAAAATGAAGCAAGTTCAGGAAGCAAAAAAGAATGTCTTGGTCTTTGCTACTTTATTGATCACACCCTATGTGCCAGACCCCATCTACTAACTAAGCTCTAGAAGAATCGTATCTTGAAATGTTTAGGATGTTTTAAATATTTTCTTCATTAAAAATTACACTTGTTTTCCTTGACACCCTTTAATGGTTACGTTGTTGTTTTTTTTTTTTTTTTTTTTGAGACGGAGTTTCGCTCTTGTTACCCAGGCTGGAGTGCGATGGTGCGATCTCGGCTCACCGCAACCTCCGCCTCCTGGGTTCAGGCAATTCTCCTGCCTCAACCTCCTGAGTAGCTGGGATTACAGGCACGCGCCACCATGCCCAGCTAATTTTTTGTATCTTTAGTAGAGACAGGGTTTCACCTTGTTGACCAGGATGGTCTCGATCTCTTGACCTCGTGATCCACCCGCCTCGGCCTCCCAAAGTGCTGGGATTACAGGCGTGAGCAATGGTTACGTTTTTGACTCTCATGTTCCTATTTGTAAATTGAGAGCTTTCTTTTCTAGTAACAGTGACCCACTGTGATGCAGGTTATAACTATCTGTGGCTTGATTATTTTGAAGTTAATTATGCTTTGGCATGAATAATTACACTGAGCAGGTTATATTAGAATACTCACCAGGTATTCTTTTTTCATAAGTAAAAATGGAAGACTGAGTTAACATAAAGTTGAAAGAACATAATTTGAACAATTTGCGCTTCCACAGATTTAAACCACTTTGGTTACTTCTTTTTTCTGAGTCGACTTGTTTTTTTCAAGTATATTTGTCTTTGGAGCAGCTTTCTTTTCTCTCTTTCTTCCTCTTTTTTCTACCTTATTTGCACAAAGATGGCTGTGTGAATATTAGTTCCAAAATGATGGCATTGTCTCATGACAATCACAGATGCAGTTTTAAAGTTCTGGTATTTAGCATATAATAAAAAACACCAGGAACACACACCTTCTCCGTGAGGGATGGCTCACTGGCGTAGAGTTGAATCACACAGAGCTGGATCTGGTCACGCATTATCTCTTGTCCAGATAATGGCTTTGAAATGGCTTCTCAGAAAGTCAGAGCTGACCTCAGGCCTGTCCACAGCCCCGGCAGCTGTCTCCTGCCTCCCAGCCATCTCATGATGGGATGCAGATCTAGTTGCTGTTTTCAGTCCCCACGGATCACTTCCTTTTGTAATTTAGACCCATGAAGGCCTTCTCAAATGGTTTTGTTCATGGTGTAAGAAGCCATTTTCTTCCAAGAATCTACCTATGTTTTCAGAGGTGGCCTCATTTTCTGCAAGGTCAGCCTTACCTGGGGGTGGCAGAGAGGTGATTCAGGGCATGGATTTCATTAGTGCCTTGTGTTAAAAATGAATACAGATCACGTTCTTTGGTGTGAGTCTTTAGTTGAAAACACCACCACCACCACCGCCATCATCAAATGCCACCCTAAAAACCTCTCTGCAAAGTCATGACAGTATCCTTTTCTTGCAACTCCCCTGACTTTGTGTCTTTCTGTAATATACAGTATAATTTATAAAAGTGTGAGCAACTGTGGAATTGTTCTCCTAATAGATTCTGAAGATTCCAATTTCCATTCTGCCACACAAGACTGAAAATCCACTTGTGCTCACTTATCTGTATCTGTACCTCATCCCCACGCTGCATCAAAAATCAGGTTCAGGTGCAGGTTAAGAGCACGCATTTACCTCCGGAATATGGGACTTATTAAATATCTCTCCACAATTAACATCATCATATCAATAAGAATTATCATTAGGTCCTGTCAATCAGGTACTGAATTTTGCTTCAGGGAAACAAAACAATTTAAATTATAGCAAGTGCTCCCCTTCTTTTTTACTTGCTTCTCTTTAAATTGGATAATTATGTGGCTTTTCATTAGATTCCTCTAAGCATAACAGATCACGATATTCACCCTTTGACCTTGGTGATGAATGTCTCTGGTGAAAACATGTGACAAGCAGTGTTCTAATGAGAACAAAATACTGGATAACTGGAAATCTTGTATAATGAAAGGAGGAAGCAGGAGGGAAACATAACCTTTAAGGTTGATGCACAAAATATATTTGTAATGAGGCAATAAGAGGGCTAGGGGGGAAAGGGGCTAGTTTTGGTTCTAATGTGGATGGAAATGATGATTTTTCTCCTTTGGAATGTGAAAAACAATGGAGAAACAGACATTTCAGGAAAGCTGTGCATCCGAAAATTCTGGTCTCGACTGAATTGCAAGCACAGATGGAGTGAATCTGCTGGCCTACGGGGGTATTCAAACGACTTGCTGCGGCTTGGAACACCTGCACATGGCAGTCTGAGGGTACCTCTCATTTTATTGCTTTCTTTACGGGAGTTCCAAATGTTAAGGACGGCTTAAAAAGGAAACAGTTTGTTCTTGGGGGATCTATAATTATTTTGGGGCTGTCAAGAAAGGACAAGAGAAGCAATGGGGCACCCCCAATCCTTTCCCACCTCCTTCTCTTGGTCTGTCCCTGGACCACCTGCCCTGTTGGAGCTGGGACACTGCCTACATCTTCAAAGTCCTCTTTCTGTTTTATAAAGAGGGGCTGGGATATCCTAAAGGTGGCCCTGGAATGTAGCCAGAGGTCAAAGACGAGACAATGACCTCTAGCTTCTTCTTGGTTTCTCTCTGCAACCCCCTGCATACCTGGATTTCCTGGATGGCTACTTCTTGGGCTGACTCAGGCACAGCTTTGCTCCTTGTGGAGATGGATGAGGGATTTCCCATCAAATCAGCCTTTGGGACTGTGATTTGCTTCAGAGTCATGGAGACAGGCAGTTTGCTTCTTTCAGATTTCCTAGATGCTTCCCTGTCCATTTGGCTTTAGGATATACAGCAGAAGGGCATCCCATTGTAAAGCCATTCATCAAGGGTATGAATTTGCTGTATCATCTAAGGACATGGGCTTGTGGCTGGAGCTACTTGTTAAAAGTGCAAGCTTAGGCTGTGTTTGTTGTAGAGTGGAAGAAAGGGAGCTGGAAACCATCACTTATTAAGCACCTATTTTGTGCCAAGCGCTCTCCCAGGCTCATGATACATGCTGTCTGATTGAATTCTCCCATCAAACCTTATCCTACTTTATGATTTGGAAAATGGCCCAACCTGACCCAGAATGACCTGATAGCAAAGCTGGGATTTAGCTGCAGGTTGGCCTGATTCCTAAGAACATGTTCTCTAGGTTAAAGTTAGCACAGAATGTAACACTCTCACTGTCTCTCAAGAACAATGCCTTTACTATAACGTTATCCCCAGCTTACGTTTCCCGGTCTTGATGGAATCGATTTGGATTATTCGGGCTTAATATTATTACCATCAATCTTGCTAGTTTCACAGTTTATTTTGTTTAACAGAAGACATAGAAGAGAAGAAACAGCTGCCTCTATAAATTGATTTCTTCTGGTGAATTCCAGTTTGGGAGAAGAATTTGCAGTGAATGATGTGTGTGCTTACAGAGGATTAAGAAACTGACCAGGTTCAAAACATGGTTCCCTTTGTTTATCTGCAGATCTGGCTTGTTTAAGGTAAAATTCACCCTGGGCCCTCACCCTTGACCTCCACCAGGTGACTTTTCATGGAGACATTCTTGCTGCCAGCAATCCTTCAATTCTTTCTACAGAAGCCTGCCAGGAAGAGAAATGTCCAAAGTCCATTTTGAGCTCTCAGCCTGGGATTTAGCTGCAATTTTTCATGGACACTGGGCGATTACTGGCATACGAAGCCAAGGAGAAGCAGGAGAGGGAAGGCTCTGCTTCTCTAGTGAGATCATCATCTTTGCATCAGTCACTGTTAGAGACATCTCTGGTTTCTGCTCCCAGCCTAACTGCACAGAAAAGAGATCTTCTAGCTTCTCTGTAGTTACCCCTATGCAGAGAAAACTGAAAAAGATGGGTAATCATGGTGGTTGTAAGTATTTGGGGGCTCCAGAAGGTGTCCCTAAGAACTCTATAAAGAGGGGCTGTCGTTTCTCTACGATTTAAACCTTCAGCACAAAATGGATCAGAGTGGAGGTGCTGGAAGTCATCCGAAGGAGCTGAAATAGTTTCCAAGTCCACACCCTTAAGTAACTTGTTTGAACATTTTATTAGCAAATGTGAAGAAATAATGCTTTGGTCAGAAAGGAGAGGGTTTACTTAGCATGGAAGCAGTACAAACAGAAGGACTCAAAGGCAAACGTTAGCAGGGCCTGCCCAAACCTTGTCCAAGAGAGAATGAAGTGAAGTCAATTGACTTGGGTAATTTCTAGGCCTCTTGGAAGATGCATCTCCAATAGGTTGACAGAAACCATAGATATCACATGTCTGTAATTGACAGATTTCAAGGATTGAGATCCCTTTGGGAAGAACATCCCATCCTATCATGGTGCCACTTAAACACTTACTTTTCCTGTCCAAGTTCAATGTTCACCAGACCTTGTCTTCAGATTGCCTTGTTGCTGCTAAACATATGCCAACAGAAAGCAGACAGGACGATGACACTGATATAGACCATCCCTGATAGCGATTTCTAATTAAAAATGTGAATGCTGTGTTTTGATCTTACACACACATGCTGTGCTTCTGAGGTATACCCATGAAGAGCTGGGCCAGTTTTCACCGGTTGTCACCCTGCTGACGAATGCAGGGTGGTGAACCTCTGACTTAGAGCTGAACACCAGCCCTGGCTGGTGCCTGTTAAGGAGGCTCCCCGTGGAAAAGCTGCTGCTGCTTCACCTCAGCATCTACCTTGGTACAGCTGCTGTTCTGAAACTGGTTTTTTCTTATCATTTTCACCAGTTTTAAGTAGACAGTTTAGTGACATTAAATACATTCACATTATTGTGCAGCCATCACCACCATCCACCTCCAGAACTTCATATATCTCCAGAACATTCTCCCAAACAGAAACTCTGTTCCCATTCAATAACTCCTTTCTGTCTCCTCCCCACAACTTCTGGTTGCCACCATTCTACTTCCTCTATGAACTTGACTATTCCAGGTACTTTACATAAGTGAAACCATACAATGTTTGTCCTTTTGTGTCAGGTGTATTTCACTTTGCATAGTGTCTTCTGGTTCATCACTCTGTGACATGTGTTAGAATTTCCCTTTGTTTTAATGTTGAGTAATATTTTGCTGTATGTATAAACCACATTTTGTTCATCCATCTGCTGATGGACATTGAGATTGTTCCCACCTTTTGGTTCTTGTGAATAATGCTGCTGTGGCATGGGTATACAAATACCTGTTCAAGTCCCTGCTTTCCATTGTTTTGAGTATGAGAGCCTTAAAAATCTTTTTAGTAGTTTTTACCTTAGAAGCAGAAGTGGGTGATGGCAGACAGAAACCAGAAGTTGTGTAAATGGTGTGTATTTATAAGAATGTATTGGGGTGAGGAGAAGAGATGGACAAGTACTAGGACAGTGGTAACTGGACAAAGACCACCCCCCCACTGGACACCCTGCCCTCTTCTTCCCTGGCCTCCTCCCAGAAATGTGTCTTGGAAAGTTCACAGGTATGTTGCTGAATTAAACATTCCAGGAAACACTGGTATTGACAGTTTGTAATTCATGGCATCATTACTGGAATTCATTGGATAACAACCAACTCTCCATGCCATTGTTCTCAGTGGAGACCTGGCCTGAGTATCCTCCAAGTCTGAACTTTTAAAGATGAATCCAAATCAATAGAGAGCCAAGTCATGGAGAGTTACTGTTGGAGAACATCCAGTTAAAGGGTGAATGCCAGCATCCATGTGTATCAGTCGATAGAGTGCCACATGCCTATTTGAAGTATTATACCAAAGTGTGACGTGCATTCTACATTTGCGATATCCTATGCCTGTCATTTAAAGTTGCTCCCAAAGTAAGTCATTTGGCTTTCCAACAAGGACATTCTTTCATTTTACAACATGCAATATATTTGTAACGACCTGTCATTTTTCTGAATTCAGTTCACCACCCTTGCAGGACGGAGAAGGACTGCCGTAAATGCAAGAGGGGTACCAAGGGCAGCCTGTCCCTCTGTGGGCTTGTGTGAAGGAGAAGGAGGGGAGGATGGGGGACGGCCTGCACAGGTCCAAAAAGCCTGTGCTGTTTACAGTTATTACTGCTGAGTGCTGGCCAGGCATCTCTGGGGGCCCATGGCCAAGTGTCAGGTTAAAAGTTGTGATTTTAGGCAGTGGCTCATGCCTGTAATCCCAGTACTTTGGGAGGCTGAGGCGAGTGGATCACTTGAGGTCAGGAGTTTGAGGCCAGCATGGCCAATATGATGAAATCCCATCTCTACAAAAAAAATATGAAAATTAGCTGGACAAGGTGGTAGGCAACTGTAATCCCAGCTACTGGGTAGGTTGAGGCAGGAGAATCACTTGAGCATAGGAGGCAGAGTTTGCAGTGAGCCAAGATCACGCTGCTGTACTCCAGCCTGGGTGACAGAATGAGACTCTGCCAAAAAAAAAAATGTTGTGATTTCAGAGTGATTCTAGGGTCACTTTCTTGTGGGAAGAGAAAGGAAACCAACATTTAGTGAGCAAGTACTATGTTCCAAGCACCATCCATTCTTCATTTCATTTAATCCCCACAATAACTCTAGAAGCTAATTTTACTTTTCCATTCTATTTCTAAGAAAATGGAAATTCAAGAGATTTAAAAACTTGGCCAAGATCACGCACAGTAACTAAATGGAAGAGCTGAGACTGGACATCCGAGCTGCTGCATTCTCAGGTTGATGATGGAAGTTAACTGTGGGCTTTGGTCAATTCCTTTTGTTTTGGAGAGAGGCAACCAGGCAGCGACTGGCATGAGAAAAGTCCTAGGCAAGGGAATAGAAGGAAGAAATAAATTCATCTTGGTCATTCCGAGGGTGCAGGGATGGATGAACAGGGAACGCCAGCAACACTGTGTTCAAAGTCGTTTTTGTATCATTCGTGGGCATTATCAAGGCCTTACATGTTGAGCCACCTGGCGATGAATGGCTAGAGCAGACAAAGGTTTTGTTTTTCTTGTTCATGCAGATGCTTTAAAAAGTGGGTTCAAATAAACATTATTCACTCAACAAGCATTTGTTGAGCGCCTACTACCTATTAGGCACGGGCACAGGAATAAGCAAAACAAAGTCCCTGCCCCAAGTGGGCTTATATTCTAGTGGGGAGACAGTGAGCAAATCAACAAGTAAACCCTGGTTTAACAGGTGAATGGTTTATCAGCTGAATGGAGCAAAGTACAGTGCAGTAAGCGAGCTTGAGGGCTGACGCGGATGTGTTTTGTATAAGGTTGTCAGGGAAGGCTTCACTAATACGACGACACCAAGCAGGATCTAAAGGAACAGAAGGAGCAAGGCATGTGACTACCGGGAAACTGCATTTCAGCAGAAGGAACAGTAAGTGCAACGATCACAAGGCAGGGTTTATGTGGTGTTTGAAGCACAGCAAGGGCTCAGTGTGGCTGAGCAGAAGGAAAGAGGGAGAAGACGGGAGGAGATGGGTCAGAGAGGTAGCTGGGACCAGAAAACACAGGACTTTAGGCCTTGTGAGAATGACGGCTTTTATACTGAGTTTGTCAGGGAAGTCATTAGAAACAGAGCATTTGAATGGAGAAATGACATGGTCTGACTGTTATTTGAAAAGAGTTGCTCTGCTGCTGTGTTAAGAATAGTCTGTACTGGGACAAGGGTGGAGGCAGAGAGGCCAGTTAGGAGGTTGTCAGGGAAGTCATTAGAAGCAGAGCATTTGAATGGAGAAACGGCATGATCTGACTTTTATTTTAGAAGAGTCGCTCTGCTGCTGTGTTAAGAATAGCCTGTAACGGGACAAGGGTGGAGGCAGAGAGGCCAGTTAGGAGGCTGTTGCAGCCATCCTGGCAGTGGGGGTGGCGAGGAGTGGTCAGAGTCTGGATAATTTGAAAACAGTCAGCTGGGTTTGCTGGTGGATTGCAGTGTGGAGTGTGGCGGGGATCAAAAATGATTAAGCTTGCATTTCTGAGCAAAGGGCAGGACGAGCTGACATTGGCTGAGAGGGCTGCTGCAGGCACAGGCCGGGGTGCGTGGGTATTTATGTTGGGATGGGAAGTGGGGCTGGAACCAGGAGGTAAGCCTTGGAGCTACTAAGTTTGGGATGCCTGTTGACATCCATGTAGCAGTCTCTGGAATCTGTGGGAGTGGTCTAGGCTGAAGATAGAAATTTGGGACTTGTTAGCAAATAGATGGTGTTTATAGCCATGACACTGGGTGAGATCAACTGGGGATATAATCAGAGGGAAAAGAGGACCAAGGACTCAGCCCTGGGCACTGTAATTTTTAGAGGCTGAAAAATGAGAAGGAACCAGTTGGAGACAGAGGAGCAATGTCCTGGGAAACCAGTGAAGAAACGACTGAGCGTTCAAGCCATCTGAGGATGGAGGCTTGACCACTGCATTTCCACCACAGCAGCCATCAGTGGCCGCAGCTAGAGCAGTTTCAGGGAGAGATGGGGCTAATCCTGAGTGGAGCACTTTCAAGAGAGGACGGGAGAAGGGACTGTGGGGTCTTCCAGTGTAGACACTATTGAAGAAGAGTGTGGCAAAGAGGAGAGGGAAATGGGGCAGGAGTTGAAAAATGCAATTACACAAGAATTTTTTTTTTTAAGAGGAGAGAAATCGCTGCAAGTTTGTATGCTGATGGGATTGATATAATAGGGGACAGACAATGAAGAATGTATGCTTCATGGGTCGGGGGGAGGGAAGGAAGTTCTGGAACAGCATCCTGCGGGTGATGAGCGGGGAGCCCTGGTGCAGAGGAGGGGCTCGGCCTGGATAGCAGAGGGAGACCTGCTGGTAGAGACGGCGGGAGGCAGGGTGGACAGGCACAGGGAGGCAGGGGCAGAAGCGCCAGGGGTGTGCACTGGAGCCCAGGCCAGCAGTGGAGAGCAGGACAGAAGCAGAGGTGCTGGAAGCTTGAGAAGAGAGGAAAAGGCACAGAACAGCCATCCCACAGCTAAGGAAGTGAGTGGGCCAGGGAAGACAGGTGGGTTTCTGGGAAGCAGCAAAGGCCCATTTGAAGGAAGTGGCAGTCTATAAAGTGAAGGAAATTTACAAAGTTTAAAGTGAATTAAAATGTAAACTTCCAACATATTTTGAAATGTAAATTCACTGTAAAATGATTTAAATTCTTTAATGACATGATTCCTCTTTTTTTCTGAAACTTCCACTGATTTCTTTTAAATCCGTGATCAAACCCAAACCCAAGCAGCTGGGGTTCCCAGGGCTCTTCTCCCTACCCAGCCCTGCTTCCTGCCCACCAGCTCCATCTCAGCCCTGGGCGGTCTCCTGGGTCCTCCAGCGCCTCTGACATCTTTAGTTTCCATTCGCCCAGTTTCCTCTGCTTTCCTTTACCTAAGCTCCATCCTCCCCTGACCGCCCAGCTTTCCTGTCTCTGCATTTTCATTATGCTTTAGGTGTAGCACACACTGAACAGTGGATTGTTTTCTGATTATTTTACTGGGAGAGCCTCATTTCCTGCATAGATTAGACGAACTTGAGGTCAAGGGCAGCTCTCCTCCTAGCATTGGGCATCTACAAATATTTGACAAATTGACCAAGGTGAGAAAAAAAGGCAAGGCTGGCTGCTGAGGCCCAGGCAGGGCTTCCTTCTCATGGCCCTGGTAATGTTCAAGGCCAGAACAGCTCAACTGCACCTTTGCAAATTCCATTCAGCAGCTATTAAAAAAAGACACCCAGGTCAGAGTGACATATAATTCTTTCCAACCTTCCCCTTTCACAGCTCTTCAAACACTGGATGGATTTAAGTGGAATTGGAGGAGCTGCAAGGGAGGCCGGGGGTGTTTGTATTTCCTCTGTGATAGTTATCGGTGAACCAGAGAATCTTCAGTTTCCCGAAACTGGCAGAGAGGTGACCCGTATTGAGGGCTCTCTACTCCCTGGGTGGCATCAAATTGAGCCCCGCACAGTTATTAGAGGGATAATGGGATTCGTTTCAGCAAGGACTGCCTGGCTGGGGCCGCGCTTATTTTAATTTTCAATGTTAATAAACTTGTGGCTATTGCTTTTTTCACACTGATGTGCCTCACACCTCATTTCATTGGCCCATTAGGCAATTACCAGCAGTGCCTCTGTTCCCAGCACCTCTTAAACACGGAGCAATTATGCTTATTTGGTGAATGATGATGAAACTTGGAGGAGGCAAATGCACTGGCGTAGAACTTGCCTTCCAACTTCATCAGGTGTGCACTGATGAAGCGCCCCCTCAGTGAAAAACTGGGCTGTGACTCCAGTCTTCACAATAGTAGGGATGTGGGGACCCTCACCTTGTGTAGGCCCATCAGCATGCCACCTGAGCCAGCCCCGCTGACCCAGGCTCCATCCCCTAGTGCTGGGCTGTGAAAACAGACCATTCAGCTTGGGAAATGAGCTGATAATGCTCTTCATCTATCTTGAAATGGGAAGTTTCCAATAGGTCTTAAGTGTGTATTAATGCATGAGAGTAATGATCCCTTTATTTACAAAGTTGTTTAATTCCTTACTTCTGTGGTCCTTGTGGGTCTGAGTGGAATTTTCATTTACCAAGTTTCTCCATGATTTTCATAGCTACTTAAATAACCATTGCCTTCCCCCTTTCCAATTCTTTGACTGATAGAGGAGCAAAGCAATTGCCAGTCTGACTTCCAACTTCATTTGCAGAATCTTCCTAGTTGGAAGAATGGGTTCACGTGGGGGCCAGTGGGCCAGTGGGCCAGTGGGCCAGTGTGTGGACTGGAGCCAAGACCCAGGGTGCCGCTCTGTGTCCAGAGAGCAGTGCCCTCACCCTTGGCCCATGACACCACTCTCCTCTCCTCTGTGGTGGCCTCACTCTGCTCCACGGTCCTCCTCTGCCTGACCCCGTTATGGCCCAGGGCTAACCTGCTTGCCCCTAATGTCCCCAAAGCCCTGCTTCCTACTTGACAGGTTTCAGTTATTTGCAATGAGGGATAGCTGGGACAACAGGCATGTGCATAAAACATGCATAAACTCCTGTGCATAAAACTCCTTTCAGAATGGGGTGTTTGTGGGTTCCTCATTCCAGGGCTTTTCAAGCTGAAGTTTGCACGTTAGTGGTACTGACACCACTTTAGTGGGTTGCAACTCAAGACTTTTTTTTTCTCAAAGAAATGAAAAAGAGGCTGAGCATAGTAGCTTCTGCCTGTAATCCCAGCACTTTGGGAGGCTGAGGCAGGTGGATCCTTTAGCCCAGGAATTTGAGACCAGCCTGGGCAATATACGAGACTGTATCTATATAAAAAAAAAAAAAATTAGCCAGGCATAGTGGCATGTGCCTGTCATCCCAGCTACTCAGGAGGCTGAAGTGAGAGGATTGTTGGAGCTCAGGAGGTTGAGGCTGCATTGAGCCCTGATTGCACCACTGTACTCCAGCCTGGGCAACACAGGGAGACTCTGAGAAAAAGAAAGAAAGAAGGAAGGAAGGAAAGAGAAAGAAAGGAGGACAGAAAGAAAGAGAAGAGAAGAGAAATTATCAGAGTGCATGGTGAAAGGAAGTACTGTTTTGCTAGTCTTATTTTGGTTTGTTCAGGCAACAAATAGTTATTGAATAGCTATTCTGTAGCAGGCTGAGTTCAAGGAGCTGGTTTCAGTTATATGTTTTTGTGTCCACTTGAAGGTACATGTAGACTGGATCACAGTATAAAATCTCTCTCTTAAGTAGATGGATGTAAAAGTTCTTGGAGAATCTGAGATGTCGTTCCCAGCACTCTTCAGGACTGAGACTGACTCTGGCTCCAAGGCTCTCAGCTCTGGTCTTTCAGTGCTCTTGGTTGCCCTGTGCTTGCTGGACAGGATGCAGCATATGTGATTTTTAAAACATTTTCCTGCCCTCCTCCCTGGATTGGGGGCAGAGAGGAAGGCTGGGGCCAGGCATCCAGAAGCATATGGCTCAAAGAGAAGGCAGTCACCAACTTAGATGGCAGGGACCCGGGTAGCACATGAACATCAGGACCTCCAAGCCAAATGATGATGGGCTTGAATCCCTTCACTCCAAAGAGTCTCTGTTTGTGGGGGACATTTTTGTGCCCAGAATCAGTGAGCTCCTCTGTGGGGTGGGGCCGGCCAGCATTTCTAAAAGCAGTACTTACAAAGACCGTTGTTAGCCCTTGGATAGTTTCAGATGGTCTCTGTGACATTTGCTACTATCACAAATGGGAAAGCCAGTAACGTGAAGAAGCCTCTATTTTTGTTTTCAGAAATTCTGGATTGGTGATGACTGTGTTGGGGGACCTTGCGGGAGAGTTTCTCCGTGTTTCTTGGCTGGATTTTTAGCAACGTCTCCCAAGTTTCCTTTGGGATCCTTGCCATGCCAAGTGCTGGGCTTGTCATAGGGGTGGAGTCTGGATGACAGCTGGAGTTTGAATCTAAGATAACACTGGGGGTGCAGTAAAGTGTGAAGGGATATGGGAGCTAGACTTCCATTCAAAGAGGGCCTCAAATATAGACTTTTGGTGTTATCTTCAAAGTGAGGTTACAAGATAATAGGATGGGAGGAAGGTGATTTGCACATAACTTTGTTTTCTATTATAGGACAAAGCTACTGATAGGTCTTTATAAATTAATACCTTAAAATTATGCAATTATATTATAAATAGCTCTGCTATACTGCATTTTATTTTTTGGTGTTAAAAGCTTTAGATAGTCAAATATGTTTAATTTTTTGTAACTTTAGTTTTGTAATAGACTGAAGCTTATGAGGCTTTGTTTGATCAATTTGAGAAGATGGATCCAGGACATGCCTGAATGTCAATCCCGCGAGAATGCTAAGTGGAGGCTATTCTAGAAAAATCATTTCATGCCACTCTCTTCGTCAGCTAAGGAAAAAGTAAAAGCAAAATCTAATCCTGTTTACTGAGTGCTTTCGACATTTTCAGTTAGCACTGTAACAGGTGATGGGCAGCATGTACCCAAAGGGCATCTTCACAAAGTATATGAAATAATGAGGTGGGGAGGGGAAGCCTCAGGCCAAATACTGCCCACCACAGCAGCACTGGAAAGCTCAGACCATCTTTCTCCTTTTAATTTACTTTATCTGTTTAAGAAAAGAATCTTTTCCTCCTTTAAGCCATACATTCAGAAAACGTGGAAAATCTAAAAATAATTCAAAGCCAAAGAAAAAGAAAAAATAATCATCTATAACTCTTCCTCTCTCTCTCTCTTAGTCCCGGTACCCAGCCAGGCAGGGCAGCCATCATTGGCGGCATGGCACACGCCTCTGCAGTCTATTTCTCTTTATCTTTACAGAGGTGCAAATATATGCCCGCCTCAGCCTCCCAGAGTGCTGGGATTACAGGTGTGAGCCACCGCGCCTGGAGTCTCCTCCCTTTCTTCTTACAGTTCTCAAGCATTACTGCCGAATGTGCTGGGAAATCAACGTCCTGAGATAGGGAGGGACTGACTTGAACAGCCCAGCTCTGTTCTAGCACCCCCTATAAACAAGATGTTTCTTTGCCTTAGCTCCAAATTATGTTTTTCCAGTCAGGTCTCTTAGTAACAAAGCCTATATGTTGCTCTTCACCTGACCAACTCCTTAGTCTGTCTCAATTGTTTCTAACTAGGAGGTGAAGACAGAAGTGTGATTAATTATCAACCTCCAACATAGACTTTAAAGAATTGCACTATTCTACCACATGTTGTTTTGTACCTTGCTTTTTTCACATGGAAATAAATCACAAACATTTTTTTCATGACAATAACTATTTTGTCTACAGCATGACTTTTAATAGCTGCATTGTAACCCAACATATAGATGTGCCATACTCTACCTAACCAGTTCTCTTCTTCAATTTAGGCTGTTTCCAGTTCGTTAAAAAGTTATAAATAGTGTTGCAATGAATGCCCTTATGTTTTAGACCTTAGTATACATCTCTGATTATTTGTGATAAAATCTTAGAGTGGAAATTAAGGTGTATGCATAATATTTAGATTTTTTTTTAAAAAACTGCTTTAATGAGGCATAATTGGCCTACAATAAATTGCACATATTTAAAGTGTATGCTGTGTTATGTTTTAACATATATTTGCACCTATGGAATCATCATCACAATCAAGGTAGTGAATGTACCCATCATCCTTGTGTCCCTTTGTAATTATTCTTCTACCTGGCCCACCCACTGTCTCCTGAAGCAGCCACAGATCTGCTTTCTGCCACTATAGATGAGTTTGCATTTTCTGGAATTATATATACGTAGAATTACACAGTATGTGCTATTTTTGTCTGGGTTCTTTCATCCAGTATACTTATTCTGAAATTCATCTATGTTGTTGAGTTTATCAACAATTGTATGGACAGAGCACAATTTATTTATCCGTTCACTTACTGATGGCTATTTGGGTTATTTCTAGATTTAGATGATTAGAAATAAAGCTGCTCTGAACATTTGTGTCCAAGGGTTTGTGTAGACTTCAGCTTTCATTTCTCTTGGGTAAATACCCACAAGTGCAATGACTAGGTCATATGTAGGTATATATTTAATTTCTTAAGAAACTGCCAAGTTGATAAAACATTATACCATTTAAAAAGTTTTGATATTTAATTTTAAATAATGCAGGTGAATTTGAATTAGTGCCCTTAGATTAAGAGCATAGGATCATAGGACAGGGAATCTAGAATATACTTGAGAGCGTGCATCCAGTTCTTTGCTTGACTAAAGAGGAAACAGTGATCCACAAAAGCAAAGTGAGTTTTCTAAGGTCTTTCAGCTTCAAGGCAAGTCTCTTCACTCTTCTATAAGACCTTGCAATTTGGGAGCAATGCTACCTGCCACGTTGCGATTTCCCAACATAGCCTTGTGTTTTGGCCTCAAGGGCACAGATTTCACCTTGTGTGTTACATAACTTTGGGCATGAAACATGTTTTTGAAATTGGAGAATTTGTCAAGACCTGGAGTAAAGAGAATCAAAAGGGTAATAGGAGTGAAATCTACAGGAAATCATATCTGACCACTCACAATATTAACATCAATGCAACAGCAAGTAAAATAAAAACGTGTTATCTTCATGAATCCTTGGAGCATGGAGGAGGTCTACCTAGTTTCTGAACAAACTGATGGACCCAAAGATTTTCAGACCGCTGAGCAGCCCATTAAAAGTGAAGACAACAGCAATGCCATTTACCCAGCTTCCTTGGCTTACCTTCCTAGCACCCAATTCTTATTATCATATTCATAAGCGTGGCCTCTAATCAGTCTTCTTAAGTAAAGTTAACAAGTATATGTGTGCACTCTCTTGAAATTGTTTTGCTTAGCCTAAGAAGCTGTCATGGGGTTGAGAAGGCTGCAGCTTTAACCAGATTTCATCTCTGTGTGTCACTGCTCATGTCAAAGTAAAAATGCGCTCAGACATAAGAGTCGTCCTGCTTTCATCAAGAGCGCCAGCCTGCCTGAGCCTCGTTCCACTTGGTTAAGCTTGTTATTTAAATTGTTAAAATTGAGACATTGGCAGTAAATTTCAGAGAAGATATAACAATTATTAGATACAAGCTGGGCTCTTGTACTTGAGAATATCCCATGCCCTCCATCCGCCAGCAGAATTAGCCACAAATAATTTACAATGGTTTCTTTAAGAAGTGCGCCCTGTAGTACTTGGATGGCATTAAATCACAGTCTGTCCCCAACTGGATCGTATTTCTAACTTTAAGATAGATTTGGTTCCAGTCGGCAGAGTGGCGGCACACTCCGGAGGCCACCTTTTAATGCCTATAACTCTTGAAGAGCTGAGTGAGGATCCTGAAGCTGCCTTCTGCCTACAAACTTTGTGTTTAGGTGACTTTATACACCAGGCATTGGACTCACAATCTGGAACAATCATCTCTTAAGGCTGAGGAGCAGTAAAAACCAGGAGGCTTTCTGAGTGGCCTTGTACCACTATAAGAGCACTTGACCTTGTGGTGATTGTGTCCTATGCCCCTGTCTGACTGTGCCCAGGCAAAGGTGGGAGGGAAGGGATAAGAATGGATGAAACTTGGAGTCTTCAGATGGATCATCAGAGGCCATCTGGTCTGTCTTCTCTAGCCTCCCTCTCTGTGAAGGAATCCCAGTAAGGACATGAATATTTAGGAACTGATTCATTCTTTTGACTCTGAAATCAACAGAAATCCCCAGAGTTGGTTGTTATTTTTGTTGTTGTGTAATATGAATGACTCTCAAGCCAAATGTCTCCGAAAGTCGGTACTTGTGGAATGGATTGCTTGGACACAAATGTAGTGCTTGACATTTAGTGATGCTAAATTTCATCAGAGTAATGAAGTTTCATCACAATTATTTTGGTTCATTATTTAGTGATGCTAAATTTCATTAGGGTAATTTTGGTCCATTATTTCTATTAATAAAAATATTTTAAAAGTTTGAACCTGACATTCGATGTGTCAGATTGCATATTTTTTAAATTTCGATATCTTGGTCCAACTCATTGAGAAAAATAGTAATTCCAGAGCTGGGAGAATTTGCACATTGTCAATCCAATGCTCTCTTTTTAAAAATCAATAAACTAAGAACTAGCCAGGCCAAATCACTTTCCCAAAGTCATACATGTAGATAGTAGCATTAAACCACAAATGCTCTTTGAGTGTGTGTTGTCTTGTTACTTGAAAATTCATCTCACTATAAAATCAGCACGTTTCTTCATTTTATTCATAAGACTATTAGATAAAATAAAAGGTATATATAAATAAACATACCTTTTTAAGGTCAGGACCTGCTCTCGGCTTTTCCCTCTGTACTATCCACTCCCAAGGCATCATCAGAGATCCTCCTACCTGTACTGTCTCCTGGCCCTTGGCCACTTGCTTCACCCTGGTTGCCATGGCGACTGCCTTTCGGGGCCAAAACCAGGCAGTGCCTGCTCATGGCCGTCCGTGGCCACCCTTTGGAAACTGATGAGACTACTCAGAACCCTGCTCTGCACCTCTGTTTGAGCAGCTTGGAAGTTCAGGGGTTCTACAGAGAAACAGGTTCTACAAAGAAACAGAACCAATGCTATATATATATATATATATATATATATACACACACACACACACACACACACACACCACACATATGGTTTATTTTTGGGAATTTGCTTATGTGATTATGGAGGCTGGCAAGTCTAAAATCTGCAATGTGGACCAGCCTGAGACTCAAGAGAGCTAATGGTGCAGTTACAGTGTAAAAGCTGGCAGAGGGTCACTGATTCAAACATTAGTCTCATCCTAAAGCACCCTTTAAGTTGACACATAAAATTAACCATCAGAAGGGATTAATACCCTTTGAAACAAAATTTCCACTATGGAGGTATGGGAGTCAGACGATACATTTTCCTTCTTGTCCTCCCGTGTCCTCCACCCCACCAGTTGCCCTTGCCCTGCTAGATGGGCTGAAATCCATTAATTCCTGTGGCTGCTCTGAAGACCCCCTGAACAATTGAGCAAGAGGTTGTCTTTGCATGTAAGTGGAGCCCAACTTGATATCTCATCTCCCTTTTCTCCCTTTCTCCCTGACTCACTCCTTCTTTCCCTCTCTTTTGCATCCCTGGGATGCAGCAAAGCCTCAGTACATAAACTTTGGCCTCAGGCTTCATTTTTCTAGGAACTTGGCCTACTATATCTTACTAACTAGCAATCCCCCTCTTTTTTTCTTTTGAGACAGGGTCTTGCTCTGTCCTTTAGCCTGGAGGGCAATGGTGTGATCATGGCTTACTGTAGCCTCAACCTCTGGGGCTCAAATGATCCTCCCACCTCAGCCTCCCAAGTAGCTAAGATTAAAGGCATACACCACCATGCCCAGATAATTTTTATTTTAACTTTTTTTTTTATAGAAATGGGGTCTTGTTTTGTTGCCCAGGCTGGTCTCAAACTCCTGGGCTCAAGTGATTCTCCTGCCTCAGCCTCCCAAAGTTCTGAGATTACAGGTATAAGCCACTGCACCCAGCCTGCAAACCCCTTTTCAAACCCGATTAACAGTCAGAAGCCCATTGTACAACATACACACACTCAACTTTGCACTCATATAATTTCAAGATCCTCTTACTGCAATGTTTCAGTTGCTTCCCTCTGACCTTTTAAAAACCAGTTGTATATTATGTCCTGAGCTTCAGTGTCAGGTACTGTTATTACCACTTGTACATAGAATCTGAACTTTAACTTTGTCAGCGTGACTCATATAGCCCAAATCAATCCTCTCTGTCTAGACAAAGCAATTTGACTTTGTAACTGACCAATTACGTAGCACTTATTTATTGGAAAATTTGCAAGTTCAGGGCATGGTGAGGGGTATGAAGAATACAAGACATGATTTCTGCTCTCAAAATGCTCACGGCGTACCAAGTATTTTTGCTTTCGGTTCCCTCATCAAATTGAAAATATATTTACCAAATTAGACATTTGAAATAATTTTATAAGGTCTGTTAATCAACACGTTCCAAAATTCGAATGTTCTGGTTGGAGCCATTACAAATCTTGGTGGTGATGAGCCAGCAGGTGCAAACCAGGCTTGGAGACAGCAGAGAAGGAAAGAGGCAGTAGCTAGAGGCAGTGAGAGACCTCAGCAGGTTTCAGGAAGCTTTTTCTCTAGGGCCTGGCTGCTATTTTAAGGAGACTTGAAGGGGGCAGAGCCACACACAATACAAAAATGACAAGCCATGCATAGACCATGTTGGCTCTGAAATGTACAGAATAACTATTTTTTTTGACGGTACACTTATAATTTTAAAACTTGTTTAAGCCAATGTTACAATTAAATTACAGTCAATTTCTGAAGCACAGGGGGATTTGCAAGACGGAGGAGAAATCTGATGGCTCAAATTAGGTTGTAGTTTTCCAGTATTTTCCTGCTCTTTGGCTACCAGAGAGGTACAGATAATCCAAATGAGTAGTGTAATTGGTAGTTGGTGAGAAGCCTTCTGTTTTAGATGCATATCTCAACCATTTTGTACTTTTTAACCGTGTTTTTGAGTCTATAAAAAGAAGATCCAGGGCTAGGTATGGTGGCCCACTGTAATCCCTGTACTCTGGGAGGCCAAGGCAGGAGGATCACTTGAGCTTAGGAGTTCAAAACCAGCCTGGGCAGCATGGCAAAATCCCATCTCTACCAAGAATACAAAAAATTAGCTGCACATGGTAGCGTGGGCCTGTAGTCCCAACTACTCAGGAGGCTGAGGTGGGAGGATCACTTGAGCCTAGGAGGTGGAGGTTGCAGTGAGCTGAGTTCGCACCACTGAACTCCGGTCTGAGTGACAGAGCAAGACCCCATCTCAAAAAGAAAAAAAAAAATGCAGATAGATTCTTTTAAAATAAAGGACTAGACAGAAAACCTTTATGAACGATGTATTTCCTGAATTACAGAGGCACTATCTCAATGTATCCCTGAACTGTGAAAAATTACTATAAGATCTAATAGCTTTAAAAACATCCTTTTGTTTTATTTTGCCTTTCGACAATTGGTCTTGACCCTTATTCAGGCAAAACTCCCACTGACTTTCAAACTCCCACTGATTGAGCTGATTTGACTTGAATAAGGTCAGCCCCCTTCCTACTCTACATTCTGATCGCGTGATGCAGTGTGTCATAATGCCGCAATGATATGTATTGGCAATCTTATACTGGTGATTAATTGCTGGGAAAGTAATTTCTTTATAATTGCCCTCGAATGCTTTTGGTGGCCTGACATCATGGGGAACTCAGGTACACTGGCTCAGTAGGGCCCCAAGAAGCTGATTTAATACTCCCATCCCACCCTACATGAACCCATCTTTGAAAATAATGGTAGCAGTTAACACGTCTTGAATGGTGACACTGCCAGGCACTGCATAAGGCAGTTTGCATGCACCAGCCTCAGCTCCTATAATCCTCACGACAGCCCCATGGGGTAGGTATTATGAGGCAGGTGTTACTGGCCCAGTTGGAGACCACTGGAGAGGTCAGTTATATTGCCCAAGGTCACACAGGTGTTTGGGAGGCAGACACACTGGCTCCAAAGCCCAGCAGAGACCCTGCAATAGCTGCCCCATTTTCCTCTCCTACCTGACTTCTCTCCTCTTCTCCCTTCCTCCCATATCCCAGCCACACAGCCTCTTGCTGATTCGCCACCCTTCCAAGGGCTTCCCCTGCTCAGTGCCCTTGCACTTGATGTTTGCTGTGCCTGGCCCACTCTTCCTGCTCATTGTCATGTGGCTGGATTCTTTTCATGTTTTAGGTGTCAGCTCACATGTTGCTGTTCTGAGCAGGCTGTCCCTGATCACTCCCTAGAAAGTAAGCCTCCTGGCTAGCTGGGTTAATGCCACTTACTATGTCAACTCTCCTTCCTTTATAGAATTTCTCACAATCTATACCTATCTTGTTTGCAACAGCATTTTGTTTATCTCTCACTGGAATGTAAGTCCTGGAGGAGAGCTGTGATTTCAGTATCACTCTAGCTCAAGCACCTTGGACAGTGACCAGCACTTCATAGGTGCCCCATCACAACTGCTGAATGATCAAGGAGCCAAGCTAACAGGAGCAAAACTGCTGATGGGGTGCCTGGCGGGTGTATTGCCTGGGCGGGCTCTCCAGGTGGAAGGGAGCAAAGGTGCTGAAGAGGATAGGTGTGGGCTTCAGAAGGAAGACACCTTTCCAGTAGAGCTTGCTTTTTTTGTGCTTGCCTACTGCCTTATTCTCTGATTTCTCCTCCCGGGCTCACTCTAGATGCACCCCACACCTCTCAAGCATTTTCTTGCTCACAGTGGAAATACTTCTCCCTGTACCAGGAGAGACATTGAAACTGACTTTGGTTGTCTCAGGACTGATGGGGACTGGCGTTTGTTTAGCAGGGTCACTGTGAACACCAAACAGTCCAGGAAATTCAAGAAGGCAGCTAACCAAAGGGACTTCAGCATCTGAAAGACTGGCTTGAGGTGGGGGAGTGCTTGATAGGGATGGTTGCTGACCACACACCTCCTTGAAAGGTGTTGTGGCTCATTACCAGCCAGTTTTCTTGGTGAGAAGTGACTTGATCCTAATGCTCTGGTGTGAGTCCACTGACTCAGGAGGACTTGTTGGTCCTAACTAAGTATGAAACCAGTTATTAGATAAAATGTCTTTTTACCTCAAGGTTGGGAGGGAGATTGGAAGGGCCACTTGTATTTGCGGGGTCTGCCTGCTCCCGTTCTTGGCAGCACACTGTGGGGCTCCGGCATCACAAAGCGCCACACATTCACTCTCCAAGTTCAAAGCGCATCCTCACAGCCTTTCAAAGCGTCTGACATCCTTTCAAGTTGGCTGTTACAAAGGCAAATGCAAATGTAGCGCGTTTCAGAGGCATTGTGTCAGTCAGCCCTCAATCTGTATGTTCTTCCAGACACTCCTTCTCCTGCCTGATTTATTTCATATTAAAAGGCTGTCAATCTGCATCAAGGGAACAGGTTGAGAATGAGTGAGTGATGTTTGTCAACTGGGCTCTTTGTTGTTGTTTGTTATTGTTAAAAATAATGTGCCCCCCCCCACGCCCGATCTCTGCAGCTATATTCCTGACTCACCCCTAACTGCTCTCCCCACCCCTGCTTACCTCGTCTGCAGGAATCTCATCTGCAGCCCTATACACTAGGGCTATGACTTCCACGTACTAGAAGCATTTCCATTAGAAACGTATTTTGTGAGGCTGTGGCAGACCCTTTTTTATTATCCATCAAATATATCTCTTTTCACCATCTGATGGCTTGGCAACAGGACCATTCTTCTTTCAAATAAAATAAATGTGCCTGCAGCGTGGCAGAATATTCAGTGTTGAAGAGGCTTTGCCCTGGCTAATGTGAGCCGCATTCTGTGGGCTTCATTACGACGGGACACTAATGATGTACTCTACGGCTCCCGAAGGGATGGCTCGATTGTACCAGCTGCATTATTGTTTTATGTTACTATATTGATTATTGCCTTCCCCTGTCATTTAGGCCAGGTTTTCTTACTTTTATCTGCAATTTTGGCCTACAGATACAATTGCCCCGTCATTCCGTACTATTAATTTTTGAAGGTGCCTGATACCTTGTGAACCAACCAATCAAGGCCATCTTCACTTGCCATGTAAAAACTCCCAAACTGCAAAGTAACCAGAAGTCAGATGGTCTCCGAGCATAGAGTCTTAAGCTAGTGGCTCTAATTTGAGTGTGCATGGGAATTACCTGCAGGAGCTTATTGAAAGGCAGACTCCTGAGCCCCAACCCCAGAAATGTAGCAGGTGTAGGGTTGGGGCCCACGAAGCTGCCTTTTAAATAATCACTTGGGTGATGCTCAGGAAAAGGCTTGGATGCAAGTGGGGGTGGGGTCAGGTGGTTTGCAATGAGGGCACTGGCAGGAGGCCACAGACTGTGTCCCTTGACTCAGACTCCGCCCTCCTCCCTCCAGGTCCTCTCCTGGCATCTCCCTTGCCCAGTCTTCTCTCTCCTCGTAGTCCCTCTTTTTGACTCTGCCCTCAAGAGGTATTTCAGATGAGAACATAACCACTCAGGAGAAAGGCCCAAATCAGAATTGATATTAATATTGCTCTCTTCCTTCCAAAAGAATTAGCCGCATAGTACAATTTTATGGTGAAGAGACAGAAGGGAGAAGGGAGGAAGAAGAAAAATATTCTAGAATAAAAAGACATGCAAACCATTGCTCAGTAACAAAGCCCTCCAGGGCCCAAGGAAAATGTCGCTTCCAAGGAAGCAACAGACTCACCTCTGCAAAGCTGGGATACTGGGAGATACCATGAGGCACCCAGGGAGGGCCAGATGCAAGAAGGCGCTGCCGTGGGAGGCACTTTCCCTCGGTTCACAGTTCCACAGACTCCCTTTGCCCTTGGGTCACACCCACTGAAAGGCGGGCCCTGAAGAGAATGGGGCAGATCCATGAGGACCCAATGGAAACTGGGAAGAAAATTCACGAAACACCTACAAATAAATAAATTATATTTAAAACGAAGATAATAAATACCCCAAACTCACTGCTTCCTACTAATTGTACTGTATTTTACTTTTATCTGTGTCTGGAGGTTATTTACATCTATGATAATTGTACAGTGGAAATATATAAGAGTGGGCTACTATGTGTCTTACCCCAATTTTGCATTCAGTGACATTACCTTGGCAGCTTGTGATTGACCAGGATAGGAGTATTTACACTGTTGAAATCAGCATATGTTGCAAATCAGTGTTTGATTTATTTTGTTGATTAGACTTAAAAAAGTGATGGAGAAAATGTTTAATGATGCAGATTAAGCTTAAAAGGTTGTCATGTCTGTAGCTGTTACATTATGAATAGTGTAAAAATTTGAGGAAATATTCTTCCAGTGTATGGAAACTATTATCTGATTCAGCAAAGACATCACTCCTGTCATTGATGAAACAATGTAGTTCTGACATATGTCTTCATTTTTCACTTTTGTTCTACTCATTAATGTAAATGAAAATACCAATCCCTATTCATGTCAGAATTATACTGTTTATTACTCGCATCCTAGGATCGGTATGGATATAAGAGTTTGTCAAAAATTTTCCAAAGCTTTTAAAGAGATTCAGTTGGCTATGAGGAACTACTATAAAGAGAGTTCACTAATTTTATTTTTATTTGTAAATTATGTAGTACACATCCGTCAAATCAGTAAAATTCATAATAAACTTATGTGCACATACATTTATAGCTTCCACATACAGACAGCTTCCTTCTTCCTCCCTCTTCCCCTCCCCATGACAATTGTTAAACATTTGCTGGCCCATCATTGCCTTAATCACATTTACAAATGATCCCCAAGGAGGGAGCAAACTTATTCAGGGTCGTATCTCACCTACTGGATGAGGGGCTTCTTGAGTAAAGAGCCCATGTCTGATTCAATCCTTTGTCTTCTATTTTGCCTAGCACAGAGCCTGTGCTCAGTAAGTGCTAAAAATGCTGAACAGTTAGTATATCTCAATAGGAGCATGTCAACTAATTGTTAATTCCATAAAATACCCATGGCAAGAGTAAAACACGTAGGCTCCCTGGTCCGTTATAATTTGGGACTAGCAATTAGAATGCAATTGCTGAGATGCAATTGCTGCTTCATTTGCAAGAAGCTCTCTGCTTGTTTCCATTTGGGATGGTAGCTGAGCCAGCCTCTCCATCCCTCAGCCATCTTTTCTATTTATGGTGCGGTCTTTGAAAGTCACCTTGTGTTTGGTATGCGGTGCCAGTGTGTTGGAGCATGGTGAAGACTGCAGCTGGAATGAGGAAGGAGAGACAAGAAAGATGAGAAGGTGCAGGGAGGTGATACTAGTTACACAACTAGCTCATTCCTTGTCAGGTGCCAGCGACTGTGCTGTACACTAGACACACAGTATTTTGTTTAAACCTCACAATCAACCTTGTGAAGCCATATTATCAACTCCATTTTACATTTAGGAAAATTGAGGCTTAGAGAGGTTAAATAAGTAGACGAGTCTGTAGCAGAGTTGGGATGCTCAGAGGAGGGTTGGTGCTGGCTGTGCCTGGTGGGCTGCTTCCCTGACTGAATGAGCTTTGGCAATAATATAGACCTTTCTTTTCTCATGGCCCATGATCCTGGCCGTGGATAATGTTTGGGATTATATTGTGGTATATATGTATACAAGCCTACCCCACGGGGATATTTGGGCTTTTTTGAGGCTGTTTGTGTCACCAGCACATTGAGGACTTTTCTGGAGTTGCTACAGGGCTCTGCTGTTCTGGAGATGCCTTAATGGTGCCTGTGCTGGTAATTTTCCTGGCTTCTTTCATGGAGGTCAGGTCCTTAGGCACTTGAGAAAGCGGGGCCCATAAGGAAGCCTGTTGCGTGCCAAGGTTGTCCTTAAAGCACCCAAGAGAAGGAGACTCCAGAACGCTCCTCAAGTGGCTTGTTCCACTGTTTGAAAAATTTTACTTCCAGGAATTTCCAATTTATATCCGCTCTGATTTTCTCACTGTATTTGAGTGCATTTCCCAGATAAGAGAACTCACACAGCCTCAGCCCTTGGGGATTTTGTGGATCTTGGGTTATGAGACGTTCTCAAGTGTGTTAGCACAGAAATATTGTGGTCCCAGAGGGCTCTGCAAGCCTCCTGGCACCCAAGTGTTCCCTCAAGCCAGGCCAGAAAGTGTTGGTGTGTGAGTAGCCCACCATCTGGCTGGGTGGCTTCTTCTCCCCACCCAGGTCTAATTGCAGAGGTATTTCCTAATTCCTTCTAATTCCTATGATATTTGCTGCCATAATGTGTCTCACAATGAACTCATTTGCTATTAATGTGAATGTAATATGCTGTTCCATAGGAATTCTGCTATAATTTAGCATTCATTAATGTCCACTTATTGTAAAGTGGTGCAGAAAACACTTTATTGCCCGTAAATTGCCAAAGCAGGTTCCCTGTGTGTATGTATGTTGTGTGTATCACTTAATGAGGTCTCTGTGAACTTGGGAACCCTAGTAAATATAAACTTCATATAAAGTCCCAGGTCATAAATCAAGCAACTACTGCAAATGACCGTACCATATAAAGATCAAATGTGCTCGGTTCCATCAAAGGGCTTAGATCTTTTGCAGTGTCCAAGGACATCCCAATACTTTGTTCCAATGACCCCATATCAAGGGTTCCTTCAGCCATATATATTCCCTGAGTTCTGCTAGGAGCTCCTAAATTCCTTCCATTGACCATTTGTTGCATTTCTAACCTGACAACCCCTCCCAGGGACAGCCACGTTTGCCTCCCTTGTTCATGGGAATTTTCCTCTGTGACACTTCTGAACACTAAGTGAACCAGTGCTTTTTGAACCCATCCCACTTAGAAGCTAAACTCCTGTCGCAATAGTTTCAGCTAGATTTAAGATCAAAGGCAGAGGTAAAAGTCAGTGTAGCAATGCAAAGCATTAATCTCCGATGTCAGATGCTTTCACTGTTGCTATTTTAAAAAAACATTTCAATAGCTTGACATATTTTTCATTTATATGCAATAGGAAAAATTTACTTTGCTTCATGCTGCATATTTACCAATACATCGTTCTGGGATTTCTCTCTCTCTCTCTGTCTTTTTTTTTTTTTTAAACAAAGGTCATCTGTGTACTAAAAATAATCCCAACAAAATAAAAGCAACACACCCATACCCCCACTCTTTATCCTTTTGATACCATTTTCTCTGTGATGTAACTGAGTGATTTTGCAGCAGAAAGCTCCAAAAATTAAACCTGAGCTTTCCAAATAGCTTCCTAATAACCGTTGCCCAAATCAATGGGGCTCCATGAATATTTTGACACAGTTTAAATGGGTTTGTATCCTCACCACTGAGATCTGGTGATTTAGCCTGTCAGGCTGCAAATGTGGAAATATCACCTCTCACTGAGCAAAGTCCAATATCTCATTAGAAATGAAAATAGAAGAGAAGGGAAGCACAAATGCTGTCAGTGGCGGTGAGGAAAGAAATTAAACCTCCGGAGGCCTGTATATCTTATACAAAAGATTATGCACTGCCAGGCTATATAAATCATGCCAGGGCTCTGGGGCTGCAATGGGCTAGAAAATAAAAAACCATAAAAGTGTCATATTGAAATACAGTCACTGAGAATTCTTTTATGATGAGTCTAAATTCGCCTGACATTCTCGCAAATTCAGGGGCCTGCTTGGGTTGTTTATCCCCGGCCTTTCTCTGTCAGTCACGAAGTCCCAGTTTCCACAGCAAATTATTCTAAACAGGGCTTATTATCAAGGCATAAAAAAGTTAAAACACAGATGGCTGGAGAGTTCCTGTTTAATTTAAATGCCCTGTGGCCCACATCAATGTGAGTCTGTCTTGCCCTAGATTTACTATCAATAAATTGGCTGCACTTATTAGATGGCAGAGCCCTAAGATGTTGGTGGGGAGTATTTCAAATAGAATTAACATGAAGAGATGCAGAGCCGTATCCTATCATCTGTGAAATATGGAGAAGGACAAGCAATACATAAACAGGTATGACCACTCGCACCCGGGTCTACACGGGTCAGCATGCCTCCACCAGGACGAAGAGCCTCATCTGTAATAGGAATTAATTATCATCTCAGGCTTAATTACCAGTGGCATTTTCTCCCTGAGTTCAAAAAAGTTTTTTTTTTTTTTCTTAAATAAATGATCAGCATAACACAAGCAAATGGTGATCCAGATATTCAGAGCAAGTATAGGAGGTTTGGGCCCAGAGAACCAACAGGGTACGTACAAGCATTTTATTTGGAATGACACACTGCCAGTTTGTGAAGATATGGGCTGGCTCTCTTCTTGGCTGATTTATCTTTCAGCCCGCTTGTGCATCAGCCAGTCACTCGGTGACATGGTCAGGTTTCTTGGTGTGCTGAGGACACTGTAGTGGGTGACTAGGCAAGTTAAGGAGATGCAGGGACGCCCCTTGAGGCAAACTGAGCTCAGGGGACCTGAGCTGGGTGTGGAGATCGACAGAATTCTGGGTGTACCAAAAGTTGCCATTAAATGTCCTATTTATGTGAAAGGACAACTGCAGGGTGGCATCATGGCCCTGGGAGAATGGGAGCTTCTTTTTTTTTTTTTTTTCCCTTGAGACAGGGTCTCACTCTGTTGCCCAGGCTCACTGCAACCAGGTTCAAGTGATTCTCCCACCTCAGCCTCCCTAGTAGCTGGGATTACAGGTGCACACCACCACGCCTGACTAATTTTTGTATTTTTTGGTAGAGATGGGGTTTCACCATGTTGGCCAGGCTGGTCTCAAACTCCTGACCTCAGGTGATCACCTGGCTGGGCCTCCCAAAGTCCTGGGAGGAGCTTCTTAAGCATCAACAGAAATGGGCTGGAGCCAGGCAGACCTGGGTTTCAGTCCCAACTTTGCCTTTCAGTAGGTGTGTGCCTGTGAGTTTGTGGCAAATTACTTGATTTATTCGATCTTTGATTTCTCTAGGGAAAAAGAGAATAGTCTAACCTACTTCTGCGGGTGCTAGTAAGGATTAAGTGAGAAGATATACACAGACCCAGCATGGTGCCGAGCACACTGTAAGCTTCAGCAAATGGTAACTATGGAAGACTCATCACAACCACCCTGTCTTACTACACAATGATGGTGGTCTCCTCTCTACCTGAGTCAGACCCATTTAAGGAGATGTGGAAGGAGAAATGCTCCAGGCTCCTCCCTTTTTCCAAAGAACAAAGTGAATGGAGACAAGCCATGACCTTGGTTTTATCACCCCCTTGCGTGGTCTGGCTGTAGGGGAAGAAAGATCACGGAGGGAATCTGCCACTCTTTTCCTCCAGGGTGACTTCTCAGGCTTTTGCACGGGCAATTCCACCTACATGTAAAATTTCCATAGGCCCAGGAAAGAAAGCAAGTCCAGCAAATGCTTGGCTAACTGTTGGCAACCTAGGACTTCTGAGATTTTGCTTATAAGGTTCACCCCAGTTCATGCCTTCAGATGCCCTTGTCTCTCTACAAAGCCAGCTCCCTTCAAGATTTGTAACTTGGCTTTGGTCAAATAACTTTGAAATTGAATGTTGTATCTCAAGATTGATGGTGCAGTAGGCATCAGGACCACATTTGTTTCCTGCCCATGACTTTTTGCGGGGAGGAGGGATGAATGCAGAAAGGTAGAGTACAATATCAAGGTCCACGAGGGGCGTTCTGATCCCCTGCCCTACCCCCACATACACACCAACACTACCTGCCTCTTAGCTTCTCTTGCAGCCAGCAGGCCTACTGATCCATCATTTATCACTGTGAGGAGGTGCCTAGAAATCAGGCCCTATGGTTTATCCATGTTGCCACCACTTGGAGGGTCCAGGAAGCCAGGTGCTAGTGGGTTTACTCTTGCAGTGATGCTGTGGGGCTCTACCCAGATTCTCCTTCAGGACCAAGGCATCATTCCCTCAGCTACCAGGAGCACTGCCTGCTGGTGGCTTACGGTGCAATCTCTTGGCCTTTGACCAAAGAGGGCTGTCTTGCTCAAGGTTCTGACCCCTCCTGGGGGTGTCTAGCATTCAATGACTGGCCAGTGTGGGGTACAAAGGCTGGACTCCTTTGCTCAGTTGGGCCAGCTCTAGGGGCCATCCCAATCCCTGTGTGGCTGGCTGAGGCCTCTCCTGCAGCCCAATCCTGCTGCCTGCATTCACTCACAGGTGTGGTCCAGAACAACTCTCCAATAGGCCCCCTGGACACAATCTCATCTCAGAGTCTGCTTCCTGGAAAATCTGACATGCCACAATGCCCCCAAAGTCCCTTGGGAGGAGGATTTCCTAATGAACGACCAGGGAGAAAAGACTTTCGGAATGTAAGAGAGAACAATGCGTGCCAACCACACCCCTGATGTAAATTCAATCTTCAGTCTCCATGACCAGCTTCCCCTCCTGCTCTCCCAGGTGGGTTGGAGGAGGAAGGTAGCTATAGATGTGGTTACAATAAGGTGTAGGCTAATGAGATGGTTGAGCCATATATATATATATATATATATTTCTAGAATGTCATCACAATCTGAAATTACCATTATCTGTCTAATCCTAAAGCCTTTAATCCATTCTTGGGCAAATTTCTGTGTTCTGCAGGGAAATCTAAAAATGAGCCTGTGGGGAGGCATGAGGACTGGGTCGTGAGGAGGAGTGGCTAGTTGATCACCTGTTGCATGTGCTTTGAATTAAATGATACAATTCTCTTGCATTATATCCAAAATTCCAATAAAGATCTGATATTTGAGTTTTGAAAGATTCATCTCTTATCCACATGTAAAATGATAAGGTGATAGTTTAATACCTTAAAAAGGACTAGTTGTGGGATAGCTTAGAGCAAGGTAATGCTTAGAGGGGAGAGGTGTGTGGGTTTGCAGGTAGCAGGGGGTTTGTAGGCTTAGGTGGAGGGAGCAAAGACAAGCGACACCTACTTTTAGTTTCTTAGCTGAATACTGTGATGGAATGAGCTCAGACAATGTTTCACAAAACACAGTGTCCATGTCCCTGGTCAAACCAAAGGGGATAGTAAATGCTACGCAGAAAAATTACTGTTTTCATTATTATGAATTTGTTACAGTTACCTTCTATGATGGCAAATGTTTTTGGTCTTCTATTTATAGGTAGTGATATAAAGTGATATAAAATTTTCTTTTAAAGTAAATTTATTTAAATACAAAACAACTGTTTAAATTAAATATTTAGTAGTACAAACGGCCTTCAGATATTATTAAAAAATCATTGCAGTGATGGTATGTGAACGATAAAAGTGTAGATACAGAATCTATTGGCTCAAGAATTAGAGCAGAGAGATTGCTATCTAGCACATTGTGGAAACTTAGCAAACAGTACACAAAATGCCAAATAACACCATCTAGGATGCATGTCAAACTGGTAAAACTGCTTACATTTTTGTTGTTTTTGATGTGTTCCTAACTAAGCTAGTTTTTCCCTCTTAATATAGAGCAAAATTGTTTGAGGACTTTGAGTGTCCGCCATGTTTGTATGGTTGATGAGACTTTGTTACTTATCATGTCCATGTCCATGTATTATTGCCCATTAATTACACACCCAAAATGTATCAGGTATCATTAAAGCCTATAAATGAAACATAAAAAGCTAGAGAACTTAAAGGGAATCGGGGTGAGGTGAGGGGAATCGTCCAGTCCAGAAGATTTCCAGACTAAATATAGAAGCACTTTAAGAACCTTGAGACGACTAGTGGTTTCAAGCTTTTTCAGTCACAGAATATTCTGTTCAAATAGTAGTAGATCTTACTAGGAAATACCCCAGTGCCATGGAGAAAATGACAAATAACTGCTTGATTGGAGAGGTGGGTGGGGTGCTGGGAACAGGAGAGTCCCTCAGGTGATACACAAATGAGTGTTCCTTCCTGTCTCTGCCGGTACCCGCACGCCACCCAGTTCCAGCCCACCCCTGAGGCTCTTGGGGTGTGGCACACTGTTTGAAAACCTAACCTGAAAGTTTCCTTTTTATTCTCTCTACAATTGTCATTTTGTGTCTGCGGTGTGGTCATGGGCTTTTATTTTATGGGATGATACCGTGACTGTATACTGTCTCCCAGAGTACAACAGACGTGCCTGTAGAGCCTATATCTATGTATTTAGGGGAAAAACAAACAAATGACCTAGACTACAAGCTCTGTCAGGACCTTGAGTTTCTTTTTGCTCATCATTGTGTAGCCCAGCACCTAGCAAATCTCCTGTCCACACTGAGTGAACAAACAAAAGAATAGAAGAGAAGTCAGTCAATGATAATTTTGAAAAATGGAAATAATGGGTCAAAGGGTGTGCACATTTTCAAATCTTGTAGTGAATGAGTTTCTTATGAAGACCAGCGGGGGCCACAGTGGCGAATGACATAGAAAAGCAAATGCAGGCCGGGCGCGGTGGCTCACGCCTGTAATCCCAGCACTTTGGGAGGCCGAGGCGGGTGGATCACGAGGTCAAGAGATCGAGACCATCCTGGTCAACATGGTGAAACCCCGTCTCTACTAAAAAATACAAAAAAATTAGCTGGGCATGGTGGCGCGTGCCTGTAATCCCAGCTACTCAGGAGGCTGAGGCAGGAGAATTGCCTGAACCCAGGAGGCGGAGGTTGCGGTGAGCCGAGATCGCGCCATTGCACTCCAGCCTGGGTAACGAGAGCGAAACTCCGTCTCAAAAAAAAAAAAAAATAAAAAATAAAATAAAATAAAATAAAATAAAAGCAAATGCAAATTTGAGATGCCCAGAGAAGAAAGAATACCAGTGATGGGTGGGTTTGGGGACCTGTGAGACTTGAGCCAAAGCACTTTTGGTTTGGATCACAAAGATGCTGTATGAAGGACTGGAAATACCACAGTAATCCTTCCCAAAGCCAGTCAGAAGCTTAGCTCAGAGCAGAAGTCAAGTGTTGGCTTAAAAGACATAACTCAGCAGCCTGTGGGGCAGCTCTGGGTGCCCATGCCATGGAGGAGCAAGCAGGAGTAGCTGCGTGCCCAACAGCTGCCCTGATGAGTCTGCCCAATCCGAGCCTCAGTCACTGGGCTGGGAGTGTGCTCCTGTCATACATGTACAAAGTGTCCCCATCGCTCCCCGGCTCTTCCTTTCTCCACCTCCCTGAGCCATTCTGCAAGGTAGCGGGTGTTTTCCATCTCTTCACCAAGCTTTTCCAGAAAGCCCAGCCCTTGGGGAGCCTCTTCAGCCCCTGAACACTCCTTGTCCTCATGGCCCATCCCTGCCTGGGTGGCTCGCTGGATATGCACCGGGAGTCTCCCTAACTGGATGGCAGGTTAGGGAGGGTGGGGTCTGCCACAATTTCACACTCTCCCTGCCTCTCAAGGGATGCTCCCTAAGGCCACCTGGTTGACTGAATGACACTGAGAAATCTTGCAGCTTCTGGGGATGCTCCATTTCCAGTTCTCTCCTGATCCATATGCTTTTTTGGGATTATCCAGGCCATGAAGGCTCACAGACTGGATCACGAGTAGGTTTTCAGAGACTGAAGAGGGGCTTGATTTCTTCAAGCCTCACAGTGGAAAACTCCCTGGAGGTGCAGCATCTCCTCGTAGGACATTCCCACCCATAAGCGTCACCTGCTATATGCTGAAGCAACTTGCTGCACAGAGAAATTTGTTTAAAAGCTCTGCTGGCATAATTTCAGGTGGATTCAGCTAATCTACTCTGAAGGAACATGCACACATACACACACACACACACACACACACACACGGACACAGTGAGATTATTCATAGTGAAGGACTTAGTGACCCACTTTAAAGGCAGCTGTATGCAACCACCTTGGATAAACAAAGAAACCTGTAAATGAAGTGATGAGGTGTGATCTGTGACATTATCCTCACCTAAGAACTATAATTTGAAATTATACTTCCATTAACCATCCCTTCTGACTCTATTCTTTTGAAAGACGGAGCCAAGAGTCGGAGAGGAGGGAGGAGAGCACCTTGATGGGTAGAATCTTAAGTTCATGGGCCACTCAACTGGAGACTTGCAGGGGACTTGCCTCCTCCAGGCCACTTGGTCCCAGGCCCGGCTCCAAGAGGCGGTTGCCAGGGCTGGGGGTGTGAAAATCCAGCTCACTCTCTGCCCCTCTTTCCTTTGCATGTTCTGGTTCCTGTTTCTGGCCTTGAATAATGGGAGAGAAAAGCAGAAAAATGCTTTGTTTAGGGGCTCAGTCTTTGGAGACAGCGGCGGGGAAGGGCAGGAGACAGGTTTAACTTCCTGTTACACCAGGCAGTGGGACCTTGAATAATTTGCTCAACATCTCCAAGCTTTGGTTTCCTCATCTGAAAATGAGTTGACATTTACCTCACAAGATTCTTGTGAAAAATAAATGGAATAATAATTGTCAAGCTTTTAGCATAGGCACATAGGAGGAGTTCAGTAGGTGCATGTATTCCCCAACTGTTTATTAAGCACCTACTATGTGCCAGGCATTGTTCTAGGCACTTGGGCCACATCAGTGAATGGTGGCTAGTGTTATGGGACCCAGCCAGCTTGAATCCTGGTGGGGTGTGCTGTGTGTGAGGTTGGAGAGAAGCGTGGCTGAGCTTGTGCTAGGGTATCTCCATATACTATTTCTACTGAACCTCAGAGAGAGCAGTGGGAAGGGAGAATGAGGGGGTCACATGATTGCCCACACCCTCAGAGAGACCTGGGTCCCTTCCCCATTGGTAGCTGGAACACAAAACTCCCACAGTTGAGTCAAGTGCATGGGTCCCCTGTCCTCTCACGGGATAGGGGGGTACCCAGTGATGTGGCCGAGAGCCTCCCTCCCCCCTCCTCCGAGCTCAGGTTGGCTCCAGCTGCCTCTCCCTGGAAGCTGCTGTGGGCCTTCTCTTCTTGTTCTGGGTTTCAGTAGCACTGCCAGAAGAATGGGTTTAGTTAGGCATGGAGTATACACAGGCTTCACTTGCAAGCAGTTTTCAGATCTCTTCCTCAATTCACTCTTTCCCTCCATTTGCCTTGTCTGGTTTACCATGGTGCTGGCCGCTGCTCCCAGGGGTCAAGATTTGAGCACCTAAGAGACTTAGGGACAGAGGTGACCCTGTAGAAGTTAGGGTGGCACATTCATTTCCACAAACTGTTCCTTGGGAAGACAACCACAAAAAGGCATAGAGGAAGCTGGAGTCACAGATCTTGCACATAGCAGCAGGAGTCATTTTGCCTGTTGGAGATTAAGAGGTGTAGTTTCCATGTCGATTACAGGTGGGAAATCAGCCAAGCTCAGTGCTGTTCTCTCAACCTTTCTGTATTTTAGGACATCTGTGCAGCTTTCCCATTCCTGTGGACAGAGGCAGGAATGTCACCTCCTGACACAGGAGAGCTTGTGTTAGCAGAGCTCTGGGAAAAAGGTATATTTGGGATTTCCCAGCAGCTCCTGTGCCAGGGCTTGGATATTTAGATATCCAAATATCTATCCTGCAGCAATGGATATTTAGAGCAATCCACATGCACAGTACCGATGGCTGGTGCCCAGGGGAGCCTGACAGTCTCTTATCGGTAGCAGAAGAAAGTTTGCTTCTTGAACCAATTAATAAGGAAGCATGGGCCAAGGTCCCCAAACGAGGGGATTTTTTTCAGCACATCGCAGCATTCGGCACAGCTCTGGGGCACTTTAGGTATAGGCCTGAGGCAACAACAGCGGGGAAAAAACTCCATTCTCAGTCAGGCTACCCCAGTGTGCTACCAATAGGGATTTCAGAGTTCCTCAGGAGGGACTGCGTCCCTAGGCCCTGGGACACCTTGCAGACCCGTCTGTTACTATTGAAAGGGTCCAGGCCCACCCCACTGCTGGCCTGTGGTTCTCTTCTTCCCTTTCACCCTAGCTTGTTCGCCTAGGACACCATCACTAGGAAGGGGGATGGCTAACCAAGAGAGTCAGGTCGCCAGGGACCCGCTCCCACGCTGGTTAATAATGATCTCCCTTCTCCTCTGCTTCCCAGGACCAGAAATATCTCCAAGAGCACCAGCAACCTCAGCTATCTGGACCCGAAGTGGATATGCTCAGAGGCATCCTGGCCCACCCCACCCCTGACCCCAGAGAAGATGCTGCCGCATTCAGAAGACGCCAGAGGCAGCCACACTGCAAGTCTGGAAGGATCGAGCAAGGCAGGCTGCTCAGTGAAGGCTTCCTCTCCTGTAGCAGGAAGAGCAATGTTAAGAACAAATACGCTGGGCTGGACTACCCTGGAGATGTAATGACCAGAGCTGAGACCCCCGAGACCAGAGTGACTATGGAGAGCTGTCGTCACCTTGTTCCTGACCATCTAATGCCTCTCAGCTCCAGGAGGCCACTGAGGTGAAACCGAAGGCTGGTTTTCCTTGGAAGCCGGCAGCCTGTCCACCTGTTCCAATTCCCTGCCTCTTGCAGCCTCCGCTCAAACACTACCATGGTTTGGGAGCACTGTAAGACAGAGTGAAAACAGACACCTCTGCCCACATATACCTCTGTCTCCTCTCATTTACTCAGATTAAATGCTTTCTTTCCTTGTTTTACACTGCTAGGGTTTTCATCACCCTGTTTTTTCTTTCTCTACATCAGCTACAAGAAAAAGGAGCTACTGAGCAACTAAGATGTCACAACTGTTTTCACAGTTTTATTAATGAGTTATTATACTCATTTTACAGATACAGAGTTACCATTATAATATTGCTCCATCACCCACTCATCCATTCACGCATCTGTCCATCCATCCATCCACCCATTTGTCCACTTCCAAAATGGTCATTTCATGTCTAGTATGAGCCAAACAAAGTGCTCGCTACTTTGGACTCTGAATCCAGTGCTCTTTCTACTTCACCATAGACATATGCCCCTCGAGTATGTGGGAACTTGATTCATTCAACAAATATTTGTTGTCTACCTCCAACGTACTGGCATGTTCTAAATGCATCCAATGAAACCATAGTGAAACAAACAAACAAACAAAAAACCCATTCCTTCAAGGAGATTGTTTTGGATTGGTGAAGACAGACAAAATAAAAATAATAAAGTCAAATATATGTGTTCATGATACGTGCCATGGAGAAGAACAACACCCAGTAGTAAATGGGGCAATTAACAAATCTAATGTAAATAAATTATTTCCATGAAATCATTGACTCACCAACAGAGGGGACACACTTTGGTCCACAGTAAAATATTCCTTGTTATTAATAATTTCTTCTTCTAAAGTATGTCAGGGGCTGCCAAGCGGCTCTCCTGTTTCCTCTTCCTTGGGGCTGATTGCATCCCATGATGTGTCCCAGGTTTTGAGATGCTCCTTATGAATGAAAATAGAACTGTCTGGTTCCTCCATCCATAGCGAGGGAGCCTGGACAGAAATAACTTCTGTGCATTTCTCCAGCTACATTTAGTGAAGTAATGCTTTTTCTTTAAGATGTCCCATAAAACCTTATTGATTTGGCTCAGTTGTTTGAAATTTATGATGCTTTAGATAGGCTTTGGCCTGAGATTGCCTTGAGGAATGGTGCAGGTAAGCAAATTAAGAATAAAAATAAGATTGCAAAAAATTGCACCACTTAAGGGAATAAGTTGCTTTTTTCATTATCTTGAATAATTTGTTCTTAAACGCATCAGAGGGACCAAATCATAGTTGACTGATCGGCTCGTTATAAATAATTCTCACCTGTTCCTAAAAGTGGGGGCTGTTGTGTACTTGCTACCTCCATTTCGACAATATTGTGCTTCAAGCCTATTGGATTTGAAAGTAATAAAAGTGGCTTTTTAAAAATAAATATTCCAGAATGAGCACTTCATTAAATCGAGACCCACCTTTTACCCAAATTTAGCTAGACTTTAATGTGCATCAGGCATCTCCAATCTGAGCTTTTCCTATAGTCTATTTCAAAAGACATATTTGTTCAGCCTTATCAGTAAGGTACTCAATCACGCTTCCCTTGTATCAGGCACCTCAAGGGCAGGAGATAACACAAATGTGCTTGGTTTTTAATAGCTGAAAATATGTCTACGTGAGGTTAACTGTGTTTACCCAAAGCCAGATACCTGAATGGAGTGTAAAAAATTAAGGTAATTATTAATGCCTCCAAATAGCTGGATGATGGTGTCATATTTGCAATGCATAGATTACGCCATCATGGCAGATTTGGGACATTTTGGGAGGTTGGGAATAGGAGAGGGATGGGTGGCAGTGAGTAACATCAGATTGGGTGGATATGTAATTCCAAAGTTGGAATTAGTGTCCCCATTTTAACAGCAATTCCTTTATTTAACAGCAATTCTTTTCTGTTTATCATTTTAGGAAAAACTAGAAAATACAGAAATATATCAAGAAGAAAAAAATTTAAAAATCAACCTGAATCCCACCAACCAGAGACAGCTATTAATTATTGTGGTATATTTATTGTAAGTTTCTTTCTTTCTTTCTTTATGCAAACATATTTTTAAAGAATGTAAAGTATTATATTGTTTTTACAACTTTAAATGCTGCTTTTTCACTTAATACAATTAGGACTTTTTTCATGTTAATAATACTTCCTGAAAACACAAATATCTAATGGTTACATCATAATTTATTCACTTTCCCTTGTTGATGAACATTTAGGTTGCTTTTATTTTTTCTTGCTTATATAAAATAAGCACTCTTGAACATAAATACATGCTAACAGCTCTGGAAATTACTCCATGCCTTTATTCTTTTTTTTCTTTTTCTTTTTTTTTTTTTGAGACAGGGTCTCACTCTGTCACCCAGGCTGGAGTACAATGGCATGATCTCTGCCTCCCGGTTTCAAGCCATTCTTGTGCCTCAGCCTCCTGAGTAGCTGGGGCCACAGGCATGTGCCACCATGCCTGGCTAATTTTTGCATTTTTTGATAGAGATGGGGTTTCACTGTGTTGGTCAGGCTGATCTCAAACTCCTGGCCTCAAGAGATCCACCCATCTCAGCCTCCCAAAGTGCTCAGATTACAGGTGTGAGCCATTGCACCCAGCCATGCCTTTATTCTTGATCACCTTCCCTGCCTTTGGAGTGGTTATGGAGACATAAAGTATGCCTAAGATCCTGATAATAGAATAGATGGTTTATTTGTGGCAAGGATATTTTGCATTGATCAATTGCATTTAATCAATTAATTACTTTTTCAACAGGAATTTACTAAAGTCATGTATGCTAGGCACTGTGGAGGGACTGCAAAAAGATTTCAAGGACTGCACCATCTTGTTGGAAAGATGCCTAGACAGCACTTGAGAAACCCTGATCGTGTTTGATGACACGTAACTGCTAACAGTTACATGGAACTTTCTATATGCTGTATACAAACATACAAATGTATGTATGTATATTTACTTAACCCTCACAACAGCTACTGCTATTATTATGAATCCTGTTTTAATGTGAGGAAACCAAAACATGGAGACGTTAAGTAATTTGCCCAAGATTACACAGCTAATATTGGTGGAACTGTGATTAGGATCCAGGCATTCAGGTTCCAGAGTTCATACTCTTCACATACCACATGTATCTCGAATATAACAATATAGAGAAAAAGAATTATAGAAAGTATATGTCTAGGTAAGCATTTTCCAGAGGTGACTTTTTTTTTTATTTTTTTGCATTGGGTTTGTAAACTTTCAACAATAAAGCAGGTTGGACTTTATATCAGTCAAAGCTATTCTGATGTCACCTTTCCCAATGTTAAGGATGTTAATGAGAATTGCTAATCCAAGAGAAGCAAATAATCGCATCTGATTTGGGTAAGTCAATTATCTGAAAGTAGAAGAATCACCCTTCCACCTAAGGAACCTCTGAGGGAAGTACTGGAAAAATAATGCTTTGTAATAAGCCTAGTAGGGCTTTTGATTTGTAATAAATAACTTTTAGTAAATGTCATTTCAATTCCTATACTTTTTAAAAAGTTCATTGAATGAATTAAAGAACAAATGAATGAGCAATGCTTTTGGCTATAGGCTTTCAGAAGATGTAGTAGTGTGAAACAGACTCAGTGGTGTGCTGGCACCAGCTCTTACTGGCTTGCATCTCTTTTCCACTCGTGTTCAATGACTTTGCGTTGGTAGCTTGACATCAGCCATGGTGGGAACATTTAAACTGAAGAACTCAGAAAATGATTCATTCATATTACAGAGCTTTTTTTGTTTTCCTGGAGCTAGGTGTTAAGCATTTACCAGCATACCACTGCCTAGACTCATGAGGAAATTCACAAGTGAGAAGAAATTCTGCCACTCCAGGAGATGGAAGTGTCATGAGAATATCAACTTGAATCTTTTTATCTGTTGCCTTTTAAATTGGGTCATTTCAGAGTGTGAGTAGACTTTGTTAAGACAGTTGAGATATTTAGGTAGGTAGAGGGGTGAGTGCAGTTGAAGAGTAAAGGCTGTTTGGGGCGGACAAAAGAGTGATAGCACTCTCTGAAGTGCTCTGCCACCAGCAGTAAAAGTCAGGAGAAGGGCCTAGCACAGGGCACCCGATCTGTCCAGTGTAAGCGAGTGCTGACTCAAAGGCCTGCAATTCAGGCCAGTGCTCAGGAGCACTGTCAGTTTCAGCCAGGCCCAACTCTCTTTTCCAGGCCCATGGCATGGATGGTACCCAGAATCCAGGCAGACAGTGCTGGTGGATACACCTAGGAGGTCCTGGTGGAGGACCATTTGTATGCAGAGATAAGGAAATAGAGATGTATGAGCTGGAAGAAAATCTTTTATGTCTGATTCAATTCCCTCATTTCACAGGTAAGGAAAATGGGCCCCAAAGAATGAAGTGGTGATGTCCTGAGGTCATGAGGCTGGTTTATAGCAAGGATCTGGATCAGACAGCAGGGTGTGACCCTCAGCTCTCCCTGTACTTGCTGCTTGACATTGGATAGATTATTCAGCCCTATGTGTTTTCTCATAAATACATAGAGCTTACATACAAATAGTGTGAGAGCTTGCATATAGTAAGCTCTCAATAGATATTAATAATACTGGCCGGGAGCAGTGGCTCACACCTGTAATACCAGCACTCTGGGAGGCTGAGGTGGGTGGATCCCTTGAAGTCAGGAGTTGGTGAAACCTGGTCTGTACTAAAAATACAAAAAAATTAGCTGGGCATGGTGGTGGGCACCTATAATCCCAGCTACTCAGGAGGCTGAGACAAGAGAATCACTTGGACCTAAAAGGCAGAGTTTGCAGTGAGCCCAGATCGTGCTACTGCACTCCAGCCTGGGTGAGAGAACCAGACTCCATCTCAAAAAAAAAAAATAATACAGAGTGCTTGTGTTGGCACTGTTCTCTTTTATAGCCAGAAAGAGAGAGAGAAAGGAAGATTACAGAAAAGAAAAATATATTAATATGTTAAAAGCGTAATACTGCTAATTAATAATGTATTAATTCAATATACTATTGTATCAAAAATGAGGATACTATTAATTAATATTATATGGAAAACCACCATACACATTGGTAAAGCATTAATATTTTCAAATCTCCAATCCAAGAATTTCCCCCAAATCCAGATTGTGCAGGTATTTTAGTGAATGATTCACCCCACAGCATTACTTATTACATTTTTGTTTAAACTTCACTGGATTTGTAGTTGAACGAGGGGTCAGGTAATCACCAGACATCTTGAAAGGGCACATGCTCCCTCAGGCCTTTTCTTGGAGAAAGTTTAAAGAAACCTCTTCCCTCCCATCAGGGAGGCCAACCAGGAGTCCCTTTATGTTGACAGCGAGGGTATTTGGGGCTACACCTCTTTCAAGTGCTCTGCTACCAGCAGTAAAAGTCAGGAGAGGGCCCTGGCACAGGACACACCTGATCTGTTTGGCGCGAGTGAGTGCTGAGTCAAAAGCCTGCAATTAAGGCCAGTGGCTGGGAGGAGGCCTGGTGCCTGCCTCTCCTTGCTTTGCCTCACCCCACCCAAACACAGGTCATGTTCATCATCTGCTAGCCAGCAAGGAAGATGTGTGGGGTACAGGTTACAGGGACTGAGCCTGGAGCCTGACTCTCTGGGTTCTACCACTTGCTTTCTTCATTTCCAAAGGCAAAGCACTTGACCTCTCTGAGCCTCTATTTCTTCATCCATAAAATAGGGATGATGATAAAAGTGACTGCTTCATAGGAATGTTGAGAGGATCAACTCAAGTAACAGATGACAAGTGGCACATAATAAGTACTCTGTTTCATGTTTCTAGTTTATTTTATTTTAGGTTTTTTACTGTGGTAAAATATACATAACATAAAATTTGCTGTTTTACTGTTTTTAAGTGTAAGTGGCATTGAGTATATTCACATTGTCGTGCAACCATCAATACCGTCCACCTCCAGACTTCTCCATCATCCCAAAATGAAACTCTACTCATTAAACAATAACTCTTCATTCCCGCTTCCCCTTAGCCTCTGGGAGCCATTGTTCTTTGCCCATTTTTAAATGGAGGTTGTTGCTGGGTTGTGGGAGTTCTTTACGCTGGATATTAATCCTTTACCAATAGATAATTTGAATTTTTTTCCTATTCTGTGGGTTGCCTTGGCCATGTCTTTTGATGCACAAAAGATTTTAATTTTGATGAAGTCTAGTTTACCTATTTTTTCTTTTATTGCCTGTGTTTTGGTGTTAATTCCAAGAAATCATTGAAAAATTCAATGTCATGAAATTTTGCCCCTATTTTCTCCTAAGAGTTTTATAGTTTTAGCTCCGCTGTTTAGGTCTTTGATCCACTTTGAGTTAATTTTTGTATATGTGTAAGGTAATGGTACAACTTCATCCTTTTGCATGTGGATATCCAGTTTTTCCAGCACTATTCATTGAAAAAAATACTGTCTTTTCTCCATTGAATGGTCTTGGCACCCCTGTAGAAAATCATTTGACCCTATATATTAAGGTTTGTTTCTGACTTCGTTGGTCTGTGCGTCTGTCTTTATGCCAGCACCACTCTGTTTTGATTACTGTAGCTCTATAGCAAGTTTTGAAATCAGGAATTGTGAGACCTTCAACTTTGTTCTTCATTTTTCAGGATTGTTTTGGCTATTCTGGGCCCCTTGAGATTCCATATGAATTCTAGGATGGGTTTATCTATTTCTATAAAAAATGTGGCTGGAATTTTGATAGGAGTTGCACTGAATCTGTAGATCACTTTGGGTATTATTGACATCTTAACAGTATGAAGTCTTCCAGTCCACAAACACAAGGTATCTTTTCATTTATTTATGTCTTTAATTTCTTTTAGCAACATTTTGTGTTTTCAGCGTACAAGTTCTTTGCCTCCTTGGTTAAATTTATTCCTATTTAATTTATTTTTAACACTAAAATAATGCTAAATTTGTGTGTGGTTTTATCCGAAAACTTTACAAATATTAACTTTTTAATCCTTACAACATTCTGCAGATGGGAGAAACTGAGGTTAAAAATATAGAAATAAAGGTGTAGCAAAAAGGTAAATAAAATACTGTGATGAATAATATAATAGGAGAAATATGTTTGTCAACACATACAAATATTTACGTATATATACAATATATGTTGACAAGATAAAGCAAGGTAAATGTGTGTGTGTGTGTGTGTGTGTGTGTGTGTTTAATTATTTTTTATGCCTTTGTTTTGGGAGTGGTTAAAGGTGTGGCACATACCAGGATAATGTGAATTGATTTATGCCTTTTGCTATAATGTAGATGAATAATTCCCACACTTTGAAATTTTCCTACCCTATTATTATTTCCTTTTTGTAACCTTCCCACTCCTATTTCACACCTCCTAAAAGTGCCACCAAGCATATATTTAATTTTTAGCATAAAGTAAATTAAGGCTCTCCATTATGATCTTTTAGAGAGTTCTGCAAAACCTTTTGAGGTACCTGGAAACACCTAAGTGTATTGGAAACCAGGGTTTGAGAATTATTAGACAAAATACCTACCTGGTTGATATTCAAACTGACTATTTAAAGATATTTTCTTACTAAGACCTTCAGAGCAAGTCAAAGATAAATGTTTTGGGGGCCTTTTCCTTTGGTTCCCATCTTTGTGCCATGATGTTAGACTGTAAAAGCCAGCTTGGGGTGTGGGCTTGAGTTTCACTATATTTCTGAAGCAGGCAGGGTGACAGGCTAGAGTTGTCTGTGTGGGGAGTTAGTCAGGAAGCCTGGCTTCGGTGGACGATAAGACTCAGCCTGAGCAGCAGATCCCTGGAGGGCCAAGCTCTGTCTCTAAGATGCCAAATCCAGGGTCTCCCAACCATGGCCTCTCTGGGATTCTGGTCGTTAATCAACTAAAAGGTGAGTCTCATTTGCCAGCCTGCCTCCTAAGTAACTTCCAAGCAGTAGTAGAATTCATTCATTCCTGCATTTATGCCTGAGTAAATAACCTCAATACGTATCTATTGAGCTTTTTGCCAAAGTATAGCAATAATGCCTAAGTCCAATCTCAAGGAATAAGTAGCAGTGTGTCAGGTAGACAAGGGAGGTTTATCAATCTGGGCCCAATCAGGAGAGCAAAACTATACCATAGTTTGAACAGGAGAAGCTTAATATGAGGAATTGTTGACTATATCAGGAATTGGAGTAACAAGTTATTGGCTAGAAATAAGTAAAGAGAATTGAAAAAATATAAGCATAGCAGATCCAAGGAGAAGCCACTGCCCCCAGGCCTGAAATTCAGATCTTGTTGGAGGGGACATGGCCGTGGCTCACAGATTGGCAGAGAAGATGCTATGTTGCTGTGCTGGTGGAACTTTCTGGAACCTGGAACTTGCCAGAAGTCCCCTCATGCAGGGTATTGGGGAAGGCTATTCATGAGAAGGTGTCTCACAGGAGGCACTCTGATATAAAACTGCCCCAAGCTGAGGGATGCTAGGGGAAGCTACTGGTTACAGGGCATGCAGGAGCTGGGCCCTGGCACTGGGAAGTGCTAGAGAGGCCTGCTGAGCAAGTTCATGGGAAGCAGGAAGCAAACCCTTTTCCTCCTGCAGTGTCTCTCCAGCACCCTCTACTGACAAAGCTTAACATCGTGTCGGCTGACAAAGAAAAAAAATCATCAAAGGGCCCAGATCTATTTTCACGGAGAATGCAAAATGGGTGAATTTGGAGCAGAGAGGCAATATATTGATAACCAGCACAATATATTGATAACCAGCACAAGAGGGCAGGTTCCAGGTGGAGGGAATATCATGTGCAAAGGCGAGAAGGCATGAGAGGATGTGTCAGATTCTGGGAGTGGCAGGTTTTTATTTTGACAACCAGAAGAAGGTCATCCACATCTATCTATCTCTGATCTCCTTAACCACAGTGTATGTTTCTAGAAGGGTCTGAAATGGTAGTTTTATACCCCTGTATATAAAACCTCGACACAATCAGGCTCAATAACTATTGATTGATTAATTGTTGCAATACTTTGGATTATTCTATTTGACAAGTTTAAAATGAGCTGTCAAGGCATGCTGCCTGCATTTTTAGAAGTATAGGTTTCAGCTGTAGGAGCTGGTTCCTCTCTACTACATGTGGAATATTGTGTCCGTTCAGAACTCCCTACCTAATGAAGGTTACTGAGAAACAAAAAGCAGTAACAACACAAAGCACAAAGGGTGAAGTGCCCAGGATGGTCAAGTGTTTGGAAACTTTATTTTGCTACAGTTGCATCCTGTTTGTTCTCATGCTTCCTGGCCACTCCCTAGATTTCCTGTTCTGTACCCATCACAAAAATGTTATTTACCAGGATTTGGTCCTCAGTCCCTGTATGCTGGCTAACTTCATCCACATCCATATCCATATCTTTTTTTTTTTTTTTTTTTGAGACAGGGTCTCTTTCTGTCACCCAGGCTGGAGTGCAGTGATACAATCTCAGCTCAAGGCAACCTCTGTCTTCCGGGTTCAAGCGATTCTTCTGCCTCAGCTTCCCAAGTAGCTGGGACTACAGGCATGTGCCACCACGCCCAGCTAATTTTTGTATTTTTAGTAGAGACAGGGTTTCACCATGTTGGCCAGGAGAGTCTCAATCTCCTGACCTCGTGGTCCGCCCACCTCAGCTTCCCAAAGTGCTGGGATTACAGGCATGAGCCACCACGCCCGGCCTACACCCATGTCTTTAATGGCATTTATGGGACTGTGACTCATAAACCCAAATCTCCTGCCCAGATCTCTCCTCTGAGGTCTGATACCACCCGCTCAACATCACTTGTGTCTCACAGACACTGCAGACTTGACACATGCGAAGTGGCACTCCCTAGCTCCCTGTTCCACAACTGGTTTTCCCTGTCTTTCGTCTTAGGATGTCACCATCCACTCAAGCCAGAAAAATGGGGTTGAATTTCCCTCTCCTGCACGCCCAGATTCAAGTCTTACTGATTCAGTATTTTCAGCACATTCCTAGTGCATCCATTTCTTGCCATTCCCCCCAGCTGCTATTTTTGGTGAGGCCAGGGTCATCTCTCCCCCTGCTCTCAGGATGACCTCCTCATGGACAACCCTGTCATCAGCTTGTCCCTCTTGAGTTGCTTCTGTACCCAGTAGTCAAGAAAATCTTTCTCAAGCTGAGATATTATTATGTTATCTCCCTGCTTAAAACTCTTTGGCATGACTTTCAAATGTCCTTGGCAATCTGATTCTGTCTTTCCTCTCCAGCGTTATCTCTTATTACACCACCACCCTATGCCCTCTGTCTCCCACCACCAAACCTCTCCAGCAATGCCACTGGGCCTTTGCACATACTGTTCCCAGTGCCTGGAATAGCCTCTCACTCTCTCCTTCCCTATCCACTGCTGCTATCTCCTTTGAATGTCCATCCCAGATCTAGTAATTCTTCCCTTCCATCCTATAAGCTCTTTCAAGGCAGGAATCATGACGTACTCATCTTTGCATCCCAAGCACCCAGGAAGCTGCCTAGAAGAGTGGAAACTAAATTGTATTGAATTAACTTTTTCCTGAGCCAGGAGAATAATGTGAGAAGCAGGAGAGAGAGGACCACGTGGTTGCTGACTCTGAACAATGAGAGTGCTATTACGTAAAAGAGGAAATTCTGAGTTCCTCACGAAAATGTAGAAACCAAAATAGCAGGTGGGTTTCCAAGGAGATAAAATCTAAGTTCATATATAGGAGATTTTAGTAATCCCATCTACCTAATAGTGGCAGTGTTGAAAATTAGTGAGTGTCCTCTACTGGAAATGCTCATAAGTAGGCACTCTATGTCCACTGAGCAATTTCTGCTGTGGGGTGTTTTGAGCAGATAGGCTCTGAAACCCTTCTGGACCCAGAGTTCCATGATTCTAGATGCAACATAGAGAGAATTAATTTACAGTGACCTAGGATTTGCCCTCTAAGAACTTAATAATGGTATCTCACTAAGATGTTTCCTGGTGAATAATGACTTGAATAAATGCCTTTGAGAATCAGAGTATAGTTGGTAATCAGTGGCATCCCTGAGGATGGATGTGGCATTCATAAATCTGAGGAAGCTTCAGGAGTTGGTGATAGGACTCAGGATGGACAGGTAGCATGCCACGATGTGGCAGAGCAGAGGTGGGCAAAGCTTGATTCCAGGAGTTCCTGCAGATGGTGTCCCAGGTGTGGTCCCGTAGGTGGGCAAAGTTCTGTATGATGGGAACCTGGTGGCAGATGAGTGGCAGTCCAGGCAGGCTAGGGTAGTGCAGGGCCTCCAGGTCAGAATAACTGGCAAAAACCAGTCAGGACCCCCCTCTCGGGCACCTGAGGTGGCAGCACAGACACAAGCACTAAGGCAGAGATCCTGCTGCTGTGGCTGGGCAATAGGAGGAGGCCATGTTTATGAGCATTCTGAATAACGACTGGCCTCATCTGTAAGATCACGGTGGAACCACAATTGGAAGCTTGGATACTGAAGCTCTGACAAGCTGGTCTGAAATCTTTCTTTTTCCCATCACTCAGAGGGAACAGGGTTGGTTTCTCAACTGGGATACTCTGAGCTCCTTCTACTTGGAGCTAAGTAGCTGTTCCTTTGGAGAGGGCACAGATGTGGAGACATTAAGAGTTCCATCTTCATGGCTTCGAGGTTAACCTAGTAGGTCATCAAGATGTTGGAGCCTCAGTTTGAGAAAGAGTTCCCTCTACTGGCAGATCTAAGCCAGAGTCTGTTAACTCAGGTACCTGACAATTTTTGAAGATGCATTTCAGATAAAGAAGTTAAGCTATGAGAATAAGAAAATCTTAGCTAGGCTTTATTTTGTTTTTTTTTTCCCTGATTGGTTAGAGATGCTTGGAGTCTTCTCTTTTTTCTCAATCAACTTTATTGAGGTATAATTTAAATCAAATAAAATATACTGATATGGTTTGGCTGTGTCCCCACCCAAAATCTCATCTTGAATTGTAATCCTCATGATCATCATAATCCCCACGTGTCAAAGGAGAGACCAGCTGGAAGTAATTGAATCATGGGGGCCGTTTTCCCCAGGCTGTTCTCGTGATAGTGAGTGAGTTCTCACGAGATCTGATGGTTTTACGTGTTTGGTAGTTCCTGCTGCGATCATTCTCTTTCCTGCCGCCGTGTGAGGAAGGTGTCTTCCTTCCCCTTCGCCTTCCTACTTGATTGAAACTTTCCTGAGACCTCCCCAGCCCTGCAGAACCGTGAGTCAATTAAACCTCTTTCCTTCTAAATTACCCAGTCTCAGGCAGTTCTTTGTAGCAGTATGAAAATAAGACGAATACACATACAGACACACACACCTGAGTAACCATCACTATCGCAGTCAGGATATCGAATATTTCTATCGAGCCAAAAATTTCCTTTGTGATTTTTGTAGTCAGTCCCCACCCTTGATTCCTCATGCCCCAGGCAACCACGTATCTGCTTCCCGTCGTATAGACTGGTATTGCCTGTGTTCGAATTTCAAATACATTGAATTGCACGGTATATGCTCCTGTGTCTAAGTTTTTTTCACTTAGCGTAATGTTTTTGAAATTTATTCATGTTGTATTAGTAGTTTTTAGTATTATATTGCACTGCAGTATTTCATTGTATATATCATCATTTGTTTATCCATTGACCAGTTGAACATTTGGGCTATTTCCAGTTTTGGGCTATTTTGAATAAAGGTGCTAAGTTTAAGTCTTCTTTAGTGGACATAAGTTTTCATTTCTCCTGAGTAAATACCTGCAGGTGGAATTTCTGGATCATATTGTAAGTGTATGTATAATTTTATAAGAAGCTGTTTTCCACAGTGGTTGTGTATCTCACCAGCAGCATATGGGAGTTCCACTTCCTTCACATCCTTGCCAACACTTGCTGTGGTCAGTCCTTTAAATTTTAGCCATTTTAGTGGCCGTGTTGAGTATATGAAAAATCATTGTTAGGTTTAGTTGTTCTCCTGGTAGCAAGATCTTAAAGCCTTAAAAAGTATATTTTAAAAAATTTTAATTGTAATAAACACACATGGCATAAAATTTATCATCTTAGCCATTTTTGAGTGTAGTTCAGCAGGGTTAAGTATATTCTCATTATTCTACAACAGCTCTCCAGAATGTTTTCTTCTTGCCAAACAGAAGTTCCGTACCCACTGAGAACAACAATGCCTCATTTCACCTTTGCCAGGAGCCTTTTAAAATTACGCTTTTTATTTTGAGATACTTATAAATGTATATGCAGTTGTAAGAAATAATACGGAGATATCCTGTATAGTCTTTACCCACTTTCCCTCAAAGGTAACATCTCACAAACCTATAGTACAATATCACAACCTATTGGAGACTTTTTAAAAATACACACCTCTCAAAGTTGAGTAAGAAGTCACAGAAAACAGGCACCATCAGATCATGTCTTGTGCTCCATTGTCAATGAGACAGGTAGAGCCCGAAGCATCAGAGGTTGTCCTAACCATAATGCCGATGAGTACTCTGAGAATCACATTTCAGGGACCGCAAGAACCACTGATCCATTAATACTGGCAACACCCACGCTTAGTGCTTCCAACCTGAAAATGCTGCACCTGGAATTTCAAATTAGGCGTCCCTGATGAGAAAGTGAGATGCAGAGTGAAGGGCAAGGAGATGGTCAAAAGCAAGAGGTATTCATTTAGACCTCTGCCAGTGGGACCGGCACTCCGTGTGACTTCTGTTTTCACCTAGACATTTCTGTCTTTCTGACTTGAAGAGTAATCATGGGTGGTGGTTCCGTTCAGGGAGAATGAAATAACTGTGGACCCCCATCTCATTTGAGCTAATGGCTTCAAAATAATTGGCTAGATGTCCAAGTAAGTAATGAAATGGACTGGTTTTAGTTTTAGCTTTTTGTGCTTCCACTGCCCATCTCTGGTGGAGGAAAGGCTGAGCAGTGGAACAGCTAAGATGCAGGGAGTCAGGGGTAGGAAGAGAAAGACCCAGGTGATCTTCAGACTGGATAACCAGTCCCTGCGGGCTCTGGAGCTGATGGTAACGATAGGAAGCAAATCCTGAAGGTAAAGGTTATGAGATAGTCCTAAAGGCAGGGAAGGGTAAGGAATGAAATCCACTGCAACGACAAATGTGATTTTTAAAATAACCAACGAGAAAGAACAAGATGAAAATTAGCTTGATGAAAATTAGCTTGATGAAAAATGGATATAGTGAATCTCTCCCCATTTCCTTTAGCATCTTTCAGATGATAATTTTAGGGCAGTCCCCATGTGATGGTGACAGGACCATCACTCTTTTGGAGATCATTTTTGATATTACGGCAAAGTCAAGGGCACCCGCTGTAAGTTCCTTCCGCATCCCCTTCTCCATCTCCGGCTCTTTGCCTGTTCCGAGCTCCTGTCTCTGAAGAATCTGTCCACTTCCATTGTGAGTTCATCCCCCTGTGCCCTTGGTCCCTCCTGCTGCCCTGGAGTCTCGCTCCATTAGGAACGCATGCTCCCCTTGGATCTGCCAGCTCTCCTCTCCCGGGACCAGTAAGCATGCTCGGATGGCCTCTTCCTTCAAAACGCATCCCGTAGGCCTACCCTCCAGTCACCCTTCTGATTTCAACCCTTCCTTCCTTTTGTTAGGAAAAAGAGTGGTCTCACCACCGACCTGTCTCCTTGACCTTGAGTCGACTGCTGGCCACCCATTCCCAACGCTGTTGCCTGAGGGCTGCCAGCACCCTCCCAATCGCTGTGCCCCGGCCTTTTCTCCTGGGTCATCGTCTCTGTTGTGCTGGACACTATGGACACGTCTCTCCCCCGTGTCACCCGTACTTCCTGGCGTTCTGCATTGTTACAGTTTTCCCATTCTCCTTTTCTAGGACATCTTTGCCACTGCCTCTGCCCCACAGATTTAGGCCTCTGCAGAAGTTCACTCCTGGGCGTTTCTCTCTTCCTTCCTGTTTTGTATAGTCTTTCTTCCAATAGTCTCATTTGCTTCCTCTGTTTCAACTGAAGCCTCTAAGCAGATGTCGTTGAGCTTCATTGGTTAGATCTTTCTAAGGTGCCTAAGTTGTGGGGTCATGTCAGGCTGAGATCGTGCTTTTGATTGACCTTAGTGCCCCCAGCATAATGTGCTAAATACGGTAGATGATACTTGTTGAATAGCATTTATGTCCCCAACCTATTGGATGGTGGGATGTTGGGATCCCTCATTTTTTGGTCTTTTTTTTGGTAGAGGTAGTGATATAGGAGTTAAAAAGAAATTATTTAGGCAGATAGCGAGGCTAAGGAAGTCCTCAGTAAAGTGTTCTTTTTAATGAAAGCAGCCCCCAAATCATTTCTTTTCTAAGAGCAGCCTGTAAAGTCAAGCTGCAGACGTAGCTAAGCAGACTGGAAGCTTGCATGGGTGAATGCCGGCAGCTGTGCCAATAGGAAAAGGCTACCTGGGGGCCAGGCACGTTCAACATGGCGGCTCCATCTTCCCTTTTCTTTGTCAACCATGCATACAGTAAGGAGTGGGCAACACGGCACCAGCCAGGTAGAGACCCCATCTGCATAATAAAAGATTAGGGTGGGGTGGCTGACTTTTCCGTGCACTATGAAAAGGTTACACCTGGTCCGACCAATCTCTTGAGCCCTGTGTAAATCAGACACTGCCTCCTCAAGCTTGTCTGTAAAACCCCATGCATTTTACCACAAAACTGGAAGGCCCACTCAGGTGCCCCATCTCTCTGCAGGAGAGAGTTTTTCTCTTTTCTCTTTTGCCTATTAAACTGCTGCTCTTAAACTCACTTTTTGTGTGTCTGCATCCTCAATTCCCTTGGTGTGAGACAACGAACCTTGGGCATTTAACCCAGACAGTGACGCTGCTTCACTAGGATCTTGCTATGTTACCCAAGCTGGTCTTGAACTCCTGGCCTCAAGTGATACTCCTGCCAAGGCCTCCCAAAGTGTTGACATTGTGGTGAAGGGAAGCCAAGTGAATCTATAACCCCTCCCCTCCAAGATGCTGTCCCAAGAAACAGTCCTGGTCCAGGACAGTTGATAGTCTGCCCTGTGCCAGTTCTCATAAATGACAGAGAAGCCTTCAGGATAGAAATCCTGGGAGTAATTAAGTCACGATTGGTACCCCCTGCAGTGTTCCGAACTGACAAGTGGGCTTGGCAGCACACACCTCCTCCAAGTGGCATCTAATTTCTCGAAGGTGACTTTACATTGCTTTACAGAGGCTGGCGCGCTGATTCGGGAGAGCCTACAGGGATTCGCACCTGAGCCTGGTGCCTGACTAAAGCAGACAGCTGCCTAGTTAAGGCAAATTTTACAGTTAAATTCTGTTCTGTTTGGGAATTGGAAACCACTGCAGAAGGACAAATGCAAATACAATTCTAGTGCAGGGCAGGAGCTTGTTAAAAGGCAGCCCTGCCACAACACCTGAAATCTCCCTGGTTTGTGTTCAACTGTTGCTTTGGGGAAACTCATGGACCATTTTCCAAGGGGCTGTAGGGAAGGGCGGTGAGAAGTAGCTTCAGTGAAATATGAATAACATGGACTTTGGGGTGTGACCATGGCCATGTTATTACAAGCACAAGCATCAAGCTGCCTGCTTTTAAATGCTGGCTCTACCACTTATGGGCTGGATAACCTTGGGCAAGTTACTTTACATCTCTGAGCCTCAGTTTCCTCATCTGTAAGCTCTAAATAATACTTATCTTGTTAGGAGTTTAAAATGCATAGATATAAAAACCTTAGCCCAGTGCATGACATATAATAAGCCTTCAATCAATGCTAGCAATTTCACCATTATCGTTACTGAATGGTTGTGAGACCTTGAGCAAGTCACTTAACCTCATGGTGTCCTTTTCTCCATCTCTTGGGGGTGGTTTTGTGAGCATTAAGTAAAAAAAATCTGTGAAGTGTTTGGCACAGTATGGGCCCTTCATAGGTGCTAGCTATTACTGTTATTATTATAAGTAGCTGGATATAAACACACTTGCTTCACATACCTTAGGAAGTTGAGTACCTGATGGTTAGGGCTCCCTGGAGAGCCAAGTATGCCCAAAATAGCAAGAAAAGACAAAATCAGCTTAAAGTGTAAGAGAAAAGATCGAGTCAGATGGACGTGGTTTTCCAGTAAATGACCTGACTTCCCTCCAACTCGGCTTTCTTCTCTGTGAAAAGAGGATTGCAATGACAATAGCCCTTCACAGAGTTGTAGTGAGGCCCACTGTGCATGTCGAGTGCCCAGACGGGGACTCTGGCACACTGTCAGTCCCCATAAAATGTAGCTGTTGGTATTGAGAATGGGGTGGGGCTTAGTGCAGCATTCTTGGGAGAAGGCTGAAGAGATGGGGGAGGAGGGAAGGGATTGGGGAGAGAGTTTTGCTCAACACCACCTAATAGAGATCCTAACTTGGAAAAGACAACCCTGAGTTTTGGCTGAGACTGCCTTTACCCTTCATGTGTCCCCTGAATGTATCTTCCATGGTGCCAAGCATAATGTCTTTTACAGAGGTCATCAACAGATATTGATGGAATTAGAGGTTACCTCAGAAAGAATATATGTGCTTGATCACTTCTTCAAGGCTCTGGAACTCAAGACTGGTGTTCCAGAAAATGTTGATGTCTCTGGGATGGGGGTATGGGGTGGGGGGAGTCTCTGCAATGCCAGCCATTCTTCCCCACCCATTACTGTGAACCAGGAGGACCTGATACATCTCCATGGGGAATGGTTTGATTCTTGAACGAAGAGGGTGGCGCAAATCCAGAAGTGGGGCTTGTGAGAGCAACAGTCGAGCTCATTCAGAGTTCATTGGCAGCATATACAGGGTGTCCCCATGACCTGAGAGGTCACAATTTGAAAGGAGACAGCAACACAGAAAGAAAGGAGTGAGTCTTACTCAGTGTGGTGCTGGGTGAGCCTGCACCCCCGCAGACCCGCTGCAATAAGAGCCCTGTGAGCCTGGGGTAGAGCTGAGTTCTACATCATCTGCTCATTGGCCAAATTGCAATGGGAAGGAAGGGCTGTTTATTTTCCTCCCAGAACAGGAATTCTCATAAAATCAATTCTCCCTCATTGACAATGCATACTAAGTGATTGAAAGGCCATTAAACCCATTAATGGGGTGCTCTTTAAATAAAATAAGTCCCTAAAAGGGATCTTAGACTTGGCAAAGTCAGTAGAGCTGTTGTGCTGGGCCTGCCCAGGGACTGTAAATATACCAGAACAAATATAGGAGAGCAGGAGGGGGCATGCAGACAGAGGATAGGGAGGCAGCGGCAATGAATAGCGTGGTACATAAAGGACAAATCTGCCAGACGAGCTTAATGGCTTTTATTTTATTTTTGACAGGATTTACAAAACGAGTAGATGAAGGGAAGTTTGCATCTTGATTTCAGTTAAACATTTGGCATTGCATCCCACCAAATTTCATGCACAAAATTAATTCAAATTGTTTTGGATGGAAGTGTGGTCACATGGGTGAAACTTGGCTGGCACTCCCTCCCTGAGCAGCAGGGGGAGGAAGGCAGCCCCGGCTGTGGCCAGCGTGGTGGCAGAGCCTTGTTCTAATTCCCATCACAAACTGGGCTCCTCATTCTCTGGCTCCCCTTCTAACAACAACAACAACAACAACTTACATTAATTGATTATGAGTTCATGACACTTTGTCTTACTAAGATAAAGTTAATCTTTCTCCTTTGTTCTTTTAGCCCCAGACATTTCTTTTTACTTTGTCTTCCTTTTTAAACAGCTGTGTTGGTCGCCTCTGGGGACAAAAGGGATAGAGTGCAGAGGATGTGGGGTCAAGGGCAAATGTTTGGAAGAAACAAGAAGAGGCTTCGATCCTCAGATGAGAAAGCAGTTTTGTGAGAGGCGAGTGGACAGGACGGAGGGCGAGGGCGGGCCGTGCACCTGCTTTCCTAGGCAGAGATACTGCCTGCCTGTCCCACAGCCCAGATGGGGAGTGGCCTGGGGAATCCCCACAGAGACTCCTGCCACCTGCATGGCTCAGAGCCAGAGCAGCCAGGTCCAGATGGACCATTTGGGCAATAATATAGACCCTGGGGCAGCGACATTGCAGGCTGTGTGGGGTGAGCTGGCTGCCTGCTGTGTAGTCTTTTCACGGAAAGTGACTTGAGTTATGAGGATTTTTTTCTGGCTCACCTAAGATTGTGGAGGCATTATTAGCTCAGTGAGTCTGCACCAAAGTGCTGTCACGTGCAGTTTGGAAAATGGAAGTAAAAGCAGGTAAAATAGTGGAGCCAGATAGGAAGTCACACAGGAGCCCCTCTGCTGAGATTCTGTCCTCTCCCAGAGGCAGTGAGGGCTTCCTGGTTCTATTCAAGTTGCTCTTTCATCTAAGGGAAGGACCAGTTGGTAACTGTGGTGAATGCAAATAAATTTTTGGAAATAAATAGTCCCTCTGAAGAAGGCACTGAAATTCCTGAAGCTCTGTTGTTTTTCCTGGTTCTACCCCATAAAAAGGTGATCTCATTCCTTTATCCATTGATTCTTTGGTTTGTTCAGTTACCTGTACTGAGAACCTATTATATGTCAGGCGCTGGGCAGGCAAGCTTAAGTCAGGCACGGCTTCAGCTCTCTGAGGGCTTGGGTCCTGGTGAGGGTGTACACACACGGAGGCAGTGTTTTTTTCAGGGTTATTTTTACTTTTTCAAATGTCCTGAGCATATTCCCCTCTTTGATCCATCTCAAATAGCATTTAACTTAATTTTTTAAGTGTATCAGATTCAAAGTTTAATATTTAATTTTTAAAATTCAGTAAATTCAACTTACATTTGGTCAATTGAGTTTTGACAAAGATGTCAAGGCAAACCAATTGGAAAAGGACAGTTTTATTGAATAAATGGTGCAGAAACAACTGTATATCTATTTTTTAAAAAAGAATCTCGACTCTTATCCCACACCATACACAAAAGTTAGTCAAAATGACCTAAATGTGAAAGTTGGAATTATAAAACTCATAGAAGAAAAGATAGAAGAAAATCTCCATGATCATGTCTTATGTCAAGTTTTCTTAGGACACAAAAAGCACTAATCATTTTTGTAAAAAGATAAATTTAACCTGATAAAATTAAAAATGTTGATTGCTTGAAAGACTTTATAAGAAAATGAATAGGTAAATAAAATATTCACAAAACATATATATGATAAAAACATGTATCCAGAATATATGAACTCTTACAATTCAATAAGAAAAATAACTCAGTTTTTAAAATAGACAAAAATAGGAACAGTAACTGATACAGTTTGGATTTGTGTTCCTGTCCAAATCTCATGTCGAATTATAGTCCCCATGTTGGAGGTGGGGCTTGGTGGGAGATGACTGGATCATGGGGGTGGATTTCCCCCTTGCTGTTCTCGTGATAGTGAGTGAGTTCTCAAGAGATCTGGTTGTTTAAAAGTATATCACACTCTCCCTTCTCTCTTTCTTCTGCCTTCTCTGGCTATGTAAGATGTGTCTACTTTCCCTGTGCCTTCTGCCATGATTGTAAGTTTTGTGAGGCCTCCACAGCCATGCTTCCTGTACAGCCTGCAGAATTGTGAGTCACTTAACCCTATTTTCTTTATAAATTACCCAGTCTCAGGTAGTTATTTATAGCAATGCAAGAATGGACTAATGCAGTAACTTCACAAAAGAAAATATATAAATGGCCAAAAAGCACACGATAAGATGTTCAACATCACTAGTCATCGAGGAAATAAAAATTAAAAGCTCAGCAAGGTATCACTACATACCCTAAGAATGGCTACAATTTAAAAAGACTCACAATACCAGGTATTGGTGAGGATGTAGAACAATGAGAATGCTCATACATTGTTGGTGGAGATGCAAAAATGGTCCAATTGCTTTGGAAAACAGTTTAGTAATTTCTTATAAAGTTAAATATACTGTTACTATATTACTCAACAGTTCCACTACAGTTCTTGGTAGCTAACCAAAAGAAACCAAAACATATGTCCACACAAAAATTTATGCATGAATTCATTGATAATCACTACAAACTGGATGTTTCCAGTTTGCCCAGATGGGTATCAACCACTGAGTAGAGAAGCAAATTATAGGATATCCACACAATGGATGTCCTTTTCCTAGTCAGCAGTAAATGGAAGGGACTCATGATGCCTGAAGCAACACAGGTGAATCTCAAATACATGATGCTGAGTGAAAGAAGCCAGATACCAAAGACTACATAATATTAATATGTGAGTTCATTTACATTAACTCATAGAAAAGGTAAAACTAATCTACAGTGGTAGAAAGCAGAGCAGTGGTCTCTTGGGGTTAGGGACGGGGAGACTCACTGCCAAAGTACACAGGAAAACTTTTTGGTGATAGGATAGTCTATTTCTTGATTGGGATTGATAGTTACATGACGGGTGTACACAACTGTCAAGACACATTGAACTGTCTACTTAAAGTGGAGGCATTTGTGTATAGCTAGACCTCAAAAAGTGGATTTAAAAATAACAAAAGTAGTAAGAAACACTTGAATAAATAATAGCATTTTATTTTTATTAAGGGTTCAAAATACATACATTAATTCCTTAACCAAATTTTATCATAAAATAGAAAAGTGTTACATGTAAGAAAAGCTCCACAGATTGACCATGTTCTCACTGCAAAGTAAGGCTCTCAAAATGATACACTCACCGCCAAAGTCAGAAACAGCAAGGGAGGAAGAGCTTCCTTAACATCCTTGAGGGAATCATTCAGTTTCTACTTACTGCCTTTGTTTTTTCTTCCCAAATGCCCAGCAGAGGTAGGACCCTGGCCATTTATCTACATAGTACCATGAAAGTCACAAATACTCAATCTGCTGTCTCCCTTCTCCGTCTAGATTTCCACAGTGGTATAGGGTGTGGGACAGACTGGCTTCTCGTTAGAGCCAGGAGAAGGGAAAGGGAATTTCCACATTGACTTAAGAAAAGTACTGTCTGATGAAGAGTCAGCTTATTTAATTAACTGATCAAATGGCAAAGAGTTTATAAGTAAACATACTACAGTGTTTTGCTTTGAACATTATATTTCGTTGACGAATAGTGTGCATTTTATAACAGGCTGCTGACATCTGTTATAAACAAGGCTCTGAAATGGCATCTGGGTACATTCCCCCTTAGAAAAAAATGATATTAAAGTGCCTTTGTGCTGTTGGAGGGATACCTATAGTGTGCCGTGGAATATGCCTAGAAAAGGGAAGCTCTGTGATCACCAAGTGCTTCCTGGGAGGTGTCCTGAAGGTACTGAAGGAAGAAGGAATTAACTGCAAAACTAAGCTCTGCCCCCCTTTGGGAATTTGTTAAGTTGGCAGGGATTGATTTTTTTGTTCTGGTTTTCAAAGCAAAAGGCCTCTTGCGTGACCCATGTTTTAGAGAAAACGGAGGCAAGTACCAAATTGTGTGTCCTTGTGTTATCTTAGATCATGAAACAGTAGATTTGATTCCTTTGTAAGTTCCATAAACAAAGTATCCTCCTTCACCTGGGCTCCTGTCTGGACTCTAGGGGTGCTCATTGGCAATTTGCATGTAGTTCTGGATGAGGTCCCCTATGGATCATTATTTTCCATCACCCCTGCCATTTTGGGAGGTAGGAAATAGGCCCAGATGGTGCCCAGACAGTAAAAATGAAAATGCTGCCCTGTCTGTTATTAATATGTTGGGGGAGGGGTTGTGTGTGGTGGGGGCAGGGACCTGTGCAGTGGAAAATCTGTTCCTGACCGCGTATCCCTGTGACAGCAGAGGAGCTATTTTTCTCTGATGGAACAAGGAGTAAGAGAAGCCCCAAAGATGTTCAAGGTCACCTTCTATATCCACTGTGTGGGCAAGCAGGGCTTCTCCTTGGGATTGTTTTTCTTTGTGCTATCTTCAAAATATAGACAGTTTTCAAAGATCTATTCTTGGTCCTTATCTCTTCTCTTGACACCTGGCAATCTCATGTTCCTCCATCCAGTGTCTGCTCTGCCCTGACGCCGAGTCTGTGAAGGTGATTCTGACCCAGGCAGGGCCCTCTGTGTGCTCACCGTCAATATTGGAGCCCACACATGACCCCTGATGCAGTGGCGAGCATACTACAGAGGTGAGCTCAGGGTACCCACCACCAGGATGGCATGACAGAGGGCAGGATGCAGGGGTCAGAGGAATGTTTGTAGAAATGTGATGATTGGAAGTTGGGGAGGGGAAGGGCATCCCAGCAGAAGGACCATTATGAGGAAAGGCATCATATTGCTTGGGTAATTACAAGTATATCGGCTTGAATTATACTACTACTAACAACCCCTATAGAATTAACTATGTGCAAGGCCCTGTTCAAGCTTTTTAAAAATGCTTCTATCCATCAAAACCCAATCCGAATGATACTCCCCCCATAGTGTCATTGGGGTCATTCCTGACCTCTCTTCATGGGAACAACCTCACCTTCCTCTGAACTTTCCTAGCATATGGCCTAGGACGTTGATTTTCTTACCTTGTAGCCTAGTTAATAAAGCATTCTTGATATCCTGTGTTTAGCTGTAGGGTCTGAGGGTCTGGATACCGGCAGAGTCATGTTTCAGCCCGCACAGCCACCTCAATAGAGTATCTTGCACATATTTGCTACTAAAAAAAAAAAAAAAAATTGTTCTGTGAATGAATGAATGAATGAATGAATGAATGGGTGAGTGAATAGTCTCCTCAGGTGCTCTTGTGGTAATTCACTATCACTTTTTCCTTCTCAAAGCCAGTACTTGAGATTTAGAATTCAAACCCCCTTTGTGCTAAGTATAAGTTTTTTAGAGGACAAGGTATCACCACTGCTGTCCAGGGCTATTTTGTATCTTCTAGCTTGGCCCAGGTTAACCCTACACAGCAGACTGTTTTAAGTTTTAGTCTTCCTTCACCTCCTACACTTTTTCTTTTTTCTATAGCCTCATTCTTGGAGAAGTTCTTTCTCAGAGCTCCCTATTCTATCTCATGGCTTCTAGGTTTCCCCTTGATTCCAGGGTGACAATGCCTTTCTTGAAATAATCTCACATCAGATAATGAACTCCCTGAGTTTTGCCCAGAGAATGTTCTAGATATTCATACCTGGTACACAGTGTTTCTCTCCTCCCCTTTCATGTCTTGGAACTGAATTCCTTTAAATGCTCCAAGCTTCCCACACCTGCCCCTGCCTTCCCTCTTCCCTGGATCTCACCTCTCCCATGGCCCCTAAAAATCAACTTTTATAAAAATGTTACATTTTGAGTAATCTTAATTTTTTTTGTTTTTCATTCCATATATCGTGAAAAACACTTGGCTAATGTCTCACATGGTAAGAAAGAGTTGCTTTTGCTTCATTCAGATTCATGTTGCTCATATTCTCTCCTATTCCCTCATAGAAGTGACTTTCCCCTTGAGCTCCTTCAGATAAACTGAAGCCCAGACTTTCATTTCACGGGCACCAAAATTAATTGAGCGCACATTATATGCCAAAAATTGGGATAGTTTGGTGGCAAAAGCAGATGTGTGGAAGAATTTGTGTGTTAAGTGCCCAAGGAGCAGGGAAAAGTGTGTGTGGTGGTGCAGCCAGATTTCAGGGAGGTTTCATCCAGCAGCTGACCCGGGAGCTCAGTGTTGCAGGAGAATGTGAAAGTCGCTAGGTAAGGCAGATGGGATAGTGGTGGGAGGAGATGGAGAAGATTTCAGGCACAGTGGGAAGATTTAGGACTGGCCTTATTTATGAAGCCCTTTCTCTCTCTCAGGATTCCTTCTCTTCTGCCTCAGGAATTTCACTTAACAGATATCTGGTCTCCCCAGCTCTAGTTTAAGTGCCTTAAGAGTAAAGATGCTTGTCATTTCCTTGGGATTCCTTGGGAAATTACTGGAAAGTAGCAGGCAGTATTAAATATACATGTGTTGAAAGATCACCTTGCACCGTATAAATATGTACAATTATTTGTCAACTAAAATTAAAACTTTAAAAAAAGAAAAAGGAGAGCAGATGCTGGGTAGGTGTGTGACAAGGGAGTCTACCAGGGAAGGTTCCTTTAAATGGAGTGTTTGTCCTCCTGCGTAAAGATAGCTTGACTCCTGCCTCAAAACGAAGAGTGAACAGACGGTCAGTAGCTTCTTGCGTCTGGCCTGGGTGTGGTAACGTCTAGGTCATTAATATGCTGTTGGGCCTTTTCCACCGACATTTGTTTCCCAAAGCTGTGCTGCAGCATTTCTGAGTTGCTTGGCTTCCTTTCCTACCTTTACATGCCCTCTGGGAGGAAGGGCTTTCTCTCCCTCTCTCTCTCTCTTTCCCTCTGTTTATGAACAAGGTAATGCGTGTCAAATTGCCTTGGCTTAACCAGGCAATTGTGCACCTTTAAAAGGTACCAGGAAATGTTTCTCTGTGGTCAGATTGGCCCATAATGCACATCTGTTATCTTGACCAAACTCCAGCAATCGGCCCTGACTTAGCTGCAGGCTGCACAACCTGCTCCTGGCTGGAGTCCCAGGCCAGCCGGGGAGTCTCTGCGAGGTCAGTCACCTGGGTTTCTGGCTGTCTCGTGGCACTGAGGGTGCTGGTCAAAGGACTCAAGATTTGTGGTTCCCACAGCTTCAGGGCATCCCCAGGAAATCTACCAAAACTCTGTGGGGACAGGAGGAAAAAGGGGAGAAGTGAAGAAGATTTGCCTGTAGAGAAAGGATGTTTACTGCTTTGGGGAAGTTTTGAGTGGAAACTGAAACCACTATCTGCGTGGTTTAGAAGATGACCTACAAGAGGGATGAATTCAATTCATATGTGAAAGTCTGGCCAGGCACGGTGGCTCACACCTGTGATCCCAGCACTTTGGGAGGCCGAGGAGAGGTAGGGAGTTTGAGACCAGCCTGACCAACATGGAGAAACCCCATCTCTACTAAAAATACAAAATTAGCCAGGTGTGGTGGTGGGCGCCTATAATCTCAGCTACTCGGGAGGCTGCAGCAGGAGAATCGCTTGAACCTGGGCAGCGGAGGTTGCAGTGAGCTGAGATCACGCCATTGCACTCCAGCCTGGGCAACAAGAGTGAAACTCCGTCTCAAAAAAAAAAAAAAAAAAAAAAAAAAAAATTATGTGTGAAAGTCCAGACACATTTTTATATTTCCTCAAACTCTGGCTTCTGCACTTAAGTAAATCCCTGAGAATAAGGTGCAATGATGACCTGGATGGAACAGTGTGGAATTGAGTCCAATTGTCTCCACCCAGAGTCTCATTTCCAAACACCTCCAAAGGATACCCAGCACCCCATGACCTCTCCCCAGCCCACACCGCCAGCCCGTTACTGTTCCTGGGATAGTCCCAGTGCCCCCTGCCTGGCGTCCTTGCATTCGGCCTTCCCACTCCACGGTCTGTGGTCTACACCAGCACCAAGTTGCCTGTTAAAGTAGGTCAGATCATGCTGTACCTTTGCTCAAGACTCCCCAAGGGCTTCCCACCTAAGGCAGAACAAGTTGAGATCCCCCTATGGGTATCAAGGACCCCACCCCTGCTCTTGTTACCTCTCCAACCTCAATGCATCCTCTCCCATCGCTCGCTCTGCTCCAGCCAGACACTGACCTTCTTCGTGTTCCTTTGGTTGGAGCACTCTTTCCTCAGGAGTCTGGACTGCTTGGGAGCTCTGCGCAATCGGCACTTTAGGTGACTCTGGCACTGTCTTCAGGTCTTTGCTCACATGTTACGTCAGGCACGAGGCCTCCGTGTCAGCCCTGTGTGAGATGGCTCTGGTGGCCACCGAGCACTTCCTATTCCTTTACCCTGTAGGAGCTTTTCCATAGGACTTACCACCCTCTGATGTATTATAGATTAACCTCTTTTTAAAAATGTTTGTTTTTTGAGACAGAGTCTCACTCTCTTGCCCAGGTTGTAGTGCATTGGTGCCATCTCAGTGCACTGTAGCCTCAACCTCCCAGGGTCAAGTGATCCTCCCATCTCAGCACCCCGAGTGGCTGGGGCTACAAGCATGTACCACCACACTCAGCTAATTTTTGTACTTTTTTGATAGAGACGGGTTTTTGCCATGTTGCCCAGTCTGGTCTTGAACTCCTGAGCTCAAGTGATCCTCCCATCTCAGCACCTGAGTGGCTGGGACTACAAGCATGTGCCACCATATCCAACTAATTTTTGTATTTTTTTGATAGAGATGGGTTTTGGCCATGTTGCCCAGGCTGGTCTTGAACTTCTGAACTCAAGTGATCCACCCATCTTAGCCTCACAAAGTGCTGGGATTATGGGCATGAGACACCATGCCTGGCCAGATTTTACTTTTTGTTATTCTGTTTATCTCCCTGCAACTGGAGCTTATCTGTGGTTCCCTGTTGAATCCCCAATGCCCGGAGCACAGCTGGCACTCAGTAATAATGGGTGGAGAAAATGAGTAAGTGACAGAAAGCTGAATCTGCCTGAGAAGGAGATAGAAGACAAAAATCCTAAGAAGCTGAAAAGATGCAAATAGTGACATCAGCTGAAAACGAAAGAGTACCCTGGACTTGATCGCAGGTTGTGAACCATGAATAGTGCAGGAAAGAACAGGAGAGAGGATGGGATGGAGGTGTCCCAGCACTAACTCAACATTTTGGGGAAGAGGTAATCCACTGCCCTTTGCATCATTTAGAAAGGGGAACTGCTGTAAGATGCAGGCATTAGGAAAGGTGGAAAGGGAGAGTTCAACGTGAATATTCATCTACTTTTCATTTAATACGTACCAATTGATTATCTGCTCTGTACAAGCCACTCAGAAGAGGCTGTGGAAGACCCGATTGTATTTCATTATTTTCTTTTATAACTTACATTACATGCATTACATGTGTTCTTATGAATATACCAACGTGGCATAACACTTTTGAGTCTGGTTTTTGAGGTAGACAGGCGTGGGTGTGAATCCGATTCCCTGCACAACCTTGGCTGTGTTCCTTCACTTCTGAAATTCAAACCTTCTGAAAAGGTTATGGCTATTATTTTTTGAGAGTTCACTAGGTGCTAGGCACTGTACTAACTACTTTTTATCTATTATCTCATTTAATCCTTGCTAAAGCTCACAGATATGGGCAGTGTCATCTTCATTCCACAGGTGATGGAACTGAGACTGAGTGGGGCCAGGAGAACCCACCTGGGGCCCCTCAGCTAGTGAGTGGCAGGGACAAGGCAGGCCTGCCTCTAAATCCCTGCCTTTAGCCAATTAATAATCAGTCTTCCTCGTCTGTGCAATGGGGATCATTTAACACCGCTCTACAGGGCTGGGCTGTCCGGGATGCCAGTGTCTCTGAGAAGCGTGTTGTAAACCTGAAGGTCTGTAGGGCACTGGCTGCTGTCAGAAGCCCTCAGCCTGCTCCTCTTCCCCAGCAGCTGCTGCCTGTGAACCAGTGGGGGTGATGCTCCTGCAATGCCCTCTGCCATCCCACTCCTTGTAGGCTCAGAGGGGCTGGATGCGGGGTCGGAACGGGAGCTGAGGGAGAGTACAGTGCTTGTGGCTTTTCCCCTGGAGAGCTTTCCTGTAGGAGCTTTGGCATCTGCAGTCCTCAGGCATATAAGGGTAAGCAAATGAGGAGTCTTCACTCCAGGTTGGATCCTAACACCTCTCCCGCACCCCCAACAAAGCTGGGAGCAGCGGCAGCAGTTCTGGAGGATGTGCCGGTCTCTGCTCCTCCACATTTGGAAGAAAGCTGTGCTTTTCTGTCTCTTCTTGCCACTGTGGTCTGGGTGGAATCAGTGCCGTGTGTGAAAGCAGCTGTGTGCATCTGGGACAGGCACTGTGTGGGCCAGTAAGAGAACAGGCAAGTGGCCAGAGGACTGGCTACTGCAAGCACTTCGATCAACTTTAATTATAGCCGTTTAACTGTCTTCTCATTAGAAATGCCCCCATGGACCTCTTGTCTGGTTGATAAAATCTTCCCATCTGTCTCCAGCAACAGATCCCTCCAACTTGTTCTTAAAAGCTCAATCAGAGACTTTGCCTTAATTGGGGGAGGGCCGGGATGCAGGTGGGTTAAATGTAGACATTTCTGCTGGCTTCAGCAGAGTGGTTGTTTCTGGAACTCAGCAGCTTTGGATTTTTAGTTTTTGTTTCAAACAAACTGTCTCTGAGGTTAGTTAGTTTCTAAAGTATTAATTTCCTGTGCTTGGCAGTTATGTGCATTTAGAAAGTGAGTAGGATTTGGTTCTTCTGGAATTGAACTAATTTGCCATTTGTGGTTAACAGCAAAGCTCAAGAGACTGTGGGGTGCAGAGCAAACGTGTTTCACGTATCTTGGATGTAGACCGTCGGCCCATGATACCCACACCAATGGTAGCTACGTTAGAGAAACAGGCTTTTTAATTTTGGATACTTTATAGCTATTCTATGTTTTTTTCTTTTTCCTGTTGCCTTAGAGAAGAGAAACAGTTATACAACACTCATTATGTTCTGGGCTGCTTATGTGTATTATTTAGTTTAATTCTTGTGATATCTCATGAAGACAATGTCATAATCCCTACACTTCTCAGATGAGAAACTTGACTGAGACAGTGTCTTGCTCAAGGTTACTGTTAGTGGAGGAGACGGGATTTGAACTTAGGTTGGGGTGGTCCCAAAGCCTCCCTGTATGCCCTCTGTTTCCCAGGTCTCCCTTGGACTTAATGGGGCATCAAAGGAGGGCTGGAGCAATGGCTGTCAAGCTCATGAGCTTTGACAGCATGGCCCTGTATGCTGGGAGGTCACATACAAAGTGAAGGGGGTACCTCACTTCATTGTTACCAACTAAGAATAAATACTGCTATTAGGACCCCAATTTTATCAACGAGGAACTTGTGATGTAGGAGGGTGTGTGGCAGAGCTGGGATGGGAACTCAGGCTGTCCAATCCAATCTGTTTGTAATTACCACCTTCCAAAGAAACATCAAAATACAAGTGGATGAGAGAGAGACATCTCCCAGCTTCCCAGGGGAACAAAATTTAAAAGGTCGGAAATAGTTTAAGAGAATTATCAAATAGATGAAGCCAGTTCTATAAGTTGCGAAACATATAAATCATGGTTCAATTTTTTCACAGCAGTTTAAAAGGTCTCAAGATTTTTGTTGGTAGAAAATAAAATAAGGAAAACTATGTCCAGTGGATGAGATGGACCTGAGTTCCCAGTGTTCAGGATAAGGAGATACAGAGAGCCATCATTCCATGGTGTTAGGGCCACACACACTCCTCCCACCCCCAGAAAGAAAATGGTACATGTGGTGGATTTGATTCTTTTCCAAGTTTTCCACCTCCTCCCTGTAACATCCACAGCCTTCCCACACGACTCCTGGAAGAACTGGCGGCACATACATCCTCTCACCATTGACATCAGGTTTAGCCACACAACTTGCTTGGTTGATAGGAGGTTAGTGGTTGTGCTACAGGTAGAAGTTTTAAATAATGTGCTTGGGTTTCATTGACACTTCTGTCATCCTCTGTGAGAAGGACATGCCCTTGAATGAAATGCTCAGGTATGAAAATACAAAGATGTGAGGTTATCAGTGTGGAAGAGCTATAACCCCAAATTATCTCAGTGATCCTTTTCTTTTTGGTAGCAGCTCTATTCAGATATAATTCAATACCATACAAATTTAAAGTATATAACTAGTTCTTTATACAGTCACAGTGTTGTGCAGCCATCACCATAATCCATTTTAGAACATGTTCAAAACCTTCCAATAAAACCCCATGCCTTTAGCAATTACCTCCTACTCCCCAACTCCTGGACCCTCTCTCCAGTCTTAGGCAATCACTCATCTGCTTTCTGTCTCTATGAACTTGCCTGTTCTGGACAGTTCATATAAATGGAATCATGCAATATGCAATATTTTATGACAAACTTCATTCACTTAGCATGTTTTCAGGGTTTATGTTGTACTACATGTCAGGACCTTATTCCTTTTCATTGCCAAATAATATTCCATTGTATGGATATATCAGATTTTGTTCATTAATTCATTCATTTTCTGATGAACTTAGTGGTACTTTTGACATAACTGTTAAAATACATGGAAGGAATAAGAGAGGTGCAATGTGCTTATGACTTTACAGGACAAATGACTTTATTGCAATGTACTGTTCCATCCATGCATTAGTTCCATTTCTCATAGTAAATAAGTTGGCATATGATTTTCTATAAGTCTCTCTGACACTTGCATGAACCAGTGTCCCCAGGTGTAATCAGCTTGCAATCATAGGCAAAATGATGTTTCTGTAGCACTGACACCGGAGTGTGGATGGGTAGATTTTCAAAGGCAAATGCTCCTTCAGATATGGGGGAGGGGGCAGCTGATTTTTCTGGGCCTGTGATGTTTATTATGGGCTTAAAAAATTCTACATAGTTTATGAAGTCTGAAAGTTTCTTTCCTTGAAACCCAGGTAATTAAGTCATTTATTTTACCTGTTCCCCTGTGTATGATGATGGCATCAGAAATCTGAGTGTTACTTCTTCCTTCATCACCTGAATTCTTGGACATCTTTATTTTATTGAGCTTGCAGGTTTACAAATGCCCAGATTCAAATACATCAAATTGCTCACATTCCACCAAGGAGCTCTGTTGTCTGTCACTTTTGAACAACCCTTTGATAAAAGAGAAAATTAAAAGGTACATTTTAAAGTATCTAGGAAGCAAGGGAAAATAGAACGATTCATGTGAATCTGAGACAGAGTGAAAGCTGTACTCAGAGGAAAAACTACAGCCTGAAATGCCTGTATCAAGGGTCAGCAAAGTTTTCTGTAAAGGGCAAGAGCTTTGTGAATGCTATTGTTTCTGCTGAAGATTCCTTTTTGTTTTGTTTACAACACTTTAAAATGTAAAAACATCTCTTGGCCCCCAAGTTGTTCAGAAACAGGCTGTGGGTCTGATTTGGCCCATGCATAATAGTATGTTGGCCCCTGCTTCTATTATTATAAAGGACAAAAAGGTAAAAAATAATCTAAATAATAACCTTAAGAAAGTAGAAAAACGATGACAACAATGATACAAAAAACATCTGGAATTATAAAGTGAAATGAATAAAGACAAAAACTGAAACAAATGATATAGGAAATAAAAAATAGTAGAAAGAGTGAATAAATCCAAAAGGTGGTTGTCAAGACAAGTAAAATAGAGGATCCCTTTGAAGTTAGACTAAGAAAATGGAGAGAAAAAAACATACAGCATTAGCAGTGAGAGAGGAGATATGGATACGGGAGAGATTTAAATCTAATAGAATGCCACATACCTTTGACAATAAATTTGAGCATCTAAAATAAATAATTTCCTAGCAAACACTAAAGAAATTGATCCCAGAAGAAATGAAAACTTAAGTGGGCCAATTACCATACAAGAATGTTGATTACAGATTTACCACTGAAAAAGGCACCAGAATTAGATGGGTTCACAAAAACAAATAATTTAGTTTTTAAAGCACCATTCAGGCAATAGAAAAAGGAAAAAAAGTGGAGTAAGTTTCTTTGCTTAGAAACTAAAGAGCTGGAAGTTCTAGCACAGGAGTGGCTAATAGGTTTTACCTTGAGTGCCAACTTGCAGCAATGGGGAGTGAAAGAGATTTTGAGGCCCAGTTGAGATCCAGTGGGAAAAAAATTGGGGATTAGTTTGCCATTCCTGACTCAGCTTGGAATATAAAGTTAAATGGATCTTATATGATATTTTCTGCAGATGTAGCCAGAAATTACTCTGTGATGTCCTATGGATTTCTGATCAATTTATTTGATAAAACTTCTATACTCGGTAATTTACATCCCTCTAAGGACCATTCAGTAGCCATATGAAAATCATTTAGATTAGGCTCCCAAACCCAAATCTAACTTTGCATGACTCATCAGTGCTGTTGGTGTAGCAGATGGATCACAGAAACCCAAGGTTACAGAGCTGAAGAACTCATGGGATATTTTGTCGTCACGGGAAGGTCGTCTTCCTTGCCTCTGATGCCTTGGCTGATTTGTAGCTGAACAAAAATCCTCCTGTTCCATTCATTGGTCTAACTGTGATCTCACGGCTTTATTTTCCTAATTCGCCAAATACAAAAGCAACTGGACGACATCTCTTCCACTCTTAAAGGGCAGTTCACTGAAGTGACTGGGCTGGCCAGCTCTGCCTGTGCTTCCCCAAGTCCATCACAGCTACCCCTGCAGGTGAAAAGAGCGAAAAAGAGCCAGATGCAGCAGTAAGAAAGGAAGAACGAAAGAGGAACTGCCACTGCAATGAGTAAATCTCCATTATTATAAAAAAGGGAATCATCACTTTACTATCCTCATTTTTATGATGAAGTAAAATAAAATGGAAAGGAAGAGCGAGAGAAATGATTGCTTGGTAAACGGCCTCAAACCTAGCACGTGTTTATTTAAGCGTCTCTGCAAACATAACCCGGGGTGTCCGTTAAATCAGCAGGCATGTCAGTTGGCACTTCTGGTTACAGACCATTTTACAGTCATACATCATTCATAGCCGTAAAAGCCATTTGCCCTCTGTCACCCAACCAATCAGGATCCAGCCAAGGGGAAGCTGAGCAGGAGCCTGGCAGTTTTCTTCGGGCTCCTCTGCATTTCCACAACCTGGTTCAGCCGAATGTCACAGGAAATTAACTCCCCTGGGTTATCAAGGACCCTTCCCCACTAAGGAGCAATATAGGATTTCAGGCTACTATTTACCCCTCCCCAAGCAACACCTGGTGATGTGCCAGAAGGGGCAGAAGGCAGCAGGCATCACGCACAAGCCCTGGGTAGCACCTGCTGCTTTGAACCATTGGAATGAAAGGCCAAGGAGGGGAGGCTGCCCATCCACACCTCAGCGATTCACTCCCGCTGCCCGCTTGGAGCAGACTTAAAATTGATGTCAGCGTCTAAGCCACCCAGCGGGTAACCTCGGCCTGCCCTTGTGTCACTCTTGCAAGTTGCCGTTTTTTCACTCTTGCTTCCTTACTATCATTTCATTACTGAAACCGAGATGCCTGCCAAGGCCTGCTGACTACCTGGGCCTTGCAAACCCTGTGTCTTTGGGTCTTCCCCACACGCCTTTGCCTCCAGGATGGTATTTCACTTGAAATGCCTCCCCAAATCTGTGTTCTTCTTTTTACATCTATTATTTGTTAACTCTTTCTTATGCGCTTCCTCACTTATAAATAGAGCCCGGCAGCAGTTGTCATAACCCCAGTGGGTGCTGGGACAGCCCCATCTGGTCCCCCACTCTATCTCTGTGTGGACATTTTGTGTGTCTTCCCGCCTCTCCAGTCATAACAGGCTAGGATCAATTTTCCAGTGGCAGCTTGGAAATAATAGTACAAAATGTATATTAATACAGAAATATATTGTGAAACTGTCCTTAAACAAACAAATGAGCCACTTTAAAATATTACTGCTATAAATGACCATGACAGTAGCACAGCACATATAATAAAAAATAACTGCTGAAGAGAAGCTGCTGAATTACTATAGTAATAAACCAGATGTGATTATTATCATTTAACACGGTCATTGAATACCATGAATCCCTGAAGCCATTAAAATATTTATGATTAAACATTTGCTATTCCTTATAACAGAACATATAGTTGAGTACTAAAAAACTGTTAAAGTATTATTTCAGTTAATATATGCCAGTTCTATAATAGAGGTCAACCAAGATTGCCTGAATCCTTCAAAAGAGGGACAAACAGCTGCCTCTCCATATCTTGACATATTTCAGGATGTTTATGCTAGTATTATATACTCTCATGGTACTGGGTAATGTGTATCAACTACACACTACTAAGCTGGAAATATGTTCCTCTTCTATATGTTCATAGACAGATGTGGGCTTGGGGACTGTTCTAGTCATTCTCCTAGAGAAAAAGCAGACGGAGCAGATGCTTTCAAAGCCCTGTTCGTAGCCTCTTGGCACTCATCTCGAGCATCCTACAGCAAGTATCTCCACCAGCCGGCCTCAGCTCATGCCTGAAGTACCAGGGGATTAATGCCCCTGTGAGTAGCCCTCAGCTATAGCAGGTGGAAGTTGGAGAATAAATATCTTGGCCACATGAATGGACATACTTCTTGCTCGAAATCAGTCCCTTGGCTGTGGTCTGGATACCCTGATTGCTTCCTGGATGATTGTTTTCAGTCAAAATTTCAGACAGGAAGATGGCTTTAGCCCAGGAGTTTGAGATCAGCCTGGGAAACACAAGGAGCTGCCCATCTCTCCAAAAAAAAAAAGCAAAAAGAAAAATATTAGCCAGGAGTGGTGGTACACACCTGTAGTCCTAGCTGCTTAGGGAGGCTGAGCTGGGAGGATCATGTGAGCACAGGAGGTCGAGGTTGCAGTGAGCCACAGTCATGCCTCACTGTACTCCAGCCTGGGTGACAGAGTAAAACCCTGTCTAAACAAAAACAAAACACCAAACTTCAGTTAATTATAAGGTGTAGTTTCTTGTGCTGAAGAAAAATATTACAGTCAGTGTCTTAATGAGATACTTCTGCACACAGGGCCAATCTTCCAGGGTGTTTGCTTCTTGTCTCTTGTTCCATTTCCAGGTCCAGCTTCATCAGTGGTCTAGGGTTGATGCCAGGAAGGATAGTCATCCATTGGACATCCTGTTCTGGTAATAGCCTGGGAGTGGGCTGACTCAATGTTAGAAAGAAGAGCTGACTGAGAATTCATCAACATCTCTTGGGGCTTATCTGGATATTTCAATTATTCATGTTATCTTTGCCATAAAATCCAGAATTGGCTGTTTCTTTTCAGATGAATGCTGACAGTAAGCACCTTTCCTTACATCTTTAGAGACAAATGTTATCCAAAAAATAAAGTGCTTGAATTGTTGAATTCTAATACAGAATAACATGGTGAAAAGAAGGCAGGAATTTTGGAGAGAGACCTGGATTTCAGTTCTGTATAAAGCATGTGTTATATAACTCTTCCAATCTTCCTAACTTCCCAGAAACTCACATTTCTCATATGTGAATGGCCATAGCAATTGTATAAATTGATATAATGTATGTAAGTTTTCATGTATACTACCATATGGGTAATAGGTTATTTAATAAACATTGATTTATTAATGAATGAATGAATGGTGAATTTACCCACTCTTTCCATGCTATCATGGTGACAGCTCAATTCTTGGCATAAGTCGTTACCTATTGGGAACGCATTTGGTTCCCAGCATGTCTCTTTGGAGCTTCCCATAATATAATTTTGGCAGTGTGACATGTCTCTGTCATGCGGGTTCCATATTTGCATTTATACTTCCAAGTTATATTTGTATAGGTCCGCCCCATTCTTGTTGTGCTTTCACATTTGTAGGTTTCATAAATTGGGCAGTGGTCTGATGTGTACAGGGAAACTCACAAAGCCTCAGAGTGGAATAAAAAACATTTTCAAAGACCCCTGCTGGCTCAGTCAACCCTAATGAGCTATTAGGTCATTAGAGACTCTTTGCCATCAATTAGTCATTAGATCAGCAACCATTCATTGATGACAGGGTTCTCCTCCTTAAAGGGACAGTACTATTAGAATGCAAATGAGCCGTTACTGGCATCTCTGAAACTGAAAAAGTAGTTCCAGTTTGCATTTTCAGCTTGTCAGTTACTCCAAAATCTGAAGTGAGGACTGAGCCAGAATAGCTGCTTACATTTTCAGGTTACTTTGATTTAGTAAGAATTTCCAGCTAGGCATGGTGGCTCACACCTGTAATCCCTTGAGCTCAGGAGTTTGAGACTACCTTGGCAAACACAGGGAGATCTCATTTCTACGTAAAAGAAAAAAAAAAATTAAAATTAGCTGCACATGGTGGTTTGCACCTGTGATCCTAGGTATTTGGGAGGCTGCAGTGAAAGAATAGCTTGAGCCTGGGAGGTCGAGGCAACAGTGAGCCGAGATTGCACCACTGCACTCCAGCCTGCGTAACACAATAAGACCTTGTCTCAAAAAAAAAAAAAATTCCAGTGAAAGAGGATTAGAACTTAACGTATTTTACATATAGATATATAGCTCAGGTAGGGTAACACTGATGCAAATTCTTCTGTCCATGTGCTGTATGAATCCCTCATTGCCTTGCCCATGATTTCTGTGACTTTCCAGGGGCTCATGTTCTCGTGGTCTCTTCCTCCAACCTCTTGTTCTGGCCGACCTGTTATTTTTCTTGGACCCCAAGGTTGTTCTCGTTTCTCTGCCCCGTGGCCACCAAGAGACTGCCAGTTTCCTTGAGGGCCTCCAATCACTACTCAATGCAATGTATATAGACCTCTGGTGACAATTCCATGTGTGTGTAGTAGATGGTACCTAGTAATCCAGCTTTGCAAATTTGTAATAATTTACAAATCCAGTTTTACAAGAATTGAATATTGGACATCATTTTAAATAATAGTTCTTCTTACATACCCATGCTTATGTAAACCTCTCTGTCAGCTTTCTTTCTAAATGTCTCCCAACCACTGACTAGCTGCTCGTCTGTCTGTCAAAACTCTCTTCTCATTTATCTCCTTTTCAGCCTGGTCCCAGAACCTCAAAATTCCTCCAGCGTTCTTATGCAGAGCAGTTTACCTCCGTTTTGGACCACATCTAAACACCATCAAAATGGTCTGAGTATTTGCTAAAATGAAGGCAGTTCTCTTCCCTAAGAAGAATTCTGCCACAGCTCAGCTAAATACTTTCCCCCAAGTTATTTGTGATGTTTGTGTAAGTTATTCAAAGATTATGAACATTAACACTTGGTTATCTTACTATTTTCAGGAGTTAAGTTGGAGAATTCCATTATCCACTCTTTTTCCACCAAGGCATTGCCCTTCCTGTAATGAACCTTGGTCTCTCTTGTTTCATTATAGGTGGAGCCAAGGTTTGTTTCTGTGGGAATGCGTTTCTTAAGTTACAATGAGCAAATATGATTCCCAATATGTAAATATTCATTTAAAAATGCTTCTTGGCTATGTTTAAATGAAAGTAAGTTTTATTACCTTTAATAAACTGGTAAGAATGCTTTGGGGAAGCATTCTTCTGCTGGAGACGTCCAGGACTCAATGGGAAGATGAGTCCTCTTTCGAAGCGGGTAAATTGAGTTGTTTGATCCATTTCTGCCTTAGAGTAGCAGTTACTCCTAAGCTCCATTGCTAGCAGTTTTTACTTGAGAGTGCCTATTAACTTTAGCTCATTTATCTTCAAATTTCCTTTAATGTTCTGTAGACAGTATTATTGTTTAGTTCTCTCTATAAAAAAGAAATTAGAACTACAGTGTAAAGCTTGCATATTCTTGCAGGTAAAATGTCATGGTTCTCTAATATTAATTTCTTTAGGAATCCTGGGATGGTACTTAGCAATAATGACAATAATTGCTTTACTGATTTTTTTTTCCCTGACTTTCTTACTTTATGAGGATAGCAATGCAAAGCCCAGTCATGCATTATCATACTTATTCTCATATGGACTCTATGAGGCAGGCATTATATTAATCCCTATTCTGTACTTGAGGAAACTGATCTCATGTCACTTATATATAACTTTTTTTGGGGAAGGCTTCCCTGGCCTCCCCGTTCTCATGCCTGTCATGCTTTATTGTAAATGTTTGTCTGACTGTTTACCCCACTAGGTCAGTATGGACAGGAATCATGTCTATGTCAATAGCTGCTACCCACTCAGTGCCTGGCATATAGTTGGGTGCCTACTAACTATCTGCTGACAGAATGAGTGAATGGGCGAATCCACGTAGGGAGCAGGAGTAACTCACACATAGTCACTCGTGAGGTAGCAGAACCAAGACTCTGCCCATGGCTGCTGACTCCCAAGCTCAAGCTCTTATGTGTCATGCATTTCCTCCACCTCTTTTCCCCCAGCTCCCAAACAAAAACAATACCTTGATATGTGCAGGAAAACAGATCCAGTCTGTTGCCGAACACACACCTTTAATTAGTTATTCGTGGAAATTTAAACTCCACGGCATAGCATCTTTCATCTTTGGGAAAAGGCTGAATTCCTCCAAGTCTTGGTACTGGGAGCTCTTTACAGAGCAGGGTGTGAAGTGATAAAGGACGGCAAAGATAAAGCTGCTGCCCTCAAGAAGATTTGAATCTAAAGCACTGGCTTGATACCACGTGGAGTGGTGTGAGAAGCTCAGACCAAGCCTCATCCAGTCTGTGGTCAAAGCGCTCAACACATGAGTTTAAAACTCTGAAGTCTGGCTTGAGAGTCTAAATAGTCCAAATACAGAAGTGGGGGCAGGGGTGGAGTGAGATGAAGGAGAATGGAGGGTGGCAGGGGTTGTGCGGAATTTCTTTTCTTAAATGAAAAGCCCAAATAAAATAAATAAATGAAAACATAAATCACAGTGTCTTCTCCAGGCTCCTGGCTGGAGGAAAACAAATTAGAAAGGGCTTGAATGAAAGGAGTATTGAAGAAGCTTGACTTGAATTAAGTGGTTATATATTTTAAAAGCACTTTGTTGGGTCCTGTAAAAATAGCAAATAAAAAGTTAGTAATATCCCTGGCTCTGTGAGGCAAATACCAGTAGTAAACTAAGCTTAGGGGGAAAAATATAAGAAGAGTAAACTTCAGTAGAAGGGAAAAATAAAGCATTTGGTTTGGAAACACTTTCACTTCTCCCTTAATAATTAATGATGAGATGCTAAGTTTTCAAACAGGTATCATGTGTCTTTCTAACACCACTCACTTTCTTCTTAAAATGCCCCCCCCCAAATTTAAGGACATAACTTGAAATTTTTTTCTTTTGACAGGCAACCTAAACTAACTATTTCAGGGCTATAATTTGGGATCCATTTTACAATCCCTTTTTTCATAGTTTGAAAAAAAATTAATAATGAAAATTATAGCCAGCATTCACCACAGGAGTCAAAAATGGGCTTGCAACCCCTTTTGACCTGCTAGGTTATTAAACATTAACTGGAGAGCTTAGATATTTTAACAGATATGTAGGGGCTTGTGCAATGAGTCTTGAAGATATAGTTACGAAAGAAAATAACATGAGAAAAATTACCAGGAAAGAGCTAAATGAACTTTCTTCTTGTTAAGAAATGTTTAGATCCTTTTGTTTGTAAATGGCAGGTGGGTCACACAATTCCAATGTAATTTCAGAAAGCCATCTTCTGAATGTAATAAACATGTCTGCAATAATAGGATTCAGAAAATAGCAAAATGCATTCCAGACGCCCTTTGATTGTGCATACAGAACAGAGGATTTAGCTATAATTGGCTATAACACAGTTATGGACACCAAATGACACACTGTGGAGTTGGGTGATGTAGCAGCTCTGATTAGGGATGGTACATTTCAGCCTAACACCAGAAATCAAATAGCAGTATATAGTGACACAGCACCTTCCCTTCCGTTCCCCTCCCTCCCTCCAGTTCTCCCTCCCTTCTTTCCTACCTTCCTCAATTTCTCCCTTTCTGTGCAATTAAAGTATCATAAATGAGACTAGAAAACTTCTTATTTTTCAACTAATCAGTTGTCAGCGCAGACGCCATTCTCTTCAGAAGCTAACAATTGTTTGGAAAGGGGAAGAGCGAGCCCATGGAGAATTGACTTTTGGAGAACTAGATGTAATTTGAATCAAGAATTATAATAGGAAATAAACCATTACAATAAACAAGGAAACATGTACACAGTTACTTTCATCACGTAATTTTATTCACTCTAGTTGAGAAAATAAAGAGATAATACTGACCGAAGCACCTGGGTATTTAATGCAAACTCTAAAATCTATTATATTAAACAAAGTCAAAAGCAATGTGAAAGATCTTGAATATTCAAGGCATGCACCTCATTACAGACTTAGCAAATTAAAACACAAATAGGATTAGAAAAGAATAATGTAACAATCTCCCACTACGGTCCCTAGAGCATTAAGTCATAAATTGGGTTTGCATTAAATTGTGCCTGCAGTATTGAATTCAGGGAAAGAGCTGTGGGCTGGAGATAAACCATGCTGGGCTACTCACCAACTTTGGCAAAGCTATGTGTTTTCTGAGACGTGTAGTAAATTTGTTAGAATACAGCAGGTCCACAAAAAGAACACTTCATATCTTAATTAAAAAAACGTCTGGTGTCACGGCATGTGAGGCCTGCAGAGATGTAAATGCAGACAAAATCCACATGTGAAATGGAGCTGTATTTCCTGGTTAAGTTTAAAGCCGTTTCACTAAACATTCTGCTTAGTGCCAGACACAGTCAAAACAAAACAAAACTCCTCAACACAGGGGTTTGCAATAATTTTGTTTTGGTTTGGCTTTTATTCTTGTTTATTTGTGTGATTTTGCAAAGAAAGGGAGAAAAGGAGAAAGCAAACCGTCCTCTGTAAAGAACATGTGTGGACTTCCAGAATATCCAAATAATGTCCCCTTTCCTTCCATATGAAGATCAGACCTTTACTATTCTGGCTGATCAGTAGAAATATACATGTGACTTACTTTAGAAAGCAAATGAATATACTTAAATCAGTTTTTAAAATTGTGTATGCTTTGAAAAACACTGGACTACAAAGCATGTTCCTTCCATTTCAAGTTTATTCTTTCGAGTTTGTTTTCTAATCGCCTGTACAATAGTGGCTGACTCAGGAAAGAAAGAAACTGCTGTGATAGTTCTATGGCATCCACGTGATATGCCTTATGTTAATTCCTGCTTGTTGCCTCTTTGCAGATGGGCAGGCCCACTCTGCTCCAGTTGTTGGTCCTTGTTTCTTCAAGGCCATTTTCAGGCACAGAACACAATTTATTTTCTCTTCCTTTTCCTTGGCATCCTAAGGCTCTTATGAGAATTAAAATTGAAGTAAAATGGCAAGGAGATAGTAGGTGCTCAAAAATGCTAGTCTAGGCTGGGCGCGGTGGCTCACTCCTGTAATCTTAGCACTTTGGGAGGCTGAAGCGGGTAGATCACGAGGTCAGGAGTTCAAGACCAACCTGGCCAAGATGGTGAAACCCCATCTCTACTAAAAATACAAAAATTAGCCAGGTGTGGTGGCAGGCGCCTGTAATCCCATCTACTTGAGAGGCTGAGGCAGGAGAATTGGTTGACCCGGGGCAGTAGAGGTTGCAGTGAGCCAAGATCATGTCACTGTACTCCAGCCTAGGCAACACAATGGGACACTGTCAAAAAATAAATAAATAAATAAAATAATGAAATAAAATAAAATGCTAGTCTACCTGCTCCCACTTCATCGCTGAGTGCAGGTCATGAAAGCAAAATCTGCAAGGCATCCTCACATGCTCCCTGGCGTCAATCTAAGCTGCTATGCTTAACGGTGTGCAGATTCTTGGGCTCTGAAGTGAAATACATCTAGACCTTGCTGTTGAGGGGAGTCCAAGCCTCCTCTTCCTCTCCTGTTTCTCCTCCCTTCCTCACACGTGGGCTCCCAGGGCTCTCCCTCCCAGCCCATCTAGCTGTCATGGCCTCCAGGCAACAGGTTTCTGCATCACACTTAGCAGCAGACAGTCTGTTTAAGCCTACATTCTCTATTTTTAAAAGCTTGTTTGAAAGTCTAACTGGCTTCCATTTTGGCTTTAGTCAGACAAATATGGGCTAAAATATGAGGTGCCCCTTAAGTATGATGGATACTCAGGACCGGCTGAAGTTTCCCATTGCCAAAGTCTGGCTTCTCATGGTGACACTTTTTCTACCATGTTATTTATGTGGTGGTTTTACTTCTAATTATGGCTCATCATGGCTGTTAGTGCTGAGCAGTAAGAGAGTAAGCTGCATCGTACTGCCATTTAACTCCAGCCCATAAAATGGGCGATAAAACCGAGGGCTTAAAAGCCAAACAAAACCAAAAAAACATGAAGCTTTCTGTGACAAGCTCACATCCGCTTCTGCCATTCTCAGACTGGAAACTTTCACTGAGGAAACACATAGAGACAGGTGACTTCCTGGGCCTGGGCGCCTCAAATTTCAGCTTTCAGCAATCCTTTATTGTAGACAAAACAATCCCAGACCTCGGATATAATTAACACATGCCAGGTTTAATCAGAACCAGTGTACTTCGTTGTTTAGAAACTAATGAAGGCAAGTAGACGTTACTTAACAACGTAAATAATGAAAGGTCTTTTGTTGTTCTCAATTTTGATTACTATTTTTTGATGCTAAGAAGAATGCCACTTGGTATGTGTGTAAACAAAGAAGATAAATGGCTGGGATGAGAATGAGTTGTCTGTAATCTGATTAAAGCGATAGAGCTGGCTCCTAGGAGAACCACACAGGGCTTAATGATTGGGCTGTTGTTCTTAATATGTCTAATGTTCACTCTTAAAGAAATCAGGAAAAATGTTAAGAGGCTCCTGACATTTCACCGTGGCAGTGGGCTGTCGGAGCTTCCAACAGGAAAAGAACATTCTCTGTGGCTGGAACACAATGTCCAGCCATGTAATTTGCCCAAATGATATTTTAAAATCTAAATCTGCTCCAGTTCATTCACTCTGCTGGCAGAGCCATCAGGGACAAGACAAGGACAGGCATGGTTTTGTTGAAGTTGTGATGTGGCAAAACAGCTGGGAAACACTCCTTGTCTTTGTCTTTGGTTAGTTCTTTTCCTTTTTGACAAAATGCTTCTGGATTCCAGTTAAATGTCTGCTAGTGTTTGGATCATAAGTGCATTACTTAAAAGCCTGTGTATACTCTAGCCTGTTAAGATATTAGGGAGGAACCTTAGCCTCATTGCTGAGCTCTACAAGAGCTCATTTTGGTGAAATGTCATGATTTACCCCTCCTTTCTTATAGTGTGAGTTCTGTGTTTGCGTGTTTGTGTGTGTGTGTGTGGTCATGTAACAATTATTCATAATTAAGTAGTGCTGTAAATTCACATCAGTCTTTTACCCTTAGGAAGGTCTGTGTGCATTGATTTCCTCCAGTATACAATCATCGTGGAGCTTGCAGATCTCCTAATAAATTTTAGGATTATCCCAATAATATTAGATCACTAGGATCTTTGTTATGTTTAAAACTCCAAATTGGACAATTAGATTCCAGATGGACAGGTATTGAATTATTCTGCTTACTTTAAGCCAGCAACTCAAACAATTTTGAATACTCCCATTTCAATTCAACAAATATATATATAGTTAGATAGCCCACTGTGTGCTAGCGTAGCCCACTGTGTGCTAGTGTCCTATTTTATGCATAAGCTGAGGTTCAGAGAGGTTAAATAACTTCCCGAAGACAATTAGCAGGGTGGTTAGTCAGTAGCTTAGTCCTAACTTTAAACAAAACCCATCAGATTCTCAAGTCCATGCTCTTTATATCACCCTATGTACCTCAATCATCAGTTAAACCTCTGTGTTTCAACATTAAATGACTCAGACTGGCCTCTTTTCTTGGTGGTGTCCATGAATCTGATAGAAACAAGCAAATGCCCCTTTCCCAGTCCAAGAGAAGCAGCAGTTGCCAGGGATGTGGCCAACTTTCTCCTCATACCATGGTGAGTGCGGTGCTTCAAAGTACTTCTCAGTTCCCCGACGTGTCTGCCTTCTCTTTCTCTCACAGACCAGCATTTGGCTTTGGTCACTTTGTAAGCCCAACAGCGAGACCCCGGGAGGACAACGGGGTGGAAAGGAAGAGAAAAAGGGAGTGTTTGAGAGCGAGAGTGAGCAAGAGAGAGAGCTGATTCTCTGTCTTTTCCAACCCTTTTCCCCTTCCCGCTGGTCCATTTTAGAGCCATGTTGTCACACATTGCACCCCCATCTGAGGGCAGAGACAGGGAATGATAGGAGATGAAACAAAAGCACAGCTGAATTAGAGACTTCTGGTTTTTAAAAAGGATGTGGAAAGAGACTGAAACTAAGGTGCTTTCTCTTGGAAAATGCTTGCAGTAATTTTAGGGGCAGGTTTTTAGGATCTGAACATATTAGCTAAAGCATTTGAATATAAGGAGCCACGCTGCGTGGTCAAGTGGAAACAGGCCAAGGATAGGTGGTATAGTTGGAGTGGTCTTGGGAAAGCCACTTCACCTCCCTGGGCCTCAGTTTCCTCTTCTTCCCCAGGTGCACACTGAGCCAGACAATCCTTCAGATTTCACAGGAAAGCAGTGAGAAACAGGGCGGCACACCATACTGGAGTCAGCTGAGTGGCCTGAACCTTAGCTCTGTCACTTAGCTGGAGCTGTGTGACCTGGGTTGTGTTGCTCAACTTCTGTGAAGCTTAGTTTCCACCTCTGTGAAGTGGGGATAAGGTGTTTGCCTCAAAGGGTCATTAAGGGGGCTAGATTGGCAAAGGCATGGACAGCTTCCAGAGAAGGCATTTTCCCCAGGACTAGAAAGAACTGGTGAGTGGGATGCTTTGAAGGTGAGTGAGGGAGGATAACTGGTTTATGAAGAAGTTCAGGCTGGGAGAGGCCTGGCTTTGGAGTGGATTGAGGGTGCTCTGGGCAACCCTTTTCAAGGGAGGAGAAAATGAAGTGACTGTCAGGACAGAAAGCGGGGTGCCTCAATGCTAAGCTCCATGGTGACATTGCCTTGGAGGAAGAAAAAGAAATCTTGGAACCTCTGTCTTTCTGTTTACTACTTTTCACTTCTTAATTCTTTATTTATAATGAAGATGGGAAGGTTTACAACTTTGACAGTTCCATTTATTTCTACCATTTTCACCTAAAACAATAAAAGAAACAGCAATTATTTCCACCCTGGTTTCAACTGCAACTGGATAAAGTCAGTTTAATTAAACATGTTCCATGTCTGAGTGTATCTGTTTTGTTTCTCTGTCTGTCTGTCTGTATCTTTCTTTCTCTACCACCAAACACCATACCATCCTTATCCCCTTTTTCCTTCTCATCTCCATTCTCCAACCTCACAGCTGGGCACAGGAAAACAGGGAATAAGGACCCAGTGAACTAACTAGCGGGGCTGAAGCCATGACTAGGAATCTTGTGCATGAAGAAGTCCAGAAAAGCAAATCCTCCCCAGAACGGCACATGGAGACCGCTAATGAAGGAGGGAGGATACCTTCTGTTCCTGTGTTCAGGCTCCAATGCATCCAGGCCACAGGAGGCTGCCCCTCGAGGCAGAGAAACTGATCCGTCCCTATCAGTGCCAGGCAGAGGGCAGGGGATTTCGCACCTGAGCAAGGGATGGGATGACTCCCAAGCTTTCTTTCTCCCTGGAGTTACTCCTCAGGGTCTCTGTGGACACAGAGGAGGAAGCAGGAGGTTTCTTTGCATAATCATCATCAAATATTTATATTTGCTTAGGATTTGCTTCTATAGGATGTTTTTGTAATTCAAATCTATTTCCAAAATATATGTGGATCTCTTTTATAAGAAAATGCAATAGAAACACCAGAATGATAGAGTAAGAAAGCAGAATTGAAATGACTGAAAAGGAGCAGAGGAATCGGGTGTTGCTAGGCATCTGAGATGAGATGATTAAAACAGCCATGCAGGGCTCTGAGCTAAGGCAAAAGGGAGAATCTGGGGCAACACAGTTTATATCGTGTGACAACATAGAGCATGCCTATCCTTTGTGTTGAGCCATACCGCTTCCTGGAACAAACTCAAGGCAGAATTTGTTAACCTGGGTTCTTGTTTAAGTGCATGTTGAATGACCAGTTTGATGAAAGCCTTCAGATAGAGTTTTGCAAAAGAACAAAGAACAAGACCTGGAACAAAGAACTGACCCTCTCTGAAAGACACCAGAATCAAGATTCCAGAAGAATTCAGGTTACAGAATTAAGATTACAGAAGCTGGCCCAACATTTGCTCACCACCTTTTAAATTGGTCTTAACACCATCTTTTAAAAAATGACTACTTTTTAAATAATTTTTGCTTATATCAAAAGTTATACATGTTCATTGCAGGAAATTTGTAAAATACAGCTTAAAAGAGGGAGAGAGAGAGAGAGAGAGAGAGAGAGAGAGAGAGAGAGAAATCTGTAATCTATCACTTACTTACCACTATTAACATTTTAGTGTCATCGCCCCATGTTTTTGTTTATGCATAGATATGCATATCTCTTTTGCAAAGATAAGAAATTGCTATATCTTTTAAACATTTTTCATTCAATAATATGCTATGAATATTTCCCATTCAATTAAATACCTCTACAATGTTACTGAAGGCTTATGATAGCGTATTGATTTTAATACTATAGAATACATCAGGAAGATATTATTACAGCATGTTTAACCAATCCCCTGGATGCTAGATATTTGGGTTTCTAACATTTCATCCTTTTAAACAATTCTGTGATGAACCTCTGGTGCTGACTGTCCTAAGGGTACCCTCCATTACCAGTTGTGTTTCAGAGAAGGCAGGTCTAGTCCATTCAAGGCCAGGATCCCCAGGAGGTCAATACATTATTTGCCCAGTGAATTTGTGGGCATATCTATACTTTTTGCACTTTTCCAGACAGGAAGGAGGAAGCAGTACTGAGAACCCACAGTCTTGGGTTAAGGAGCATTCTCTGGGCTGCTTAGTGAGGGCAGAAGATTTCTATCCTAAGATCCTACAGCCTTGGGGTAGGATGGGAGCAGAAAAGACAGAGTGTGGGGCCACCGTGGAGGCAGCAGGGAGGGGTTCCTAGTGGCCACTGATGGGAGTCCTCATATTCCTTGTGAGGAGGCTCCAATTTCTCCAGAGGTGCTTTTCTGCCTGGGGGTCTGCCTTGTGTCAGGAGCATTAGTGGCTCTGCAGAGAGGTGGGACATATTTGGATCCTCTTGTTTGTAGTGAGTTTGTTACTTCCCAAGAGGTGTGTGGCATTTGTAAGTTGTTCTCCTTCTCCATGTTTCTTCAGAAGACTTGAATATGGTTTGCGATCTAGGCACCAAAATTGAAAGTCCCTCTAAAGAGCCACACAAATAAATGACCTCCCATACCATCAAGTTCTCTATGCATGGCAATCTCTAGTTAACCTCAGACAGATAAGAAGAGAGAGTATTTTTCATCAATGACAAGGAAAGTTTTTTTTGGCTAATGTGGTATAGTAGCAAATGCAACTAAAAAATACCCCCAAGCCTGTCTTTATGCATTTGTGCACATCCAACAACACTTTTAAGTACGTGTAGGTAGGATAAATATTTAATTGTCAAATATCTGAAGTTATTGTAATCCTATTCCAGCACTATTCTTTTTCCCTACATTAAAAAAAATTTTCTAGACTGTGCTTCAACCTCAAAGGACATACTTTGGAAATAATATTCCATTAAAGACATTGTTGGGGCAACTTTATTATTCATTAGTGTGTTTTAAAGTGGACTGGAATCGAAATGCTTTTTGCTAAAGTAAAAATACATCCGTTTCTATGATCTAATTGTGCAATTGGTTAGAATTTCTATCTATCAGTTCAAAGGGAAACTTGGTTTCAGTGAATTTGTTTTTAATAAAAATGTGTTATCTATGATAAATATATTTCACTTTGTTCAAATGGATTTGATTGGGAAAACATATTGAGCAGAAGTACTGGTAGAGCTTAATTTCATTGCTTTGAGAAAACGTATTGAATGCTGGTTTGAATTAAATTCTATTTGTTTTAATAAAAGTGTATTGGCCTGAGTGTACATATATTTGTTTTAGTGGCAGTGCATTGGATCCAATAAAACTATATTGGCTTCACTGCTTATGTCTCCTTTTCAGTGAAAATGGATTGAATGGGAAAACGAAATAGGCATGAAGCAGCCAGCCCCAAGATCTCCGTTTGGTAAGAGTAGCCAAATAAACTGGGAAAGAAGAGGGGTTTCCATAGACTTTATATCAAAATATGCTTTTAAATTTAAATACCTTTTACTGTCAAGGACTCGCATGTGAAACTGAATTGCCACCATAAAGAATGCAATTTTCTGAAACAGCCCTTTCTATCGACAAGTTATGGGACTGTCCAAGACACCAGAGGAAGACATCCTCTGACAGCCCAGAGCAGGTTCATAAGCATCTCTTAAGCTTTATACGGGCCTCATTGGTTCTAATAAGCGGTTGTCTACCAAGCGTTCCTAAATCCCTTAAATATACAGAAAAGGGATCATGAGTACTCCCCAAGGATGGTGCTGGCCCATCAGCATTTAAACGGGTCTGACTTTGAACTGATTAGAAAGTGGGGAAAAGGGAAGCAAGATTCACCCTGAGACACACTTCAGAATCACCAGACTTCACAAAGATTATAGACCCTCAGAGAGGAATCGGCTCCCCACAGGGAGTAAATGCTGGTACTGTCATCTAGAAAATGGCAGCCTCTGCCAAGTGCCATGACTACATTGTGTAGCTATAAATGGCTCTGAGATGCCCAGGCCACAGATACTCCTTTGCATAGGTGCCCTGACCCTGAAGCCAGCATTCAAATAATGGGGAGTAAGGACAATACTGGCTGCTATCCTTTCGTGACCGTCTCTCTCGATTAAGAGAGTCTGTGCGCTGAATTGTTTTTCCACCAGAAGATGAACTTGATCTGACTCTTCTACCCACTTTCATTTAGCCTTGATGAGAAATAAATGCAAACACTACTTTCATTAACACCTTTGTTCCAACTAAATGTGCTAACAAGCTCCAGACTTCAACCTTCCCACTAACAACTGCTAATTCTGAAGTAGCACCATTACCAAGGAAATCTAAGCCCTTGGTGTATAGTTGCTCATTTTTTGAATGCCTGAATCCTTAAAAGGGTAAGAGAAGAAAATTTATTCACAGATTCTTTTTTTCCTATGGAAATAGTCCCAGTTATATACTAGAAGTCAAGAAAAAAGATGGAGTTCGTGATGAGTTTTCTGTGCTGTCCTTGGAGGAGTGGGACTGTGGCCCTGGGGGACAGCAAGTGGTTCACTTTGTCAGAATGTAGCATTGATCAGCCACATTACATAACTATGATGTGAGGTGAGATGATTTCAGGAACTCCCAGAGGTGAGTGGGGAATTGAGACTAAGAGGGGAGGCAGCTAACACAGGGTTTGTTGTTAAGCACATTACCACTGTGGCCAACTGGAGTTTGAGCCTGCTGTGGGAAATCTAGGAGTTGGCATAAAACCTGTGTCTTAGAATTATCACACTCAAGGGGCAAAGGAGCTGAGGTTCCTATATATGATGCACATTTATACATCCATTCCCATCCTCATTGGTTGAGAGCTGGTCCTGGGAGCATTAATTGTCTAGCGGACCCAGCCTGCCAGGTGAGCAGGCACTGTGGGCTCTGACCCCCAGAAAAAGCCTTAAGGCAAAGAATGCAGCTGGAAGTGGTAAGGCTGAAGGGCAGGGCAGGGCACTGATAAAGTCTGCTACCCTATGAAGCCCATTTTACAGATGAGTGAACTGGGGAGTAGAGGTTTAGTAGTTCTCCCAGTGACACAGACAATAGGCGGCACGGGCAGAATGCAGACCCAGCTTCTGCCTCGCTTGAAAGTCAGTGGCTTAACTCTTTAGCCACATGGCTCTGGTAATGCTGTCCAGCTGAGGAAGCTGGCATTCCTCCTAAGGTTTAGAAACCATGTTTTGAGGGATTTTTCACTGAGTCAGGGTGGGGGTCCATATTGCAGATTGGAGACAGGGCTGGAAGTGTTACATTGCCTGAGCTTCTGTCCCTAGAAGTGGCCAGATAGTGATCTCTCTTAGGCTGAACTGAATCTTAGCATCTAGGTGCATGTTTATGGGATGCTAAACTCAACTTGTCCTGTGATATATTTTTAATTAATAAGCAATTGCAAGTGACTGCGTGAGCATGTGCTCCTGGGTTATTTTCAGCGAGTCAGGGGCTCCCAGCTGTCACCCAGCTCTACCAGCCCCCATGTTGTTGGGCAGTTTGTCCCTCTTTCACGTTCATCCTTTTGCTATCAGCTTTTCCATTTCAGCCGTGCTTGCTAGCTGCAAGCTGCTTTGTGAAGTAAGTTATGATGACTTTGTGCTATAAAATACAACAGAAATCCTCACAGCTGTTTTGATCCCATTTAATGAAATGGTGGTGACATCTGAATGTCACAATTGCAGAGAGGCGGATGGGTTGTTGCAGTTGCTGAGAGGAGGAATATCAGTATTATTCCTGGGGCTAATATCTCATATGACAATTCTGCAGTTACCATTGCTCTGTGTCAGGCGATAGTGGCTGCTAGGCTCCAATGGACCTCTAGTTTTTATTTTCACTTCCTATAAATACAATAGGACAGTAGGGTGGAGAGGATGCAGATGGCATTGTGAAGATTGGGAGAAATATTTCAGGGGAAAGAAGCATACAAATAGCAGTTGCTGCCATTCAAGAACTTGAAAAGTACACCGTTTTGGGAAAACCAACAGCATATGTGTCATCCCACCGAAAAGTCCTGAAAAAATCAGTGGTTTCTTCTTCGTTGCCATGCCTAAAGCAGACGGAGCAATGCTGGGAAGACATCAGACAGAAAACGTGGAGGCAAGTCAAGAAGCCAGTCTTGTCCTCGATCAATTATGCGAGAGTATTATCAAATCAATGAATTCACAGTGTGAACGCTTGCGGCAGATGGACGAACACTTGTCGGCTATCTGGAGCCGCAAGAGAGTCAGATTTATTTTCAAAGCTTGTTTGTCTCATTTCTCCTGCTGGTGCTGGAAGGCAGAGCATGCAGCTGTGATTTTTCAAATGTAAGAGATCTCCAACTATTTTATAGTGTGTGAGATTGGGCTCTGCAAGCTAAACTCTCTAGGACTTCTGGCTTTTTTTCCTCTCAGAATGAGGACAAAGGAGTGTAGGCTTAGCCAGCAGTCTCTCTCTCCATGCTTGCAGTTCTCAGCAATGGAAGGACAAGGTTGGATGGCTCCATGACTGGCATTCCAGTCTTGGCTGTGATGGTGAGGTTGTTCCTACTGTGATCTCAGAGATGGGGCAGGCAGGAAGGAGGAGGAAGCTTCTGCCTGAGGCACAGCCTGTGTTAGAATGATAGGATGATGGTACCTTAGCACAAGAAGGTATTACCAGGGGTTCTTAGGCAGTGGTGGCACCCCTTCCTGCCACCAAGGGTTCTGGTATTCTTGACTGGCAGAGAACTTGATTCTGAACTGATCAAGGAGAAAAGGGAAATCATTTTGAGTCAGAATTGGTAACCTCACAGCATCTGCCATCTAGATGTAGAAAGCGTTTTTCAAGTTTCTTCTTGTGGGAGGAATCATCATTCCGGTTTTGTGTATTGGGCCAAGTGGAAGTTCATTCATGGTCTTAAAGTCAACCAGGAGTCCATGAACATTCTGGGTCTAGATTTGCAGCCTCCTGACTCTCAGTACATAACCAAGAAGCCTTGTTAAATTCTTAGTACTTCAGGGCAGAGTGAGTGGTGGAGGCTGGCCAGGGTCTCAAGGCTGTGTGCCTCAGTATTTCATTCATTCTTTCATTCATTCAATCAGTTGGTCAGCAAGCCTTGATTAGGCCAGAGGTTCTCAACCCTACCCTACCTCTGACTAAGTCAGACTTTCTGAGTGATTCTGTTACGTGGTCAACATTGAATCACTGTGCCAGGCACTGAGGATACCATGGTGCACAGAATATTGTCCCTGTCCTCACGGTCCAGGGTGACAAAAAGGAACACGGCTGTGATAGAAGTAAGCTCAGGCTTCTGATAGAGGCAGCCTCCAACCCAGATAGGGCAAGGAGAAGGAATCCCCAATGACTGGCTGGAGGAGCAGCCGCTGTGCCGATTTAAAAAATGAAGCAGGGATTCTAATTATCCAGTCAAAGGATGGGGAGAAGTCCTGAAGAATCTACAAGGAGACTCTTGTAGCCATCATGCACAATGCAAGCTAGAGGGAAAATGGGCAGATGGGGAGAGAGGGGAGCTGGGCTGAATGGTGGAGGGTTTGGTGGGTCATGCTAGAAAAGTGAGCCCCTGTTTCATGGGAAAACTCTTTGGAGGGATTGCCAAAATCAGATTTCAGTTTCAGAGAAAAAATCCTGACAGCTGAGTGAAACAACAGATAGGAGGGGGCTATGGACAGTTACAAACTGAACAAACGAAAAGCACTCATATTTGCCACTGTTCACAATTAGGGTTTGGCTCCTGGGGGAGAAAAGATAGATGCTAAAATTTTATTTAAAAAGATTCTAGGCTGGGCACAGTGACTCATAGCCTGTAATCCCAGCACTTTGGGAGGCCGAGGTGGGTGGATCACGAGGTCAGGAGTTCAAGACCAGCCTGACCAATATGGTGAAAGCTTGTCTGTACTAAAAATTAACTGGGCGTGGTGGTGCGTGCATGTAATCCCAGCTACTCAGGATGCTGAGGCAGGAGAATTGCTTGAACCTGGAGGTGGAGGTTATAGTGAGCTGAGATTATGCCACTGCACTCCAGCCTGGGCGACAGAGACTCCGTCTTAAAAACAAAAAACAAAAAACAAAAACTACAAAATTCCCATTGGCTAGTTTTAGGCAAGCACTTTTTTTTTTAATCGAATAACTGAATTTGAAATTGAAAAATTAGAAGGTTTGCTCTGAATATACATTTCTGGGGATATAGATACACACATACACACATGTATTTGTTTGGTCCTCAAAACAAATCACTCTGACTTGAGATTTAAAAAAAATTTTTTAGGGACAGGATCTTGCTCTTTTGCCCAGTTTGGAGTGCAGTGATGTGATCACAGCTCACTGCAGCCTTGAACTCCTGGGCTCAAGCAATCCTCCTACCTCAATATCCCATGCTTGGGCTTATTTTGGGGTTGGTGGTAATTGATGAGCTCAGCTCACCTCTCACCCCATCTGCCCAATTTCCCTCTGGCTTGCATTGTACACACTAGCTACAGTAGGCTTTTTGTAGATTCTCCAGAACTTTGCACAATCTATTCTATCTTCCATTTTCTCAGTGATAGAATCATATTTTGTAGAGTTAATTAAGAAGCCAGCTTCCAGAGGCAGAAAAATCTGAGTTTAAATCTCATTTCTGCCCCTCCATACCTCAGATTCTTTGTCTGTAAAATAGGCTGGGAATAGCACCTTCTTTCCAGTGAGACAATGAAATGCATGTAAATACATATACTTTCTTGTGAAGAGCTTAGCCCAGAGACTGGGACGTTGGAAGCGCTCAAAAATGGTAGAAGGCACCAAAGGGCAAAAGACGGAAAACAAACGACTCAGAAAAGTAATGTGCTGATCCACCAAGCGACCCTATTTCTATTTACTCCACTTTGGCATGATCTAGCAACATTTTTTTTTTTCAAACAAAAAGAAAAAGAGATTTGTAGGTCAGAGTCTTAACAACCAGTCACTATAAACTCTGTGCAGAAGAGCTGATGAGCTCGATGATTTCTGCTCTAAGCTGCTGAACTAAAACTGACTTGCAAAATGACCCGCCTCTGCTCTGGTGGCTGTCGCTTGTGCTGAAGGCAGGAGAGAATTTGGCTCCTTCGCTTATGATATCTACAGTAACCCATCAGCTGCTGCGCTGAAGGATGTGTTCAGCGCTCCCCTTTCCCCTTTAATGTGCCATTAAATCAAATACTCTATTAGCAGAATTAGTTCATTCAGTGTCTGCACTGAAACGTCCTGTGAATTGCGTGATGTCTTCGTAAATGGCCCTGCACTCTGGGGTCTACTTCAGCAGTTTATATCCTGCGGAGGAGGGCCGAGCTGCCCAAGGATCTGACGGCCTTCCTCTAAGTGAAATATTATGGCTTCCACAAAGGATAATTATTTGGATCATTTTGCCATGTGCAGACCTGGTGAATTCCAAGCACCGTTGATCAGGCTCTGGCCCAAAGCCTGCTGTCTTCACACCTGCAGCCCAAGACCTGCCTTGGCCATGGGCTTCCCACCTTCTCAGCTTCTCTACTATGCATAGGTCCTCTCTAGAGACTGGTAACAAAATGCATACTTTTCATGAGAGTTAAAACATGGAAAAATTCCCTTCCCCAAAGAATTTAGGGCAGGAACTTAGAATGTTTCCATTCTTGCTTTCTGAAGCAAGAGCTGAGGTTGAAAGTCAGCATCTGTATTTCCATTCTCTCTTACTTATACTTGTCACCCAATACATGTGAAAGTGGCAATGACAACTGCTGTGGCTCTGTCATAATAATCTCATGCTCTGAAAATTAGCAAGGATCTCAAGCACGCAATGTCACATTCAGCCCCGGCATGTTGAGCGTCAGTGTTTCTTCATCTGCCAGGGCTCTGGACTGTTGCTGTGGGCACTCCGGCTGCTTTTCCTTTATGCTGAGTTGCATTTAGCCAAGGTGCCTTTCATCTATTATGCTCTTTTTTCCTAAGGCGGAAAGTCAGTACGTTAGGGGAGTATTTACTCCATACCAGGTAAGTCTTAGAATGGTGTACTGGTAGATGTTTGGCCTTTTTTCGGAGGATGGAAGGGAAAAGTCTGGTTTATGTCTGCCAATTTCTATGGTGTAAATACTGCCACTGTGGCTGATTTCAAGCTACCAACATGACATTATTGAATACAGAGCTGGGAAGCAATGTTTGCAACACTCCCATTCCATAGTATTTCCGTGAAAATAACCTCAAGAGCCATATGTAATAGCTAACTATATAAAATGTTTAGGATGAGATGAGTTTTGAATATTCATTATGTCTTAAAATGTAATGCATTTAATTATAAGTTTATACAATTTAACTTTGATAATGACTATGTTTAACAATGGACTTGCAAAATTCCTCAGAATTTAACAACTGGCTCTCACAAGCTAATATAAGCCAGCTCCACACACGACTGAGTTTAAGGGTAGAAAATATTTCTCATTTGCAACCCAGTCTGGCATGGATACTTGACAGTTCTCTCCGCATGGTGACTCAGGGACCCAGGCTCTCTCTATTTTGAGTCTCCATTCCCCTTAGGAACCTCAGAGCCCTTCACTTCCAGCTTGGGGTTGAAGAAAGAGCACAGAGATTTTCACATGGGTAGTTCTCGTGGCCCAGACCTGGAAATGGTTTGTCACCTTTGTCCATATTTCTTTGGTTGGAATTCTGTCATATGGCCACACCTAATAGCCAGGGAGTCTGGAAAAACTATAGTCTAGCCATGTGCCCAAGAAAGACGGGAAATGGGGTGAATGAGCATCTAGCCCAGTTCTGCCACAGCACTGAGGTTGACTCCTTCACTGGCTGACGTAGGAAGCAGGTAGTCTACAGAGGAAGAGCACCTGTCCACCTGTCGTTATTGAGCATTCAAGAGGTGAACAGGCTTGAGCGAGGAAATTAATTGTTATGAATTTGGTGATTGATAAATAGAACTAAGCCTATGTAGGAACCAGGATAAATGTTATTTACTGTTTCTGAAGGGGCAGGATGCTGTGGCAGTTGCATGAGCTGCTTTTTCTAAGCTCAATGGTCCCTCCATCCACCCATCCACATATTCAATAAACCTTTAGACAGGCTACATGTTAGCTTCTGGGGATGCAGAGGTACTTAGGACATGCTTTGGGTGGGTGCCCACCCAAAGCCCAAGAGTTAAGAGAGGGGAAGGGGTGTTCTAGGGGAAAATCCAGACATAGGAACCAAGAAGGGGGAATGGCTGCCAGGTAGCCCAGCCAGCAACTGACCCCTACAGGTGAAAAACAGCAGGTGGACAGCTGTCCCTAGAACTGCCATTTGCAATAGAGAGCAGGACAGGTATAAGAGAGAAAAAAATCATTTTCTTTCAGTTTTTGGTTCTTGAAATAACAGGAGGTCCAACAGAATAAAGAGAGAGCTGTTTTTACAAGATAGAACCAGGTGGGAAGATGGGATGGGGCTGGTCCCTTCATCTCAAGCCCTTGAAATATAAACCAACTTCCATCCTGTTTCCTCTCAGGCTCCTAGCCTGAGCAGTTTCTGGGCACAGCCAGTGGCTTCATTGTGGTCACTGTAATTGTGCCAAGTCATGAACCTGTAAGCTGAGCCAGGAAGGCCGCAAAGCAGATAAGCCAGGCTGGCAACGTGAGCTCCCCTCACCTCACATCCTGCCCCACAAATGGCTTGAGAAGGAACCACAAAGCCTGGAGCAGACTCGGCCGTGCTGCCTGCTCTTGTGAGAAGACTCACTGCCAAGCCAAGACCACTGCAGATGCTGAGCCCCATGGGAAAGGCATTATTTGTGAGACCTCCACGTGGGGGGTGTGGTAGGAAGAGCAAGACTTTGAAATCAGAGAGCCCAATGTGGAATCCCAGTTATACACTCTGTGATTGGGCACAAGTGGCTTTAGCTCCGGAACTCAGCTCCATTTCACGTACGTGGGGATGACACTGCCTGCTCTTCAAGGTTGTGAAGATTCATCAAGACCATATGAGTGAAGCACCCGGCATCGGGTGTGGCAAGAAGCAGGTGCTCAGGAAATGCCAATCTGCTCAATAATAAGAAGAGAGGCCAGGAGCAGCAGCTCATGCCTGTAATCCCAACACTTTGAGAGGCCAAGGCAGATGGACCTCCCAAAGTGCTGGGATTACAGGAGTTCTACTCCTAGGAGTTTGAGACCAGCCCTGCCAACATGGCAAAAGTCCATCTCTACAAAAAATACAAAAGTTAGCTGGGCATGGTGGCACACACCTGTGACCCCAGCTACTTGAGAGGCTGAGGCAGGAGAATCGCTTGAACTTGGGAGGTGGAGGTTGCAGTGAGCTGAGATCGCATCATTTCACTCCAGCCTGGGCAACAGAGCCAGACTCTGTCTCGAAAAAAAAAAAAAAAAAAGATGAAGGAGGAAGAAGAGGGAGAAGGAATAAAGAGGAGGAAGGAGGAAGGAAAAAACAAGAAGGAGATGACAGGAGTAGTTACCATGTAACTTATGTACTACATACTAGCCTTCCCGTTCCTTATTTCATATAATCCCAACGACTGTCTGATGCAAGTCTCATTGTTATTCTCCCCTGACAGCTGCAGACCACGAAGGTGACAGAGGTGGGGTTGTTGCCCAAGGTTACACAGCTGGTGAGCAGAGAGCTGGGATTCGAACCCAGGTAGCTGGGGGCTGAGGAGGCTGAGGGAGAAGCAGCTGGTGATGAAGCCTAGAAAGGGATCCGGTCTGCTTCCTTGCTTGACATTTGGTGCCATTGACAGCAGCCTTCCCTCACCAAGCAAAACTTACTGCACATTGAGCTACAATTTTCTTGCAGGGTGGCGCTGCCCTCAACTGAGTGGAGCCGGGAGGTGAAGCAGGAAATTGAAGCACCCCTTACAAATTTCCAGCCGCCATCTAATTTTGGAGGCTTCATGTTTCAGTATGAGACTGTTGTTGTTTGTGCCATCAAACTAGGAAACAAACAGAATTATGCCGTCAGAAAACCCCACCCCTCAAGTTTGATGCTGTAGAAATGTCTAACGGGGAAAACTTCTCAGTGGTAAATTACTCCACTGCCTTCATTTCCTCTCATTTCAATCGGAAGCTCTCCTTAATTCCTGCTAGAAGATGTTCAAGGCTGGGCCAGGAGAATTCTGGAGGTTTCTTTCCCGAATAGCCGTCGGGTTTGTGGAGAAGTCCACTAAGAATCTCAGACTTTACATAACCCTGGCATTCAGTGGCCCCCATACTCCCACGTGGAGTGAAAACCAGGAAGACAGAAGAAGGTGGCAAACCCACTGTCAAGAACCAGAGTGGCAATTTCTTGCCATTGTAGTGATAAATTGCTACACTGGCTGAACTAAAAATTGTAATAATAATAACAATTAACATTTATGCAGCATGTACAATGCTCCACTAAAATATTCTTTTAAGGTCACAATATACCTTTATCATGATGTTGTCATAGTGTATCTACAATCATAGCAGCACTAGCTAACATTTATTGAATAATTACTGTGGTTACTTTATCTGCATCATCACATTAATCTTTAAAACCTCACAACGCTTTGAGCCTGGTGTTTTTATTATTCCCATTGTACGGTTAATAAAACAGGTTTACATAGTTAGTGGCTGAGCTGGGTTACAAACTCAGGCACATCTGAATCCAGAGCTGGGGTTCTTACCCACTCCAGTGACTGCCTCTCAGAAAAGAACAGGGCAATGTCCATTCTCCTTTTATTTTTTTTAAACACCTGACCATTCTAAAACCGTGTGTTCCTCTGTGTGTGTGAGCTAAGTACAAGTGTGTATGTTTCTCTTTCTTTTCTCTGTCTCCAGGCTCATGGCTGCTTATTTTCATGATGTGTTGGTGTCAAAGGTGGAACAAGGCTGGGCGCGGTGGCTCATGCCTGTAATCCAAGCACTTTGGGAGGCTAAGGTGGGAGGATCACGAGGTCAGAAGTTCAAGACCAGTCTGACCAATATGGTGAAACCCTGTCTCTACTAAAAATACAAAAATTAGCTGGGCATGGTGGCGTGCACCTGTAGTCCCAGCTACTCGGGAGGCTGGGGCAGGAGAATTGCTTGAATCCAGGAGGCGGAGGTTGCACTGAGTTGAGATCAGGCCACTGCGCTCCAGCCTGGGTGACAGAGCAAGACTCCATCTCAAAGAAAAGGTGGGTCAAGTGTCTTCTTCACATGCCCAGCTTCATTCCACCCAGCTTCATTCCACTTTAGGAGTTTTAACTTATCCAACATTGTTATGGGGTCCCTGGTGACCTCAGTTTCTCCTCTCCGCTTCATTCAGGACTTCACCTGAAGCTTGAGCTACATGTAAGGTTTCATCTACCTGGGACAGGGCAATGGAGAGAGAGAAATTTCTGGGACCAGAGGACTGTTGTCTTATCCTCAGTAAAGGGAGTGCAGAGGAAGGATGGAAAGGACAGGCGAGGACTGACTTCAGAAGAGGCAAACCGGTATTGTTCCAGCAAACTAGATGCGTCACTCTTCTTTGTTCCCTTTTGCAAACCGACAGAATACATCTTCGCCATCCCTTGACCTGTGAGGCTGACCCTGTTACTGAAGGTGTGGAATTGAGAGGTGCACTGAGTAGAATCAGTAACAGGCAGCAGGCGCTTAACTGTTGGCTGGCTTTTTCTTGGCTGTTTTCTCTCATGCTTTGAAGGTGCAATGCCTCATCTTGATACTGGATCATTTCTTCTGTAACTACCAAGTTTTGCAGATTTGCCTCCTGGAATCTATGACGCTTCTGCGAGATTCCTCCTACAATGAAATGAGGGATAATTAAATAGCCTGCTGCATCCAACCTTGGCCTGCCTTCCTGTGAGATGTCTACACATGCCTGTGCACACACATGCATGCACACACCCACACATATAGGTGTCAAGTTCAGTTACATTGGAATTACTTGTTTTCAGAACACTGATTGTAAATATGTGTTTATATCACTGGATCACTAGGACTTTCTTATTTCTGCCTAAGTACCTGAAGTTTCTCCATTTTTCAAAATTATTTTTAAATTAGAAAAATAATACTCAAATACAGTATCATTTAAAAAGACGCAAACAACACAGAAGGGACGTATGGGAAAATGTGAAAAAATCCCCTTTGTACAACTGATACTTCAAAAAGCTCTCATTCCTCCCTGCCAACCCTCCAGCAATAGAATAACTTCATATTTATGCTGATGGTCCTTTTCCTGTGTAGTATAAGCTTTTCCTATGCAGTATAAGCTTAGCTTAGTCTGGCTTAGTGCAGAAGATACCTAAAAATCTTTTTGAAAGCGCCTCCTTTCATACAAGTGTTATATTCTGTGAAGAGAAAATCTGCTTAATGTTACTTCTCTGTAGTACTGCCGAGTTGCTTCTCTGAGCCCCTGGACACCTTTTACCCCATTTCCCCTTTGCCTTCTTGGTTGAATGTGGGTTTTGAATTGCTTAATGGGTCAGGTGTGCCATGAAGGAAAGGACCTGGGCTTTGGAGTCTAACTTGGTTTGAATCCCAGTTAGATCCCTGTTTAATGTTAGACAGGGTAAATTATGTTCATTCCTTCCCAGGAATCAAGGCCAGGACTCTGCAGCCACACTGCGGCCTGGATTCAAATACTGTTTCCCCCTTGACTCAATGGGAAGCTTTCAAAAAGCACTTGACCTCTCAGTGCCTTAGTTCCCCCATCTGTGAAATGGGGATAACAATAGTATCTCCCGCTTAGGGTTGTTATGAAGGCTTAAAAAGTTACTTCAATGCCTGGCACACACACACAGTAAGTGTTAAATAAACTTGTTTACTTGTTTTTTTTTTTTTTTTTTTTTTGAGACAGAGTCTCACTCTTGCCAGTCTGGAGTGCAGTGGTGCAATCTTGGCTCACTGCAACCTCTGCCTCCCTGGTTCAAGCGATTCTCCTGCCTCAGCCTCCCGAGTAGCTGGGAATGCAGACGCATGCCTCATGCCCAGCTAATTTTTGTATTTTTAGTAGAGACAGGGTTTTACCATGTTGGCCAGGATGGTCTCAATCTCTCGACTTTGTGATCCACCTGCCTTGGCCTCCCAAAGTGCTGGGATTACAGGGTGAGCCTCTACGCCTGGCTGCCTCATTTGCTTTTCATTACCCTCCTATGTATACAGAATTCTCAGTGATGTAAGTGTACATGCAGGCAATAAAGATTCTGCCCCAGGGAACACAGACGGTGCAATCAAACCATTATTAAGCTAAGAAGACAGCATGATCCTAAAGCTCCTGGCAGAAATTTTCACCACCAGGGCCCACACAGACACAGAAAGAATTCTGCTCAGACTCAAAACCGAGAAGTGACCCCCAGCCCCACCTTTGTCTCATCTTCTACCCCATCCATTCATTCTTTAGATTTCAGCTGTTCTCCTCCCTCCCAGACCTTCTATTCTCCTCATCCTTACCAGGCCAAGACCACATACTTCACACTCCTCCCACCAAGCCACAGAACTACTCCCACTTCTGCCCGTCTCCTCTCCTATCCACAGGGTCTATGCCCGGCCATCTGTTTGGGTCCTAAACTGACGCTTGGAGCATGTAACATCCACTAAGGAAGCTTTGTCTTAATTGCCTCCCTTGTTGATCACAATGACATTCAAAATCCTTCATCAAGGTCATCTTCAAACCCTCCCTTCAAACTAACCTCTCCCTGTGCTCTAAGCATGGCTCCCAGAATCCCTGCTCTGAGCCAACCAATTCAGGTTTCCCATGGGATTTCATTGAGATGCTAGAGGAAGTTAGATGAAACACATTTAAAGTCCTTCTCAGCTCTGTAGATCATTAGCAGACGTTCTACAGATCTACAAATAGTCACTGCACTTTACTGTGTGCTGAACATTATGTTAATTGCCTTTGTTTTATGCAGATTAGCTTCTTTAATTCTCATAATAGTTTGATGAAGGAGGTGGTATTACTATCCTGTTTTACAGACAGAAAACCTGAGTCTTGGGGAAGATAAATTGTGGATCCAAGGTTACCCAGCCAAGATTGAAACACAAACCCATGTGACACTGCAGTCCTGCTCTGGGTGTCAGGAGAGTGCTGCCTCCCCTAGCTTTTGTTAGCCTGTGTGAAACATTTCCAAGTTGATCCTCCGGCCTACCCTCACCCCTGTGTTTTCTTTCTAATACACAAACAGATGAAAAATAAAGCATGAGTGCTTCTCCCCTAGGGTGGCATGCCAGAATCACCAGAGGACAGACACTGGGGTCCCACTGGACCCGGGAATCAGAATCTCTACAGACAAGTATTTTAGAAAGTGCTCCCTTGATTGGCACCTCCAGTTAGAACCCTGCCCAAGGACTGGCCAAGTTGAGCCAGTGGCTCATTTCTGGCCAGTATTAGTGGCTTTGTTGAATCACACTTAATTCTTTGGATTTGGTAGAATCCTTCAAGTAGACTGACAGCTACATGTTTGAAGGAAATTTAAATATTTCGACAGCATAGAAGAATGCTGCATCTGGAGGGTTCTGGGTCCAGCTATAACCAGACTTGCTTGTCCTAAACAAATGGATTGACTGCTTCCGGCATCCTCACTTTACTTCCGCTTGGTGACCAACATCCGGAGCTTAATTCCCTGACAGCCAGGAGGCAGGAGGCAAAGGAAACCTTTTAATTTATAGTAAGAAGTGATCGGTTCCTTTTTTTGGGTCTCATTTAGAATTCCAGGTGCACTTGAAACAATAAAATCTTGTGTATTTTTTTCCTATAAGAAACTTCTCAGATATTTACCGAAGTCCTAAAAAAATATTTATTGGTCAATATATATTGATCAATATAAATATTGGTCAATTATATATATTGGTTAATATATACCACAATTCCCACAAGAGGTAAATATTTACAAAATTTACTTTGGGCAGTGATGCTATAAGAATATTAAAAGGCATTAACTTTATCATCAAGTGAATCCTTTCTTAATTTTTTAAAATTAAAATCACGATATGTTTGACAAGCTATAGCAGTAGGAAAACACCTTTGCTTTAAACAAAAGCTACCTTTCCTCAGCAAGAACAGTTACTAGAGTGGGAAATAAGGTTAATTTCAGTTTTATTAATAATATCTGAAATGAAATAATGTTACAACTCTCCCCTCTAACCCTGTAGCTAGACAACTTAGAATATTTATGTATTTCTCCTTCGGAGAAAATAAGAGTGGATGTTACCTTTAAGCTACATACACATTTAATTAATGAACGCAAGGAAAATGATACTGACTGTAGTTAAATCGGGCACAACCATGTAGGATTTAAGAGATCTGACCTTAAAAATGAAGAAAATATTATTGTAATTACTCCATTTGCTAAAAACAAATGATGTGGCATTTGAATTTAAGACTTCTATCAAAAGCAGTTGACTGTCTCTAATCAGTTCGCACCTTTACATTTTAATGGAGTTGAGGTTGAGCCGTTGCATTTACAATTATCTAGGCTGACTTCATGCCTTTGATATGACTTAAAAAGATTAGCATTCATGGATTATTTATTAGCTCCTCGTGAATGTATTTCCAAGAATGGAAACAACATATTGCATCAAAGTCTAGTTTCCAAGTTTAACTCTTTTAATTAACAGCATGACTGTATGATGCTGCAAAAGGCGTCTCTGAAGTCACAGGACATTTTGTCATGCTTTTCCCTTCAAGTGCATCTTTAGTAGCAGTCTTTGTTCCTTTTGAGCTCAGGGAGAATGTTGATTCCAGCCCTGGTGGCTGCCTGAGATGCTCTGTAAACGCTATGGCTAGCAGAAAGCACGCTGCTCAGAGCAGTGAGGCAGCTGAACCCAACCTGCCCCCGGTATCACTGATGGGGAATGCCTGTCTGGGGCTCAGCAGAGAACTCAGTGACACGATGGCACTGGCAGTTTAACCCCAACACACTTTCTTCCTAGATAACAAAAATGTCTCACGTGAGTCCCTGACAGCAACCCCAGTCCCTGACAGCAATCCCTGAGAGCCAGGTCTGAGGCAGCGCTGGCGGGATGTGGTCTAATCTGCAATCTGAAGCCCTTCATTGCCTGTCTGGCTGTGAATCTCACCTCCTCTGTAGTGGAAAACAGGCTGAACAGATCTGGCAGGCAGGCAAAGGACAGCAAACCTTTCAGGGAGGGCCTAGTGCTGAAGCTAATCCAGCCCTTTGAGTTCAAGCTGACAAAGGGATGCGATGCCAGCTTTGCAGGGGAGCTAAGATTCTTCTGAGAGAAAGCAGAATGAGAGAGAGATGCAGCTGCAGCGGAGGACTTGGAAGAGAACACCGCTAAGGCCTGGATCCTGCAAGAATCTCCTCTGGAAAAGCACGGGAGATGAAAGCAATGAAGGAAGCAGGGTCACTGCAGGTGTGGGATTTGTCTTACTGAAATCTGATACTGTGTGGCAGTTTGCTTCACTCTTGGTATAAAATGTCTGAGCTCCATGTTAAAGCAAATGTAAGTAATAAAAATCTGCCTTTCCCGAGGTGACAGTAGATCCATATTATTTAAAATCTGAACTGAGATAGATGACAGTTACAAACATTATACTTGTTCTTATAATTCTTACTAAGCTCAAGGAATAAAAATTGGGATGTTGAAAAAGAAGTTCTGAATATAAGGATTGACGTTTTTGATAAAATACAAACCAATCCAGAAATGATGAAAAAAATTTGCCCTGCCTGACTTGCTTTGTTGCTTTACTCATGGAGAGTTCAGTAATCATGCCATTTATTCACTCACTCACTCACTCACTCACTCACTGACTCATTCATTCATTCAGCAGCTATCCAACTGGTGCTAGCTGTGAGACAGAGACACTGTGCTGGAGACACAAATGCATCAAATGTGGAGCCTGCCCTCAATGAGTTTATAATCTAATAAGAGAAGGCAGGTCCACATGGAGCTACAGTACAAGGGAGGGTATAATAACTGCAAAAAGGGATGTGAAAGAAAATGCCATGAAGGATTGCACCTCACTAGGAGGAAGTTTTATTTGAGCTATCTTCTAATGGATGGGCAGAATTTGGACAGTGGAGGTGGTAAAGAGAATCCCAAGAACACGTTGGTGTAGAAGGTCCAGTAATCCCTGCCTGGTTTGTTGTCTGTGTCCATGAAGGTGAAGCAGGACAGGAGCACTTGAATGCCTCTCTGCGAGAGCAACTGATCTAACACCCTTGGTTTTTCTGACTGCCTCTTTCTGTGTTCTCTGGCAAGACACCTATGGGCTTTAGGCGATTTTTAAAAATTATTTTATCTTTTTTTCTTTAAGACAGACTCTTGCTCTGTCACCCAGGCTGGGGTGCAGCAGCACGATCTCAGCTCACTGCAACCTCCACTTCCCGGGTTCAAGCAATTCTCCTGTCTCAGCCTCCCTAGGAGCTGGGATTAAGGTGTGCACCACCATGCCCAGCTAATTTTTTGTATTTTTAGTAGAGATGGGTTTCACCATCTTGGCCAGGCTGGCTTCAAACTCCTGGCCATAAGTGATCTGCCTGACTTAGCCTCCCAGAGTGCTGGGGTTACAGGTGTGAGTCACTGTGCCTGGCTGCTTTAGGCTATTTTTAAAAATGTTGTTACTATGACAAACTAACTTCTAAACAGAATTTTAATCTATACCATTATAGCAAAAAAAGTACAAATATACGTACATGAGGAAAAAAATAAGAAAACATCACCCATAATTCTACCATTCACTGAACATTGTATGACATAATCCATTAGATTTTTCTATTAATCTGTATTTTAAAAAGTTGAAATTATATATTACATATGTGGTTTTGTAATATGCTTTTACCATCTATATTTTGAATATCTTTCTGTACTGATGGGTATATCTTCTGATATGTACTTCTCAGCCAGGCTTCTGCTGACATATGGAAGGTCCTCTGTAGGAGGTGGCCCTGTGTTGAGGGTCTGTGGACTGCGCTGCCCTTTCAGCTGCACTCCTCTGTGTGTAGAGCTGAAGTAGGCCCATGGTGTGGGGAGAAGGCCCTGTAGAAGCCACATGGTGAGATCCATGAGCTGGGAGTGGGGTCACTTGGTTGGACAGTGACCTGATCTGAGGATACTGGTCTCTGAGTCCTGGGAAAAGCACAGACAGCATTAATAGGCACAGAGTGCTTTCTTTGCTTTTAGATTGACAGAGACGATGGTGATCCTGCTCACTGGGCAAAGTATGGGAGGTGGTGACATTACTCTGTTTGTTAGGGTGACCAGCAGCCAAGGGAGGCCACAGAAACACTCAGGGAAGATGAGCACAGCCACTCCCTAGAATGAGGGTTTTTGATGTTTGCTTAATTGTGATAAAATAAACATAAACTGTACTATCTTGGCCATTTCTGTGTATACAGTTCAGTAGCATTGTATATTCACATTCTCATGCAACCAGTCTCCAAAACGTATCATCTTGCAAAACTAAAACTCTGAATAGTACCCATTACACTCCCTAGTCCCATTCCCCTAGCTCCTGGAAACCAGCACTCTGCTTTCTTTTTTTTAAAGAGTTCAATTGCTCTAGATACCTCTTATAAGTGGAATCATACTGTATTTGTCTTTCTTGTCTGGCTTATTTCACGTAGCATAATATCCTCAAGGTTCGTTCATGTTGAAGCATGTCTCAGAATTTCCTTCCTTTTTAAGGCTGAATATATTCCATTGAACAGCATATTAGTCCATTCTTATGCTGCTAATAAAGACATACCCAAGACTGTGTGATTTATAAAGGAAGGCTTAATGGACACACAGTTCCAGAGGCCTCACAATCGTGGCAGAAGGCAAATGAGGAGCAAAGTCATGTCTTACATGGCGGCAGACAAGAGAGTGTGTGCAGGGGATCTCCCTTTTATAAAACCATCAGATCTTGTGAGACTACTTTACTATCATGAGACCAGCATGGGAAAGACCTGCTCCCATCATTCAATTACCTCCCACAAGGTCCCTCCCAAGACACATGAGAATTATGGGAGTTACAATTCAAAATGAGATTTGAGTTGGGACACAGCCAAACCATATTAAAGGGATGGACCACATTTTGTTTATTCATTCATCCATCAATGAATTTGGTTTGGGCTTCCACCTTTTGGCTACTGTGAAAAGTGCTGGTATGAACATGTATCTACAAATATCTCTTTGAGACCCTGCTTTCAATTCTTTTGAATACATATTCAGGAGTGAAATTGCTGAATCATATGGTAATAGAATCATATAAACTATAGAATTATATGGTAAATGGATTCATAGTAATTTTAATTTTTAATTTTTGAGCAACTACCCTACTGTTTTCCACAGTAGCTACACCATTTTACATTCCCACCAATGGTGCTCATGGGTTCCAGTTTCCCCACATCCTTGCCAACACTAGTAATTTTCGTTTTTTGTGTCGTAGTCATCCTAATGGGTGTGAGGTGATATCTCACTGTGGTTTTGATATGAATTTTCCTAACCTAGAACCAGTCCTATAGAGGAAGTGGAAATACCTCTGCAAGGGAGAGCCAAGCCCAGAGGCCAAGATGAAGGAATTGAATTCAATTCATAGCTTTGAGGTTGACTCCTAACCTGACACAACCCTGTCACCATCTCACTTTTCTCAACCATGCAATTGAGGATGCTAACGCCATCCTATCTCTGTTTTCCATATCACTAGTAAGGAACATTGCACGAATTTACAAGAATAACAAAGCTAATAACTGTTCCCAAGAGCCAGAGCTATATGTAAACATGAGATACTCTGGGCAACTTGTCAAGGATCTACCTAAACACCCAGAGAACAAGGAAGGACTCTGAAGTTACATCACAGCAAACATCATCAATAGCTCGCTCTAAATCTTTCAGTGACATCTATCTTAAAATATAATCCAGTCTGAACCCAGTACTTATCAGTTTATCTGCGACATGAGCCCAACCATATGTCTCCACTTTTCCCCTCTTCAGTGGCTTCAAACAAATTCAGAATTTTGAGTTTCAACTGTTTCTTTCTTGTCACTACTAAGACAATAACAGATTAAATAGGATGAACCAAGCAGCCATACTTCTTGTAAAGCTATCCCCAGAGATAAATGTACAATGTTGTTTCAGAGGCTGTGGTGGTGTCTGCAGTGTAACTAAGGTTGACAGACTGCCTGCATGTGGGTGGCTGTCTCCTTTCCAGCTGTGACCAGCTGAATTATATCACCTGTCCTATTTGATGTATTAGGATATGCCCAAGCTCAAGATGCATGTTGCTGCAATAGGGAAATTAATGTCCACCACTGGAGGCAATTAATAATGATTAGGAGCAAAACAGCAGGGTTAAATCTGTGCATTTAACAGAATGTTCATACACTTTTATACTATATTTCAGCCTAGTTGCTCAAAGGAAAACAGAAAACCCTTTTGGGGGACTAGAACAATCTTATCTTAATTAATGTGTAAACTTAGATGAAATGTCAAAATTGCTTCAATGAGACATGCTTATTCATTATTTACTTAATCCTCCCTTCCTGGGGTTAGAGAAAAACATTGCACAAAAGTAGTATAGTGTGGGGACAAATATTAAGACTGAGGCGAGAAGCTTGTAGAACTCTTGCACTTATTGAATTGCTGCATTCAATCGATGGATTGAGGTGAGTGAGAAATTCTTGCCTCTTATTTCACAATTCTGCAGTTGCTATATTAAAAAATAGCAGGAAATTGGTAAACCATATATTTGCAATGCGCAGTTTAGTGCAGCTCCATAAAATCTGCATGTAAAATGCTTAGTGGTAGGTAGCTAACTTACATTTAGCTACTAAAATCTGGATATAAATTTGAATAGTAGAAACCTAAGCTGAACAAGGGAATTTGCTTCAAATTCAAAAAATTGAAAACTGATAGATTATAAATTTATCAGTTTGACGTACATAAACATACACCCGCCCCTGACTAGGCATTTATGTCACCATGTGTTAGTACAGAGCATATACAATACAAATATTCAGTGATCAGATATTTTATTAGGAAATTAAATAGAACAGATTCAAACATAATTGGCTGCCAGCTGGACTTCATAGCTCAGGGAAGATTATATACTTAACCTAAGAGATAATGCAATTCTCATTAATTAAAAACTATGAGATAAAGGTCTTGGAAAACTTCAAATCCTATTTTATTATGATGGAATCGAAAAATAATTCCTTTCTGTGAATCTGCAATGGCTATTGTGACTTTGAAGTTCTGTTGGCAACCTGGGCTGATGAGTCCAAGGCCATCTAAGGGCATGGCTTTCCCTTGCATTCCCCCTCCATTGTGCTTTCAAGACTGGCTCAGTCTGCATGACCCTCCAAGAGACTCAGTTAAAAGTGAAAAATGCAGTCAATTATCAGTTATTTGGCTTACTTAACCCAGATATCCAGATATGCATTTGGACGTAACTAAAATAGTTGATTTACTTTTTAACGGCACATATCAAATACTTGGCACCATTTTTTCATGTAGATATTTAGCGTCTTGTGCCCAAATAGCCACACAGTAGTTTAGTTCCAATCATTCATTCATGTATTTATTCATTGTCTTTATGCCCTCTTCACCATTACTTTCCATTTGCTTTGAAAATCTCACCATGACTGAGTTAAATTTCAGAAAGGGTAAGCCTTCTGTTTATCTGTCAATGGATCACATCACTTGGACTACATTTTTTTTTTTTTTTTTTTCCTTTAGAAGTCTGTTCATTTGACAGATTTTTTGAGTACTCACCATGTGTAAAGCACTCTGCTAGGTGGATCACAAAGTTATAAAAAATAAAAGCACAAAAACTCTACCCTCAAACTTAATGACATTGACCAAATGCCAACATTGTGCTAGTCATTTTCCACTCATTCTCACAACAACCCTGTGAAGTAGGCATTATCCCATCTACACTTGAGTAAATGGCATCTCGGGAAGACTGCTTTTTCCAGATGACTTTAATCTGTTCCAGGTCACACAGTGGTGATGGCAGAGAAAGGATTCCAACCTCGGTCTTCTGTTTTCAGGCTCCGAGGTCTTGCCACCACATGACAGCTGTCTCTTTCGGACCTGGTCAGTCTAACAGCAGATCTAGTGGTTATGTTCACACCGCCCCTCTCCTGGCCAAAGACCTGTCTCTCAGTCAGACGTTCCTGGAATATCACTGGCAAAACTGCAGATTCATTGCACCTGTTGCAATTGTTAGACAATGCTGATGCTTAAGGTGCAACTTTTCCTCCCATGCTCTAGCCTCCATCTGCAAGTAGAGACAATGCTGATCTTCCCAATCGCCCTGGCCCTCGCTTTGCCCTTGCTTCTCAGCTTCCTGTTGGATTCCTGGCTTTCCGGTCATGGGCTCCTTAATGTTGACAATATATTGGGCAGTTTCTTTTCAGTTTGATGAACCTGAGCTACAGACTTGACTTGCTGTTCTGCCCTCTCCTATAGTATAGTGCCCCTTGTAGGCATAGGTGATCGTCACCCACCTGCCCAGCCCTGGAGAGCCCACCTGGTGTGCCAGCCCAGGTCCTCCTGCCCTTCCTTACCTCACCGAGGAGGAAGACATAGGAAATTCAATAAGAAAATGCCCTGGTTCTTAAACAGGGTACATTATAATCTTCTGGGGATTTGATTAAAAAAATAGATACCTGAACACTTCTCTAAACCTCCTGGATCTATAGGAGTGTGTTTTAATCTGCTCCCTGGCTGAAGAGAAAGCAAATCAAAACCCGAGAACCACCGGTGCAATAAGAAGACGGGGTCAATAAGTGCAGCAAACCACCATGGCACACGTATACCTATGTAACAAACCTGCATGTTCTATACATGTATCCCGGAACTTAAATGAATAAATAAAGCACACATCTTCCTACACTGGAATAAGAAACTTCATCAGGTTGAACCTTTTTTTAACCTCAAGAGAAGGACAAAAGGAAATAGTGAATTTGCTAATTATTTCAGAGATTATTAATCTTGCAGGGTGTCACCACACAGACTTCAAACATGAGCAAAGTCATAGACATTGTACCCTTTGCTTTTAGCAATTAGTAAAATAAAATTATATTTCTCTACTTATAAAATAAAAAAAATTCTTATGCATTAAGGAACTGTTGGAAACCAGTCCTAAATTTTTGAGCAGCTGTCCAAGAAACTGAGGATGAGAGATTTCACAGACTCAGTGCTTCTCTGTTACCCAGCTCTGAGTTGAGTTCAGCTCAAATATTAATAGGATGTATATTGGACCTAGATAGCTAATTTTAAAAGTCAAAATGTCAGTGATAAGATATACCTGAAAAAACTTAATAGGAAGCCAAGGAAACACATTTTAAAATTCCTTTTTTTTTTTTTTTTGAGACGGAGTCTTGCTCTGTCGCCAGGATGGAGTGCAGTGGCATGGTATCGGCTCACTGCAACCTCCACCTCCTGAGTTCAAGTGATTCCCTTGCCTCAGCCTCCTGAGTAGCTGGGATTACAGGCTCGAGCCACCATACCCAGCTAATTTTTGTATTTTTAGTAGAGATGGGGTTTCACCATATTGCTCAGGCTAGTCTTGAACTCCTGACCTCAAGTGATCTGCCCACCTCAGCCTCCCAAAGTGCTGAGATTACAGGTGTGAGCCACCACACCAGGCCCCAAAGTTTTTGAAAATGTTAGGCAGATTCAAATCTTGTTTTTCATTTAAGGGAAGATTTATCAACTAATTTTTGTATTAATATTTTTAGTAGAGACGGGGTTTCACCTTGTTGGTCAGGATGGTCTCAATCTCCTGACCTCGTGATCCACCTGCCTCAGCCTCCCAAAGTGCTGGGATTACAGGCGTGAGCCACCGCGCTTGGCCTAAAACTCTTTATGTGATGGATTACATTTATTGATTTGCATATGTTGAACACAAATTAACAATATAAGAAATTAGGAAAGTAATAGCACAATATGCTCAAATAAAATCGAAGAAAATAGTAGAGAGCAGAAATTAATAAAATCAGAACAATAAAAATACTATACAGAAGAGGTACCAAGCTAAAAAGTGGTTCTCCACAAAGATCAATAATATGGACAAACCTTTGGCAAGACTGATCTTGAAAAAGAGAGAGAAGATGCAAATTAACAATTTTGGAAATGAGAAAAAGTGTATGACTTAGTTTGGATGTTGTTCTCTCTAAATCTCATGTTGAATTGTGATCTTTAGTGTTGGAGGTGAGGCCTAATAGGAGGTGATTGGATCACGAGGGCACATTTCTCATGAATAGCTTTGCACCATCCTTTTGGTACTGTCCTTGCAATAGTGAAGTTATCGCGAGATCTGGCTGTTTAAAATTATGTGGCATCTTTTCCCTTGCTCTCTCTCTTGCTCTAGTTCTTGCCTCTGTCATGATTGTAAGTTTCCTGAGGCCCCACCAGAAACTGAGCAGATGCCAGCACCATGCTCTCTGTACAGCTTGCAGAACTGTGAGCCAATTAAACCTTTTTTTCTCTGTTACCCAGCAGAAATATCTGAAGTATTTTTAAAATACCTAATCTCAGATATTTCTTTATGGCAATGCAAAAACAGCCTGACAAAGAATGTAACTATGAGTGTAGCAAATACTAAAAGAAGAGAAGAAGGCAGGAAGAAAGGAGGGAGAGGGGAGGAAGGAAAAGAAAGAAGGAAGGAAATCCTTTCTAACTCATTTCATGATACCAAACCTAGATAAAAACAGGTCAAGATCCAAAAATACTAAATCAAATAAAAGTAAAGCAAAATCACCAGCAAATAAGAGATCAGGTAGGGCTTATTACAGAAATGAATTGTTGGTTCAATATTTTAAAAAATTATTATTGTAGTTTGTCACATTAAGAGATTAAAGGAGAAAAACCCATGATCATCTCAGTAGGTCCAGTATTCAGTAAAATTCTAAAACCATTTATCATAAGGACCCTAGAAAAATTATGGCAAGGTAACTGCAGTATATGAATGTGTATGAATGTTTATAGGAGCAAAGAACTGGAAGCAACACAGGTGTCCATGAACAGTAAATTGCATGAATAAATTGCTGAATATTTGTACCAAGGAATATGGCCACAGACAAATGACATGAATGAATTTCACAATGTTGGGCAAGAAGAGCAAGACAGCAGCACATCTACAAACATATCTTTTAGGGACCGGCAGAAAACTTTAGGTAAAGCAGGGAAGCGATTAACACAAAACACACTACAGTGTTTCCTCAGGGCAGTGAAGGAAAGAGACACGTGAGGGTGGCCCTCAGGAGGACTGAATTGTGGATAATATCTTATTGAGTGAGTGTTAGGTACCTAGGTGTTCATTTGATTATTGTCCTTCAAACAAGCATAAATATAATATATAACCTTTTATATGCATGATAACTTTTATCACTAAAAAAAGAAAAACTTGGGCCAGGCACTGTGGCTCATGCTTATAATCCCAGCACTTTGGGAGGCTGAGGCAGGAGGATCATCTAAGGTCGGGAGTTTAAGACTAGCCTGGCAAACATGGTGAAACCCCATCTCTACTATAAAAATGCAAAAATTAGCCAGGTGTGGTGGTGGGCGCCTGTAATCACAGTTACTCAGGAGGCTGAGGCAGGAGAATCGCTTGAACCTGAGAGGCAGAGGTTGCAGCGAGCTGAGATCATGCCACTGCACTCTAGCCTGGCTGACTGAGTAAGACTCCATCTCAAAAAAAAAAAAAAACAAAAAAAAAACTTTTCTTATAGTTTCACCAAGTCAATCATTCACCTTTTCCACCATCAATACTAATTCATTAGAAACTCAAACCAAAAGGAACTGAGTGGAAGAGCAAGTGACACTCCTTAGGCTTCTCCCACTTCTCTGGGGTCTCCACTCTGTGAGCCACCATTGTTTCCACGGTTCTTTCCAAAGGCTTTTTATCAATTTTGTTATGCCTCAGCCTAAAGCAAATCTAGCTTAGCTGAGATTTAATTTCCCTTTGTAGTTTCTATTAGAATCTGTATAAGCCATATATGAGCAGCTACTATTCATTCCATCATCTTCTTGGGCACTTACTATGTGCCAGGCACTAGAAGAACATGTTAGTCATTGGCTCATTTTCCTTCTCTCTCCTGAGGTACCAGCCATAACTACTCTCATTTCTCAGATGAGGAAACTGGTCACATGACTAGGATGTGGCAGAGCAGGGATTTGGATGCAATGCTGTTTGTCCACATGCTGTATTGTCAGAAAATAAAACTGGTGCTTTGAGGAATTTGATTTGGATAAAGCAAAATGGCATTTGAAATAGCATCCAGTGCTGAGGAATGCATTTATTGCCATTGTGTGGGGACAGAATATCTAGTATAGTAGGAAAGCTACATCATACCCAGCTTTCATTGAGTGTAGTTGCTGGCTTCCACTGGCCCAGATGTGTGTGTGTCTGCAGGTACACAGCCTAGTGCTCTGCGTCAGGAAGAGCTGCAACTATGTACTGCTGTGTTTCTTTATAAAAGGAAGCTCTAGGACTTAAAGACCACAGGCACACTTTCTTTGCAATCCTCAGGCCAGACTAAATCAACTCTAACTCTAACTGTCCTTGGGGTTCCAAAATGACCTCTTATTAAAATGATCTATAATTTTGGTTAGTTTCTATTGCTCTCAGCAGAGGCCTGGGCCTGCCAACTGTGATTCAGACATTTTCTTGCTGAACAGAGACTGGACCACTCATGTGTCTGAGCTGGTCCTCTGAGAGAGATAGGGGTTGGCCTTCTAGACCCAAGTCAATCTACCTTTGCTCTTAATAGTGGTACTCTGGATTGCGTCTACAGGTAGGCAGCCTGGCACACTCCCACCATGTTCCCAAGCTCAGTTCAGAGTAGGCTTACTGTGGGCAGAGGGGCTCAGTGGCTTGGAATCTACCTCACGATGGAGATGGCTATCACCTGAGACCTACTATACATACAGTTGAGATGCCCCGTATATATTGTCTCATTGAATCATGTGTTATTACTGATTTGCATGAAAGAGGAAGAACCTGAGACTCAGAGAAGTGAATCACACTGAATGAGGTCACAAAATTAGAAAGGGGCAAAGCTGGGATTTGAACCCTAATCAGCCAGACCCTGTCCTCCTCCCAGTGTGCATGGCGCCTACATGAGAAGTGTCTTTCTGCTTGGTTGAGAGTAAAAGTCAATGGACTGAACATCACACCAGGGTCAGGAGTGTAGGTTATTCTCCCATCTGCCCTCTCAACGACACAGACTCCGAGGGGCTGATCTCCCTCAAACAGAAGCACATCTCTGGCACTGAAGGCAAGGTGATGTCTTTGTCTTTCATTATCACTAGTACAAGAAAAAACAAAAATACTGCTAACAAGTTTGGAGGGAGTTTGTAATCCAAAGTTGATAGATGCTGAAAGTGAAAATGGTCGCTTTAAAACAATGGAATGTTTTCATTTGAAAGTTGATTGAGACATTGGATTCATTTCAATATCTTCACAGTATCATCAGCTTTATAGCTGGACAAATAAATAGATAGACCTATAATATCTCCATTCAAATGATTAAAAAGAAATAAAATGATGCCAGATGTTTATTTGGAAAAACCCATAGAACACATTGAAAACAATTCCTGTCTCTGCAACTGGAAATTGGAATTGATCATTACTGGGCATTAAATGTGCGTATGTTTTTCTGAAGTTCCTAAATCTATTTAATTTCTATGTTGACAGAGATATTAGACAGCTGTTTGAAAATCTGTCTCTCTTTCCTGAGCTATGCACAAGAAATCTTTATGTTAAACCATGAAATGTCAATGAGAGCTCTTCAGTGCACTAATCAGCCTGCGAGTGGAATGTGCGCGCGGGAAGCAATAACCTTAACTTACATTCTCAATAGTCTTGATTGCCCCATGTGCACGCCCTTAAGACATGGCTGTTGAAGGCGATGTCTCCCAAGTGCTGCTGTGCAATGCCAGCCCCGGCGATTAGAGTCAAAGATGATGAGTTAGGAGGCGTTCTCTCCGTAATGGCTCCAGCAGTGACTCACCGCATGCCCCAGGGGAGCATTCCTGAATCTTCTGCCTCTATTACCCTTTTACCCATCTCAACGCCATCCACTGCCTCCAAATGGGACCAAATGCCTCCATCTTTGAAGAGCCCATGGGAAACTACCATGGGAATTAGGTGCAAAAAGAAGAGGAAAGCAACCTCATTCCTTTGGAGTCTTTTGAGGGCAGGCTGGTGAACTTAAGCGACATCGCCGACTTGGCACCTTTGGAAACATTTCCACAGCCCAAAGCAGGAAAAAGCCAACTTTTACACACAAGGTGTTCTTTGTAGTGCGATTTATAAAAATGGGAGGAAAAGGATTAAGTCTAGGTATCTTAGAATAGGGCAATGGCTACATAAATTATGCTAAAGTTAAACATCAATCTATAGCATAACCGTTAAAAATAAAGTCCACGGGAATCAGAAGTGCAAATAAAGCAAAAGCTCCTTACATCCCTTACTTTGGTGATCTTCCATGGTCAAAGTTTGGCCTTTTACTTTGAATATCAGAAACCTGACTGTGGGCACACTGAGATGAGGACCTGTTTTTCAGGAATGGACAACATTAACCAAGGTTGTGAGATGGATACCTTGAAGCAGAATTCGATGTATCATTTTATATTCAGAAATCTGTTTAAAGTTCTGGAATACTTAGACTGGCACAATCAGCACATTCTTTCCCTGGAAATAAACGATACGGATGCAACCTCCTATTGAACACGACCATTTACCTGCTACTATTCATGAGTCTTGTGTACAAGGTACTGCACCAAGCAATTATCAATATCTCATTTAATGAGATCACATTTGCAAAGTATTTAGTATATGTCCAACCCATACTAAGTGCTCCATATTTGTTAACTGACATTATTACTTCTCCTACTTATCCTCCTCCTGTCATTGTGGTTTCTAAGTGACATTATCCCCCTTCTGCAAATGAGAAACATAAGACAGAGCAGTTCAGTAACTGCCCAAGCAAGTTAGGAAGTGGCAGAGTTACAAGCAGAAATGCAATTGTCAGAGGAACTGGAAACTCAGTGCATATCACCGAAGTCTTCTCCTGCTTGGCAGGGCCCTGGGGAAGCATAATCGGAAGGCTGCTTTCTAAATGTGGAGTCTCAGCAAAGGGAGTGTGAGGAATTGAGCATCGAACAGCATCAGGCCTAAGCAATTGGATATGTTCATCTCCTATTAGGATGATCTGGAATTTGAGACCCTTTGTCCGAGACACCCTATCCCCTGAATAAGAAAGAGAAGCTAATACTTAACTGAGAACTTGTGTGACAAGCCCACATTTAATCTTCAGAACAACATAATGAAGTGGGTAGTGCCCTCCCCTCCATGCCATTTTAAAGATAAGGAAAGGCAAAATAAGGTTAAGGCTCATTCCCCAGTATTCTGCAGTGAAATGAGCTGTAGAGCCTAGATTCAAATGCTGGACAGTTCAGCTCCACAGCCCTGTCCCCCTGGAGGCTCCACTGCCTCTCCTGGGATGGGCGAGCAGCCCGAGGCAGCAGCTCTCCATTCTCCAGGCTTCTCTCCTCATCATCACATCCTTCTTGAGACAGAGTAGCCCAGTCTGTCAAATTCCAGCTGCATTGGCTGAGAGCCATTTTATCTCTCAGTGACCCCACATCTCCTGGCTCCAACCTATTCCATATATATATTATGTATGTATGCTTGTGATCCATTATGTTTGATTGTAAAGTTTTACTCTTAGGGTGAGCCTATTTTCATAATCTACAAGTTCTTGGATAAATTGCCTCATTGTAATTCTCTCATACTGAAATGGCAGCCAGTTACTATCCTTTAGTTTTAGTAACTCAGGGAATGCTTGTGATACAATGTAGAATAAAATAAAGCAGGATCTAAAATTGTATATACAGCAGGACCATGCTTATGTTTAATAATAAGATGGTTAAAGAAACACCAGAATGTTTACAGTGGCTCACTTTGGTGATGGAGCAATGAATGCTTTTTTCTTCCTGATTTTCTACAATTGGTGGCTAATGAAGAGTGTTTATTTTATGCCGGGCACTGTGTTCTTGCTTTGCACCGTCTCATTTAATCCTCCCAACACACAGAGGTATCACTATTGCCATTTTGCAGATGAGGAAGCTGACAAACTAAGTAACTTGCCCAAGGTGGTCTGTGACTAAATGATAGAGAAGGAATCCTGTGTTTGTTTTAGCACAAATTACGTTGTATCAGTTGGTAGGGCTGTCATAACAAAGTGCCACAAAGTGGGTGGCTTAAACAACAGGAAGTTATTTTCTCCGAGTTCTGGAGGCTAGAAGTCCAGTATCAGAGTGTTGGCAGGGTTAGTTTCCTCTAAAGGTTCTCTTCTGGGCTTGCAGATGGGTGTACGTGGTGGCCCCTGTCTGTGGACATGTCTGGTGTCTCTCTGTGTGTGTCCAAATTTTCTCTTCTCATAAGAACACCATTCATAATGGATTAGGGCCCACCCTAAAGACCCCATTTTAATTTTACTTAACTCTTTAAAGACCTTATCTCCATGTGCAGCCTTCATGACGTAGTGGGGCTTAGGACGTCAACAGATGAATTTTGAGCAGGAGTGCTGGGGGTGGAGACAAAATGTAGCCAATTACATGCATCTATCTTCTTTTTTTTTTTTTTTTTTTTTTTTTTTTTTGAGACGGAGTTTCGCTCTTGTTACCCAGGCTGGAGTGCAATGGCGCGATCTCGGCTCACCGCAACCTCCGCCTCCTGGGTTCAGGCAATTCTCCTGCCTCAGCCTCCAGAGTAGCTGGGATTACAGGCACGCGCCACCGTGCCCAGCTAATTTTTTTGTATTTTTAGTAGAGACGGGGTTTCACCATGTTGACCAGGATGGTCTCGATCTCTTGACCTCGTGATCCACCCGCCTCGGCCTCCCAAAGTGTTGGGATTACAGGCGTGAGCCACCGTACCCGGCCCACATCTATCTTCTTAACCAGTCAATAATTCTGCTACCCATAAAGAACTGGTTTTTTAACTTTTAAAAATTTTATTTTCAAGCCATGCAGAGTCACGTTGGAAAAACCTTGTTCCAGCTGAAGGATGACATCTCACTGTGGGCTGCTTTGTTTGTTCACTAATTTAGAAATAGCAGCCTGATTGGCAAAGGGAAAATAATTAACCAGAATTCAGGGAACTTCAAAATGGCTCACCTAAGCCTCTTGCTGTGAGCATTCAATATTTATTTTGCTACCCAGCCACAGCTTAAATCAAATAGCAAATTTATTTAACTCAAGGCAGTATGAAGAATATTAGAAGTATAAACTCCTTTAACAAACTAAAAATTGAGTTGAGGATACAAAAGCATAGATATATAAAACGTTAATAGCAGTGCATGACAGTAATACAAGAAATGTCACAGACAGAGGGGAATTAATCACAGAAAATGGAAGCCAGAAAGTAGATGCTGTGAGTTCTGACAAAAGTCTGAGAGAGGTAATCCAGGAAGGCTTCCTGGAGGAGGAAGAACTTACTGTGTTGATCAACTAGGGAGGTCTTTCTCCCTACCTCACAGGATGCTAAGAAGTTCAAGCCATGTTTAATGACGTCATATGTCTGGGAGGAGCCGGTGAGATGGATGAGAACTCAGGGAGGGAGGGACTGGGTAGGTGTTGCCAAAACCTGCAGCTGTGTTGGGGTGGTGCAGAGAAGAAAGTTTCCAGGATGACTATAGTGACCAGAATGAATCTGGATGAATTTGGAGATGGGTTTGGGTCACAGGTACCAGTGGCACGTGGGGCAAGTCAGCTGGAAAGGGAAGCTAAACAGGGCTCAAGTTTCTAATGGTGATGGAGAAAGGATCACAAGGGATCTGAGGACAGAGGGAAAGCTGGGCCTGGCTGCCTGCTTTCATCTGCCAGATAAGCAACAAGAGCAGAGGAAAGGAGGGGAGGGAGAGGAGGGGAGGGGAAGGGAGGGAAGGGGAGACCTCAGATCTTCTGCAAAAGGCAGAGGAAAATAAGAAGGACAGTGTGTGTGAGAATGCTCCTCACCTGTGACAGGACCTTGCGCCCGGCCTGCCAGCTGTCTAGTTAGCCAGCCCTCTAGTTAGTTTCCAGTGGAATCAAGCCAAGGGTCACATTTGCGACCATTCGGTCCAGGAGCTTTGTCAGCAGATACATTGGTTTTATTCTGGAGACCATAAAAAAAATTTTTTTTAAACTGTTGGGCATGTTGGAAGAACTTTATCAGGATTCCACTTAGCGGGCCAAGGTCAAGTACTCAACTCAGTCAAGAAGGAAATTGCAGACACAGGGCATCTGTGACAGAAAGGGAGGCAGATGGTGACGTGTTGCTGGGAGCTAGCTGGGGCACAATAGTCAATGTGCTCTAGAGCCAGCCTGCCTGGGTTCAAACCACTGAGAAGCTGTGTGACTCTGTGCAAGTTACTTTATCTCTCTGTGCCTTAGTTTCCTCATCTGTAAAACGGAGTTGGTAATTGAACCTGTCTCACAGGGTTGTTGCAAGGATTCATTGAGATAACACATGTCTGATGTTTAGGTAACACTCAAGAAATGTTTGCATTGATATGAGTGTCAGTGGGAGGCTGCCTGGAAATGTCAGCAGCTGTGTGGGGGTGAGTTAGAGCAGAGGCAGTGGGAGCATGGGAGAGCTTAGGGGAAGCCAAAGATGACAGCTCCTAAGCTCATGCCCGGACATTGCAAGCATGCTTAAATGCAACGAATGCCCTCCTGGTGCAATCCTTACCAGGAAACATGTTCTAGGTAGGAAGTGGATTTGGCAGAGACTGTGTAACATGTTCTAGGTAGGAAGTGGATTTGGCAGAGACTGTGTAACATGTTCTAGGTAGGAAGTGGATTTGGCAGAGACTGTATTTAACCTTAGTACGAGGCACAGCAGTGCAGGGAAATGCTCTGAGAGATGGTCTGTCACCAGGACAAGGCGGTGAGCCCGGCCTGGCATCATCCTGGGCTTGGGGGAGGCTCACCCGAGGGTTCTCCTGTGTTCCAGGGAAGGTAGCTGGAGGAGCAACTGAAGTTAAAGGTTAAAGGCCAAGTTTTGAGAATGAGCTAGAAAAGTCATGGTTGCAGGGAGTCTGAGAAAAGAGTGATGGGCCAGGCACCCCACCAGAGACAGCGAGAGAGCACTGAGGTGACTCTGGTGCAGCTGGGAGAGATGGCGGCTGGCCTCTGGAGAAGCAGCAGCATCTTGATGTACATGATGAGGAAGAGAACACAAGGATCCAGAACTTTCAGATGCGAGAGTCATGGGAGGAGGGCTGAGGATGACGAGGCAACGCGTGGCTGCTGAGGTCTCTCCTCTCTCTCTCCTTTTCTCTATGATTCTTCCTGCTGCCTCCTCTCCCAGGGTCATGCAGCTTCTCTCTCAGACATTCATCATCTCTACCCCTCTGACAGCATCAGCTCACACAACCCCCAAAGCGACCTTCTATTTCTGCCCTTCTGTTTCTGTCATCCCAACTACCCCACTGATTCTGTGTTTCCTGGTTCAGATTTCCATGACAAATCTCACTGGCTGGTTCATCTTTTCCAGACTAGGTCTCGCTATAAAGCATGAATCAGCTTCAGGCTACACTTAGGTCTGGTGAAGACCCTGGACCCGCTGAGCTGTAACCAGCAACATAGAAGGCCCAGGACCCTCCAGCAAACAGCCAACACTTACAACCTTCAGGGGCTGGGGTGGGGTGGTTGCCCTCAGATGGAGGGCTTATGGGACATTATCACCAGCACATACAATCCCAAAAATATGAGTAAAACCCACTGTCATCGGGCCATAGAATACAGAAGGGAGAAAATGAAGCTTATGAAAGTGAGAAAAGAACAAATAAGTGGAAGGTGTTTGAATGACAGAACTGCACTGAAGAAGTAAGACCTGTATTCCACGTGAAAGAAGCTTTTATGAGGCTTTTCCCTTGGTCCATAGGGGGAGACAGGAAATTAAACACCCAATGTGAACGGCTCCTTTATTGAATACATGCTAATTAAAAGTCTACCGCGGATAACGCATACAGGGGCTCGGGTTCACAAGTGCAAGTGCCGAACGTGTGAATGTGCTTCTTAACCAAACATGAAGGGACATAGCTCTTTCCGAAACTGGCACTTTCTGCGGGTGTAGTAATACACAGAAATGGCAAGAGCTTGGAAAAGGGAAACTGGAGGAAAAATAATGAAAAGGGCCAAGTATCTGAGTGAGCCGAGTCTTTAAGCCTCATCTGTAAGACTCAAGAGCGTATCTACCAACAACAGGCGTTGGGCAGGTAGACTCAACAGAACTCATGTGAAAAGGCACAAAGACATTGGCTCAATTTTGTTAAAACAAGAAAAATATTCAACGTATAAGACACAAGCCTTGTAGGTGACAGAGCTGGTCTTCTGACCACACTTCTGGTGATCTGTCCTCTAGTCCAGAGAGCAGAAATTCTGAAGCTCCTGAACAGGTAAAAGAACCAGGACAACTATCCAAATGGGCCATCACATCATGAAAAAGAGGCGGAAAAAGAGGAGTCAAGTCACATAGAACATTCAGTGTCCGTGTTGCACCAACAGAGCTGTTGCCTATTTGCATTGTGTGAATATGTGTATCTGCATGTGTGTGTGAGCATTGGGGTGTGTCTTTCTGTATGTCTGTGCCCCACAGTGGATTAGGGGTTAGACCAGGCGGTTAGAAACCTAGGACATCAACTCTTACAAAGTTCAGAAGCCGCTGGGATGCTAGAACATTGAGGGGAATACACTGAGATGCAACAAGTGATTCTTCTCAAGGAGAACATCAAAGGTGGAGGAAAAAACGACTTTGCTGAGATAAGAAAAGATGGTCTGAACAGTCTTCTAGAGGGGATGGCGAGGCAGCTGTGGGCCTGGTTCAGCAGAATGAGTTTGGATGGGAGTTCAAAATCTGAGCAGAATTTCTCAGAACAACAGTGGAGACACAGTCAGCCACCAAGCAATTCTCTTTCACTCTCCTGGAACCACGTGGTGCTAATATCTCCTTTAAAGACGTAAGCGGAAGTGGAAACATTTAAAGAATAACCATTGTTAGGCTTCTTCCAGGATCGCTGTGCACAAATGTGTGCATCTTGCCACAGTGCCCCGATGCTTGGGAAGCCTGTGACTGTGGCAAGGGGACGCTGCAGGTTCATGTCTGTGCCCAGCTGGAGTTCCTCCATTTCCCGCTGGTACCTCAGAGTGGGTAATTAGCAAACGAGAACAAATAGAACTTCTACAAGATATTGAAGTCTAAGAATTTGGCTTTTTGCCAAAGATTGCACAGAATTCTACCATGAGGATTGCTTTTGTTGTCTTTGAAAGGGGTGCAACAGATCAAGGAATATAAGAGAATAATGATTTATTCAGCAAATGGCCCAGTGCAGCAACTTTACATTGGTGTGTTGGAGGGTCCTACAGTTCCTCCTAGAGAGAGCAAGGGGAGGGTCCTAGAGATGAAGCCCCAGACACCCACCTTATCTGCAATCCCAGCTGGAACAGTGTAGCAAAACAGGACCAGTGTCCACAAGATATCTGGTGGGCACTTGTACCAATGTGGGAATTGTACTGAGGTACCAGCTTTGGAATTAAGCAGCAGTTATATTATGTTTTAGAAAGAGCATGAACTCTTAAATCTGATGGATTCAGTTGATTTCTTGCTGTATCCCAGCTGTGTAACATGGGCCAGTAAACTTTGAGGCTCATCTATAAAAATGGGATCTCAGTGTATACTTCCAGGGGACATTGTGAAGATTCAATGAGATAAATGTAGGAGCTCAGTTAAAGCAAAATGATGTATATTGTGGAAGCTCCTTCATTCTGTATATGAAGCTTCCAATTACTTGCCCTACCTTGAGAATGAATTAAAGTTGGTTCTTTTGTACCCTATAAAAGAGCCCTACTCTACCTTTTACTAGTGCCATGATTGGGGGCAAATTACCTCATCTCATCGGTAAAATAAGGATACTAGATCTATCCTGAATACCTCATGAGATTGTTGTATAAAATAAATGAATAGATGTATGTGAAAATACTTCATCAATGGTAATGCCACAACACATATATAATGCAAAAAAAAATTCTCCATTAATAAGGTGTCCTCTCAACAAATGTCCATTTTTCCTTATAAAATGTCAGAGATGTTTAGGCAAACCCCTAAGGTTATTTAATTATTGGATAATAATACGTTGGTGATGGAAATTAATTACACAGGTACTGTGAAATACCCTGCTTTGCTACTGACAACACCCAGCAATGCAGAGCACATGGTGAGTCCATAGAAAACCAGGGTAATTGTGAGAGCACCAATAGCAGAATAGACACAAAACTTCCTCCACATCATAGGTCTGTCATTAGCTGATGTCACCAAGGGGCTATAAACAGAATCTCCTGTATATCCCATGGGCCATGAGATAGCAAGGTAAATAGAGGACAGTTGTTTAATTTATCTATTGTAAGAGAGCTGACTGCATGGCAAATAGGTTTGTAAATGCATTTCATGCCATCTCAATATAGTGTGGCTTCCACCAAGAGTGAGTGAGCTCAGAGCCTGTTCACTGTGGCTGTGCCTCATTTGATGCAATCCAAGGGCCATGATCAGAGAGTCTCCAGAGTGCCTTTGCCATTGGCAGTGAGTGGCTTGGAAAGGCATGGGGTTGGAAACACATTCTATTCTCTGACTTTGGGCCAAAGTCCATCGTATCTTGTCTTCGAGAATTTCAGTTCCGAAGAGGGTCTAGTTTAGCCTGCTTTGACATTTAAAACAAACCTTAAGGATGAAAGCAGAATATTCCCACAGCTGGTGATTGTTATACATAGAACAAAAATCTGTAGTTTCCAGGAGGCCTCCCTGCCTGACTCTGCAGATGTAGTCTGGACACCTCTCATTCTCCTTAGCCATCTTGCTTTACAATGCTCACAAATGAGCAGCCACCTCCATCCCCAACGGTGATGAGGATACTCCCTCAATATTAAAATCCCAGGACTAGCCACACAGGGCAGATAAACAAAATGTGGTATATACACACCATGGAATATTATTCAGCCTTAGAAAGGAAAGACATTCTGACACGTGCTACAACGAGGATGAATCTTGAGGACATTATGCTAAGTGAAATAAGCCAGTCACAAAGGGACAACTACTGTATAATTCCACTTATATGAGATGCCTAGGATAGGCAAATTCATAGAGCCAGAGGGTAGAAGTTACTAGGGGCTGGGTGAAGAGGGGAGATGGCGAGTCTTTGCTTTAATGGGTACAGTTTCACTTTTGGATGAAGAAGTTCTGGAGCTGGATGGGGGTGCTGGTTGCATGACGATATGAATGCACTTCATGCCACTGAACTATACACTTAAAAACGGCTAAAACAGTCAATTTTTGGTTGCATGTATTTTACCACAACAAAAAATGTAGTTCTAGAACTAAAAAAAAAAAATACAGAAATTAAAAACCAGAGGAGCTTCCACGTGCCACAAGGAGCTTGCTCTGATGAGTCTGGTGCACCGACATCTCACTGCTGTGCTGTTTTGTGATGCTTCCATTTGTACCTCCTTTCCAACATGTGACATTTGTCACAACTCCGAAAGATGTGAGAAGTTGGGATGAGGCCAGAAAAAATGGTTTCGGATGGGTCGTGCTTTTGTGTTCGGCCATGTGAAAGCAGTTTTGTGGAGGTTGACTCTTCCAGTATTTTACGCAATCGGCAGATAGTGTTAAATGCCTGGTTAAAATCTTTCTAATGTGTCTGGTAATCATTTTAGCTGTTAAAGCATAATGTGAATTCAGACATACAGTTATGTGAAAATCTTTCCCACTTGCCTACCTCTCACGCAGATTACAGAGGGAATGCGTTATAGACAATAAAACCTAAGGGGAAAAAATTGCCACCCTGCTTCAGTTCTGCCATTAAACCCAACGATGGCGGCCATTGCCATGTAAAAGGAAAAACAACAAGTTTACACTTCCTCATTTCCCATGGTAAACAGATTGCTTATTTTAATTTTGAAAATAAAGCGATGGAGGCTATGTAGGTCTGTAAATAAGAGTGTGCATCTCAATTTTCTGCAAATGCTTAAGTGGTTTACATCTGTTTCCTCCCAGTTGTATTTCTCAAACATGAATTTCCATTTTAAAAAGAGTCGTAAAATCACTACTGTTTCTCTGTGGATCTATTAGCAATAAAATAGCCTACAGAGGTTTGCACAGCCATGGAAAATGTACAGTGATAATAGGCTGTCCTGCTGTTACATGGCTTATGCAAACTTTACATTTATCACAGCAGAACCATCTATCCGCAGGGTTGTAGCACAGCAAACAACTGAATAAAAAGGACCCAGAGAAGGAAGATGAGACTGAAATCTCTGTGTACACATCATTAATCAGACAAGATGAATTCTCAAACTTGGACACGCATCTCCTCAAAGCCAACTGAGAGAAGGAGCAGGAGGAAGAAAATGTGTCAGGTTGATTGCAATCTGCAATGTACAACTTTCCACAAAAATGAATCTCCAACAAACAAAAGCGTTTGTTCTTCTCATTTGCATGCTGTATGGTTCACTCCTCGTGTGTGTGTGTGTGTGTGTGTGTGTGTGTGTGTGTTTAAGAACCAAGCCGGTCATCTGTTGAAAACTTTTACTCCAGCAGATGACGCAATTATTCTTTTATGCTTTAAGTAAAAGGGCTCAAAAGCGCCCATTACTTTCTCACACACCAGCGCGGCCTCCCTAGTCTCCCCCATAGATGGGCAAATGCAGAGCATGTCCATGGAGCCCCTGAAGCCCCGCATCATGAGTGGGACTAGGGTTCAAATCTCTCTGTCCTCAGGTTGCATTCCAGTGAAATTCTACCCCATACTGGGATGGTGGTGGATTTATTTTAAGTTCATTCACTGAAAGTCTGTAACAGTGATACAGAGTAGGTATCAAAATGGCCTCCTTCCAAAACAGGCGTGTGTGAGGTACTCCCCGTCCTTGTCTGGAAGTCCTGAGTCTCTCAGTCCTCTGAGTTGCCTTGTTTCCCTGTAATAGAAAAGCATCATTAAAATACACTGATAGTATTTACATTGTTTGGCATCTCACAGCCTGTTCCATTGAGTAGGGGATTATTATCTTATAAAAGTGGCTTTGTTTTGTTTTATTAGTTTGTTGGAGAGATGAGTTTGAGAAATAATCCTGAGGCTTGTAGAAGGAAGATAGAAAGGACACCTTTCAATCAACACCCGAGTTAATGATTACTTAACTATATTTGTCCCTCGAAATTCTGTGACTTCAGGAATAGACCAAGATAAGGATGAATGAAAGGAAAACAGTAGGGAGGGGAGCGACAACGGAGGAGGGCAACTGCCCCGTCCAATAGCCCAGCAGCTCCTGACCCTCAAGAACTGCGGGCGTTAGGGGGAAGCCTGTTGTTTTTAACTAGTTCACATTTGCTCCATTTCTAAGGGGGCTCTTAGTTACACATCCCCACATCACCAGATCAGTCCAAATAATTATGTGGGAAGCAATCTAACAATCTCAACCCACCTGTGGATCAGGCAACTGGTTACTAAGACTCGATCATTTTTAAATATTGGTTTGACAGCATATGCACATCACTAAAAAGTGTAGAGTTCCGGGGGGAGGAAGTGTGTGTTTGCATTCCACATCAAATACTCTTATGCTGAGTTGCCTCATGACCCGCCAAAAAGGAGCCGTGCGTTCCCTGGCCGCTGAAGCCGAAGGGCTTTCTGAATCCGCATTCCAGTTGGACTTGCTTTCTTCTGCACTTCTCACTCTTACTGAACTTGCTTCTCTCCTCTGGTGTTGGTTCTGTGAGCGGTTCCATGTTTGATAGTGCCTAGGTCCTGCAAAGTTTGTAACATGACAAGAACTGCAGCGGTCGTCCCCGCCTCGTGTGGCATGCTTGCAGCAGAGATGTAACGTTAAGTTTCAGTAAGATCACCCAGCCCCTACCTCTCTGCTCCTAAATGTCTTGGAGAAGAACCAGGCAGACGATGTGCAGCTTCCAAAGCGGTCTCAGAGTTTCTTGTTGGAAAGACAGATGTAGGTTGTTGGTCTTACTCCTCATTGATCAATAGCATCTCAGCGTTCATTAGCAAGACTGCCTGTTTTTAACTTGAGCTGAGACTTTCTGCTGGGGTGTCCTTGGCAATTCTAGGAGGTGTCCATTTGGCCCCTTTCAGTGATTCCACACTGGCTATGGGTTCCCATTTCTCCTGGAATTCTTTAGTGACCCCTTCCAGAAAATTCTGATTCTAATTAGAAACAATGCATCTGATCATGTACTGGGTCCTCCTGCAGATCACTGACAACTGGACCAAGGCCTAATCACAGTAGTAATAATAATCACTACAGTTGTTTAGAACTTTCTGTATGCAGGTAGCACACACTGCAGCCCAGACAGGCTCATAGGCTTGTCCAAGGCATGCAGTTAATAAGGGTTGGAGTTGGCATTTAAACCCATGTTCTGAAACCCCATGCTGTGCTTCTCTTCAATCCCACTGTCTTCATGGTGTTTTATGTTAGCTTAGTGGAAAGAAACTCTTTCTCTTTTCCAGTCATAAGAGCGGGCCTGGTAGAGACGTCCATGTACTGGGCGCCCCATGTTTCCTTCCCTCGCTGGTACGTTTCACTCTGCTTCCTCTGCAGTCTTGACGCTGCTCCTTCCTCTACACTTCCCATCCCACTATACGTCTTTTACACAGCAGGGCAGGGTGATTCGCTGCATGCTAGGCAGTAACTACATAGTAATAACAATAACTCTTGGTACTTAGAGCTCCTCATCCGAGGACGTCACCCGAGCTTAAAGAAATTTAAATATATCTGTTCACAGCAGCATGGTGGGGATGGTTTTGGTCTCATTTTCTCCAGGCTTGGAGAGACATGTGCACGTTTAAAGGAAGAAAACACCAGCCTTCCTAATGAGGCCCCCCCTTACCAGAGTGGGGAACTGAGAAACAGAAGCGAATCGGGGGAGGGCCGTACAGGGTAATGGTCTCTCATTTCCCTGCAGTTCCTTCGCAGAGTGCATTTGACGCTTGGCAGGCTTGCTGTCTCCAGGAGCCCTCTGGCTTCACGGCATTGAGGAGAAAGGGCTGCCCACCAGCTGAGTCTCTGTTATGTTAGCCACCAGCGTCCAAGTATTCTCTCCAGAATCCGTCCTTATGGTGAACTCCACTGGGCTCTGATGCGGAGGAGGGAACCTGGGTCTGATGGCTTCTCCACATCCCTGTCTCCCTCCCATCTTCAGGGCTCCCCATTCTCTCTGCTCCTGTGGGATGGTTCCCTGTCCCTGCTCTGAGGGTGGATCACCCACAGGCTTCCCCTGGCAATACTCCACACCCAGGCCTTCCACACACACAGGCTGAGGGGGGCAGGGGCTCTCTAGTGGAGGGACACAGCTTCCAAACCTCATTTGCTGCTCCTACCCTCCAGCTATCCCTTCCTTGCCAGAGCTGAGCCTCTGGCTTGTTCCTCACTTATCTGGACTTGCAGAGCATGCCACTCTTTCCTGGTGTAGCCTGCCCCTTCGACCAACCCAACCTGTCAACACTGCACCTCCATGTGACACACTGGAGAGATGGATCCACTTCAAGGAATGAAACTAACTGGCTTCCTTAGCTATGGAAATACTCTCAGATCTTGAATTAAGAGTCAGTGAGTCCTCTAGTCCTCAGAAACATGGAAGTGGAGCATCAGCTGGGAGCTCACAGCACATGTCTGGGTCCCTGCAGGCCACGCCCCAGAATGACAGCCAGCTCATCTGCTGATGCACCTGCTACATGTGAGTCACTGTCCCAGAGGCTGAAAAGTTTGCAGAGAAGTAGCAGGCTTTGTTCTTACTCTCAAGAAGCATGCAGTCTTAGAGGGGAGATGAGATAGAAGCACAAGTCTGATGATACGCCGAGTTTCAGGTGAGCTCTAAATCCTCATTCTAAGCATGTACCAAGCTTTGAGATGGAAAGGTGCTTCCCACCTCAGTTCTGGTCACAGTGAGAAATCCAGAAGAAAGAATAGCAATTTAGTAGAGGTAGATGAGAGGCATTTCAACGGTAAAATCACTCAAGCTTTTCCCTCTGACTCAAAGCAAATACATTGTCAAATGTACCATAAATATACATTTGCACTATTTATTACCTCTGCCTATAAAAGAAAATTGTATTAGGTGATTGTGCTGAAAATGTGTCAAAAGTATGATTTGCATCTCTTTTATGTGGGTGTTTTTGTGAGTATTTGCTATATTTCAGTTTGCTAATATACATATATATCTCTGTAGAGACATATATAAATGCTGTTTAGTTCTTCTGATCTTTGTTTTTATTTGCCTGGTATAAAGATTTCAATATAATTTGTGATTCTAAAAATATTGCTTTTGAAAAATATGGTATAGATCCTTTGTTCCCCTAATTCCCATAATCCAATACAATAAAACATTTACTAAAAGTATATTAAAGAAAGAGAATGTCCTGAAGGATTTGTTTCTCTTTGACAAACTGTCACTGGAGGATTATGCAGAATGTTTTCTGTGTTGTCCTGAATGTCATAGAATCCATCTCTCTTCAGTTAGGCAAATTTCCTGAAGCTTCTCCATAACCCCTGGATGGGAGAAACTCATTTTCCTCTTAGCAATCCTGCAAACTACGGGAAACTGAGATTTCGGTTATTAGCACTCACCCCATACTTTGTGGATGTCATAGATTTTGAGAGGAGGTATATTCTTTTGTATCATTTTTATTTATAGCATCTCACAGTATCTTTACTTTAAAAAAAGACTTTAGCAATTATATCTTGTTGGCTCCTTTCAACCACCTTAGGAAGCAAGTCAACATCCCCCCAGTTAGTAGAAAGAAGGAATAAAGCCAAAAAGGAGATTATGTCACTTTAGGGTCACACAGAAAATCATTAAAAGATTAAAACTCAAATTGCTCAAGTCTCAAGCATTCTGCTTTGCTGTTAGAAATGTCATCTTAGTTTCTTTTTCTCATCTACAAGCCACATACATATCATTTTTCTCAACTAGACAATACCTAGGGCTAAGGGAGGCCACTGTCCTTTCTACCCTATTTTAAACTCCAGAAAGAAATCCCCTTTTAGATTTCCCCCGGGAACTTGGTCTCACAGTGTGGTCAGGCAGAGAGAGACTGCTAGGAACTGTACTGTGTGACCTCCCCTGCAAGAAAAAAAAAAAATATGTATGTTGAAGCCCTGAACCCCATTGTGAACGTATTTCGAGATTGGGCTTTTAGGAAGTAGTTAAATGAAGTGATAAGCGTTCAGCCTTAATCCAAGAGAAGTGGCAGCCTTAGAAGAAGAAGAGCAGGATCTCTCTCTCCACACAAACGCTGACTAAGGAAAGGTCCTGTGAGAACGCAGTGAGAAGGTAGCCTTCTGCAAGCCAGGAAAAGAGCCCTCACCGGAAACCATCCTGTCAGACCTTAATCTGGGACTTCCAGTCTCCAGCACCATGAGGAAAAAGTTTCCTGTTGCTTACGCTGCCCAGGATATGGCATTTTGTTATGGCAGCCCAAGAAGACTAAGACAGAGACCTTAAGCCTTTGCTTTCAAGTCATCTCCTGGGGCCCATGTGTGGCGTAGACAGGACCTAGAAGCTGCTCAGAGTCTGGCTGGGGAAGAGCTGGCCAGAGTGGGTGCTGTGAGAGTGATGAGCTGGCTGCAGAGTGGACCCCTGAGTCAGGGCCAGGTGAGACTAAGTCAGTAGCCAGGGAGGTCAGCTGCAGAAAGAACCAGACTAGGAGTTCACCAGACACAGGCTTCAGGAGCCATTGCCAACAGAGCAAGTAGCTCCCAGGTGGACACAGGCATCACCCTGGAGGCCAGAGGAGGTCAAGGACCTCATGCCTAGGGATCCCCAATCTGCCCTGCTCAAAGTGACCTGGTCAGACTTGTCCCTCCCTCCACATATCCAAACACCCTCAGAGGGAAAGAAGTGGCAGAAATGACATCACTGAGAGACGGAACATTTTTATCAAAGAGAGTTTTGACATGACCTATAGGAACAAAGTCATCTGGACTAAGTGTTAACAGGATTAAAAGTGAGTTGATTTTCCCCTGTCTGCAGATGGGGGCTCAAGGGGAAGGCCATTTTACTCACAGGCAAATAAGACTAATCTCTTTACCCACACAAGCTGTAGTTTAGGTTGAATTTGTGAGTTACTGCAGAGGAACCTGGGGAGGGCACCTCTTTTCAGGGAGAGGCAGGTTTGGGGCCAGCTACTGCCACATTCTAGAAACTCATTATCTTGGGAGTTTGTATAGATGATACCTGTCCATCCACCCTTTATTCTATCTCCCTCTTGCTTTAATACAATTTAATGTATCGCGTTTAATACAATAGAGGATTGCATCATAGTCATACACTTTTACCTTCCCAACTGTGTCGTAAACTCCCTTCAAGCAGAAACGTAAAAGAGTGCCAAGGACCGAGCTCCGTGTTTGTCAGCTGAGCAGTGATGCTGCCCTGCTTTGCTGGAACTTGAGTGTGTCTGTAGGTTTTGCAGCGAGTTTCAAAATCCTAGCTGAGGACTCCTGGGGTGGGTCCCAGCCCTGACATTAGCTATGGGACCTTCAACAAGTCAGTTTCTATTTCAGGACCTCAGTCTCCACATTTGTAAAACAAAAGAGTTGTTTTACAGATAGGTTATTGCCGCCACCATTTTAGTGACAAGAAAACTGAGACACAGGGAATAACTTGCTCAAGGAAACAAGGGCAGCAGGTATTAGAGCTGGGTTTCAAACTCAGAGACAGGCTCCAGAGTCCTGCCTGGGCCACCTCACTGTGCTGCTGTTGGGATTGAAACCAGAAGCTGGTAGGTTGGCTTTGGGGAGGAGAGGGTGGTCCATACATCCCGAGTTTAGAAGCCTCTGCAGAGGCACCTACTGCCAGGGCACACTGTCACTCCAAGTCGCACTTTCCTCTCCCTCTTAAAAGACTGTTTTCTAGCTTGTTCATTTCACAAGCATTTCTTGAATGTCTGCTGTGTGCCAGGCAGCCTTGGGCTTGGACTGGGATCTGAAGTAAGGGCTAGTAAAAGGGGTAGGGTGGAGGGCAAGGTGTGGCAGACTCTCTGCAGAAGGTCAGTTTCTGAGATGTTTTTTTAATCTCCCTCATTCCAGGAAACCTAATTCTATCATCTCGTAGGATGCTCTAGGACATCCCCATGGGGCTCTTGGTTAAGCCCAAACAGAACCCTGAATAAGCCTGTCTTAGCCTGTGACTTATAATTTTCTGAATCCCTAACTGGCTTATTTAGCATTTGCCAGAAGGTGGTAGAGAAGAGGGAGAGATGGGAATAATTGGTCCTATGAATAGGTTTGTCTGTAATTCATTTTACTTCCTTGCCATGAGGAAACATGCATTTCTTCTTTTGAGCACAGTGACTTTTTCATGCAAAGTAGTCACTCCTCAAATGACAGATAGGAGCTGAACTGGAGGCAATGTTCCGTATTGAAGAAACAACAGTGACAGCTGCTCTTCCAAACAAGACCATGGGCACACGTGAGGAACCAGCTCTCACTCCCACAGAGCTTGACGCATTGCAGCAACCAGCCCTGCCAGAGGACATCCACCCCCTGCTCCTCAGACCGAATAGAGACAGGGCTAGGGCCTCCAGGAGACCCCGCAGCTGCCAGGTGCCTGCACAAAGCTTGTAAGCGGCATGGGTGTTTCAGACCGTGTTGAGGTTACTCTGGTCAGGGTGGAGAAAACAGGCCCTTCCCATGTAGGTAGACCACCCCCTCCCCGTCCCATCTGGTGGACCATGCATGTTTGCTGGAACAGCAGCCACTTGTCCTGCAAATGGCGAGGATGGGGACGCACAGGGTGAGGCACAGTCTCAGCTGCCCCCTGTGCCCTACGCTCCAGCGCCAGCACACAGGAGCAGGACTTTGAGGCCCAGCAGGCTAAAAACCAGGGGCTGGAAGGCTCAGCCCCAGCAGGTAATGCAGACCTCATTCAGAGCTCCCTGGGGGTGCACCGAGTCCACAACTGAAGAGAGCTGGCCAAGAAGCCAGTAGCAGTGGCCTCATCTCAGCCTCAGTCACAATGGCATGTGATGACTTGGGTAAGGAGAGGCCCAAGGTCCTTACAGAGGCCCTAATGGTTTCCTCAGAGCAGTGTGGTCCAGACAGACCATTGCTGGTGCCTCAGATGAAAACAGTAGGTGGGTTTGGGGGTCTCCAAAGCAAGAGAGGCTTCACCCACCAGGCCCTGCCCAGAGCCACCGGCCATTCCTTTTCCCCAGCTCCTTCCTTGGTCTGGTGCGGGAGGTGGTCTGCTGTCCTCTACAGGTTTCTGGCAGAGCTCCAGTGGGAATGTCAGCCTGGAAGACATGCCTGGACTATGTGACTTCCTAAGCGTGCTGTGGCAGTGGCCAGGAGCCAGCAGCCCTCTCACTCTCTCTGGAAGGCGGCCATTTTGTCTGCTGGTGCTGCGTCAGGGGCCACCTGAGCCTGCAGCCTGAGGACAAGGCTCCAGGGACACTGCCTCGGGCCACAGTTGACTCTCCAGAGCCAATCACCTCTGTTTGTCTCTAGGAGAGGCAAAAGTTGTCAGTGGTCTGCAAACGCCCTTTCGTTCTAGATTAGAGCTGCAAGCAGAGAGAAGAAGGAAAAGGAATAACAAAAACAAACCCCGAAGACACAAGTACTGAAGCGCGTCAAAGCCAGCGAGGCTCCTTCTCCGTCTCCATTTTTCATATTGTTCCCTATTTTCAATAGCTACTGGGTGCCAGAGAGAAAAGGAACAACTTTAAAAAACAATTAGCGGGACATGTGGTGTTCGTTCTTGGCTGGAACTATGCAGCCTCATCTGCCGGCAAACGCTCTGCAGTCTTTCATGAAAAATGTTTTAGAACTAATGAGCTATATTTGCATTCCCCGTAGAATGGATTCGGAATTTTTCATCTACGCTGCACCGTGAAAAATGGATGTGTTTGGCGCAGAAGTCATTTGAACGTGAAACCCAGCCTCAGTGGAAAGACAACCTTCAGAAAAACTTTCCAAGTAACTTTTCATTCGTACGTGCTTCCACCGGGGAAGGTCAGGCTCGTGTGAAAGATGGAAATTTCCTGCACAAACCTAGATGCTGATGAGATTTGTTTTTGTAGATAATCTGCAGCGGTGAAATTTTTCATAATGTCACTGCAAAATAAATTAAAATGTTCATCTTCATATGGTTGGTTCCATTGCATTAAAATAAATGTTGCAAGCTCATTTAATTAGTATAGTTAGGAATGTCTCTTCCCTGCTTCACTGGCTCTCCAAATCACAAGTTAATTTGTCAAAATCAGACCATTGTTTTTCCTTCATTCTTCATTACTAGAGACAGCCCCATTTAAATAAATGTTTATGCTACAGAGAGCAGAGCAGTGAACAACCCCAAATATTTTCATAAGCCAGTGCTGGAAAAGTTTAAGACACAAGGAGCGAGGATGCATGTTTTTCTTTCCTTTGTGGTTATTGGGTATGTGACTGGCTGGAAAGGCACACAATCCAGCAGTCTGCTCTAACTGATGACGTTCCGCCCGCCATTGCTCATGTTGGCGGGCTACATCCTCTCGAAAGCAGTTTTCTTCTATGTTTTCCAAGACAAATGATGACAAAAGATAGCATCTCTATAAATTACCCTCCTCAAATCATTCTCTTCAAGAGCCCTTGGTTAATCAATTAGTTGGTGTTAGGAGGGGGTCTGAACTGGGATTGGGGGTAGTCCTGGTGTTCAGTCATTTGCTCTCCATGACTGGCTGCGAGCAGCTGGGTATTCCTGCTGAAAACTCAAAAGATAACCAAACTTCTTTCCCCCTGGCTTCCTGACCCTCCCAAACCTCCGGGAAAAGATCAGAACCATGGGGATGTGGTAGCCAGTACTAAAGCAGGAGTTCCTGGCACTGAGGATGTCGGAGTTAGTGATGAAGACCAGGGAGAAGGGGTTCATAGAATTGGCTGAGGACTTCTGTGTGTGGAGGTCTTCTGGAGGGCATCCGTCAGTAATGGATGAAAGAGCTTATCAGATCATTAGCAGCGCCCCATACTAATGAGATGTTGCATTCCCGCTCAGTAGAGAGCCCTCCATTGGAAAATGCCACAGTGCCTGGCTCTGTTTCTTGCCCTGTTACCTATTTTTGTTTTGTTTTGTTTTTTCCGCCGTGCTGTTCTTGCTTTGCATGTCTTTTTTCCTCTGGAGCGAAAGCATGTGGGGAGAGAGACCGTGATTCTTCAGATGTCTTGCAATGTGGTGAGTGAAAAGGCTTTCAGAGTTGCCCTCACTATGACTCTGATGAGCTCTGGTGTGTAGAATCAATCTTTCCTCTTTCTTTTTTCTTTATCTTTTGAAAATAAATCCTTGGGATAAACTTTACTTAATTAATAAATTATTTGATTACCAGAGGATTTAATGAGTGCATATTCTACAAATGGCCTTGACTTTTGGAGATCAGAACTCTAGTGAGCTGCCCAGGACATAGGCAGGCAGGGAGCAGCAGCACCCCAGGCTCCCCGCAACAGCCTGGAGTTACTGACAGCCGTGCTGAGCATGCCACTGCGCATTCATTCATTCACTCATGCATTTGATACGCATTTGATACTGAACTAGACCCTGATTGTGGAGAGTCAATCTTCTTTTCTCACGTCAAAGAAATGGAGCTTTCTGAATAGGCCTGGGCCAGTATGCCCTGTAGCCTAGTGGCCTGACCCCTGAACTCCAGTGCCTTGTCTAATGATGGTGCAATTTATTGAAAACACTCATGTCTCTGGTTGGCCATGGAGCAGTCTTTGTTAATCAAGGGAACTGGGAGCAAAGCCAGGTACATAAAAGACAAGTGAACTGAGCTGGGGGCAGGGCAAACATTCGGCCTTGGTGAATCCAAAGGAAATACACAATTGTCACTTGGAATGTCCTCTCCTTGGGTCAGCTCAGTCTCCAGTGTGTATCTCAGGGAGTACGAGAAGGACTGGCATGAGGGTTCCCAACATGGAAGAGCAAACCAGGGAATAGAGGAAAGTTTTCTTAGGGAAAAAACAAAAATCCTGCCCCATAATGTTGGCCTGGTTCTGTGTCCCCAGATCAAAAACCAGGTTAGAATCATGGAGTCAGATACACGACCCACAGCAAACAGAACAGGCAACTGCAGGTAAACCCAGCCAAGCTCTGGGAGGCGGCTGCCACTTGAGAGGGCAGACCTCGCTTCAAATCCCAGACTCCACCAGCTGTGACCTCAGGCAAACAATGGCTTCTGAGAGGCCATTTTCTCTCACATAAAATGGGTATAAAAATAATTATGTACATATACAAACACACACATGTGTATATATGACATGGTTCTCATGAAAACGAAACAAGATCCTCTGTATAAAAATGACCTGGCATATACTGAGTATTTGACAAACGTTAGTTCTCTTCCGCGGACTTCAGAAGGGATAAGATAGCAAGGGGATGGCAGGTTGATGGATCAGAATGAGTGTGGAGTAAATATAGTGACCATTGACAAAAATCAGTTTCTTAGTGAAATTGATTTTTAATTAAGTCTGCCTGTTAAACTATGCTTGAATGGGACACTGCTCTGAGACTGAGCCACATATGTCTCTGGTTTATATGGTTACAAAATTTATAGCTTTTTGATCAGGCATGAACTTAGTGATCATCTGGTCAAAACCCATTCATAACTTGCAAAAAGATTAGATGCCTTCCAAGGTCATGCACCAGTTAGCAGCTGCCTCCCACCTCCCTTTAGATAGGTGGAGACCATAGGGCACCTGAGACTAAGGCAGCCCAGGCCCCTAACCACTCGTCACATGGCGAGATTTTCCAATCATTTACCATCCTTCCCATTGCTCCTTAACCTTCTCCACTCTTACCATGTTCCTTTTAAAATGCAGTGCTCAAAACCAAATAAAAAAGCCCACATGCTTCTGACTCTGGCAAAATAAAGGGGAACAGTGACCTCTTTTGTTCTGGAGAAGTCTACGATTAAAGCAGCCTATTGGCAGCCACCCCATATTGCCCTGACAGTCACCTGAAATCCCCAGGACTCTTTTTCACAGCTGACTGGATGTCAGTCCCCTTCAGCCTGTAGGTGTGTCATTGGTTATTTATCCTGATAACTGAAACTTATGTTTATTGCCATTAAATTCAGTGAATTCGGGGCTGTCATTTTAGACTGTCAAGACCTTTTTGCATCATAATTCTGTCACCTGGTGGATCAATTTTACTTCCTGGCTCTGTATCGGGCGGTTACTCTGCCAGTCACACACCTCTTCCTCTGGTCCTCAGGGATGACCTGAGCGACTTTGTCACAAGGTTTGCTGAACTCAAGATACTCATTCCTCTGAGTTTCCTGTTCTCACAGGTACCATGGCTCACAGCCACACCAGCTCAAATCCCAGTATCTCTTGAGGATTTAAGACCTTGCAAACCTTGAGAGGTCCCCAGAAGGAGGTGGTCACTAACTGTTACTGAACACTTTCATTAGCAGTTTCCCTGTTGGGATGAATTATGAGGAAGCCTAGGAAAGAGTCCCTGAGAGAAAAAGATGAAGGTAAAAAAGCTCAAGACAGAAGGAGGTAGTATAAACTTAGTCTGCTTGACACTTTTTTAAATATTTAACTTTTACTTTAAGTTCAGGGGTAAATGTTCAGATTTGTTATAGGTAAATTTGTGTCATGGGGGTTTGTTGTACAGATTATTTTGTCACCCAGGTAGTTAGCCTGGTACCTGTTAGTTATTTTTTCCTGATCTTCTCCCTCCTTCCATCCTCCACCCTCTGGTAGGCCCCAGTGTGTGCTGTTCTCCTCTTTGTGTCCATGTGTTCCCGTCTTTTAGCTCCCACTTATAAATGAGAACAAGCAGTATTTGGCTTTCTGTTCCTGTGTTAGTTTGCTAAGGATAATGGCCACCAACTCCATCCATGTTCCTGCAAAGTACATGTTATCATTCTTTTTTATGGCTGCATAGTAATCCACGGTGTTTAGGTACCACATTTTCTTTATCCAGTCAACCAACCATTGATGGGCATTTAGGTTGATTCCATGTCTTTGCTCTTGTACTTCGCAATTTTCTAGGCTCTGAAATTAAGCAATATCATGAATGATCATTAAAACATAAGAAAGCATAAGAGAAATTTTTTAAAACTTCCATTTAGCCAGAAGTGAAAATGGGCTTTGCATCTTTGACCTTTAGATTAGTTCAGGCTTTGTCACTTAGAATCTGAAGATTGTGTATCATGTATATCTTTGTGATAAGACCACACATTTTGCTTTTTATCCTTATCTTGAAAATATTATGAGTGTAAAAGTAATACATATGAGGAGACTCCATTCATGTAAACTTTAAAACCAGGCAAAACTCACCTAAGGTGTTAGAAGTCATGGTAGAGGTTCCAGCTGGAGAGGACAGGGGAGGAGAGCTTGGGAGAACACCATGGGTTGCCAGAGGGCTAATCACATTGCTGCTTTTGGTGTAGGCAGTGGTTACAGAAGCACACTCACTTTGTGGACATTCATAATTTCATACAAGCATGAATTGTACACTTCTCTAGATGCACATGGTGAACAGGAGCCAACCTACTGTGTTCAGAATGCCTTTTATAGGTCTTTTCTTTTTTTCTTCCAGAGGGCAGAGGAGTGTATAACTTAATCAGTTCACCAGATTTCTGTTTCTGAGAGCCTTCTAGGTACAAAGCATTGTACTGAGGCTCTGGAGATAAAATGAAGATAAAGCAGATATGACCCTTGTTGTAAGACTTATCCATCACTTACAATCCCGTGATGAATAAACACACATCAAATATACCTCCACTCCAGAGGAAAGTGTCCTGGGGTCCTTAGAGGGGTCAGGCAGCTGGTCTCCATGAAAGACCATCTGAAAACATTTATTCAAGAATCACATGTATCTTTACATTTGAATTTCTATTTAGTGAATGACTTGTAATTTCACAACCTCACTCATACAAGGAAGAGCTTCCTAGAGTCTACTTTTCTCTCATTTTGTGGAAAAGTCTATAAGAACTTTATACACACTCAATAAAAGCTATATGATGGTTATTATTGCAGATATAAAAATAACATAATCCTTCTCTCATTTTTTTAAATGTCTAACTTTTAAAAATATTCTAAACAAAATAAATGCCCAGGGAAGTAATCAACTTTTGAACACATAGATGAAAATTTTAAATAAAAAATCTATCAAACACAGTGATTGGCTAAGCAAAATATGGGACAGCTATATATTGGAATATTATTCAATCACAAAAAAGAATGAAGTACTGATACCTGCTATGACACGGTTGGGCATTAGCCATGTCATATGCTAAATAAAATTATGCTAAATAAAATTAGCCAGCTACAAAAGGCCACATATTGTATGATTCATTCATATGAAAGGCCACATATTGTATGATTCATTCATATGAAAGGCCACATATTGTATGATTCATTCATATGAAATGTACGGAATAGGCAAACACGTAGAGCTATAAAGTAGATTAGCAGTTGTCGGGGGCTGGGGAGGGAAGATGCGGGAAGTAACTGCTAATGGGTGTGAGGTTTCCTTTTTGGGTGATGAAAATGTTCTGGAATTAGATGGTGGCGAGGTTGCCCAACCTTGTGAATAGATGAAAACCCACTGAATTGCACCTTTAAAATGGTAAATTTTATGGTATGTGTATTATATTGCAATAAAACATATATAAGGCAATTTTCGAACATATACATAGAATTTTTTAAATCATAAAATTTTTAAGCTGAGAAATTCTCAATACAAGTTTATGATACATCTCATGAATGAGAACTATAAGCACATACACATAGACACATAAGATGAAAATGGAGAAATGGGTTTCTGCTTTTGGGGAAATTTAAATCGGGAACTAACGCAAACCTTCCACACACAGCTGTGGAATGATCGGGCCACGACCACTGGTACCTGTTTCGCTACCACGTTCGAATCCATTCTGGACTAGATTACCCGCTTCAGTGAACATTTTATGAACGCCTGCTTTTCTTAACCTGATTGACAACAAGCGTGCTTTTGGTTTACCTCTCTGATAAGCAGCCCTTTCTCTGATCCCTGCTTCCAGAAATTACAGAACAGTTAGTGCAAATCAGCATTTACAGGCAAGGAGAGTTCCATGGGAAAGAGAAAAAGATTCAAAGCGGCCAAGCTAAAAGGCTCGGCTTAGGAAGCGCAGGTAGGCCCCAGTAATAAATACATTTATTGCTTGGACAGTAAAAAGTACTGGAGAGTTTAAAATAAATTCAGAGTTATTTAAACTTAATTTATGACCAGGAAAATAAACCCTCTCTTCCACCATTAATGTTTTTTATCTGGGCCATCAAATGTCACACGCTACTGATTTTGGATGTAAGGTCACTGGAAACAACATATCAAAGGTGTCAGCACCACAAATCAAGTGAAATTCCCTTAAAAATAAAAACGTCAGGAGTAAAATAATAGGCAATAGTTATTTCATGCTATGGAAGACTTGTCATATATCAAAGGGTTCACCTTTTTCTACCTTTATAATGTATCACTTTGAACACTAAATATACTTCTGCTTAACAGATAAAGTAAAGAAAACAAGCATCGGAATGCCGATGATGATAAGAATGATGACATATAATGAGACTATTTGGAGGCGCATAAACATTAGCAGGGATACTGCTGAATATATCAAAAGCGAAACAGTGGTCCTGCATATATGAAGATCGGCCGTCTAGTGTGTCAGTTATTTTAAGAGGGCATCTTAAAGGTCACCTAAAATGGTGTCTCTGAAATCAGAATACAAATTACACTGGGTTTTGGATAAGGAAAATAATGAATGTCTAGAACTTGCCAAGCTAACGTAGTTCCACACAGAAGTCCAAATTCAGAAGCAATCCTCTGGTCTTTTATCCTAGAATTGAATAAAACAGAAGCAAGTGCCAATCTTCAGGGAGAAGAGGAAAGATAAGGGAGACTTGGAGCAGTGGGTTCTTTATGATCCTGATGTCATGCAACCGACAGGCGGTGGCATTTGCTGTAATGCCTTGTTGCTAAATGCATTAACTCCTGGCAGAGCAAATTCACCCAGGATTAGGCTTTATGCAAAAGCATCTGACTAAAAGGGTTATCAAAGCCTTGGGTTAAAAAAAAATGATGACTTTGTTGCATCCTTGTGACATATCTTACAATGATTTCCTAGGACATTAAAGGTAAAATCTTACTTCCTGATTCAAGGACTCATAATCCGGACGAAATGGCTCCAGGGGAGGATAAAGGAGTATAGAGCCATTCACGTAGAAGTGTAAATTTTGCCCAAGACAGTACTGAGCAGTTAGAGAAAAGCCATAATACTTTAGTTTAAGCCTCCCAAAGTCCTTTTATCATTGGAGGTAGAGGTGGGTGGGCAGGGAGGCTGCTTCCCAATCGGCAGGTCATACCAGGCAGGTGGGAGATGGGCCAGCATCATCACTTTAAGCTTCCCCCAGGGCCCTAGCCCTGGTGCGCTTCCTTCCAGAAGGGTGAAGGAGGGATGATTGCATCATGAAGTATTTTTCCTGGCTGTGGTGGCTGTAGGATTTCAGTCATTAAATTGTACACAAAAGACTTGAAAATCTAACTCTCTTCATTTGAGAGAGGAGGAAACTGAGGCCCAAACCCAAGAGGGAAGAAGGAAGCCTCTGCTGTGGCCCCTAACTCTGGCCAGGCCACTTGAGCAAAGGTCACACACACCCCCATGGGTGTGTGAAGCAGCAGTTCTGACTGGAAGGCAGTTCCCAGGAATAATTTTCAAACTGCCCTTGACTTGGCACATGTGTGACTCCTAGGTAAGTCCCTGAATTCTCTGCACTTCAGTTTCCCCACGAAGCTGGTTGATCTCTGTACCCATCAACGTTTCAGAATACCTCTATAAGACTTGGGTATCTTAGAAGAAGACTCCATAAGAATAGCCCTATATAAGCTAGCAGTTAAGAAATCAGACTAAGTTCAAGCCCAACTCTGCCATAGACTCACCACAAGACCTTGCTCAAGGCGCTATGCCTTTCTAAATCCTGGTTTCCATCTCTACACGGCGGGAATAGTAGTCATAAATCTTGTCTGACTTGGTGTTGTAGGGATGCAACAGAAAGCTCTCAGCACAGTGCCAGGAATAGGATGGGGGGGGCACAAAGTGTGAATTTATAAAACAGAGACCCCCAAAGTCCCTCAAAGCAGAGCCTGGAGGCCTCAGGGGCCCCGCCCACTGTGGTCCTGCCACTGAGAGCCTCAGCCTTCACCTACAGACACCAGACCTGCATTCACCAGGAGTGTGGGGCTGAATGGCATGATCTGGGAAATGCAGACCCCATAACAGTGAAGGCCTTTTCTACCCTAGTCTGTTGTTCATTAGCAATCCGCCCAAATGATGGATGCCTCCTCTGGTCAAGAAGGGGCTCCATTCAGGCTCACATTGTGAGAGACAAGAGCCTCAATGCCAGCCAACACTCTCTTTTTTTTCCCCTATTTGTGGATTTGGCTTATTAGAGACAAATGATGCTGAGGCAGTTCTATGGTCATCAGATGAATTATTTATACCTCCAATTAAATTGTTTTCGTGGAGGACTCAACACTGGTTAACTCTTGTGTTTCCAGCTTGGTGTGGAGACATTCCACTGAGCACTTTCTACATTTTACTTTGGAGTCTCACCTTGAAAATTCATGGCCATTAGGACTACACAGCAAGATATCCATACTCAAGAGTTCATACAGGAAAAAAAAATCGAAACCAAGCTTAGTTTTGAGAAAAACCATCAGTTTCTACAAAATGCATATTGAAGAACCTGTGTTTTTGGACCAGTTAGACCTTTCAAAATCTAGAGTGAGAGATATTTAAAATCAAATGTAATGATACAAAATGTTTATTCATTTTCCCTTAGTTTAAGGGGAGCTTGCTCTTCCTTTAGGCATGCAATTTCACTCAAAAGTAATTGCTAAGCCTGCCTTATCCTATTACTTGTAAATTCAATATAATTAGAGACTTACTCAGTTCATTACTAGCTTGAATTTTTGCCCAGCTTTTTCTCACCCTGTTGCCTTTTCAAAACACGTATTAAAAACTTGTTTTAGTGTCATATTCTTTAAAGGAAAATAACTCCCGAGTACATTTGATAGGAATTACTCAAAATATAAGACAGTGCCAGAAACTAATAAACTCAAATCACAGAACTTACATGGGAAGGTCTCATACACTGTTGCAAAGCAGCCTGGGTGGGTTCCACCTGCAAATTGGCATTCACATGTTTTAATATAGAGTTTTACTGGAGAAACTGTCACCAGGTCCTGCAGTTGAAAAACTGGGTTCTTCTTCTATCTACTATAATGCAAGTTAGCCCCTAAATATCTTCTCTGAAGAACTCCAAACGCTTTGCCATTGTCAGCCTTCTGAGCTGACATTCATTAGTCCTATCCTATGAAGTGAGAAGCATGGATGGGCAATGGTTTTCAGGCCAGCCCCTTGAGATGAGGAGTTTTGACCTTGTGGCCACATTAGTCATGGGGAGAGGGAGAACACCCTGGTAAGAGGCCTGAGGATGAGTCCAAGTTGAAATCTGACACCCAGAAATGGGTCACCAGACTTCATTGCTTGTGTGTTAAATGGCCCCCAAGACTGAGAGCTTGAGCAAATCTGTGGGTACATGTGACACACAGCATCCGTGGTTTTCCAAGGCTAGCTCCTCAGAGAGCACGGAAGCAAAGCAGGCAGGCCCTCCTGGAACCAAGAGCAAGGAGCAGGAATCTGGCCTTTTGAAGGAGAGACATTCATGATGTTGATGGAAAAGAGAGAGCCTCTCCAGGTAGTCTTGTTACCTGTGAGCTGAGTTCTTGCCAGGTGGAAAAGCACAGCTGATATCACAGTTCAGACAGGGCCATTCCTGGGGACTCATTTCTTAAATCTGCTGTCATTTCAAATGGAACATTCTGGAAGGGAGTGCTTCAAATAGCTTATTTTAAAAACTACCCCTATGGATTAAAGCATAAAGATTTGCCTCCTAGAATCTAGAAAGTGTTTTTTCTGATTGATGTTACACAACGCCTGGTCCACAGCATGTGGATTTGGGGATGTCAGTACATCTGCTTCCCAGCTCCATGGCATTTAGCACTGAGACATCTCTCCCTAGTGACGCTCCAGTCACTAGGGAGAGAAACTGAGGCTGAGATGTGTGGCTGCCACTGTCCTAATTTCAAGTGAAATTTAGAAATTTGAGCCGCACGGACTAGTTTTCCCCTCTAAGATCCAGGGCTTTTACTTGGCTAGAAAGGGAGGTGTCCCTCAAGAAGAAATAAGCATTTCCTGATTCTTCTTATGAACTCCATCAGTGGAAGGTATAGACCCAGTACCCAGTGAAATATTCTGACCAGAACAATGTACTTTATTTTCTATAATAAATGTAAATTCTAACATCATATTCAATTTCAGAGATTTCTAACCTCATGAGTATGCAAATAACCAAAAGTGGGTCTAATTGATAGTTATTCTATAGGAACAGAAGCATTTGGTACAAATAAGAAGAGTTGAAAACTTGAGTGTATTTCCACTTCTGCAAACCTTTTGGCTTAATTTGCAAAATTAGTAGAAGAAATGGCCAAATTGTTTAAAAACAACAACTCAGTTCAACTTATTTTTTAAAAAATTGATTTCATTTACATTAGCACCAAAAAATTTTGAAATACTTAGTTATAACTCTAACCAAGTATATGCCAGAGCTACATGCGAGGAACTGCAAAACTCTGATGAAAGATACCAAAGATCTAAATAAATGGAGAGGTATTCTATGTTCATGGGTAAGATGACTTAGCGTTCTTAAGATTTAAGTTCTTCCCAGCTTCATCTCTAGATTAAACTCAATTCCAATAAAAACTTCAGCAAATTACTTCATGGATATTGACAAGATGATTCTAAACTTTAGATGAAGGAGCAAAAGATTCACAATAGGCAATACAGTATTAAAATTCATAATTCTGGCAATTACGAATAAAGCTGCTATACACATCCATGTACAGGTTTATTCATAATTGAATAAACCAAACAAAGCTAAACGTAGACTAAACTTGAATTGTTTGTTTTCTTATTGTTGAGCTTTAAGTATTCTTTGTGTATATTTTGGATATAAGCTCTTTGTCAGATGTGTATTTTGTAAAGATCGTCTCCCAGTCTGTGCTGTCTTTTCATTCTCTTTACAGTGTCTCTCAAAAGGCAGAACTTAAAATTTTTGATGAAGTCTAGCTCATCAAGTTTTTCTTTCATGGATCAAACTTTTAGTATTGTATCTAAAACTCATTGCCAAACCTAAGGCCACCTAGACTTTTTTCTCCTATGTTATCTCTAAGACTTATTAGATGTATTTACTAATACACAGAGGATGGACACGCCCTGATTTCAGGACTTACTAAAAAGCTACAATAATCAAAATAGTGTGGTATTGATGAAAGAATATACAAGTAAATAAAAAGAACAGAATAGAAAGCCCAAAATAAACCCATACATATATAGTTAGTTGCTCCTTTTAACAAAGGAGCAAAGGCAATACGAGGGAGCCAAGACAGTCTTTACAACAAATGATGCGGGAACAACTGGACATCCACGTGCAGAAAAAATGAATCCAGGCACTAACCTTACACTCTTTGCAAAAATCAACTCATAAGCCTAAATGGATTATAGACCTAGATGTAAAATGCAAAACTATAAAATTTCTAGAAGATAACGTAGAAGAAAAGTCTAGGTGACCTTAGGTTTGGCAATGAGTTTTTAGATACAATACTAAAAGCATGATCCATGAAAGAAAAACTTGATGAGCTAGACTTCATCAAAAATTTAAAAGTTCTGCTCTTTGAAAGATACTGTAAAGAGAATGAAATGTCAAGCCATAGGGAGAAAATCTTTACAAAATACACATCAAATAAAAGGCTTACATCCAAAATATATACAAAGAATGCTTAAAGCTCAACAATAAGAAAGCAGACACTTCAATTAAAAAGTGGGCAAAAGATCTCAACAGACATCTCAGCAAAGAAGATACACAAGTGTCAAGCAAGTATACCAAGAGATGCTCGCTATCATGTCATTTATTAAAACAGCGAGATACATTACACACCTGCTGGAAACCAAACACTGTCAACAGCAAATGCTGGCGAGGGTGTGGAGCAATGAGCATTCCTATTCACTGCTGGGGGGAATGAAAAATGGTGCAGCCACTTAGGAGAGTTTGGCAATGTTTTACAAAGCTAAATGTAGACTTAACTATATGATCCAGCAGTGGCACCTCTTGGCATTTACTCATGTGAGTTGAAAACGTATATCTACTCAAAAACCTGCACATGAGGATCAGAAGACCAAATGCTGTACATTCTCACTTATAAGTGGGAGCTGAATGATGAGAGAACACAGCGACACGTGGAGGGGGGAACCACACACACTGAGGCCTGTTGGAGGGCGGGAGGCGGGAGGAGGGAGAACATCAGGAAGAGGAGCTAATGCATGCGGGGCTTACTACCTAGGCGATGAGATGATCTGTGCAGCAAACCATCATGGCACACGTTTACCTATGTAATAAACCTGTACATCCTGTACATGTACCCCTGAACTTAAAAGTTGAAAATTAAAAAAAAAACTGCACATGGCTGTTTACAGCAGCTTTATTCATAACTGCTAGAAATTAAAAGCAACTAAGATGTCCTTCAGCAGGTAAATGAATAAACTGTGGTATATCCAGATAATGGAATATTATTCAGCAATTAAAAGAAATGAGTTATCAAGCCATGAAAAGACATGGAGAAACCTTACATTTATATGGCTAAATGAAAGAAGCCAGTCCAAAAAGGCTGCCCACTATGTAATTTAATTATATAACATTCTGGAAAAGGCAAAACTATAGAGACAACAAAGATCAATGGTTGCCAGGGGTTTGGGGGGCAGGGAGGGGGTGGATAGGTGGAGTACAGGAGATAGATATTGAAGACAGTGAAACTGTTGTATATAGCACTATAATGGTGGATACATAGCATTACACATTTGTCAGAACTCAGAGAATATGCAAAACCAAGAGTGACTGATACAATGATATATCAATATTGGTTTATTGCTTATAACAAAATACCACACGAGTGCAGGATATTAGTAATAGGATAAACTGTGTGCAAGGAGAGATAGGGTATCAAGGTATTCTATGTTTTATTGTCAATTTTTCTGTAAACCTAAAACTGCTCTTAAAAATAGCATTTAAAAAAAAAATTGACTTGGTGAAGATGTGTTTGATCAGATGATTTCAATTACTCAAAGCAATTCACTTTGCCTTGTTCTATAGATATCGGTCAGTGGCAAGTTTTCCATGAGAAGTGATTTATTGGTCTTCCATTGGGTCTGAACAATGCACACACGATAGTTTTAAATAGTAGACAATCAATACTACGATGCCTAATCTACGGATGAAAAAATTGAGTTTATAAAGAAAGATAAGACATAAAGCAGCGGCTAGAGTTCAGGCCTCCTGATCACTGGAACTACAATACTTAATTGATTCGATGGTTCTGTCACGCATCATGGGACAGTCATTTCAGAAATATGAACAGAGATATGGCTGCATATTAAAAGAGAACTGTAGCTGCCGGTTCTGCCACTTGGGCATCATGCTGTCTCTAGAAGCACTGGAGAGGCTGATGCACTCATCATGTGGGCCACTGCCTCAGGCCCACCCAGTCCCACCAATGACTCAGTCACAGGTAAAGGACCTTACCTTGAGGAAGGTGCATACCTGGTATGAAAAGCCTCTAGTCCTTTGGGGCTATCACTGTTTTGATGAATCAAAACACTATTGGATTTATTCAAATCGTGGCAGCACCTACAAAGTAAGAGTACAATTTCTCTCTCTTTCTATCTAGAGAGAGAGCAAGAGATGTGAATATGGTACCATGAAAGAGAGACAGGGAGGAAGGATGCACGTTTTCTAAACCAGAGCTACTGATTTGAAATCTTCTCTTTTATCAGCCAGGATGGGTCAGCTTGTGCTGCAATAATAAATAAAAATTTCAGGAGTGAAAAATAGTAAAGATTTGCTTCCCCCTCACTTTACATGGTATTCTCATGGGAGAGGAGGATTCCACTCCATTTTATTCCAGCATGATAGAGCCCCACCATCTGGAATGTCACCAGTCAGCAGAGCAGGGAAATAGAAGGTGTGAATCATGCACCTGCTCTCAAAGCCTTCCACAGGGAGGTGACCCTTGTCATCGCTGCTCACATGCCATCGGCCAAAGCAAGTCTCATGGCATGTCTGACTTCAAGGGGATGGAGAAGCAAAATCCTACTATGTGCCTGGGAGGAGCGGCAGGGAAGGACCCGTGAGTGGCAATCATGACTACTTGTTATATACTTTTATCAAAGCTCTCTTTTAATGTTACACAAAATGGATTTTGTTGGGGGAGAAAGTAGAGGAAGAAGGGCAAATACAGTGAAATTGAACTGATACTCTGTTTCCTTGGGCACAGCTGAAATAGGGGCTAGGCCAAAGCTTGCCTTGGTTTAGAAAATTGTATCTTATGGATAGTGCAAATTAGTATTCAAAATGTAACTTAGTGAAAGTTCCAGTTAAGACTTGTGAGTTCTTTAGAAAAATGGTCTGTGTCCATTGGCCAAACTGAACCTTGTGCTAACAGAGCACAGTTGAATCCCTTGTGAATTAGCTCATTCCACAGTATTCCACAGCCAAAATCACACCCTTAATTGTAGGTGGCCTTCTGACAGAGTAATGAGCTGTGAAAAAAAGAGGGTCCTTTAAGAGATACTGGTGGAAGAAAAAAAATCAGGAACACAAAACTTAGCACACATGACTTACATGAGGGGAAGCAGGAGCTTTTGCTTTACAAGCAGTCAGTCAGGACTGATCAGCATCATTATCATTGATGTGCAAACATCCATGCTGGTCTTTTAAAGTGAGGCTTACTTAGTCATTAAAACAGGACTCCAAACTGTCCAACCTTTGCATCTCACCAAAGTTAAATAAGAGAACAAATAAACTTATTTATTTAATAAATATTTATTAAGCAGCTCCTATGTGGCGGTCACTGTCCTGGGGAACAAATATAAATTCCTGCCCTGAACGAATGAATAAAAATGTTTCATCTTAGGTTAACTTAAAAGCTATAATTGCAGTTACCAATTTTAATTTTATGACCCAAATTTTTCCATTTGTACATTAGATAAAATAACTGTTTCAGGCCTTGGGAAATCTGGGTCAGAGCTCTGCATCCAGGCATCAGGGCTGTGCATGGCAGTCCCTGTCAGGCAGAGCAGCTCTTTCCGCCCTGGAGGCACAGCAGGATCCAGAGGACTGGACGGATGGAACCTGAAGGGAGGAGGAGACTCTAGCTACCTGGTCCTCTGCTGGCTTCCTGTCTGACGCCAGGACAGGCATGGGCTGCTCTGTGCTGAATTTCTCCATCATTAAAATGAGGGCAGCATTCCTTGCTCCTGTTCCCTCTTCTTCCAGGGTGTGCCATGGATTCATTACCTAGGATCTAGAAAGTGCTCTGAGTGCCTCATAGAAAAAGGGGCTTCTGTTTTAAATGCCACTAGAGAACCAGGGCATGGTTTTGGTGCCTGGCTTCCCAAGGAAGGATCTGTATATCCAGCAAACCAGCTCAATTGTCCTCAATGCTCCTTTATTGAGGGACTTGCTCCCAGACAAATTTGGAGATGCAAAGATAAAAACAGTTCCTGTCCTCACACATCTGACAATCTGATGGGCAAAGGAGCCACAGGCTGCCTGAACTAAGTGTGCTCGACAGAGTCTGCACTGCCCAGTGACTCGGGGAGAGCTGTGCGTGGGGAAAGGAATCCCTGAGACTGGGGCCGGATGAGTGAGGCAAAGCAGTGGGCTTGGAGTTCAAAACCTGGCTCCGTCACTGTGTTGAGTTCCTCACACAGCCTGGCAAGTTGTAGGTATTTATTTAATATTTGTGGAATGAATGACTGAATAGTCTATTCCCCATACTGGTAAACTGGGTCATTTTTCCCATGTGCAAACTAGGATTGTAATGCCCATCTCTTGTGGTTGTGGTGAGGACTCCATGGGAAAATGCATCTGAAAATACCTGACAGCTCTCAGATACTAGCACTTAGTAAAAGTCTGCTTGGTAGCAAGGTCCTTCGAGGTGACAGGAAGGCATGGAGATGGGGCTGAGTAGGACTGCGCGGGGCAAGTTGTTCAGGTGGGGTGGGGATGTGATTCCCAGGGAGAGAGTTGCCAGGAGCCACATGGAGGAGCCAGCTGGAGGGAGAGGGCCCACCAGGCAAATCTGAGATGTGCTAGGAACATGGCGGCTGGGGTACATGGCCACATGGCCCCTCTTCCCTGAGAACAGCAGGCACTGGCACAGATGCTCTTAAATGTGACCTTCCTGTGATGCTCCCGCCTCCATTATCCAGGTCACCAGACCTCCTTGACTTGGGCCCTGCCTCTTCTTTGATTCTCCCTTACTCCCATCATCAGTGAGCTCACAAGAACTGGGGATTCTACTCTCAAAAGAACTCTGTTAGCTCCTCTGTTGCCCCGTTCTAACACCAGGATGCTTGCTGTCTTCCTGGCGTCTCCTGGTCTCCTCGCCGTCAAGCACAGCCCGGCGTGATGTTCATCGTTGCTGGAGGCTGCCCTGGTCAAGCATTCCTGGACTCACTCCTCTCCCCTCACCTCACCCCTCTTCTCCTCCTCATCGCAGCCTCCCAGGTGTTGCCCTGTGTGACTCCCATAGCCACCCCTTGGCAACTGTGGGATTATTTTGTATGTTCCCATAACATCTGACACAGGCTTGGCACACCATACGCTTCAATCAATACACATGTTTTCAATGAAGGAATCAGTCCCCATCCTCCCTGCCCACACCCAAGTAATGCTCCTATATTTCCTGATAAGAACATAGGCCTTGGAAAGCACATTATACTTTGCAAAATAGTTTTACTTCTACAATCTCTGTTGCTCCCCAAACCAACTCCGTGGAGAGTTAGAACTTCAGGACGGTGATGTGATTTGCCCAAAGCCAAGAGATATGAGGGTGGGATTGAAATCCCAGTTTGGGCCTCACAGGCACCATTCCTCCCCCAACAATGGCTGCCTGCTGAGAAATTACAAACTGTGAGTCACAACAGCCCCTAGCTCTAACCCCACCACCCCCATTGGCCTCTGCTTTGACATAATAATCAGGGTCCTCATCAATTACTGCCTTCCCCAAATTCTCAGGAAATGCCTGTCTCCCCATCAGAAGCCCTCTGTGGGACATCTCTTCCTCTGACAAGCTCGGCCACCCCGAAGGGTCCCCCCAGTGGCTCCTTCTCCCTCTACACAATCAGTCGGGTCCCTTTCCCTCCACTCTACTCTCTTCATCCTAAACCACTCCCTTGAACTGCTCCCAGCTCCATGCATTTACTCTTTGTCTTAAAGGAAAAAAACCCCAACATTTCTCCCAAATGGAGTCTGCCATTAGACACCCTTAATAAATAGCTCATTAAAGAAGAAAGGGAGGGACATTCTGCTCTTTGGTGTACGAGGCTGTGGAAAGGACACGGAGTTGGGAATTGAGAAACTGATGATGTCATTTGGATATTTGTCCCCACCCAAATCTCATGTTGAAGAACCCCCAGTGCTGGAGGCGGGGCCTGGTGGGAGGTGTGTAGGTCATGGGGGCGGCTCCCTCATGGCTGGGTGCTGTCTTCACGATAGCAAGCGAGTTCTTGTGAGATATGATTGTTAAAGAATATGACACTTTCCCCTTATCCAACTCCTGCTCTGCCACGTGACCTGCCTGCTTCCGCTTCACCTTCCGCCATGAGTACCAGCTCCCCGAGGCCTTCCCAGAAGCAGATGCCACCATGCTTCCTGCACAGCCTGCAGAGCCCTGAGGCAATGAAACCTCTTTTCTTAGAAATTACCCTGTCTCTGGTATTTCTTTATAGCAGTGCGAGAATGGCCTAGCACACCTGGGTTTGGTGCCTGCTCTGCAGGGACAGGCTGTGAGGCTTGCCAAGTGACTCCCCATCTCCCTCTGTGTCTCAGCTTCCTCATTGTAAAACCCATGGTTGGGATGGTGTGCTTCCCAGGACGGTTTCTCTACCACCCGCCAGCATGCCTTGGAGCAGAGGGTGGAGCCCGAGCGCAGAGTCCTGGGTTTGAATTCCGTGCCTCTGCTCAGCAGCTGTGTGCTCTGGGCGCACTCCCTACCCTGCTCTGCCTCACTCCTCGGCTGTAAAATGGAGATCACACTGATCCTCACCCAAGGCCAGTGCGGTGCGGGGCATTTAAATGGGGGAATGCAGGTGCCTAACCCAGTACCTGGTGCCTTGGGAAAGCACCCTAAATACTTGCCATGATTACTCCATCGGAAGCCAGGTTTGCATTGGACGTCTTAGCAGTATTCTTGGCTGACTGTCTCGCTCTGACATCTAAATGCAGGGTTCTTGCAGGGACCCATTTTCATCCACTATGCGCCGTGCGGTGTGGGGAAGGATGATAGCACGACAGCCAGAGTGAATCAGCCTCCTGCCTGTGGATGCCAGTTGGCAATGCTACCCTGGCCGCATGATGGCGAAATGGGAGCCAGAGCTGGGACGAGGTGGAGAGAAGGGAAGGAGTCCCAGTGCCTGCAGAAAAGAGCAGAGGGTGGGAGGAATACCGTTGGCTGGCTCAGGTCACGTCAACTGGCACATACTGAGTGTCCACTGCTGTGACCACAGGCTCGTGCGCAGCATCAAGCGTGTGTGCGTATGTGTGTGCATGTGTGTCTGCGTGTGTGTGCGCATGTGTGTGTATGCAAGGGAGGGGGATATACATATTCAACGCTAAAAACACTGTTTCTCCCCCAAGTTGCTCACAATCTAACTGAGAGGCTCAGACGAGTAGCTAACGTTAATTCAGTTCAGAACATGGCACATGCAAAGGCAGGAACAAATGAAGTACCAAGGAGGACATCCAAGCCTGCAGGGGGCATGCAAGTTTCCCCAGGGAGGAGACCGCTCAGAGGGGCCTTGAGGAAAGGAAGCATCGCACCGTTCATTCACTCACTCCTTCCATAAAAATGTATTGAACACCTACTACGTCTCAGGGCCGCGCCTCCCGGAGAGGCAGTGGCAAATAAAAACAAACACAGCTCTTGGGGAATGGAGTGGAGAAGAACATTTGGGACAAAAGAAGCAGGAAAAACAAAAGTACAGAGGCAGGAAATGAAGGCAGAGCTGGCAGTGACAGCAGAGAAGAGGGCAGCCGGCAAGGCCGTGAGAACCGTGGCTGGGAGGACTCAAACGCCAGGCCGAGGGCTCGAACTCCACGGAGACTGCGCGCAATGCAAGGCCTGTGCGGAGGAACTGAGACGTGCGGGAAGAAGGAGGGGTGCTGTGGGCACAGCAGGGACAGCAAGGCTGATGGCCGCAACTGCGGGGAGCCGAGGGGAAGCGCGGTAGGAGAACAGTGCCCCAGAGCCCCCATGGTGCGTGCAGGCAGCAGAGGGTGGGCCTGGAGGGTCACAACAGGGGACGAGATGGACCCGAGGGAAGCAAGGATCCGAGATCAGGACGCAGGAGCCCTTAGGCTCCTGGGGCTGCCTCTCCCAGAGGTTGCCACGGGCCTCTTCTCCTTAGAGGAATCACAGGCGGTTGTTGGAGAGGTAGGAATAAACGGCATGGAGTTCTAGCACATGGCAGGTCCGATACTAGGTCCTGCAGGTACAGATGAACTTGACCCTCAGCCTTGGTGACTGGACAGTGGCTGGGGGGTCGAAGATGTCTTTCCAGAAAGGGAAGCGGGAGTTGTGCAATGGGCAAGCGTTTCAGTTGTGCCAGAGGAAAGGCGCGCTGGAGATGGACCGCACTGCAGCAAAGCATCCTCCACACTTCCGAGCTGAGCACTAGAAATGGTCATCGTGGTGAATCTATGTCTATTTTAGCCACAATTTAAAATAAAATAAAAATGTCAAATAAGAGAGAGGAAAATGTCTCCACAGTTTCAGGTCCCTGAGACCAGGAGCATGGTGGGAGTCATTCAGAGTAACAGGAAAATCTAGAGGGTTCCATTTGGGGATAGATGGAAAGCCAGGTTCCTTTGGACACATTGGGATTGAAGTGCCAGCTGGACTCTGTGTTGAGGATGTCCTCCCTGCCAAGAGCAACGTGAAACAGGAAGCTGGGAGGGGACACAAGGACGAGGTTGAGCTGGAAGGTTACTTGGCCTCCCAGGAGTTACCAGAGCCACAGCCGATATGCGCACAGCCTCAGCCCCAGCTCTACCAACAGCGTGCCTCAGGCTCCACCCACGACTGCTCGGGTCCCCTGGCCCCACACCATTGACACTCTTCCCTCCCCTCCCGACCCTTCTCTTCCCACAGCTTCTCCCTCCCCATGACTTCACTGTGCCACGACCCTTCTCCCTCTCAATTTGCCTCTCCCTCAAAGTGCACAGTGCACCTCACGGCTTCTCTCTGCACATCCTTCAACACCAGCTCAGCACCTGAGTCTTGGAGGCAACTCTGCCAGTATATGAGAACGTACAAATTAAAATGCCGTGTGATTCTATTCTTTTATTAGCTCATTGGCCAAAATTTAAAAGTATGGCAATGGCTAGTGCTAAAGAGAGGGTGAGAAAATAGAAAGTCTTATATGTGGGAGTGGAAATTTCAACTTGCTATAAGCATTTTGGATATTAATTTGGTAACATTTATTTAAAACAATTTTAAATGCGTACTCTTTGAGTTAGCAATTCCCCTTTTCAGTAACTATCTTCAGGTTTGTAAATCTACACATCTAAGAACGCTCGCTGCAATGTCCTGAGTATTGCTCAATGGGGAGATTGTAGAATATGTCATCAGACATATTCTCTCAAAGTCTACGAGCAATCCTGATATAGCTACAATTCTGGGCCTAGAGAGGTTCCATACTGCAGACCAATATGTGGAAGATAAGTGAGTGTTTGTGTGTGGGGATATGTGTGTCAACATGCATGTATATTTAGATGGCTGATTAATAAAAAAAATCAGGAAAATCACATACTAAGTGCTAAGGCTGACTATGTCAAGGGGAGAAGATTTCTTAGGCCTGGGAAGGGGAAGGGGTAAGAATTTCATGGCCATGTATGTTTTTAAAAACTGGTAATAATTGTAGGAATGATTTTTCTTTTAGGTGTTTATGAGTATTTTTCATATAAAGGAAACTTAAAATGAAATATTCCTGATGGAGAGGGAATCCCTTTGGTGCAGTTCATTCTTCCGGGCAATGACATAGGCTCCTGACAAGCCTTCCGATTGGCCATTGCAGCTGTCTCTGGGTCACGTGATACCCCTGGTCCAATCAGGGTGGGACAGGAGCATATGGAATTAAACATGGCTGGAGGTGGGCTGTGGTAAAGGCGGCTTCTCTTGGAAGGGATTTTGGGAATGCAGACATCATCATGGAAATGCCTAGTTCTTTCCATCTCAGCCAAGGACAGAAATGTGGGAAATTCCTACATTTCAGGGACACATAGGCTAGAGAGGATTTGAGGGAAGTCAAAAGAGAACTAAACACAATGCTGAGAGAGAAAGAAGGCAGTGAGGGAATAAATTAAATATGAAGAGAGATGAGCAAGTTAGCCATTGCATAAGCATTTACCCAATGACTAGTATTGCAGGTGTTGCTCTAGTGCTGGGGCTACAGCAGTGAACAAGGCAGGTGGGACCCTGACTTTACAGAGCTCATGTTCTGTGAGGTGGGAGGCACAGCCAAGGGAGGGCAGAGGGAGCAACAGGCATTAGTGAGAGTTGGTTTAGCTGCAAATGACCAAAGACCAAACATAACAATAGCTTAAACAAGTTAGAACAGCGTCTCTTTCTACCATTAAAGAAGCCCAGAAGGATGTGACTGAGGGCTTTCAGGATCCTTATTCTCTGTGCCCTGCTGTCCTATGCTTTCACCTCAGAGTCCAACATGGCTGCTTCAGTTCCAGCAATCACATTCATGTTCCAGCTGACAGGAAGAAGGAAAGGGGATAGAATGAGTGTGACTCCTCCTTCTAAGGACACTGGGTAAGCCAGAGCTGAGTCATGTGGCCACCCCTTAGGCCAGAGAGGCTGGGACATGCTATCTTGTTCTGGGTGAACACAAGCCTGGCTAAAATCCAGGGCTCTGTGACCAGGGAAGAAGGAGAGGATGGCTAGCAGGAGACACCTGGCTGTCTCTACCACAGGAAGAAGTCAGAAAATAAGCAAATAAAAGTGGCATAGAGTAATAAGTGGTTTGATGGGAAAGAAAGTAACAGAAGGTGCGGCTCCTCCAGATGGAGCGGGTAGTTGGGAACAGCCTCTCCACTGAGGTGAGATTTTAGCTGAGACCTGAGCAACAAAAAGGAGCCAGCCACAGAAAGATCTGGAGGAAGAACGTTCCAAGCAGAGAATAAGTAGTGTCAAAGCCCCGAGCCAGGAGCAAACCAGACTTAGGATTGAAAGGCCGTCACCGCTGTGCACAGGGAGGAGCAGCCACGGAGCCACGTCCTGGGGAGTCTAGGAGGGCAGGAGTGGGGGTGGAGTTTATTAGTGCTCCTTAGGGACACGCGCGTGTGTGCATGGTGTGTGTATGTGTGTGTGTGTAGGACGTGACAGACAGAGGCCTCTGTCTCACTCAGGTTGTCCGTGTGTTCAGACATTCCAGATTCAAGGTGCCAAATGGATGAACAGAATAGAGAGTCAGAGACAGCACTGTCATCCACCTGTCATGACTGTAATAAGAGTAAAGATTTCTGTGACTCAGAGTTTTGTTCCCTGTCCCCAGCAATGCCCACTGGAACCCAGTGACCCTTTGCTGGGGGCTCCAGCTGTGGGGTGGTGGCATCTCCATGCAATCCTTGTGGGTTCTGATTGCAGCCTTGCTAAGGCCTCCTGGCCTTGTCCTCATGCTGTTTTAGGCTGGAAACTGGGACTTACACTATTGTTCTAGTGTCCCAAGGCAGCTTGGCTGGAGATGGAGGCCATTAAGAAGTGCACACTCATTCCATCCAGGTTCAGGCGGTGTCCAGCTCCAAGGAAGCCAAATTATTTTGCAGCTACTATGTAATTTAATTCTCACAGCATCCTAGTAATTGGACAAACAGGTATTATTCCCACCATACAGGTGACAAAAAGAATTGAAACACAGGGAAAGTAATTGACTGACCCAGGGTTAAGAAGCAAGTTGACAGCATCACAGGACTCGCTTCCTCTGTAAGTGCTTCGCCTGCTTGGCCATGCAGCCTCCCAAGTGAGCTACTCAGGTCGCTAAAGAAACAGCCAGAGGATCCCTGCTGTCCCCTGCTGAGGTGACTGATGGTGCCAGTCTGCCCCACACTGGGAGGTCTTCCAAGCAGGAGAGTCCTGGCTAACCCGGACAGTTGGTCACCCTCTCTGGAATGGTCTAGAGACATAACAGGCACTTACTGAAGATGAGCTGCTGAGCTGGGCCAAGGGGAAGTGGTCTCAAAGCCAGGTGAGGCTCTTCATGGTATAACTTGCTGTGAAAACCGGACATCTCAGGCAGAAAGAAAGAACGCGGCCTGCACGATGCCTGGAGAGATTCGTGCAGAAAGGTGCGCTCAGAAAGCCTGCTGTTTCCGACGCTTCCCCTTCCCTGGGCGCAGCCTCCAGCACCCCAAGGCCACTGGCACAGCTGGCAGGTCTGTCACACGAGATGGTTAGAGAGGGCTGTGGAAGTGACACTGCTGAGTTCACTTCAAATAAAGGGCCAAGCTCAGGCCTGTGGGCAAGGAGGGCCTCTTGTAAAGTCCTTGTGATCAGAGTGAATGAAAGTCTAAAAGGTTACAGGAAGCTGCTGCTCCTGGAGATGAGAGAACACACCTGGCAGGCTTTGCTGATAGGTAGACACTTGCGAATATTCCATTCCCCTCCTTTTCAACTGTCCTCTGAAATCAAGAGCAACACCGTGGGCTACATCTTTCACTCCGACCTGATGGAGAAACAGAGGCACAGATGAGCCACGCAAGAAAACAAGGCCCCTCCCCTATCTTAGTCTGCTCTGAGTTAGTATCTTCAGAAAAGCCCCCCAGGTGGGCATAGGTACCCCCAATTCCCACAAGGGCTGTGAGCACACGTTCTCTGGTCATTTTCTCTTCTCCACGTGGGCAACCCTGAAGCTGGTCTTCCAGATTATGAGCCAAGGTCAGGTCTGCCTGTGAGACATGCTCTGCTCTTTAGAACCTGAGGACTGTCCATGGCGTGGAAAGGGTTAAACACTCAGGCTCTGGGATTTCTGCTTCCCACAGGGGGACAGCAGCATTCAAGGACAATTCGGAGCAAGTGTCCTGTTTTGAGGCCAGGCTGCAGTGTAGTTCCCAACCTTATGGCCTAGATTAAAGGCAGCAGGCAGAGGGAAAGCTGAAGGGTCTTGTTAACATCTTGGCTGGTGGGGAGCAAAATAAATCTGGTTACTTCAGTGGGTACATGAAATTTTAGCCAAAGGGTTAAAGGATATAGGTATAAAGTAGAAAATCATGAGTTTCGTTCAATGATCTTTTAGAAAGTTACTCCAGGCCACGTGCTCCACTTTCATTGCTAACAAAAGGGGACTACTTGAATTCCTTCCAGTGGCTGTTTTTTTCCATCTCCACAGCGAACGTTCTGTTCTCAGCTACACAGGTGCATGGCACAGCACCATGGTATCTCATAAAACCAGCTACAGCCAAGGCACTCGCAGACACAATGGCTGAATTTATGAGACACACATCAGAGTGTCCCTGCAGGAGGCGGGCTCGCTCAGGTGGATGGGTTAAGGGGCTCCCTCCTTCCGAGTTACTAGGTCATATGAAGCACTGGCCACATGTCCTGACAACACACTCCCAGTTAATAAACCTGGGTAGCAAAAAGCGTGCAAAAAGCGATCCCAAGACCTTGAATCAACTTTCATCATAGACAGCAATCTCATCAAGGCGTGAATCTGCCAGTATAGCAAGACTGCCGAAGCAAGGACTCTGGTAAATCTCGCTTTTGTGGCAGGCACCTTTCTAGGCAGGAAACACAGAAGACCAAATGTTTGCTCTGCCTGAGACTAGGTTTAGAATTTTGTCATAAAGACCAGAGCCCCAAGGGCATAACTGCTGTGTATGCGTGTGTGTGTGTGTGTGTGTGTGTGTGTGTGTGTGTAGCGCAAGAATGTCCTGCTAGGTTACGGAGGCAGGAAGACCCAGGTTCGAGTCCCAGGTTTCCTACTTTCTAGCTATGTGGCCTAGGGCGAGCCCTCTCTGGAACACAAGGATGACGTTTCCCCATCTGCGCTGCTGTGAGGACTGATGAGATGGCATATGTACAGTACTTAGCCTGCCATAAACACTTAAGAGTCGGAGCCACTGATAGCATTCAGTGTGGAAAGGAGAACTTCGTGTAGCAACTGGGTTTTTTCCAAGCAGTTCTTAGAGAAATCGCAAGAAGCCCAGATCACAGTAAACTGAAGTCAAGAGGTCATTTCCCCGCTCTCTGGGATTCCATCTTCTTTGGCAGCCCCTCCCTTAATGAACTTACCGCCTCCTTCTTCAGTCCCTGCTCCCCGTGGTGGGGCTTTCGTAGCTGTGCATCTGCTGAGCTATTGACCTTGTAGAGCTAACTGGGTCCACAGGGCCTCACAAGATGGGGGTCTGTTTCCTCACTCATTCTCCTTCAGTGCCGTTTCTGGATAAAAAGTACCATGGCAGCCTGGCAGGGAATGCTATCAGCACCCATACCACAGAGGGCCATGCACAGAACCGGTGCGCTCTCCCGAGGACAGCGGGCAGCGTGGTCCTGGAAAGCTTCCTGGGAAAGCCCTGTCCATGTTTCTGACTTGGAAGGAGGAGCGCATAAGAAGAGGCTGTGATGAATGGTTTATTTCATCACGGAGCTATCAGAAACAATAATCAGAAGGTAAAAGGGGATGGAAAGAAAGAAACGCGGCAGCTCCTTCTCTCCCTCTGGCCCAGTTCTTTCATCTTGTGTCTGGGAAGCTGTGGGCCATGGTTTCACATGACTCACTGGGCATCACTTGGGGGCGTAGGTGCTGTGCAGTTCAGTGGCTACATCCCAGGTGGTGCCAATGGCGCTCTTCTCCTCAGAGCCTGGGCTGAATGGACACTTCCCTTGAAGCCTTCCAGACCCAGGGTTACGGCCACCCCCACAGCCGTGTTCCCGTGCTGCTGGGTGCACCTGCAGAGGGGAGGGAAGGCCCTGTGTTCGCTGCTGCTGCCGGTCCTCTCCCTTCCTACAGAGCATCGTGTTGCAAACAAATGATCTTGGTACCACTGTCTTGCAAATTGTTCTTTCTGGGGCTTTACTTCTTAGTCTATGTGAGCAAAATGAACTGAAGGCAAGATACGATTCTCAATACCCTGCCATGGGACGAGAGGGCTTTTGTCATTTATGTAGCCTGATTAGTCACCCACACCCAGAGCCATACTTCCTGGATACTTCTCAGCTCTGAATCTCACAGAGCCAGGGAGAACATCTTTGTGTCCCCTATATCATGTAATTAGATACAAAACATCCCCTGGAGGCCTACCAGTCTCAAAGCTCCGTGCAGGGCTCTGTGGGGTACAACATGAAACTCACTCTAACTCCCTACGTGGAGGCAGACAGGCCCATCCTAACTCCAAAGTCAGACACACGGGGCAAAGGCACCAAAAAGGTGCAAACACAAGATACAAGGTGCAAGAATGGATGCTGCTGCTCTTCTGATTTGCCGGACTATCTGTGCGGCTAGAACGGTGTCTTGTTCAGCACATATATCAGTATCTTGCCCTTGTTCTGTCCTACCTGGCAGCAAAGGACACTCAGACAACACAGGCCTCATGAATGCTACCTGGAGAAAAGCATAGCTGGGTGTGGAGTGTCAGAGCATCCCAGAAAAGAGAAACTGCTTCAGCCAGTGCTCATGAGCTTTACCAGGGAATAGCAAACAGCAAGTCTAGTGCAAGCCAGGTGTGGGGAGCAGGAGGGTGATGAGCAGAGATGGAGCTAGAAAGGACGTCCAGGTTCTGCAGGTGGAGGAAGAGGGTGTTTGTGTATTAAAACTTGCTTTCCAGCAGTTTGGAGATTTCTCAAAGAACTAAAAATGAACTACCGTTCATCCCAGCAATCCCATTACTAGGCATATACTCCAAGGAAAACAGATTGTTCTCTCAAAAAGACACCTGGACACCGCGGTTGATCACAGCACTATTCACAATGGCAGAGACATGGAATCAACCCAGGTGCCCATCAAGGTTGAACTGGATAAAGAAAACTTGGTGCATATACACCATGGAATGCTATGCAGCTGTAAAGAAGAATGAAATCGTGTCCTTTGCAACAACATGGATACAGCCGGAGGTCATTACGCTAAGTGAATTAATGCGGAAACAGAAAACTAAAAATCACTGTTCTTATAAGTGGGAGCCAAATGTTGGGTGCACACAGGCACAAAGATGGGAGCGAAAACACCTGGGATTCCAAAAACGGAGCGGAGCGGGAGAAGGGTTGCAAAACTACCTGTCAGGTCCTTTGTGCACTACCTGTGAGACGGGATCATTAGAAGCCCAATCCTCAGCTTCACACAAGAAATATACTTAGGTAACAAACCTGCACATGGACCCCTGAACCTGAAATTAAAAAGGAAAAAAAATGAATAAATAAATAAAACTGCCTTTCCAAATATGCTCCGGAAGAGTTGATGAGAGTGACATCTCTTAGGATGCAATTTGAAGAGACGTGAGCTGCACCTTCCAAGACTTCCTGCATCCACTCCCAGGCAGTGAGCCTGTTTCACAGGTTGTGAGTGGATCTGAAGCTTGGGGAGGCAGAAGCAGCCGCCATTTTCTGGAACCGCCTAAGTGGCAGTCATGGGGGTCCATTTGTAGAAGAAAGGAAATGTTTCCAGCCAGATGTTTCATGGTGGATTAAAAGATTACAGGTTTTGGCCAGGCGTAGTGACTCATGCCCGTAATCCCAGCACTTAGGAAGGCCAAGGTGGGTGGATCACCTGAGGTCAGGTGTTCAAGACCAGCCTGGCCAACATGGTGAAACCCTGTCTCTATTACAAAAATTAGCCATGTGTGGTGGTGGGCACCTGTAATCCCAGCTACTCAGGAGGCTGAGGCAGGAGAATCACTTGAACTTGGGAGGTGGAGGTTGCAGTGAGCCGAGGTCGAGCCACTGCTCTCCAGCCTGGGAGACAGAGCGAGACCCTGTCTCGAAAAACAAAACAAAGACGACAGGTTTTGTAACCAGATGGATTTGACTTCAAGTCTAAACCCTGCAACTTTCTCCCTAGTGACCTTGAGCAAGAGACTTTCCTTGCTGAGCCTCGATGTCCTTATTTATGACTCAGAGGAAGGCACTCCAATCTCATCTGGCTGTGATGAGGATAAAATGAAATCCTAAGACTGCACCTGGCACAGACTCGAAGGTGTTCAGTGACTGAGCTCTTCTTCCCCTCCTTCCTGTTTTAAACCTGTTGTCAGGCTGCATGCAGTTAAAAGTTTACAATGTTCTAAAACTGATTTTCCAATTTAGGGGCAGTAAATTGTAAGTCGCTGCTATTTTCCTAAAATGACATTCTTTAGATTGGAGTCTGTTGGATTTCTTTTCAATTGCATTAAATTCTACTTACTGCATTTCTAATGAGATACCAGCCTGTCTGGGAAAAACATCCGATGGCTGATTCTAACTATTAAAGCTACCTGCAGGAATAACAACACCCGAGACTGCCATCCACATCTCTCCCCTTGGGCTCAGAGGAGGACATTTATTAGCAAATGTGTCAGACACCTTTGAGTTTAATCCCACTGTGCTCACTGCTTCCATTAGATGTGGCCTTGTGGAATCTTCCACAGGGCATATTCTGTTTAAATTGTGATGGGACACAAAGGTGTGCAGCCTGCATTGTAACAAAGACAAGGCGACAAGGGTCATTAGAAACCTAATTTTTTATTTTTATATTTTGAGATAGGCAGGATCTCCTTCTGTCACCCAGGCTGGAGTGCAGTGGCGTGATCATGACTCACTGTAGCCTGGACCTCCAAACCTCCAGCAATCCTCCTGCCTCAGTCTCCCAAGTGGCTGAGTCACCACGCTTGGCTAATTTTAAAAATTTTTTGTAAAGATGAGGTCTTGCCATGTTGCCCAGGCAGGTGTTAAACTGCTGACCCCAAAGTGATCTTCCTGCTTCAGCCTTCCCCAGCTGTGAGCCACTCCACCTGGCCAGAAACCTGGAACATTCTAGACAGGAGCTCCACCCATCGCACTGTCAATCTCACCCAGTCAGGTGAAAAGCCAGAGCGCATACCAACCAGAGAGAGGTACAGTCATAGAACTCCTAAAGAAGTGTTCTATTTTTCTTAACACGAGGAGTGACAGATGCATCACTAGCCCGCCAGGGTGCAAAGCGGCCTTCCATGCTCTGGCTTCAGCCTGGACCAGGAGAGGTTGGTTGAGGCCTTGCACTGTTGCTTGGACAGTCAGAAATATTCAGTTGAGGACAATTCGATCTGAGAAATAGCAAATGTGATTTTTAGCAACTCAGCAGCCCTTTGGGGAAACATGGCCGCTTATAGCCTTGTGGGAAGGAAGTGGTCTTGTGGCCTTTAAAACTGATTTTTAAAAAACACCTAAACCGCACGCATTTGAGCGCCTCCATCTACCGTAGGCCATGAACTTCTTTGAAGGCAGAGGGTGGAGAAGCAGAGTGGCCACATTCACGTTCTACTCCTGAAAGTCAGCTCTCTGCTGGCCAGGAGACGGTGGTGTATCCTGGCAGGAGCAGGTGAGACTCCCCAAACACCAGGAGCCTCCAGCTGATGTCTCCAGAATTTGCAGGCAAATATCCCCTTCTCTTTCCAAATGCACCCCGCCCGCAGCCCTGCAGCAAGCCAGCCAGGGCTTGAGATAGGAAACGGGCACAGAGCAGGTGAGCGTGGAGGAAAGGAAACCCTGCACGCTTGGACAAAAGTTCTTGTTTGGGAAAAAGACAGAAATGGAAAAGAGCATCTGTGGGCGGTGCTGGCTCAGGAGCAGCGTCGACCCTCCCATGTCCACAGGCTCAGGGACTCTGAACCCACAGACAGCGGGGCGGCGGAAGGTGGCGCCCCGGGAAGGGGAAATGCAGGGCCCTCGGAACAGGCCAGGTGACTTTCGCTGAAAGGAGGTGCGGTCCCCTGAGTCCCCCGAGAGGGTGACAGGCTTCAGCCAGGGAAGCACTTGGAAAAGTCTCCGCAACACAGAAACAGCCTGAACTGGTTGCGGCTTGGCTGAACTTGGAAAGTTTCCGAATGTCTGCCTGCATGTCCCACACAGAATTCTGCGTGTGTGTGGACGGTGCATGCAAAAGTTCCCCTTTTATGGGCAAGATCCAAATAAATGCTTAGAAGTAATTTCCTCAGAGTGGAAAGGCATGAATACCTTGCTGTTTTACTGAGAATCTAGCAGAATTTAAGAATGGCCAAACGTAACTAACGGCAGAGCAGGCTGGCTTCAGGCGAACTAGGGTGTCACATCAGGTACCATGACACCTCCCACGACAGGGAGCGGGTTTGGACACGCTGTTCTACTTCCTTGGACCTCAGCGTCCTCCTCTGGGCAGTGAGAGTCCCAACACCTCTTATCACGGGCACAGACTTGTCACCTGCAACAGTGACTCCCAGCGGTGCTGCCTGGGAATCCTAGCCCCTGGGTCTTTGGGAAATCCTGAGGCCTGTCTTCCCCCCAGACACTCTGCTTCGTGGTCTGCAGTGTGGCCTGGGCAGCGAGAGTTTAAAGGCGCCCCTGGGTGATTCCAACATGCAGCAAAGTTTGCTGGCCATTGGCCTAGAAAGTAGAATGTGCTCAACAAATGTTGTTTTCTCCAGGACCAGCTATGTCATTGTGAGGTCCCTCGTTCACAACATTTTGAGAATTTTAAGATGACGAAAGCAGCACATCAATCCAGCTCTGGGGCATTCTGGGTGCAGGCCGCACGAGGTGGCTTGGCTCTCAAGTGCCCATGACTCCAGTCTGCATTTTCTCCTTTCCTCCCCTTTCTAGCAGAGCAATGTTCCACATTCACTTTTTTTTTAATTTTTAATTTAATTTTTTTCTTTTTGAAACAGAGTTTCACTCTATTGCCCAGGCTGGAGTGCAGTGGTGCAATCTCGGCTCACTGTAATCTCTGCCTCCTTAGTACAAGCGATTCTCCTGCCTCAGCTTTCCAAGTAGCTGGGATTACAGGCACCCGTCACCATACCTAGCTATTTTTTTTTGGGGGGGGTATTTCTTGTAGAGATGAGTTTACATCATGTTGGCCAGGCTGGTTTCGAACTCCTGACCTCAAGTGATCCACCCACCTTGGCCTCCTAAAGTGCTGGGATTACAGGTGGAAGCAACTGCGTCTGGCCAACTTTTAAAGGAAAAGAAGTCCCACAATGGACAAAAGGAACAAGAAATGAGGCGATCCAAAGTAGCTCTGGAGGATCTTCTTCTTGCTGGGGCTGCAGCAATGTTTCCTCAAGAAGCCTGGGGCCTCCGCAGGAGAACATGCCTTGGGTTGTGAGGCTTTGGGCTGGTGCTGAGAGGCCTTCGCCAGGCCCGGCGCAGAACTCCTCTCACCCCCATGCCAACTCAGTAGAGCCCCATGTGAAGTGGGCTCCATTCCTCTTGTCCTTTCCAGATGAGGAATCAGTGTGAACTTAATATTGTAATAAAAGTTCCTGTAAAGATAGTAAGGGAGATAGTGAGTCGGGCTAGTGGATTAATTAGTACAGGAAGGATTAAACATCTGCACGTGGACACATTTGACATACAGCTCCAGAGGAGGGAAAAGTGTTACAAGTGGCAGACAGTTTCAGGTCTTACAGGAAAGGCCGTGCAGCTATGAAAATTCACCTTGCGGTCAGGAAGAATGGGACAAACTCATCTCTAGAGAGAAACTTTGTGGAGCCAGGAGAAAATGGCAGCCCATTGGCCCAGGCCCTGTGGGAAGGCTTCGTCCATTTCAAGGCAGGTGCAGTGGGTCTAATGCCGGTTTCTCCTCTTCAGTCTTATCAGTGGGACCCCAGGACTCCTGTAGGGATGCTTGATCCTTTAATGCTGCTTTGCTGGAACAAGGAAGAGGTATAGTGGAGAGGGACAGAGGAGGAAAGGAAGACTGGAAGGCTGGTGTGTGCCTGTGATCCCCTCCTAGAAAAACAGCCCTGGGTCCTGTGGCCAGTGCCTCCCCTGCCCCCAAGCAGCTGTGATTTAGTGGAGGGGGCTGGAAGCAACAAGTCACACACTCCGGAAAAGCATCGGAAGTGGGAGAATCTAGCACAGAATTGATGACTGTCTGGTCCCCACCCCACTGTCTGGTCTTATTCCTTAGGTTCACAGAGAGGGTTCAGTGACTGTGGCTCCATAAACAGAAACCCAGAGCGTCTGGGCCTGGGCTGGGCTGTCAGCTCGAGCCTGACCCTGGGCTGTCAGCTGCAGTTGTAGGAAACCATCTGGGAAGACTTGGTTAACAAAAAAAATCAGGGACAATTATAAATCAGGGGATTCTTCTAGTTTTGAAATGGGAAGAGCAAAGTGCTTGGCTCTGAGAAGACTCTGTGGACATTTTACCCACCCCTGGGCTCTGGGCTTGGTCGCTGTGGATTCCACCCTCTTGGGGGGCCGGCTTCATCTCCAGTTCTGACCTCCTGGAGATGTGGGAGAGAATGAAGCCAACTTTTATGCAGCCCTAATCCCTGCCCCCAGCAGTGTGCTCAACCCTTCACTAGCTCTGTGGGGTTGTTGGTTCCTCTGAGGGTCAGTTTCCACCTTTGTAAAATGGGGATAATTATGGGATGTTTGCATGAATTAAATGAGACGAGGCACCTGTCCCAGTGCCTTCTAGGAGCACAGGAAAGAGCCCTGTCATCATTAGCCTTTTCAGCATCTGCTTGTGTCATCCTCGGACACTGATGAGGTGAGGACTGTTATTCTTCCCCTCTGAAAATGAGAACACCTATGGCTTTAGAGAGGTCAAATAACTGAAGTCTGTTAGTGGAAGCTCAATACCAAATTCCAGGTCTGTGTGAGCCTTGGAAGCACCATGGAGTGTCTGCACTGGTCCGAGGGAGAAGGAAGGTGGAACAGAAGGAAAGGAAGAAATGTCTCAGGGATCATCTCATACATCAGAAAACACACAAACAAACAAGAAGCAGAATCTCGCTCTCCACAGGGGGGCAGAGGCCACGGTGAGGATACAGTGTGGGCACGGCCAGTTCAAAAAGCTGCCCTCATGGGCATCCCAGGAAGGGCCCACTCTCCAATGCCAGAGCTGAGCTGGCAGCTGGCACAGTCCCTCCAGTTCCTGAAGCCAGGGGGAGGGGAGCAGAAAGGCTCCATGCAGGCTTCCATGCTGGGCTCTCCACCCCCAGGCCAGGGAGGGAGGCATTGCCCCTCCGTGCACACCACACTAAGCCCATTGCCAGCAGCCAGGGGGGCGGCCACTGCAGAAGGAGTCGGACCACAGCACGGTGGCTGGGAGAGTGATGGAGTGGCCTTTAATTGTTTGTCCTTTGAAACCCGGGAAGTGTTGGCAACAAAACGAGACTAGAGAGGCTGCTGGCAGGGACATGACGGGCTGGAGTAGGAGCTTCTACCTCCTAAATGGTTAAATGGCTGGTCTGCCAAGGCCACCGAGCAAAGTGGTACTTCACCACGGGGCAGATTAAAATATGCATTTTCTCCTAATTGAGCATAGTGAAATCAGCCGGCGGTCCTGTCACAAGTGCAGGAATGAATTGTCACAGCACGACACATACTACTCGACAGAGCATCTATTATATGGAGAAAAAGAGTCACATAAACTTCCTTTCCACTGGAATTTCAACTAATTTGTTGTCCAGCAGGCTGGGATATGGAAGCTTGGAGAAGACCATGGGAAATGGTCACCCGTCCCTCCCTGTTTCTCCAACAGCAGCACATGATACCGTCATGGCATCTTGTGTCTGTAACGTGCCGTGGCAAGGTCTGGTCGCTAAATTGACAAGAGAGCTAAAGGCTAAAGGCTCTTTTTTTTTTTTTTGAGATGCTGAAGTGCAATGGTGCGATCTTGGCTCACTGCAAACTCCGCCTCCCAGATTCAAGCAATTCTCCTACCTCAGCCTCCCAAGTAGCTGAGATTATAGGTGCGCACCACCACAACCGGCTAATTTTTTTTATCTTTAGTAGAGACAGGGTTTCACCATGTTGGCCAGACTGGTCTCAAACTACTGATCTCATGATCTGCCCACCTCAGCCTCCCAACTGCTGGGATTACAGGTGTGAGCCACCACGCCCGGCCTTCCACCTGGCATTTCTTTGGCAAAGTTGTCACTGTCTCATATCTTTTTTCCTGGCATATCAGGAAGATGTGATTCTTCCCAGGAGACTGATGTAGTTTTTTTCTACGCATGCCCATTTTGTCTCTTTAGTTTTCTTGGCGGATCCTAGAAAGCAAGGACCCTCCCATCTTTCTAGACTAGTTTTCTAAACTAGTGGACCATTCCAGTGTCACATTTAGAATCTTCCACTTTTAAGTAGTTAGAGTTAATCCAGTCTGCATTGCATTTCTCAGCCTTTTGAAATTCATGCCTTATTGTGAAAAAAGGAACTATCTCCTGTCCTGTTGTTCGGTGAAAAAAGCGAAATCCAAAACAGTATTTACAGTATGCTATTCTTCATGTAGAAAAGAAGGAAAAATAAGAAAGTACCTAGGTATGTGCAGATTAGATGCGGGTATTTGCCGAGCTTCTCTGATGTGTGCATGGCGTATAAAAATTAAAATAACCTTAGCTCTGATGGATTTTGATGTTAGTTACATCTAGGGAGGGTTAATTAGACCTTGGACTTCATGATGGTGACCCGTGTATAACATGGAACGGACGCTGCAAAACGCTCCATTACCTATTGCTGGTTTCCTGAATTGAATTCTTGCTCGTGCACATAAAATAAACTTGCCAACGTGTTGTAGCTCCTTAAAGTCTCTAAGAATAGTTTTTATAAAATAAGTGTGTTTCTAAGTCCAAGGCAGACAGGAAGCATATTTTTGCCAGCTCCAGGTCCCTATGCTAAGGGGTCTGAAGAAACTATAGGTCGTAAAAGCATTTTTCATAGTGTCAATGTCTAGGTGTTAGCATGCATATTCTGCAGAATGCATAGTAAATAAAGAGTGAATTAACCCAAGTGCTCCTTGGAGAGGAAATGTCTGATAGGTTTGGCAGAAAGCTCTTGCCCAAATAGGACATCTTGGGACCAGGGGCCTGTTGTCATCTACCAAAGTGAAACTTGGCTTGACCCTGAGGGGAGGAGTCACTCATGTTTTCTTGGAAACAATCATCAATGTCATTCAAGTACGTTGTGTAGGCTTAGAATCGGGGCGTTTTCTTTCCTTCGCCACACACCCCAATAACCTTTAATTATCTAATCTTCTAGCATCTCTGATTCTGGGGTTCTGTGGGTTTTCTTTCTGCATCATGTCTCAGACCCTTCCCCTACTCTCCATGCTCATCGGCACCCCTCACCCAGGCCCTCCTCTCCCACCCAAGATACTGTGACATTCTCCCACCTGCCCCTGCAGCCACAACCTCCAGCTCCTGTCCGAGCAGCTGTCTGAAGAAACGCCATAAGCGCATCTCTGATCATGTCACAGCTGCTGCCTCCAGCACCTCCCAAAGACTATGACATTGGGAGCCATTTTCTCTGCACAGGCTCAGCCCCGCTGTCCAGCTTGTTTTTCTGTGTCCACCTGGCCTCTGCTCCAGATCACCTCCCCGCTCCTTTCTTTGGGCCTCTCTTCTTGCTATTCTCTGACCCTAGGTTCTCATCCTCCCTCACCGCCTTGTCTTTGCCTACTGCAATCTCACTCATCTCCTGAAGTCTATTCTTTCTCCCGGAAGCCTCTCCTGATCTCACCAAGGGAAATTATTTTCTTTTCCTGCAAACCTTTCGACCTGTGGCTTGTATCTTGTGAGGCACGGCATTCTGCCTCGTGTGACAGTGACTACTGTGCTTGTCTCAGTCTCGGGACTAGTCTACAGGGTGGTCATCATAGAAGGATTATACTTCTAAGCCCCTCTGGGTCGGGGATACGGACTTGTCCTGGACGGTGTGTGGGAGTGGGAGCGGTGCGTGTCCTTTCTGGGATGAACATTCAACTCCTGAAGCGAGCACTCTCTCTCTTCCCCTCTCCTCAGAGGCCTTCAGTGTTTGCACTGGTGGCTGTTTTGTCGGCCCTAGCTGTCGTAATGCGCATGTACCATGGATGGGAGACACATTTTTGCCGTTTTAAGTCATTGAGGGTTTGAGGTTGTCGCCACAGCAAAACCTAGTCCCATAGGTCGTTAACACCCATGCAGGTAGGAGTGTTGCCTTTTGACTTGAAACCTCTATGACGTCTAACATATGCCTGATATGTGATGGGAATCCAGAGGTTATTTGTGTAATTAAATTTAACCAAACCATGTTCACTGTAAAATGAGAAGGCAGGAAAATCGACGAGCAGACACTGTGGAGTCAGCAGGCACTTCTCAGCTTCATGATTTGGGCAAGTGACCCCCTCCCTCAGCTTCCTTCCCCCGTTCATGAGGGGAATAAGCACAGCCTACATTACCGGGCTCTTTGTGCCATGACACAACGCACACACGCACTGCAGACAGCCGACGCGTGCTGGTTGTTATTATGATCAGTCTTCCAGTATGAAAGTGGCAGGTGCTGCTGCTTAACTACAGTGCTGGGCAAAGAAGAGATGTCTGAAAATCAAGTAACATTAGGATTCACGTCCCAGTGGACAGGGTGAGACAACCGGCATGGTAGCACCTTACACTGAGTCCTGCAGGGAAGCAATGCTCAAGGAGAGACTGCCTGGCCCGTGGGCCTGGCTGCTGGCTTCCCCCCTGCCCACTGCCTTCAAGCAGCTTGGGTGCCCAGCTCTTCACAGTGGAGGGCAGCAGAATCCAGGAAGCTGACCGTGGCCTTTCGGAATAAGGACCCAGAGTGGCACGGTGGGCTCTTTCAGCAATCTACTCTCCAGGACCCCAGCTATAACAATGTGTGCGTTGCCACCAAAGGTGGAACATAGCTAATGTCACCACCAGGGAAGAATAACAAGTAAGTATGTTCAAATTCATCTTCTATTTTCATCTATAATCATTTCTTAAAACTGAAGAGGTCATTATCATCAATTGCGTCTTCAGTGAAAGGTGCATTTGACTTTTCTTACATGTCATGCATTCATCAGGATTCTAGACATATTTATATATTGTTACCTGTAATCATACCTAAGTCTTACTTAAACTGTGGTTATGTCTTTTAATAAAAAAAACAAGCAGAACTCAAATTTCCTCCTTTGAATTTATTCCACTAATATTTGTTAGGTGCTCCCCATATGCTGGGCACGGTCCTTCCCCCAATAATTCAGGCAGATGGCTGACTCAGTAACTTAGGAGAGTTCCGAGACACGGAACAGGCTTTCAGAGGCTATGTGGGGCTCGTGCTTGGCTCTGTTGAGTATTTTTATTGTTGATTTAGTTGAGCACTGAGAAGAAATGCGTATCAAGTTTGTAGACATAGCACACCTGTTATCAAGGAGAAACAGCTCCTTTACAGATGACACAATCAGGATTCAAAATGTTCTTGATTGGCTGACACACAGCTGAAACCATGATGAGAAAACTAATAAAAATAAATGCAAAGTCCTGCGTTTAGGTTCATAGAGTCAACTACACAAACGCAATCCCAGTGGTTCATGTGGAAAAGAGCTGTGGGTTTTGGTTGGCTATGACCTCAAAGGGTGCCAACCATGACAGCATCTGCTCCTCATTCGAGATCAGCATTGGGCCACAGTGAGTACTGCGTTCAAATGGATGCCTCAGTTAAAGAGAGATGTTGAGGGGAATTAAGACGGTGACGTGTTTGTAGACAGTTTAAAATAAATATTGAAAACAGAAAAATATTATAGATTTGTTCAAAAATGTCAAGCACTGTGACATTAAAAATGGAGAACATAGGCCAGGTGTGGCGGCTCAGGCCTGTAATCCCAGCACTCTGGGAGGCGGAGGCGAATGGATCACGAGGTCAAGAGATACAGACTATCCTGGCCAACATGGCGAAACCCTGTCTCTACTAAAAATACGAAAATTAGCTAGGCGTGGTGGCACATGCCTGTAGTCCCAGCTACTCGGGAGGCTGAGGCAGGAGAATCTCTTGAACCCAGGAGGCAGAGGTTGCAGTGAGCTGAGATTGCGCCACTGAACTCCAGGAACTCCAGTCTGGGCAACAGAGAGAGACTCCATCTCAAAAACAAAACAAACAAACAAAAAAAAACGCAAGAACACAGGATCTGTCTGTGGCTGAGCCTCAATGTCAATTTTGCAAGAAGTCCACCTTACAACGGACACTCCAGTGGATAACAGAAGCCTCATAAGGAATGGCTCCAGCCACAGGGCTCCTGAGCAGAACTGAGCTTCTCCTCTTCCTGTGATGGCAGTTTTTTTTTTTTTTTTTTTTTTTTTTTTGAGACGGAGTTTTGCTCGTTACCCAGGCTGGAGTGCAATGGCGCAATCTCGGCTCACCGCAACCTCTGCCTCCTGGGTTCAGGCAATTCTCCTGCCTCAGCCTCCTGAGTAGCTGGGATTACAGGCACGCGCCACCATGCCCAGCTAATTTTTTGTATTAGTAGAGACGGGGTTTCACCATGTTGACCAGGATGGCCTCGATCTCTTGACCTCGTGATCCACCCGCCTCGGCCTCCCAAAGTGCTGGGATTACAGGCTTGAGCCACCGCGCCCGGCCGATGGCAGTTTTAATGCAGAGCACATCAGCATCTCCCAGAAATCTGCATGAGACAGGCTTTCACTTTGCCCTCTGCCCTCACTGGCTCTCAGATTCTTGAATAAGATTTATTTCTGTCATGAGATTTTCGTTTTTTTCTTTTTTTGAGACAGAGTTTTGCTCTTGTTGCCCAAGTTGGAGTGCAGTGGCACGACCTTGGTTCACTGCAACCTCTGCCTCCCAGGTTCAAGCAATTCTCCTGCCTCAGCCTCCCAAGTAGCTGGGATTACAGGCATGCACCGCCATGCCCGGCTAATTTTGTATTTTTAGTAGAGACAGGGTTTCGCCATGTTGGCCAGGCTGGTTTCGAACTCCTGACCTCAGGTGATCCACCCGCCTCAGCCTCCCAAAATGCTGGGATTACAGGCGTAAGCCACCGCGCCCGGCCGATTTTTGGTTTTCTTCTAAGAACACACTTCTAATTTTATAATGGAAGGAGGTGGGAAAAATAGGATTTGGCTCAAATGCATATGCCCTACAACCACACTTGATACAAAACAGAGATTTACACAACCCCAAAGGGTAATCACATACAAGAGCCTTTAGCTCTGCTGGGCGTGGTGTCTCAAGCCTGTACTCTCAGCACTTTGGGAAGCTGCGGTGTTCTCGTGATAGCGAGTGAGTTCTCACGAGATCTTACGGTTTTATAAAGGCTTTCCCCTCCTTCCCTCTGCACTTCTCCTTCCTCCTGCCACCGTCCCAGAGGACGTTTCCTTCGCCGTCTGCCGCGATTATGTTCCCCGAGGTTTCCCCAGCCCTGCAGAACTGTGAGTAAATTAAATCTTTTTCCTTATAAATTACCCAGCCGTGGGTATGTCCTTATAGCAGCGTGAGAACCGACCAATACAGTTCCTTAGGAAGCCCCTGCTGGTTGTGGCTGGGGAGTGAAGCAGGGTGGGCCCAGAAGCAGCCGCCGGCTGAGAGGCAGTGAAGAAGGTGCGTGGAATCTCCACCACCGCCAGAGGAAGGGAGCTTGGCAGGAAAGTTACTTCCGTCAGTGGTGAGTTGAAGTGGACAGGGTCTTAGGCAGAATTGAAGGGTAGTCAGTTGGGTTTGTCTCTGGTGGGCTCTGAGCTCCACTCCTGCATCCCATTCCCACCTCCTGAGGGTCCCCTTGTAGGCCCAGGGCTCCGCCTTCCCTTGGAGCACAGATGGGGACCCTCCAGCCAGAGATTCATGGACCCAGGTGAGTTCATTCTACGTGCACAAACTCCAGGTTAGGAACTCCTGGTATCCTGTGCTTTATGAAAATTATTTTTAATTGTGGTAAAATACCCATACCGTCAACTTTACCGTCTTAACCATTGTTAAGTACAGTCGGCAGCATTAGGTTCAATCACATTGTTGTCCAACCGTCACCACCACCCATCTCCCCAGAACACTTCTAACATGACTCTGTCCCCGGTAAACAGCTCCCCATCCCTCCCTCCACAGCCCCTGCCTGTCACCATTCTACCTTCTGTCTCTGAATGTAACTACTCCAGGATGTCTAGGATGTCATGTACCTGGAATTATGCAGCATTTGCCCTTTTTGAGTGGCTTATTTCACTTAGCATAATGTCTTCAAGGTCATCTATGTTGTAGCATGGGTTAGAATTCCCTCCTTAAGGCTAAGTCATATTCCGTTGTAGGTACACTGAGTCTCTGCCTATCTGTGGGTTCTGTATCCATGGATTTAACCAAATGCAGATCAAAAATATTAAAAAGGCTGGGCGTGGCGGCTCACACTTGTAATCCCAACGCTTAGGAAGATAGAGGTGAGTGGATCACTTGAGGTCAGCAGACCAGCCTGGCCAACATGGTGAAACCCTGCCTCTACTGAAAATACAAAAATAGCTGGCTGTGGTGGTACACACCTGTATTTCCACCTTGGGAGGCTGAGGCAGGAGAATTGCTTAAACTCGGCAGGCAGAGGTTGCAGTGAGCTGAAATGTGCCACTGCACTCCGGCCTGGGCAACACAGCAAGACTCTGTATTAAAAAAAAAAAAGTATATATATATACACATATATACACGCACATATAAATTGCATCTGTACGGAATATATGCAGACTTTTTTCTTGTTATTCCCTAAACAATACCGTATAACAATTATTTACATGGCATTTACATTGTATTAGGCATTGTAAGTAATTTAGAGATGATTTAAAGTATTTGGGAGGATGTACATAGGTTACATGCAAATGCTACACCATTTTGTAGCCACAGATTTTGGTGTCTGTGGGAGGTCCTGGAACCAACTCCCTATGGGTACCTGTGTATGTCACATGTTGCTTGTTCATTCGTCGGTGGGTGGATGCTGCAGAGGGCTCCATCCCTTGCCTACTGTGAATAATGCTGCTATGGACATGTGCTGTCCTGCTTTTATATTTACAAACTCTTCACTAAATTATCAGATTCTCACAATGACCCTGTGAAATACATACCATGATTACATTTTCATTTTTCAGATGAGGACACTGTGACTTTATATAGCCATGTGTTCCATTGTTAATATTGCAATTTGGGGAATTAATGAAGGGCTTGGGGAGCTTGCCTCACAATGCCAAGGATTCACTCCACGTGTGGGCACACGTGTCTGTATAATATGTATGTGTGTGGTGTATGACTGCAATGTATGTATGTAAGTGTATGTATATGTGTATGCATGTGGTGTGTGTGATGGATGTGTGTGAGCATGTGTGATGTGTTTGGTGTGTATGCAAGTGTGGTGTGTGTGCATGTGATATGTAAGTGAATGTATGTGTGGTGTGTGTGTGATGTGTGAGTGTGATGTCTATGTAGGGTGTGTGTGTGATGTGTACATGAGTATGTGTATATGTAGCTAGGTATAGACGTAGGTATAGAAATATTAAAATAAAATTTTAAAATAAAAAAAATGGTTTTACCCATGGTTGCTGGCCCATAACTCCCATAGCCCTTTTGTTACCATGTTGGGTGCTTTAGGCCTCAGAAAACAGAACCCCTCTCTCTGACCTTCTCCTGCCCTCCTTTTTCCCACTCTCCTTTTTGGCCCCAAGGCAGGAATCTTCCTCACCTTTCTTTCTTGAAGCTGACCCTAAAGAAAATCTTGGACCTACCTTGCCTGACTGTAGGGCATAAGACCCCCATTTCAGAAGGGGTCTCACCCCATCCCTGGGGAAGGAAAGCCACACAGAGAGGCCAAGAAGGATCTGGACGGACAGGCCCTGCTGGGTTCCACACTCCGTCTGTTAGTGGCGGATGGCACCCTTTGTGTCCAGTCACATTCCGCATGGTGGTCCGGGCCTTCATCATGCCTGTCCAGTGAAGTCTCTGTAAAGGCCCAAGAGGATAGGATAGGATGAGCTTCGGGATGGCAGACATGTGGAGATGTGGAGGGTGGTGCACCAGGGAGGGATGGGAGCTCCGCGCCCCCCGTGTGTCTTCTGCTATGTGTTTTCACCTGCATCTTTCCTACTGTCCTATATGATAAACTGGTTAACATAAGTGAGTGTTTCCCTGAGTTCCATGAACCAGTCTAGCAAATTAATCAAATCCAAGGAGGGGATCATGGGATTCCCAATTTATAGCCGGTCAGTTAGAGGCACAGGTGAAACAACCTGGGGCCTGGGGATCAGCAATGGGAGTCAGCTGAGTCTTGTGGGACTGAGCCCTCTGCCTCCTTGGGATCGTTCATGGTCTCCAGGTGTGTCGTGCCGGAACAGAATTGGAGGCCCCCCAGCTGCTGTCCGTTGCAGAATTGATTGCTTGTTGGTGGGGAGAAATCCCACACATTTGGTCAAGAAGTCTCCTGTGCGGATCGTTGTGGTGTGAGGGAAGAGGAAAAATCATTTGTGTTTTTCCCTACTCAGACACAGAAGCTCAAAGTTCACAGTTACTATGTGACCAGGCAGGGTCTTGAATGCAGGTTTTCTTAAATCAAGAGTCCTTGAAATTTCAGCTCTATTGGTTAAACGTGGGGACCACACGTGACCTTCATTTGTTTTTGATGGGGAAAGGAATATTGTTGAGAAGAGTCTCCTCCTGGGACTTCACTGAATAATGGAAAGTGGGGGTGACACCCTTTGTTTCCAGAATAATCTGATATATTCTCAGGGGTCCTGAATGATTGTAACGCTAATCCCCATGAAATCTTTTCATTCCTGAGGCCTGGGGTAAGAAGGTAAGGAGGGGATGCACCCCCCAAGCTCGCGATGATAGGGAGGCACAGAATCTCATGTCTGTCCCCTTAGACAGCCTCGTTCTTTTAGAGACAAGAGAGTTTGGTGCCCACAGAACCCAGGCTGGATAGGAGCTGGGGGTGTGAAGGGGCAGGGTGGGCACTAGTTCCTGGGAGCAGTGGTTCCCACAACTGCGCCACTAAGCGTCGCTGTTCCTGAGCCCTGTTGAAAGGCTCCAAAACATTAACTGCCTGTAATTTTGACATGTCAGATATTTAATAAGGAACAAATTAGCACTTGGGTCTTTTTTTTTCTGAGACAATCCAATTTCTATGCCAGGCACCAACTTCTATATTTCAAAATGCATTTTTGAAGGTTAATTAGAGAAGCAGCAGAGATAGTGTTTTCCAAGAGGGATTTTTCTAGTTCCTTCCAGGTCTATGGATGGCAGAAAAAAATAACTTTCAGACACTGTAAATTGAGTGTGTGAAGCTGTGAGAATAAACCCATCTCATTAGTCATTGTGTCAATTATAGTATCTAAGGAACAATTTTGTAGCAATAGCATATTTATTTGATGTTTCGAAAGGTACCTGGACCCACTGTTAGGAGGTATTGGCTCTTAATGCTCCGAGCACCTCTTTAGCAAAATGGCACTCCATAAAAATTTAGTGTGTTCCTACTGTAATTAAATGGCCCTAGTCATTTTTGCATTTATGATATAAACTATAATGGCTGTAAAATCCCGCAATTAACTTTCCTTGCGCCAACATTTCATACTTGAGAAATTCTCATTACAAATTTCATTACTGATTCACTTATCTGTAATTTGTCCTGTGTAACCTAAAGAATATTAACAAATTTAGAGTCACTTTTGCTCTATTAAAAACGAAATATAAAAGTCTTTCACCTAGTGAGTCAATCATGATACTTCAAAAGACCCCCGATGGGTCAAGTGTGATGGTGAGGACGGGAAGGGAAAGAGTGCATTTGATTAGAAAGAGCAGACTGGATGTGAAGGAAGGTAAGCGGGTGTCATTGAACTCACCGACCTCTGCAGAGACCAGGCACAGACACACTTGAGTGAGTCCCAGGGGAAAGCAAACTGAGCATTGGAGAAACAACAAGGGAAGTAGATGAAGGGCCGAGTTTCCTATCCAAGGGCCCGGAGCACTTTCCACTTCTGCTTCGGTTCTCCTCTCTCTGGTGCTCCTTTCTCCCTGGGGTGGGGCTGGCCGGAGTGAAGCCTGCGGTGGTGTAACCTGCCCTTCTTCCGGGTTGCTTTGGTGCGAAGTCTGTCCAAAAAACTTCGCTGTTACCAATGGCAGCGGCAAGACGGAAGAGGAATTCAACTGAGAAGGTCCCCACCTGAGAGATACGTGTATTTCGAGTTTCCACCTCCCCAGGCACGATTGTCTTGAGGGGAAATTTGGAGTAACTTCCCTCCACCTTTAAGCCTGCTCTTCCCGCACTTTAAAGGCAGAAATGAAAATACATCCACATGAAAGTGAAGTGAAGGTTGACTGACCTAGTGTCAGGGGCCCTGAATTCTCACCCCTGTACTGTTGTGACCTTGCCGTTACTGTGGCAAGTTGTGTGACCTGTCTGGACCCCAGTGGCCAGACTAGGAAAGGAAGGAGTTTCACTAGGATGACAGTTGAGACCCTGTGTTCTTCCAAGAACAGTTCGTTTTCTGGTAGAGAAAGCCAGGAGCTTCTCGTTACCCAACAAATGGGTGATGTGGGTGCCCTGCCTGCCAGCCGCTGGGTCCAGCACAGCGATCTCCACGAGGAGCAGCCTGCATTAATATTTCCCCCAGTAACGTCTATTTCAGCATTTCCCTGCCTTCCATAACTGCGCTTATTTTATTCTAATTTGTAATTAACTTTTACAAAATTAAGTTGGAGATGGAAAATTACTGTCCCGACGTAAATAACCCTGCCGCTGGATGTGACAGTGTTAACCCAATCAACAATACGATTCATAAACGAAAGAAATGTTGTCATACTTATTACTTCTGTGTGCTCCATCTTTTATAGAATATTACAGTGTGAATTGGAATTTTATATGATTTAATAAGCCTCAAAAAGATATTATGGCCAAGTAACCACATAACTGTAACAAATCGTCCTCCTCCCTCATTACAGAGCTTTCTCCACATGCGGGGCTGTTGGCCTCATTATCAGAGCGGTGTCTTTGACAGCCCAGGGCCCATTAAAAACACCTTGAAGAAAGCATTTACCACACTGTGGAGCTTCAAAATCTATACTGGGCTGGAATCCTTGAGGGTGGCGTTATCAAATGAGGAAACAATTCCTTTCATTTTTCATCCGAAGACTCAGGCAGTAAACATGTTATCTGGCTCTATAAGCACCCCCATGCTTCTGTGAGACCTAAGCAAGTTCTGCATTGCCCCGACAGCTGGGGAGGTCAAATCATCAAAACAGCAGCAGAGAAAGGGGTTTATTACTATTTCCAAATCTTCAGCTGGGTTTTATAGGGTTACCCATTTAGATAAGTTTCTTTGTTTTCAGAGCATCAGACCTCCCATTTGTAGCTGATAGCCATTTTTCAAAGGTTTCTGTCTCACCCAGGAATTCATTAGGGTGGGCAAGAAAAGAACAGTGGATAGAATAGACCAGCAGGGCAATCTAAGTCCCATTCCCTGTCCCTTTACGTTGGTTGTTGGTCCCCGTGACTCATCCAAACTCCCTTGGGTTCCAATCTGGAATGCGAAAGCTGGACATATGAGTGTTCTGTAATCACAGGCAGTGGTTTTCCTGGAGCCTGGTGTGATTTCTGTAGCTTGCAGCAATATGTGGGACATACGTGCACTGAAGAATTTAATGACTTGTTTTACTGCTGCCTGCCATCAGTATTTATCTGTATTAACTGAAGAAAGGCATTACTCGAAATGGCGTTTCACACCTCTGAGCACTATACAGTAATTCTGAAGTCGTACGTTGTACCAAATTCCCTGGGCAAACACAGAGATACAGTATGAGTAGAAATAACCCAAGTCGAAGTTTTTAAAACTTGAATTGTCTGCAGCAATCTGGAAAATCAAAGTCAAAATGACCCGAATTGCTATGGCTAGGAATGACTGGATTAAAAGCAATGGAAATAATCATTTCTTGGCTTGGTTTTTCTTGAATTAGCAGAAGCATATTTCAAGTATATTTAATAGAAAAGAAAAACAGGGCCAGGTGCATGGCTCATGCCTATAATGCCAGCACTTTGGGAAGCCGAGGTAGATGGATCACTTGAGGTCAGGAGTTCAAGAGCAGCCCGGACAACATGGTGAAACCCCGTCTCTACTAAAAATACAAAAATTAGCTGGACACGGTGGCATGCACCTATAATCCCAGCTACTTGGAAGGCTGAGTCAGGAGAATCACTTGAACCCAGGAGACAGAGGTTGCAGTGAGCTGAGATTGCGCTATTGCGCTCCAGTCTGGGTGACAAGAGCAAAACTCCGTCTCAAAAAAAAAGGAAGAAAAATTGACCAGGTGTTAAGACAGTACATGTCATGCTTCTTTCTGCTTAAATCATTCAGGCAAGACTGAATTATCCTTTCCATTTCTCCTCACTCTCCTCTGCTGGTCAATTTTTTATCTCTCAGTTTCCCTTTGCAAGAGAGCCCTTCTCTGACCATATTTGATCATATTTCCTGGCTTCTGTTTCTTCAGTGGACTTATCTGAAAGAATATTTTCTGTTACATGCTGGCGAGTGCACTTATTATTTGCCTCCCCACTTTCAGCAAGGAAGCTCACTGAGGGCAGATACAATCCTGGGTTCCTCATTCTATGTCCTGCGTGGAGCACAGGCCTGGTATGTGGTGGGGGCTGCTTAACATCTGTAGAATGAATTATCCACACTGGGAGAACATGAGCTTGAAGCACAACAGGCATTTCTAGTATCTATACAGACCACATTATTTTGAGCAAACAGCTTGAAAAGGATCATCTGAATATCTTATGCACAAGCTTTACTCAGAGACAAGCGTTTTCAAGGGTGAAAGAACCTGGGAGATCAGTTACGCCAATGCTTAACCTTACAGAGGAGAAAACTGAGTCTCATGGGGATCAAGAGGCTGACCCAAGGTTGCTCCGCGATGTGCAGTAGCAGGACCCCCAGAACTAGGGCTACTGGCAGTCTGATGGCGCCTTCTCATGCCCTGGATTCTGTCTCCAAAGACATGCTCTGCAGACAAGCTCTTTTAGCATGGCTTGACTTTCACATTCTGGTCTGAAGTGTTCTTCCTGTAATTTTCCCATCTTCAGAAATTATGTTTATGGGACATCTGGGCAAGAGAATTGGTTCTCAATATCATAATAGATAAGGTTTACATGTTTAAAAATGGAATTAGAACTTCAGAGAAACTTTATAGCTACACTACTAACCAACCATACTTAGATTTTATATTAACCCTAGATTACTCACCCAGTAACTTTATACACTTGGAAGAAACACAAGACTTGGAAATAGAAAAAGTTAACAGAAGGACACATGTTCAGTCTGATGCCTATTCTTTCTGAAGTTGTAAAATCCTGCTGTTATTTGGTGTTTTCTGTGAAACAGGACTGATGCATTGCATATTTTGTTTAAAAAAGTGGAATTAATCTCTTTCATTTTAAGGCATGCAAGCACTCCTTAAGTTAACTAGAGATGCCTCAGAGTAAGAACTGCAAGGGTAAGAGTCACTGAATTAAGAAGCTAAAAAGTAGTAGGTAAGACTTTGTATATATCAGCCTATCTACAGTCACGACTTTTAGCATGACTTATAGAGTGATTTGTATCCCTTAAATAAATAGATAGGGATAGATTTTAAAGGGGTCAAGAAAAAATAGCCTATTCTGGAAATACCGATGCATCCTGCTGTTTGCAGAAAACAAGGGAAAGGGTCTGTCTGGTGTCCTAGGAATTAGCATTCATAGCAAATAAAATTGTCTACTAAAATAAAGTATCTTTGCTCTAAATGCCATCTGCATATCAACAGTTTTGAATAAAATTAATAGCAAAAGTAAAGAAAGGCAAAGCTTATTAATATGGGGTAGAATCTTTGGAAAAGAGGAAATATGTTAAGCCTTCAACAGCTATTCAACATCAAATCAATATCCCATTTTCTTAGTGATTAATTCAAAATGAGCATCGGCTCTTAATGTTTTAACTGATATATTAGCTCAATCTTTTATTTACTCTCTATACTTCCAATACAGGATAATTTTAGTGTCAGTTGATCATCTTATTGATATTCTCTGTACTATGGTCAGTGGAGCACACACAGATGAAAAAAAATGGTTTTAGGTATCTCAAAATCAGAATACAGAAGTATTTTGTTCATTCTTTCAGACTAATAAGCAATGACAGGTATTCAAAGAATCAGACTGTCAGCACTGTGACTCCCAGTGTTGTCCGCATCATAATCTGTTTCTTCGTAACACTTGGTCTGAGTAGCAGTAATAGAATTAATTATACTTCATTTTGCTGCCTTTAACAGTATTGACCAAATTTAAGAACAAATGAGAAGTGCTTATCAAGCTTGAAGAAAATAATCCATCAGTGGCACAATTTAAATTCTCTGCAGTTCTCTTATTAATCAAAGTAACACTTACTATCCTATCTCCACTTCCCATTAACAGTCATTAAGTCTTGCTGCTGATTGAAGCAATTTCTTTAGGGACCTCAACCTCATTTTTAAGAGAAACTTCTTCAGTGCAAAACAATATCATATAATTGTGGCAACTTAAAAGAGAGGAAGAAGGTTCTTCAATCATGTCTGACCTTGATATTTTTCAATGGCGCAAGTGCAAGAAACCATACAGTGGGGGACATTAGAAACTTCAGGCAGTGGACGGGCCGCCCTTGCCTCATCACCCAAAGGAGGTACCAATCCAACAGGCATGGCATAGGTAGACTTGGGTTAAACACCTTAAGCAGCTCCTCCAATCACCGTCGTTTTAGTCTCTCAGTGTTAGCTGCATCTCAGAAGCAGAGAACACATTGGAGGATTTACCAAAGATACTTTGTCTTGGCTATGGCTCTGGGTAGGCACATGGTGGAGAGGTAGGAGCAAGGGGTCTGTGGCCAGAAGAATTTGAGGTGGCACTCAGCACTGCTAACCCATGGGAACCTGAACAATTGCCTAGTTTTTCTGTCTCCATTTTCTCTGAAATAGAAATGATAGCATCTGCTCTGCTTACCTTGCAAATTGTTGTAGAAAGCACATGCGAAAATGTAGATGAAAGTCCTTTGAAATTGTTAGACATTATACAAGTGTTAACTATTTTAGACCCAGAAGTCATGGAAAGTGTTTCATTCAACTCTGTCCCCAAGTCCTTGCCCAATGCTGATGCATATTGTTGAATTAATGCTAGAGTAGCCCTATTTCTAAAAGTGAGAATAAGATGACCCACATGATTAAAATGAAGTAATGGTCTTTTACGAAAACACCTGTACTATATGTGGAGCAAAGAGGCCATGAACTTCTAAGAGTCTAGGGCACTGGGTAAAAACAACATATTACTAGAATTAGGGGAATCTGGAGGGCAATGCCTATGGGCTAAAAATGATGTGATCAGCATGATTGAGAAAACGGTGAACTTAAGAGGAAAAAGTCTAGAGAATGTTGGTGATTGGGTAAGAAAGGTAAAGCAATACCTGCCTGCCAGTTTGGTCATGCCAGGAAAGATAGTAGAGTTGGGACATTTTCCACCCAAAGCACCCACTGCCTTCTGCCCCATAAGATTTAATGTCAACACCATTGACAGCAGCTTCTGCAGCCAAACTGCTAATAGACAGGTCACCAAGTTGAATATGAAGTGATGATGTATCTGCACTACAGATGTGTTGTGTTAAAGCAGTCTCTCCTTCCCATCTGCTCAAACCCTTGGAAACCAGTATTTCCTTCTTGTCATTCATTGTAATTCACTATAATCCCAATACTTACAAAAGCCAAACACAACAGGCACTGGTTATAAAATTTTAATCAGGTAAAACAGTCAGTATTCATTCTGCTAAATTTTATCGGCGAGGAAACAGGCTCAGAGAAGTTGAGTGGCCTGCCTGAGGTCACCCAGCTGGGCACTATTGGCCATCTTTAGTTTAATTACAAGTGATCCCGCTCCTTCTGAGATGTTGTAAAGCTCTTCTCTTTCCTCCAAAGGAGGCTGTGTTTATCTATAGAGGAGACCTGAAGGCACCCTCAGGAAGGACCTCAGCACTCCTGTCCACTTCTTATGTCTATGCTTTAAATGCAGAGCCCCTGGCCAGGCAGAGTAGCTCATGCCTGTAATCCCAGCACTTTGAGAGGCTGAGGCGGGCGGATCACCTGAGGTCAGGAGTTCAAGACCAGCCTGACCAACATGGAGAAACCCTGTCTCTACTAAAAATACAAAATTAGCCGGGCATGGTGGTGCATGCCTGTAATCCCAGCTACTTGGGAGGCTGAGGCAGGAGAATCGCTTGAACCTGGGAGGCAGAAGTTGCAGTGAGCCGAGATCACGCCATTGCACTCCAGCCTCAATAAAATCAAGTAAATAAATAAATGCAGAGCCCCTTTGCTTTTGGTTTGCTCAAAAGATCAGGGCTTCAGAGACTGGACAACTGGGATAGATGCATTATTTTCTTTTAATGGCCAAAGTCCTTGGAAAGATAAATCAAGACCTGGATATGAATTTGCTTGGCCGGCATAGACATGAAGACACCTTTCAATAGACTACTGGGCATGAAGCATAAAGATGATTACATAATCAATGAAGAGAGGGAACAGCCTCAGATTCTGATGACCAGCGATGTTTCCAGCTGCAAACCATGCCCCACTCTCGAGATGTTCCCGGAGGCCAGATGAGAGCAGAGTTCGGTGGGGAGCAAATTTGCTTTCCTTGAAGAGATGAAGGGCACCATCCACCACTTAATTTCTGTTAAGACATTAAATGTATGATTCTCATCTCCAAGAAATGCAACACTGAGCTGGATTTTTGGATCAATGGAATACCTACTCCTGTTAAAGCACTTGAAAAGGAAAACATCTACAAAATGTCCCATTAGGCTGACAAATTTATAGCAGTATGAAAAGTGTGCCAGCAGTTTCAAAGCTGAATAGAGCATTGTGTTTAAAGAGTATGAATGGATCTGAGTTCAGCAATATTTCATCTACACGAACAAGTTTAGCTATTACATCTCTTCCCAGTATTTCCCACATTTGCTTTTAACTAGGCATATGTATGCCATGACAGAATATGGACATCATCTTAAAAAATAAGTTGTAAAATGAATGATATTAAGTGGACTTTCACAGCATGAAGACATGGAAATATATTCTCATCTTGATGTGTGGGGCTGTACAGACATAAATGCCATTAGCATTAATGGTAATTATGTGCGTAAATCCCCATGCTCTCAATGAGAATATGCCCCTTCGTTTGCAAGTACAATGACTGGCTCATTTTTGAGACTAGAAACAGCTGAGACTTCACCCCCTCTAACTGGGAGAAAGATACAGCGTGGCTCAGAGCATAAAATCTGATCACTCACTTTCCTAAAACATGCAATTCAAGCACTTTAAAACTCCTTCACCTCGGAAACACTAAAGATGTAGGAAAAAGCCTCAAACTGCGGTCTGAGTATTCTGGCAATTTATGCTATATCATTCAGAGTTTCCTGTCACTTGCTAGGGTGGTTACACTACAGGAGCTATGTGCTCTCATAAACTCATTTTATTATGTTCTGATAACGATAGAGGATAATATTTTTCAGCCAACCCAAAAGAGGCTGTTTACAATAAAAATTTGCAGAAAGTAAGCAAATTTAGCATCCTGTTCACTAGAGCCAGTATATTCTAATCTTATTAAAACAGGCAGGCAGATGACAGACCCTGGGAAAAGGTTCATGTCATCTCTTTTCAGTTCTTAAATTAATAAGGCAGTGTGACCCAAGTGTTTGGTTAGGCTTCACCTTACACAGTAGGAAAACAAAAAAAGTCGTCTTTGCCAAAAAGTCAGAAAGCATTAACACAAAGCATTGCCTGGTTATAACTTTACAAACACTTCATCAGCGTAAGATGGAGCAAAGTGACATATGTAATTAAAGTATACTAAAAAAACAAGGCATTGTGGCTTTCAATTACAGTGGAACTAAGAAGCAACCATATTATTTCTACAAACTATTTTCACTTAGCACAGTTCAGATGGAATTATTGCCATGACCTTTTAAAAATGTGAAAGAGTGAATCAATACCCTTTCAGAGGCAAGATTGCAGGAGCCGAATTGGCCATGCTGTAATGGTGTGTATTTCTGCATCAGAAGGCAGTTGAAACCTAATTATCGTCAATCACATACAAGGTAGCTCCACGTACTGATGAGCCTGTGCAGGCAGCGGCGTGCACGTGAGGGTCTGGGTGTGGGGGTCTTCAAAACAGACAAGCACGTGTGCTAAAGAGGGTGGGGATCTTAGATGCTCTGGGCCAGTGGCGTAGGGCTTACAGGTGAGTTATAGGGACTGTCACTCATTTACAATAACTAACACTGGCCTGTCAGAAACAGCCACCTGTAAATGATGTATGAGTGGCTGGCAGCCTGCCATCCCCCAATAGACCTTGCAGCCAAGAATCACATTTTATTGTCGAGGTCATTGGAATGCTTACTTGGATACATGCCATATATTATTTAAAAATAACAAACAGCCAATCAGCAACATTTCTTAAGGCTCAAGGGCAAAATAGCCAACCTGCTTTTAGATAATAGGAAGTGAACATCCAAGATCCATTTTAGCAAGTGATTTTTTTTAAATTGCTTCTCTCCGGATACAAAGAAGCAACACTATGGAGAGGCCCGAGAGTGCCGATACGATGTCAGATGGGGAGAACACATATGAATCTTTACTTTTCCTAAGCTGTTTCAGACACGATGCCAGCAAAAACCAACAGCAAAAGCAAATTTCTCATAATCAACAATGGCAGCCCCAACTGCCAGACTATGAAAGCCATGGAAACCAGTTTGCACCAGAAGAAAGGAAGGATCTCTGGTTTGATTTTTTTCCATTCAATTGCATAATTCTCAAATCTGCCTGAGAATGCTAAAATGATCCTATGTACCATGACAAATGTTTTTCCTTTACAATCTTTATATATGCCATCAGAAGGCCATATTGTTTTTAACTTTTTTCAATAATCCTAAATAGGGGTAGAGGTCTCAACATTATGCTATTGTATTTCAACACAAATACAGCATTATCAAATGTTATGGATATTAAGTCATGAAGAAGTGTTTGGACAACCTCTTGCAACTTTTCTTGAAAATTAAAACAATGACAACTCTTCTGTAACCATACAACTCCAATGTTGTCCCCTCTGGTCTGGTGTCGGAGATCTCTGCGACAATCAGCCTTCACAGCGCTGCTCCACTGGCCCCGACTTGTTCCCACAGAAATCAGAGACTTGGCATATTTATTACCATTATACAGTAATTGGACAGTCTTTTGTTCAATGCTTTTAATGTTCTTAGAATAAAAACATTAAAAATGCTCTTAAAAAACAGAAATACTCATTACACACAAGCAATAGTTTTTAATTTAGAAAAACAGTCTAATTGAAATTACATTTGTTATGCAGAGACTACCAATAATTATCTTGGCTTTAAATATGCCAACACAAAGATTGCTTTTAAATTGATAACTCTTTTCAGAAGTGTCAGCTACTAGTTGAATTCAGTGATCCAGGGACCCACTGGTGATATCCAGTGGTCCCCAGTGTGTCAGATGGGCTCCCAGAGCTGCTGCGGTAACGCATGTAGCAGCCAGTTCAGCAACTGAAGAGTTCCGTGAGAGTCCTGCCCTGGCAGGAAGTCACCATGCTTCTCCCAATCACACCACCTAAAATTCTTGAACTAGACAAATCCTCTCCCTACAAAGGGGTGACATATCATCATTGCAGCCTTTGGCCTCTAACATGCTTATTGCAAATGAGGCAGCCAAAGAACGAGTGATGAAACTAAAGATTGAAATCCTGTGCCTACTATTGCTTGGGGCTTTTAGGAGATCACCACTGCTAAAAGCAGTGACTTACAGGTAAGGAGGGACTCTTACAGGATTCCATAACTCACTTGTTAGGCTTAAAAACATTGTGCAAGAGCCTCTCTCTTAAATAGCTCATGGCAAGAGACAACTTTAACACCTCTTCTGTATGATAAATCGTGTTACTGCAATTTATGTGACACTAATACCTACTGTACAGTAACCACTCCAAGTCCTCTTAACAGGAGGCTTCTCAACATACTGATTTCTAATGTCCCACAAGTGCCATAAAGTGATTGCTGTTGACCATTGTCTTGTTTTAATGTCCCCTAAATAATAATAAACTTGAATGCTAAAAAAATTATTGTCATTCAGGAATATATTTCTTGTAAACTA